>NW_027266330.1:47800000-49119375 GCF_022045235.1 Haliotis cracherodii
TGTTGTTTCGTTGACCAACTAAACCAATTACGTATGACTTGTGTAAAGGTCAAGGTCACTATACAGGTGGACTAGTAATTGTAAGACTTCAGGTAAATCATCATGTCTGAAGGAAGCATAACAGATCCTATGATTCGAAGCAGACACATCTGGTAACCAGTGACGTTAGTCCTAGGCGACACGAAGAGGAAACTGACTGATATGATGAATATTGCACAATAGTTGTATATTTCGCTAGCGTCTTGTTCTAGCTTGTGCGGATAGATGCCATGCCAAACGTAACATTGCTGGTAGCATCATAGTCTTCTTCTAGCTGAACATCCTCGAGAATCCTTTTTGTCAAGATTGATGATAATGACATGTCTTCATTACGATCTGGAACAAAAAGAGTTGTTGGACATCTTTTAGTCCTAGTGTGTTTACTGCATATTTGGTTACAGAGACGTTTCTACATGTACTCAAAGAAGTTGGGGGCGGGATTATTAATAAAAGATAACACATGGAATTGGAACAGACGAAAGTAAAAGTTGTTCATAATGTCCCTTGTGTCCATATTTTAGCTGATCTAGACCAGGACAAAGTGCCAGCAAATTTGATTCAAATCGCTCAAGCACCACTGTGACTGCTAACACAAATTGTAGGATGAACATACATCTAACAGTGATTACATGGTGAAAATTGTCTCATCTCATCTCATCTCTACATCTAGATTACAAATTGGCACAAGAATGTGGAATAAAGTCTCCATTTAATGTCCACGCATCAGTTTGCATACAACGTGCACTGGGGATTGACGTAATTCTTTATAGACGCATCTCTTGTGTGACACAACAATATACAAACTGTAGGTTCAATTAATTGTATGATTTGAGGGGTGAGGACAGGGGCTCATCACTGTATACCTTTCCAAATACACCTTCATACACTTTCACTCATAGCTTTGAAGATAGAGATCAATATTTTAGACCATTATTAGATTCGAACACTGTATATGGAGACAGTCACTGTGGAGACAAGGCGAAAGAGCAGAACTGTTCAAACTTACCATCATACATAACTAGAGAGAACCTCCTTTGACACCTGTTAGCCTGCGGATGCTCAAGAATTCCCACGAGAGTCTTGCAGAATCTCTGCACCTGGTACTTCCTGTTCTCAGAGGACATCCCCGCCGCCTGCCCCACCTCCATCAGGTGCATGGTGTCCAGAACCGTTGCGAACTCTCCCGCAAAAAACAGGTCCTATGGAGAGGAGAAAACTGAAGTCCTGTAGGTTTTGGTCAAGTAATGCTTGATTTTAATTTTCAGATTCAGCACTGAACTACTGTAATCTAGAAACGTCCAATGATGTCCCCGCGTCCTGCACTCAAATTGCTTTATCAAATATCTGATCGTTTTCTTTTTAGCTGTATGTAACCTGCAGTAATCTTCTTATATATTGTCTCATATATAAATGACAAATTTCAGTACCACCATATTTTTCTTATATCCGCAATAGATAGACGTATTGATGGAAGAGTAGTACCAAAAAACAGTTAATGTCTAATCTTTTAAAGCGGTGGAAACATGATTCATTTTAAAATTTGCTTTTATTACGATTCGTAACCTGTGTAAAGTGTTTTTAAAAATCAATATGTTTGTCAGTCCTATCAACAGTGGTGTGTTAAATACAAGACATGTCTCTCCTCTTATAACTTGCTAATTGCTGTGTCAAAGCAAAGGCCAACTTTTTAAATGCTTTCCTTTCTTGATAATATTTTTCAAAAACTCCAAACCAATATGACCCCTGCCTAACTATACCCTCTTGTTTGGGGTCAACAACATTGTAATATATCCTTTTTCTAAGCCATATGTTCAGTCAAGCGGGCTTTTATTGCAATATGTGTTCAAATGCACATTCCAAATGAAGACGTGTACCTGTTCGTTGCGTCTCTCTATTCTCCAGACAGACTGGCGGTACACCCTGTTCATGTTGCCAGCTCGGCTCTTCCGGTCACCCTCCAAACTGCCATCAAATGTGATCAAAGGGTCCACGTCGGTTAATGAGTCCTTGCAGGCACAACTCAGAGGTATAAGTATGTATAGCCTCCTCGCTATAACGCGGTCCCTGTCTGTTGTCCACCATTTTGAATTTTGGATTTTATTTCCCAAATCTGGAAACAATATAGTTCACAACCTAAAGCATTAATATACAAAAGGGGTTTATTTGTAATATGTGCAGGTGAAGAAAGGCTTTGATGTTTCTAAAGAGATTGCAAGAATATAAACAATGGTTAGGTTATTTGTTGTTTAACGCCGCACTCAGCAATATTCCAGCTTTGTGATAATCGAGTCTGGAACAGACGAACCAGTGATTGATATTGTGAGCGACGATCCACGACGAGGGTTTGTTTGTTTGTTTGTTTATTTATTTGTTGTTTAACGCCACACTCAGCAATATTCCAGCTAAATGACGGCGGTGTGTAAATAATTTATCTTCACGGGTCTCGGCGAGGGTACTTAACAAGCTCTCAAACTAGTCACTTGGCCTGACCTCTCGATATATGACACGGTTGATGCATGTCATCGCAATCCCAATTGCGTAGATCGATGCTCATGACATCAATCAATGGATTGTCTGGTCCAAACTCGACCACGTACAGATCGCCGTCATATAGCTTGAACATTGCTGAGTGCGGCGTTAACAAACAAACAAACAAACAAACAAACAAACAAACAAAAACCATACTGTGAATTGTTTCATAAGAAGTGTCCTTATGTGACTCCTTGAAACATCAATGTCTTTAGCGATAAAGCAAACTACCGTTGAGGACAAATATTGTACCTTAACCATCGAGTGCATTGCAATAAAATGTAATCCCTCCCTACAGACAACTGTATAAAAGTAATTAAAAACTATTCGTACTTTCGTATTCCTGTACCTGAGAATATCTTCCACTGACAAAGAAATTTGTTAAATCTGTAAAACCTTAAACAGTACAGTGTTTATTTCATGGATATTCAAACCAAGATGATGAGAATATCTTATTACTTACCTGGCAAAACAAAGGACAGGTAACCACAATAGTAGTTCCATGCTAACCCGTGTGCAACATTGCCGGCGGGGAGGAGATCGCTTACTTTCACATCGCACCCTGCAACAATGAACCATGCCTTTTGTCAAAGTGATACTACTGGAGAACCACGTGGTTTGATGATGAAATACACTTTTATGTGGGTGATTTGAGTGAGTGAGTGAGTGAGTTTGGTTTTAACGCTGCTTTTGAACAGTATTTTAGTTATATCGCGGCGTGTCAGCTTAATGTGGGAGGAAAGCCCGAATTGATGCAGGTCTCAGAAGTTTACCACTTCGGTGATACCCACGAGCACGGGTATGGTGCTGACAAACCTAGAAACATAATCGGGGCGAACCGGGATTCGAACCCACAATCATAGGTTTCTGGCGAATCGCGGTGCCTTAGACGTCTGGGCCACCCGTGCCCCCGTGGATGGGGTGAGGTGAAATGGGGATGAAAATGTGAATTTGTGTTTATGTGTGTGTTTGTGCGTTTGTATTCTACCCCGAATCTTCACAGGCGTCTGATATATCCATATCACATTCCTAGTCAAGGAGGGGCGTTCGCTCGTCGCGACGAAGACCCGGGTTCGATTCCCAACATAGGTACAATGTGTGAAGCTCATTTCTGGTGTCCCCCGCCGTGATATTGCTGGAATATTGTTAAAAGCGACCTAAAACCATACTCACTCACTCACTCACTCCTAGTCAAGGACAACCTCGATTGTGTAAAGTAGGCATAACACTGTGTGATTACATGGCATAAACCCATCAATGTATGCATCAGTTGCATCGACGGATTGACCCCCTGGCCGTTGAACTGTGTTATCTGGCCTTTCAAGGTCAACCGTACCTGAGGCTTTGATTAACCATCTTACTCTAGATACAGATACATCACAGCAAACTCCGTCATTGACTATGTGCTGCAATACCGGGTCTTTCACGATGAGTGGTGGAGGGGCAGTGGTAAAAGCGTTCGCTCGTCCCACTGTTCGCCCGGGTTTGATTCCCAACATGGGAACAATGAGTGAAGCCCAATTCTGGTGTCCCGCAGAAATATAGCTAAAAGCGGCGTAAAACCGTACTCACTCACTCACTTCCTCGATCATGTTCGTCTTTAATACCTATCAAAAGTTTCTACCGCACGCAGTAACGTGACGTAATGATATACAGTAAACTACGGTTATAACGAACACGCTTATAACGAACTGACGGATATAACGAACTTACTTTTTTGGTCACGACTATTTGCAGTAGTTATGCTGTATATATGCTTATAACGAACTTCGGTTATAACAAACTAAAATTAGTAGTCCCTTTGAGTTCGTTATAACCGTACTTTACTGTATTGATATTGAAATAAATATATACGAACAATGAGAGATGTGTCGACATTTAGGAGGTCTCACGCATGCATGAAATGGAGCGACTGAAAATTCCCGTTAACAAACAAGATGAACATGGAAGCATTCTAATCATTACGTATTTTTTCATATGCCTTTTTTCTTTTGTTATTTAATATTTAAATGATATTTACATGTTACATAACCCGTTTATATTTGACAATGAATGCTTGACAATGTTTTTACAAGCTGACAACATTCAGAATAGAGCTGACGTCACAGACGTGCGTGCATGCGGTGAGGACCGACGTGAGGGTCTTTGCTCAAAATGTGTTTATAACGCTTACTAATGAGTGAGTTAGTGAGTATGGTTTTACAATATTCCAGCAATATCACGGCGGGGGACACCAGAAACGGGCTCCACACATTGTACCCATGTCGGGAATCGAACCCGGGTCTTCGGCGTGACGAGCGAACGCTTTAACCACTGGGCTACCCGACCGCCCATAACGCTTACTAGATATTCATATAAGGGTCGAGTAAATCAGGGTCACTAAATGACTAAAATTCAAACTGAGGTGGTTCTCGGGTCCGTTTTCAGGAAAATGTAAATGAAGCGTTAATACCGTTTGGTGTTGAATTATCTATTTTACTGAAGACGCCTATAGCTTGCTGTTCCTTGTTTAACGTCACATTAAGCACTAATCTAACTATGTGACGGCGGCTTGTAAATAATTGAGTCTGGGCCAGACAATCCAGTGAACGATATTATCAGTCACGATCCATGACGTCGGTGTATGATGCAACGCCAGCAACCAAGTCACAGAGTCTGACCACCCGATCCGTTAAGTTGCCATTTCGAAAAGCAACGGTTGTATGGGGCCTATTCTGTCTCGGAATTCCCCGTGTGGGTAAAGCTAGTGGTTAATGATAAAGTCAAGAACACATCACATTTTAGCAGCACGGAGATTCATTCTAATCTGAATACCCTAGGTATGAGTGAGTGAGTATGGTTTTACGCCGCTTTTAGCAATATTCCAGCAATATCACGACGGGGGTCACCAGAAATGGGCTTCACACATTGTACCCATGTCGGGAATCGAACCCGGGTCTTCGGTGTGACGAGTGAACGCTTTAACCACTAGGCTACCCGACCGCCCCCCTTGGTATGAAGTTAATACCAAAAGGAAGCGAAATCATTGTTGGTATGATTATGTAATTTGAAGACAGATTTCTTAAAAAAATTTAATACCCAACTGACACGTACCTGTCAAAGCTCTGGCTAACAATTCCCTGTAGCCAGGTGTGCTGGTGCTAACGTAGGTCATGTGCCGCAACATCTGAGGGACGTTGTCGTCGACCACGTCCACCAACAGAGGAACGATGATGACGTTGTTGTCATTGTTCATTTTCTCCATGGCGACGATCACTTCAAACGTACACCAACCACTTTCAAGAAAGGCACGGGACAATACCAGCAGTACGCGACGTGAAGTATTTATTGCATTGATGATGTTATCACAGACAAGATTCCCTGGTACGAAGTCACGTTCTGCTAACATGCATTTAAGTCCATAATTCTCCAGATACTGCATTAATTCAATACTGAGGTCACTGTCATTTTGTGCATGCGCAATGAACACATGCTGTTTGTGTGGATCCTCCAGCTTTGGTACAACCCTGCCAGTCATGATTCAGCAACACCTGCAATAGAGAACAATAGGTATTATACCAATGCCTGACCAATGACGGCGGTCTGTAAATAATCGAGTCTGGACCAGACAATCCAGTGATTAATATCATGAGCATCGATCCACGAAATTGGGATCGATGACATGCTTCAACCAAGTCAGCGAGCCTGACCACCCGATCCCGGTAGTCGCCTTTTACGACAAGCATAGTCGCCTTTTACGGCAAGCATGGGTTGCTGGAGATCTATTCTACCCCGGATCTTCACGGGTCGAACATGAATATGTGATATGGTTTACATCAATATGACTTTGAAATACAGCCGGGGCAGATTCGGGTAAGAAGACATGGTCTTCAGCAACCCATGCTTGTCGTTAGAGGCGAATATGCTTGTCGTAAAAGGCGACAAACAGGGTAGGTATCCCAAATGCGTAGAAATGGGTAGATTGATGTTCATGATGATGTCAATCACTGGATTGTCTGGTTCAGAACTGATTATGTACAAACCGCCGTCATACGGCTGGAATATTGGGGGAGGGGGATTCCATTTCGGCCATTTGTAACTCCACTAGGGGGAACGGGATTGGGAGTTCCTACCAATAACCCTTCTCCAAAAATCACAAACGCTATGTGTAAACCTAATTAATAAGTTTACTTTAACAGACTAATCAACATGTTATCGTGGTAGAAAGTGAGCACACAAAAGGTGGGGCACTAGTGACAAACCCATGCACACACACCCCACCCCCCACCCCCCATAAACCCCCATCCTACAACCACACCCCACGGCCCCACACCCAACCACCCACCCGCCGCACAGAGTGGTCGATCGTTAGAAAAGAATAAGGGTTATTCCATATACAATTCACCGCGAAAGTCCCCGCGAATGGCATGACTAGTACACGAAGTCAAGGCCAGACGAGTCATATTCCGTTGGGGGTAAAAGGCAATATAGTTGTGAAACCTTGGGTCGGTCGGAATCTTCTAACTACGCGTTACGTATTTTACCATGCATAGGTTACACCATTACCGTCACGGCCTACAGAAATAGAGATATTGATCTGTGTGGGTCGGTATCGTGGATACCACATCAGGCGTCAATAAAACATAAACACAGTCTGCGGCCACTTCACATCCGTGACAATGAACACAGGCGTGATTATTGCGTGAGGGGAACGTTGTTTCCACAAAGCCCCTTTAATCACACAGATACAATCAAGCCCTATTTATAGGATTACTCTACAGAGCCTACACGATCTATCTCGCCTCCACCTTACGCCGTAGCTGGTTGTCAATATAAGATGGCATTGACCATGAATGTGTCTCGCCTTCATCCCAAGACATGTGCTTGTTTGTTTCGTAAAAGACTATTCTACTGGCATATATTAATCTCTCTCTGACTGAAACAGGTTATGAATACATGACACTTTTTATGGATAACAACTTCTTTTATTCTTTGTCACGACGTTTCAGGGGCGGTTGGGTACCCTAGTGGTTAAAGCGTTTGCTCGTCACGCCGAAGACCCGGGTTCGATTCCCAACATTGGTACAATGTGTGAAGCCCATTTCTGGTGTCCCCCGCCGTGATATTGCTGGAATATTGCTAAAAGCGGCGTAAAATCATACTCACTCACTCACTCACTCACGACGTTTCAGAACTACTTCTTGCTCCTTCGTGTATGTGTGTGTGTGTGTGTGTGTGTGTGTGTGTGTGTGTGTGTGTGTGTGTGTGTGTGTGTGTGTGTGTGTGTGTGTGTGTGTGTGTGTGTGTGTGTGTGTGTGGATTAATGTACACAAAGATGACAATATAATGGCGAAGCCGATGAGATGGGATAAATGTACAAAGATAACAATATAATGACGAACAGGTTAATTAATCTAGAACCGTCCTACCTGACAAGCCGTCACTGCGACAAAACTGAAGTCGCATGCCATCGATGGTTATATATAGCGAACCTTCACAGTTAAATCGAAAGTAGGATAACCTTCACATTTGTTCATTTGAGTTGTCGTAGCATTAACAACAATAGCTGAAAGGTGATCTCAGGATTTGAGACATGGAGGAAATGCCCACCTGCCCACTGTCACTATGGCCTTTTCCAGCACTTCCATGTGTGTGTGTGTGTGTGTGTGTGTGTGTGTGTGTGTGTGTGTGTGTGTGTGTGTGTGTTTGTGTGCGTGTGTGTGTGTTTTGTGTGCGTGCGTGTGTGTGTTTTATGTGCATGTGTGTGTGTTTGTGTGTGTGTGTGTGTGTGTGTGTGTCTGATAAGTGTGTGTGTGTATTTGGTTTGTGATTTCTCTGTGTTTGTGTGCGTGTTTGTGTGTGTGTGTTTGTGTGCGTGTGCGTGTGTGTTTTATGTGCGTGTGTGTGTGTGTGTTTTATGTGTGTGTGTGTGTGTGTGTCTGATAAGTGTGTGTGTATTTGTTTGTGATTTCTCTGTGTTTGTGTGCGTGTTTGTGTGTGTGTTTGTGTGTCTGATATGTGTTTGTATGTGTATTTTGTTTGTGTGTGATTTCTGTATGTTTGTGTTTGTGTGTGTGTGTGTGTGTTTGTGTGTGTGTTTGTGTGTCTGATGTGTGTTTGTATGTGTATTTTGTTTGTGTGTGATTACTGTGTGTGTGTTTGGTTTGCATGTGATTTCTGTGTGTGTGTGTGTGTGTGTGTGTGTGTGTGTGTGTGTGTGTGTGTGTGTGTGTGTGTGTGTGTGTGTGTGTGTGTGTGTGTGTGTGTGTGTGTGTGTGTGTTGCATCTGCCTGACACTCTCCCCAACACAGCATGGCCATTTTTAACAATGAAACTATATCAGAAGCATAAATTACACAAGACTTTATACCTAGCTTACACTGACCGAGGGCAAAAACATGACCCGATTCAATACGACAATGCGATGTCTAATCTTATCAGCTGATCAGGATCATTCAGTGAACATGTAGACAGATGAAGTTATATGTGTGTTCTAACGGATCACAATCCATGTAACTATATATCCATGGCCAGTGTTAGGTCCTATTTTGCTACTTACATAACTTGTTATTAAGTATACCCTCACATACATGCTTCATCAGCATGGCTAAATTAATTATTGGATCAAAGACCTTGGTTGGTTGGTTGGTTTGTTGTTTAACGCCGCACTCAGCAATATTCCAGCTATATGACAGCGGTCTGTAAATAATAGAGTCTGGACCAGACAATCTAGTGATTAATATCATGAGCATCGATCCACGCAATTGGGATTGATGACATGCATCAACCAAGTCAGCGAGCCTGACCACCTGATCCCGTTAGTCGCCTTTTACGACAAACATAGTCGCCTTTTACGGCAAGGATGGGTTGCTGAACACCTATTCTAAGCCGGAATCTTCACGGGTCTGGTATAAGTGACATATGAAATAATGCACCAAGGCCAGTGTTTTAACTGAGGAAGAAACTGCCCAAAATATGCAGCAGTACATGACTTGACTCGAAGACCTGAAGACATGTCTGTTCCTCTATTGTGCTGGGTTTCAAAGCCCCATAATATATATAGATCCGTAAAGGTAGAGATATAATGCTGGGACCTACGGTGGCCCATAAGGGACATGGAGTCTGTTTTTCAATATTTTGATGTTTAACTTACTTTTATCTTAACCTTTTGCAAATTAACACAATCTGCCATACAAATATGTGATAAATCATGTATAAAAACATCCGAAAACATAGAAATGTACTTTTAAGTAGCTTTTGAGTCGCTGAAATGTGAAGTGAAATTGTCAAAAACTAAAATGGAAATGTCAAAAACCAAAACGAAAAGGTCAAAAACTAAAATGAAAATGTCAAAAACACAACACGAAAAGGTCAAAAACTAAAATGAATACACAGAAAAATATTTCCACCGCTGTGATAATATTTACACCGAGGTGAAAACTATTTCCACCGCGGTGATAATATTTACACAGCGGTGGAAATAGTTTTCTGTACAGTATTTTCATTTTAGTTTTTGACATTTTCGTTTTGTGTTTTTGACATTTTCATTTTAGTTTTTGACATTTTCGTTTCGTTTTTCAGCGATTCAATATCTTCTTTACACATGATTTATCACATATTTATCACCAAATTCCCGTCTCAAAGATTACCCATAATAATTAATACAGCCAAGGAATGTCCTTGTTTATATCCTCAGAAAGTATTTGAGTCAAGTGGAATTAATACCATGTGGATTCTCAAAAACTCAAAGAATTTGCTTGAACTCTCCATAAAACATGGATGTGTACTTTCTTTTGCCCGCAAGTTTGCATTGGACCCTAAGACGAATATCTAAAAAATCAAAAGGTGATAGTATTTTGTATATTGTTCACCCAATCCAATAAGCACGAATACTGTAGAATTGATAAACATGAATTCCCACCAGTTTCACACTTAACGCGTTTTGTATAAATGTTTAAAAAACGAAATACCTAGCAACTGACGGCGTTCTTATTGTGTGTCTGAATAAGGTATAAATAGACACCCTGCATAGCAGAGACTACGGGTATTGAGCGTAAGCACATTATGAACGGGAATAACGAAAGCTAATTTTAGCTTGGGAGTGTGCATTGTTGCGGCAATATATTGCGTAAGCGACATTCCAAGTTTTTTTTCTAGTTGTTAGAGCAGATTTACAGGGATATCCTTGTGTGAAACATCCAATCTGGAAAACACAGATTAACAGAGGCTTCCCACACTTCAGAAAATATAAGTCCATTAAATGAACGACCTCACCACTGACACCGATACAGTCGATGGCGACTACCGGGCCCACTTGCACCAAGCGATCTTAGCGCAAAGGTGATTGTAACTCCCATACTTTAACATAGGCTTACGATAGTCCTAGCGCTAAGATCGCTTTGTGCAAGTGGGCCCTCGACCCAGAGCCTACTCGTTGGAGGCCTCGTCCCACGCAATGTGTACCGTAGTGATTTTAGTTTAAGCCCAGTGTTGCTGTACAACTAACATAACGTATTGGGTAACGTTTCTTGGATATTAAACCTTAAGTTTGAAATTGAAGGGTTATCGGTAAAATGAATACTAAATGATCCTTTTGAAATATTTGAAATTTCGAAATGAAAGTTTGTCGCCCTATCTTTAGACGTAAGCGTCTCCAGGAATAATACACTCGCTGTATCTCGTACACGTGTTTCCGAGAAGCAAATTCACAGCAGTTATCCTATGTGATAAAAACATGCCTTCAACACCTGCTCCCGAAAGTGCAACAGGTATTTAAACAAAAGTCAAATCGTTCAAAAATGAATGATCGAAATACGGTTAGGACTAACTTGTTTTAACGTTAAAACGAACTAGAACAGTCTAGATGTCAACCATCATCTATGTATCTATACTGTTAGACCTTGACTTAACGTACGTTCGCGAAATGTATATGTGTGTTGTGTTTGCCGAGTTCGAGTTTTACACGTCCTCAAATCATTAGAGAAGAATCGAGTTCAGTAACGTAACGAGAGTGGACTGTAGTAACATGACGAGAGACTGTAGTACCATGACGAGAGACTGTAGTAACATGACGAGAGAATGTAGTACCATGACGAGAGACTGTAGTACCATGACGAGAGACTGTAGTAACATGACCAGAGACTGTAGTAACATGACGAGAGAATGTAGTACCATGACGAGAGAATGTAGTACCATGACGAGAGAATGTAGTAACATGACGAGAGAATGTAGTAACATGACGAGAGAATGTAGTAACACGCCTAGAGAATGTAGTAACACGCCTAGAGAATTTAGTAACACGCCTAGAGAATTTAGTAACATGACCAGTGAATGTAGTAACATGACGAGAGAATGTAGTAACATGACCAGTGAATGTAGTACCATGACGAGAGAATGTAGTAACATGACCAGTGAATGTAGTACCATGACGAGAGAATGTAGTAACATGACCAGTGAATGTAGTAACATGACGAGAGAATGTAGTAACATGACCAGTGAATGTAGTAACATGACCAGTGAATGTAGTAACATGACGAGAGAATGTAGTAACATGACCAGTGAATGTAGTAACATGACGAGAGAATGTAGTAACATGACCAGTGAATGTAGTAACATGACGAGAGAATGTAGTAACATGACCAGTGAATGTAGTAACATGACCAGTGAATGTAGTAACATGACGAGAGAATGTAGTAACATGACCAGTGAATGTAGTAACATGACCAGTGAATGTAGTAACATGACTAGAGAATGTAGTAACATGACCAGTGAATGTAGTACCATGACCAGTGAATGTAGTAACATGACCAGTGAATGTAGTAACATGACGAGAGAATGTAGTAACATGACCAGTGAATGTAGTAACATGACGAGAGAATGTAGTAACATGACCAGTGAATGTAGTAACATGACGAGAGAATGTAGTAACATGACGAGAGAATGTAGTAACATGACCAGTGAATGTAGTAACATGACGAGAGAATGTAGTAACATGACGAGAGAATGTAGTAACATGACGAGAGAATGTAGTAACATGACGAGAGAATGTAGTAACATGACCAGTGAATGTAGTAACATGACCAGTGAATGTAGTAACATGACGAGAGAATGTAGTAACATGACCAGTGAATGTAGTAACATGACGAGAGAATGTAGTAACATGACCAGTGAATGTAGTAACATGACGAGAGAATGTAGTAACATGACCAGTGAATGTAGTAACATGACGAGAGAATGTAGTAACATGACGAGAGAATGTAGTAACATGACCAGTGAATGTAGTAACATGACCAGTGAATGTAGTAACATGACCAGTGAATGTAGTAACATGACCAGTGAATGTAGTAACATGACCAGTGAATGTAGTAACATGACCAGTGAATGTAGTAACATGACCAGTGAATGTAGTAACATGACCAGTGAATGTAGTAACATGACGAGAGAATGTAGTAACATGACCAGTGAATGTAGTACCATGACGAGAGAATGTAGTAACATGACCAGTGAATGTAGTAACATGACTAGAGAATGTAGTAACATGACCAGTGAATGTAGTAACATGACCAGTGAATGTAGTAACATGACCAGTGAATGTAGTAACATGACGAGAGAATGTAGTAACATGACGAGAGAATGTAGTAACATGACCAGTGAATGTAGTAACATGACGAGAGAATGTAGTAACATGACCAGTGAATGTAGTAACATGACCAGTGAATGTAGTAACATGACGAGAGAATGTAGTAACATGACCAGTGAATGTAGTAACATGACGAGAGAATGTAGTAACATGACGAGAGAATGTAGTAACATGACCAGTGAATGTAGTAACATGACGAGAGAATGTAGTAACATGACCAGTGAATGTAGTAACATGACCAGTGAATGTAGTAACATGACCAGAGAATGTAGTAACATGACGAGAGAATGTAGTAACATGACCAGTGAATGTAGTAACATGACCAGTGAATGTAGTAACATGACGAGAGAATGTAGTAACATGACCAGTGAATGTAGTAACATGACGAGAGAATGTAGTAACATGACCAGTGAATGTAGTAACATGACCAGTGAATGTAGTAACATGACCAGTGAATGTAGTAACATGACCAGTGAATGTAGTAACATGACGAGAGAATGTAGTAACATGACCAGTGAATGTAGTAACATGACGAGAGAATGTAGTAACATGACCAGTGAATGTAGTAACATGACCAGTGAATGTAGTAACATGACCAGAGAATGTAGTAACATGACCAGTGAATGTAGTAACATGACGAGAGAATGTAGTAACATGACCAGTGAATGTAGTAACATGACGAGAGAATGTAGTAACATGACGAGAGAATGTAGTAACATGACCAGTGAATGTAGTAACATGACGAGAGAATGTAGTAACATGACCAGTGAATGTAGTAACATGACCAGTGAATGTAGTAACATGACTAGAGAATGTAGTAACGCGACGAGAGATTGTAGTAACATGACGACAGTCCATCTAAAATAATTAATGTCGTAATAGAGTTTTCACTTTCACTTTCCGGGATTCGAACGCCTATATTAGGATGAGAATCCGTCAAGCGGACTGATTTACCTGTCGGGGATTACCGTCTCGGCTGTAGACAGCCCTTTCCGCTTTGTTGAACAAATCTTTACAAACACAACATGATCTCATTTCCGACACCTCCATTGACCTCACACTCATCAGCAACAGTTGGGACAGGTCGGCAGCTTCAATGTGTCATTCATTCCGGAAAGTACCCAGGTTTCACGTCCAGTCTATCCCATTCACGTCAACAATGTGTGTAAGGTGAGGATGTTTTTTGCTGGCTGTGTAACCACTCGTGTGAAATAGTATCTGGAGTCGGTGCGTGGTTGTCCTATGTTAAATGTATAAAGAGTGAGTGAGTGAGTGAGTGAGAGAGTTGGGTTTAACGCCGCTTTTAACAGTATTCCAGTTATATCGCGGCGTGTCAGCTTAATGTGGAAGGAAAGCCCGAAGTGATGCAGGTCTCAGACGTTTACCACTTCGGTGAAACCCACGAGCACGGGTATGGTGCTGACAAACCTAGAAACATAACCGGGGCAAACCGGGATTCGAACCCACAATCATAGGTTTCTCGCGTGCCCAAGGGACGCAACTCTGCACAGTGAATCGCGGCGCCTTAGACGACTGGGCCACCCGCGCCCCCGAATTGTATAAAGAAATAGTATACATAAAGAAATATATAGATATTGTGGCAAGTGGTCTATACAATCTATACAATCGGCCTCCGCGAGCTTCACCAGTTCTGACTGTCCGTTTTATATAAATGTCCATAAATGCTGAGGCACCCATGTAGGACACGTGACACCCACCCGGGTTGTTGAACACACTTGGTTCGGGTGTTTTTAGTAATTCGGTTGACTTTTTAGCGTTTCAAACTAAACAGAGGTTTTGCAACTCCAATCGGGACGAAAAAGCTTAGTTGAATATAACGTAATATTTATACAAACTATAAGGCAGCAGTATCAATAATTTTGTACATCGTAAAACAATCCATTGTAATTCATGACCCGTAAAGATCTTCAGCAACTCATACTTGTCGTAAGAGGCGACTAACAGGATCAGGTGGTCAGGCTCGCTGACTTGGTTGATGCATGTCATCGTATCCCAATTGGGTAGATCAATCGCTGGATCAATCTAGATTCGATTATTTACAGACCGTCGTCATATAACTGGAATATTGCTGAGTGTGGCGTTGAACAAATAAATAAGTGTTGCGTATCAAGTGGGACTTCTTTCCTGTTTTTCAGTTGGGCGAAAACACAAACTAACAACTAACTAACATGTACATTGTATACCTGTGCGATCTCTAAGATTCTGATTTCCATACCCATAGAGCGTTGCCATGGTGAAGTGCAGAACCGTTCTGCTGTGTGTGACATCTCTGCTGGCTGAGGGGGCTGGTGTTGGGTTCTACTTACCCCAACCAGAGGAAACAGCAGAACCCTAGACCATGAAACCCATGCAATTCAATCTTATCCATATTTCTTCTAGCAACATTCTGATACACCCGAGAACGACAGAGTTCCCTTTGCTTTTCAATGAACAAGACTACGCCAAAACGTATATATTTGACCGCCATGTTATTAAACCGTTAATGTATTATTAAATAAACGTGCTTAGATGGGTTCTACGATGAACTAAATAATTGCTAATATATCTGAATATCTATCTGCCCTGCGGGAAATCCGGAGTAGCATATGTAATTCTCCCTCAGGTTGTGGACTAGCGATTGAAGTGGACATAAAATCATGAAACTAACTCTCCTTGAAACAATGGTGAATCGTGATCGCCTGTGTTTGTAACATTAAACGTAGGATGGGCAAGAATCATATATATGAGCAAACAGTCACTCAAAACAGATTTCGAGGTCAATCCCTGGTTAGAATTGATCCCCAGCAACCTATGCTTGTCGTGAGAGGCGACTAAATGGATCGGGTGGTCAGGCTAAGTGACATTGTTGATTTAGTTTTTTTATACTCCGATGGCGAGGGACGTCGGTCATAATATATATCAAGAGTGTTATGTAAAGATCAAACAAACAAACTACACTTAAATGTAATTATTGTAAGATTTCGAAAGTGTTATGCACTCTAGAGTTAAAGCCAACGTATATGTATTCACTCTCTAGCGATCTTGACGGCAATACTTATTATCATGAGACCAATCTTGTCTTCTACATAATGTTTCTCGTCATTTATAGCGAAATTGGCAGTCTGTTTAGCTGTAACAAGATAGATATTCTGAGGCCAGGGATGATCTCAGTCATGAAGCCCGTTGAATAAGGAAAGGACTTCAGCCCAACAAACGCAGTTTACTCGAATTTGCGCTTTTATCGGTCTGTCATCGTGTCATGAGTTTGATAGTGTGTCATCGTGCCCCATCGTACCCGTTGTTCCCCATGCTTTCAGTCGCTGGTTTGTTTGGGACTTCCGTGTTCCCAGTAAACTATGCTTGTCGTAAGCGGCGACCGAATGGGATCCGGTGATCAGTCCCTGTGACTGATCGGTTGCGTGTCATCTACCCCCAGGGCGTACCACAAACAGCTTGAACCCGGGGACACGTGGACCTAGAGATACACTGTGTGTCCAGAAACTGGCTATGTGTCAGTACATAGTCACTGGCGTGCAAGAATCGTTTCATTTCGCTGACACAACGTGAGGTGAGGTGAGGTGAGGTGAGGTGAGGTGAGGTGAAATGGGGTTTAACGTCGCGTCTAAGATTATTGCACTTATATAGCGACGTGTGTGTGTGTGTGTGTGTGTGTGTGTGTGTGTGTGTGTGTGTGTGTGTGTGTGTGTGTGTGTGTACGTGTGTGTGTACGTGTGTGTGTACGTGTGTGTGTGTCTGCTTGTACTAGTCCGGACTGATACCGATTTATAGTGCTAGCTCACTGAGATACCATGCCGCACTTCAACATGAATACCCCACTCAGACACAGTATACTGACTCCGAGTCGACCAGTTCTTGTTTTAGCCCCTTAATGCCGAGCACCAGGCGGGGTTACAACAAGTACCATCTTTTAACGTCTTTTGGTATGACGCGGCCGGGGATCGAACCCCGGACTTTCCGCTCTCCGGACGGACGCTCTAGACCACGGAGGCGGTCGAGACGACGTGATATACCTGACATTAACATCAACTCTGTGTAAACCCGCATCACTCACTCGGACTGTCATACACTTCTTCATAAACGTCAACAACAAATAACCGATACTGTATACTCCGAAACATTCTCTTATACTTTGGGTTCATCGTGGTGATCTCGTACTGAACTCGCCTTGTGGTTAAACCGTTCGCTTGTCACGCCGAAAGCTCGGGTTCGATTTCCTACATGTGTTCAATGTGTTTCTAAGTATCTCCTATGTAGGACTTAGTATCTCCTACGTAGGACTTAGTATGGACTAGAATAGATATCTCCTACGTAGGATATAATAAGTCCTACGTAGGAGATATTCAGTCCTACGTAGGAGATAGTAAGTCCTACGTAGGAGATAGTAAGTCCTACGTAGGAGATAGTGATTCTAGGCCATACTAAGTCCTGCGTAAGAGATAGTAAGTCCTATGTAGGAGATACTAAGTCCTACGTAGGAGATATTAAGTCCTACGTAGGAGATAGTAAGTCCTGCGTAGGAGTTAGTAAGTCCTACGTAGGAGATACTAAGACAAAATAAAATTCATCGTGGCCCTACTACGCTTCCGTAAGCCCGCCGTGATGTTGCCACTCACCCACGCACTTACATGCCGCAGTCTCTCACAACGCATCGTACAGCGTACCTCCACGGCGTGGAGTATTCCTCATGCCCGCCGCCCCCCCCCCCCCCCCCCCCCCCGCCTTGGGTATAGCTGGAGGTCTGTCAGAACCTGGCTCCATAACCAACAAGCAACAAGGCCCTACTGTAACACGTGTTTTAGTCATGGGTAAATTAATCCTTACAAATACAGAGTAGTGTATATTTGCACGGCATGTAATACATACGAAGGGCGTGTCGTATTTATGCTGTCCCTGTTAAACATGCATGTGCTATGTTTCACATTCCAGTTGATTAATGACACCAACTTCCTTTTCTGTCTGCAACTATCCATCAAGTGGTGATTTATCTATCGGGTCTTCCCGGCGTCTCTCCGGGGGAATAGGGGAGATAACTCCACAAATAACCAAACATTCGTGACCAACTCGTGTTATTCCGGGACAAGCCGAATAGCGACTCGTGCCCCTCTCATGGCCATAGCGCAAACGGGCGTACCTAAAACAATTATCAACTCGTTGCGTAATGGTTCACATATATTTCCCCATGTATTACATATATTTCAGAAGCAATTTAAAGCACATGCGGAATTATACAGTATGATTTAACTGTGTCTTGGGTATATTTTTAGATGCAAGACATCTGTCAAATCAAAAATTATTTCTGAGGGATTCTTTGACGAACGACTTGAAGTCAAACGCGCATTTTTATCGTTTTGTCGTATTTTCGCACATAACATTCATCGATAGGGAATGAGTCTTCTTGCAGGTTACGGAAAAGAGGCGAGTGGTGACGAATGGGGCACGAGTCGCTCTTCGGCTTGTCCCGGAACAACACAAGTTGGTCACGAATGATTCATCGATAGGGGGACGAGACTATTTGTAGGGTACGGAAAGGGGCGAGTGGTGCCGAATGATAACTTAAATGCAAACCACTAAAAGGTACAATTCACTTTAATTTCTTCTATGGCAACAGGCGACTGATCTCGAGTTTGACGGTGTTCCAGTGAGAATATATCGTCCAGTGTTTGCCAGTGAAGAAGTGCTGCTTATCCTGGTGTGGTACCATGGGGATGGCTATTCATTCATGCACGTGGATAGGTTGCATCATAAAGTTAGTAGGTTACATCATGGTTTGGGGTTTATTTTGGTTTGACGCCGTACTCAGCAATAGCCAAGCTACATGACGGCGGTCTGTAAATAATCCATTCTGGACCAGATAATCTAGTGATTGATATCATAAGCATCGATCTATGCAATTGGGATACGATGACATCAACCGAGTAACTGAGCCCGTTAGTCGCCTCCTATTACGACAAAAATTGGTTGCTGAAGATCAGGTCTAACCCGGATCTTCATGTGTCATGTGTTATATTCAAGCCTAGCCTTGGTCTCGTACTCTTCGTGTAGTACGTCAGTGGCTTGATGTATTCATGTGTAGCTATACCAAGAGAAAAGGTTCAAACTAATGTCAGCGTCATTCAAGTTATAAACAATGAATGCCGTATAGAACGCATGGTGAGTGTTAGAGTGAGTTAGTGAGCCAATCTTTCAACAGAATAAACTACAAAAAGAGTATTCATGTGCTGTAATGAATCGAAATTCAATACCAGACGCGTCTCAGTCATATTGCAGCACAGATATACATTTGTTTTACTTTGAACTTTACTTTTTTACTTTAATAACAAGTGCATTTATAATGCGCCAGATTCCATTCACCAAGTGGATGCTCAGAGCGCTACACTATGATTACGATTTCATTCTCACCTCCCTGGGGAGTATACAACAGCCACATCCTAAATAAAACTGCTGGGTGAACAGAGGCACACTTCGAACAAAGTCACTTGCCAAAGGAGACACCACATGTGGTACATGTGCTTCGGTGTGGGGCAGGAGAGAGAGAGAGAGAGAGAGAGAGAGAGAGAGAGAGAGAGAGAGAGAGAGAGAGAGAGAGAGAGAGAGAGAGAGAGAGAGAGAGAGAGAGAGAGAGAGAGAGGCGTGTGTGTTGTGAGTCGAAAGTAAATATCAAGATATCGGATTCAACAGGTCTTTATTTCTGACGCCTATACAAGGGCTGTTGATGAAGTAGCTCACATGGGCAATGTTCACTCAGTCCCTGCCATCACCTATGACAGAAATATTTATCATAAGTCATCATCCTTCTATCATATGTCAAATGTGCAAAACACGTCTTATTCGGTAAAAAGAATACGACGCATTTTAGGGACTGACCAAATGGTATTCTGTGGATGGGGAGTGGGGGTGTTGTTCGAGTAGTCCTTGGATTTTATCGAAACAATACATTGTCCACAAAAAATTGTGAAAATAATAATTATGCTTCAGACTGTTGAAAGAAAAGTAAATGTCTGCCACAAAATGTAAAAAAATAGACCCATAGTTTTAATTTGAAAGACATCTGCATTTGCGCTGAAGCTAAAACAATATCTGGTCTCCAAACAAAACCCACTCATTCACACAATCATAATTGTCTTGTCCAGTTGTACAAGCCTAGTTTATCATAGAGGATGATCATGGACATAACTAGGTCATTCTCAGTCTGTTTTAGGCGTCTCCTTGTTGTGACTTTTTTTACAAACTAAGCTCTATTTTCCCACTTCAATATGAATTGGTTATTCAAGACGTACACATGTTGCAAGATTGTTTGCATTGGTGTTTCATTGTGCCCAGCTTGTCACAGAATCCCATCTGAGCGATCTTCTTGCAGTTCGACATCGTATCCTTACAGGAGGGTTTGTTAGGCGCACCTGCACGACACCAAGGCAATAGTTCAGGGGTGTTGTAAAGGACAGTGGCCAAACCTGACTAATCGGTTTCGATAAAAAAAAAACCTACACACATTGTACTATTTTAGCAAATTCCTACATCGTTGTACGTAGTCGTTGAAATTAGAACACTTCGCATTGTTCTCAAGAAATAGTTTAAAAATTCACGAAAGCAAAATTTACAGATATGCAACCTTTTACAGCAGTTTGAAATAACAGTCGGAAGTTATTCTACCACTGATCACACGTTTGTTGTATATAACCTCATGGAAATTATTAAAAGCTTGGAAAAAGAAATCATTTGTGCGTTTGTGGATTTTCAAAAAGCATCTGATACAGTTTGGCGATCAGTACTTTGGCAAAAACTATTAGAAAATAACAGATCTGAAAACTGTTTTAACATTATTTAAAATGTGTACCAGAATATCAAATCATGTGTTTCCTGATATGGTAATTTAACAAGTTTCTTTTCATGTAAATCTGGAGTAAGACAAGGAGAAAACCTGTCGCCTGTGTTGTTTGCAATATTTTAAATGGCCTCGAAGCGACACTTGAACAGGATTTATGTAAAAGTGTCCAACTGAAACCAGATGAATTCTATGATCGACTAGAAAATATTATCACAACATTTGCATTACTGTAAGCAAATTATGCAGCGTTGTTTGCCACAAATGCTTATCATCTAAAAAATATGTTTGACTCATTTCATAACTTTTGTATACATTGGTAGCTTAAGGTTAATACTAACAAAACTAAAATATTAATATTTGGTAGATGAAAACGTGATTATAAACATAACTTCAAAATGGGTCATGATGTTTAGGCAAAAGTTGATTCCTATAACTTCCTTGATGTTATATTTTTTTAAACTAAAAATTCGGTTTAACAAAGAAAAAAACTAATAGAACAAGGAACGAAAGCTATGTTCCATGTTTTATGCCAAGGACGGAGTTTAGATTTTGTCTCTTAAATGTCAACTGCGGCTTTTTGACAGTATGGTTATACCAGTTATACTCTACGGGTGCGAAGTGTGGGGATTTGAAAACATCTCAGCTCTAGAAGGTGTACATTCACGTTTTCTAAAATATGTTTTATCATTAAGAAAATGTACTAAAATATTCATGGTACATGGGGAACTTGGAAGACTCCATCTATCAACCATAAGAATGATAAGTTTGTGGGCAAAATTACTTTCCGGGAAATCATCTAAATTATCCTTCTTGTTTACAAGTTGTTTTTCAATGATGACCCATTTGGAAAGTGTAAACATAAATGGATTACATATATTACAAACGAACTTTTGACGAACTTGGACTTAGCTACATCTGGTTTTAACAAAGTTTTAAAAAATCCTACTTATCTAAAACATTTAGTCCATGAAAAATTAAATGACATTAGCCTACAGTGTTGGAAAGTGCAAGAGTTTAGTCTTCAAAAGGCACAGTGTTTAGGATCATAAACCATGATTGCCTAAATTTCAAATATTATTTAAACGTACTGCAGGAAAACGTTTGGCGAGTCTCACTTAAGTTTAGGGCCAGAAACTGTAATCTACCCATTGAAAATGTATGGAATACTGTAAGGGACATTCTCGCGTTCTCGCATTCTCGCGATCTCGACCTTTGGAAACGAGGTAAATATGCCAAAAACACGAGAATGCGAGATCGCGAGAACGCGAGATTTGGCCAAAATCTCGCGTTCTCGCGATCTCGCATTCTCGTGTTTTTGGTACATAGCCATTTTTGTCAAAAGTCGACAACGCGAGAATGCGACATTTGAACATGATGCAAAATCTCGCAATCTCGCAATCTCGACTTGTCAAATTAGGCCACAAAAACACGAAATCGCGAGAACGCGAGAATGCGACATTTCATTTTCTCGCGATCTCGCGTTCTCGTGTTCTCGCGTTTTAGACGCTGTCCGTGCGCATGCGTAATATCATAAGGTCAAGGCCCATGCGCACGTTAGTAGTCCTTTTGTCATGCTTCTTTCATGCTCTTCATTCTCCAAGTAGCATTTCGCAAACTTATGACTTGAGCTTGAAAATGCTATGTAATTTAAATACACAAAGTCTGAGTCATCTCCCGTTGTTACAGTTTCCTATGTACTTTATAATAAAACCCTCAACATGCTCAATATATTTTACAAAAGAAATTGTGTGCATGAATGTCCAATGATGGTGAAAACATTAACTATCACCGTCAGTGAGTGAGTGAGTAGTATTGCTTAAAGCCGCATCAGCAGTATTGCAGCTATTCGCGGCTACACTGTGAGTTACAGAAATAATCACAAGCCAGTGAGTTTCTCAATGAGGCAATTTTATACACGGCTAGAATATTCATTAAAAGAAAATTCTCACAGACCAAATAGTAGCATTCGGATAAAATGATATTGTCCGATGTTTTTTTGTTTTTTGTTTTTATACGATACCTTATTCGCTACTTTAATAAATTGATGTTCATCCGCGCCCGCCTGACAACAAAACATCCTGCCTTACATTATTTTAATGCCCTCAAATTCCTAGAAATAGAAGTATCGTTAATATGAGTGTTTCTACTTTCTTTACCTGATAAAATACTCCCCAACACGTAGCCCTACTGAACACACATGATGCATGTGAATCGCATCCGTCGACAGCAATTGTACACATATGCCTAAAGTAGGTCGATAAGAACAAAATAAAACGTTAAATTTAAATGTCTCCTGTCTCCCATGTTTTTAAAAAATCAATCAAACTGTAACTATTAATTTATTGCGGCCATAACATCCAAATGACAGGCATGCTTATACTGGAAAAGTACCCCCAATATCAAGCCTGGGGGACCGGCATGGCTCTGAATAAGTGAGTGAGTTTGGCTTAACACTGCTTTGAACAGTATTTATATTTCAGTTATATCCCGGCTTGTAGGTTTAAAGGGGCACTAATCTTCTTCTCGGCTGTCTAACACTGCCAGCTGGGGTTCACTATCTGCCGATTTGCTCGCTGACGCAACTGAGTGTGACAAGAGACTGGACTACTGTGTTCAAGAACACTGATTGGTTACCTGTAATCTCTGAATCTCAGACACAGGGCGCATGTTAATTAATTTCGTCAGCCTAAACAAACCCAAAAAACAACGATGGAAGCTCATCGGATGTCGTTATTTGGAAATACCCCAGATAGTTACTTCACGAATACAGCCTTCATGTTCTCTGTCGTTCTTCACACGTGCTTTACGGATTTTGGGAAATATTGGTGTTTTTCAGCATTTTTATAAAACATTCTTTCCCAAATTATCGTGCAATCCCGGGTATAAATTACGCACGGATCTGTTCCCTATCAATGGTTGCGATGATTAACACCAACGAACATGCCAAGACTGACCGCTGTCCAGAGTGAGTGAGTGTGTTTGGTTTTACGCCGCTTTTAGCAATATTCCAGCAATATCACGGCGGGGGACACCAGAAATGGGCTTCACACATTGTACCCATGTCTGGAATCGAACCCGGGTCTTCGGCGTGACGAGCGAACGCTTCAACCACTAGGCTACCCGACCGCCCCACCGCTGTCCAGAGGGAGAGAACCATATGTATGCTGGAGCGACACAGAGAGCGGTTGCCATTAACATGAACTGCTCCAGACTGGTCGCACGTCTCCGACAGACTGGCAGAACCGCAGACAGACCACGGAGTGGCAGACCAAAGGTCACGACCCCGCAGGATGACCGCTTTTTACGAGTACTTCATCCGAGGAACAGATTTCTTACTGTGACGTCATCAGCTGCCAACAGCTTAGGACATCCGGTCAGCAGACAAACAGTGACCAGACGACTACGACATTATGGTCTCCGGGCTTATCGCCCTTTCAAGGGCATGACCTTGACCCGTCAACATCGACGTGCCAGACTGACGTGGTGCAGGCAAACTCAGCGATGGCAACAAAGGGATTAACGGCGAGTGCTGTTAAGTGACGAGAGCAGGTTCCAACTCTTCAAACTTGATGGGCGGACGCGAGTTTATCGACGACGTGGTGAACGTACGGCTCCTTGTTGTGTCCAGGAGGTTGAACCTTACGGGGGCGGAAGTGTGATGGTCTGGGGCGGCGTTTGCGGGGACGACAAGACGGAACTTCTCATCATCGAAGGCAATCTGACAGCACAACGCTACATTGACAATATCGTACGGCCAGTGGTTCTTCCTTTCATCCAGCGTCAACAACGGACGGTGTTCCAACAAGATAACGCCACACCCCATAAAGCCCGTATTACTAGAGACTTCCTCAACGCCAACAGCGTGACTGTCCTGCCATGGCCAGCTCGATCACCAGATCTGTCACCCACAGAACATCTCGGACCAGCTGGGGCGTCGTCTTCGGAAACGTCAACATCCTCCCTTCACGAGACAAGCGTTGATCGTTGCCCTCCGTGAGGAATGGAATCGGATACCTGCGGTCGATGTGAGGACGCTTGTCTACTCAGTTCGACGCCGCATTCGAAGATGCATTGCCGCTCATGGAGGTCATATCCCGTTTTGAACGGTCTGGGCCGTTGTCACCTTAAAGTTGTAACCAATGTTGTTGATCGAATACTGGACGAATGACCCCTTGTCAAGAAATGTCCCTGTTGGAGGTCAAGGACTTTGTTGTTGAATTAGCAATTTTACGGTTCTGAATGATGAATTTCTACAATACAATAATTGGCCCATGGGCGAGATGGTGTAAATATTGAGTTTTTTAACTCTTTTTTTTCATTTTTTCTTCCTTAGTATGTTCCCATAAAAACAGCATGCTTATTTTTGTAAATACCTTTGACCGACACTGGGAAAAGACCGTAGAGTTTCTGGCCGTTAGGGTTTCCAGAATTAAAATGGGACGTGTTAATTGTTATTGCTGCTTCAATTTGTGTTGGTCATATTTTATCATAGAAATATCGTTGGTAACGTTTCTTTTGGCCGTCAGTTTATTTTTATAGTTTAAAAAATGGTATCCCAGCAGTGAAAGCATTTTCGGATTTTGGATTGCGCGGATAATACGATTGCTATCTCTTGTTGTTATCCACGTTTTCTGGCATAACCCTACACCTGTGTCTTTGCTAAGTTAATGAACCTATTACGGGTATAGTTAGTGGTAGCACTACTCAGATTACCTGACAACGGTTCCCATTTGGCTGTTGTGTCTTGTGTCTGGGGTAATTATTTCATCTGAATCCAGGTTTGAAGTGAGGTGAAATGTATGTTATGTAATATTCACGTCGCAGCCCAGCAAGAGGAGTGATCAGTTCATTTACTTTTTTGTAAACGGATCATTCCTCGCCATCAAAAGTTCCACAGAAAATACGTTCATTGATTAATCACTGTTATCTTGCACAGTGGGTTTGTAAGTGTTTACATGTGTAGGTTTACTAAAGCAGACGGAATACACTCATATCATGGCGTGAAGTGCCGATGTAAAAACAACATACTTGGTTCAAAGGATTAGCCGATAATACGTTTATTGATTGTTCATTGCTTTCTAACTCCATGGATATTTATAAAGCACCAAGGACATCATGAACATAATTGTCACACGTGCTATCTCAGCTGACCGATGAGACTAGACACCTTTGTGAAACATCTGAAACAAACTTAGTGATCAGTTGAGAAACGAACACGGGTTATAATATCCAGAAACGCTATATGTATATATTTTAAAACATTTGAATGTAACAGAACCATGTGAAGTCGAATACATTTATTTGCACAGCTACAGACGTACGGGATATTGTTCCTATTTGTGAATGTTCACGGATACATTCCTCGAACAAGGAAGCTGCCCAAATGTATACATAAAACTTCGGTGGGTCGTTACTATGATATTTGCATTTTGTTTTCATTCATTTGCTGTTGCATTGGACAAAATCATTTTTGTTCCTCTTGTACCTGTAGGCGTGTATACATGTATATTACACTCAATGTGTAAAATGTGATTCACTCAGGCAATTTATAAAATGTCTAAATATATCAGTAATATAGAAATTGACTGAATCCAAGTCCAGATTGACTAACAACTTTTAAGAGATTCAAAAGGGCTTAAAAATAGACTATTTATCCTAGTATTAGAGTGAGTGAGTGTGTTTGATTTTACCCCGCTTTTAGCACTATTTCAGCAATAACCACTAGGCTACCCGACCACCCCGCTAGTATTAGAAGCCAAAACTATAAAAACATACTTTGAATTTCGTTTTCTTTAATTTAATCCTATCATTTTCAGTCACTGGGTGATGAAATTAAAACATAAAAATGTTTGGAATTCGTAATAACAATAACATAAATTGACCGATTTTCAGTCAATTTGTAAAATAACTGAATATTTATGCGTTGCAAAAATTGCCTTCGTGAAACTTTATACATTTTGTCTAAACTATGTACCCACAATGAAATACTATTAATAAAAGCGATACATGCGCTTACGAATGGCGCAGCACAGGTCGCGACAAGTCTTGACATCTGCTATATCATCCGGATACTCACGGGGGAAAACAATAACAAAGACAACAACCAGTCTCGGGGCATTGCTGTAGATCAGTGCCCCTTTTAAATGGGAGGAAACCTACCATTGGGATTGCCTAAAAGTCGGGCCAATAAAAGTCGGGGCGGGCCGGGCCAGCGGGTAATACTAAAACTGGATTGCAGAATAATAAAACGAAACGTGCATATCTAGGCAGATCTCAAATGTCCAGAAACGTATAGTTTTGCTCATTTAATTGAGTTTGTATCAAAATGCATCTTCAGCAATGTAATAAAATGATAATTATAGCTACATACCGAGAGTCCATACCGAAAAGTCAGTGTCTTGACCGTGTCTTGACTTTGATGAGAAGGTTTCTTACCGACCTTAGCGTGCAGGGGTGTGATGTCCTGGGCAGGAATTCGAAATGACAGTGTTTTGACTACTCTTCTTTCATTAATTAACGTGTTTGGCACTAATTCGTGTTAAACCAACACAGGATGTTTTCTGCAAGTGGATATTCGCGAATGTCATAGGACTGACACGACACGTGTTAATAACTGTCAAAGCGCTTCTAAAGTTACAACACATACTTAACATCTATAGACTAATATTATATCTACCTATATTACACTTTAGTGTCTCATATTGCACTAGCAAACAAGGTGCTCAAAAGTGAAGCCCTTTTCCCTCTACATTATCTCTATCAGAAGTGTTTGGCTTGTGTTGGATCCGACTTGGCCCGGGCGGTCAAAATCAACTTTAAACACACAGATGTATCTTCAAGTGTGTTTACATCTATAGATTAGTGTTATATCTACCTACATACCACTTTATAACGTCACAGTTTTTCGCATTTAAAGATCTTCTCAAGAAAATCTCTGTCACATGTCTATGTCCCGACTTCGCCCGGGCTGTCAAATTCATCTTAAACTTCACAGATGTATCACCAAATGTGTTGGAGTGAAGTATACTCGTTAAAGTGAAGCCCTTTGTTCATGGTTTGTGTCTGGTCGGAAAATCCCTTGCTTTTACCTATTCCGTCGTGTTTTTTTTCAAGGATCATACTTACAGAGTAACGCTTGGAGAAGGTAAGGTGAGACACTTTGGATTTCAGGATAAACCTCTCCCTCAACCCTGCTTAATGCTTCTATTATCCGGGCCAAGTCGGACCCATCACAAGCAAAACACTTCTGATAGAGACTATATTGAGAATGTAGAGGGAAAAGGGCTTCACTTAGATATAACACTAGTCTTTAGATGTTAACACATTTGAAGATACATCTGTGAGGTTTAAATTGATTTTGACAGCCCGGACCAAGTCGGACCGAACACTTCTGACATAGATTTTCTTAAGAAAACACAGTAAACATGCTTCACTTTGAGCCCCATGTTTTCTTTAAATACGATGTACCGTGACATTATAAAGTGGTATATAGGTAGATATAACACTAATCTATAGATGTAAACACAAATGAAGATAGATATTTATGTTTAAAGTTGATTTTGACCGCCCGGGCCAAGTCGGACCCAACACAAGCCAAACACTTCTGACAGAGACTATGTTGAGAATGTAGAGGGAAAAGGGCTTCACTTTGAGCCCCTTGTTTTCTTTAAGTACAGCGATCTGAGACACTATAAAGTGGTATTTAGGTAGATATTATACTAGTTTATAGATGTGAATCCATTTGATGATACATATGTGAGTTTAAAGTTGATTTTGACAGCCCTGGCCAAGTCGGACCGAACACTTGTGTGACTGTTGAGTCTACTTGGTCTACTTTAACCAACGTGTCTGCTTTAAATACGACGATCAGTGACATCATAAAGTGGTATTTACTTATATATACTACGTTCCTATAAATATAAACGCTATGCTCACAGATGGAAATTTGTATCACGATAGCTAGAAGTATTTGATACGTTTCAAATCTTATTTCGTTTAACGATTGCTCTTTTACATGTTACCAAGATCAGCGACGCTTGCACACAGCTCCACTTTCTGGTTTTCAAGTGATTTACTCCGAATTACTTATTTATGGTGCACTTTTTTTTTGGTGATTGTTCATTAATGTCATGTCTGTATGTTGCATCAATTATATGTAGGTATGATCGCCGATAATGAAGTAATTAGCCAGTAACACTTTGGCCCGCCTTGGCCCGGCCCGGCCCGGCCCGGCCCGGCCCGACTTTTAGGCAATGCCCCTACCTTTGTAGGTTTCTGGCACATCCAAGGGACGCAACTCTACACAACGAATTGCGACAACTCAGACGACTGAGCCACAAGATGACTGTACAGGCAAACAGGAACAAAAACACGAGAACGCGAGATCGCGACACTTGACCAATGTCGCAATCTCGCATTCTCGCGTTCTCGTGTTTTTGAAAATAGTTACATATAACTGTATAGGCAATTAGCACAAAAACACGAGAACGCGAGAACGCGAGAACGCGAGATTGCGACATTGGTCAAGTGTCGCGATCTCGCGTTCTCGCGTTCTCGTGTTTTTGAAAATAGTTACATATAACTGTATAGGCATTTAGCACAAAAACACGAGAACGCGAGATTGCGACATTGGTCAAGTGTCGCAATCTCGCGTTCTCGCGTTCTCGTGTTTTTGAAAATAGTTACATATAACTGTATAGGCAATTAGCACAAAAACACGAGAACGCGAGAACGCGAGATTGCGACATTGGTCAAGTGTCGCGATCTCGCATTCTCGCGTTCTCGTGTTTTTTAAAATAGTTACATATAACTGTATAGGCAATTAGCACAAAAACACGAGAACGCGAGAACGCGAGATTGCGACATTGGTCAAGTGTCGCAATCTCGCGTTCTCGCGTTCTCGTGTTTTTGAAAATAGTTACATATAACTGTATAGGCATTTAGCACAAAAACACGAGAACGCGAGAACGCGAGATTGCGACATTGGTCAAGTGTCGCGATCTCGCATTCTCGCGTTCTCGTGTTTTTGAAAATAGTTACATATAACTGTATAGGCAATTAGCACAAAAACACGAGAACGCGAGAACGCGAGATTGCGACATTGGTCAAGTGTCGCAATCTCGCATTCTCGTGTTTTTGTGCTAATTGTCTATACAGTTAAATGTAACTATTTTGTAAGGTAATTCGTCACGGTAAACTCGGGGCGGTCGGGTAGCCGAGTGGTTAAAGCATTCGCACGTCACGCCGAAGACCCGGTTTCGATTCCCGACATGGGTACAATGTTTGAAGCCCATTTCTAGTGTCCCCCGCCGTGATATTGGTGGAATATTGCTAAAAGCGGCGTAAAACCAAACTCACTCACTCACGGTAAACTCGCGTGCAGCGGCGTGAACTGAGGTGCGCACGAACCATTGTATCCAACATCTTATTACTGTCTGCAAACTGAAAAAGTTGGAAGAATGATGTTGGATGATGAATAAACATCAAAACGACGGGATGAACCACAACGTTCATCGAAATTTCTGCTTTGCAAATTAATGAAGTTTATTTCAAAATGGCTGCTTAAAATCACGTGACTTTTGACAATGTCAGAATGCAAATGTTCCAAGTCTTTTGATTATACAGAAATTTTATGTAGACTGGTAACATTATAAAGTCAAGAACACTCTCCGTTTCTTGCCTGTGAACTGACTGAATTTGACAAATATTGTCTAACAACTAACAGTCAAATAACCAACATGGATGCCTAAAGGTATTTTTCAGAAAGATTTTGTTTGTTTGTTTGTTTGTTTGTTGTTAACGCCGCACTCAGCAATATTCCAGCTATATGACGGCGGTCTGACATCAAATATATCAACACTCGTTAGGGTGGCCCAGTCGTCTGAGGCGCCGCGATTCTCTGTGCAGAGTTGCGTCAGTTAGGCACGCCCGGAACCTATGATTGTGGGTTCGAATCCCGGTTCGCCGTTCTCGTGGGCTTCATCGAAGAGGTAAACGTCTGAGACCTGCATCACCTCGGGCTTTCCTCTCATATTAAGCTGACACGTTGTGATGTAACTGGAATACTGTTTAAAGCGGTGTTAAACCCAACTCTCTCACTTACTCTATAGATGACTACACGTTTACTCGCTAAAATCATTGAAGAACGAAGCGGGGTGTATTATACGATTAATCATGACCTCATTTCTGATGATTTGATTGTGATCATGAACTTTAATATCGCAGAGAGTTTGATGACGTTAATTGTGAGAGGGATGTGATCGTCAGCTGGCTCTTTATAGAATCTCATATTCGTTCAGAAGGCGGTTGCATGAAGACGATAAACATCCCAGTGTCACCCACTGGGTATGGGTAATTTACATGTTTGTCGTGTCTCGAAATATGAATTGTAAATAGTTTATCGTGCCAAATATATGTGAGTTACTGAATAAATACAGCAGTTTCAAGAAAATGGTAATTGTATTTATAATGTTAAGTGTATTTTACAACATGGACCAGGTTTATATTGTATCTTATGAGTGATGTCGGGATCGAGTTATCGCCCTTGATGAATTGTTTGTTCATTATAGGGTTAATATAATGATTTTGTATATCATTGATTAGTAAGTTCATGTTCATGTACAGCATATAGACGTATGTTTATATGAAACGAATGAATGAAACCTATGCAGTATTGTTTTGTACATTAAAAGATGTCATTATCTACTCTGGCAATAAACACTCACACCCGTAGTCTATGTTTGAAATTGTATTTTCCATCACAATCCCCGGTTACAATATGAAAATATGAAAGTTAATTTTGTATTACAAATTGGTCTATGAGAATTTTGCCTTTCATGAATATGCTAGCCGTGTATAAAATTGCCTCATGGAGAAACTCACTGGCCTGTGATTATTTCTGTAACTGTAGTACTGCTGATGCGACTTTAAGCAATATTACTCACTCACTGACGGTAATAGTTTTGTTTCCAGCTTTCAGACACATTAATATTTTCACTATCATTGGACATTCATGCACACAATTTCTTTTGTAAAATATATTGAGCATGTTGAGGGTTTTATTATAAAGTACATAGGAAACTGTAACAACGGGAGATGACTCAGACTTTGTGTATTTAAATTACATAGCATTTTCAAGCTCAAGTCATAAGTTTGCGAAATGCTACTTGGAGAATGAAGAGCATGAAAGAAGCATGACCATAGGACTACTAACGTGCGCATGCGCTTGACCTTATGATATTACGCATGCGCACGGACAGCGTCTAAAACGCGAGAACACGAGAACGCGAGATCGCGAGAAAATGAAATGTCGCATTCTCGCGTTCTCGCGATTTCGTGTTTTTGTGGCCTAATTTGACAAGTCGAGATTGCGAGATTGCGAGATTTTGCATCATGTTCAAATGTCGCATTCTCGCGTTGTCGACTTTTGACAAAAATGGCTATGTACCAAAAACACGAGAATGCGAGATCGCGAGAACGCGAGATTTTGGCCAAATCTCGCGTTCTCGCGATCTCGCATTCTCGTGTTTTTGGCATATTTACCTCGTTTCCAAAGGTCGAGATCGCGAGAATGCGAGATCGCGAGAATGTCCCTTACAGTATTCCATAAAAATGGGAGATGGAGAAAATTACCTTTAACCGAAAGGAAATGCCCACTTTGTAAATTATCTGACACAGGTGATGAATTCAATTATTTGTTTATTTGTTCATCTTTGGGGAAAAAAAACAAACAATTTTTACACAGATTCTACTACACCAAACCCAATATGCATAAAAGGAATTTACTTTTCAATAATACACGATTAGGAACATTAAGAAAACTGTCCAAATTCGGTAAAATCATCATGACATTGTTTAAACCTATTAAGTAACTCTCCCTCTTATTGAATTGCGCATATATTGCTACCCCAGTGAATCTGTATAAATATGCATGCAAGCTCGGCAAATATGTTTTTGTAGCTATTCCATATTTATATTTATATGTATTATGTTGTTGAAATAATTTTGTACTTCTGACGCAGGTGATAGCGGCCTGAGTGTGAATAAACGTTCAGTTCACTCCCGACGAAGCCCAAGCTCTTAATCACAGAAACATGTAAGACTGTCACATTAGGCGACGTTCATCGAAAATGCACCCAATGCTCACATGCCTTATTAATGAGGGAGAGTGTTGCACGATCTTGTCCGCAAGCTGGGTCGAGACATTGTTATTTTCAAGATTGATACCTAATGCAATGTCTCAGTGTGATTAAGGTAATTAACTATCAGATTCAAATACACCAGAAGACTAAGCAGGTGCTAAATACCATTGCTTACAGGGACTGCTAATTGGCCCGAGGCTATTCAGTGAGGAAACATATATATGCAACTACCTTTCCGCCCCTTCTTGTCAGTACCTGGAACAGAAGAGATGGAAAGATTACGTCGGAGTATTTGGAAAAGGAACACGTGGAACAACGTGACATACACGTACAGGTGGACAACGTGTTATACACGTACAAGTGGACAACGTGATAAACAAGTACAGGTGGAACAAACTGATAGATATGTAGATGTGGAACAAACTGATAAACAAGTACAGGTAGAACGAACTGATAAACACGTACATGTGGAACAAACTGATAAACACGTACACGTGGAACAAACTGATAAACACGCACAGGTGGAACAAACTGATAAACACGTACACGTGGAACAAACTGATAAACACGTACAGATGGAACAAACTGATAAACACTTACAGGTGGAACAAACTGATAAACACGTACAGGTTGAACAAACTGATAAACACGCACAGGTGGAACAAACTGATAAACACGTACACGTGGAACAAACTGATAAACACTTACAGGTGGAACAAACTGATAAACACGCACAGGTGGAACAAACTGATAAACACGTACAGGTGGAACAAACTGATAAACACGTACAGGTGGAACAAACTGATAAACACGTACATGTGGAACAAACTGATAAACACTTACAGGTGGAACAACTTGATAAACACGTACATGTGGAACAAACTGATAAACACGTACAGGTAGAACAAACTGATACACACGTACATGTGGAACAAACTGATAAACACGCACATGTGGAACAAACTGATAAACACTTACATGTGGAACAAACTGATAAACACGTACAGGTAGAACAAACTGATAAACACTTACAGGTGGAACAAACTGATAAACACGTAGATGTGGAACAAACTGATAAACACGTAGATGTGGAACAAACTGATAAACACGCACAGGTGGAACAAACTGATAAATACGTACAGGTAGAACAAACTGATAAACACGCACAGGTGGAACAAACTGATAAACACGTACATGTTGAACAAACTGATAAACACGTACAGGTGGAACAAACTGATAAACACTTACAGGTGGAACAAACTGATAAACACGTAGATGTGGAACAAACGGATAAACACGTACAGGTGGAACAAACTGATAAATACGCACAGGTGGAACAAACTGATAAATACGTGCAGGTAGAAGAAACTGATAAACACGTACATGTGGAACAAACTGATAAAACAAACTGATAAACACGTACATGTTGAACAAACTGATTAACACGTACAGGTGGAACAAACTGATAAACACGTACATGTGGAACAAACTGATAAACACGTACAGGTGGGGCAACGTGCGATTCACTACCAATTTCCGAAAATCTCTCCCTTCACGTTTATTGTGTCGGCTATTCTGACGTCTTGCACTTGATGTAAATGTATTACGACGCGCTGTCATTGTGACTGACTTACCGAGGTAGTGCTTAACATACCTTTCTCATCTAATGGTATTATTATTTTAATACGTTTGTTGTGTCAGATGTTTCTGAAGAGCAAGTTGTGCATACATTCGCACATTTCACCTCTCTATTTGAGGAACTATTTTATTCCGCGATACAGCTGGTTATTGTATGGCTGTCAGTGTAAACATGAAATAGGTCACCCGTACTAAATAAACTTATGTAAGGCCTACGTCCTTTGAGGTAGAAAAATTGTGATAAAAAATTATGAGAATTGACTTTCACTTTGTGTGAGTTGATTGGAGTATGGGCCATCACAGAGTGAGGGCCAAACATTGTATGAACGTCGTCGCAATCAATAGACGTAACTATGGAACACAATCGTATACACGTACATGTGAAACAAAATGATATACACATTATTTGGAAAGCGGTTGACATGAATATGTTAACTTACAGAGTCCGCATGTTTTCTTGCACATGGTGAGGGTGTAGGGCGACGGGTCACACTCGCCACGTTCCTGTTTCTCCTCGCACAGGGCCCTGTTCACGTCCACACAGTCCTCATTCCCACCTGGACAATCAATTAAATCCAGAAGTGCAACATACCATACTGTATCACAGTGCAACATACCATACTGCATCACAGTGTATCATATCATACTGCATCACAGTGTGTCATACCACACTGCATCACAGTGCATCATACCATACTGCATCACAGTGTATCATATCATACTGCATCACAGTGTGTCATACCACACTGCATCACAGTGCATCATACCATACTGTATCACAGTGTATCATACCATACTGCATCACGGTGCATCGTACCATACTGTAGCATAGTGCATCATACCATACTGTATCACAGTGCATCATACCATACTGTATCACAGTGCATCATACCATACTGTATCACAGTGCATCATACCATACTGTATCATAGTGCATCATACCATACTGTATCACAGTGTATCATACCATACTGCATCACGGTGCATCATACCACACTGCATCACAGTGCATCATACCATACTGTATCACAAAGTATCATACCATACTGTATCACAGTGCAACATACCATACTGCATCAAAGTGCATCATACCATACTGCATCACGGTGCATCGTACCATACTGCATCACAGTGTGTCATACCACACTGCATCACGGTGCATCGTACCACACTGCATCACAGTGCATCGTACCATACTGCATCACAGTGTATCATACCACACTGCATCACGGTGCATCATACCATACTGTATCACAGTGTATCATACCATACTGTAGCATAGTGCATCATACCATACTGTATCACAGTGTATCATACCATACTGTAGCACAGTGCATCATACCATACTGTATCATAGTGCATCATACCATACTGTATCACAGTGCATCATACCATACTGTATCATAGTGCATCATACCATACTGTATCACAGTGTATCATACCATACTGCATCACGGTGCATCATACCACACTGCATCACAGTGCATCATACCATACTGTATCACAGTGTATCATACCATACTGCATCACAGTGCATCGTACCATACTGTAGCATAGTGCATCATACCATACTGTATCACAGTGCATCATACCATACTGTATCACAGTGCATCATACCATACTGTATCACAGTGCATCATACCATACTGTATCATAGTGCATCATACCATACTGTATCACAGTGCATCATACCATACTGTATCACAGTGCATCATACCATACTGTATCACAGTGTATCATACCACACTGCATCACGGTGCATGATACCATACTGCATCACGGTGCATCGTACCATACTGTAGCATAGTGCATCATACCATACTGTATCACAGTGTATCATACCATACTGCATCACAGTGCATCATACCATACTGTATCACAGTGCATCATACCATACTGTATCACAGTGTATCATACCATACTGCATCACGGTGCATCGTACCATACTGTAGCATAGTGCATCATACCATACTGTATCACAGTGTATCATACCATACTGCATCACAGTGCATCGTACCATACTGTAGCATAGTGCATCATACCATACTGTATCACAGTGCATCATACCATACTGCATCACAGTGCATCGTACCATACTGCATCACAGTGCATCATACCATACTGCATCATAGTGCATCGTACCATACTGCATCACGGTGCATCGTACCATACTGCATCATCGTGCATCATACCACACTGCATCATAGTGCATCATACCATACTGCATCAAAGTGCATCATACCATACTGCATCACAGTGCATCGTACCAAACTGCATCACAGTGCATCATACCACACTGCATCACAGTGCATCGTACCATACTGCATCATAGTGCATTGTACCTTACTGCATCACAGTGCATCGTACCATACTGCATCACCGTGCATCATACCACACTGCATCACAGTGCATCGTACCACACTGCATCACAGTGCATCGTACCATACTGCATCACGGTGCATCGTACCACACTGCATCACAGTGCATCGTACCACACTGCATCACAGTGCATCGTACCATACTGCATCACAGTGCATCGTACCACACTGCATCACAGTGCATCGTACCACACTGCATCACAGTGTATCATACCATACTGCATCACAGTGCATCATACCATACTGCATCACAGTGCATCATACCATACTGCATCACAGTGCATCATACCATACTGCATCACAGTGCATCGTACCATACTGCATCTCAGTGCATCATACCATACTGCATCACAGTGCATCATACCATACTGCATCACAGTGCATCATACCATACTGCATCACAGTGCATCATACCATACTGCATCACAGTGTATCATACCATACTGCATCACAGTGCATCATACCACACTGCATCACAGTGCATCGTACCATACTGCATCGCAGTGCATCATACCATACTGCATCACAGTGCATCATACCATACTGCATCACAGTGTATCATACCATACTGCATCACAGTGTATCATACCATACTGCATCACAGTGTATCATACCATACTGCATCACGGTGCATCATACCACACTGCATCACAGTGCATCATACCATACTGCATCACAGTGTATCATACCATACTGCATCACAGTGCATCGTACCATACTGCATCACAGTGCATCGTACCATACTGCATCACAGTGCATCGTACCATACTGCATCACAGTGCATCGTACCATACTGTATCATAGTGCATCATACCACACTGTATCACAGTTGACATGATTGGTGCTGGTTTCTTATTTAACATGGCAGTCAGCAGTAATCCAAACATATCGCGGCGGCTTGTAATAATGCTTTTGTGTTTCTCAGATTACTATTTGTTTGCGCCAACTCAGCATAAACATACAGTGACTTGCTCATGTCATGCCGTACAGACTGCGATCTAATACTTACAAAAGTTGCAAGTCTTTTTGCAGATGTTCTTCAAATAACGGTTCCACCTGTCTTGCTCACAGTGGCCTCGGTGGAGATGCGTGGCACAAAGGCGTGCATGCCTGTCGCTACACGCGATGTTGTGAGTAGCTGAAAGATATGAAGTACCATAAAAGGTTCAGGCTATTTGAAATTACTTAATTCAAACCTAACAATGGCATTTTTATCCTAAAACTGAAACGCCGTGACATTACTAAAATACTGTACGTAGTGCGGGTGTTGGTTCGCGATTCGGGTGTGGGTGCGTGATGCGGGTATTGGTTCGTGATGCGGGTGTTGGTGCGTGATGCGGGTGTTGGTTCGTGATGAGGGTGTTGGTTCGTGATGCGGGTATTGGTTCGTGATGCGGGTGTGGGTGCGTGATGCGTGTGTTGGTTCGTGATGAGGGTGTGGGTGCGTGATGCGTGTGTTGGTTCGTGATGCGGGTGTTGGTGCGTGATGCGGGTGTTGGTGCGTTATGCGTGTGTTGGTTCGTGATGCGGGTGTTGGTGCGTGATGAGGGTGCGTGATGCGTGTGTTGGTTCGTGATGCGGGTGTTGGTTCGTGATGAGGGTGTTGATCGTGATGCGGGTGTTGATCGTGATGCGGGTGTTGGTTCGTGATGCGGGTGTTGGTGCGTGATGCGGGTGTTGGTTCGTGATGAGGGTTCGTGATGCGGGTGTCGGTGCGTGATGAGGGTTCGTGATGCGGGTGTTGGTGCGTGATGAGGGTTCGTGATGCGGGTGTTGGTTCGTGATGAGGGTGCGTGATGCGGGTATTGGTTCGTGATGCGTGTGTTGATCGTGATGCGTGTGTTGATCGTGATGCGGGTGTTGGTGCGTGATGCGGGTGTTGATCGTGATGCGGGTGTTGATCGTGATGCGGGTGTTGGTGCGTGATGCGTGTGTTGATCGTGATGCGTGTGTTGATCGTGATGCGGGTGCGAGATGCGTGTGTTGATCGTGATGCGTGTGTTGATCGTGATGCGTGTGTTGATCGTGATGCGGGTGTTGGTGCGTGATGCGGGTGTTGGTTCGTGATGCGGGTGTTGGTGCTTTAGTGAAACTTACTGTTGATATGTACGCAAACAGAAAGATCACTCATAGTTTATGCCCTGAGAACATATGTAACAGTATATTGACAGTAGATATTTATAGGTTCATGTTTATGACGTTATGGTATAATGTAGAATACTACCCTTCGGCAGCTGCAGAATATGTCTTTAGTTCAGAGCCACTCATCACATACAGTTTGAGCAAATATTACCCTACATCTTCCTTGTGTTTCACACTAAATCTGTTCATCCGCTACCCTATATTTCCACTGAATTGCAGATGGCCCTTCACATGTTACTGAAGAATGAGATGAACACACGGCCGCCTTCATTCAACCAGCATTTCAGGTCGTTAATCAACATTTGTTTCAGTGAGCTATGTTTCTCCGTATAAACGGAAAGGTACTGATTCCAATGAACAATAGTCATATTACCTGAGCCATTGACTTGGTGGCTGTTCAGCACTTTCAGAACCACACAGAAGACAGCCATGTTGAAACCAGTGACACTGAGCATGGTCAACAAGTAGTAGTATAGACGGGACAGGCCCATCAACAATCTAACTCCTACAAACTATTTTTGACATGTTAAAGTAGGTTTTGACACGGTGTTAATTAGTACAAAATACTTACCCAGTGTCCGAGTAACGACAAACATGGTATAGTCCGAGCTGTTTTAGTTATGGTGACTGTATAATGTCAGTCTTGCCGTCGATACCTGCTGTACGTAGTGACATTATAGTCTTATAGATTATGTATTGTGTAAAGGGGCATTGGCACGGTACAACGGTACAACTAGTTGCTACAACTTCTTGTATGAAATAAGTTTACTCGGCATTCACACGGCGTCAAGTTGCATGCAACTCAGATCTCGCGAGCTCACTGACCAAAAGCTTTTGATTCACTACATTACCGCTGGAGCATGGTCCCGAGTTTTGAAAAATGAACGGTGTGCGACAAATGCCGTCAGGTGGCACTGCGCCAACCTCTGACTTGAATTTTCGACCCCAATGTTGTAAAATTAAAGACTAGTTTGAAAAGCAAAAAGTTAAGTAAAAAAAGTTAAGGAAAAAAACCTTTAAAATGTAGCCACATTTTATCATACATAGATAAAGTACAGCGCGACGAAATATTATATTTGACAGCTTTATGTCAACTGTGAGCGACCAAAATATTGCCTAATATCATAACAACATAATGACAGATATATTAGAAATATGTGGTCATGTATAACGTGAGACATTCGATACGAAAACATTCTTGTTTTAATTGGCGAAAAAGAAAACACGGCGTTGAACTGTACACATGCCATTGTACCTCCGACTCCACCTTACACCAAAACCCAAACAGACCATCGTACGACGCCACCCATGAATCTCAAATGATCGGCCCCTGTAAACGCCCCACCTGATGCAACCTTTAGACATCAAAACGATAAAATAAACCTGCAATAATGAATATTTCACGATTCTCCAAAGAATTACCAATGAAAACATCATTTTTGGATTTAAAGGTAAAAAAATATTATCTCTACATGCCATATAATGAGCTGTAAACAGCCATAATAAATATTTGACGATTCTCCAAAGGAAATATGTGAATCCTGCAGAGTGTTACATTCACAAAGCATCTTATAGGAAGAATATGTGTCACACGATACGATGAATGTCAATTTCTATATTCAAACACACAGCTGATTATCAAAAGTTCCATAAATTCTATGGCATTTTTTATAATATTAAACAGTAATTGTGGTAAAATGTACCAATATTGTAGCAGTGAAATTATTTCGGTAGATTATATGTGGAACGTTTGCAGGAGTGACTAAGACAATTCATCAGTTGATTTTTAATGGTATGACTAATTCAGGGATGTATGTATCGTAGCTGAGTGTGGAATACATGTGATCTGATGGGATAGGCATCTGGACAGACGCGAAAAGAATCGTGATTTTGTGAACACTATCCAACATGGAGTTTCGGATCCGAATTTTTGACGATTTTACGAAAACGAATATTGGAGTCTTTTCAGATTATTGGTGTTTGGAGCTGTTATTGTGGAAAGGGGAATTAATGATATCACAAATTCAATCTATTGATATTTAAAATGCATCATTTTAGGATATCACAAATTAAATTCTTGATATCACAAAATCGATTATTAGATATCCAAAAATGAATTATTTTATATAAAAATGTATTTATTTTTCAACACCGGTGCATGTTGACGCGCTCCAGTGCGGCCATGTTCCCACGGTTCTCGTATAAGCTGAATGACCTTCTCTGATAGGGACAACAGAAACGTTCTCTCATATCGTGATATTGTTCAATAACAAACAGTCAGCCAGAATGCTTCACGTTGTATAGTCTACAGCAACAAATTGTGCTAATGACTTTTGAGAATGAATTTCAGACACAGGCAATAATTCATTAGAATGAATACAAGGTAGGCGGGTGCGTCATAGATATCCACAAATATTTTAATCTTAATCGGTTTATTGGAATTATTCCTCATTTGAAGTTCGGGGGATGTAGGAATAGGAGCGAATATCTAAGTAGCAGTGTCTGGTTACTGCGACAAATCGTTGTAGGCCCCTGAACCATATTGAGGACTATACATGTTGGCTAAGTTTATATTCAAAATCTGAAAGTGTCACTTGTAACTCAAAAGACAAAGAGACCCGTGAAGATTCCAGGGTAGAATAGGTCTTCAGCAAACCCACGCTTGTCGTAAAAGGCGACTAACGGGATCGGGTGGTCAGGCTCGCTGATTTGGTTGATGCATGTCATCGATCCCAATTGCGTGGATCGATGTTCATGATATCAATCACTGGATTGTCTGGTCTAGACTCGATTATTTACAGACCGCCGTCAATATAGCTGAAATATTGCTGAGTGCGGCGTTAAACAACAAACTAAAAGACAAAGACTGTTTTAGTAAGGTTCCGTGATAGACACAAAACATTATCTACTTTTGGCGGCGGGTTTCACCAAAGTGGTAAATGTCTGTATCTCTGCTGTATCATTTCGGGGTACATCCACATCAAGCTGACATGCTGTGATATAACTGAAATTCAAAGCAGCGTTAAACCAACTCACTCACTTCATTCAAGGTTATATCAAGAGCCATGGGTACACAAACTATCACAAACTTTCAAGCGATAGGTGCGTCATCCTTCCAACTGCATGCATGCAAGTGTACATCTTGAACCACCAATAACAGTTTTACACCGGTGAAGTGAGTATGAATTTATGCTGCAACCACATGCCATCCCACCTTCGCAGGGCCGGAAAAAAGTGTTAACTCTTTGTTAATAGGTGACAAATTATGAATATTTAACATTTTAGCAGATGGTGAACCATTTGTCTACAAAGAGGGCATTCAAGTGTTCTTTGTTATAAGCCGTGAGTGTAATCTGTTAGACGAAACATGAAACGAGTTCATGTAACATTCAGAACTACGGCGGATCTTCTAAACTGTGGCAGGTTGTCTTTCGGGTATTGTGGCCGAGAGGGGACATCGCTTTCTCGCCTAAAATCAAGGCCGCAAGGAAGCGATAATACGAGACGACAAAGCGATAGCACGAGACGAGAAAACGGTGGCACAAGACGCGAAAGCGATGTCACGAGACGAGAAAGTTATGTCACGAGACGAGAAAGTGATAGCACGAGACGAGAAAACGGTGGCACAAGACGCGAAAGCGATGTCACGAGACGAGAAAGTTATGTCACGAGACGAGAAAGTTATGTCACGAGACGAGAAAGTGATAGCACGAGACGAGAAAACGGTGGCACAAGACGCGAAAGCGATGTCACGAGACGAGAAAGTTATGTCACGAGACGAGAAAGTGATAGCACGAGACGAGAAAACGGTGGCACAAGACGCGAAAGCGATGTCACGAGACGAGAAAGTTATGTCACGAGACGAGAAAGTTATGTCACGAGACGAGAAAGTGATAGCACGGGACGAGAAAACGGTGGCACAAGACGCGAAAGCGATGTCCCGAAACGAGAAAGTTATGTCACGAGACGAGAAAGTTATGTCACGAGACGAGAAAGTCATGTCACGAGACGAGAAAGTGATGGTACGAGACGAGAAAGTGATGGTACGAGACGAGAAAGCGATGGCACGAGACGAGAAAGCAATAGCACCGGACGAGAAAGCGATGGAGCGAGAAAGAGATAGAACGAGGCGACAAAGTGAGAAATCGATTGAGCGTTAAAGTGACAGAAAGATAACCGAAAGCGATAAAGCGTAAAAGCGATAAAGCGTAAAAGCGATAGAGCGAGAAAGCGATAAAGGGATAGAACGAGAATGCGAGAGCGTGAGAAAGCGGTTGTCCCTTCCATGGAAATAACTAGTTTTATGCCTGAACCCCGGCGGTAATTGAAGGCGAGGACTCGGTGACCCGCCATGTTTCAGGGTGAGAAGTGTATACTTTCATTGACATATGAAGTCATCTCTGAGACAGCTTCCTGTTCAAAGGATTGCATCCAGAGATATGTACCTGTTTTATATTATGGTTCGTTTACCAGCTTACCCTTGGGCACATTTACTAGCTTACCTTTGGGCAGATTTACTAGCTTACCCTTGGGCACATTTACTAGCTTAACCTTGGTCACATTTACTAGCTTACCCTTGGGCACATTTACTAGCTTAACCTTGGTCACATTTACCAGCTTACCCTTGGGAACATTTTCTAGCTTACCCTTTGGTACGTTTACTAGCTTATCCTTAGGAACATTTAATAGCTTACCCTTGATTACGTTTACCAGCTTACCCCTGGGTACGTTTACCAGCTTACCCTTGGGTACAATTACTAACTTAGCCGTTGATACATTTAATAGCTTACCATTGGAAGCATTTACTAGTTTAGCTTTAGGCACATTTATCAGCTTACTCATGGGCATATTTACTAGCTTAGCTCTGGGCACATTTATCAGCTTACCCTTGGGCACATTATACCACATATATGAGAGCCTGCCAAATATCAATCCATGTGCAACAATAGTTTAGAATCTGGCATGTTTCTTAATATTAATACAGAGATTATGATCAGGAGTAAATATGTTATTCACGTGCGAGTTTCCATACAACCCATAGTTTGAAAAATATGCATCATATGCTATCTATGGCCTAGTCCATTACAGTTTTCCGAAATGTTCGAAAATTGAGGGCAGATCTTTTTAGATTTTGCTGAACTGAGGCTGATTACAACTTATCATAGTATATACTTGTATCAAAACTATCAAAACGATTTTACTTTTGCCTTGAAGATGCTAATAGTATTTGTTTCAACGCACGTATAGGTATTTCCCATTAGTCACCGACACCCCTTTTGCATCGTGGACTCTCCATATTGATATTCATATTTCCATATAAACAATTACCCCCTACAAGTATTGACAGTAAGAACTCGTTCTTTTTCTTATCGTCACCTGCAAATCGTAAGATGGTCGCACAGGGACGTTCCTGGGCTTTGGTCTGTCTGGCAGTGGTCTTCGTGGGAGCAGCTCTTGCCCGTCAGGACGGGAAGAAATGGACAGGTACGCCCAGTCGATTAATATCGAAAACTTATCATTTTTATGGGTTCTTTAGACTGAACATGTGGTGGTGATTACTTTACAATACATTATCATTAGTTTTGAAAGTGTATGGGTGGTGGTGGTGGGGTTGGGGTTGTACGAAGAGTGGCTGAAACGTTTTGAGCAGGACTATGATAGACTGTATTGATGGAGTTGGTCGCTAATTACTTTTTCCACATAACCCCCTCCGAAGTCCACGCACTTCTGCCAACGATGCTGGGTTGCCTGGATCCCACTGTCGTAGAAGGCTGTCCTGGAAGTGTAAAAAACCTTGCACAGCAGAACAGTTGGGTCTACTTGAAAACGCCGTAACTTCTGACGAACGCTTCAGATTGGAACCCAGCGTGCTAAAACCTTTGTAACGCCCAGTTCAGTCCTCGGAATGTACTCTATTATTTCATGAAAGATGCTTCCTGTATTGGCTATTTGACGTGTGGTAGTTCACCGATCATCAATAATAACATCATTTATCTTATCAACACTTTCCTCAGTGGCGGCAGGGGAAGGTCTCTCTGATCTTGGATCATATTCGATGCTCATCGTCACCCCTTGAACTCACTGCCCATCACTTAACAGTAGCAACTTTAAGAAAGGAACATTATACCCTAAATTGACACCATGTCTGCACTGATGGCTGTTGGGGTCAGCCCTCGCATAGATACCAACTTTTTACTTTGATGCCAGAGATATGCTGCAGGCCTCATTATTAGGTTCAAATGCAGCCTGTTAGCATGCAATGTATCGTACTTAAAACATGCAAACAGTTAAAGATGTACACTACATCCTTTCTAGTTATGTTCTTATTTTTTCAGCAACCACTTGTCCATGCTTGAATGGAGAAAATGGCAGCTAAATGCATAAATAGTGCAGTAAATGCATGTAACTCAAACTCACAAACTTTTATATGTTGGATGATAGCCTCAATGCAATACGGTACAACTAACATCAGTCTCCGTCTTGTTAAGATTGCTTCCATTCCTATTGTTTGTTCAGCCGTGATGATCCATTGCAAGGATGTGGGGAATAGATGCGAGTTCCTGGCCAAGCTGAACTACTGCCGATTGATCCCAGGATATATGTCCAAGCTCTGCATGAAGTCATGCAACCTGTGTAAGTGTTTAGGATGCATACATATGAAGATATACTTTATGTTGTTTGAGATTTGGGGCATGTTATTTAGCATTTAATACTCGAAAACCTCCTTTCGACCCAAATCCTAAAATGTTTAATTTCCGCGCATCGATTACTTACTAGATGAGAACATTTGTCCAGATTGTAAATACAACACGGTGTCATTTTGTCTGCAGCACTTTCTTTCTACATGTACCCCGACAGATGATGTCATGTTTTGAGCTGTCTGGTTAGTAGAATGCAGGGTACATACAAGTTATTGTCAATTATGCAATCAAACTAAAAATACTATTGAATAGATACTCATGACGCATTGCCATCCCGCTCTTCACTATGTGTTCTCCAACCAATCAGTTTGCCATACCATTAATAGTTTTACCATCGTGGACAATCTGTTAGCGTCACCATCGTGGACAATCTGTTAGTTTTACCATCGTGGACAATCTGTTAGTGTTACCATCTTGGACAATCTGTTAGTGTCACCATCGTGGACAATCTTTTAGTGTCACCATATTGAATACATACCCATGACGCATTGCCATCCCGCTCTTCACTATGTGTTCTCCAACCAATCAGTTTGCCACACCATTAATAGTGTTACCATCGTGGACAATCTGTTAGCGTCACCATCGTGGACAATCTGTTAGTGTTACCATCGTGGACAATCTGTTAGTGTTACCATCGTGGACAATCTGTTAGTTTTACCATCGTGGACAATCTGTTAGTGTTACCAACCTTAGACGTAACATTCAACTATCACAATGCATGTACAATAACTGCTATCCAAAAGATGTTAGTAGAGAGTTCCTTTTATCAAATGTCCTGCAAGCATTTTAAACAATGAGCAGTAATTAAATGGCCAGCAATAATAATGTAACAAAAAGATGTAGGCTTGGCTGATAAAGTTCACTTTATTTTGTCCTCACTTCTTTTAGTGTATCCAGAACTACTGGACGTCCATTTTTGACATAATGAAGTAAAGATTGGATAAAATCACTAGCTGTTTGAATAGAGAAAAGAATCCATATTTTTCCAGCATCGATTTGAAAACTAACGATTTTAAACAAAACCGATCAGGAATACTTTGCAAGCAATCTTAATCTTGATCAAAACCACTTCCATAATCAAAAGAAATGTAAACTAAAAGCACGATTTCTGCAATAGCATAAGGATATATTTATGATCCATCATCATTAGTATTGAAAGCAGGCTTCGCGAAGATTCATTAGAACGTCCACAGGTGGTTAGTCACATTTGACACGTCTACTCTATACTTCATTACATTACATACGGCTTGCGGTTTAGGATAAAAAAGAAGAAGTTTAAAGTAGAATGAATTGTAAGTTGTCGCTTTTTAGAAAATGAGTTTTAAGTTGATACATTTGGATATGTTTGTTGCCAGGCGGAAAGCAGCAGGCATACGATGGCTGGAATGTCCACATGAAATACAGCGGTAGGTTTGCACGGATCCTTTAGTTTCTTTATTTTAGTTCCTGACACGAACTGAATAAAAAAAATTGTTGTTTAACGCCGCACTCCGCAATATTCCAGTTATATGACGGCGGTCTGTAAATAATCGAGTCTAGACCAGACAATCCAGTAATTGATATTATGAGCATCGATCCACGCAATTGGGATCGATGACATGCATCAACCAAGTCAGCGAGCCTGACCACCCGATCCCGTTTGTCGCCTCTTACGACAAGCATAGTCGCCTTTTACGGCAAGCATGGGTTGCTGAAGACTTGTTCTACCCCGGATCTTCACGGGTCTGAATAAAAAGAAACGGATGCTGTTGCTAATGTATTGTTTCCATTTCATCTGCGTAGTTTAAAGTTTTTCAGACATAAATAACATTGTCAAGGTTAACTTCCGTGAAGAAACAAAATCATGAGTCTTGTACGACCTTTTGTAATCAGAATAGTGAGCTGGGGTTTAACGCCGCTTTAAACAGTATTCCAGCTAATTGAACGTCGTATCAACATAATGTTGGGGGTAAGCCCGAAGTGTTGCAGGTCGTTTAATACCTTGGTGAAACCCACGAGCAGGGTTATGGTGCGAACAAACCTAGAAACAAATCGGAGCGATCAGGGACGCAACTTTGCGGCACCTTGGGCTGGGCCACCATGGCACCGAGTCAGTATAGTGCATATTCAGTTTCCCCGTGGGGTATCCAGGTTAGAATTGAACCCCACCAACCCGCAGTGTCACACCAGGCAACACAAAAGATCTGGCGATGATTGGTTGATTGTGCCATCAGATTACTGCGGACTAGATGCAGGACATATGTCATGTGCAGTCACGTCGCTTTGGGAAGAGCAAGAGATTGACGCATTCACAGTTGAGAGCGCTGTATAGAGCAATGACAAATCTTGATATTTCTTAAAAGAATTATTTGTAAATGATTACTATGATCGTCCAGTAACATTTTCAACGTTGTTTTTCAGATAACGCAAAGTAATGTTAGAGTCCAACGTCGCCGTCTTTCACACTTGGTCGAACAAAAACGCTGTTGAAGAGGCATCTCATCATATGAAAATATTTTTTTCAGTAATCCTTATATAGTTTCATGTCATGTATTTATGAAAGGACACTTTTATTTCGTGGTCTATGTTGAACACCTGTTACAATGAAACCGTCCTCTGGTACATGGTAATAAACGCTGTCAGTGTGCTAAAGGAGTTGTTTGTTTTATTCGCCACTAAGTGTGTGTAGAATGACAGGTAGATCAATCTTAACAGAGGAGTCGGGGGACCTCTCCTCTTCATGTGACTGGTTACAATTTCACAAAAAGTAAACATTTTTCCAAATAATTCTTTTTGAAGTGCTGTGTCACACCCATGACACCTGCAAGGAGGGTCTGGTAATCTCGCATCAAAACTGACATGTTCGCCCCAAGTTTCTGAAGCTCGTGAAGGTACTTGTCAGAACTTACTGTGATTAACATTCATTTACAAAATCAGACCTGAGCAATCTGGCACTTTTAGTGGACAAACATGAGTCAATCCGTCTGGTTGAACTAGCATGATTCCTTGAATTTTTTCGAATCATTTGCATGTTTCTCATATTGTTTCATCTAAGTTATGGTTCTGTTTGGCTATAGTTTTGATGATAAAAATGATAATAAGTCCAAATCAGAACGATCTTTTTTTATCTGAAAGCTCCGTTTTAAAGATGGACTCAATGTTGCATTTAAAAGTATTCTAAAACTTCCCAAGCTGGATTGGTTTGATTCACGGCACACTGACAATTGGGAAAACCCTCCAAGTGCAGGAAATCTAGACATGAGATTAGTTACTATAGTTAACGACCCGTGAAGATCCGGGGTAGAATAGGTCTTCAGCAACCCATGCTTGCCGTTAAAGGCGAATATTCTTGTCGTAAGAGGCGACTGACGGGATCGGGTTGTCAGGCTCGCTGACTTGGTTCATGCATGTCATCGATCCCAATTGCGTGGATCGATGCTCATGATATTAATTACTGGATTGTCTGGTCCAGACTCGATTATTTACAGACCGCCGTCATGTAGCTGGAATATTGCTGGGTGCGGCTTAAAACAACAAACAAACAAACAAACAAATACTACAGTTCACAATAGTAGTGCTACATCACGGTTACCTGTAAAAAACTGTCTGGACAAAAAAACAATTGGCTGATAACATAATATACGGATATTCCTTTATAAATACTAAAAGTAAATATAGTTCTCTTGCGGGGACGCAGTGGCCCAGTTGTCTCAGTGGTGCCAGTATTCGCTGATCAATTTCGCCCTGATTATGACCATTGGTTTGCGAGCACCGTATGGATTCAAGTGGTGAATCTACATGCGCATGCTTTATAGAGCCACAGTGTTCAAAGCAGCCTTACCTACAATTACATGAACGACAATACAATGTGGTACAGTACACTTGTTGCAAGCTATGAACAGAAGAGAAGACAGGCCCTTTCTACATACGTTACTATCGAAAGATATAATGTACTCTCACGTGCATTTATCTCTCACCAAATTAAAGGACACAACATTTTTTTTATCAGACAGTTTAGTGGAGAACCCAAATGATAAGAAGCCCTCTCTAAATAGATTAACAATACACACATTAAATCATCCAATTATTCAAAAAGACATACTCAAGGAAGTTAAAGACAAAAGTAGAAGAATATTCTGGGAAACAGCAAAATCTGTTCAATCAGCAGGCAAAGGTATGGCTTCGGGTTTCAGATATTCCGAAGGAATCCTACCGGTGAACTAGACCCAGCCTAGTCCAGTCATGGTCAATATTTTGCAATTCTACTGAGACAACTTCGTGAGAATAGCAAGGCTACACGTTGTGGAAAATTCACAAAATGTGGAATGTTACAGATTTGGCGCCGCAAGACTTCCACCTCCTCCGAAGTTTGAAGAAAATAATTATCTGACAAGCATTATGCAAATGATACAAACGTCATCTCAGTTGTATACCGCCTTGGGGAAGCCTACCCCATTGGAATCCAGGCACACCAGCATCGTCGTCAGAAGTGTGTTGACCTCGGAGGTGCTTAAAACCTCCACCAACGCAGTTCATCATAGTTCTGGTCACAAATTTTCACTCGCCCGTCGTAAGACAGAATACTCACAAGGACCAGTGTCAGAACGGTATTATGGCATCGGGCATTAAGAACCACGACATATTTGCCTCACCGTCGTTTCCTTTTTAAAAAATATCAAGAACAAGGCCCGACTGTATAGGTTAACATATCATTTTTACTTCGGTGTACAATTATTTTTGCTTTTACATTTTTATGATTTAGTTTTCGACGGTTGTCATTTTTGTCGTCACAGAGTCCCACTTTATACAATGGTATGAGGCAACGTGTCATTCAACAAAACCGGGTCTTGGTCTGAAGTCAAACCGGAGACAAGATATTTAAAACCGAGGCCTCATAAACCCTAAAAAGACTGACATAAATCTTCCATATGCAATGGTGGTATTTTAAGAAGAGCAGTCGATTACATGTTACCAATATGTACTTCAGAAGAAAGGAATGTGTATGTACATGTGTGTTCACGGAAACGTGAACAATAGGATGTCACAGGCTGCTCATGAATAGAGAAAAGTGAACACAAATGTAATGTTTTGTTTCAATCATGTGGTGTGACTGTTCTGTTCTATATGACATCTGCAAATACTTTAAAGGTGATACATTTACAAACCACATAGCCACACAGTGAAAGTCGAACAAGAAACTAAATGACAAGGTATCAATCAAGGAAACTTAATTCAACTGTCATTTAATTGTGTGTAATCTCTAGCAGATGGATAGAAGGCTCAGGCGTTAATATATCCTGGTCCCGATGGAATAAGCTTCCCCAGTGGCAATACATCATTGCATCTGTCGCCATAAATAAACCTTTATTAACACATGAACACAGACATATCCATACAAGGAACGCACGTGACTCAGAGCGTTAATGCGTGTAGTCATGTTTTAGACTTCAAAGTATCTATCGGATCGTTTGTCATCTTAAAATAGAGCGACTGTCAATCATAGTGTTTTGTCAATCTTTGGTAAGAAAGCCTACATGTTTGAGCGCCTAGACAGTCAAACCCTCAAGAGTCGGTCCTCTTCCGTCAGAGAAATTCAGCTTAGGATTTCGCTGCAGCAATACTCGGAATCTGGAACTTGAGTGATGAGTTGTTTGAGTTAAATTGAGTGTTGTTTGCTGTAGAAATGAGATTTCCTCTGTTGTTGGTGATACCATGCCTGTTGTCCACATGCCGTGGCGTAAACGTTGGCGGTTACTACGTCGGCAACTACGGAACGCATCATGAATTTCTGGTATGTATTATGTGGTATTGAAAAAGGCCCAGCCTTGCTGTGTAAGCATTCGCTCGTCACACCGAAAATCGGGGTTCGTTTCAACACATGGTACAGTATGTACAAGGTATAAGTGACCTTTGTGGCCCAAAATATACAATTTTTGAAATAACCCAAATATTTAGATATCGGTATTTAAGTTGTAAAATGTGTTCATATGAATGTTTTTCAATACTTTTCTTTTCTGTACTTATAACAACCCCATATTAACAGGTCAGACTAACAAGCATTGGAGGTTTCGGGAAGCGTTTCATTAACATTGAGCTTAAAGCAAATCTTTGACCAAAGCTGATTTTCTTAGGAGTTGGTCACAGACTTGCTCATAGTTATATTTTCTGTGGAGATTGGGAAAATCGACCATTTTAAGTTATTGTAGGCATAAACTGATTACGTGCCTACTTGAGTTTGCTTTAAACCAAAAACGGGAGGACACGCACCTTTGACTCCCATATTTCCACTCCGGGTTATTAGTCTTGGTGGACGACAGTTGGTGTCAATAAGGTACCCGTGTTCCTAAAACGCTAGTACAATATGAGTTTTTTTTGTTTTGATGAATGAGGATTAATCTAACAGCATCACGAGGGGAACAAGGTTTTTTTTTATGCGTCCAGCTTTAGGTTTAGCTTTAGGTTTGCCTTTACCAAACAATTTGACGTCCAATATAATGCATGCGTTCGCTCTCAGGACAATCCGATGAACTACATGTATTGGAAGGTTATGAACTATCAACAGGTACGTTATTATATATATCTACATAATAAATGATGGTATCTAGAAACGAAATTACCTTCTTCATACAAACTTGATTTGTCGACTATTGCTCTGTGATCTTGTGTGTATTCAGACGGGTATACGAATAAGTTGCTGTTCTTGCCCTATAATTCTTCAAAAACATTAAAATTAAATTCGGTTAAATATAAAACAGCGAACACTTTTACAAGCGGAACCATTATCTCTAAACCCGTAATGGAGAAATCATGAGACACGACCAGATTGGGCAGGGAATTCCTGGGTCAGAGTCAACTATATCAACAAAAGTGTTCCGTCATCGTATTTTTTAAATGATGTTATACTCTCGTACTGTGCATCATAAACCCAAGTTAGACGTTGCTTCAATATAATGAATTGTCTGTTAAGGTGCGTGTCTAGCAAACCGTAATAGAGATTTCAGTCCTCATTTTACGGAATGGTTTAGCGTAATAAGTACAGATAAACCGGCAAGGCGTTTATTATCAAAACAACCGGCAAAAGACACACGCTACAGTGACAAATTTGATTAGTGAGGTGGGGTTAGTTCCTACAAAATTATCCTAGCTTAATTTGCCTCACATCCAATTAAAGCGTCCTCAAACAAATTATAACACACTACCAAAAAGAAAAACATAACTTCTGTTGTTGATATAGCCTATTGAAAAGTTTGTTTGTCTTTAAAGTAAATTGTAAATCTTTTTTAGATGCACTGCTTACAATGCTGATGCAATTTCATTCGAAAAGACTTCCGGGACAATCAGTCTTAATGACAATTAAAAATCTGGCTTACCCTTTTTAAGTTTGATTGAATGGCTGATCAGCAGTCGGATGTGTTTATTTGGAGACGTGCCTTAGGTTAAGTGTACATGTAAATTTGTGAATTACACCAGAATCTGTCAGATATTGTTCGTCGGTGAGTGAGTGAGCTGGGTTGCCGGTTATACTGTTACAGTATTCAGTTGCTTTTAGGCGTTCAATGTGAATGTGGTTGGAACGTATGTCTCAGACATTTAGCACTTTGGTGAAATTGGCGAGCATGACTATATTACTGGTAAGGCATTATACACTCTTCAAAAAAATTAACGCACAGGTAGAATTTCAGTAAATTTATTGTACCTAATAAAGTCGATATATTTGAAACCGTAGATACACATATGAAATTTTGGAGCTCGGTAGTCAGATGTTGTTGTACAAAGGCATTGAAACATGTCCATTGTCATGTCACATAAGGCCACAAGGTTGCGCTAAACTCAGTATCTCGTGTGACCGCCCCGGGCAGCAACCACGGCTCTGCATCTCCTCCGCACTGACTGGATAAGCGTACGAATTCTGTCCTGTGGAATTCTGCGCCATTCTGCTTATTACGCGTTGACCAGTTTAGGGAGTGTCTGCGGCGCGTTGTGACGTCGATCGAGTTAATCTCAGAGGTGTTTGATTGGGTTGTGATCTGGTGATCTCGACGGCCAGGGAAGGACATTGATGTTGGCATTATGAAGGTAGTCTACCGTGACACGTGCTTTATGCGGTGGAGTGTTGTCCTGTTGAAACAGCTCCCTATGGCGGTCAATGCTTGGAAGAAGGTGAGGTTGAAGAATTTGATCAATGTAGCGTTTGCTGTCAAATTTCCCTGAACCACAACCAAGTCAGATCTCCTGGTGTAGGATACCACCCCCACCCTCCACCCCCCTCCCCCTCCCCCTCCACGCACACACCACGACACTACCGCCACCGAAATTGTCGAATTCGTTTGCACAATATGGGGCAAAACGGTCTTTTCGACGACGATAAACACGTTGTCTTCCATCTCGCCGGTGAAGAAGAAATCGTGATTATTCGAGAGCGCTAATCCACACTCGTCTCAAGTTTCTCAAATTCCAAGGTTGTAAGGTATGGCACCAACTCAAGCGTCGCTGTTGCAAAACAGGGACGAAAACTGGTCTTCAGCCTCGCGAAGATGGTTCCTGACAGCCTGGTCCGATATCCTCCTCAAATCAGGGATGCGTCCTGCAGTCTCTGTAGCTGTGGCATTGCAATGACGCAGGTGGAACAGTCGAATGTAGCGACCCTGTGCAGGGGTGGTTACTCTTGGTAGGCCGGTTCTCGGACGGTCTGCAGTGGAATTGAACTGTGCAACAGAAGACTGCGATTCCCCTCTTTGGATACGTCCTGTGGCGATGTTCCGATCGGCAGCGCGGAGTCTCGGCATTTTCGAACTTGAACAATGTTGACAATCGAATGACAAATTATTGGCTTATGCTTGCCTTTTATAGCCACTACCACGAGTGTGACATTTTTTAACAAGTGTAAAAAAAAATGCCGTTTAAGACATTGCAAATCGGCAATGGCTGCGTTTTGACGCACCGTTTGTCGAATATCAGGCCACCAATATTTCTCAATAACATATATCCAATTAATATACCGGACTTTTTTGTGTAGTCAGGTTCAAAGAACTACATCCTACCTGTGCGTTTCTTTTTTTGAAGATTGTAGACTCACGACAAGAAGGCGATAAAAAGGATGAGGGTTCATTTGGGATCACATTAAATCGTGTGTAAACATATCGAAATCTCTTGTTAGTCCGAAAGAGTCCATTGAATACCAAACTGTTCGTCTTAACCAGGGTTCACTGTATTTGGCGTCATGTGTACTTCGTGGGTTTGTAAACACGATGCTCATCACCACCCGTGAATATATACACCTGCTTTAGGGTGTGGTCGCTATCTTTAACCAACGAATAAAGCAAGGACCTTGTTTCAGCAGGAGGGATGCAATGTGTGCTCCGATCAATGAGCCCAGAAGTCAATGTTTCTCGTTTGACAACGTGTGCATCATCATCATCATCATCATCATCATCATCATCATCATCATCAACAGCTATGTTTATCCATGGAACAGAGCTCATTTAACTCTATTATCACTTCTTTATCTTAGTGAAAATAGGCACGCGTCACTACCAGAGCGCAAAGAGTGTGTATTCACGGTGATGGAGAAGTATAAACACCGGTGACGTATTTAACAATGTGTTCACTGTGATGATTAGTGTGGCGCATGTACTCATGTATACATCAAATGTAGGAAAAGTGCAAACTGGAATAAATCATTCATCATCATTCATTTCATCTTCTTTCAAAACTATAACAAGGTTAGACATGCAAATATATCATTAACCCTCTTGGTGCCATGGGACCATATATGGTCTTTCACTTTTCACACGCTCTCAGTGTCACGGGACAATATATGTTCCTGTGAAAATGGCCCTTTGTAGCTGTGAATTAAGATGTCAAACACTGAGTGCGCAAAATTAAAATTATAACCATCATCACCCTAATAATCTCAGCTTTAACATCCTGTAACTCGCGAAATATGTCGAGATTAGTGAAGTGGTTACCGCGCTTCTCGACATTGTTCTGCCTTGTTGAACTTCATCCGAATGATGGAGTTTTTTTTATTATGCACGCATGTCACATCCACGTAGCAATTATGATATTTAATTTGAAAAAGAAATTTATTAGACTGGTTAGAAAGATTTACTTTGCCTCACTGTACAGCTATTGGAGTGAGACTAGCGACATTTAGTTCGCAACGGAAGTTTTTTTGTTCAAGTGTTGCATGTTTTTATCGCCCGTGTGTCATGGCGATTTAGCACGGCGCTTGAGACGAAACGACATGTTTACAGAAAATATACAGATCTAGCTATGATCGTTAATATTACGGTCGTATAGTGTATATTAATGGGCAGGACGTTCATGATCAAAACGTAAACATTGAATGGACAAGCCGCCCGAAGTGATCGACAGGGCACGTTTGCATCATAGCAGTGCCACGATTTCTTGTCTACCAGTTGTCTTTCATGCTCGCCCGTTTCGAATATAAATACTGCTTTTTTTCATATGAAATAGTCATTTGTGAATGCTCAAACAAGCTAACCGTGTAAATGAATTGCCCTAACCGTTTCACATTTTGTCACAAAAGGAGATTTCAAAAGTGTGGTCACGACATCTAATATATATCAAATACACTTTATAAATCTTCTCAGAAAATGTTATATAATCTCAATTTCTCAATTCTCAATTTCTTTATTCAACGTATTGAGGAGGCCACAGGCCTATAGTACAATCATGATTACAGGAGCAATTGGTACAATCATATAATTTCCATACTTGATTTTCTTTATATAAAAGCATGATATATGTACATAGAATCATAACACGATAGTCATGGATATTAGATCTCATTAATATTAGATTTACAAATTATTGATTATTCTCGATTAACGTATGATAATGCAAGTCTTCAACTCTTATTTGATGTTATCCGAAGTCAGCAGTGAGTAAACGCTTTATTTTTTTCCGTCTAATGACGTTACAACCTGCAACGCCTGAGTTACGAGTGATCGAAAATAGTTTTGTTGAACAGATTGAATAGATTTGCTGCCCGTGAAAACGATCAACGGTTTTGATTGAATCTACGTGTACGTACTTTTTTGGTGGTTGTACGTTAGTATAATCTTGTTAATCATTAAGAAATAATAATGATGTCAGATACTGAGCGATGTCAATTTGAGTATTGTTAGGGCTGTTTAGCGATCTTTCACATTTTGTCCTTTCTGTCCCATGTCAATTTCCCCGCAATTTTCCCAGTTGTTTTCACTAATGAAAGAGCACGGACACGGAAACCTTCATGGACGCAGCCGGGATTTCTTCAAGATATACATTCCAAACTGTCATTCATATTGTAACATAATCTTTGATACAGTCACGAACTAATCACGACCACTTCTGTCAATGTTGTTTTGACGTCAAAAACACTGATAAACTTCATCGATGTTTTTTATCGGTAAATATTAATCACGGAAAATTTTCAGTGAATACTTCGACACAAATATCATGCGTCTATCAACGTCATGGTATATACTTTCTCATGATATGAATTATTGGACATTTAGATTTCAAACAAGGGCGTATTCGGGTGCTTCCATATTACGATTAATGTAGAAAAGCAGGAAACTTATAATACCAGCACTTTTATCGATGGCTGGGCAGTGCATAGATCTTTTGGATTTGTCGACTTTAGATAATGTAGGAAAGACAATCAACTCGAGTTGCATGTTATACAATTTGGTTACATTGCGTGAAGTAACACTTGTTGTGACACTTGTGATAAAATATATCCGTTTTTTAAATCGATACGTCATGACAGTGCGGCACTGAGCGGTATGCGAAGCCAGCTGACGGCCAGGCCAATGAGGGTTAAACAGAGGATTATCTAAAGTTTAATTATGAACAACCCGCATGATTGATTGGACAGTATCTCATGGTCGGTCATGGGCGGATAATGCATGACTTTGGCTTCATGGATGGAACTTTCAATATATTATTCATTTATTTACTTTTACTGAAGTCAAAAGGTCCATAGTATGCGTTATTGTTGATGTAGATGAGTGTACACAACTTTTCTGTTTAACACTGAATGATGGACAACCATGGGAACTGCCGTGTATACGGAAAGGGAGCTAATAGGTGCTGGGATGCAATTGTGCTGTGACGTCATAAAGAAAGACGTTTGACGTCAACTGGCTTCCGTAAATACCACCATGTGTAAGAGGACTGTACAAACATAACGTATTTTCTCTCGTTAGTTCGTATTGTAATATACACGTTATTTTGAAACATTTAAGTGTACATGTCTACTTTCAATTAATAATACATAATATCTTAAAACTGCAATTATTACATAAACATTTATAAGGCCGAAAATTGGACTGCAGAAAAAAAGAGTGCAAATGTTTGATGCCATATATCTCTGAAATAAATATGACAGAAGCTTGTGAATTGTATTTTTGTGTTCCAGTGACACTGTACTTTTTAAGATATGATGAGAAGTCTAAATGTATTGTTTCACCCAGGAGGTCCCTTCTCATGGTTGGTTACACGTGGTACAAGGATAGTATCGTATGTGGGCAAACGAAAAGAAATGATACTCAAGTCGCCATATTTTGATTAAATGTTTTTGAGAACTACATCCAAACTGGACTATGCAAACTTATTTTTGTAAAGTAGCGTACAATTCATATATAATATTGTTTGTTGTTTAAGATTTACTCAGAAATAGTCCAGCTATATGATGGCTGCCTGTAAACATTCAATTCTGGGCCAGTCCAGTGATTGATATTGTGAGCAATTATTCACGCCGTCGGGGTACCACGACACGCAATCAACCAGGTAGCAGAGCCTGATTACCAGATCCATTTGGTCGCCTCTTAAGACCAGCATAGGTTGTGAATCCCCACCCTGTCAGATATAAATGTTTGCAGGACATGTCCTTGAAGTCATTTATGACTTTGTCCACTTTCTCATATGTCAACCATCATCTTGTTACTGTCACTTTATATGTGTATGAAATTTTCTGACAGAAAATTTTAAGAAGTTGACTTAACGTGTTAACAATGTTAAACGACAACCAGATTATGTCCTTGTGTAACGTTTATCGAAAACAAAGAGTTAATTCAATGTGACGAAACATGACGTTTGACTGACGTACGTCAGCGATGATAGATGTTGTATAAAGCTTGGTTGATGTGACCGTGTTATGATGTATCGTGCGGTTCTTCCTTAAAGCTGCATAATGACGCGAAAATCACTCTCTTCGTGTCATAAGAAAAGTGACAATTATTATACTGTCTCGTAACGCTAAGTGAGTAGAACCAGAAGAATGTTAGATGAGTGGCCAAGTTTATGTAGTGTGCTCATACAAATGAACAAAATTGTTGTTTGTGTTGTTTGTTGTTTAATGCCGCTCTCTGCATTTTTCCGGCTATATGACCGGCGGCCTGTAATAATTGAGTCCGGACCAGACAATCCAGTGATTAACATCATGAGAATATACTGGAACGTGGATCACAATAAGTTTTGTTTGTTTGTTTGTTGTTTAACGCCGCACTCCGAAATATTCCAGCTACATGACGGCGGTCTCTAAATATTCGATTCTGAATCAGACAATTCAGTGATTGATATCATGAGCCTCGATCTACGCATTTGGGATGCTATGACATGCATCAACCAAGTCAGCGAGCCTGACCACCCGATCCCCTCAAGCATAATCGCCTCTTACAGCAAGCATGGGTTGTTGAAGGCTTATTTTAGCCCGGATCGTCGCGGGATGTCTCGAAAAGACGTCTTCTTTAGTAACATTACTTGATGCGGATAACACGAGATCGGATGAGGCGATATGTTGGTTAAGAAGAAGTCGCTCAGGCTCTTATAATTACCTCATTGTGAAAAGTATCTGTTAAATGTATATTTGTTTGCAATGGATACAGTAATAACACGCGACAAATCCCATCATCATAAGAAAGACACATTGTCAGATTCCGACTGTATCTTCTATAAAGCATGAACCATTCTCAAATAGTGGCTGCTTGTACTAGTCCGAACTGATGCCGATTTATAGTGCTAGCCCACTGAGATACCATGAAGCAGCTTAACATGAATACCCAACTCAGACACAGTAAACTGACTCCGAGTCGACCAGTCCTTGTTTTAGCCCCTTAATGCCGAGCGCCAGACAGGGTAACAACAAGTACCATCTTTTAACGTCTTTTGGTATGACGCGGCCGAAGATCGAACCCCGGACCTTCCGCTCTCCGGGCGGACGCTATACCACAAGACCAGGCGGTCGACGTTCTTTGAAATACATGCAGACATAAAGGGAAAGTACTGGAAAGTCCTCCCTCTAGATCTTGTCATACTGTCGTGAGGATAGTTTTTGTCACTCTGCATCTTCAGGCATATATGTTAATATGAAACAGATGTGGCAGTTTCACTGGTCTCTTTCATTTCTAGCTCACGTGGGAAAATCAGTAGAAGGGAATTTGCTATTTGAACATTATTATGATAAATCAGATCACCAATATACCTGAGACCAAGCTGAAAGTTTTGACCAAATTTACTTTTCATGGTCCTGCCAATCCCAGCAGAATTTCTTACCCGTATGCATAAAGAAACAGATCAGTTAGAAAGGCAGCTCAATTCGTGCCAAGGTCAACTGTACAATGGGCCATGTGACCTTAAATACCGAATAAAATATCTATCTGTCAGTTCGTGCCCATTGGGGATTAAAAATGTTCTAGCCCAAAATTTGACATCGATGTAATAAAATTGACAAAAATATTGAGGCAGTCCAGTATTTCACATATTGTTTTCTGGGTAAACCTCAGATGGCGTTTGCTTTTATTTTTAACCAATTGTCCCTAACCTTTGAGATGTAACTATAACTATGATCACCGCGTTAATTGACAAATGGATCAAGGAATTCGGTTTCCCCTAAGCTTGTCGTGTGGGATAGGGGTGCACAAAGTAAAAAAATCAAATGTTATGATGCAATTGAACTTGGTTCGTTTCTGAGGTTGCAAAAGGGCAAGCAAATCCTTTGAGTGTTTAAGTATCCACATGGTATTAAATCGATTATCCCAAATACTTACTGTGAATCTAGAGAGAGGCCATAGGTATACTTGATTGTATGAAGGATTAGGGTTAATGTTTAAGATTTGTTGTACATTTACTGGACCCATCAATATCTCCTTTGCACGGATTGTTTATGTGGATCAATACACATGTTTATACGGATTTCTCATTGGGCGAGCCTAGTCACATGACCGCGAAACTGACGTCCGTAAGCGTATATAACGACAGATTTGACGTTCATACGTTTTTCACCCGACTGTTTCTTGAAATGACGCAAACACTGACGGACTACATCCACATTAATGGGGAAAGCCCTAGGAATTACGTCGCACGAATACATATAGATATTACACTCAACGCATTATCATATATTGGAAAACTTCAGAGTGTTTAACAGAGTGTTTAATCAAATATACTCGCTCCGACCCATCCCTGTTAACATTACGAATGTTTTCAGCAACATTCCAACAGAATCTATGAATATATTGCAGTATCTATTCGAAAGATCTGTTATAACCATCGTTGAGTTATCGCCCAATTGAACAATGATGGCAACATCTAATAGCCACAGGGTCATTGACAACTTCGGAAATCTTCTCGTCCCGTTGATCGTGTCCGCCATCTTGACGTCTGTACTTGATGTTAATGTAGTACAACGCACTGTCATTGTGACAGACTTACTGCGGTAGTTCTTAACAGACCTTTCTCATAATAATGATGATATTTAAATCTTTTTTTAGCCTAACTACAAAAGATGTTACTCTAGAGCAATGTGACTATGCAAACGCTAATGTCATATAGCGTTTTTGGAAAGGACACAGATGGATTGTGCTTGGATGTCAGTGTTAACAAGCAGTCACACGTTCTTAATGGATTGTGGAGGTATATAGCCTTCGAGGTACAAAATAGGGATATAAAAAGTGTAAGAATTAAATTCGGACCTTCATAGAGTGAGGCCAATTTGTAAAAACGTCGTCGGAAACTCCTCATTTATACAATTATGAAAATGTGTTCGTGTTGTAAATTGAAATGAGCACTTGACTCGCGACATGTTTGTTATGACCAATACATACTTTAAATGTAAATTACATGTAAAAAGCGGCACATTCGGGCCTTTAAAATCCCCATTTTTAGACAGATACATAAGATGAGACATACAGGTTTACCTCAAAGTGTAATGGAATCTTCCAGAATACAGATTTGATCTTTTTAGAATTTGTAAAATAATAAATATAGAAGAATGAGACCTGTGCTTTATATGCCTGAAACAAAGCGATTATCATCAGTTCTAAGTGAAAGGCCCTCCTATCTCAAACATCATCCTGTTTATGTGAATGGCTCGAAAACTAGCTCTTTATAACAACACCGATATCAAGTCATTATAACTCATTCTATTCTCAAATGGTACGAGAGCATTTTAACAGAATATTTACACATACACACACACACACACACACACACACACACACACACACACACACACACACACACACACACACACACACATATGTGTATATATATATATATATATATATATATATATATATATATATATATATATATATACTGGTATGATATACATGTTTATTTGTAATTGACGGTCGCAATAATAATCCAATTACCTTTACCTGTAAATACATATATGTATGAGAGCTAAAATAAATACGCTAAAATAAAATAGATCGTGAAATTCATCAGACGCACAGACGCTGTTGTGTCCTCACGGGGCAGACGTCATCTGCCGGTTTCCATCGGTAAATTAGAGGTACTGTGTTTAGATAAAGGCACTGACATGTTGTGGGGAAGTAGTAACTAATCTTCGAAAGAAGAGGAATCTTTCAATAATGCATACTGTAATCCCTTGGAACTAGGCGATGTATTATTTCTTTATGATTGTATGAAATGGTCTTAAAGTACAAATTCAACTTGTGATATTAACCAACTTCTGTTGAAGTCATTAGGATTCAGGAATACTTCACTAAGTCCACAGTGGTCCAAAGTTTTCTGTACATAAGATATGTTGTATGTCGGATGTCTGTCGTAATATGAATAATTGTATGATAGAATGAAAATATGGAGGAACTTTTTAATTTTTCATTATTATGTATTGGCGAATATCTGCAAAGTGGGGTATCTGTGGGTGATTCCATTTCAATGAAGAGGCTGGCTGCAAAATGGGGTGTCTCTAAAATGGGGAGTCACCTTTAAACCCTAACAGTTGTATGTGTCTGAGGATCTCAGCTAATTCAGAATAATACAATACAGTGAACACATGAGATGAACTGTAGTGAAAGACAGTAGCTGTAAACCGTGTAACATTATAAACTATTTCCAGAAGCCTTGTTTACATCAAATTGGGTTTAAATCAGTAAACTGTATATTTGAGATTTATTAACAATCTTCTTAAAGTTTCGTGTAGTGTGATAAGGGTTTCAAATATTAACAAAGTAAATTCTGTTCATAGGAATATTTTACAAATCTCGACCGAAGCACTCTCTAAATCTCCGACATCACTCGGTCTAGCGATACACAATAATGATGGAATCACATGTTAGAACGAGGATCACACGTAACGAACGTAAGGACATGTAAGTTTTCCAAAGGATAGAAATATATACAGCAGCACTATCAGAACTATGAACATCCTTATTGACTGCAAAATTACTGGTAGCAATACACATGATGTCATACAAGCATCGTTGAGCTGATCATTGTGTTCTTTTTTTATATATAGTTTAAAATATTAAATATTGTTTTAAAATACTTGATACAAAGTCATGAGATTTCTTGGTGTGAAATGTTAAACTACTTACTGTATGAACCCGTGAGGATCCGGGTTAGAATAGGTCTTCGGCAACCCATGCTTGCTGTAAAAGGCGACTGTTTGTAGTGAGAGGCGACTAACGGGATCGAGTGGTCAGGCTCGCTGACTTGGTTGATGTATGTCAACGTATCCCAATTTCGTAGATCGATGCTCATAATATCAATCACTGAATTGTCTGATTCAGAATTGATTATTTACAGACCGCCGTCATGTAGCTGGAATATTTCTGAGTGCGGCGTTAAACAACAAACAAAAATTATTGTGATGCACGTTCAAGTATACTGAGGATTATTTACGTTTGATTTTCATTCTTTATTTCTTTCAATTATTCATTTGTCATAATCATATGTATTTCATGTACCAATATATTAAGTATTCAGGTAGCTTATGTATTAAGTATTTGTACAGTGAGTGATGCCTGTCGCAACCCTCTACTGAGGATCACAATGTAGAGGTTCTAACCAGGAGGATATGGCGTCAGTCCCTTTTCTCCCTCTTTTGTCATGTTTTTATCGCTCATTATTCTTTGCTTTTTCAGATGTTGTTCTCATATGTAACACACTGTATTTTCTTTTCCTTTTTTGCTCTTTTCTCATATATCACATATTGTTTCTTTTTCTTCTTATCTTTTACCATCTATCACATATTGTTTCTTTTTCTTCTTATCTTTTACCATCTATCACATATTGTTTCTTTTTCTTCTTATCTTTTCTCATATATAACATCGTGTTTCTTTTTCTTCTTATCTTTTACCATATATCACATATTGTTTCTTTTTCTTCTTATCTGAAGCAGCCTGTATAAAACACATAGTTAACAATGTAAGAGTACATTTTGTAAAGTGTTAGACATCAAAATGTAAAACGCATGCACGTTTTCCATTTCACGATGTGAGTGAGTGAAGGAGTGAGGTACATAACTTAACCTTGCATCATCAATATTTCAGCCAAACGGCGAATCATTTATCATACCAAGCAAAAGTACTTAGTGTAAGAAAGCACATGTGCTGTCAGTGACGTACCTGAAGCTGATGTGATAAAATGTCACGTGGAGCGATACACGAGAAATATCGTGATGTTGCCGAGACTAACACTACACTTACACGAGAACTTTCACACGGATATAACTGTCACATTCGTGTCCATGATTGAGTCATATCTCTTTTGTTCATTGTATGTGGTTCTTTTCTCCTGCAGTTACTTTTGATATTTCAAGTGTATACTTTCTTTTGCCCGGCAGTGTATTGCACAATCAGGCATGTATTAGGCAAACATACATTTCCACTAACGGGATCATCAAGCAATTTATTGTATGCCATTACAAAATATATATTCGTTTTATTCGCATAACAAAATGTGTGTGTCCTTGTCTAAGAAGATAAAGAAAAAATCATCTTCTTTGACAAATCTTAAATCATTCAACATCCAGTCCATTACTTTATTATTTAATTTGTTTCACACATCAAGGAAAATAACGACAGCTACCTGAATATCCCAAAGTATGTTTTACATTCTCTAACACAAATTGTAACTGAACGATGAAAAGAACAAATGCGGAACAATGTAGATCTAGAGGAAACATGGGGGGAAATTCGCTCAGCTGTCCTGGAGAAATAGAAGCTAATTATTTCTCTTGAAAGTGAGTTAAGCCACGTTCCACGAAATGTAGCCTATGACTTGCATAAGTCCGTTCAAGATTAGTAGGTAGTACGTCATAAGTAGTAAGCATGGGGTGGTGGTATTGTTCCTGTGGAAATCTTTTGTTGACACTGACAAGGCTCTGTTTCTCTGGTGTCTTTTTCTTATTTCATCCTCCAACTATACTGTCCCTTTTAGCATGATACATTACTAGAAATGTTGGCCTAGGGTTTTGGTGACAGGCTGGCTTGTAATTTACTGTCTGTGATGATTTCAGGGCGATGGTCCGCTAGAGGAAGGGCAGGGTTTTGGTGATGGCGATGTAGTTCAAGCTGTTTCACTACGACAGCGATTAGCAATACATACTTTTTTTTCACAACGGATGCACAATTTTCAGCCAGTTCAATTAGACCGTCAACGAGTTCATATTCCTCAAACAAGGACCACTGAATGTACGACTACACATCTTCCACATCCGGTCACGCATTATCCACGGGAACAACTTAAAAATCCGAAACAGATTTTTTCAAAAGTTGAACCACCATTAAAGACGGCGCGGGACAATCAACAAAGCTCTTCGAAAAAAACATTTCTGGAAGGATATAAAAATGATCTGACTCATTTGATACAAAAAATGGCACTTCGAAAAGGAGGTAGGCAAATATTAGAAAAACTTAACATCATTGAAAAACAGATGTCCCCCAGAACTGGACAGATGCATTCTAGCATGACTTTGAACCCCGAAAAGATTGATCGTTTGCTCCGTGTTTTGGTTGGACTCAAATCATCCGAATCAGGGAGGAACGTACTCCATCAGCTGGATCTGACAAGATTTGCTCGTCTCAAGGACCCGATCTCGGTCCCGGCAACTCGTTCGGGGACTCGTGTCTCGAATGCTGATGTGCCTGTCGACCTTGACTTTAGTGCCTATAACTTTAATGGAGGCCCCAACTGTGTGGACGAACTGTTCCGGTCGGCAATGGACAGGTACACAAGAAACAGTGAGTACGGCAGTCATTTGGATTTTACGTCGCTTTTGTAAATCTTGCAGGCATATCATTTGGTAAAATCCTGTCATCCGCAAAACACATAATAATATTTTTTCAAAACAATAAAAGATCTGAAGTTCGGCATGAGGTATGTAGATATGGTTCCTTCTCATCCAGATCAAAATCGTTCAAAACAATTCAAAGTTAGGTACGTGTAATGAAGCTGCTACATGGCATTTCCATAGCCAATTTAGCCTTAGTCCATATCACACTGGCTGTTAACATAAACGGAATATACTTTTATTCAAAGGACCAGTAGTTTGTTACAGGCGGAAGAAGGGGAGGGGGGATTCAGAAGGAGTCAGCGGAGAGTCACCAACAATTTGACAGTGTCATACTGGTCAGATATAATAATACACATATTCTGAGAGGACATGAGGTCATTCAAAATTTGACAAGCATTAGGGAAGGGTAATTATTTCATCAAAAACCTATCCACTAAACATAAACATTCTGACACATTATAGTGAAGATGTTAACACTAACACTCCACTGCACATGAGACAGAGTCGTTCGATTAAAGCGAACCTGCAAAAGTACTTAATTGATTCAATAACATTTTCGCTCATCATGCTTGTCGCAAAAATAGTTATGCTGCTTTGAACCTTTTAATAAACGTCCTACATGTGCACAAATGTAAAGTTTCTCCTGCACCATAAGCATTGGTAGATATATACAATAAACTACGGATATAACGTACTCAAAGGGACCACAAATTTGATTTCGTTATAACCGTGGTTCTTTATAAGCATATATACAGCATAACTACAGCAAATACATGTAGTAGGGACAAAAAAGTAAGTTCGCTATATCCGTCAGTTCGTTATAAGCGTGTTAGTTATAAACGTAGTTTACTGTAAAAGTTTCCTAATCCCATTTCTTGCTTTGGTAATATGTGAATACCAATATCAACATCAAATAAAATATATTTATAGATTTCAAGACTAGTGTAAATTTCACTATCAATGTCGATACTAGTGTTAGTGTCAGTATACCGAGCTAACTATTCTTTGCGAGACCATGTGGACATTCAATAACCTCATTGCTGGAATTCGAGTCTAAAGACTTGGTCCCTATCTTAGCCATCTAAATGTTGTGCTAGTTGCCTCACAAAGACCTCTCAGAAAATGTACAGGTATTTTTTGGTTTTATTGTGGTCTACTAAAAGATGCCTTCTGTAGCTTAGCTGGAACGTGCATCAAGTAGCATATTACTGTGCTATGTATCCCATGTGTCTGTACAGGTAAGATCGATGAGGTGTATGGACGTGCCCCCGGCTATATCACGACAGAGATGGACATGGTTCTGACCGGCGACCAATGGAAATACTTCTATAACAATATGTCGTACGTAGACCGCAATCTTTCATTTCCGACACCATATTTTCAATATTTCACTTCATAATAAAAAATTGATGCATTTACTAAATCCTTTGGTTAAGTTTCCATTAAGTGTTTTGAAGGCTTGGTGGCTCGATAACATGTCTGTACTTCACATTTATGATCAACGAACTAACTATATACTATACACTGATATTTATGAAGGAAACACCTAGTTTTAGACACAGTAAAATTGTATGCTATCATGGGTTCCAAGCCTTCTCATCTCATACGCTTTGGAAACACTGCACACAAAAACATCTCAACATTTGATTCTGACATGTGTTCAATTTTACATGCGCTATTTCAAATGTCATGACAGTAAAGCTTATTTCCCTATATTTTTCATTGATCCCTTATTCTTTGCCATCAGTATATGTATAATAATGTTTTGATATGTTAGATTGTTGAAATGTGTTTGATCAATTGTGCAGATTTCCCCCAAGAAGAGGGAAGCGTTCAGTAGACAGTGATCCCCCCGAGTTGACACGACATAAACGAAAGGCAATCAAACATAATAGATACTACTGGCCAGGCAAGGTGATCCCTTATGCTATCAACGAAGAAGATTTTAGTAAGTGCGCTTCATTATGAACGATTCTTGAGAAGTTTAATTCAGTATACTATTCTCAGGGTGAAGGCGTGATAACAATAACCTATATAGTGAGTGAGTAAGGTTTTACGCTGCTTTTATTCCAGCACTGTCACGTCGGAGGACACCAGAAATGGGCTTCACACATTGTACCTATGACGGGAATGGTAGCCGTGATTTTGGCATGACGACCAAACACTTTAACCACTTGGCTACCACACCGTCCCATATAGCCAAAATAAGTTCAAATACCAGATAGAAGATATTTGGCTAATCTTGTCATGTGATATAATTTATCTCATTCATTTGATATTTTCACAGGGTGCCCAGCTACAAGTGAAAATAACAAATTATAAGGTCACGAGATCAGACTAATAATTTACATGACATAAAATCCAACTGTTTGATCGCACTCAGCTTAGTGTGAAGCCACAGTGACTTCGAGACAGACTGATAGTACACGTAGTTCGAGGATTAACAGTTTTCACTCGAGTCAAATAAAAAAATGATGTATGTTTAGATGAATACATGTTCATCTCTAAAAGACCCGTGAAAATCCGGTGTAGAATGTGTTAGCTTGTCAAAATATAGAAGGTCTTCAGCACCCATGCTTGCCGTAAAAGGCGACTATGCTTGTCATGGAGGCGACTATCGGTACCGGATGGTCAGGCTGGCTAACTTGGTTGATGCATGTCATCGTATCCCTGTTGCGGGGATTGGTGCTCATGATGTCAATCACTGGATTGTCTGTTCCAGACTCAATTATTTACAGACCGCCGTCATATAGCTGGAATATTGCTGAGTGCAGCATTAAAAAACAAACAATCAATACAATCATCTCTAAATATATAATATAAAGTCAGTGCAAATTATGCCGGTTCATTATTCAACATGGTGGCATGGCAATCATTATTTTTCTCTAAAACTTGGAGACGAATTAATCAAATCAGAATGAACCTCCGTGATGACAGGCGCAGGGTATCCCACATGTGTACACAATGTACCATACAAATAATTCCTATTTTTTTCTACCCAAATTGAGGACAGGGCGGACGAATATCATGGAAATAACAACATAACATAAGTTCATCCTAAAATTTATGTTTTTCAAGAATTAAGTATTGATTAAGTTCTTGGTCCTTGTACATTTGTCTGATCCTTAGCATGGAGTCGCCAAGGCAAGGTATGTAACTAAACATTTAAATTCATAACATATCATATAATGTGAATGAGGGGCAAAAGAAAGTATGCAGAGGTTTTTATGTTATTGAAATATGAAGAATTGCTGACATCCCTCGTTTATGCAACAGTTTGTGAAACGTGATCTGTAGCTGGGTAATTTTGTGTACAAATAAATTGGTTCTTTGAAGACTTGTGTAGAAATGAATTTGCAACCACATGACCCCTGCCACGTTTGAAATGTTGTAAATATATTTACTGATTTTCAAAGGTGTCTAAGATATCCATAAGCAGTTGTGTTTTACGTGAAATTTGTTTGTTTAAAAATATAATAATTTTAAAGCGAATTATTTTTTCAAAATATAGCCATTTCTTTGAGTGATGACTAAAAGCCAGTACACTTCACTTTTTGGTTACAGTATTGCTAAGTTAAGATATTTTCCATTTAAAATCAAATATATGATAAAATCTTCTTAGAGGTATATTTTCCTTTGCTCCTCAAAAATATTTTTATCAGTAAATCACACTCTTTTATAGATTCTAAGGAAGAACTATATCAAACAAACAATGACACATTTCACAATTTCCGCCATTCAAAGGCTCTTTATTTGAAATTATAGGTTGATGATGAAATAGACTTAATATCGAAATGTGCAGTTTCTCCAAATAAAAATAGTTTTATCACAGAATTAGCTCGAAATGTGTTAATATTGTAAGTATTATCACAATAGGTACATTGTACTAACAAGCTTAAGGATGAGACAGTGATTGAGGAGACAAATTAAGATGAATGTGTAGCCTGTGTAACGTCATCAATCTCTCAGCAAAACAAGTGCCTTAAAATAACCTTAAGGGTACATTTTAACCGATATAACACAATCTATGTGATATAAACAGATAAACGATAGAACTAAAGTTACAGTTGTTGCAATCTGTCAAGCTGTTTATGGGGTATTTCTGATATATGAATGTTTTTTTTATGAAGTAGTGGTGCGTTAATACATTTCTGTGTGACATAACACACTTGCTGACTAAGCATAAGCATTTTAACTGATATTAGAGAGAGAGAGAGAGAGAGAGAGAGAGAGAGAGAGAGAGAGAGAGAGAGACATCGTGGGATAACATATTTCTCCGTCCTCCGTCCGCTTGTCCGTGAAATTATTTTCACGCTCTGGAACATACATGTATAGTTCGTTTTAACCGGAATTCGTTATAAGCATATATACAGCATAACTACAGCATATAGTCGGGACTAAAAAGTTAGTTCTTTATATCCGTTAGTTCGTTATAAGCGTGTTCGTTATAACCGTAGTTTACTGTAGAGAGAAAAGCTCAGCAATACGATATTTTGACAATCGTTAAGAATCTCTTTCTGAAACACCACAAGACATAGAAAGCTGAAACCGAATGAGCGTGTTTGTCCAACTAAAGGGCCGCTTTGAAAACTGTTCCAGTTATATCACAACGTGTCGGTTTTAAATGGGAGGAAAGCAGGAAGTGATATAGATACTCATGGACGTTACAACTTCTATTAAACGGGTATTGTGCTGACAAAGCAATGATCATCATGATGACAAATGTACGATAATAAGATCATGGCACGACTAAGTGACGTAACTTCAGCTGGTGCGTCCAAGATTTTTTTTGTTTGTTTTGTGCCTCTTTGCATACCGGAGGGAAGCTGACTGGGCTCCGGAGTTGAAAGATTATTTTCTTCATGTCGTTCTGTAACCCAGTGTTATCCAGTTTGGGGGTTAGCCCCCAATGGACCATGTACGTTTTGGTTCAGGGGATTACATCCTCCCTATCTCGGCCCACCACGGAGAGGCGTACATAATCAAGCTATTATTATCATTATTATTATGATGATGATGATGATGATGTACAGATTAAAATATAAAATGCAGCAAAGGGGTATGGGTGATCCTGGCAGTCAAGCTGGTTACGCTCATTATCCAGCTTGCCTCCTCTACACGCAGCCTACACAACGAATGGGACTTCTCCCAGGAAGCGCTGCCTAGTCAAACCCACCCAAATCTTTTCGGAGAATGTGAAGACTCCCCAACAATGCAGCCTTCGGCATTACCCTGATTGTCAGAAGGGATGTATTCCTGGTAACAAACCAGGGTACTCTCCCGATGTCAGTCAACAGATTGGGAGGTACCTAACCTAAGGCACCGAGAACAATGTGTGACATTTCGAAAGCGAGGTCCGCGTATTTGCCATGTTTTTCTTGAATCTTGTCAATCAAATTGGTGTCAAAAGGGGTAAAGAAAATAAATGATATAAATTATTTCATTGGATTTATAAAAAAAAGGGACAAGATCAGGTTTGTTGGCCTGGATATGTCTGAGGCTGTAAATGGGCCTATTCAAAGGAATTTTGTATTTATCATTTTCCATGACGCCCTCTCCATATTTTGGGTCGTACCATGGATGGGCGAAGACGATCGAGCAACTCCATCATTTCGCTCAAGATACTGTGTTTATGCCAAAGCTGGGTATCAACTGACAATGTGTTGGACAGTCTCATTAACTTCATTACATAATCTACATTTCAAATTTACATTTTCATGCAAAATCACACATTGACGGTTTCGAATGGAAAGTGACTGGTCCTGGGCAGCAAACAGAAAGCATTCTGTTTCACTATTTAGGCCAGCCGACCTCATCCAAACGAAGGACTCTTTAGGGTTGCTGCACCTCTCAACACACTGCACACAAACGCGATGCAGTGGTCGTTCAGTTAGCCTCTCCTTGAAGAACTGGGTCTTGGCTGATTTGATATGGCATTTCACTTGGTTGACACCCATTTCTGTACCGTCCAGCAGTATTATTACTAGTAGTAGTAGTCGTAGTAGTAGTAGTAGTCCAACATAACTATGATAATATGAATTAACTGATACCTGTAAAGCAGTAATTACATGGTTTAGATGATATTGATTACTTGGCTTTGTCGAATTATAAGCCTACTGTATACACACATTGCACACTGCACACCCTACTGGTGTCAGACAGATCGCGGTAGTACTATGACGTTTTATAGCATATTGCGGTCAACATTAAAAACTGTGCATAGTAGAAGAGCAAACATAATGGGGGAACAGTTTCACAATGATTAATTAACCTATAAAGTTGATAGCTAAAAATATAATTGAGTTAAATGTTTCTTAAAAGTCATTATACGAGCAATGAGAACATAATCACAGTTACATTTGCCCTTGGGTATATCTGTATATTGTTTTCAGGCTGGAGTGACATAATGTTGTTTGAACGCGCGATGTACGATTGGGAACAGGCCACTTGCATCCGATTCAAGATGTCTACCGCAAATGACCAGAATAGGATCCGGTTCCGCAATGGTGCTGGGTTTGTATAAATACTGGAATCGTTTTTTTGACATGTTACATTTAATGACATGTAAAGCTGGTGAAACAAGTTCAGTGTACGTGTGCCTTGGACCCTCAAATAATGGTATATGATCCACAAACTCATTGTGACGTCTTTGCGGTATCCGGAAGTCACTGTACACTGTGGATGACAAATTCTTTATCATTTCTCAAAGGCCTTTTAAGACGTAAAGAAACGCCACTGCACATCACTGGGAAATAACACAGACGTATCAATATATTAAGCAATGTACGTCCAACAGAAGACTTCTATTCTTAATTCATCTTGACAGTGTTGGATTTGGAAAAGGCGTAAACTTGATACATGTTAGAACATATTTATCGCAATTTAGATGTACAGTAAACTACGGATATAACGAACTCAAAGGGACCACAAATTTTAGTTCGTTATAACCGTAGTTCGTTATAAGCATATATACAGCATAACTACAGCAAATAGTCGGAACAAAAAAGTAAGTTCGCTATATCCGTCAGTTCGTTATAAGCGTGTTCGTTATAAACGTAGTTTACTGTAATGCTCTTAGATCAAGTCCTACATAGGAGATACTAAGTCCTACGTAGAAGATACTAAGTCTTACGTAGGAGATACTTAGACAAAAAATAATTTCACCGTGGCCCTACTACGCTTCCGTAAAATACGTAGTCAAAACAATGTGCACGTGTCCAAAATATACGTTTCAATTTATTTCTGATCGTGTTTCTTAAAGCGATTGTTGAACTACCACAGTTTTACAGAGGTGTGTTCACATAAACGTGAGTTGACTGTGAACTTGGTTTTGTCCTTGTAGGTGTAGCTCTCACGTGGGGATGATTGGTGGCGTACAGAACATCACCCTCCAGGGGCCCTGCCGGATCGTGAGTAACACCATACACACATTACTGCTGGACCCGTGAACATCCGGGGTAGAACAGGTCTTCAGCAACCCATGCTTGCCGTAAAAGGCGACTGTGATTGTCGTAAGAGGCGACTAACGGGATCGGGTGTCAGGCTCGCTGACTTGGTTGATACATGTCATCGTATCCTAATTGCGTGGATTGATGCTCATGATGTCAATCACTGGATTGGCTGGTCCAGACTCGATTATTTACAGACCGCCGTCATATAGCTGGAATATTGCTGAGTGCGGCTTAAAACAACAAACAAACAAACATTAATGCTTGCTATAATAGACGCCCCTGAAACTAATTACGATGGCGCTCTATTGCTTGTTTCCAGGTTCCAGACCTCGTATCCTTAAACTCGTGTGTAATAGGTTCGGCACTTGGTTTCATGCTGAAGAAGTCGAAGATATCTTGTGTATCAGATGGACAACATGGACAGTGTGGGTGGAGGTCGGTGGGAAGGTGCCCAAATTCATGATAGGGTTACCGTGGGAATTCCAGTTAAGAATGGGTTCCCTAGCGAAACGACTACAGACATGGCATGCTTCCCTGTGTCTTGAAATTATATTTGACAGTAGTGTAAACCAATGTTTATCATTGAAAGTATCTCTGTTTATAGCGTCGTATCGTGCTTCACGAAATTGGCCACTCCATTGGACTCGTGCACGAACATCAGAGACCCGATCGAGACCGGTTTATCACGATTCTTCACGAAAACGCCCGACCTGGAACGGAATGGGACTTCAAGAAACGAACCTGGGCGACTGTGGTTAACCATACCGTTGGATATGACTACAAATCCGTAATGCATTATGGTCCAAAGGTAAGACGATGTCTTCGTGCTGAGACCTGGAACTGTGTTACCCCCTTCTCGATCATATCATGTGCTCCTTGTAGCACTCCATCTGTGACAGTGTGGCCCACCTTGTGTTCCATGTGCCGCTGTCGCCAACTTATAAGTGTTCATGTCATCCTAATCAAGATGTGCCTTCACATCAACACCCTCTTTACACTCACACACTCACCAAACTCCCACTCACTCACTCACTCACTCACTTCAGGCTTTTTCAATGGACCGGATCCGGCCGACCATCCTCGCGAAGGACACGACATTCCAGGACGTCATTGGTAAAGTGACAGAGCTCTCCTTCGACGATAAGAAGCTTGTGAACATGATGTACAGGTGCAGCAGTAAGTTTCATCCACATCCAGCACAATCCCCTCCCCCTTAAAAAGTTAAATAACCTGAAATGTGTTCTATAAAAGTTCTCTGCCCAAAAATGTATGCCTCGCTGCAGTGACAGTATATATTATTTTGTCTCTGACAAAAATCCTAAAAGTCAAACCATTGAAAACTAATGCCCGCGTTTGTATTTGTAGGTCACTGCTCTGATACGCTGACCTGCAACCAGGGCGGCTATTTAAGCAAGAATTGCAGGTGCATCTGTCGGCCTGAGTACCCCAATTGTGAGGTATACAGGAAAACAGACACACGGGACTTCAGTACCTATCGCTTCTACGACTACGACTGGATGAGCCTCTTCGCAGCCTTCTCCTGGAACGCCTTGAACACCGTGGGCTTCACCAACGACTGGATCAGTTCCGCCGACCCATCTACAGCGATGCCAAGTACAAACTCTAGGGCTGCACAGCCGAATATCCTCCACGAACGTTACGATACCTATATTCCTCGACCAACTCCGGAAGCGCACAAAGTGCTGACACTTGATGTACACTCAGGTACGGTGCAACAGCCGGCAAATTCCCGGAGGCAGCCCCTTCCTCCACGGACGATGTTGCAGCAGAGGTTCACCCCGCGGATGGTGCGCCAGCCGGTACCCTACAGGTTTCCTATGATGCGATACAAGCGCACGGCACAACTGGACCACAGCACCCACCGCAAAATTTTGTTTACTAACGAGCACGGAGTAAATTCCGTTTGGGATATGAAACAGCCTTTTGAATTTGGCTCTTTTCTACTTCTCGTGAAAAACAAAATGCAGGATAAAGATTCCTTACCCCAAGATGATTTGCCAGTTGCTTTGCCAATAGCCTCCGCATCGTCAACAGCTGCAGCAACGTCGACAGCTCCAGCAACGTCAAAAGACTCTCCTTCCAAGCGACGGGTTCCAAGGGCGATAACTTTCCTGAACAACAACAGAGGTACACGGTACAATGCACGCAGAGGCAAAGCTACACGTTTCGACACATACAGACGTCGGTACAAACCGAGAAAGAGGAGAAAGTTAAGCCGAGCTTTCTTCAGGGGTTTCAGCAGAAATGATCGAGAAGCCAGACTTAGGCATGCGTTTTACAGATCGGCGAGAAGACGAAACTCATATTGGAAATGACACGATGAATTTCAAGATATATACAGTATCGTATTGCTATGATCACTTCCCTGCATTGGTGTAGGGTAAATATATATGTGCACTATTGCTAGCAATATGGCCCTGCTATATTTATACAAATTTGATTTGATCATAGCAAGCCTATGATTTAATTGAGTATGCTAAAAAGTCCATACCTTCGGTTCATTCTTTGTTAAATTTCAAGATGTCATGATGTAATTTCAACGAAAAGATTTATTAATAAAATCACAATGTCATTTCAAAAATCAATGTTGTATGTCGATCGTCCTTGTGAAATGTGAAAGTTCAAATTATGTTTTTTGGCTTTAATGTTATCGTTGAGAGTTCGGACATATTGTTTTGTTCATGCCTCCAAATAATTTATTGGCAACCGACTCGAACTTATCATTTGTTAATTAACATTGATTCAACTGAACATATTCGCCGCTGAAAATATAAACTGAGGGAAACAAATTAGAGGACACTACTTCATCGTAGTGTTCCTTTTTTATTCCAAGAATCTCACCCACAATGCACGACAAAGCTTGCAAAGATTATTTATTTCCTTGAATATATATTTCTTAAACGCACTTCAGAGAATAATCGAGAGTTGCGTCCCTTTGAGATAATGGCGACTGCTCGTGCTTATATCCTGGCATTCGTGACCAACTCGTGTTATTCCGGGACAAGCCGAATAGCGACTCGTGCCCCTCTCATGGCCATATTTTCGACCGAGTTCCGTCTTAGCGAAAACGGGCATACCTAAAACAATTGTCAACTCGTTGCGTAATGGTTCACATATATTTCCCAATATATTATATATATTTTAGATGCAATTTAAAGCACATCGGGACATGCGGAATTATACTGTATGATTGACCACATTTAACTGTGTCGTGTGTATATTTTTAGATGTAAGACATATTTTCGCACATAACATTTCATCCATAGGGGTTCGAGTCTTCTTGCAGGTTACGGAAAGGGGCGAGTGGTGTCGAATGATATCCTGGATGAGGGCAGTTTGTAAACCACTGATGGGAGTAAATGCATTTGTTTCGTACTGACCGTTCACAGGTTAGATAAACACGCTGTGTTAAGCATAACAATGATTTGTTTCGTACTGATCGTCGACAGGTTAGTTAAACACGCTGTGTTAAACATAACAATGAAAACGTTCCTCCTTGTAATGAGCGCTGTGGGTAATCCACTCAGGAAAGCTTGATGTGACGTACTCTACAGAGCATGAGGAAAATAAACCAAAGATCATCATGGTCACTCTTTTTGTTGTCTATATCAACTGATTAGTGAGTGAGTGAGTGAGTTGGGTATAACGCCGCTTTTAAGGTATTTCAGTGAGGGTGAATCAGTTTGACGTGAGAGGAAAGCCCGAAATGTTGAAACCCACGAATATGGATATGGTGCTGACAAACCTAGAACATCATCAGGGCGAACCGGGATTCGAACCCACAATCACAGGTTTCTGGCGTTTTCAAGGGGCGCAACTCAGTTAACAGTTAATTGCAGCGCCTCAGCAGTTATAGGTAATGACGTAGCGACATATTATATCTGTATTTTGGGAAAACAAAACTTTAAAAGTTCGATTCTGACAATCCTTATGGCCTTATATTTTAGAAACTCCTTCGCGTCGGAAGCTAACTAGGGTCATAGACCTCCTTTAATTCGGAAGCCAACTAAGGACATAGACCTCCTTTACTTAGGAAGCCAACCAGGGACATAGACCTCCTTTACTTCGGAAGCCAACTAGGGACATAGACTCCTTTACCTCGGAAGCCAACCAGGGACATAGACCTCCTTTACCTCGGAAGCCAAATAGGGACATAGACCTCCTTTACTTCGGAAGCCAACCAGGGACATAGACCTCCTTTACCTCGGAAGCCAACCAGGGACATACACTCCTTTACTTCGGAAGCCAACCAGGGACATAGACCTCCTTTACTTCGGAAGCCAACCAGGGACATAGACTCCTTTACCTCGGAAGCCAAATAGGGACATAGACCTCCTTTACTTCGGAAGCCAACCAGGCACATACACTCCTTTACTTCGGAAGCCAACCAGGGACATACACTCCTTTACTTCGGAAGCCAAATAGGGACATAGACCTCCTTTACCTCGGAAGCCAACCAGGCACATACAATCCTTTACCTCGGAAGCCAACCAGGGAATTACACTCCTTTACTTCGGAAGCCAAACAGGGACATAGACCTCCTTTACCTCGGAAGCCAACCAGGGACATAGACCCTGCTTTGCTTCGGAAGCCAACTAGGGACATACACTCCTTTACTTCGGAAGCCAACCAGGGACATACACTCCTTTACTTCGGAAGCCAACCAGGGACATACACTCCTTTACTTCGGAAGCCAAACAGGGACATAGACCTCCTTTACCTCGGAAGCCAAATAGGGACATAGACCTCCTTTACTTCGGAAGCCAACCAGGGACATAGACCTCCTTTACCTCGGAAGCCAACCAGGGACATACACTCCTTTACTTCGGAAGCCAACCAGGGACATAGACCTCCTTTACTTCGGAAGCCAACCAGGGACATAGACTCCTTTACCTCGGAAGCCAACCAGGCACATACACTCCTTTACTTCGGAAGCCAACCAGGGACATACACTCCTTTACTTCGGAAGCCAAATAGGGACATAGACCTCCTTTACCTCGGAAGCCAACCAGGCACATAGGCCCTGCTTTGCTTCGGAAGCCAACTAGGGACATACACTCCTTTACTTCCGAAGCCAACCAGGGACATACACTCCTTTACTTCGGAAGCCAACTAGGGACATACACATATTATCGCATAGATGTCAGGGCGCGCCTTTAGTACTTTGTACATATTGTGAGACAAAGAGTCTGTCGGTTTGTCTCAACCTATCAAATAACCTCGGGCGGAACGGAGGGAGATCCGTGTAGGAACTAGTTTCGAGCAGGTAACTATTATAACGGTAACGCTATTAACTGGAAGTTGAAAAGACCGAGGGCATCTGCAAATGATAATGCCCTGAAAAAAAGTGTCACCGTTATTATAGCTAAAATGGATGGAATTTGTTTTCAAATAACCATAAACAACAATATCGGGTTTGAAACATTTACTGCAATCAACACGATAGTCACTGACCAACTTTTACAAATATGGAGACGTCATTAAACAAACCATGTGAGGCTGTCCGTTTTTTATATGAGTTCACCATCTCCATTTCGACGTGAAAGTAAATAGTTTTTGTGCATCCATTTTCCCTGCCGCTGTGGAATATTGTGCACGAATCGAATAAAAAGAAATACTAGTTAATCAAGATCTACATTGCACCGTCATAAAAAAATCAGGTTAAAAGGTCATCTTTACCTTTCTTCAGTTGTTTATGAAAAAATCGTTTCGGAAGCAAAGCGACTCGATCTACATCTTTAATTAATTTATAGACTTAATTCTAGTAATAAGTGTTTAAAACTTATTTTAAAATGTCATAAAACAACTCACACAATTATTGAAAGGCATTATTTTATAAATTACATATTTTATTTCGTCCGCCCGCTCTCTAGATTAGATGAGGTTTGAGGTGAGAAACACATATAAAAAATATGGATGGCCTTATGCAAATGCACTCGGCATGCATCAACAGGAAATAATTGGTCACTGCCATGGCCATGGGACCCGCAAAGTTTCGAGTGACTTCGGCATCAGGAGGTTTCGGACAAATGTGACTTTGCCAAACCACATTGCTACTGAGAAATGAAACGACAAAAAGCTACTTTCATCACTTGAAAATATTTTTGACCATTACCAGGGTTTTCACGATCATTGTCATCCAGTTTCCAGATGAAGGCAAGACGAACACAACGAAAAAAGAACCACTGGAAATCACTTGTTTGCCTTGTATATTGTGAGAAATGCTATTCATAAACTGCAGACATACCGTACACCAGAGGACTACCATTGGTGCCGTGATACATATTATGGTATTTTTTTTTAAAATAAACACTGCTCTTATTCATCCCGACAAACGTGTTTTGTTCTCGTCCAGCAAATAGCGCATAACTAATTTGTGTGTTTGACTGGAATAAAGACATAAATCGTGGACATTTATCGTTATGAAGATGTGAAGACGACATGACAGGTAACCAAAGACGTACGCGTTTGATGAAAAATCTTGGAATCGTTTGATTAACATTTATAAACCATTAAAACTTACGTCCTTGCTGTCAAACCACCCATGGTTGGGTGTTTACACGTCACACCACCCGTTACGTCACCCGTTTACGCTTTAACCAGTGAAATGTGTGTGTTAGCATGACGTCATATTGACCTGTCATATCACTCGTATAAGCTCCGCCCACTCAGAGTGCGGTATTCCCAAATGCCCCTTTAAGGTAGGCATATGGCACATTTCAAAATTTGACGCATCACTGTCCAAAATTATGTCCGATACAATTCCCTACATTTACTTGTGCCCGTGTTTGTTAAGGTGAGCAGTTGACGTGCCTTTGCATGTGTTGGTGACGGGTGCCACCTGTGAGACAGGAAAAGCTCACCTTTATGCGAGCAGCTGGTGTCAAGATTCAAGAGATTCAAGATTCAAGATGCTTTATTCAGTATTTTGGGCCATGTGGCCTAGAGTACAATTACATTAACAATAATTGCTGCGTCACGTGGTGTCAGGAAAATAAATACAAGTAGACTTATTTCACATTAAATACATGATATAAGTATAAGGCCAAAGCCTTTACAATGTTGACATTTTTGGAGTTGAGTAGATTACATAAACTGTGATTATCATGATGGACATTGGATAACCAAGGCAAATAGTGGTTTCTGACAGAAGAATATTTTGAACTTTTAAAGAAAACATGAAATTCATCCTCTAATTAACACCCCCCCCCCCCCCCCCCCCCTTTACAGTGGGTAGGTACATAGATATAGACTCAATTCTTCATTTGTATGTTTTGACTTTCGTAGCATATTAAATCAAATCACGTGTCATAATATAGGCGGTGTGTCCGACATTCCCTTGGTGTTTAACACTTTGGTGACTCCCACGATCAAGGATATGGTGCTGTCATAGAATATTGTTTTCAACTCTACAATTACAGTCTGAGAACGTGTACGACGTGTGGCTTGCGTGGTTTTATAACTTCTGTATCCGGATGTCAGCAAATTGCAAACACGACAAAAATCTTTGAACAAATGGGACACTGTTTAAAATATGTAAATGTGTCAGACATTGCATATTTGATTACATTGTGCTTAATAACAAGTATGATCACATGAACTATGTACTCAGAACAACAAATAAGCAGTTTTTACCGTTGTATATTTACGGGTATTCTTTCATGATAAATGTTGCTTCCGGGGCGGAATCTGTTGTGCTTACAAACAAATTATCAGGAGTCCTAACCACAATACAACATTAAATTGAAGGCAAATCAAGTTTATTTAGCCACAAGGAAGAACCTGCCTCAAGGCAGTCACGACATAAATTAACAATATAAAATGACTCAGTGAATGTTCCTTCGTTCAAACAGTGAGTGTCTGACTTTCCTTTTGTGAATAAGTACATGCCTAGTCCCACACATTAATAATTGAAATGCACTTAGCCTACATATTACCATCACGTTCAGGACACCTTCATCACGGGGCAGGTTTGATCTATATGAGAAAGATTTGCCTCGGGAAATACACATACATGCTATTAATGTGTCTAACGAGTTAATAGGTGCGTTAGACTTTATAGCTTCTTTTACGTTGATGATTTGTGACAAAGATGATATAGTACGTGATGTAAGTTTATATAATGACGTTATTATTAGTTGATGTTTTGTACTGAACAACATGTTACAAATAAGATCAATTACATATAAAAAACTATGCACCTGTTTCAAATGAAGATATTCCTTTATATTCCCATGACAAATATGATCTAAAGAAAAATACAATCTATATCATATGAACTAAAACATTTATAATGCGGCTCGTTTAAATTTAAAATTTTATGTCTTAAGTTGAAATCGCAATTATGCCTTTACAGCATTAATACTTCTTTTGCAGAGATCATACCGTATAAGAATTAAAAGTTTGCGACAGTTAAATATATTTTTTTAACTTTCGAGATTAATATTAGTTTTTAGATTGTCATTATTATTTTGAAAGCAGTAACCAAAATACTCTCTGAAGACCCTTTCAAACACTTCTTGAGATACAAATGTACGTACATTTTCCTAACATAAAACACTGTTGATATGAAGGGCATAATGTTATACACGTTTTTACCAAACTTACCACAATAAAGGCAGTCACTGACTTTAACCTTTGTACACTAAGCATTGATTGAATTCATTGCTTGTGCCCCTGTGCTACTATTAGTATTATTATATTTTCGTTTATACAAACGCGTGTAATCAACTCATCTTTATTAACTATACGTATTTGTAAATGTGTGCATGTATCATTAAACTAACATGATTAGATTATACTGTTTTAAATATACACACGCGCGCGCACACACACATACACACACAAACACATATACAAACACACACACACACACACACACACACACACACACACACACACTTGAGCAATAGCATGTTACTAAGAAGCCAACAGTTGAAGAGCTGTTGAACCCATACTAGCACCAACGTTATCTGTAGCCTCTATGGGGAATAAATCTCCTAATGTATCGACGTCAGTGTGCCCGCCGCCATCCGGCCATATCATTGATTGACAGCTTCAAGTCATTGACTCCAGGTGTGGTGTGACCTGGTGTTGGGAACAACTCTTGGTCTCTTTACATTTGCACTCAGGATTGGTAAATGTGCTTCATCAATTGTGTTTTACACTTGGTGTTTCGTGGTCTACATTCCTGTGAGGTTATATATAGCGTTTGGTTCGGTACTAAGATTTTTATATGGTTTTTATTCATGTTCAGGGAAAAGAAAGGAACAAATTGCTCAGCCTCAAAGTACGAGTGATACTTTGATTGACATGCTATCATGCTCTTTCAGAGGGTGATTGTTGTTTGCTTCTCAGTCAGAAAACTTACAGCTATCTCGCGGCTACCTGCAGTTGTCAGGGCCAACCGAACTAGTGGTTGATAGTTTGAGCACCTACCCACTCACAACGATGATGAAACAACAGCCAGGTCAAACGCCGATTCCGATTTTTCTCATTCATTACGAATGATGCACACATATTCTACACGCGGCAGTGGCTATTGGTCTTAATATTCTAAACCTATTTGCATATAATATTTTCTCTTATCTATTTGGTATAGGTGAGGTGAAATGGGGTTTAATTAAGATTATTGCACTTATATAGCAACGTGCATGCACGTGTGTGTGTGGCTGCTTGTACTAGTCCAGACTGATGCCGATTTATAGTGCTAGCCCACAGAAATACCATGACGCAGTTTAACATGAATACCCCACTCAGACACAGAATACTGACTCCGAGCCGACCAGTCCTTGTTTTAGCCCTTTAATGCCGAGCGCCAGACAGGGTAACAACAAATACCATCTTTAAACGTCTTTTGGTATGACGCGGTCGGGGATCGAACCCTGGACCTTCCGCTCTCCGGGCGGACGCTCTACCACTAGACCACGGAGGCGGTCCTATTTGATATACGATATATGTAGAACCATGAGAACAGTGGTCTTGCAGACTTATGCCGTATGAACAAGAATACATGTCACGGAACGGGGTGGTAAACCCTTATGCTGTTTTTAGTTTCAAAATAAATCATTATGTTTTGAGTGAGTTAGTGAGTGAGTGAGTTACAAGAGTATTTACTTTATATGAGCATGAAATCAACTCAACAAATGACAGTAAATCAACAAGTAACATATCACAGAAGTACGTTTAAAACAGGTTGGAGAACACTAAAAATGTTTAACTTGTGTCAAACAACGACACAATCAGAACTTAGAGCTACAGATCGCCAGCAATCAAAGTTGAGCCACCATGCGACTGTCACTCTGTAGATAAATGCCGATACATTTGTAAATGAAGTAGCTCTGAACGCCGCATCAGCAATTTGGTACCTATTTAATGTTCTTTAGGGGGCACGGGTGGCCCAGTCGTCTAAGGCGCCGCGATTCGCTGTGCAGAGTTGCGTCCCTTGGGCATGCCAGAAACCTATGATCGTGGGTTCGAATCCCGATTCGCCCCGATTATGTTTCTGGGTTTGTCAGCACCATGCCCGTGCTCGTGGGTTTCACCGAAGTGGTAAACGTCTGAGACCTTCATCACTTAGGGGGCTTTCCTCCCACATTAAGCTGACACGCCGTCATATAACTGGAATACTGTTAAAAGAGGCGTTACACCCAACTCACTCACTCACTAATGTTCTTTAATTATGTTATTTCTTCTAACACCTGTAATCATCGATACAGTATCGAGATGCCCACGCGGGTAACGTGACAGACCAGCCGGTCCATCCTTCTTTTATTGCCGCGGTTGTCATCGCCTGTGGCTGACATTACATATACACACCTCGGGCTAAGCTGGGCCAAGCCGATTAACTGGCTTCTAATCCTATTTTTAACAAGTGACAATTACCAGAAACCTCGTTAATGTAGACTGTGTGATCTATAATCACTCAAATATAGCCATCTTTATCCATCTAAAAGAATGTTTTTAAGTGATGTAACAGGACTGAAACCTGCCTTACCTCCTATTTGTCAGGTGTTGTTTGACAGGTGATTCTTTGTAAGGATATTTGGTACTCGAACTGTATTCTATCGACATAATGTGAGTCAATATAAACCAATAAAAAGCTTTGAAGCTGGGAATCGTAGACGTGAAGCGATCCTACTCACGTCAACATATTGCCACCCTCTCCATCAAGATTCCACTTGGCGTAAAGGGCAAATAGGTGAGGTGAAATTGGGTTTAACGTCGCGTCCAAGATTATTGCACTTATATAGCGACGTGCATGAACGTGTGTGTGTGTGTGGATGCTTGTACTAGACCAGACTGATACCGATTTATAGTGCAAGCCCACAGAGATACCATGCCGCAGTTTAACATGAACACCCAACTCAGACACAGTATACTGACTCCGAGCCGACCAGTCCTTGTTTTAGCCCCTTAATGCCGAGCGTCAAACAGGGTAACAACAAGTACCATCTTTTAACGTCTTTTGGTATGACGCGGCCGGGGATCGAACCCCGGACCTTCCGCTCCCCGGGCTGACGCTCTAGACTAGACCACGGAGGCGGTCTTAAAGGGCAGCTGTGGAAATAATATGAATGGACCCCTGAAAGTCAGTGATGACACCAGGTGTTTGCGAAAAGGGCCCTTGTCCTGCTCTACCGGTAGCACCCGAAATTCATACAATTTGCATAAAAAAGTATTTATTGCCTGACGCAGTAGTACTACTGCCATGCGACGCCAGCCTGTAAACAAACCAGACAATCAAGTGATCGATGAACCAGAAAACACACAAGAGTGTACCATTACTGATTTTGTTAAAACTAATAAAAACGGAATGTTAATTATGAATTACGTCAAGTGCTGAGATTTTGCTGTTTATAAGTAAAGAAAAACTTTGAGAAACATATCCGTTTTGCAATACAGTGGGGCTCAGTTTTGAAGTCTCGGCCCAAGCATTTCATATAGCTGGAATATTGCCGAGTGCGGCGTCACGTAATAAACAGACAAACAAACAAATATTTATCTTAATAGAGCGGACCTTAAAATGGGCGGACGTTCGAGGTTCAAAGACAGTATACATGTACCACTTCAACGTAACAGTACTGATTTTTATCCAGTCAGGACATGCTGAAGCACTTCCCCTTCACCAGCATTATAAGGAGTAAAAAACTGAAAACATACCCATCCCGTCTCTCCTATACCTCCCTCATCTGTAAAAAAAACACTTAAAATGTATACTCTTGTTTGCTTGTTGGTTTTTTTGTTTGTTTGTTATATAATTCCACACTCATCAATATTCCAGCTATGACGACGGTCTGTAAATAATCATAGTGGACCAGACAATCCAGTGATTGACACGCAGGGCATCGGTCTACGATGGATATATTGACATGCATCAACCAAGAGATATGTAATGTAATTTTTGTGGCGGGCAATTTTCTTTTTCAACAGTTACACACACTCAAATGACACAATTTTTCAATATGAGATAAACAGCTCTTTGTACCCAATTTATCCTTACCTATACATTCAGTGTTGTTAAAAGTCTCAAACATACAATAGTTGAAATGAAAAACGCCTATTTCATCAATCAACTTATCAAAAGGGTCTTTATCCTACCTTAATCTTAATAAGGTAAACTATACTTCTGGTAATTAAATCGTACCGTGTATCAACTTTGAGTGAGTGAGTTTCTTTCTAGGATTCGAACCAACGATCATGATATTCTGGTACGCATAAGGCAGGTAACTCGGCACAGCGCATTGCGGCGCCTTGGACGACGCGGCCACCTCGTCCAGACAATGCTCACAAATATACGTTATACCGATTTCGTTAAAATCTTATGAAATCATGTGAAAGAAGAAGTGTTCAAATGTCTGCATCTTTTACACATTATCAAAACTGACCACAAAACTCAGTCGAGTTTGTTTTTCGGACACTGGTCGCCCAGTCGTCCACGGCGCCACAAGTTGCTGTGCAGAGTTGCGTCCCTTAGGCACGACAGAAACCTATGATTGTGGCTACGAATCCTTGTTGGCTCTGATTATAGTTTCTAGGTTTGTCAGGACCATACCCGTGCTCGTGGGTTTCACCGAAGTGGTAAACGTCTGAGACCTGTATCACTTCGGGCTTTCCTCCCACATTAAACTGACATGCCGCGATATAACTGGCATGCTATTAAAACCTCACTCACCCATTCACTCATCGAGTTATTAATGACTTTTGTTTAAATTTCTGTTTATTTCTCTTTACAGATGTCCATTTCTCATCAGTGAATGTTATAAATGTCATTATGTACCAACATGTACTTAGGTAACTACGGGATAATGGATAATCTCTCCCATAATAATTTTGTCAGCCTTGGCGAGGGACGTTCAGCATTTAATTCACAAGGGACAGAAAAAATGCAATACTAAGGTGCGAGTAAGTTATTTTATAATAAGATTTATAATTTTATTATTAGACTCATTAATAGTGTCTAAATATAATAAAACAAAATTGGTGAAATATTACATTTATATCAGGTTCGACATGGGTACAATGCGTAAAGCCCATTTCTGGTGTCCCCCGTAGTGATGTTGCTGGAATATTGCTAAAGTCATACTCACTCACTCATTGTATTTATCTGAAACATAGTTTCGATATCTCACTTAAGTGAAATAAAACCTAATGTCGGAAGATTACAGTCTGCCCCAATGACATTGTGATTTTCAAATTAGGACCATGAAAATCAGTAAGAAAACACAGACAAAACTGAAAATTTGTCAGTTCACGATGAGGAATACGTGCTTTTTCAACAAGAAAACACAACTATTCTCTATGTCCTTAATATGAAGGGCATCACCAAATATTACATTTTCTGTCTAGAAGGTGAAGTGAAATGTGGTTTAACGTCGCGTCTAAGGTTATGCGTGTGTGTGTGCGTGTGTGTGTGTTTGTGTGTCTGCCTGTCTGCTTGTACTAGTCCGGACTGATGCCGATTTATAGTACAGGGTCACTGAGATACCATGCCGCAGTTTAACATGGATACCCCTCTCAGACACAGTATACTGACTCCGAGCCGACCAGTCCTTGTTTTAACCCCTTAATGTCGAGAGTAAAAGGGTAACAACAAGTACCATCTTTTAACGTCTTTTGGTATGACGCGGCCAGAGGATCGAACCCCTGACCTTCCGCCCTCCGACTCCGTACGGACGCTCTCCCACTAGACTCACGGAGGTCTAAACGTTTTTATCTAATCAAGCACAAAATTAGTTTATTGTGCCCTTAAAGTTTATCATTTATTTATTTTTAAACTGAATTGTATCTAGGGATTTGTTATTAAATGTATCAGTTTATTTGATACATCTTTGGAAAATTGTTGAAAATAAAATTTAATCTTGAATTGATTGTTAGCTTCAGAAAGATAAAAGCCTACAAACATGTGCATAAATGTACATATTTTCAGAAACATAATGACATCCAATTATAATCCATATACCTCTCTAATACTACAAGACTAAAGGGACCTACCCTAATTTTCAATTACAAAAATGTCCCTCATGCATCCATATAATGTCTTCCTGATCTGTCTAAACATTATAACGTAAATCAAGAAATCCGATTTTCTACCTTAATTCGCATTACATCAACATAACTACACAGTAATATCTCGAGGCAGTCATCATAATCACATCCCCTATAGCTTCCCACACCTTAATGATAGGCGAGCCGGGCCTGGACCCGAGATTTATTGCCCCCACACCCGCATCTGAGTGAATATAACCTCGGACTGACCACTGGCTGGCCACAACTCGCTAATCTCAAGCAGTCTGCAGTCGTCTTCGGGAGCCATGGCCCATCACTTCATTGTCGCTCTATGTGTGGTGATTGGAATCTCCAGTTCCGTCAATGCTCAGTGGTGGAACATGGGGCAGACTTCCATGAGTAGATTTGGCGGAATGATGGGGAATGTTCAGGACATCAACGAATACCAGACCTGTATCGGCCTCAACAGCGACGGGGATGAAATGAGGGTGACGTTCACGAGTGAGACCAGCAACAATCCCTGGGGAGGCAATTGGGGCTCCCAGTGGGGCAACACGGAAAACGTGCGGTTGTCGGCAGTCATCGCCTCCAGCCAACAGTCGACGCTTCAAGGTCAGTTCCAGCTCGTGGTTACAGAAGGCTCAAGGACCGAGGAAGGATGCTCCAGTCGGGCTCTCGGCGACATCCTGACCGACCGTAGCTGGTGGAGTCGGGCAGCAACATCAAGGGGCGTCATCCAGACCCCCATCCTTATCATGCAGGGGCAGACAGCCACCTACTCCGAGCCAATGACCACGCTCACCTTCCAGGAAATGACCGGTCGTGGCCTGGCGCTCTGTCCGTCCCAACAGATCTCAAGAGGTACCTGTCTGGGTGTCATCCCACTCTGCTGTAAGATTGGGTACGACAGCCAGCCCGCCACCACGCCCTTCACCTCCCAGAACCAGTTCCTTGCCCAGGGAGCACTCGGCGCTCCATCAAATGGAGGAATGAATGGTGGTTTGCAAGGAGTTGGCCCAGCAGCATCTGCAGGAGGGATGAATGGTGGTATCCAAGGATTTGGTCCAGCAGCATCTGCAGGAGGGATGAATGGCGGTATGCAAGGATTTGGTCCAGCAGCATCTGCAGGAGGGATGAATGGCGGTATGCAAGGATTTGGTCCAGCAGCATCTGCAGGAGGGATGAATGGCGGTATGCAAGGATTTGGTCCAGCACCAAATGCAGGAGGGATGAATGGCGGTATGCAAGGCCTTAACCCCCCAATGAATGGTGGTATGTCCCAGGGTCTACCCTCCGGAATGAACAATGGACTCGGCCAAGGGAACAACGCTCAAGGGACCATGGGTGGATCCCAGGGTATGGGTGGTCTTGCGTTCTAGACGCCAGGCTGCCTTTACTCAGTCTTCAAGAATCAAGTTTGTCTTTAAACAGTCTACATCATTATGTCCTTAATTTCCGCCAATAAATATGTTTGTACATGTCCATATAGTAAACCCAAACAAGACTCATTTTCATATAAAAAATTAAAACGTTTTAGAGTGTAAAAAGTACAAGTAACCGACTCTGTATGATTGTATTTATTGTATGATAGATTTGGCGACAAATAATAAATATATGAATTCACATATAATAGTGATGTGTTTTTTTCCTGGTAAAGGAAACAATAATCGTACTGAAGATAATAACACATAATACGAACCATAATGACAATCCATAACACAGTATCATTTTCATGGCCACTAACCATGACGCAGTTTTATTGACAAGGCCACAATGTGGGCTGAAAAGAGATCGACTGAAACAGAAGACCAAACCACTGATTATTTGCAGGGGGCACGGGTGGCCAAGTCATCTAAGGCGCCGCGATTCGCTGTGCAGAGTTGCGTCCCTTGTGCACGGCAGAAACCTATGATTGTGAGTTCGAATCCCGGTTCGCCCCGATTATGTTTCTAGGTTTGTTAGCACCATACCCGTGCTCGTGGGTTTCACCGAAGTGGTAAACGTCTGAGACCTGCATCACTTCGGTCTTTCCTCCCACAATAAGCTGACACGCCGCGATATAACTGTACCAATACTGTTAAAAGCGACGTTAACCCTCATGGTGCCTGACGTCAGTTAGCCTGCAAACCGCTGTGCCGCACTGTGCTGACGTCGCGGTTACAAAAACGTAAACATTGTATCAAAAGTGTTGCAACGTCTTTATTTCTTCACACAGTGTAACCAAATAATATAACATGCAACTCGCGTTGATTGTCTTTTTACAACAGTATCTAAAGTCACCAAATCCAAAAGATCTGTGCACTGCCCAGCCATCGATAAAAGTGCTGGTATTATAAGTTTCCCACTTTTCCACATTAATCGTAATATGGACGCACCCGAATACGGCAAGCAAAGTCAAGTAAGCGCGCTTGTTTGAAATCTAAATGACCAATAATTCATATCATTGGCAAGTACATGTCCTAACAGTGATAGACATATGATATTTATGTTGAAGTACACATTCACTGCAAATTTTCCGTGAGTTATATTTGCCGATAAAAAATCCCGATGAAATTGTGCGTGTTTTTGACGTCAAAACAAAATTGACGGAAGTGGTCGTGATTAATTCATACGCAGACTGTTTCAAAGATTATGTCACAAAACGAATGACAGTTTGGAATGTATATCTTGAAGAAATCCCGTTTACGTCCATGTATGTTTCAATGACCGTGCTCTTTTATTAGTGATAAAAACAACTTCGGGGTAATTGACATCGTACCTTTTCAAAGGACAAAATGTGAAAGATCGCTAAACAGCCCTAACAATACTCAAATTGACATCGCTCTCGCCTTTAGAGTGAAAGTGACATCTACTGTTTAATGACTATTTATGTATTCATAAATTCAAATGAGGATGCTGCCTCGAAAACGTCAGTTTTGTCCATTTACCTGCTGCCTTTCGATCTCAACTCACTTGAAGGACGCATCTGTCTTGCACTATTTTATTACTGTTGCTACTTCTCACTCTTCAGACTCATGATATGGCTGGTTCTAACTGGTGTTCTATGTTATCACATCAGATGTGTTACCATCAAATGTAAACTGGAAGAGATTTCCTCCAAAACCGTCATCAGCTGTGATGTTATTGAAGAACTACGACACACATATGAACAGGCAATTGACTACATGAGAGAGCTGGACACGTTTCGGTCATGGCGGGCGTTGATCATGCTAGCATCCGTTCTGTTCACTGACTGCTTTGCTATATACTGCATTAAGGTTTGGACCGCCGGGAAAGAGGAGTTCATTGCCTTCGTGGCAATTGTTTGCTTTTCCAATGTTGCTCTTCTAGCAGTCATTGCCTTATCAGAGAAAGTTCATAGTATGATAAGTATATCATGAAATATTGGTTTAAGCCTGAATTGAATTATTTAGCCGGCATATTAATGATGTTACAAATATAATTTATGTTCTCTTGTTCTCTTTTCAGTGAGTATTATTACTGCAAATGTTTTTGTATCAATAAATGTATTTGGAAATCATGAAATATTTAACTTCATTACCCACTAGGTGAAGATACAGGTGGTAAGATATTAAATCCGTACGTCACACGTGAGTCGTACAAGGTTGACCTTGTTTTATTCGTTTTGATTGGATTACCAATATAATCGAGCTATATCCATTTACATTGTACATGATACGACTACCGATTAATAGATCGAGGGTCCCCGTGAGCGTGACGCACCCGACCACTTTCGCAACTTTCAATTTGATTTAAGGTAAAAGGAAAAGCGTGGTGAAATGAAGTCAGTTTAAACTATATGAACTGTCCTCTTGACTTACTTAGGATGATCCGATTGTACCATCAGTGTCCCCTTCGAAAGCAAAATTTCGGGTCGACCAGATCACTCAAAGTGAACATTCCCGATACAAATCATTCAAAAACTCCGTAGAAGTGTGCCTGATTTCTGATTAGGTGGCCTAAAATATCCCAGATGTGAACAATTACATTCCCTATTTCTAGCGTAAAAAGCAGTGAACAGATCACGGTTGTCTTTTCTTATTCCGGTAGACCTTGCCCTTCATTCGAAGCTATCACTGACATCCAAGCAGACTTGAGTTTGTTGATTTTCACGTCTTTAGTATAGGGTGGTACAGTTAACATGAATGTCTTTGGCGAACACTCTGGTTTCCCTCTTCCAATGGTATGGACATGATATAAATTCAGCTGATAGATTAAGGAAACCGGGCCATTGTGAATGCACAGACGGGACCCCGGCAGTGCGAGTGACCGACTAACTGTTTGTCCGATATTCAAAGCGCGGCGGTAATGTGACTTTTCAAATTTTCTGCATACTAACACCATGGCGCTTGAATTGCCATAAGTTGAAGAAATTCTTCCAAAAGGATCTTAAGCGTCGGTGCTGTTATGTTTGCACAACACAACTGCAGGCGCATGTTGTTAATACGTGTGCATAGAAATGTCAACCATGCCCATATTTGGGCATATATTAAAATTCATGCGCAAACAGATTTTGAAAACTGTTTCAGTTTGGTCTGTCAACGAACGAAAGTTGTTATGTATTTACACTTAAATATATATTTAACGTGGGTAATAAATAAAACTCGTGAACCTTCTATGGTATCTGACCTCTTTCGCTTGGTCAGATACCATAGAAAGTCCGATCGTTTCGTGAAAATGGTATCTAACGAGAATGAGTGTAGTATTCTCTATGTACTTACTCAAAGTCATTATTGACGGGTGACCGTATGCAGGGTGTCAAACATGAACGTATGCCAACAAGCGTCAATAGGTCGGAGTGTGCTGACAATGTGGTTAAGAGTTAAAGAACATGTTGTTTATGCCAGTGTTGCACTGACTGGATGGGTTTATTTATATGAAACTGGAAACATGGACAAGGACAATTAGAAACAATGAAATGTACAAGATTGAAGGTGATGGGAAAAGCTACACACAACACACAACACACGCCTGAACGCAACCAGTGTCTCATCCCATGCACGTGCAGTACATGACACGTGACAGTCAATGTGGGAAATACAATGGCTCATTCCAGATGCAAATGAACGTCACTCTTGGACGTTGAAAATGCGACGTTTTGTATTACTTTTATCCCTCACCATCACCTAGGCCACCCACTTGTATAACACATGTACTCAACAGTTGTCTGACTCTCAAATATCACTGGTTTCGATTAGACGACAGCAGACTTATTATTACACGCTTTTGACAAAGTTAATCGACAGGGTTGTCAACGAAATGTACGAACAACACAGTGAATAGAAGCGTGCAGCTCCCAAGTGTTTAAATGCGAATTCCCAGTTCACCACAGTTGGGGTACATAGATATATGGATTATTTGTTGAAGCAAATGTTTGTCCTTAAACGTGTAATGGACCTCACGTGGGTGGAATATTGACAATTCTGTTCACGTTCATCACTACAATAGGTCAGTTTACATTAGGTGGATGCTGCACAAAGGCAGTACTAGGTATCTGACGTGCTGCGATTACCCACTGTTTTAACTTATGTACACAAACTTTGATTTCTCGTGTTTAGTGAATGCATTTCTTTTAACATTGTCAAAAATCTAATCCTTGTGGTAATTCGCCATCGTGGGTTATTGTATTATCTATGTACATATACTGTATGCATCAGGGGCGGTCGGGTAGCCTAGTGGTTAAAGCGTTCGTTCGTCACGCCAAAGACCCGGGTTCGATTCCCGACATGGGCACAATGTGTGAAGCCCATTTCTGGTGTCCCCCGCCGTGATATTGCTGGAATATTGCTAAAAGCGGCGTAAAATCATACTCACTCACTCACTGTATGCTTCACACACACTGTTGTCCATATGTGTGTATTAATGTCTACTTGTAAATATCTATCTTATATTCTGCGTGTAAAATTAAATGTTTTACTATGTCTAAAATTAGTCTGTCATAATTCAACAAGAAGGGCATGTATATATTGATATAATGTTTTGCATCGTTTGTAATATCGTAGAGACTTATCCAGCTGTCTGTCTATCTAAGGGGTGGTCGTGTAGCGTAGTGGTTAAAGCGTTCGCTCGTCACGCCGAAGACTTGGGTTCGATTCCCAACATGGGTACAATGTGTGAAGCCCATTTCTGGTGTCCCCGCCGTGATATTGCTGGAATATTGCTAAAAGCGGAGTAAAACTCTACTCACTCACTCTCTCCACATAAACCGCCTGATATATAGTCGTGTCAGGGGAACATTGTGGGTAGAGATCCACTCACACAGATGACCAGGAATCTGTCACAGTGTCTGTTAAGGCGGAGTCCATAAATCTATGTCTAGCCTCCCTGGTGAGGTAAGGAGGGGAGCCCATCCTCTCTATCTCCAGGCTTCAAATTATCTGCCCTTGATTTCGCTTTACCGGACCAATCAGAATGCGAGTTACAAACTAGCCTCAATGTCGGGTTTGTGATATCGACAGTATGGCGGCCACTCCTATTGATTACGAAGAGTTCAACACTGAAAAACTGATTGACACTCATAAGAAATCCCTATAAAATATTTTTGATGAAAGGGATGTCTTTATGTCCATTAAAAATTGCGGTGGCAAGTCCTCTCTCTTCTATTTCCTTTCCTCATCTCGACATTTGATTGGTCGCTAAAATGTTAATGAAAATCTAGGGTAATTTGAGATCACAAGAACCACGGGGATGGATCCAGGACCGGAGTTAGTGTAGGTTTACCGGAATGCGAGCCCTGGAGATATAGAGGATAGAGTGAGTGAGTATGGTTTTACGCCGCTTTTAGCAATATTCTAGCAATATCACGGCGGGGGACACCAGAAATGGGCTTCACACATTGTACCCATGTCGGGAATCGAACCCGGGTCTTCGGCGTGACGAGCGAACGCTTTAACCACTAGGCTACCCGACCACCCCTATAGAGGATAGACGAACCCGGAGTAACATTTATCTTTGATGTGCTGGTTCTGTGATTCAGTTTAATGGCCCATACACGCACTGGAATAATTTGTTCTGGGACAGCAGGCGGGTGGAGTTTGTCTTTTGTTTTCCTAATTCATTGCCTTTTCACACGGCTATATTGCTACTAACATATATTATGCTATTGCTGATCGTAAGTGTATGTATCATAAAGTTTTATTCTTGTGACCATTAAATTATACATAAAATGTATAGGGTAACGTGGATGTAAAGCAGTCATATGTCGGTCACCCTCGATCATGTACGGTAACATCACCATTCTGTTATGATGAATGCCCTGGCCCATTCGCCATCATTGCTTCTTTAAGAGCCTGATTCGAATCTAAAATTAGCCGTCCAATCAAATTACACTCAGGGGCGAGAGAGAAAAGTTGTGGTGGCAAAAGGGTATAATCGTAATAGAATGGCGATATAATACACTGGGTACTCCAGGATGTTTTATAATTAGGTTTTATATCTCGCTTTTCATTAGAAAACTTTGGGATGACAGGCTGTTAATTAATGGTAATAAATTAAGGACAAATCAAATCTTATTTGAATGTTTCGCATTAGTTTTGTAATATATTCGACAGATCGCAAAGCATCATTCTGGCAAACTTCACATGTGGCACACTACCTCTTGAAATTGAACTCGGTCGTTGAAATTGTCAACTCCTCTCATGACATGTCATGACAGATTAACTTTACCATTGTGAAAGAATCGGGTGATCCTTAACTTCTTTTGAGTAGTATATATACCGCTGGACACTTGAATAAGACATGTTTCTCCATCTTCATTATACAATTGTTACTAAAATTCCTGGATAACATAAATTCATGAATCCACGAAATTAGGACGTCCTCTCGACAATTATTTTTCAACTTAGTAAATACCTTATTTTGTCGTAAGTAAACGTCTTTGGTCACGTAGACTCTGTCGTCTGGTCGCTTCGACTTCCGTAAACACCGATTGCAATGAAAGTGAGTAAACAGTTGACGCTCTGTCAAAAATTGAAATAATGGAAACCTTTTCGGACCATCTCTTCATATTAGGCTTGAACACTTTCAGTGATATAAAACAAGTCTCACCAAAATATTTCCTACGTACGGACCTCCTTCCTGGTCTAGTGGGTTGAACGTCCCCCAGGAGAGCGGAGGGTCGGTGGTTCGATCCCCTGGGCGCGTCATACCAAAAGACGTTAGAACATGGTACTTGTTTTTACCCGACTTGGGTACCCTATATCTTACACTGTGTCTATAGGGTAGGGTATTCAAACTCCGGTACGGTTGTTTGTTTGTTGTTTACCGCCGTACTCCGCAATATTCCAGCAATATGACGGCAGTCTGTAAATTACAGAATTGGGATACCAAGTCAGCGAGCCTGACCACCCGTTGCCTGTTACAAAAAGCATGGGTTACTGAGGACCAATTGTAACCCGGATATTCACTGGACCTTCGACATGGTATATCAGTGTGCTAGCACTATAAGTTCGGACAAGTGCTAGCAGCCACACACACACGTGCAATCACGTCGCTATGTCAGTGCAATTATTAAGAACGTGACGTTAACCGGTTAAAACGCATAGATCCCAAAAAGGGGAAATTGTTCGGATTACAATATTGCAGTTACTCTGAAATCTAAACAGTTCTTAAAGGGGCGACAAGAAATAACTATATGTTCCCATAGATGAAACATAAAAGCATACGTATTAATACGTAAATCGAAACATGAATGCATACGTACATGTACTGATACGAAAGTTGCGAGACAGTGGACACGATACCATTTTACATGCGCTTGAATCACAATTCGAGATATCGAGGTGGAATTGTCGGTGTTTTCGGATAAACATAGAAAAAGGCTCTAAAAATACATACTTTTGATAGAAGCGAGCGACAAAATTTTAATAGAAAAAAATCCCAAGTGAGATGGGAGATTCGGGACCTCATTTAGACTATATGCATACACTGCATTTTTAACAACAAGTGATTAACATGCAAGAATATGTTTAAGTAAGACAAATGTGAACATCTATTGCAATTTTCATTTGATTGTAATGATCTCTCTTCAACCAATGTTGGTTAATGTAAAATGTAACGAAACCTTGTATGTTTAGACCTGGTCTCATCTATCATCACTAAACAAATGTAAGCCACATATTAAAAACAATATAAGTAGCCGATCGTTAGTTCCGGTGTAGAAGAATCCACTCATTGCCAGATCCAGGGGGGGGGGGGGGGGTGTTGTTTCATATGTATGGGCCATCGAATACATGTATCCAACCGCTCTTGCATATACAGGAAACTACGGTTATAACGAACTCAAAGGGACTACTAGTTTTAGTTCGTTATAACCGTAGTTCGTTATTAAGTACATATACAGCATGACTACAGCAAGTAGTCGGGGCCAAAAAGTAAGTTCGTTATATCCGTCAGTTCGTTATAAGCGTGTTCGTTATAAGCGTAGTTTACTGTACTTCATATTTGTCTGGCAGGTATATCCAACGAGTCAGTGTCGAAATATATATTGCAGTCGCAGGCATGAGTCGTAATTGGTATCCGTATTAGACATCCTTTCAGCGCTGCAGTCACACTTGGTATAAAGATTTAAGCCAAGGCGAGGCAATAGAATACGTCAGCTACGTTTTATCCAATCAGCGAACAGCTAACCTGCAGAGGGGTCACTTTAGGTGGACCCTTGGAGCAGTTAGTCATTAATACCACTCAGGGATTAGTTTCGAACGACTACAGCTATCTAGCGGTCAACAAGTCGGACATGTTATCTTAACACTGGTGTGAAATACTCAGTAAGGCGTTGAAATAAAACAAACATGCTCTTTCAAGGGAGCATAATCCGCATCGAGGGTCCGTCCCAGTATCTTATCGTTATCGGATTAAGATACCCGGAGTACATCCACGCTTTCGAACTTTTAATTCTTAAGTTCCTATTCTACTCAGAAACCCACATCGGGTCCTTCCCAACTTGCTTATATTAATTTAAGATACACAAATCACATGCACGCTTTTAAACAAAAGTCTTGCTATCTAAAGACGAGTTATACTCATGGTATATTGACCGTAGAAGCCGTCTATATCAAAGCACACGGACAGGCACAAAAGATTATAAAATTAATCCGCTAATCAGCTGATCAACAACCGCGATAACATACAACACGCTATACAGTGGCGAATTCTTATCAACACTTTATGGGGACTTTGAAGAAGCCAATGTGTGTGAATAACGCATTTAAATAAAGCGTATAGCTGCATAAATAGGTACAACCCAATTCTACAGACATTCATGCATCATATATGAGTAAGAACATCGTGAATACTCGGACAACTTTGCAAAGAACGGCCATTAAGGAAAAGGTGCTATCTGTTCGGACTTCATCAATAGGTAAGTACTGTTTCCGTTGTATATGACATTGTCCTTTTTTCTGTGTCATTTGTTCATTATTATCAAAATAACAAATAATAAAATAAGTTCAACGTTTTTTTCCAATACCAAGATGATACAATAGCATAATTCATTGTCCAATCGTCATGAAAACGTATTCATACTGTTATGTCTACATCTATAATACAAATAATGCAGAAAAGAGAATCCGCACGTGGTGCCGGTGGAACACTGGAATCGCCTATTCGAAAACCTATACATGTACATTATTAGCCCTTATTCACCTTGTTAAGAACCATGTCTTTCTTCACAAATTCGTTGATATCAGATGGATATAACATAGCTATATCAGTATAACGTTCCTGAATGAATCTTGTGCTAGTTATTCTTGACAACATGCTAGAGTCAGTGGCCGCGCTAAGGGTTCAGAAAAGAATATCTCAATTCCAACCTTTCGACTGTGACTATGGCCTTCGTCGGCTCCCAAATCGTGAGAGAAGTCGATAACATATAGCGCAAATCCGCCTTTACACTGTTCTGGTGTTATGATGTGTCCTGCATTTCGCCATAACCCACCCGAGTAACGGAATAGTTCCATGTAGGTTTCGTAAAGTCTACTGCTACCAGCGCCGTAGGTCACCTGTAGTGTTTTACCATGAACATGCTGGCTTTTAGTTTCACTTTCAAGGAAGGCAGATTAAAATTGTCAAAATTATGCGGGTTTTTGCTAGTAGTACAGGCGAATACGCTGTTTTCTAAGAGTCAAATCGCCATTCGCTTCGGCAAATCACCAGCTACCGAATGCTCGCTGTGGTAATCTCTAACACCGGCTGATGTGTCGTGCGCTGTTGTCTTAACGCGGCTAATCGGGTATTTAACGGTAGTGCCTTTCTGTAGTGTCTTTATATGTAATTCGCGAATTTCTGGTGATATTTCAACGTGTCTGACGTAAATTTCGGCCCGTGATATTTCTCCTCTATAGGCTCGACCATCCTCCGGGTGCATTAACCAAAACGCATTCGAACTCCTCACAACCTCTACTTTTATGGGGACAACATCTATCAAATATCTTGGTTGTAAAAATATATCGCAGTGGAGCCGTCCTACTAATTCCAATTCATTTGTAGGTACTGTTAGATGCCATCGTTCTATCATGCCAGAGTTCCATCTCTCCTGTGTCATGTTCACATCGTTCATTTTATTAGCTGTGTCGGTATACCACCCTTCGCATTTCATGAAACTGCCCATTGATTCTTTATTGTAAGATAGTAAGTTTTCAATGTAGGATCTCTACGGGTACGGTGTTCCTAATGACGGTGTTATTTCAACTTGGTTTTGACCCATGTGAACTCTTACTCCGCGGAATAAACTGTGTACAATATTGTTCACAGGCCCGACGCATTCTGGGGGTGATGCGTTATTGGGCTCTTTTGTGTGTATCCGATGCGTCAGCCTCAGTTTAAAGGTCACTCTGAAATAACATTGCGCTAAATCTATGTAACTGTTAACAGGGTTTTGTATATCGAATCGGATGGGGCCATCACCTACAACGGTTGTGGTAGGACTGTATCGTACCCACTGACTGTCTGTCATGGACGTGACGACTCCCGGAACAGAAAATAAATCTAATTCCGACTTGGTACATTCGTAGGCCTCTGAACGAATCTTAGTCGCTTTCTCTTGGTCTTTCGTTTTCTCTTTAATGGAGTAGGTTGTATTGCTCTCTCGGCAGTTTGAACACTTTCTGATAAATTCCTCTCCTCGCCTTTTTAAACTTCTTTGTGGGCCTCCGCTTCTACCACATAATGCCCGAAATATATAGCGTATCTTGCGCAAACATTCTATATTTGATCGTACAGGGGCTGATGCTCGCTGAAAACCTATACTATGACATCTGGTTTATAGCTTAAAGCAAAATCTCCATCAAAACTTTGCAATCAGTTACATACAAAGGTGGTTTTGGCCGCGCCACTACATCCACTAACGAGCAGATGAAATGTTAGTTTGAACATAATAGTATCCCAGGACACAAGCGTATGACCAGCCATGTCAAGTACCTAATCTTTAATACTAAACGCTAGTCATATATACACCTTTATAGAAATATGAATAATAAAACAACGTGACAAGGAGTAAAATAAAATACGTTATGCACAAGTACAGGTATAGGGTCCCATGCGGACATGCTGTTTAGGTTACATTCTGGATAAATAAAATAACCAAACTGGTTCATGTGATCCTTCTGCATGTAGCAGGGCACAACGTTCAAAAGTTCAGACACAAAGTCCGGCATCATGATAAAGCAGTTTAACGGCTACTTCATCTGATCCACATCCAACTTGATTCTCGGGCGCTTGTAAGGTTTGACGACGTTTTACTTTCCACACCAATACCATTTGCGTATGTCCAGTCCAGGGTATGTATTATCCATTTCTGCAAACATATTTCCTCCTAGATGGCATTTCAATAGTCCACCGCTTTCCATTGTTTCTTCAATTCTAGTTTTGTTTGACACAAACTCCATCCTGCGCTGTAACGTTAATGTCATCCCTCTTTTCATAGGAAACCATCTTCCTCTTTCTTGCTTATATTCTCTGATGTGTAATTTCATCTTTCCAATGCAGAACTTTGCCACCACAAAGACGTTGTTTCCAAGAGCCAGTTGACATCGTTGATCATCCTCTGAAAACACTGCAGAACTGTCTGACATTTTCAAGCTGATAATAAGGTACATTATACAGCTTTACTTATACCCCTTGTATGAGTTGTAGACATGTCCTGACACGCGGATCTTGCTGAGTCATGCAAGCATGGTAAAAGATAACATACAGCTACCTGTAGATATCCCTGCTCCGTGCCATTGTGATAAGACGATCATCAATACTTATAACCCACCCTACTTATCAGCTGAGATAGGAACATCTGGGATACCTAGCCTATGTCGCAAGGATAAGCTGCTTAGCAAACATACACGTTGATCTCAAACTACAACTTACCTGGTCCTGGACTCATTGGAAATAGAAACGTACTGTTCAATGCATTTTGCTTTCCATGCTGATTGTTACGCCCTTGTATAATAATAATAATAATAATAATAATAAAAAAAAATGATAAAGAGTATTATGTTATTATGTTTTGGCTTCTACACATCACATACAAAGTATGTATACACACTACCAGTGGATCGTTATCAGCCCTTCTAGTCTTAAAGAATTACATACATTCATCACATGTTGTTGTAACATAGAAGGTCACGTGATATTGTAGGCATATAAATATATATTAACCATGTTTTGCGACAACATTCTAACGCTAAATTTTGAGAGTATTGATGTGTTATAACAATTATCTCTTCAGCTTGAAGACATCATGGCATCGACCCATCACGATGGAGATTCCCAACTTCTAGTTCATCATCTTGAGGAAGTAGAACAGCAACTCGAACAGGAAGAAGATGAACTTTTGGTCAATCATTCAGTAGAGGCTGAAGAAGAGTTATCCATGGTGCAACATTTGGATCAAGTAGAGCAGGAAGTTAAAGACGATATGTCTCTACTTGAACATTTGGAAGAAATCGAGGAGGACCTGGCACTAATCCATCATATGGATAATGTAGACCGACAGCCCGAACAGCAAGGAGGGGGAGCTGTTCCACCTTATTTTTTAAGGCGTGTGACCAGGCAAAGGGCTCGACGATTTAGAGCCAATGCCGTAAATTTTAATGTGCAATTTAACCCTGCCTGGTTGCAACAACAGAGACTCGAGGATTTACCACAGGCACTTCGGGAGCAGTTTGATAACATCATTCAAGAACTAAGGCTCGATGTCTCAATGGGCAAGGTAACGACAGAATAGGTCTTGTCTTACACCATCCAGGATTAAATGTGCCCATTCGTATACCATTACGTCGTTTTGGCAATTTGCGTGGAGAAAATATTATGGCTATTGTTGAAAAGGTTCTTCAAAGCAATGACAATGCCAGGATTGATTCAGCCATGGACATTGACTTTCTCCATGTAGAGGACCCGGGAAACAGTCCAAGTATCCCTACCGGTGCATGGCCCAGGCTCTATACCAATTTTACTAAACAGCCTAACTGCCTCCTGTTTTTGAACATCAGCCCTGTTGGTTCTTGTCAATGCAGTTCTTCTTGTATCCCAAGTTTTACAAATGGGATCCAGCCAGTGAAATAGCGCAGGTCTTTTAGCATAATGGAGAGCAACAGATATTGCTCTCACAAAACAAATCGTCCTGAATCTTTATTCTTACTACGCACTTTTTTGGGACTGTGCAATGAATGACATTGTTTATATACTTGTTACAAGTGCTGTTCAATAAACATTGATGTGGAATACATAGTTGTTTGTTTTCAGCATATGTATAAGTTGGTATTTCTGCTATCTAAAATGTCTTATTGTTGATATAAATGCGATGTTTAATAATGCGAGCAAAGACCACTCGCATTTTTCGCATTTAATTCACGCTCGCGTTAATTTCACGTTTTAAATTACCACCTCATGGATACAGACCGGAGAGACTCTACTCAATACAGTGTCTCCAGTGGTTAAGATGGTTAATGCACGAGGATCAAGATCTAAAAATAGAGCATGCACGCAATTATTCTGTTTTGGCTTCTACATATCACGTACATAGTATGCACGCAATGGAGGGGAAGCAAAGTTTCTTTGCTCGGATGGTTCCCGTTACAGCGTTGATGGCAACGACAGGGAAAGCAAGACTGTCTTTGAATTCATGGGCTGTTTCTGACATGGCTGCACAAAGTGCTACAAGGCTGTACCGTGCGAACCATATCCCAGCCTGGGAACACTCATGAGAGAGGTATATCAAAGAACACTGTACCACCTTGTTTTGCTCAGCCAGCACAGTGACGTGGAGAAAATTGTCCAGATATGGGAATGTGAATTCCAAGACAGTCAGAAAACAAAGCCCGAATACCTGACAGATCCCTTGGATCCTCGCGATGCATTCTTTGGAGGTAGAACCAATGCCACAAGATTGCATTATACCACCCAAGAAGAGGAAGAAATAAAATATGTAGATATGTGTTCCTTGTATACATACATTTGCAAGTACGGAAAATTCCCCCAAGGCCACCCCAAGGTTGTGGATCATCCCCCTGTGTCACAATTGAATCATCTAGAAGGACTTATTAAGAGTCACATTCTTCCACCATCGCAACTGTACCATCCCTTATTACCCTACAGAGCTGGTGGGAAACTAATGTTCCCTCTGTGCAGAACATGTGCAGATGGTCAGATGGTTGGGGACTGTCGTCATACGGATGAGGAACGAGCAGCATGGGTGGGAACCAACACAACCATTGAGGTGCAAACAGCCGTACGCGAGTGTGGATACAGGGTTCTACACATATTCGAGGCCTGGCATTTTGTCATTTTTTTCCAAATACACCCACCAAGGAGGATTATTTGCCAAACATGTAGACAACTTTTTAAAAATAAAACAAGAATCCAGCGGCCTTCCTGGAAGATGTACCGACCCCAAAAATTACATTCAGCAGATATATCAGAAAGAGGGGGTCACACTCGATGTCAACCGGATCATGAAGAATCCTTGGCTATGGACATTTGGCGAAAGGATGTTTGAATAACCACTTGGGAAAGTTTGGGCTAAGGCTATGTTTTGGAAAAGCTGGCAATGTGACAGAGCCAGGCCATGTTGAAAGACCAGCGGCATGAAGTCAAAGATGTGTTCATTGTCAACGAAACCATGCTCTTCATCTCCACTTAACCAAGGTAAGACTTGCACAGTTTGCACCCTGCCTCCAATCTCGCCATCGCTGCCTGGGTTACAGCGCAAGCTCGTCTCAAAATATATAGGTAAGCTATTGCATTAATTAAAATTGCTATTTTGATTTTAATTTTGTAATAATTTGGTTTCAATATAAAGTCTTATGGCCATTTCTATTTCTATTTTTTCATAGCTACTTGACCGGAGGGTGCTGTATTTTGACACAGATAGCATCATCTACGGCCACAAGACTGATGTCTGGAATACTCCTTTCGGTGATACTTTGGGCGTCCTGACCGATGAGCTGGATGGCAACAGTATATCAACGTTCGTGTCAGGTGGCCCAAAGAACTATGCCTGCAATTTGGTCCGACCTACTAAAGACGGGACAAGGACAGTATGCAAGGTTAGGGGGTTCCCGCTGAACTACCGTGCAAGCCATCAAGTCAACTTTGACAGCGTGAAAGAACTCATATGCGGCAGACAGGAGTAGTCAATAAGCGTGGACTACCCTAACCACATCGTACGCACAGGATTCGATCAGGGCAGATTATGTCTGATGTTCTGTATCGATTTGACCCCAGGTAGGTTTAACATACTGGAACATGGTCCCTTAGATGTAATATTTTGTAATATTCCCTTCTTTCACAATTTCCAATCCTCAATATGGACCATGTTATGTGATCAAATATTTGTAAAACATTTGGCCCATGTTAAATTTAGTGTCTGATTTTGTGCATGTTTGTAGAAGGTGACATGATTTTTTGTTTCTCTGGATGTTCTTGTTAGATGTACTACAATTTCACAATTACCTTTCATGTCAATCCCAAAAGCTGTGCCTGTTCTTCTCACAAGTATCAAATGTGCAGAACTGTAAGCTTCCTGTAGATCAATACTCCTAATCGCAGTATGCAGTGCGAGCAAATATGTATGTCGATGTATGTATATGAAAGTGCACATGTACTGGCAAAGACTTATAATTAGCTTGAGTTGCAGCTTTTCATGTCAATGGATATGTTTACAAAATCATTATCGACCATTAATAAAAGAATCAGGGGCGTCAAATTCCCTTTCTTTTTATTTAATCAACTGACACTACCTTGTGCGATGTTTCTGGTTGCCTTTTACTAACAATTACTCATGTTGTACGATCAATAGCACAGGCGCACTATGTGTATTTTAATGCCTGCCGCTGTTGATGTTGAGTTGGCAGTACATTACCTTCGTAACATCAAACAGTAGAGGTCAGTTTAGTTGGTACACGGGAACGATGTGTGCTGAAAAGAGATCGACTGAAACAGAAGACCATACCACAGTATCCGTTAAGAAGATGAGAGGAGTGACTTATATCTATGATGTGCTGATTCTGTGTCTAAACATCTGTGGTATATATACGTATGGTAGTCGCATTCGCAATGGGACAGCATTCTGGCGTGTTATGGCATTTGCATTCCTCGTCAATTGTATTGTCACAACATGTCTTGAATGGCTACACACAGCTCGGCTGTTCTACATAACAGCACTCGACGAGGTACTCAAGTCTCGGGGAGCTTTGAAGCTGATATTTGCAACCTACAGTTTGTACTTCACAGCCATGCAAACATGCATGCTCTGTCTTTCCAAGCGTGTTACCAAGCTGAGGAATGAAATCAAAACTAAAGAAGATCGAGTAAGTCCGAGATGGATCGCCATATTCCACGTATCTTTGGTGCTGACTATAGTGACTTGTATTTTTTTAATGACTTTTAATGCATTCATAAATTCAAATGCGGATGTTTCCTCAAACACGTCAGTTGTGTCCATTTACGTGCTGCCTTTCGATCTCAACTCACTTGAAGGACGCATCTGTCTTGCACTATTTTATTACTGTTGCTACTTCTCACTCTTCAGACTCATGATATGGCTGGTTCTAACTGGTGTTCTATGTTATCACATCAGATATAAATTTGTTACCATCAAATGTAAACTGGAAGAGATTTCCTCCAAGTCCGTCATCAGCTGTGATGTTATTGAAGAACTACGACACACATATGAACAGGCAATTGACTACATGAGAGAGCTGGACACGTTTCTGTCATGGCGGGCGTTGATGCATGTCATCGATCCCAATTGCGTGGATCGATGCTCATGATATTAATCACTGGATCGTCTTTTCCAGACTTGATTATTTACAGACCGCCGTCATATAGCTGGAATATTGCTGAGTGTGGCGTAAAACAACCAACCAACCAACCAACAACACACAGATGAAATGGTGGATAAACACTGAAATAATGACGATTAGTGTGGTCACAATTATCCCTAGGGCAATATGAAGGATCACTTTTGACCACTCCATTTGTGTGGATTCTAAAGATTAAAAAAACAAATATGCACATCTAGATATCTAGATAGATAACTGTCAATTATTTTTCATAATCCTTATTTACAACCTAACACTAGGGACAGGACAGTGTGACCATAGTGACTTATTAGGAAGAAAGGAATGAATTGACCTGAAATTGTTTCATATTAATTACTAAATTTCTTAAAACTTCTAATTAAAATGGACCGCCTCCGAGGCCTAGTGGTAGAGCGTCCGCCCGGAGAGAAGACGGTCCTGGTCACCGGCCGTGTCATACCAAAAGACGTTAAAAGATGGTACTTTTTTTTACCCTGCCTGGCGCTCGGCAAGGACTGGTCGACTCAGTATGCTGTGTCTGAGTGGGGTATATATGTTAACTGCGGCATGGTATCTCAGTGGGCTAGCACTATAATCTCGGCATAAGTCAACACTAGTACCAGCAGCTACACACAAACACTCACAGGTACATGCGTGTCACTATATAAGTGAAATAATCTTGAATGCGACATTAAACCCATTTCACCTCATCCATCTAATTACAATGACTGACTTTGATTACAAGTTGATATTTCCGCAGTGCGGCTATTCACACTGCCGTGAAGAACATTACTTTCAAAGTGTATGGCTTTCCAACCTGCTCATTGTGGTCATTAAAATCGTAACGAAAAATCACAAACCAAACGAATCATTTGAAATCAAAGTATCAGACATTTGGTAAAAAGACACCTGCTACTTTCCCTATCCAGTGGGTAGTTTCAATCACAATGGGGAAAATATAAGATGTAAACATGTACAAAATCCCTACGGACAGACATAATTCACACCCCTATCTACTGCTATGTAGGAAACTATATGAATCAGTGCCTGTATCTTGTGAATATCTGTACATATAAGTACATGTATGCTATGTATGTGAGGAGTTATATTATAGTGGTAAAACCGAGTAAAATGTTCTTTGGAGTTGTCTCCCTTAGATATATGTCAACGGGGGTCATGATGGCAGCACGCTGCCCGGCAATGTCCGCAATCGCTCCCACATGCTTTAAATTTGCAATCCCACCCTCCCTCCTAGTAGCATTACTGAGATCCTTTTCATCTACTCCCAGTACCACAGTACACAGGTACTTACTCAATATTTCTGTACTATATGTAAGTGCTAAGCAGATTTCGCTACTTTTATTTTTTGTTTGTTCCCAGATTCATGTTTTGGGTACAAATCAAGTGCTGCAATTTCAAGAGATAAAATTGTTAAATGGACACTTTTTATGTCACATGCGTGCATGCTATGAATGCTATAAATGAATGGCGCGAATATTTCAAATACTTGTTTGAGTGAATGCTATCTTACAAATATGTGAAAAAGTGGACGTTATGGCTTTATATCTGTGAGTAATGTTATGTATGTCTATGTTTCGAATGCTTGTAAGATGTAAGATTCATGAACAGATTCAGTAAATATGGGCATAGATCTATGCCTATCCTATATATTGCTACATGTGATGTTACTATCAGCTGTTACAAACATTTGTCATTATGCCACGGACATTGCATAAGGCATCTATAGTTTTATTGATGCTAAATTGTTGTTGTTTTTAGTTTAAGTTAAAAACTATAACAATATTTAGTCGATACAGCCATATAAATATTGGCAAGCAATCTTTCTGACTTAAAGCTCCCTTAAATCAAAGCTGTCGCGTAGCGGATTCTTACAAAAGCGAAAACATACCTCAATGAACCCCCAAAAATACACAGTCGATCCTTAAATAAACTTATTTTTCTTGTACTTTTTCATCATGAAAAATATTCACCTGGTAGTTTCAGCGGCAAAACAATAAATTAAAGTATCACAAGTATCTCATTTATTTTATTCATTAAATCGGTTCATATTTTTCACATTTACTGATAGTTCTACTTCCACAATAAACACACCATGGCTTATGCCCATTGCAATATGATGTCATTGGTGCCAATTGATAAAGAAATGACGCAATACGACGTTATTAGACCCGTTTTACGTGGTGTAGGTACAGGTGTACATCTAGCTTCTCAGATGCGCTGCCTATAGTGTTGTTCGGTGCCGGGCTGTTCAAAACACAACGCTAAGCACAAGTACTCTAAAGTATTTCGTTTTCCAAAATCGCGACTCAGAAGACAACAATGCATGGCCAACGAAATGTAAGATTCGTGGTGATGTTTGGAAGGGTCCGTTGTCTGAATTGCGCTTATTCGTTCATTTATGTTGCGCATATTGACTCCAGCTGAGTTGCTGTCGTGTTCCTTGAGAGTTTATACCTGCTGGTTCCAAAACTGATCTTAACATCTGACGTTCAAAGATAAGATATCTTGAGTTTAAGATAAGATACATTTTCGAAACTATCGTAAACCTGTCGTAATTCTGACAGAAACCTCATTTGTGTCACGGGGATTTCCCAGCCGCTGATGATACCAACGACATCGAGAAGTGACACTGAATTCACGATCACATTAACTGTTTAACACGCAACTTTTTGAGTGACATTCCGTACAATCCTACATGTCCAACATGTTGACGCTTGACGTTTTGTTCTTATGATAAAAGATGCCATGACTACCCGAACACAAATCGCACTCGTGTGCTATGCAAAGACATTTTTCAAACCAAATAAATGTTATAATCAATAAGTGTAGTGTTACCACATTATAGCTATTAGAATTGAAATAATGTGCAAAAAGATACTTCACTATTTTCCCTTCAAATGGTCCTCTCGCGAGCTCGCAGAACTTTATGTAAACACATTGCCTACAAAGTCAATGACGAATGTAATGGATGCTATTCTAAATGACAATGACGAGACGAGACCTTTGATCGAACAGCAGGCGTTCAGCATTTAAGATGCGCGTTCAGGTCTGATGTTACGTGATGTATGTTTGGTCTATCTAGATCCATAATTCCTTTCAAAATTTAAAAGTAACACTAATGTTCGTTCGCAAAGGGAGATAATTTAAGAATTGTCAAGTAATGTTGTCTCATGGAACACGCCACAAGTTAACGTGGACATACATACAATGTAGACCTTTTCTATCCTTTTGAATTAAGTAGAGCTAATCAACTGATTTGTCTGATTTCATCTAAATCTGACTGAGGCACGAAATACATTGGAAATGTGTAAATTCTATTCCAGTACGTAGTTCGATGATGTTGGGCACAATGACAACATTGCTCTCTCCCACACTTAACAACGATTTTATTAACTGAATGTTCTTTAGTATTTATTTATCTTTTTAACATAAAAAGGGTAGATGAACTCTTACATTTTTAAAAGATCAAAATCAATTATTATTTTAAAATCGGTCCATTTCAAAGATTATTGTGTTGAAAATGTCTATTTTATATTGATCAGTAAACTTCATTAAATATTTTATTTGATTTTTAGATACGAAAATCTCTGCTTAATTTTTCCTGTCAAAATTTCAATAAATTGTTATATTTAATGGAATATGTCTATATTTGCCGTTAATCACCTGTTTTCAAAGAATGCAATTGTTCAACAGACAGTTTTTAATTACTTGTCTTTCAATAGTATAGATAACCTAGGTATTGCATTTAAAACAAAACAAAATACAATTACTTTTGCTATAAAAGTATAAAATATACCATACAAATATTTGATAACATGTATTTCCTTGTTAAGTCAATAAATACTACACTGTATTGTTAAAGTTCAATTGTTAAAACCGCTCGTCCCACACGATTCTAGATGTAAAAACTGATGCGAAACCTTTCTGGTTGTTTTACATATGTAGATTGATATAATTTTGCTAAAATAAAGACTAAAGCATGGACACAAATGCGATCCAGAAAATATAACAGCGGAACTCTGCGCTTTATGAAAACTGTAACATTAAGCAAAATGTCGTCGGGCGAATACAAAGGGAAACCACTCTCAACTAGAGTATGAACTAAGATTAGCTGCCCCTGAGTAAGGTCACAACCATTACTATAGCCTGCCGACAAAACAGTTGTCTTGTCGATTATTGGTTACGCGTGGCCTGCCACTCCGAGGATGGTCTCTGACTGCATTCGTCTGTTGCCAACGTTCCATAAACACCAAATGGTGTTTCTGTGGACGTTAAATTGTCTTGCAACATCACGTTGACTTGATCCTACTTCAAGCATACCAATGCCTCGCAGACGCTCATTTTCGGACAGGCGTGGCATTTCATAACGTTGAATAATTGCGTAATTTTGTTGTTTTTCGGAGTGGTTGTTGTCAGCACGATGCTAAACAATGCATATGGAATCCCGTTAACGCACATGTTTTTATACACATTCTTGGGTAGTGAAATGCTTGGGGCTTGCAAAAAAGGCAACTTTTGCATGGAATGCATGTTTTTCTGTAGCAGTCGCGTTTTTGTGACTTGATTCCAGACATGTACTACAATATTGAAAACCAAACTTGACTTGTTTGAAAATTACACTAAAATATTGACTTTACGGGAACTTTTGTTGTTGAGTATATTGTTAAACGTGTTTATTGTTCTGTTATCAAATAAATGTCTTTGTTATTAATATGTACCCCATAGTTTGAGTTCTGTGTGTGCACTAAATGCATGGGTATGGTGTTATACCCTTCGCGGCGGAGGACTGTAGGAATGGGCTTCATACGAAACATTAGCCAGATGTAAGGAACCGAACTCGGCCGTTTCGGCATGACGTGCCAAAACTTGATTGAGACACTGGGCTACCTTACTGCTATATATTTCCTTCACACATAGAATATTACCGTGCACAGTGGAATCTGTCGAGACAGGACTTTGACTAATCAGCATTTGTAATACGATATCAACATTGTGCCGAATATACTATGATTCATAATGATACTTCTTTGAATCTTGTTTCCACTTACATTTGTCATCCTCTGTCAGGCCTCTGTAAAAATCAGACTCAATTTCGGCCCCACAACAAGTAAAACGTTCATTTCGCCTGTATGTCAAAACAATGACGCAATGAAGTCCAAAGCAGATATTCCACTGTACTACACTGCCAAAAGCCCCTTGCATGAATGCATGATACGGATGCGACGGGGTAATCCTCTAAAATGTTGGAGGAATTTCAAAGCTTTTTACACAAGGGTTGTGGTCTCAGTATCCCGGTTAATGGTTCTGCGCTGGCCCTTACGCAAGACGGGCAAGCAACAACACCAAATGCATGATGACAAATGATGATTAATAATCAATATTTTTTTGTTTGTTGTGTAACGCCGCACTTAGTATTCTAGCGATATGAGACTGGTCGCCAGTCTATGTAACCGAACTCTCCCCTGGGGTCACGCTGACTGGCACTTTCTTATGAATGCCGGCACACGGCACATAGGAGCCTTCCCCTACACCTCTCCAACAGCCCCTTTTGACTAGGACTTCTTGAGTGGACCAAGTTGTAGAGAGTATCCCCCTTAAATATACAGGCTGTACAGAATAATAAGCCCATGGATATATAGCAATATTATCCTTAACAGACCAACTCATTATACCAGGAAGTGGTGGTTCTCAAATTGATCTGAAACAATGAAAGACCAACTTATTAAAATTGGATTTTGCACGTCTGAACTGAATCTAAAACATTAAAAGACTGAATCATCGTTACTGGAGGTTGTACATTTCAATATAGACTATAGAGTCTTGATTTTGTTTTCACAATGATCCTTTGCTAGTGATACACAAATCGTTATAAATCTCTACAAAGTTACTTGCCGGAACCTGTACAAACCACAAAGGTCCATAACTCCAAATCTTTGCACTGACTATTGTGCTAAATTAATGGTCATAACTCTTCTTTTCACCTGAAGCTTAGAGCGTTTTAATATCTATCAGTATATGTGCTCTGGAGATCAGACTTCCAGACGACCTCAGCTGACACTACAACTGCCTTTCTACGGTAACTGGGGTATCATTGGGTGTGGACAGCACCCGCAACTCATTCATACACTTCACCATGTATGCGGAGGATTATACTTTCCCTACTACTCGGAACATTCGGACCAGCAAAATACACCCCTATATCTACTGACCACATTCTTCACAGGGAAAGTCCAGCACAGCATGGCTTTCTCAGAATGGAGCCCACATGACCACGGACAGTTGCAATGTGTAACCCATGTCCAGGCACCTTGGTCGTCTAGGTATAACGTACAATTGTAGAAGGACATGCTTACATTCAGTCAAAGTCACCGGGACTGTAGAAACTCTATGGCGTTAAAGTAGCACCGAATTTACACCATAATATTGAACAAAATGATTCTGGCTGGAAAAGTAATCTGTTTCGTCTAAGCGATGAGTCTCAAATGGACATAAACCATAAAAAAACAGTTCATACTAGTAGGAAGTGACGCATCACAACTGGATATGAAACATATGAGAATAACTCATTATATGAAGTGGTGCGTCACAACTGGAGCTGAAACATTAGAGACCAACTAAATAAATGAAGTGGTGGATCACAACTGCAGCTGGAAACTAGAGACCAAATCATTATATGAAGTGGCGCGTCACACCTGGAGCTGAAACATTAGAGACCAACTAAATAAATGAAGTGGTGGATCACAACTGCAGCTGGAAACTAGAGACCAAATCATTATATGAAGTGGCGCGTCACAACCGGAGCTGAAACATATGAGAACAACTGATTATATGAAGTGTGGCGTCACAACTGGAGCTGAAACATTTGAGACCAACTCATTATATGAAGTGGCACGTGACAACTGGAGCTGAAACATTTGAGATCACCTCATAATATGAAGTGGCGCATCACACCTGGAGCTGAAAACTAGAGACCAAATCATTATATAAAGTGGCATGTCACAACTGGAGCTGAAACATTAGAGACCAACCAATTAAATGAAGTGGTGGATCACAACTGCGGCTGAAAACTAGAGACCAAATCATTATATGAAGTGGCGCATCGCACCTGGAGCTGAAACATAAGAGAGCAACTACCGTATTCGACGTAATAAGCGCCCCGCTCTAAGAAGCGCCCACGGCAATATTTGCTAATACATCGGCTAGTGAACAATCCCAATAAGCACCTCTTCCGATTGATCAATGTACACAAGACTTATTTATTCGCGTATATTACGTATTCGTGTGTTATATGCACCCTTAATTATGGACAATTAAATTCTGGAAAAATATATCTGTCGTACATAAACAGTTCAGGCTGTCAGCATAAACCAAGAAATTTATGTTTCAACTCTGGTATTTTTTCACCAAGATGATGTTCTAATAAGAGCCCCTTATTTTTTATTTTGAGAGCGCCATGGGCGTTTATTACGTCGAATACGGTAATTAAATGAAGTGGTGGATCACAACATCAGCTGAAACATTTGAGACCAAGTCATCATATGAAGTAGTGCGTCACAACTGGAGCTGAAACATTAGAAATCACCTCATTATATGAAGTGGCACGTCACACCTGGAGCTGAAACATTAGAAATCACCTCATTATATGAAGTTGCACGTCACAACTGGAGCTGAAACATTAGAGATCAGCTCCTTGCATTAACTCAGTCTTTTACGATTTCTATTGCCACTGAAAACACGGAATATTTATTTATCAAAAGAGGTCGAATTGTTAAAATTGTGGCATTTATAGATAGGTTTATGAAATATAGTTAGAATTTGGGATAAGATTTTGGAAGTTTTGCATTTGGATGGATTGTTTTATGTTAGAATTCAGCTCGGCTTTGGATGTGTGAAAATCAGTGGATGGGGATTGATGAGTTATGGCTATTTTAGCTGCTATGTTGTTACCAGGTGTGTTGGAGTGGCAAGATACCCATAGTAGACTTATAGATTTATTTTCATATTTTAATTCTGAAATGAAATGGAGGATGTTGTTTATTAAGTCGGGTCAGGTTTTGGAATATTTGCTTTGAATTTGTTTTAATGAGCCAGGGGGGTCTGAAACAAGATAGTAGTGAGCAAAGCTCACATACCCCCGTTATCCCCGCTGGTCAACAAGAAATGGTAAATAGTTTGTTAATTAAAGAAATTTACCTGTTGCTTTAAGTTAGAGGAATTGCCCTTTCCTTTGTAACCCCATGAGCTATACAAAACCAGTCATCAAAATGTCTAAATTCCATCATGTTTCCATGAAAACATCAAAAGAGAAAACTTTCAGAATCTTATAAAAGATCAAAAACAATCATAAACATGGATCGTACAATTATTGGTTTGACCTGGTCTTCATGGATACCTAGTCCTGTGTTATTGTTCTTATCCTGTGAGGCGTCAGAGTATATGTGTGTAGTAGGTATGAATGTGGTTAAGCATTGGTGATGTTATTTTTTTTTCTGTAGGGAAGATGTTGGGTTGTGTAGGCAGTACCCTATGTAGTGAGGTGTCTCTTTCTGGTGCTGGTTGATCAAGTATATAATGATGGGGTGGGGGAGTGTGTTTAATGTTGGTGAGATTGTGGGTATGTAATAGTTTTTATCATATAAGGGGTAGGTTTCTCGGCAGTATAAAGCCAACGGATAAAAACGATATCCGTTGGGGTCATATGCTGATAGAGATGCAAATATCAAAGGTCAAGTAAGGACTACTTTCACTGTTTATAAACAAACATGGCGTCGCCCTTGTCAATCGGCGATCGAGTCAGAATTAACCATCGGGAATCTGGATAAACCACAGAGATAATTGCTATCATTAGTCTAATAATCGAGAACACAGGCGATCTGGACAATTTGGAATTATTGTTTAAAATTCAAACCTCAAAATGTGGTAAAGTTCAAACTTCCATAACAGACTTCCAGTAAGAAGCTGGTTTCAGTTATACGGAAATTCGCTTATGCGGACGAATTGAGAATTGATGCAAGTGTCCCTATAAACGAGGCACGACTGTATACTGAAAAACAGTGTCTAACTGTGACGTAGCGAAGGCATTTTATAAGTTTTGGCAACTTTGGAGAAACAATTTTGCGAGGGCACGAGGCCTAGCCAAGCGGGATCAGTAGCCATATCTGTGCTTGTAGACCTCTGCGGCTTGAAACCTTCTCCACGAATTAAAATAGTTGGATTTGGCCGAAATATGTTTGAATTGTTACCTTGTTTTGTTTTGTCGCTGTGTGTACATCTGACTACACTGCTTAAGGTTATGAAAGGACAGACCGACTATCTACAACGTCTGACCGTGGCCGTGACGTCTCGTAGACTAGGTTTAGAGAAGCTCCCCTTTGACAAAGGGCAGTTACTCTAGCGGACAGACCGACGGATTGCCGCGAAAGGCAATTAAAATCAATTGTTGTTTTGCGTATATGTTGTTTCGCCACTGTATAAGAAACAGATTTCAGTTGGAACTCTATTGGCTACTGTCACTGTCCGACTGACACATCACTTACCCTGTGACGTAATATATTAATGCGCGCATTCCAGGAAAACTCGCAATGTTTCGGTAATGTTTATGAGAGAGGGAAAGCGATTTTGAGGCACATTATATGATAAAGAGGTTATCACGCTTGTGTGTTAGGGGATGGTAAATATCCTGCATTAGGAATAAACATTGTATTTAGCGTGATAACCTCTATGTAAAGGTGAGTAAGGTAGTGGGGCTTCCTCTGGGTGGGTTTTGAATTTTTTGTGATTGTAGATTTTTTAATGTTTCCATATTTTTGTGTGAGTGTTTTGTATATTGGGTTATGTTGGGCCCAAGCCCAGTAGTTTAAGCTTGATTGATGTCTGCGGTGTCTAATAGTGTATTGTCGGCAGTAGATTGTAGTTTATCATTATTTGTACTTGTAATGCCACTTAGGACCGGAGCGGCATAATCTATTTTTGATTGTATTTGTGTTTTATATATGCTGAGAAGTGTTTATTAGTCTGATCCCAAGTCGGTGCCTATGGTTTAAGTCTTTTTCACAAGAGTTGACAAGTTTTGAAATATGGGGAGTCTAGGTGAGGTGTTGGTCAAATGTGACTCCTTAATATTTTGCTTCTTTTGGAGATGTGATTTTTTCATTGTATGTTTGAAATCCCCACTTAGCAGACCATTTTTAAATACTGTATTTTGGTTTTAATTAGGTTTAATGAAGAAGAGGATGTCCAGAAGGGAATGTCGTCTACAAATGTTGCTGTTGATATATTATTGTTGTTAATAGTTTTTGGAAAAATGTCACCAATCATGAAATTATATAATGTCCGCAACAACGTGATACCTTGTGGGGTGCCATTTTCTAATGGGTGGGTATCTGATAATGTTTCATGGGATTTAACTGTGATATTTCTGTCTTGTAGGAAAGAGTGTATGATATTTAAAATTCTCCCATTAATGGCTTTATTTTCTAATTTTTGAATGAGACCATTATGCCAAACCATATCGAAAGCTTTGCTGAAGTCTATAAGTATGGCCAGTGTATGTTGTTTTTGTGCTTGTGCTGTCCTAATGTGTGGTTACAAATGTAAAACGTGGTTTAAAGTTTGTGTTTGTGAGGCCACTCTGGTCTGGGCTAATAAGATTGTTTACTGAAATATGATGCTTGAGTCTGTTATTAATAATTGATTCCATAATTTTACATAACTGGGAAGTTAGTGAAATGGGGAGATATGAGTCAGGCTCATTTGGGGGTTTTCTGATTTCAGGACTGGTACTACTTTTGTATGTTTCCATGTTGATGGTGTAGTGCCAGTTGTCCATATTTTGTTTTATTATGCTTCAAAGTGAGATTGACCAATCAGGGAGCAGAACTACTAACCCCACATGAGCCCATATACCGTATGTAAAAATCCAAGATGGTTGTTACTGACTTGATATGAGACCCTATACCGTCAGTAACAGCCATCTTGAATTTTTCAACACCCGACTCACATATTTCACATCAATAATCTAGTGCCGAAATTCGTTATTCGACAGTTTTGTGTTTCAATATCATTAATTTTGATGTGCATGGACGTTCGTGGTTTTTTTTCGTGACTTTAATAAGATTATATAAAGTTAAAATTATCAACAAGATTTGGCCTCTGAGGTTTGAAGAATAGTCTCCCTAACGTCTAACCATTAACGTCTTAGGTTGTAAGTGTTAAGTTTTGAATTTGAAGTTTTGACATGACATGTGCGACAAAGATACCAAATAGTGTAAACTTTCCGGCATAATAAATTCGTTATGGTGTCTTTAGTTGACGTATACGATGTCATATCAGGTTAGCAGAAAAATATTGGGCGAGGCTGACGATTGTGATGGGGATTTTATTTAAAATAATGTAGATAATGTTGTCGAGACCTGTTGGGGGTGGGGGGGTGGGGGAGTAGTAGTTACTGTTATGTACACTGCTGTTGGATTTTGAAGATGATAATTGATGAGGCGGGGTCTGTCTTTCCGAATGAATTGAGAGCCTGGAAGTTGGAAGGTAATTTTAGGGGATAGTCGTGTGTTCATGCCCATTGGCTCGGAGACCATTGCAGTCAGTTCCATCGTATAATCACCATGGCTGATTGGGTTAGAAGTGCTCTTATAAATAACATGGTGGGGGTGATAATTTTGACTGAAGATTTGATTTTTAGGTAATAAAATTAAAGTTAGTTATTAAGTTAATTTTAAGCTTTAAGATGGCTGTTTGGATGGAGGAGAAGGACTTTTGGTATACTTTGGACTTGGTAGCCAGATTGTGTAATATTTTTGCAGTTGGTAGTTTCAAAAGGATTGTGGCAACTATAAACTCAACTATGTTGCTGTGTAGTTTTTGTGGGGTGATGTTTGCAGAGGATGCAGTTTTCATGTTTTGTATCTTGTTAGCTAGATAAGTTTCCCTGTTTTTGGTGATGGGGGATGGGGTATGGGTAGTGCGTTGGTTGTTATTTCGGGGCGGGGGTGTTGAGTTGATTGGTTGGGTGGGGTGGGCATAGGTGTGGCTAGGTTATATTTTGTTTGGGCGTGGGGGTGATTGTGATGGTTTGTGGTGTTTGGTAGTGGTGTTTGGTAGTGGTGAAGTGTGTGTGTGTGTTTGTGTGTGCGTGCGCGCGCGCGCGCGCGTGCGTGCGTGCGTGAGTGCGTGCGTGAGTGCGTGTGTGAGTGTGAATATCAATAGAAAGTGTATCAAGTATTATGCAATCAGCTGACGTGGCCTTCTCTGTCTCACCGATCACCGGGCCCAAATGTCCACCGTTACTTATTACACATGTAGTGATTCTGTGTGTGTGTGTGTGTGTGTGTGTGGTGGGGGGGGGGGGGGGGATGTTGGCTGTTGCTATTGTGTGTGTCACTGAGGATGAGTGTGTTTGGGCTCGATGGCGAGTTTTGTGTGGAGGTATTTGTGGTTTTGGTTGGTGGTGGTGGGGTATTTGGGGTATGAGATTTAGGATATGTTGTTGTTTGATGGGACATGTATTTTGGTTGGATGTGTGGCCTTCGGCTTGGCAATTTATGCAGGAGGGGGCCCAAGTGCATTCTTGAATGGCATGATTTTGAGACCCGCACTTGGGACATAGGGGGAGGTTTTTGCAGTTGATTGATTTATGGCCGAAAGAAAGGCAGCGTTGACATTGTGTGTTTTTTCTGATGAGGTGGACTTTAACTTTTAGTGCGCCGAAGGTGATGTGAGCTGGGAGTGTTGTTGTTTTGAAGGTGATGAAAAGTGTTTGTGTGACTGTTCTACCTGGTGATGATGTTTTGTGTTGATTGCTTTAAAGTCTGTAATTTGGATTTGGTTGGCTAATTGTATATATTCCTGATGTCTTGTGGTGTCTTTGCTGTCTAGATATATAACTCCCTGTATTTGTGCTTTTTCAGCGAGGGGGTTTGCAATTTTAAGTTTAACCGGTCGATGATAGAGGATGTGGAAGCTGTATTTAGTGAGGTTTGATCAGGAAAAGTATTATTTAAAGTTGATATTTGATTTTCTGAGGCACAAAGTAAATTCATTTGTTGAGAAAGTTTCAATTAGTGGGGTGGCTGAGTAAGCTAAAAAGGCAAGGATTAGTATTTTGTTTTGAGGGGAAGTATGGGATATGTGTGATCTTTTGTTGTTTCTGTTGGTTGGTTTGTTGTTTTTTGTTTTGTTTTGGGTTTTTTTGGGGGGTGGGGGTGGGGGGTGTTTACTGATGGGTTGGGAAGGAGTGATTGATTCCAGGTCTTGTCCAAAACTGGGGGTATGATGTTTATGTCTTGGGGGTGGGGGAAGGGGGAGAGAGGCCTGGGAAATCATTATTATAGGGGGTGGAGAAAATGGATGTGGATAATAGGGGTGAGGTCATATTTACCCCTGCAGAAAAAGGTGGATCCATTAGAAAAAAGAGTGGCAGTAAAAAAAAGAGTCGTTTGAAAAAGCCGACTAGAGGGGTGTGTGTCCGTGGGCGCTGAGTAACAATGGCAGCCGGTAGCTAGGGACGCTTGAGCTGGGAGCCGGTGTCACGAAATATATTCGCCCCCAGAATAAAATCTACCCCCGGCGAATTGATACCGGTAAAGTTCCGCCCCTCTCGAAATAAACTCTCCCCCAAGAATATTTCCTCCCCCGTTCTTTTTATAAATACTTGCCATGCAGTTCAATAGTTGAGGGAATTGCCTAAAAGTCATTTTCTTGAATGGAGCACATTTGAAAAAAAAGATAATCCAAGCATATTCGATATTACCGTGTTTAAAGAATTCATATCAGTCATATATTTCTAACTTAGATCACCCGTGTGTAACCCAGGTAAAGCATGCATATCGGGGAACACTATAATGTTGGTACAGTTTATCGTGTCTTCGTGCTTTAGCATTACACATTGGCTTTTCATATTCCTCTAGGTTTTAATGTTTATTTGTTTATGTATTTTGTTATTTATTTTTTTCACTCCTTTATTTTTTCTGGGTTATATATTAAGCTAAATAAACATTTAGTTACTTGTGTGTGGGTGTGTGTGTTTGTTTTATTTGTTTATTTTTATTTTTATTGACTGCCGGGGTTCTTTTCTTTTCGGGTGTGAAAGGGGCGTTGTGTGTGTGTGGGGGGGGGGGGGGGGGGGGGGGGGGTGGGGGGGTGGGGGGGGGGGTCCCACTTTTCCTTTAGCTTTTCATAATAATATTTTTTAATTTACATATAACTTATGAATCCCTTCTCAGATTAGTTTGTCCCATTTCTATATGACGTGCTATTTTACTTCTCTGTGTTGTTCTTGTTTTCTCTTCAGTATGAGGTTATACTGTATCATCTTTACTGTTTTGATATTTTGCAATATGTTGTGGTCATCAGTTATGCAAATCAGCTTCGGTGTGTATAACGGACAGCCTGAGCTGGAGGCGCGCGTCGATATGTTGACAGTTTTTAACGTAGTAAGTGTTAAAACCGAATGTTTGCGAGGATTAATAAGATTTCTGAATTCTGTTACAATAGTAACCGTACACGTATTTGTTACATGAAGTCATTTCATTCAAATTTGTTTGGTATGATTATGTCTTATAATTATTTTAGGATGGAAGGTACAGTTACCAGAAAAAATATGCTGAAATATCTATTCATTATGACCATATTTCATAATCTGTTTTTAAAGTAACCCTCCTTACATTAAAGATAACTATTTAAAGAATATAGTACTTATAGACATTGCAACAAACCGAATAATCAGGGGGGAGACTTTATACTGAGGGGGGCGCGAAATATATCCGCCCGGGGATGATTTTATTTCAGAACGGATTCTCCGGGGGAGAATCTGTACCTGTATAAAATCTCCGGGGGGGAGAGTTTATACCGGGACACCGGCAGAGGTAGCCGCGGGCCGGCCAGCCTGTAGACACGGGGTCAGGCAGAATAAGCAACTTAAGTGGTGTAGGATAAAAGTAGCTTGAAGTCTTGAAGGTTTATGGTGGTTAGATGATGCTTGATGATTATGATAAGCGCTCACAGGCTGAATATATGTCCGAAGACCATGACGGAGAGAATATGAATGGGGAGCTGAAACATTATACAAAGTGGCGCATCACAACTGGAGCTGAAACATTAGAGATCAACTTAGATCCCAAGGACGATATTCGTAAAAGCGACATGACCATTGCATGCTTCAGGAAACTTCATGTCAAATATGACTCCGCAACATCCTACAACCCCAAACATTTATTTTGTCATAGTCATATATTTATCAAACTCGTAAATATTACATTAGACATTATTCTAACAAATGTCCGTTCGTAAACGCAGGATAACTGTGACAATCACATTTGTTTCTTCATTTACAGGTTGTAAAATATTTTGCCAAAAATGTCATTAGACTGACAAAGTAACTTACTTGATAAAGACGAGAGCAAAATATACACAAGTACCTTCTTAATTGATCTGCAAAACCTTGTTTCCCTTCTTCCTTTGCGCAGACGTGTGTTGTGTTCAATAATTTCCATAGTACTGATTATCTGCAAAGCACCTTATAATAGAAACAAAAAAACAACAACGTGAGACTGTTTCTCTAAACTATTTCACATAAAATAGCCATAAGCATGTCCTGTGTAGGTTTAGTTATTTTTGTTCATTACATACTTACACTACTCTGCTGATTTCGATGCATTTTCGATGCATGCTGATCATGCCCTCGGACCCCTAATTTAGATTTTCAGAGATTTGTTGCATGCAGCCCGCTTCGCACGTTCTGATGAACTTAAGTCTGGATTCATATAGAACCTGAAATAGATATTCATTTTACTTTAACATCATTTCGGAAACTTCCAATGGTCACAAGTGGGTATTTCATCTCACAATTTGCGAATAATGCCTGTGGAACAATGACAGAAATGACGGTTAAAATGACGAGGAATATGTCGTTTGCAATGTGTTTCGCATTGGGCGGGTTTTACTTCGTAAGTGATCAGCATATGATTTTATCGCCGAAATATTACACAATTGTAGGTAAGGATAAAATATGAAACAAAAGTATTCCTAGATGGATACTTACCACAGATACCCCTCCGATGATAGGAAATTGTAGCGCCAAATAAATGCGACGTCACGCCAGTTTCTCACATAACGGATGTGGTTCACAGGGCATGGACAGCTTCGAATGCTTGTTAGAAAAACAGAACACCGATGTTCTGTTAATGGAACACATGGAGAGAAGGCATGTGTTCAGCAAATAGACCGTATATGTTCCATAGTACACATAAATGTTCCAGGTAAATTTAGCCAACAGAATGCCAGTGTTCTCATATACGTAAATGTTCCGTAATGCAGGCAAGTTATTTCCATGTATTACCAATGAGCTGTATTTCAATTACGTTTCTTGTTATATTTAGTCAGGCTACATATGAGTTATTATTAACACAAAGTATGCCGTGTTTATAAACTATAAACTATATTTTATTCATCAAACTCAATATATCACCTTTCTTATACACATTTTCTGTTTGATTTAACAACCTATCATCCTCTCTTAAATAAATATTCCGAAAACACAAATAATTTAACTTCATCTAACAATATTCATCACATCATCTCTGCAAATATGCATGGACTTCACCCAGAAGATCACAGGCGTTCAGCAATTTGTGTAGGCTAAATAGACGGTCGGTGATTTCCCGCCGCTGTGATTTAGTCTTCTGAACAGGTGCGCGTGATTTGACCTCGCGTGTTGTGACGTGGATGACGTCATGTCAAACAGCTGATCTAATGTTGTGGTCGTATATTGGATACACGTGGTTTCAGTTTCCAAATAATGATTTGACAGAACTAGAAAGTAGACTAGCACATTATCACAAATGGGAAGATGACCACGGCGTCCGAAGAGTGAATGAGAGCGTTTACCATCAGACTAACACTGTTAGAATATTTTCTAATTTTGATATGTTGACGAATGTGTTTTTCATAACTGTTTAAAGGTTTGATATTCCAAGAAAATAATGTGCATTTAGTTGAGTAAGGGAATGGGATGTCAAAATTGACCCAATATTAAACCTTTTAAATTTGTTAGCCTCATATTAGAATCTCGCATGGTTCAGTTTATATCATAAATATAATTAGATCTACACGCAATATATAGATAAATTCATAATCGATTTCTGAATGACAAAATGGTTTCATAGTAGACTAACTGTGATTTCGTATTGATGTTTTTTCTAAAATAAATCCTGTGCCTTATATAAATTATCGATCAGTGACATACGTATTTAGAAATAATTACTTTGTTTTGCATCCTTAGTAAGAAATAGAATTTGTAAAATCTTGTCTAAGAGCAAAATGAATGCGTTCTTGTGGTTCTTTTTTCACAATTTTAAATTGTGTATGTTCCCTCCAAGCTGTAGTTTAGCTAGGCCAAAAGAAACAAGAGTCATCCGATGATGACATATCCCCCGACGTGGCATGTCGGTAAACTGTGTGTACCTTCAAATGTATTTAGATTGGCAAGGAAATCTTTTTCCTTGATGCCAAAACCAGAAATATAATGAAGTTTATTAAATATTGGTTCATGTAGCTCACTTTCTGATGATCTCATTAAATTGAAATAACAATAACTTCGCAGATTCGCATATGAATAGCTCTGTAGTAGCCTCATGACACAAGGCATAAAGAGAATGTACTAGGTTATGTAGCTCACATCATATATAGTATATGATATCGGTAAATAGTACACCTTAGAATTATATGCCAGGGGCTACAAATTAAAAAGATTAAAATATAACAAACTGCACTACAAGTGAACATGATTGATATGAGCATAAAGTTTGGTAATCTCTGTCGCATGGTTTAGAAGATATACTCCAGACGAGTACCCTAAGTTCATCAATTTACAATTTAAATTGAAAAAAGACAAAAAATGAAAAAATCTTTTAATAGCAAAGGCCCCACTACATAACCTGCTTGATAGGTGTAAAAACTTTTGAGAAGCTAAGTTGTATGGTTCATATAGTTGAATGACATAATAACTGAAAACCATTAATATTAAAGATTGTGTTAGTTGTATTTTCGAAGTTCAATACCAAGAATATATGTCATATAATTCCATTACTTTCATTCACTAACGATCATTATCTATTTCAAACTGTTCCTTTTGTAGAATGGGATGAACTATTTTTGGGTTTTGTTTGTTGTTTAACGCAATATTCCAGCTATATGACGGCGTTCTGTAAATAATCGAGTCTGGACCAGACAGTCCAGTGATGTATAATATAAGCATCGATCCACGCAATTGGGATACGATGACATGCAGCGAGCCTGACCACCCGATCCCGTTGGTTGCCTCTTACGACAAGCATAGTCGCCTTTTACGGCAAGCATGGGTTGCTGAACTCCTATTCTACCCCGGATCTTCACGGGTCGAATGCCTTTGAATGTTCATGTTTGTTTGTTGTTTAACGCCGCACTCAGCAATATTCCAGCGATATGACGGCGGTCTGTAAAATAATCGAGTCTGGACCAGACAATCCAGTGATTGATATCATGAGCATGGATCCACGCAATTGGGATCGATGACATGTATCAACCAAGTCAGCGAGCCTGACCACCCCATTCTGTTAGTCGCCTTTAGCGACAAGCATAGTCACCTCTTACGACAAACATGGGGCGCTGAAGACCTATTCTACCCCGGATCTTCACGGGTCCGTACGTAGCTAGGTTAAAATAGACTTCTAAAGTCGAATTTATAAGACAATATGAAAGAAAAAGTTGTATTTCAAGGACTGACCATGCAATTATATTTTGAGCAAAGGCCTAAGTGAGGCAGCCAAGTTTGAAATACACGCTGGGACGAGGATGTTTGTTTTCTAGTTGTAATTGTGAAAAATAATTGTTCACTACTTCAATCGAAGTTATTCATAGTTTCGTAATTTTCTCTTTCACTTGATTTGGATATTACTTATAATTGTACCTAAAAGCATAATACTTCCTTCTTTCACCTGTACAAGTTATCGTTTCCTTGTATCAAATATAGCCTACTCTATGCTTCTTTAGCTTTCAAATTCAAGTATTAAAATGGTCCAATTACATCTCGTTTAAAGCTTTTTGTAAGATAGATTAAAACCATTAACAACACATCATAACACCCGAAGTATAATTAAGCGGTCTGTGTGATTGCACAACGAAGCAATATGCTTGTATGACATACAGCGCCCAATTTACGAGTGATCGAAAATAGGTTAGTTGAATAGATTTGCGGCCCATGAAAACGTTTCAACGATTTTGATTGAATCTACACGTACTTACTCTTGGGTAGTAGTACGTTATAATCTTTTTAATTGTTCAGAAATAATAATGATATCAGATATTGAACGATGTCAATTTGAGTACTGTTAGGGCTGCTAAGCGATTTTTCACACTTTGTCCTGTGAAAATGTCCCATGTCAATTTCCCCGAAGTTGTATTTATCACTAATGAAAGAGCACGGACACGGAAACCTACATGGACATAATCGGGATTTCTTCAAGATATACATTACAAACTGCCATTCGTATTGTAACATTCTCGTTGACAGTCTACGTACAAACTAATCACGGCCACTTCCGTCAATTTTGTTTTGATGTGAAAAACACTGACAATTTCATCGGGATTTTATATCGGTAATGACACGTTACCGCTGAGGACCAATTATCGCCAGCTCCCCATTATAGCGCGCACGTGTTCGCATCTCATTTTACTTTTGCTCGTCTTCATTAAAAGAGAGAAATATTTATCCGAAAATGATGAATAAAATGGACTCTTATGAGGAAATAATTAGAACAAGAGTTATCAGAAGATGACAAATCCCCCCCAGCCCCTACAAATTCGAAAGAACAAATTATCTGCCTGTTAAGTCCACTTGAAGAATTTCTATCTGATCTGTCCGTCACTATACAAGAGTAGTTATTGAGCTATCAAAACAATACCATGGAATTGGGATTCGGAACTTTGTATTTCTATGTCAGGTACACACCATGAACAGTCAAAGTTAAACTTGTTACCAGGAAAACGGAAAAAATATAAATTCTATCACTCCCTTTATAGCAAAAGGCACCAGATGACAAACTGGTCATATGTGTGCATAGTTTCAAGGAAGAATACCTATTAGTTTTAAAGATGTAGTCAAAGTCAAACCTCTTGCCATCGAAATAATATCTAAATTCCTAAATAGCAAAAGGCACCACTTCAACTCCTGAACAATACATGTTCTAAGTATGATTCAACGCTGTTGAACAGTTTTTTAGTGCTGCTCCAGAAACGACACCTACCTCCATTTCAGCAAAGTCTAACTTGTGTCCATGGATACAAGGAAAAATGAAATTTTGAAACATTCCTAAATAGCAAAAATAAAAATTTTAAAAATTACAAAAAACATACCATAATCATCTTGCTTATATATTGCGAAATTATATAATCAAACAACACGAGGATGCATTTTCAGTTGTGTCATTGCTTGCTATCTGTCTGTCTGTCATTTCTTCCCCAAATTACAATTCTGAAACCTGTATATATGAAACCTATTTTATGAACTAGTGCCACACACCTGGAGCTAAAGTATTAAAGACCAGCCCATTATATGACCTAGTGTCACACACCGGGAGCTAAAGTATTAGAGACCAGCCCATTATATGGGCGACTAGTGCCACGCAACTGGAACTAATGTATTAGAGACCAGCGCATAATGACAGGAGATATCTCAACTAGAGCTAAAACATGAGAGAACATCACATAATAACAGATGAAGTGGCGCGTCACAACTGGGGCTGAAACATCAGAAACCACGGTCTAGATTTTCACAGCGATCTTAGATACAATTAATCTTAACTTACGTTCAAAGACAAGATATCTCAAGATTAAGATCAGATACATTTTCGAAACTATGTTAAATATGTCGCAGATCGTATAAAGTTACGATCCCTATCAGAGAACTCATTTGTGTTAGAGATTGAAAAAGCGGGGTGTTTTCCAGTGATGTCACGGGTATGTCCCAGCTGCTGACAATAACAACATGGAGAAGTGACACGGAATTCATAATCACATTGTCAGGTCACACTGTTTAACACGCAACTATTTGAGTGACAGTCCGTTCAATGCTACATATCTCCAATATGTAGACGTTTTGTTCTTATGATCATATAGCATTCGTGTGCCTTGCAGAGTGAGAGAGTGGGTATGGTTCTACGCAGCTTTTAGGGGTGGGGGGTGGGGGTGGGGGTTGGGGGGCACCAGAAATGGGCTTCACACATTGTAATCATGTCGGGAATCGAACCTGGGTCTTCGGCGTGACGAACGAACGCTGTGCTATGCAAAGGCATTTTTCAAACCTCATAAATGTTATAAACAATAAGTGTCGTGTTATCACATTATAGTTATTAGAATTGAAATAATATGCAAAAAAAGATGCTTCACTATTTTCAATTCTAATGATCCTCTCGCGAGCGCGCAGATATTTATGTATACGCATTGCGTACAAAGTCAAGGACGATAGTAATTAAGGGACGTTATTCTAAATGACAATGACGAGACCTATGATCGAACAGCAGGCGTTCAGCATTTAAGATGCGTGTTCAGGACTGATGTTACGTGATGTATGCTGGGTCTATCTAGATCCATAATTCTTATCAAAATTTAAAAGTGAAACTAAAATGTCCGCTCGCAAAGAGAGATAATTTAAGAAATGTCAAGTAATGTTGTCTCATGGAACACGCCACAAGTTAGCGTGAACATACATACAATGTAGTCATTTTCTATCCTTTTAAATTAAGTAGAGCTAATAAACTGATTTGTCTGATTTCATTTAAATCTGACTGAAGAACAAAATATCTACATTGTTAAAGTGTCAAATCTATGCCAGAACGTAGGTCGATGATGTTGGACTTGTCTGACAGCATTGTTGATAGTATTTGTCCGGTGACCCTATCCTTTACAATGATATTATTGTTTGAATGGTCCCAAGTTTCTGTATTTAGTTAATATAAAACGGATAAATGTACACTTAAATCTTAAAAAGACCAACATCAATTAATATTTTAAAATCGGTCTATTGAATGCAAAATTCAAAGATTATTGTGGTGAAAATGTCTATTTCATATTGATCAGTAAATTTCATTCAATAAACATTTTCTGCGAAAATATATTGGGAGGTGAATTTTGGACAATGTTAAAAACATGTTACTTCTTAACGACATTTTAAACCAAAATGAGCATGCGAATCCATTTTTTACTTGATTTTTCAAATCGCCATTCTCGAAATACGATACGAAAATATGTGCTCAAGTTTTGCTCTCAAAATATCAATAAATTGCTGCATATAAAGGAATACATCTTTGTCGTTAATCACCTGTTTTTAAAGAATGCAATTATTCAATACACAATATTTAATCACTTGTCAAATATTTGTCTTTCAGTAATATAGATAACCTAGGTGTTGTTTTGAAAACGAAACCAAACACAATTACTGTTGCTTGAAAAATATTAAATATACTCTTTATACAAATATACTATACGCATATATGATCACATGTATTTCCTTGTTAAATCAATAAGATTAGCTGCCCCTAGGTCACGGTCATTACGATAGAGCCTGCCGACACCTTCCGTTTTAATCCTTCCCAAATTATCGAAAAGGTATGATGTTTCACTCTTCTTCAGCATGGACTCGGATAGAAATATAGTGTAAGCTATCGACTCCATAGTTATGTGGATCGCTGTCGCGATTAAGAATATTTCTGACGTGAAAACTTCGAAGCGTTCTTCGTGTGTTTTTTAAAGTGTCAATTTGAATCACACAGTTTAATAAAATGAAATGTCAATCTTTGAACGTAAAGCAGATTATTTGTTTGAAAAATATTTATGGCAAAGTTTGCCGCTATAAATATTGTATGCCGCCATCTTCTTGGATGAAGATAACATAAACTTACGACAGGTATGGGGCTATCTTAGATTTATGACAATCTTACGATATCTTAGGGCTACGATAATTTCGAAATAAGGCTACGATAGCATACGATTTCCTTACGATAACTTTACGATAATTTTAGGGCTACAATCGTTTTGCCATTATTACAGAAGATACTGAAGATTTGGTTCGTTTGTTGTTTAAAGCCGCACTCAGCAATATTCCAGCGGTCTGTAAATAATCGAGTCTGGACCAGACAATCTAGTGATTGACATCACGAGCATCGATCCATCCAGTTGGGATCGATGACATGCATCAACCAATTCAGCGAGCCTGACCATCCGATCCCATTAGTCGCCTTTTACGGTAAGCATGGGTTGCTGGAGACCTATTCCACCCCGGAATAGAATAGGTCTTCAGCAACCCACTCTTGACAAAAAACGGCGACTATGCTTGTCGTAAGATGCGACTAACGGGATCGGGTGGTCAGGCTCGCTGGCTTGGTTGATGCATGTCGCCGGATCCCAAATGCGTGGAACGATGCTCATGATAACAATCACTGGATTGTCTGGTCCAGACTCGATTATTTACAGACCGCCGTCATATAGCTGGAATATTGCTGAGTGCGGCGTTAAACGACAAACAAACAAACAAACATTATTATAGAAGTGATGCGTATGAGCTGGAGCTAAAAAAGATACACACATCTGAATAAAAAAAGTAGGGCGCCTCAACTGATACTGACACATTAAAAGACCAATTCATTTCAATAACCATAAAATTGAAAACGATAATGTCTGTATCGTCTAAGAGATCTACATGGATCTCAACTTGAGCTAAACATTAAAAGTACAACTCATTTTAATAGGAAGTGGCGCGTCTAAAATGGAATTCATTAAAAGACATTAAACATTTCAAAGTTAAATCAGTAATTTTAAAAATTCGGGCATAGCTTCCGCGCACCCGGCTATCCGCCGGGTCTTGGAGCAATACTGCAATCAACTTCACCCCCCCATCCCCCAGACACAAGGACAACTGTCACAAGCGTGCAATGTCTGACCCTATCCCCATGTTGAAGCATATTGAAAAAACTTACCTTGTACTTACTTACCTTTTATTGAAAAAAAACCAAAACAACATTGCAAACATAAGACACTAATACAACATATATCCCCGTGTTATGGGTTTTCGGACACAGAAAAAACATTCATAGTTTTCTCGCTAATCACATGAACAGCTGTAAAACATCTTATTCACTTATAGTCTGAAAGACAACTTTATCTTAAAAACAAGCCATCTTGACCTCTGAGTATTTACAATTTCTGGGTGACTCCACACCCCACGTTATAGAGGTAGTAGTCGTGATAGAAAACGCATGATGTCCGAAAATCTATAATCCGACGATAATAATATTGTGTCCTGAATTAATTACGATGCTGAAAGCTCTGATCGAAAACAGGACAATCCCCGACGATTGTCCGGAAACACCAAAATATTTTTCGGAGAATGTTTTTAAAATCTGTGATTATTTTCCGAGGACTACCTTTTTTTTTAAAAAAACGCGATTTTCCGAGTTTCCGCTGAGATTTCATATCCCTGCATTACTTATATTATTTGACCTATGATATACCCCCACCAACTCTAAAACTTAGCAAGAGGATCAAGCCATTAATATAAAATAACATCTAATTTCAAAATCTGAAAATTTATATTCCAAATTGTAAATCTATATGGACATAAATCCCTTCAGACTAAAAGTATTACTAAATGGCATAAACTGTTTTCTAACTCGACCCATTTAGACAAAATAAGTTGAAGAATTCACAGAGCCATTGCAGATCTAAACTCTGCAACTAAACACCACAGTGATCAGTGTACAAACTGCAAAACAACCGAAGACCTTGACAACTGATCTTTATATCACGATCAGTTACAAACTTCTGGTCGAGCTCTATACATCAAAATATAAAAACAATCTAGACTAGCTTTACTCTTCAGGCCTTTAAAGCAACCACAGAATTCTCGGCAATTTCAAATTTCATTATAATATACAGCAAATATTTTAGATTAATCTTTGACAAGACAAAATGCCACACAAACCAAGTGTCATATATATTAAATCTAAATTCGTTATTTTTTATCTTTGTACACATATAGATGTCGGTCAATGGGTGCAGGGCTTTAGCAAAGTCTCACATTGTAAAGATTGGTTGATAGAAATTTCGAAGGAAGACGTTAGACCTAACATCCCCCCTCCCTATTTAGACACTGGTACTAAGTTTGCGGTTGCTTACAGCGGACCAAACAACTACCCTCGTCAGAGTAAGACTGCTGAATCGTCGGAGCTGAACTCGTTTGCATTGCAATTATCATTAAGTTTTATCGATATTAAACCACACAAAGAAAACACAATTATATGGTGTTACTACACCTTTCATAGCGGAGCTGGACAAGATAGAGCTGCAATGAATGGTTAACACAGTCATTTATGTTCTTACACCTGTTGTTGGTGTTTTCAACTTAACCAATACCACAATTATAATTATATTTCAACCGCATTACGACGGGAAGACCAAGGATGGGTTTCAAACATTTTACCAAATTTGGGTACAAGACCCGGATTTTCGTCACATGAGCGAACGTTTTAACATGGTTTCTCCACACAACACTAGTGTTGTAAACAAGAGAAAACAGTTTCGTTGCCGTCATAACGGCTTCCTCAACACAATTAGGCAGTGTTAATATAGCATTTCTAACCTCCACCCGTACAAACTAGCGGTATATCATTTATCACGGTTTAATTTAGATAACGAAAGAATGAATGAATGAGATGGTTTTTATGATGTTTGAACAATATTTCAGCAATATCACGGCGGGGGACACTAGAAATGGGCTTCACACATTGTACCCATGTCGGAATTCGAACCCGCGCGTGCACACCATACACACACAAAATTATTTTTTTCAATTTCACAATGAGAATTTTGTCCAACGCCAACACGCATTGGCCAACATCTGCATACATTCAGAGTATTTGCTGTGAAACAGAATTTAGAATCAATGTTTTATGTAGACATGCTGTATTCTTTCATTAAATAATATGCTTCATTTCTTGAGACAACGGGACAAATCACCCACCACCCCCCCAACCCACCCCGACACACACACACGCACACACACACGCGCACACACGCGGAGTGACGGAGAAGAAACGCTCTTACTGGCCTGGTGCCCTGGTGCTGTTTTGTATCGAATATAACATCACATCATTAGCGAATCGGTACAGCCACAGAGATTATTCGTTTACATAATTATATGTTCACCAACAGATTGTTTAATTACATATTGCTGCACTTACCATGTCGTTTTGTTCAACGTCCTCCCCAGAGTGAAAACATACGGCAGGGCAGGAAATCAAGCTGACAAATGTTTCTTTTTGAAATTAATTTAACATGCACCGGTGCATTTGATAAAGTAAGCGTCGTCTGCTTCGATCCATTGAGTCTGGATAACGCGCAGGAAAAACTCGTGCACCGGAAGTGTTTCCCGATTGGCTAATCTTGTAACCATGACATCATGTGACTATTCTGGTGAACACCTGCATGAAATATACAACACTTCTAACCTGATTCGACATTTGTTTATATAGATAATCTTAACCGACAAAGCCATTGGCGGTGGTGTTTGTCCAGCGCGGTTAAAGCGTCGACTCCGTACACCATGCAGAGCCAATTTTGACGCCCCTCTCCGAAATATGGCTTGGATTTTGTTCCAAATTTCGCAAATGATTTCGTAATAATAAATGGAAAATTTTAGCGGTATTCATTATAATAGAATGGAGATGTAATACAGTGGATGGACGAACATGACTTGACCAAGCGCCTTAATTTTTTAATGAAAATTTTAATCATAATGATGATTATGAAAAAGAAATTATCAAAGAATTATGAACAATATGTATAAAGTACCACACGAGCAAAAACGTATTAACTGAGGGTCAAAATGAGAGTATACTGAGTATTTTTTTATGTAAAGGAAAATTATTGAAAGAACTGTTGTTAAATTTGATTATGTCTATCTAATCATCACTCATTCCTGCAACAGTTTCTGAAAAGTAATCTGTGGCTGGATAATTTTGTGTAAAAATATATTAGCTCGATGAAGGTTGGAAATGAACTTGCAACCACATGAGGCCTAACATGTTTGACATGTTATTAATTTATGCCGAAAAGAGCAAATTGATTGATTTTCAAGATAAAATATCAAAGATACCCATCAACGAAATTCACATAGTCGTTACCTTAGAATATATTGTGAGCCGATTTTAAAGAGACCAAATTGCTGGGTTCATCACTACATTCCCGGGTTCGATTCCCCACATGGGTACAACCCGTGGAAGGCGACAAACGGGATCGGGTTGTCAGGTACGCTGATTCGGGTACTTGGTTGGTTTGTTGTTTAACGCCGCACTCAGCAATTTTCCAGCTATATGACGGCGGTGTGTAAATAATCGAGTCTGGATAAGACAATCCAGTGATTGACATCATGAACATCGATCCACGCAATTGGGATCGATGACATGCATCAACCAAGTCAGCGAGCCTGACCGCCCGATCCCGTTAGTCGCCTCTTACGACAAGCATATTCGCCTTTTACGGCAACAGTGGGTTGCTGAAGATTAATTCTACCCCGGATCTTCACGGCTCTCAGAATCGGTTGATGCATGTCATCGTATCCCAAATGGGTGGACCCGTGAAGATCCGGGGTAGGAGAGGTCTTTAGCAACCAACTCTTGTCGTAAAAGGCAACTATGCTTGTCTGGTCCAGATTCAATTATTTACAGATCGCCGTCATATAGCTGAGTGCGGCGTTAAGCAACAAACAAACCAACCAACCAACCAACCAACCAAATGTGTGGATCGATGCTCATGATGTTAATCACTGGATTGTCTGGTCCAGACTCGATTATAGACAGACCGCTGTCATGTAGCTGGAAACCGGGTTAGGTCTTCAGCAACCCATGCTTGTTGTAAGAGGTGACTAACGGGATCGGGGGTCAGGCTCGCTGACTTGGTTGATGCATGTCATCGTGTCCCAATTGCGTAGATCGATCTTCGTGATGTCACTGGATTGTCTGGTCGATAATTTACAGACCGCCGTCATATAACAGTAATATTGCTGAGTGCGGCGTTAAACAACAAATAATGATAATAATACATGCATTTGTATAGCGCAGCATTCACCGTGCTCTGTGCACATACAGGGGCATGGCCCAGTCATCTAAGGCGCCGCAATTAGTTGTGCAGAGTTCCTTAGGCATGCCAGAAACCTATGATCGCTGGTTCGAATCCCGATTCGCCCCGATTATGTTTCGAAGTTTCTCAGCTCCCTGCTCGTGGGTTTCACCAATGTGGTAAATGTATGAGACCTACATCACTTTGGGTTTTCATCCTCAACTTGGCTGACACGCCATGATATAACCGTAATACAAGCGGCGTTAAAACCATCTCCCTCACTTAACTGACATATGCAATGTTGTCGGTGAGTCGACCTGAATATTGCTGAGTACAGCGTTAAAAAACAAACAAACAAACAAACTCACATGGGTATAATGTGTGAAGCCCATTTCTGCTGCCGGGCGCCGTGATATTGCTGGATAATTGGTAAAAGCGGCGTAAAACCGAACTCAAGCAGAAGATATGACGAAAAGGGGAAACAAGCTGGAGTTACAGAAAGGAGCTAGGATCAATAATCAGTTTCAAATGATTAATACAAATATACTGCGACATGCACAAAGTTCTGTAGCTCACCTGTTTTTTCTGGAATATTTTTTTAATAATATAACTATTTATAACAAAATTACCACGAAAATGACAAACCTATTAACAGAGGTTTCAATAAAACAAAACAACATGCATATTCCAGAGATACCCATGCATACTAGTATTACATATAAGCAAAAACTCTGAGGTCATGATAATGCATTAAAAATAAGTAATAAAAAATCTTCATTAAGTAATAGGAAAGTAAGTAATGTCATGTTCTGTATGGTTTACATTAGACTTACATGTAATCTCTGAAATGAACATATCGTACAGAAAAAAACCAGTTGTTCTGTTATGTTAATAAAAATATAATAAAAGGGAGCCCAGTGACTCTCTTCAAAATTTAGAATCGGATCAGAATTCTGGTATCCAAATTTGTAGAGACACCAGGGCCTAGATTTTCGAAACGATCTTAGCCCTAAGATTATCGTAAAGTTATCGTAAGGAAATCGTAGGCTATCGTAGCATATTTTCGAAACTATCGTAGCCCTAAGATATCTTAAGATTGTCGTAAATCTAAGATAGCCCCATACCTGTCGTAAGTTTATTTTATCTTCATCCAAGATGTCGGCATACTTTTCCATAGATATTTTGACAAACAATTAGTCTGCTTTACGTCCAAACATTGATATTTCATTTTCTAAAACTGTGTGATTCAAATTGACACCTCGAAAACACGAAGAAGGCATCAAGGATTTCACGTCAAAAATGTTCTTAATTGCGACAGCGATCCACATAACTGTGGAGTCGATAGCTTACAATAAATTTCTATCCGAGTCTATGCTGAAGAAGTGTGAAACAACATACCTTTTCGATAATTTGGGAAGGATAAAAACGGAAGGTGTCGGCAGGCTACAGTAATGACCGTGAACTCATAGATAACTTTGTATTCGCCCGGGACACCTTGCTCAATGGTACAGTTTTCATAATAAAGCGCAGAGTTCCGCTGTTATATTTTCTGGATCGCATTTCTGTCAATGCTTTAGTCTTTATTTTCGCATTTTATAAAATTATATCAATCTACATGTGTAAAAAAAACCACAAAGGTTTCGCATAAGTTTTTACATCTAAAATCGTGTGGGACGGGTGGTTTTAATAATTGAATTTTAACTATACAGTGTAGTATTTATTGACTTAACAAGGAAATCTATGTGATCAAATATTTCTTTTCAATATCTAATATTTTTCTTGCAAAAGTAATTGTAATTTGTTTCGTTTTAAATTCAATACCTATGTTATCTATATCATCTTGAAAGACAAATATTTGGAAAAAAATGATTAAAAACTGTCTGTTGAACAATTGCATTCTTAAAAACATTGATTAACGGCATATAGATGTATTCAATTAAATATAACAATTTACTAAACTTGACAGTAAAATTTAAGCACAGATTTTCGTATCGACAAATCAAATAAAAAATGGGTTCCCATGCTCGTTCTGGTTCTCGTCAAAATGTAGCAGAGTTTGCAAATTTCAATATATGTTCGCAGAAAATAAAGTTTATTGAATGGAATTTACTGATCAATATAAAATATACTTTTTTCAACACAATAATCTTTGCATTCAATAAACCGGTTTTAAAATATTTTGGTGTTTTTAATATTTAAGTCTTCATCTTCCCGTTTTATGTTTAAAAAATATATAGATATACTTGAGACCATTCAAACAATAAAATCGTTGTCACGTTTAGGGTCAACGGACAAATACTAGTAAATTTAATGATCCTAAGCAATGCTCTCAGACAAGCTAAACATCATTGAACTACGTTCTGGAATAGATTTGACACTTTACAAAGTATTTCGCTCCTTAGTCAGATTTAAATGAAATCAGACAAATCAGTTTATTAGCTCTACTTAATTTGAAAGGATAGAAAATGACTACATAATATATGTGTGTTTACGTTAACTTGTGGCGTGTTCCATGAGACAACATAACTTGACAATTCCGAAATTATCTCTCTTTGCGAACGAAAATTAGGGTCACTCTTAAATTTTGAAAAGAATTATGGATCTAGATAGATAAAAAATAATTTCATCATCTAAATACTTATAGCTTGATATTGTATTTAAGTCCTTGGTTAATTCGTGAAATATATTGGATACATAAATAACAAAACAAACTTAACAAGCTTAGATTGTCATAAAATCTTGCTTGTGGGTGCGCTGCTTCCTGAACAATTTTTGTTTTGAGTGTTTCCACGTATAATGTTGGTGTTTACACTTATATAAACTTGACTTTTGACATAAACACAAACATATACAGTATACATCACTTAACATCAGACTTGAACACTCATGTTAAATGCTGAACGCATATGCTGTTCGATCAAAGGTCTCGTCATTGTCATTTAGAATAACGTCCCTTTCTTTCATCCTTGACTTTGTACGCGATGTGTTTATATCATAAAGTTCTGCGCGCTCACGAGAGGACCATTTAAAGGGAAAATAGTGAAGTATCTTTTGGCACATTATTTCCATTCAAATAGATAAAGTGTGGTAACACTATACTTATTGATTATAACATTTTTTGGCTTTGAAAAATGCTATTGCATGGCACACGAATGCTTTTTGTGTTCGGTTAGTCATGGCATCTTTTATCATAAGAACAACACGTGTACATGTAGGACATGTAGGATTGTACATAATTTCACTCAAATATGTGCGTGTTAAACAATGTGACATGACAATGTGATCATGAATTCCGTGTCATTTATCTATGTTGTTGTTATTGTCAGCAGCTTGGAAATCCCCGTGACATCATTGGGGAAACACCTGCTTTTTCGATCTCTAACACAAATGAGTTCTCTGTCAGAGTTACGATAGGTATCGTAACTCTGAACGATCTGCGACAGGTTTACGATAGTTTCGAAAACCATCTTATCTTAACCTTAAGATATCTTATCTTTGAACGTAAGTTGTTAAGATTTATCTTAGCTAAGATCGTTTCGAAAATCTAGGCCCAGGGTTTTACCGGGGGCAAAATATTGCGCACTGTACCCATAACAATTATGAATGGACGCGAAGAAGCAAAAGGCCTCACACATAATTTGAATATTTGTTTTTGCTCTTGGTACTGTGGCCACTAAGCTGGTACCCAAATATATTCCCGGGACCCCCTAAATTCATTACCGAGTCCCTAGGACTCGCAATTACACAGGCTTCGGTAAATCCCTGCGACGCCATTGCTGGGATGATCGATCAAAGTCACTGTCTTCATGCAGTAAACGTTCATCACGTAAGAGTATTGCTTCATATGGATGTCCGTTCCCGTGTTTTTCCAGGTGAACAATTAACTTGCCTTTGCATGTGTTTGTTACGGGGGCTACCGGTGGGGCAGGATACTATCACCTTTCACGAACACCTGGTATCATGACTATTTGATAATGATTCATGAACACATGATCATGATATAGTCGGAATCGTACATCTGCTTTTAGCAGGGAATTCCTATTAATATTGAAAGGGTTTTGTCGGTTGTATCTATTATTGATACGTAAAGGCTAAAAGTCGTTTACAGATAGATTGTTAGGTGATTGCTGACTGATTGTTTGTCGTTTAAAGCCACACTCAACAATATTCAAGCTGTATGACGGCGGCCTGTACATAATCGAGTCTGGACCAGACAATCCACTAAGTCGGCTGTAAGACCACCATAGGTAACTGGGGATCTACATGTATACTAACCCGGAAACCCACGGGGCGTTGAGAGCGGTAGGGTGAAAGGGGGCGAAACAGCTTCGTGTGTATGACGGTTATGGGGTAGCAATGCCACATGCAAAAATGATTGGGTGTTTTGGTGGACAGATATGTATATGTATGAATACTGTTGACGTCATTTATATGTTTATTGCCGGAGTGAAAGTCTTCATAAGAGGTTTTTGCAAACAGTTCACTCACACGCAACATGTGTGCATGGTGATTATTTTTACGTAAGTGTGTATAAATAACAGGGTATGTTTGGTGACTGATTGTTGATGCAGATCACAAATTCAACATGGCTGTCATTACGACAATGTTGGAATCAGATTGGAATTCTCTTTGAGTTTGTTAGAGACGGGATATTTTTCTCAGAATGCTTCAAAACGTAAAATGTCCTACTTTGAAAAGGATAACTAAACACTATACACGACAAAGTTTATATAGGGCATCCCTTGAAATATTTACTAAAGGAGTTAAAACTGGGCAAATCCTTTTTCCAGGTTTTCGGGGAAAATATTAGAATATGTTAAGGTCCTCGGATTCATCATTACACCAAGATGATCATGATGTCAATCACTGGATTGTCTGGTCCAGACTTGATATAAACCGCCGTCATATAGCTGGCATATTGCTGAGTGTGGCGTTAAACAAAAACAAACAAACAAATCCTAGGCGCCGCAATTCGCTGTGCAGTGTTGCGTCCATTGGGCACACCAGAAACCTATGGTCGTGGGTTCAAATCTCGGTTCGCCCCAATTATGTTTCTTGGTTTGTCAGCTCCATACTCGAGGGCTTCACCAAAGTGGTAAACGTCTGTGTCCTGCAATGCTTGCGTGCCCAAGGGACGCTACTTTGCTCAGCGTCTTAGACGACTGGGCTACCCATGCCCTCTCATAAAGTAGAAAAAAAAGAGTGAGTGAGTGAGTGAGTTGGGTTTAACGCCGCTTTTAACAATATTCCAGTTATATCGCGGCGTGTCAGCTTAATGTGGGAGGAAAGCCCGAAGTGATGCAGGTCTCAGACGTTTACCACTTCGTTGAAACCCACGAGCACGGGTATGGTGCTGACAAACCTAGAAACATAAGCGGGGCGAACCGGGATTCGAACCCTCAATCATAGGTTTCTGGCGTGCCCAAGGGACGCAACTCTGCACAGCGAATCGCGGCGCCTTAGACGACTGGGCCACCCGTGCCCCCAGAAAAAAAAGAAGATATATATTATGTGAATAATACACAATATATAGCAGCATATTGGAACAGTTTATAGTTTAACTGTAAAGGTGTTACAAGATATTCTTGAAAACTTGTCACAAATGCACGAGGTGGTGATGTTTGTCTCCTCGATATCTGCAGCGCTCGCATTTCGGTGCACATGTAATTAGCTCACTGACATGCGATCCCTGGAGATATATGAAGATGATGTGATATGTGTAAATAATATTGAAACTTTTCTCTTAAATAGCAATCTTGGTCTTTCTGGACACAGTGGTATATGTAATAATGTAGTAAATCTTCTTTAAAGAAGTAAGAAATAAAGGAAATCAAATTATTCTCTAATTAATATTTCTTAAAAATGTTATGCCACTTCCAGATAGGGATATATTGTATTGATTCGTAAAGATTCGTATAGTGTGTATAAAATCTTAGGATGTTTGTGTTATGCTTTTTGCGAAAGTTAATAAAAGTAGGATATATGTCATATGCATGTTTATATGAATGCGATTTACCCCCCTAATTTAACTTTATAAATTTCCTAAGGGGGTACCCCATTGAACGCCGCTGTGTTATTTTAAATATATTTTTCTAGAAACATAATTATATTTGAAAATGGCGGGCTCCAAGTTACACTGTGCACAAACGTCCATGTTCGAATCCTCAAAGGGTTTTCTTGTACCAAATCCGTCAAATGTAGCCACCGCTTGCAGGGTATCGCTGCTACGAAATTAGCGTGTGGCGGGGAGTCCCAAATATTAATCAAATATTACCACCAAGCGGTGTTACTTTTAGCATGCAACCAAGAACAAAAAGTGAGATACATATGGCATACTAACTTCATGTAACCTTGCAATAGTTTCTTTGGATCCCTTGAAAGTAAAATTTCGTTGCAAAAAATCATCAAAATCAAAATCCAATATGGCCGCAACTAAAAAAGACATTTAAAAAATGGCTGTTAGAGTTTGTTGTGTTGTGTGTGGAGACAATTCTCAGAAGGTTTGGAAGCAATTCATGCATTGGATTCAGAGGAGTATGCAGGTACCCTACAGAAACTGTGAAAACCTTGATCCAATATGGCCGCAACTAAAAAAGATGTCCAAAAACGGCTTTTAGAGTTTGTTTTGTTGTGTAACATAACATTTGTTACATTTGACCACTTTCTCAATGGCATTGTGAATTCATAGCTTTCGGCCATGGGAGACGTGCCAATTTACACTTGTCAGAGAGGGGTACACAAAGTATGTGATCTAGACTACCAGTTGTCGGACTTTCATTTTATGGAAGCCTTGGTGGCTGAGTGGGTTAGATAACTGACTTTGTGTGCAGGCGATTAGGTGCCTCACTCAGGCAGTGTGGGTTTGAATCCTGGGAAGAACTCAACCAAAGAAAGTTCAAGAATATGTACTTTACTAAGAAAGTGTTATCCCAAATATAACATTTGTTATATTTTTCTTGTACTTTTTCATTGTGAAAAGTATTTACCTAGTAGTTTCAGTGGCAAAACAATACAATTATCGCAAGTATCTAATTTATTTTATTCCTTAAATCAGTTCATTTTTCACATTTATCGAAAGTTCTATTTCCATAATAAACAAACCATGGCTGATGCCCCTTGCAATATGACGTCACTGGTGCCAATTGATAAAGGTCGTGATCTTCAAATAATCATGTATAATCATTATAATTCAGACTGTTGAAGCAAAAAGCCACAAAAATACATTGATGCAACATGTTGTTTTTAATTATTTTTATTTAGGCCTTATACTTTTTATTTAAAAATATATCTGGTTTTGCTGGTTTGCTGACAAAATATCCAGTCTCTATACAAAATAACGGACCTCATATTTCATGTTTGATGCAATTTACACACATATACAATTTACAGACATTGATACATGAAATAAATCAGGCTACCATTTTTTATTTGGTGATTGTGTGATATAGATGACAAAAGTGATAATGTTTCTATGTTGTATCTTTCAAATATGTAGAGGGGCGGTCAGATAGCCTAGTGATTAAAGCGTTTGCTCGTCATGGCGAAGACCCAGGTTCAATTCCTGACATGGGTACAATGTGTGAAGCCCATTTCTAGTGTCCCCCACCGTGATATTGCTGGAATATAGCTAAATGCCGCATAAAACCATACTCACTCACCCACTCAAATATGTAGTTTTGAGCCAAGTCACACCATACACTGATGCCCAGAAAGTAGAGGTCCCTAGAAGAGCCTCAGTCCATCATGGTGTCCAATCGCTGTCCAGTGAACACCAGAAGCATGGCACACCGTGCTTCACAGTATGAGGTACAAAATAATATTTTGACAATAAATAATCACACAATGTAAATACTGTATGCAAATAATGTCTGTATTGAACTATTTTGTATATCTGTTATATTGTATATTGTAGCATGATTGTCTTTTGATGTAAATGTGTAGTGTGACATATGAACATATTGTGTGAATGGCATATGAAAGTATAGATCTGATACAATTTGTACACATTAACTGATGACATTTGTATTTAGGCAGCCTGTGAGGCTGAAAGTAAGCATGGCGTGCCTTACACAGCTGATGACAATTACCACCTACTTTTACAATCACTTAGACCTATTACCACCTACTTTTACAATCACTTAGATCTATTACCACCTACTTTTACAATCACTTAGACCTATTACCACCTACTTTTACAATCACTTAGACCTATTACCACCTACTTTTACAATCACTTAGATCTATTACCACCTACTTTTACAATCACTTAGACCTATTACCACCTACTTTTACAATCACTTAGACCTATTACCATCTACTTTTACAATCACTTAGTCGTGTACATATTATTTTGACAAATTTATCTAAAAAAATTGTTTTATTTTTCACGTCGCTCAATGATAATATGGAAGAAAACAAGAGTCATCAGAAAGATGACAGATCCCCCAGCAGCTGTCTGTAAAGTAACCACAAGTAAATGTGCAATTCTGTATGTAGTGAGTCAAGAGTTGAATGTTCTTTAAGAAGCATACATTGTTTACCCACAAAAGATCCACCATGGTCGCATCCATATGAAATGGAAAGTAAAACAAGTGTTTTTCTGTGGGATTTTTTATGCAAACAAATGACAAATTACAAGAAACAATAACTAAACAAGCGTATAGTCAATGACGTCATCTATATCCCCCACCCATTATAACACGTTATGGTCCCAAACCAGGTAACTGACCCAACATTTCTTTTAAGCCCATGTCAAAATAGCTGCAATGGAAATTCTAAAATAAACATTTCTAAAACTCCTTAATATCAAATGGCACCAGTTCAGTATGTGCATTATATATAGACATGCAATGTTTGGCAAGGAAATATTCAACAGTTTATTTGTTATACTCCATAAGTGAACCCACCCTATATTAAAACCTAAATCCAACTTGTTGCCATGGGAACGTAAAAAAAAAAAAATTCTGAAAATTCCTAAATAGCAAAAGGCACAAGTTCAGCATGTAGTTTAAACCTATGAAAAGTGACATGGAGAAATATTCAACCGTTTTTTAGCTCTGCTTTGGAAACTAACATCACTCACATAGTGAGCCTATGTCCAGCATGCTTTCATGAAAATTGGAAAATATAAAAATTGGAAAAATTCCAAAATGGCAAAAGGCACAACTTCGCCACTTAAATGATATAGATGTAAAGTTTGATGAAGAAATATTTAACGGTTTTCGAGTTCTGCTCCGGAAACGATTTGGACAGACGGACAGATGGACGGACGGACATGCCCATAGCTATATCACCCCGCATTATATGCCGGGGGGATAATAACAGCAACAAAACCTTTTCATATTCATAAGAAATCTCTGTCAAAAACAAAGTCATGACTAAATCATGAGCACGTGTTAATGAATCACTATCAAATAGTGATAATACCAGGTGTTTGCGAAAGGTGAGAGTATCCTGCCCCACCGGTGTCAGAAGAAAACTTCTGGTGTTGAGATCCCTTTGCATTGTGTGCAAATTATGTTTCTCATGCAGAGCTACAAGTCATAGAATATTAGTGTGTCTTGTGGGGTACAGTGCTTCAGACAACAAGAGAACTGTGCTTTTGAAATAGTCAAACAGTGCACTAACAAGTTGCCACTAAGCATTTAGCCATTTTTGCTATTTTCTTCAGTCTTTTCCCCTGCCTTCCCCCTTGCCCAAAACTCCCTCATCCAGCATCAGCCACCCTGTATTACAGAAACTTATAAAAAGAAACAGCAAAGGCTGATTGTTGTCAGAGACCATAAAACAAGATTTCAATGAAAAATGTTTATTTTAGTGAGCATAGAGAAAAACAGTACATACATCGGATGGAAATCATTCACGAATAAAATCGACAACACGAGACTGAATAACTTTGATTCTTCAACTATTTCTGCAAATCCCAAAAGTGAACCTCTTGTAAATGAGGTGCAGATAGATTCTGAAATGAAAAAGTGTCTTTTATTAGTCGCTCAGTACAAAACATTACAAAAATATCATACCATTTAAATAAATATTTTTGTCATTCAATCTGGAGGGAAGCCTATAGAAGAAGCAACTTATATTGATGATATATACGTAATTTTTATACCAATGTTAATAATTCAATAATAGCCAAAACAGTTTATAGTTTTCTATCATGTTGACATGATGTTTTTATTACCATTTAAAACTTCTTGAAATATTGTGGACATGTTTCAATATCACTGGTGTAATTTAAAAACCTTACATGTTACATATGTTTTCATTACTGTCTCGCAAATAAACATTTATGGTACTGGAGATTTATTTTACTTGTCAGATTTGTTTGTTTTGCAAGAAAGGTGAGGTGAAATGGGGTTAAATGTCACGTCCAAGATTATTGCACTTATATACCAACGTGCATGTGCGTGTGGCTGCTTGTACTAGTCCGGACTGATGCCGATTTATAGTGCTAGCCCACTGAGATACCATGCCACAGTTTAACATGAATACCCCACTCAGACACAGTATACTGACTCCGAGCCGACCAGTCCTTGTTTTAGCTCCTAAATGCCGAGCACCAGACAGGGTAACAACAAGTACCATTTTAAAACCTCTTTTGGTAGGACGCGGCCGGGGATCGAACCCCGGGGCTTCCACTCTCCGGGCGGATGCTCTACCACTAGACCACGGAGGAGGTCTTTGCAAGATAGATCTTCAAATGCATAATAAAATAATTTGATGAAAGCAAAACATATTGTAACTTAACTTAATTACTTTATTTCAAGTGTTTATATAAAATAGGGTGATGGTTAAAGCGTTTGATTGTCACGCTGAAGACCCAAGTTCCATTCCCCACATGGGTACAATGTGTGAAGCCCGTTTCTGGTGAACCCCCCCCCGCCCCCCCTGGTGATAGTGCTGGAATATTGAATATTGCTAAAAGCGGCATAAAACCTTACTCTCTCACTCATATATCTGAACTTAGCGAAGATGCGAAGCCATCTTAATCTGCAATCTGGGGTAGAATAGGTCTTCAGCAACACATGATTGCCGTAAAAGGCGAATATGCTTGTTGTAAGAGGCGACTAACAGGATCGGGTGGTCAGGCTCGCTGACTTGGTTGATGAATGTCATCGATCCCAGTTGCGGGGATCTATGCTCATGATATCACCGGAATGTCTGGTCCAGATTCGATTATTTACAGACTGCCGTCATACATCTGGAATATTGCTGAGTGTGGCATTAAACAACAAACAAACAAACCTTTGGGACATATACATCTGTTTCCACCTTTCTTTAGAGTCACAGCATTACATTCATTGTTCTGTTTTCGAAACCTCTGAACGTAGAAACTGAGTTCATCATATTCAAGATGCTTATTATACAGCACTGCAAGCCACTGAAATCCGTAAACACCGTGACGGAATGGAGAATAAACAAACACATTTCTGACCGGAAAGCATGGTACTGGCTTCATTCACCAAGGGGGCTACCGGTTAATTGATACTTGCAACTAACGGAGGCGAAACAATAAAGTGCATAAATATACACTGAAACTGACTACCGTTACATTCATAATCAAAGATTTCATGGCATATTTTCATATGAAATTTGAGCTCTGGTTCATCTCTTACTGGTCCACTGGTGTAAAGAGCTCATTGCATTAATCCTATATACTGTATTTTGTTATGAAATTGGATTTTGACCACATGATATAAGGTATGTTAAAATTTAGAACACACTGAACACAGGTTATGGTGTTGATCTGCATGCGATTATTTCCAGTTGTCAGTTAGGACAAAGTTTCAGGGGGTGGTTGTCATTTGCCCCAAAAGTCAGGTCTGGAGGTCTATATTTCCAAACCATAATTTACAATATCAAATATGTTTAATTAATTTTCAACAAGTTTTAATTACAGTTTCTTAAATAATTTATATATTTTGACAGTAACAGTAAATGAGCTTTTTGTAAACATTTTACATATATCTGGTCCACTCAATTTAACAACACACTGTTTTTAATAATTAATTATATATTAAACCTTTCATATCTTTTTATTTTGGGCTCATAATGGATGATAAATAGTTCCCTGAAAAGTTGCAATGCATTTTCCATGAAGAGTTGTCAGAACACACCAAAAACCTATTATCTATTAAATAGATCTTATAGGCCTGCGACAGTAACTGGTTTCACATCAATGGAGTGATCTATCGTTTCACTTTCAAATGGGGATGGTTTTGCTCGGCTGGTGCTGGTGTGACATACGGATTTAATTACTTATCCATAAAATATGGGAGTTATTTTTAATTCGGATAAGGAAAAAATCAATGATGATCTTTTTTTCCCCAGTACGTTTACACTCGGCAACCGACTTTAGAGACGTACCCCATTTTCGTGTTACTCAAAGCATATGCTCTCATAATCAGCTGGTAACGTGTAACCTTGTTGAGACAACGTTTGGTGACAGATCGTATTTGTTTCTTGATATTGCCATGTAGCACTGATCTGTAGCCTATAGGCGGTGGGAATAGTTACACCTAATACAGACAAACTCAGATTGACGACAATGCCGATACCGGCGATAGCGTCGTAACAGGGTGGGACAGGATGAATAGGCCAGCTGACGAAGCATGCGGGTCACCAGGCGTGACAAATATCTCTTAGAATATTACGTTTCCGCTTCTGAAAATGTAACAAGAGACCCATAGGGCCTGTATCGCTCACCTGGATATTTACGCAATCATGACAAAATATACGTGTATGTATATAATACTGCAAATATTTCATAATTTTGACTCTGTCAGCATCTAAAATGGGTGGATGGCAAATCATTATACACTCAATTGTACATATGGTTATATGGTGGGGATCTTAACTGTGTCCAAGTTATAAACTATTTTTAGCCCCGCCCCTTAGTCTCCGGGGGTGGGGGTAGGGTTCAGCCCCCTAATCCATTTCTCCAATTGTACAGTTTTGAATTCTCATCACTGTAGAATGCTTCCAACAATATATAGTTGATATCTATCTCAGTTCCAGTGGAGAAGTCGTTTACAGCAATAAAGCCAAATTACTTGGAGGGGGGATTCCCTTGACAACAATTTATACGATATAGGTAAATTAGGTACATACACACATCAAAGTGTTATTCTTACCAAGATACACGATGTCACTTGTAGGCCTATGTCGAGTCTTCTCTTCCACTTGATTTTCATCGTTTCCATGCCACGGAACTTGCTCGGTTGGTTCTTCGCATCAGGCCATGTATTACCGGATGCCATGTTGTCTCACCATAAACTGGTATTTGATATATTTTGCGTTGTGACAAGACAGGGACCCAGTTAAATTGGCACCAACAAGATCCTCACAGCGAGAGCTCGTTAGCGGAGTTCTCCCTAATTCTAAAATTGCGAAATAAGAAAGAAATTGATTTTTGCATGTGCACTTCCCCTTTAAATACCATTCATTTTCGGGGGAAAACGTTCAACACGTATCAGGTAAAGTCTACATATATACAATATATTACTGAGGCTTAACGTTCATGTTATTTAATGATGCATGGATACCCCTAAAAGAACAAATACTTTTCAAAATGATAGATTATCATTACGATATTTTTTAAAAAAATCAACCAGAATTAGAGAATAACATTGGAATTATTCACAAATTTTAGACACTGCCGAAACTTCAAAATGTAGAAAATATATTATTTCGGAGTAGTTTTTACTTGTATAGAAAAAATAAATGATTGCAATGAACATGAGTAATCTGAAATTAGATCTATTACAATTTTCTTCTTAATCCTGAAAATGGACATCAAGGATATTGTTTAGTTATTATTTTATTTGTTATCTTATAAATTTTAAGTTTGATTCCAACTCAGATGAGAGTACCATACAAAGGGAGGCCCAAGCACCCGTAGCTGAGCAATCCAGGGGCACTGACAATGGGAATCATATTTCTTGTCGAGCCGTCCAGTCAAGTTATGCCAGCGAGCGAGAGAAATTCTGTGTTGCGTTCGTGATAAGAGAGATTGAGATGGCGACGTCATTTCCGAAGCAAAGCTATTGTGGCGAAGGGTATTATCACAATAGAATGGCGATATAATACACTTAGAAGTTCAGGATGTGCCCTGTATGTTGCTAAATAGGCTTTATACCTCACAACTGTTAATTAAATTCGTGGATAACCTTAATTCGTGGAAATTTTCTTGCCAATTATTCAAATGATGACGTGACATTTTTAACTTACTGAATGCCTTATATTTATATGCAAATAAAGGTCTCTGGGCAATATAGATGCGTATTAGTGTCACAGTACTTACACCTACGAAGACTTTGGCACTAATACGCTTCCATGGAGCAACTGTATTCCCTTTTTTAAAGTTTCGCCGGTTTTGTTTTTGCAAAGTTAGGCAATTGTAATTTCTGCTGTACGTAAGTTTATTTTACATATTGTACCTGAAATTATGAAAGGATCATGTTTCTGGGAGTCCATACATTCCTATATACTAAGACCGCCTCCATGGTCTAGCGGTAGAGCGGGGTCCCCGGCCGCGTCATACCAAAAGATGGTACTTGTTGTTACCCTGCCTGGCGCTCAGCATTAAGGGGCTATAACATGGACTGGTCGGCTCGGAGTCAGCATACTGTGTCTGAGTGGGATATTCATGTCAAACTGCGGCATGGTATCTCAGTGTGCTAGCACTATAAACTCGGCATCAGTCGTACAAGTACAAGCAGCCACACAAACACACAAACATACATGCACGTCGCTATATAAGTGCAATAATCATGGACGCGACGTTAACCTAATTTCACGTCACCTATATGCTAACATCTCACGCAGTCCACGAATTGGGGGGACGTGATAACGATTTTACGTTCTCTGAATCGGTGACTACTATCCCTTTTTTAAATATTTCAGGACTAAGTCGCTTCAAATATAAATTTAACCTCCACGTAAAGCGAAATGTTATTTCCTTGCACCTAAAATAGGCAACGGGATAAGCTGACTTTGTTCGAAAAATATACTTATTTGAGTATCGCCGATGTTTTGTTCAACAACAAAGATTTATAAGGTACTTTATGTGCCGATCCACAGGGACTTGAAGTCACACAAATTAAGGGTCCAAGCGTAATTTTACCGGTAGACAGAAACACTGTAATACTCAAGTTAATTTTCGGTTTTCCTACTCCCAGCTAACTTTTACAATGGTCATAGATTCAAAATTAAGAAACAACACCATATATGTGAAATGTGTAATTGTTTGTGTAAAGTTAGTGTTTATTGTTATACTGTGAGTTACTATGTCAAGTGTGATTATTGTTGCAATAAATAATCAACCAGTACCAGTAAAGTTTCTTTCACACAAGTTTGGCTACCTGCAATAGAAATAGGTAACACCTTATTGTGACATCCCCAACCGCGGCTGATTGTACTTGTACCTTAGAACAATAGGCAGGATAAGGAGGGGGAACAAGCAGCTACACACACACGTGCATGCACGTCGTTTTATAAGTGCAGTAATCTGATCTAGTGTTGACTTCCTGGCGATAACTTCGCCCATGGCTAAATAAATGTTTGCCTGCGTTTACAAGCATTTTCCATCAATACCGTATAGCTTCCAACCACCATACTCGGCTGGGAGTAAATATGCTGAGCAATTATTGTTCAATGCCGTCCTGTGTTGAATACGGCCATTAGTATCGAAGTCAACACTGTGATTCCGATAGACAAAGTTGGGCAACATGTTTTCTTTAGACAAATATTTGTAGACACGCCAATAAAGTTCATCCAGGGTTGCCATGACGCAGAACCTGCGTATTCGGGGAGATATAAGTAGAAAATACGCAACATAATTTCACAAAATCTTAAACGCACGTATTCCTTGACAAAAAAATACGACCGATGTCAGCTTTGTTTAATGATGGAAACCCAATGTCTATAAACAGATTCAATACTTGCCAACAAAGGGGCTTGTGTTTGCTACATTACATGGAATTCCAACATCTAGCCAACCAAGGAAATATGGCACAACATGTCAGGTCCAAAAAAATGACAATTAGTTTAAGTTTTCCACTACACTAATTTTACATTGACAATATCTCTATCTTGTAATGCTTCAAAGTGCTGACAACAGGCTGACCACTTATACGGTCATGTTTGCATGTCCAATTGAATTTATTTTTGTTCCAGATTATGCTTTGTGGATAAAACAATAACAACAGATAAATTATTGTGTACACTTGTGTACACTACTGGGTGTAGCAAGTCACGTGTGAAGAATTATGGTATTATTTGGCAGTTGCTTTCTTAGTTTATATGAATCTACAAATAACATAATAAAATACAGCCGATAATAATATAATATAGGTCATTACGATTTAATTAGGTCAACTGAGTAGACAGAAGATTGATTAAAAAGCAGGATTAGTGGTGAACATAGTATTTTATCGATTAAAACATGATTTATTACGATGTAGTGAGTCAACTGGAGTCTAACGCCGTTAACAGTATTCCAGTTATATCACGGCGTGTCAAAAGTCCAGTTTCCACCCTTGCCGAACTTGGCTGGAATTCCTGGGCTCGATCGTAGCGCCACCAGTGGCTATTACCAGTTATGTCCCTTCTAAGCCTCTCCTATGGACCAATCAAACTCCATCACTTGCATTTGTTTCAAACAAAATGGTGGCGCCCAGTCAAGACGATCTGATCGATAATCAAGATCTATATATAGTAATAAAACGGGTCTTACACCGCGAAGTGCATCAAATTACGTGAGCATCTTGATTAAAAACATGAAAAGGTTTGGAAAATATCTGTTGACAACGAGTTGGCGGTGCACATGCTTTGCAAATCCTGCAATCGACCGAACCGGATTTCGATTTCGTTGCGCGATTTTGATTGGACTATGAAGACTCGTTAGTCCAGCCAAAATGTAATTCCATAATATCAGCCTAGTTCGGCAAAGGTGCATGGAAACTGGACTTTCATAGTCAGTTAACTCTCTTGCCTCGGGAAGATGGACGGACACCTTATATAGAAAAAACCCGACCTCCTCTGGACCCCATAAGAACCTCGTTTGCGGTCTCGTGGATAGAGCGTCTATCCGTGGAGTGGAAGTAGTAGTCCATCTAGATACCATATCCCAGTTTAACTGGATACCACACTCAGACACGTTATACCGACTCCGAACTGGACAGTCCTTGTTTAACCCCTTGATGCCGAGTGCCAGATAGAGTAACTAGTAACATCTTCTGACGTATATAGTAATTGTGGTAAGACTCGGCCTGGGGATCGAAACACCCAATTTCCGCACTCTGGAAAGACGCTCTATCTACTACACGCCACGGTCGCTGTTATAGTATATTTTGTACCTTAACGCTTTCAGTTAGCAACTCATGTCATGGGTATACTCAGTGAAGTGTGGCCGCTTGCAATAGCACCTGAGCGAGTGAATGAATGCCGCTTAACGCCGCAGTTAGGAACATTCCAACAACAGGGGGGACTGTAAATAATCGACCCTGGCTAGGCAAACCAGTGGTTAACAGCATGAACAACTAGCCGCCGTCGGAAGTGGGATTCTGTGGGCAAAGTCTGCCCTAGAACCCCCACGCGGCACTACTGTCGCGTGGGTTTATATTTAAAGTGGTGTAATTGATTATTCTGAATATTTTAAACACTGTTTGCAGTACTTATTCCTTTATTACTATTGCACGACAATTAGAGGAATACTACTGACTATTGAAAGATATCTGCATAGTCCAGTGGTTGAAGAAACTAACCCGAGTTTGTATCCCAAATGATGCATTATATACCTTCTCCATTGTCTGAAATGACCTTAATGATATCAACATACCATGAAAACAAGGAACCACACATGGTGAATTTGATCAAAGTAGAAATTTATTCTTGTATGTACACAAATTAAACACTGAATTAAACTCTCATCAAAGGCCGCTTTTTATGTATATTATGACTTCGTAAAATATAATTGAGATACTCTTTTCCAACAAAACAACCCTGGCTACAATTTGAAAAGGCACAGATCCAAAAATGGAAACGTTTCGGTTTACAATATTGCAGTTGAAAATATATCTATATAGGGGCAACAAGAAAGAGCCATATATTCCAAGAACATTGCAGTGAAAATTCAAAAATAAAAACATGCGAGTTAATACGTAAATCGAAACATACTAAGCAAACGTAATGGTACGAAAGAGTTATACCGTACTGGGTAAAAGACAGTAACCAACAGCTGAAACAATATTATTTTACATGCGCTTGAATCACTATCACAATTCGAGACGTCGAGAAGTTTTCTGATAAACAAACAACTCTCTCACAATTGTAGATTTTAAAATACCATTCAGCAGAAGCTTTGTAAATATTACCATATTAATTGCATTGATGAAACATATATTCGGTTAGCTGAGTGCAAAGATCATAATTTCCACAGATTGCTTGCGTTGGGCACCGACATCGGCAACACATACCATGTGAGACCAACACACCCACTGCACCCTTAACAACACGTGTTACACGTGTAGAAACTGTTTAACAATATAAATGTGAACATATATTGCATTATTCATTTCATTGCCAATTTGTATCTGCATCCAAGGTTAGGTTAATACAAAATAAAACGGAACTTTGCATTTTATGTCTCATCAATCAAATATGGATGGCACTAAAATATATCTCATTTCATTATGAATGTAACACCAAATATAAACCACATATTCAAAACAATGTATATTGGTACGTGTCTGCAAACAGAACGTCTCTTTGTACAAAGAACTATTTTGTCCCATAGATACCGGGCTCCAACATCATCAGTTTACCACGACATTTCAGTCCAATATTTCCGTGGCAAAATGCTTAGTTATTCTTTCTAAATACTGGAAATGAGAACTTGCACTGACAAACATAATATTTAACAATTTGTACATTTATACACAATAAACATATTATATATTTTTCGTATCTATGTTTTCAGCGAGGCTCAAATCCCATCTTTATTTTATCTTACAGATGGAGACTCCTTCTTAAATATCTATGGAAGCAAATACATGGTTGTCGCATTATACATTCGTGCATGCATCATTCAACATTACATAACAATCCACGTCTGAGAAGACAATGAAAGCAGTATTTCAAAACTGGAATCTACCATCTTAACGCTATTTTAAACTATCCTTTACCCCATACCTTTATATTGACTTAAGTCAGTCGTAGCGCTGAAACGGCTTGGTTTAACGGGGCCCAAGTTTCGTAAATCGCAGCAAAGATCTTACGTTCTGAAGTTCTACTAATGATACTAACTTATACATCTGACTTTGGTTTTATCTTCGTATCATCCATTACACAATTCCTAACTAAAAGGGTTGGAATCAATCTCTACTATAATGAACATCCTAATCTGACTCTAGAATGCTTTCGCACCTCTTCGACCCGGCTCGGCAACCATTTGCCATTTGGAAGTCTGTGAAAATACTTGTCCCATGGTGCCTCGGTTTTTCTTCACAATCCGCCTTGCTGCCGAGTTGGTTGCTCGGGGGGCCGGGGCCGATGGAGCGGGGAAGCTACCGGCGTCGTGCATCAGTCGGGACATCCGGCCGCCCTTGTCCAGATTAGCGGAGTCCTCACCCCCCGCCGTCACTCGAGCTGCGGGTCGGCCAGACGTCGGCTGATTGCCGTAACTCGTGAACAACTTGCCCATCCGTTTGCCCTGATCTAGCGTTGCGTTGTCTTCTGCTTCCGGTTTAACACGTGGTACCCCCCGCATCGACCGTGGCGTTTCACCGTATCTGCACATGACTTTATTCATCTGTTTTCCTTTGCCTAACGATGCATTGTCCCCTGCCTCTGCCTTCACTCTTGGAGCAGGTTTGGGAGTTTCTGGTAAATCTTTTGGATTGTGTAAAATCGAACTCATGCGGCCGCCAAGATCCATCGAGGCATTGACCTGTGCTTCGGCCTTGACCCTTGGTTCGGTTCTAGCCGACCTTGGTAAATTACCATAACTGGTAAACAACGCTGCAGTGCCTTTACCTTTATGGTTGTCTGCGATGTCTGACGCCTCGGGCTTGACCCTGGCATTAGGACACGCCCCTGGGTCAGGACGGGGGGTAACGCCGCCTCCTAACAGAGTACCAACATTTCCTGTCCGGCCATGTTCGTAGTTTTGTTGAGCTGCGTACGTATTACATTTTGGAACAGGTGGTGGTGCTGGCCCAGGGCCTGTGTCCTTGTCGTCGATTGCGAATAAATTGATTGAACCTTTGTGCTTCCGGGATATCTCCTCTGCTTCCGGTTTCACCCTCGGGGCCTGACGGGGCGTCTGGTACGTTCCAGTAGCATCGAACCCGGGGTACGGGGCTCTTGCTTCCTCGGGCATTGTAACTATACAAGAAGAGAAAGTATTCAGTGTAAATTGACATTGCATTAACGTGCAGTATACTGACAATGTTCAACACAATGTGTACATATTCTTACAGTCACATGCTCGTTAACAAGAGCTTTAATACCCAAACTGTTTTACTTTATTTAACTAATGATTAAATGAACTTTTGTTTGTTTAAGGTAGTTTCGTGCATTAATTACGTGATTAATATCATTAAAAAATATAATAAAATGGTGATTCCAGTCCTGGGTATGGCAATGTGTATTTCTTTGACAAGGGAACCATGTTTCACAGCCTGTGCGATACTAATGTGTGTGTGTGTTGTTTATTGTTTGTTTGCTTTGTTTTCTTCTTCTTCTTTGTGTGTGTGTGTGTGTGTGTGTGTGTGTGTGAGAGAGAGAGAGAGAGAGAGAGAGAGAGAGAGATCGTACACGTTCTCAAACTTGCCTCTGTGCGCGTCCCTCACTAGGCACAACCTCGAATAGCAAAATATGAGAGGATATTAATTACAGAGTAGAATATAATTAGATATGCTTTCCTCACACTGCCTTCCTCATCCTATATCCACTTTTAGCCTCCGTAAGTCACTGACGCGTGTGACGTTAGAAGTTCTTTTAATACACTGTACTGCCTGTGCGTTTCTGTATATATATATATATATATTTATGTATGGACGTAGACTTGGTGAGACGTTAAACAACATGTCTGTCAGTCTGTGTTGTACTGTCCCTCGTCCTGTCCTGTAACTTGTTTGGACATAATACGGATACAATCTGTATGCACCCCTGAATGTCCGGGTGAGAAAAGGTCTTCAGCAACCCATGCTTGCCGCAACAGATGCTTGTTGTAAGAGGCGACTAATGGGATCGGGTAGTCAGGCTCGCTGACCTGGTTGATGCATGTCACCGTGTCCTACTTGCGTAGATCAATGCTAACGGTATCAATATCTGGAATGTCTGGATTGGACCAGCATAGTAATTGAACAGCCATAATTAGTCGGGAAGCTTGTTTTTCCCATACGCGCAACTGTATGTTGTGCAATAGTCCGAGAAATTTAAGGGAGGCAACTCTTAAATCCCTCTTTTACTTGGAGAAATTGTTTCATGCAAAGATAGGGGAGGAAATATTTATTAATCAATAACTGATGAAATATGTGGTCAGTTTCCTAGATCAACGCACATATTTATAGTTGCATACACATTCATTTCAAAATGCTTTGTATTTTATAACGTATCCTCTCTTTATATAAATAAATGGGGATACGCCTACGCATATATTAAAAATGTGTATGATCCTATGTCATTTCGCAGCAGCAGAATTCAATCTCATTAAAATGAGATCTTTTACTCCGACGCGACATCTCTCTGCGTGACGCTGTGAGGAGACCTCCGTATTGTGCCGTGACAGGTGAGACCAGAGCGAAAACCATGGCACCCAATCAAAGTGAAGGGTACATGGGTTCTTGAACTTGTCACCTTTCTAGTTAGTGAGTTTGATTTTACACCGCTTTCAGCAATATTCCATCAATATCACGGCGGGAGACATCACAAATGGGCTTCACACATTGTACCCATATTGGGAATCGAACCCGGGTCTTCGGCGTGACGAGCGAACGCTTTAACCAGTAGGCTACCCGACCGCCCCTGTCACCTTTCATAAAAGATTCGGCATCCTTTCATCACCTCGATTAGAAACAATTTGATTTGTACAAATGAAAAGCCAAATAGAACACAAATATCCCTTCGACGGTTCACCTGTTGGGGCGTAGATGTCACGGCGCTCAGAAACGACAGGGTGCTTGAATTATTACTAACAATAATGGCGCCGTGATACTTTCTTCTTCATTTGTCGTTTAGTTTGTTATCGAGATACACACATCAAATATGCTTCTTTGAATTCGAAACAAGTATTTGGAAGCCTCGATGCTGATTGGCGGATCAGAGAGGTCACTTGACACGACATCCCATATGCAATTGTTCTCAGATCAATATCGTATCGGCCGTATCGTTATAAAACAGATCTGATTTTAATGAGATTGCAGCAGACTTTATCCTGAACAGCTGCGGAAGAGGATTGCTTGTCCAAATGACTGCAATATGTGTGTTGAAAATTTGTTTGTTTACAATTACAATGTACCAACAGGAACAGTAACTTTTGTTTGTTGTTTTACGTCGCACTCAAAAATATTCTAGCTATATGACTGCAGTCTGTAAATAATCGAGTCTGGATCAGACAATCCAGTGATTGGCATCGTGAACATCGATCCACGCAATTGGAATCGATGACAAGCATCAACCAAGTCAGCGAGCCTGACCACCCGATCCCGTTAGTCGCTTCTTACGACAAGCATAGTCGCCTTTTACGACAAGCATAGTCGCCTTTTACGACAAGCATTGGTTGCTGAAGTGCTGTTCTAACCCGGATCTTCGCGGGTCAGGAACAATAACTGGCTAAATAATTAATAACTTTCAATGAACACTAAGGATATATGTCACTGCTGCAAGTAATTCATAGTTTAATGTTTACAGAACTAAACTCGTCCTGATAATAACAGTACTGTGCATGACATCAGTATTTTTTAAGGTTTCATCTATTGATAGTTATAACTGCATCGTGAAGCAATAACCACACACACACACATGTTACCTGGTGATATTGACGCAAAGGAAAATAAATTTGGTTTGCCAAACAAACATGTATTTCAACAATATCACAGTTTTGTGAGATATAACAGTAAGCAGACAAATTCAAATTGTTTGTGTAATCTGGGAAAGATGTGATTTTTACTTGGCAATTTGTTTGTAATAAGGACTCAGTTACTGTTGTGTGTTTTGTAACAACGTCAAACATTAATCATATCTGTACAAGAATTAAACACGTTAAAATGATCAAAATTATTATTATTATCATTATTTACAAATTAAAAAAAATAATGTAGCAAAGAGTGTTAGGGTGATACTGGCACAATCAGGCTGGTCAGGCTCATCATCATCTTATTAACTGTTTTAGTGAGGCCGAGGAGTGATCGGGAACAGAAGCACAATGACATCCTTTGTTTATAAAAAATATTATCCCCAAAAATATGTGTGATCCCTTACGCTGTCTGTTCACAATAAATATAAAGGCTTTACTGACTGAAGCGCTTACACTGTGTATTTATTAATCATATCCTGGCGATCACATTAAATTTAAACACTGTCTTGCATAAAACAAGTATAAATGAATCCACGCACCGGGCCCAATTAGCATCCACGCACCGGGCCCAAAAACATGAAAATCTGAATTTTATTAGTGCAGCAAATTCATGATGTGCGTTTAATTCTATGACTATCACATGACCCAAATAATATACAGTAGATTATTTTAAGTTGTCCACGGTTCAGAAAGAGTGGAAAAAAATGTCACTGCTACAATGAATTGTGGGAAATGATGCTATATACGTGTATATAACATTGCACAAGTCGACATTAGCCCTTACTCCCGTTTAATTAACGGAGACACATATATATATTAGGTCGCTTTGTAAAGAGTCGTTGCTATATCATAAACGTTATTTTGTAACAAACACAGTGTTTGAAAATTTAGAATATGATGGCTGTTCAAACATACCTTGTCATCATGTGGAAGGACGCTGAGTGTGATCACTTCCGTGTCAACACATATTTTGCCGTCCATGTTCAGATCGATATAAACCGTGGATTGTTAAGAAATTGATGATCCCCCGATACAGCTGACTTGCGTGCAGACTTGGTCGATAATACACTTGAGAAATAAAACACCTATTGCCCTCTAATCTACAGCGTTATCTCTGTTTTGGTGTTGAAATCACATGGACAATCGCCATTCACGTGAATATTTTCTTACCTGTTCGCACCTGTGAAAAGCTGACAATCAGTCGGGAAGAGGAGACTTTGACGTGATCGATAACAGTAACTCGGTCCGGTATTATACGTTACTTATGTAGAAGCATCTTCTATGCAAACAACAAACCTTGCCACGTCAACAGATGCCGCTATTTTAAACTGGAATCGATTAAACAGAAGAAATATATGCGTAGCTATGGTAAACAAACTCTCCTCCGAGACTCGAAGCCTCGTTTTCATCTCACTTCCGGTTGAGAGGGAAATAACCGAAACTTGTTTTGTTCGGTCAGTCGACTAATTCCGATCTCGGATACGAGGGCCGATCACGCTGTCGGCGAACTTGGAATTGTTAATGAAGAGTTTCTGTGACAGGTAGGGAGGTACATTCGATTAGATAATGTGGTGATTATGGAGTGACATCTACAATAGATTTCATAGTATGGTTTCTTCGATGACAATGTGACGATATGGATTGACATTTTGAAAACGTGCTACGGCCCAGCCTGTTTAAATGGGTTTAAATTTTAATCCCAGCGCGGTGGAACGTCGGTTACAAGGAAGTGTCAGTTTAAACTGAAAGACACTTTAATGCCAACAAGCTTTCTGATTGTGCAGATATTTTTGTTCGTACGTGAAACATGTTTACCCATCAAAATGTGCCCCAATGCATTGTAATCAAATGAGCAAGCGCGCAACACGAGAGAGGCGAAATGTGGAAGCAATTTGTAGGGGTCAATACCCCACCGAAATTGTATGGGGCCAGGGATTGATATCATTGTTTTTTTCAGCACGGGTTAGAAGCAGGAAATCAGTGAACAGTAACGCTACTGGGTGTTCGTGCCATTTCGTTGCATGCTTCGATTTCAATTAGAGTAGATTTTAGTCTTGGCAGAATTCGTTTAGAAATTGACTTTAAGATCTTACTTTGACGAGTGAAGTATTTATTTGAATCATTTGCAACTTGATTATAGAATGTAAAAGTGTTGGTTTTTTTATATTATTGAAAAGAAGTTAAGTACTACCCGATTATTTCATACTATAGTTAATCTGTTATGCCATTTTAATGAATATGGAGATATAAAATTCCGTCTCTTTAGTGTGTGTGCGCGCGCGCACACACACACACACACACACACACACACACAAGGGCGTCTTGCCTTTCTAGCTTAACGATTAGATACCTGAGATTTATGAACTGATAGGCTATTTAACTTTGATATACAGTCGTATAACGTAAACACAACTTGTTTGTCTGACCCACCCAAGTATCTTATCAGCTGACAGTGTGTTCATTGTGTACATTTGCAATAAAATCAGATTAGAATCTTTAGAGCTGTTAGCAAACTGATAAACCAGGTTTGATAAAAATGGTGTCGTGATATAAGTATTTATATATACTGATATGTAAGTATTAGGCCTATACAAATAACGATTTCTTAATGATACAATCAGTATTATAGTCTTTAATCAATAGTACGAATATGCATGTTTTTGCATATATATTGTTATCATTATCATCATTGCTATTATTTGTGAAACCCGTTACTATTACTGTTACTATTCGGCCATTGTGCTGACAGGGCCTTATGGAAAGAGTTCATGACCCTAAACCACCGTTAAAACGAAAGGGCCGTATACCTATCAAGGTTTGGCCACTTATTTCCAATAATGGAAACATTTACGCATAAATACCTGAAGGATTGTGGGCGGAGCAGACCCCTGTTGAACAGAGCCAGGGAATGTTAGTTTGACAGTTTGTATTGAGGCACACAGCAGGGCACATGGAGAACCTCTTCTGTTGACTAAAAGGTGGGGAGATTGTCTCTGAAATACGAGGAGTCCCGGTTTACAAACCCAGACATATACAGTCCGTAATCATTGGGATGTACCGTCCTGACATTTAAGCATGCTTTGTCAAGCGCTTTTCGTTTCCCTTATTTAGAAACATACCCTAATACATGTTTTTTCGGGTCAGTGGTGTGTTCCGAAGGCATTAACATCATCAAACGTGGGATGCTGTTACAGTGATGGAAGCAGCTGAATACATTGTGATCTGTGGAGTGTTACATTTCCAAGAGATGTAGATGGTGAACGGTATTTCACGCCGCTTCAGTATCATGACAGCAGAGACCCACAACAGATTGGTCTATGATGACAGGTAAAACATGCTGCCTTTTTACGGGGTCGAATCTGGTACCGAGAAACCAGTATAGCAGATACTGGGAATAGCCATCCCTCGCCGGTAGCGCGATCAGCAGCCTGGGGCACAGTGGCAAGTCGTCTGGAGACTCCCCGCCCGCTGCGTGCCTGACGCTGCCCTGGCCGACGTTGTCAGATGTTGCCGACTGACGGTGTTGACTCGTGGAAATTACATAACACGTCGTAGTGTCTTGATGCGAGAGACCGGTTACTTCACGTCCGTGTGTAGCCTCAAAACATTTACTCTTTACTCTTCTGGTCTCCGAATAAGTTACATTATGTAACTATATCGCAGCCACGAGACATGGACACATTTTGGTTCCTATATACAGACTTTGAAAAATAAGGGAACATTTCGGGAATATAATGCGAGATCTCGTATGTACGCGATGGAATCCAGTGTAATAGTACAATGGACACAAGATGTGAAGTCTTACAGACCAACCCTCACTTGCTCCGTTGGTTCATGATACTCGAGAGTAAAGCATTTGTGACTGAACACAGCGGGAAATATGTTGGTTTTTTAAAAAAATTCTATTATTCCGATAATATGCACATTATATGTACTGAACAAAAGGGTTAGGGTACATGATATACAGAGGTTATCACGCGAGTGAATGGTTAATATCCTGTATTAGGAATAAACATTGTATTTGGCGAGCCTTGTTTATTCCTAATACAGGATATTTACCATCCCAAACACACAAGCGTGATAACCTCTTTATCATGTTATGTCATTCTGCAATTCAATCTCTTCCCATCTGTCACAAGTATTACCTAAACAGTGCATGTTTTCCTGGAATGTGCGCATTAATATATATTACGTCAGAAGGTAAGTGATGTGTCTTTGGACAGTGACGTCAGTCAGTATAGTCCCAACTGAAACCTGTTTCCCATACAGTGTCGTAACTATATATAGGTATATATATATGAGTGAGTGAGTGAAGGGCTATAACTGCTGTCGAGTTAAGAATATAAGAAGCTCAGCTGATATTGCCAAATCACAAATGCATTGGACCCGTGAAGATCAGGGGTAGAAAAGGTCATGAGCAACCCATGCTTATCCTAAGAAGCGACCATGCTTATCGTAAGAGGCGACTAACGGGATCGGGTGGTCAGGCTCGCTGACTTGGTTGATGCATGTCATCGATCCCAACTGCTTGGATCGATGCTCATAATATCAGTCACTGGATTGTCTGGTCCAGACTCGATTATTTACAGACCGCCCTCATATAGCTGGAATACTGCTGAGTGCGCGTTAAACAACAAACAAAACAAACAAAACAAACAAACAAACAAATGCATCGTGGGAAATATCCACCCGAAGCAGATTTCAATGTTGCAGTAGCTTTTCTACAAAAGTAAGGAGAGAAACGGGATTCACATCTGGCGATTGTTTCTTGTAAACGGAAGCGACAAAAAACATTTTCACAATCTTAAGACAGCTCTTCTACTTTGTTCGAATAATATTACGTAATTAACGACCATGTGTATTAGAGCAAATGTATTAATCGGTACACTTCAGAGGCGATATGTTATAGAGTCTATTTTTATTATCGTCATTATCAAAGTCACCCCGAACTCCGGATGTCATTTACGACATCTGTGGAAGGGGACACAACTCTTCTTACCACTCCGGGAAGTCCCGGGGTATGTGATGCAATGCATTGTATTAGAATCCACGTAGAAGTGGTCCGACTGTAGTCTAGTCGCGGGAGTCGGGTCACCGTGTTTGTTGAGCATTTACCCGATTTGACCGATAACGGGTAGAAGATAGCACTCCTCTAAAGGTAAACATTCCTTCTTTTCTCATCGCCATAGAAGATTAGTAGGTTGTTTAAGTGACGACATTGCCATGGTGTTGCGTTACTCCTTTCTTTTGCAGAGATGAATCTTCGGGGATCGACCACAAACCGAGTTTGTATAGCAAGCCGTTTTACATATATAGACATTCCATTCCTACATACATATATGCAGGGATGGATTAATATATATATATTTTGAAACATTTCGGGTGGAATGTGAAAGACGGTTATTACACTTGTATTTTCTCTTTTTAGTGATTATCAGGGGAACATTATTAGGGTATGATTTGTTTGTGTGTTTGTTATTTGACGCCGCACTCAGCACTTTTTCCGGCTATATGACGGCGGTCTGTAAATAATCGAGTCTGGACCAGACAATCCAGTGACTGACATCATGAGCATCGATCCACGCAATTGGGATACGATGACAATTTTAAGAATCAACCAAGTCAGAGCCTGACCACCTGATCCCGTTAGTCGCCTTTTACGGCAAGCATGGGTTGCTGAAGACCTATTCTACCCCGGATCTTCACGGGTCTTTTAGGGTATGATACACGTCAGGCATATATATTACTAATTCTTTTTTCATGACATCGGGTTTTCTGGTGTGTGTTTTTCACTTCGGGGATGTTGTTTTATCACCGGGTATGCTGTAAAACAATGTGAATGTTTTGTGAACACGTCGGGTATGTTTCATCACACCGTCACCGGGTATGCTGTAAAACAACGTGTATGTTTGTGAACACGTCGGGTATGTTTCATCACACCCGTCACTGGATATGTTGTTTTATCACCGGGTATGCTGTAAAACAACGTGTATGTTTGTGAACACGTCGGGTATGTTTCATCACACCCGTCACCGGATATGTTGTTTTATCACCGGGTATGCTGTAAAACAACGTGTATGTTTGTGAACACGTCGGGTATGTTTCATCACACCGTCACTGGATATGTTGTTTTATCACCGGGTATGCTGTAAACCAACGTGTATGTTTTGTGAACACGTCGGGTATGTTTCATCACACCGTCACTGGATATGTTGTTTTATAACACCGAGTATGCTGTTTTGACACATGGTGTATGGTTTATCATGCAGGTTTTAGTGTGCTGCTTGTTCTGTTGTGAATCGAACATACGATAAATATCTATTCATCGATAATTTACCACCAATCGTTTAAGTGTTGATATCTTCAGCTGTTTTATGATTAGGCATATAACTGCTGAGACGAGATAAGTATTGTTTGACTGCTGTTTCTGCAACATTTAGATACACTGGAGAGTGTAATGATTGAGGGGACACGGAAAGCCAAGTCGTTGAAGGCGCCGCAATTCGCTTTGCAGAGTTGCGTTCCTTGGACACGTCAGAAACCTATGATTGTAGGTTCGAATCCCGATTCCCCCCAATTATGTTCCTGTGTTGGTCAGCACCATGCCCGTGCTCGTGGCAAACCTCTGAGACCTGCATCACTTCTGGCTTTCCACCCACATCAAACCGACACGCCGTGATATAACTGGAATACTGTTCAAAAGCGGCGTAAAACCCTACTCACTCACTCACTCTGGTTTATTCACGGACTGTAATATTTTGATGTTTCACCGTATCTATCTGTCACTTCATATCTTTTCACTACCCACCCAGACATAAAAAGGTTATCATTGCAAGTATGATGAAAATAGTTTAGTGTATTTACTTCATTAGTGGATTAACCTTCATGTCAGCGTTATCTAACCTGTATGTATACTTACCAATAGCGAGCCTCCAGCCATACACGTACAGGAAGTAGTAACTGAATGATAGCCATGGTAGCGTTGTCAGTCGACGCCCTCAGCCGACGGTGCAGAGAACGCCTTGTGTCAAATGTCCCCGTTTGTATTGCCTGGTGGGAGTGTCTTAAATGCTATTATTGAATGGTCATTGAAATTAAGACTAAAAGTTGTTGGCGGAACACGTGCCAAATTTAGTTGAAATTAGGGATAACTATATCAGCTTATATCAACATTGAAAAAAACGTCGCTGCAGCAATGTAAGCTTTTTTATCTTGTTTTTCAAAGTCAAAATCGAGATCACATATTTTTTCAGCTACAGCTACAAAACAAGATACCAAAACGCACGCACGTACATACGCACATCCGCACGCACGCGCAGAGAATATCAACTGGTAAGCCCCTTACGTCTCCGCTAAGTTTTTGGACATCGACTGTTGTGATGGTAGATAGTAGGCCTATGGGACACGTGTTTCATCTGTGCATTAAGTTGTTTTGATGGGAACGTTAGAAAGCGTCGGCAAAACATGCTTTGGGCGGGGGAAGAGTCCAATAATTTATTAACTGCTTTTGCCGAAAGGCTTACTTGCCTGAAATTTCCTGCGGCATTGTCGAAAATAATAAACGTCACAAGAGTTGGTTGTCGGCTATCTCTAGAGGATTAGGCGTCTTCGTGTCGTAAACTTCTTAATAATTGCAATTGAAAGTCAAAAGTAATACAATACTTAATTGTTATGAACTGGCAGACATTTGTGGAATGATTTTACGAGGCCGATTAAAAATGTCTGTTTGTATAGTCATCAGTATGACCAATCTATACGCCTAAAGCTATTTCCTAAACCCGGACTTTTTTTAATTGTTTCAGTATTATTTCATGCACTGTATTCGGGTTATTGTTATCAGTAGTCTATCGGATGCATATGACTGTAAGGGTTAAGATTCACATTTATTGATTGCAGCCTCCACCTTCGCCCAAGGCATGCTAGCCCCGCCCAGTTGGGATATTCGATGTCAACATGTTCTTTTTTTCCAATTTATCGACATATCAAACGGAAAAACGTGCCGTTGTGTGGCGTTTGTGTTGTTGCCTTTGATTGATTTGACAATGAATGTGTTTCCGTTTTCCTTCTAAACGTCAAACCAAAACCTTGGATATTCCAGAAGCACACACAGCCAGACGTAACGTCAGTGGGAATCTTTTACAACCAGAAAACGTGTTTCGTCCTGTTTATGTTCAATGCACCTTTTTCAAACTCATCACATCTATACACGTGTATCACTACGCCACACAATCACCTTTGCATTCGTGTCCAACTCGTGTTATTCCGGGACAAGCCGAATAGCGACTCGTGCCCCTCTCGTGGCCATTTTTGCGACCGGGTTCCGTCTTAGCGCAAACGGGCATACCCAAAACAATTGTCAACTCGTTGCGTAATGTTTCACATATATTTTCCCATATATTACATATATGTCAGATGCAATTAAAAGCACATCGGGACATGCTGGTTTATACAGTATGAATGAACACATTTAACTGTGTCTTGGGTATATTTTTAGATACAAGACATATGTAAAATCAAAAATTGTTTCTGAGGGATTCTTTGACGAAGAACTTGAAATTATACGCGCATTCTGATTGGTTTGTCGTATTTTCGCACATAACATTCATCGATAGGGGGGCGAGTCTTCTTGCAGGTTACGGAAAGGGGCGAGTGATGACGAATGTCACCTTTGAAGAATTTCAACACACGAAAGCGAGCGTTTGATGTAAACAAGAGGCTGCGCAACAGACGGGCGTAACCAGACGAGCAGCGTAATTCCAGCCGCGATTCAGTCTATTCGCCAAGCGCTCATTTTCATCATGGTGATGTACAGCGTTGTCTGTTTTCATTATGCACAGCCCGAGTATGTGTTCCGCCACTCTGTCGCCTCTGTACTTAGTTAATCAGCCATGAAACTCACGATTGCCATCTTGGAATCAGCAGATGAGTACCTGCCCGCGGCCGCATCTATCCTCCTTTTCTTATCGCTGTTATCAGAGAATATGTGCACGGGGTTGCAAGAGCTACCTCATTTGTCAGATAGCTAACCTGATCCAAATAGCGGCGTATCGCAGCAGTTACGCCTGTATTGATGGCTACCGTTTTTTGCTTTGTTTCGCGTTAAGTGAATATGTCGGTTAACTTATCAAGCACCGCAGTAAAATTGATGTGAACATATTTTTTTTAAAGGCGACTGTGCCTGCCGTAAGAGGCGACTAACGGGATCGGGTGGTCAGGCTCGCTGACTTGTCATCGAATCTCAGTTGTGTTGATCGATGCTGGTGATACCAATCACTGGATTGTCTGGTCCAGACTCGATTATTTACAGACTGCCGTCATATAGCTGGAATATTGCTGAATGCGGCGTTACACAAGCAAAGAAAGATAAGAAATCTTGCTCCATGCAATGGCGTTTTTGTCAGGTACATGGGTATAAGACAACTGGCATGCATGTGTTTGAAGACCTGTCTCACGCACCCCTCTTTGGGGCTGAGGTTGGCTCAATGGTTCCCAGAGAATGTGTACGTACTCTAACAAGTGTCTAGATGTATGTTGAGTTGGCATTAGATAGCGTTCAGTGTGTATCTGTTTGGGACCTTTAAGCTTATATGATCCCATACAGGAGTTAAGAGGGTCGTTATCGATTTGTGAACCGGGAGCTCTATCTCTCTATACAGGGCATAGGCCGGCGACCCTATCTGGACGGTCATTAATAAAATTTAGCAAGTTTAGGAATGCGTTCTGAAAAAAAATACACACTTATCTTGGAACTTGATAAAATCGAGTGATAACTATTGGTTATCATTCCGTAGAAATCTCATGATATTTAAGCATTTTAATGTCCCCGTGAACATTGTGAAGGTCATGAAAAAAACTAACAATGGTGAAGGTCGCATACAAGTAGACATTTATTTGGGGGATGGTGATCTTTTCTGTACAGGCACAGCTAACCCATCTCTGTTGAAGAAGATAGATACTGTCCCAGGTTTGTACGTTTGTAAACAGTTGTCCTGTTCCCGGAAACTTAAGGAGGCCTTAGTTGAATTTAAATCTCCAGTTTGACTTTTATTGCGATTAATCTTGAAAGGGGTCAGGAGTCAAGTCATGATTGCTTAGTGGGTAATGGGGCGTTCTTGATATGAACGATGGGCCTGGAGACGAAGATATGGGGAGAAGTAACAATGACGTCAAAGTATGGGTGAGTCCCAGTTATTTGACGCCGCACTCATCAATATTCCAGCTATATGACGGCGGTCTGTAGATAATCGAGTCCGGACAAGGCAATCCACTGATTGATATCATGAACATCGATTCACGTAAGTGGGATACGATGACATGCCTCAACCAAGTCAGCAAGCCTGACCACCCGATCCCGTTAGTCATTTCTTACGACAAGCATGGTCGCCTCATGGTCGCCTCTTAGGATAAGCATGGGTTGCTGAAGACCTTTTCTACCCGGATCTTCACGGGTGGCGTTGATGTAATCGTAATAGTGTGGACTTGTGTGATGCGTGAAACAGCACCCTCTTACTCCATGTAAATTGATCAGGTCCATGGAGTGTTGTAAATTTTTTTGTTATACGGTACTGGAGTTGACTGCAGTGCCACTACGACCTCACCTCCAGAATATCACCTTCTAGGTGGCTGCTTCAGAGTGTCATCGAACCCTGAGTGTGAGCGAGTTACAATTTACCGCGCATTGGCAGTATTGCAGTCATTTGACCAATGATCACACTGCTAGCCCCACGAGTAACGGGACGACGTGAAATACTCTCATATTGTTCTTATTTTGCGGATCTGGGGTAAATACAACACAAACTATGGACAATCTGTCTTTGGCTTTAGTCATAAGACCAACGAATAGTTTCATAGTTCATGGCGTCTGAGGCTAGATTGTTTGGAGTGACCTTAACTCTATACGCATCAAAGGAATGTTCTCGTATAGGGCTAAAGAGTCATGGACTAAAGATTTGTATTATAACGGTGAAGGGCCAAATCCATGTACATATATCAGTGAGTACTTCACTTTGCGGCACGTGTCGAACTGTAGTCCTCGACACTTGAATTAGAATCACGAAATGACCCGTCAAGATCCGGGGTAGAATATATCTTCAGCAAACCCATGCTTTCCCTAAAGAGAAACAAGCATTTGAGGCGGTCAGGCTCGCTGACTTGGTTGATGCATGTCATCGTATCCCAATTGCGTGGATCGATTCTCATGATTTCAATCACTGGGTTGTCTGGTCCAGACTCGATTATTTACAGTTAAAGCTGGAATATTGCTGTGTGCGGCGTTAAACAACAAACAAACAAAGAATTACGAAATATCGCGATGTTTAATTCACGATGATTCTTTGATTCTGTTTCAAGTAGCGAGGACTAACTCAGTGCTATATTATGGAGGTTCCGGCAGTCGTACCTCGAACGGAGTGGAGCCGCACCTGGAGGTCTGTGAAAATGGTGCTCGTAATTCCCGTTCTTTGATACAGACTTGCAACATGTTATTGACTGGCGGAAATATAAGGGAAACGAGGTCCAGCTGTATGGATATCGTAACCCCAGTAGCCAAATAGCGTACGGCATGCGTGTGGGGAATTGCGTAATCTCTTAGGGTTACGTCTGACGTAAGTCAGCCCGAGAGAGTAGGACTAACGAAAGACTCGCCGATAGAGGGGACTCACTGTTGGCGTCTTGCCCCCATCCAACATGCATGTACAGTATGGTTAAGAAGAGAAATAAAGTTGGCGGGTACCATGGTCACTATTTATAAACGAAAACTGGAAACTTGACGCATAAACTATTTACTTAATGGCTTGAGAGCTCATGGATATACCGTCATGAGAGATTTTGCCGTTTGTTTTCATGCCGTGTAAATGTGTCCTTCGTATCGTAGTTTTACCACACCAGACCGCCTCCGTGATCTAGTGGTAGATATAAGATCATGACCGCCTCCGTGATTTAGTGGTAGATATAAGATCATGACCGCCTCCGTGATCTAGTGGTAGATATAAGATTATGACCGCCTCCGTCATCTAGTGGTAGATATAAGATTATTACCGCCTCCGTGATCTAGTGGTAGATATAAGATTATGACCGCCTCCGTCATCTAGTGGTAGATATAAGATTATGACCGCCTCCGTGATCTAGTGGTAGAGCGTCCGCCCGGAGATCCGGGGTTCGATTCGACGACCGCGTTACCCTTCCCAGGCAAAGGGACTGGTCAGCTCGGAGTCAGTATACTGTTTCTAAGTGGGGGTATTCGTGTTACAGGAGCGATCGGGTAGCCTAGTGGTTAAAGCGTTCGCTCGTCACGTCGAAGACCCGGTTCGATTCCCGACATGGGTACAATGTGTGAAGCCCATTTCTGGTGTCACCCGCCGTGATGTTGCTGGAATATTGCTAAAAGCGGTGTAAAACCATACTCACTCACTATTCATGTTCCACTGTGGCATGGTATCTCATTGTGCAAGCACTGTATAATCGGAATTAGTCCTAACGAGCACACACACACACACACACACAAACCTCTTACCACACGATTATCGGATCGTGATCTTTTAAATATAATTTTTATTCATGGCTATATTCATTATATTTCAACGTGTTCTCGTCGCTACATGGCTGAAATAATGCCGATGCGACGTTAAATTGTAACTCACGCAATCACGTATCGTGACCCAAGGTATGGCTAACGTTGCGCCCACACCAACGCGAATCGGTACAACCTAATATTGGGTATCATTGGAATGTGTTTGTAGAAACTAGCAGTTCACACGTAAATGAAGAGAGGAGGAGTGTTTAAGGACAGCAACGTGTTTTATTATTGCTGGCAGGACGAGGTCACGGTCCAGTTACTAATAACTGTGGCTAGAGTAAAGCAAACCAACCGAAATTACTGTCTATCCATTAAACAAAATAGCTCGCCGTTGTACTCACCTGACCAGAAATAGTCGTGGGCTTTATTTTTGGAGTGAGTGAAAGTAAGAGGGATGACAGACACCCGAGTGTGTGATGCCCAGAGAAGCTGGTATGGCGGGCGAGTCATTCCGCAGACTGGCAGGTCCGAATGAATCACCAAGATTAACGACACAGGTGCGAATACTCCCTACAGTGCATATTTTACACGCCGGTCCGTAATTAGACTGGGAACCGTCTGTATATAATGTACACGTGAGACAACCACAACTACCAAAGTTACGTTCGCGTGTCCTCCTACTTTCATGGTTTGTCAAATACGAGTTCGATTGTGAAATGAATGGCCAGGATTGGTAATATATTTCTTAAACACATATATTAGGAATACTAGTGGCCATGTATATACGACAATAGGCTTTTTGAAGATTGGCTGCATTGTTCTTTACGTTTGGAAACGTGAAAGGTCCTTTAATGTATTGATATGTCTAATTGCTGCCTATGCTGTCAAGCTATTTCGGTGCAACAAATCGTCCCCTTTTCACAAAGATCAATGAAAGAGATTTAGAATGTGTATTATTCAAATAGTTTTATATTCGAAGGACACGCCTATTGGTGACATCGCGGTTATGAACAGGTGTTTTTGTAAAGTCAAATTGTTGTATGAACACGTCTAATCTCAAAGTTTATAATAGCAAATATGTGAGTTTAGTTATTCAGCGAGACCCTGTGAGAATGCTAAGAATCACAATGCTCTGACGTACGTGTGTTGTTAGCTAAATGTTACAGCCGTCGCTTACTTCACCACACAGAGTACGGGATGGACGGGGCTCCGTTTGGGCGCTGGAGTCTTTGCGCTACATTCATGTTCTGGTTCAACGAACGGCCTAAGATCATTAGCTTGAAACACAACGGACAAACATTGCTGATAGAAATCCGTCGATAGGGTAAACGAGATCAACTATTCTGTCGTGACGATGTTTCACGATTATGTTACCAGTCTATGGATACTTAATCGCAGTGTTGCACGTGCATGAAGTGTAAGATGGAAGTTTGTTCCCCAGTTGAGCTTAAGGTACATAAGCTATTCTTAGTGCCCAAAAATTGTCAGAAGAGCCGACCAAACTGGGGATTGGATGGTTACCTACCCACAGCTGCATGTGTGTCATCTTACCCCTGTTACGTGGATCGTTGCTCACGCTGTCGACCACTGGTTCATGTTGTCCAAAGACATGTTGTAACAGGTTTCACCATTCACTCACTGAGTGTCATGTATCTTATAATCCTCACCTTCTTGACATTTCCACGATACCCAGAAAGACACTGAACCGACAGCGTTTAGGATCCCGGACAAATTACGATTCACTGGACTGTTCGCCAAAACGCAACTATATTTTACCTCCTATTGCCCCCACATGGTGAATTAAACATGTCCTCCTTCACGTGACCGTGACATCATTAGTTTGTATGTTGTTTTTTAACAACTCGTGAGTGAAGTTTGCCGCAAGTTGTTACAGCGTTGTGATTAGCTGGACTGGCGGGGGATTATCTGCGTTCAGGGATAGCGGCAGGAGTTACGTGCTGTGAAAACACTGCCTCCCCTCCCGGAGTGCTGGACGCAGAAAGTAGTGAGGGCGAGCGACAGTTAGACAACGACAGTTGTAGACCGTAGACACAAGGAATAGACTCCCTGGGTTACAAGGAGTGGCCATTCGGAATTCTGGGATCTTACACCGCACAGGTATGTTGGAAACATAACCTTTAGTGTGGATATTTTAAGTTTTATATGGTCTTGCCCATTCTCGTCTTGTCACTGCCGACTTAGAGACTACGAAGGGTGTGTGTTGAGACTTCAGGCGTATAACAGGTATGGGGATCGTAGTGTAATTCTTGCCATCTGATAAAATTGTCCCAAAAATATTTGGGGTTAAGGACAGCATATTTTTTCTCTCTGGTTCAACTTGCAATACATTCAGTAAATCAAGTCTATAGTTGTTTTATAGAGCTGAAAGGGAAGCACTGCTATACGGGCCTGCTGTCAATCCCAGTCGATAGACCTGTCTCAGTGGCATAATAACATCCTAAAATATTAATTACAAGATAAACAAAATGGGTTTTGAAAATTTGAATGGCGAGAATCCAGCTTGACTTCCAGTCTGCCCAAAGTCGTTTGATGAAGTTTGCGGTGTTATTTGTAAAATGCGCCGTGGCTCGCACGCCCCCGTCATTCCCAGTATATTGTTGTGTACACGTATGTGTCATTCAGGGATATTTCAGAATGGCTGTTCAGGTCGTGTCTTCAATGGATGACATATCCACTCATGTGTCACCTCGGCACGTCTGAACACGTGATACTATGTCTGTCCAGTACGTAATACGTTTTAAAATACACATGGATACTTATTGGCAGGGTATAGGTAACTGCGTCATGCCTGCCACGTCACAATGTACCTCGAATATACAGATGCATGGATGACATATGCATGCACGTACTTGTCACTATACATATACGTTTAATGGTGTACTAAGCTGTCGGCATCTGCAGTCCAAACCAGTAGGATGGTGACTTACGCACCATGGGGTATTAGCGGCTGTGTTATAAAGTGTGTGTTGGGTAGTGTAATCCATCGCTTCGTGATGCGGGTGCATTGGCTGCACGGTGTACGTCAAACGCTATTGAGGGAGTGCATATTAGGGCAATTGCCATGAAGTGACCCGAGGTACGACCTCATGCAGAAAGATTAAGCCAGTCTTTGCTCGCAGATCGTCCTGTGTGACGAGGCCCAGGTTGATTAAACATTAACTTTAACACCAGCATTAGAAGCTAGCGTTATAATCTCAAACATGATTCACGACGAAGGTAGACATTACGTCAAATTTAAAGTGTTCCTGTAAATTTGTTATCTTCAGAACACTCCTCCTCCCTTATCCAATGTATTATGAGATATACCTTCATTCTATTATGATAAACAGCATGGATACAGGCACTCCTAAACTTCGCTTGGAGTCAAGATTCGCGTGTTAACAACGCTAAAAATGACGTCTAAATTATTCTCATCTCGGTCCGGAGTAGCGAGCCATGTTTCACTCTGTGCTATTCATGTACAGAAGGGTTGTGATCGAGTGGCCACGATGACTGCCGACGGGACTCGTGGTCTAAGATGCTGTAACAACTGCGGGCTACCTGAGACCATCGTAAGAATCGAACCGTGCTTTACGCCGGTCACTGGTTCGTCTGCTCCAGACAGGGCTACGTTTTCCTGACAATGTTCTAATTTCACACCTGTGATTGAACAAGAGCGCGCTTTATTACGCGCATGTCACAACGACCTGCTTGTGGTCGAATCTGGACCAAGCAAACCAGTGGCTGATAACGTGAGCAACGACCTATACTGTGGTGGTATATGACAACACGCATTGGAACTGGTAGCACTTTGTTGCCACCGGTGTCACAACAATTCAGACAATCACAATGATAAGACGGGGGAAATGTCGGAGTATACAGTAACTGGAGTAGAGCAATGCGGTCGGCAGCTTGTAGCCGTTTGTGCACCGGAATCGGTGTGGCGGACCAACGCTTAAACTGAGTGAGTGAGTTGTGTTTAACGCCGCTTTTGACAGTATTCCAGTTATATCACGGCGTGTCAGCCTAATGTGGGAGGAAAGCCCGAAGTGATGCAGGTCTCAGACGTTTACCACTTCGGTGAAACCCACGAGCACGGGTATGGTGCTGACAAACCTAGAAACAATCCGGGCGAACCGGGATTCGAACCCCTGTCGTGCCCAAGGGACGCGAATCGCGGCGCCTTAGACGACTCGGCCACCCGTGCCCCCGTATTGAGCCTGAAGCTCTTGAACATGTTGGAGATACACACACGCATGCAAACAAATATATCGGTTATATTCATCCCATGTCAGTCTCGAATTCTAATGCAGTCAAGGATTATACCACTGAATTCATCATTGGTATATATATTTTTCGCAACGACTCTCGGTCGAGTTTTACACCGGCTGCTGAAGCTGTAACTTTGGATGTAGGACTTCTTGGACGAAGTATTGATGTAGCTGAAAAGGTTTTAGGACCTATTTACTTTCTCAAATTTGCCTTGATTTCAATCCACAGAAGGCAAAATATTACCTTTTAATTTCCACTATTTCAAGCCGTCACAACGTGTTTCCAGCTTTGTTGGACTTTTCTTCATGAGACCCTCCTCTCCAGCCTGCACTAGCCGCCGATGTTACCCGTTGGTGTCGCGTGTGTTTGATGACTGCATCTGTCAACGTGGTGCAAAATGTAATTATAGATGTTGCACATTGCTGCCGGAGGTGCACATGGCATGGGCGACCCTGTGCTGTATACACGGTGTAGAGATGTGAGGAGACGAGCTTGTTTATATACTCTGGAACACGTTTAGTTTGCATGTACTTTAACTTGTTTCAACTGGGCAGGAACCACTGTGAACTGTTACATTGTATGTAGCAGGGAGACACCTCGTTTAACGCTATGGGGACGGCAGGGAATCCGATATAAACACTGTTATATCTATACATTATATATACTTTATATTTGTGAGTGAGTTGGTTTTTTTTAACAGTATTCCAGTTTTATCACGGCGTGTCAGCTTAATGTGGGAGGAAAGCCCGAAGTGTTGCAGGTCTCGGATGTTTACCACTTTGGTGAAACCCACTAGCACGGGTATGGTGCTGACAAAGTACGTGATCTAGACTACAAGTCATAGGAATTTTATTTTTGTGGAAGCCTCGGTGGCTGAGTGGGTTAGATCGCTGAATTTATGTGCCAGCGATAAGGTGCCTCATTCTGGCAATAGGGGTTCGAATCCCGGAAGGGACTCCACACACAAAAAGTACGCGAATCTGTACTTGACTCAGAAAGTGTTATCCCAAATATGACATTTGTTACATTTGACCACTTTCTAAATTTCACTTTGTGTTCATGCACCGACCTTGTTTACATAATCAAGAAACGTGTTTCGTTGTGTCTTGATTCCCTGAACACGTTACACAACAGCTATAGTGTTTCTTATATAGGTTTGTTCAGCTGAGATGACTGACGTCACAGGACTAGAATATATTAGATGAACCGTCCCTGAACAAGAGAAGGCTGGATCGGATTGTTTCCATGCGTCTAGAGTCAGTAACGACGAGCGTGGTATATTAGTTACACATCACCTGTGCATCAGTAGTGTGTGCATGTCAGGGGCCATGGCGGCTAGGGTGTGTGTTCTGCGTCAATCTCGAACAGACCAGCATTGTCGCTGTATCAAGTAGTTATTGCCTTGACAGGTGAGTGTACGTAAACGACGTTGTTGTTTATAAACCGGACAGTGGCATCCAGCTGTGAATTCTAGTTGTACTCACTCGGTGTCGACCGGAAAACTGCATCTGAATGAATGACATGCTAGACTGGGTCCCTGACATTTATACCGAGTTACGCGCTTCGCTTCACTGAGTCAGGGGATATATGAGTGTGTGTGTTGATGAAACGCGACCACTTGTGTGTGGACAGGCTGTAAGGTAAGTCACAATAGACGTTTGGTCGTATTAAGGGACATTTCAGCATGCGGGGTAAAGATTGTAAATATGTTTTGTTTTAAGTGGACCTTGTGGACGAACGTTGCATGGTATAGTACCGCGAGTCAAAATGTCGTCTGCTAGATCTGTATTAGATTTGTACGTGTAGGGTGTTTCGTTTCTACAAACCGACTAATAACGTTTCACAAATGTTTCAAGTGGAATTATCTTAGAATGTTGCTTTTTTCAAATTGAAAAAAACCATCCAGAAATCACACTATCAGGGGATTATATTTCACACGTGAGCTTTAAATTCTGATACAATTTTGACACTTTTTTTACATGCACATATTATATAGGTGTGTCGCCGTCTAACAAGACATTACGTTTTGTTTCGACTGTATTAAAATCAATTACAATGTACATTTGCGTGTCCCTGAAGGGTCGAGTTTATCAACAGGATTATCTTATCCTTGGATCAGGGACACGGCCTAGTGTGTCACCATGTATGCGAATACCTCCACTCTTGTAGCGTGGATTACAGCAGGCTACAAGGATAACCTGACACTTAGCCGAGACGTTCGGGGCCTTAACCAGGTCGACAATAATCTATTACACTTATTTATACACGCCGTCACTTATACCCGAACAGATATATGTAGTTAACTCCTGATTCATGTGTGTAGAGCGGGTTTATTGCAGATTTGTGGCGAACATGCACTGTGGTTAACTAAATGTATGTGACACATCTAGTGACATGTTCGTTAACAATACCCCCTTTCTACTCGGGATGCAGAGCGAATCTTTAACTCATATATTAATGGTCCTGTGTAAGTAGATTTATCCGGCTGTATAGTACTGACTACACCCTGTCGCCCTGACATCGACGACGAATCTGTGATGTATTTTGACGTCGTATTTGGGGTCATCACACGTTTTTGGTTTTTTTCAAGTACACTTTTTTCGCAACTTTCATTTTTGAGAGGTATCGTGACTTTCAGAACCTAAGAGACATTGAAAAGCTACACAGATACATTTACACGTGTATACTGATGTACATGGATACGTGTGGAGTTTGTAGAATATTAGAACATAGTTTATTGTATCTAGCCTTTTTGGAATCACTGTGAGTTGAGAGTTGACTCTTTCCCTGCGAGGCAAATGTGGAGACTTACTTATTCGCCATGAGTGATACACACTTGCGATGAGATGGACTTTGTTCAGACCTTGATTGTTCCTGGTGTTTTATGACATAATATATTGTGTGCTCTATTTCATTCACCGGGTTTCATGTCAGTGCATGACATGTCATGTGCTTTAACAAACACAGACAGCTCCACCGGTCAAATGACTGCCTGCGTGCGTGCGTGCGTGCAACTCGTCACCGGTCAACACTGTCACATCTCCACCTCTGGGGCTCCGCTCCACGAAGCTATCGTACTAAGATGATCATAACTTCCATACATTGTATGACAACTTAACGGCCAATACGAAAATGCAGAACTGAGTTAGAATAGGTCTTCAGCAGCCCATGCTTGCCGAAAGAGGCGACTATGCTTGTGGTAAGAGGCGACTAACGGGATCGGGTGGTCAGGCTCGCTGACTTATACGATGCATATCATCGTATCCCAATTGCGTGGATCGATGTTCATGATGTCAATCACTGGATTGTCTGGTCCACACTCAATTATTTACACACCGCCGTCATACAGCTGGAATATTGCCGAGTGCAGCGTTAAACAACAAACAAAACGAAAATGCATGTACCGTTAAGACTACCTATAAGGAACCAAAATATTGAAACGCAATACAATACAGCTATTTTCTGAAACTGAATGAAACGACGGCTGGAAACTTTGTTGTTTGGTTTTTTTTCCGTCTATTGAGGATGGGTATGTAGAACATCAACTAAGTACGCTTTATATTTGTTTTTGAGTTCAGCTAAGACAAACCTTCGTGATGGATAAAAACGAATACGGCTTTATGTTTTATGTCGGTAACATGTACAATGTACATACCACATTTTTTTTTACCAGATTTGGATGACAAAAACTGATTCAAAAGTACGTTTTTAATTCAGTTATTAACATCTATCCTGAACAGGATAATGGGACTTCCAAGTTTCATTTGCAATTGTACGTGCATGTCTACACACAGATACAGTTTATTTACGGCAGTGTAATGAATCATTGTTGTTTTTTGTCAGCTGTATTTCAAATCATAAACCCCATCCACAAATGGTCATGAAAGCTGCTTGTATATTAGACTGCAATATCGTTTAAGTCTGGTGTATCAATATTTGACCCTGCACAAAGCCTTGCTATTTACACTGAGCATGTGAGCATTATGTAAATATATATACACTACCGGGTTCCTCTAAAAGGTTTTAGATAGTTCAATGACACATGTAAACCATAAATGGACACTTTTTGCTGTTCAGGTAAACAAATAGGTTGATTAAAAACGGCAATTTCAAAGGTGAAACGTGAGTTAAAAAGGTCAAATAATTACTTTTAAGCACTCAAAAATTCATTCTTAAAGCTTCTTTCATGTTCCTCCACGATCGTAGCTCCACGAAGATGTTTTGTCGTGGAACATTTTACTGAACATTATTTTGAAGTTTAGAAAAGATCTTCGCTTACAGGATAGTTTTTAATGTTACATTTGTATTAGAATGTGCGCCGTGGTTATCAAAGTAGTGTCAACGTGTGCCTTCAGGCAGTTCAACCATAATGACATTTGTCTTCAAGTTGCATTTTCAATATGTAGAAGAGGTATGTGCAATATTGACAGTCGTACTGTCTCAGGAGCCCATACGCCCAATACAATGTCGTCTGCTTTTCCCAACTTGATATTTGTGACTACCAAATGTTGTTGAATCTAACTGTCGCGTGCATTGTGTTTAGAGAAAAGTACGACAGTCTTATTTGACATGTTCACAGCGGTGTTTACACTCACGGCCTGACCGACATTCCGACAGATCTTCCCGATTGTCAATATCGAGCCTTCGGACGTTTTTGTCACTGTCATTATCTTCAAACGTAAAACACAGTTCTTTTTGTCAACTTTGTGTTTCGTCTGCTGCAAACGAAATAAGGGAATACAATTGTGGTTTCAACCCTGTGGAACGGGACACACGCAGAGCTCCAGATAAGCTCTTGGTGTTGTGGGTATTTTACCCATGCATTATAAAATCATTGGGTATCAGTAATTCTATCTGGGTATTCAAATTTCTGTTACCCACTAGTTTTACACATGTGGGTATTTAAGTTGAATATTTAAAAACACTATTCATCAGTCCCTGCAAACTGGTGTCGTGTGGGTTCGATAGGACTAAAAAATACCACGATACTTCCACAAGAAAGTGTGATGGCAAATGATCATGATGTAACTGTCATCGTGGAGTTTGGCAAGGTTGACGGAATGCCCGTTTATAATTTCAAAATAAGTTGCTGATTTGCTAATCGAATACGCAGGGTTACTTCACAATATTTTGATGATAGCACAAGTTTTATTTTTGTAGCGTATCTGTAATGTTCGTTGCGTATTTGATACGCTTGGATTTTGTTTTACTGCATATTTCTGATGCGTATTTTACGCAGATACGCAGCTTATTCGGAGCTCTGCACATGTCAGAATAGGTCTTCAGTACCTCACGCTTGTGTAGAGCTGACTATGTGGTTCAAATTGTCTATGTCCACTCACTGGTGTATCTGGTAAACACTTACTCAGTTGTGGTGTCCAATGTGCTGTAAATTCTGCAATCTTGCATCTCATTTGCAGTGGTATTTTTAGGAATACCAGCTTCCAACCAATCAATTTGGCATCAGATCAGAGACGATATCAGCTGAATGTTTTGCTTTGAAAGGCTCAACAATGATAAGAACACACATGAAAATGCCTGTCAGTCTGTCAATATATATCAGTGGTGTGCCCAACTTCCTACTTCCTTTGTCATGATCTTGTGTAATGCAGAACTATAGAGTTGGGTGGAATGTATAGGTTTGTTTGTTGTTGAAGGTCACACTAAGTACTATTCCAGTTATATGGCAGCGGTCTGGAAATAATCAAGATAAGATAGATAATTATTATTGCAGAAAGGTTCCATTACGGGACAGATGCAATTTTAAAAGACAAAACAATGTGATTCATACATACATATATACAGACATACATAATTTGCATGCCTGTAGACACAAAAAACAAATCAGTATTACATATTTGATGATATTATACATAAAATGTCAACGGTTGATTATGAAGGGGTATTTATTGTTTGAAATGATAGACATGGAAACAAATGCAGTTGATGTTGACGGTTTCATTATTTGACAGGATGTAGGGAAATAATTTGTCTTCATGACTGTGGACATTTACATTTTGTGTGGATAATTTTCCAAAGAGGATGTTTCATTCTTGAGTGTGTTTAATACAGTGAAGTAAGTAGTGTTTTTCGTCATCAATGGTTGAACATGTAGAGCAAAGCCTCTGATGTAGTGGGGTTGGTGGCTTTGTATGTCTTCCAAGTTCAATATTTAATTTATGGTTACTTAATCTTAGTTTAGAATCTTAGTCAAGTCTGGACCAGACAATCCAGTGATTGACATCACGAACATCAATCCTCGCAATTGGGATACGATGACATGCATCAACAAGGTCTGCAAGCCTGACCACCTCAAATGCTTGCTGCTTCTTAGGGAAAGCATGTGTTTGCTGAAGACCTATTCTTACCCGGATGTTCAGGGTAGAATTTATTGGTAGATTTGTCACAAATGTGTGACAAACTTCCTCATTCATAAGACACTGAGGTATGTTATATAACATTTGTCAGCACAAGTCCAGCTTAACCTAGCAGCCTGCATATTGTCTGTCTTTCTTGTCTTTTGATCTTTTAATCCAAATTTATGGACAATCCATTGATCATATGGGAATACAGATGACTTTCGCTTAAATAAGCTAGTTTATGTCTTCAAAAGGAGATTGTTTGTTTTTATTTTTTTTATTTTTTACTTTTATCTAAAACATCAAATAATGAATGATTAATTTTTGTGCCCTAAATGAACGTCTCTACAACCATCCCAGCCTCAATCTTTGAAGTTAATTGTTGGTTCAAGAAAACAAACTGTAAGGTCTGGCTAGTTTCAGTAGAGGTACGTTTGTTGGAAGACCTGTGTTTGACTATGTTCTGTCCAATGTTTAGCCCCTCGAGGGCAAAGATGTTCAGACCCAACTGAAGGGTCAGCCTGACTGCTTCAGGCTGCGCTGTGCAGCATCTGGAATCTGTTGAAGAAGCTGACAGTAGCTTATGCAGCCATGACATTCCCGGAATGGTAGCCCGTGCAGTGCAAGGCAAACACGTCTGTTTGATCAACATCACCAGGCACATATGGTTAAATTAAATATAATCAAACATTGGCTTTGTGATATGGTTGAGAATGTTTTAGACTCGGGGAAATTATTTGTTTCTTGGGTTTTGCCTAGCAACCATAATAAACAACAAATACAATTTGCCTGCAGTTATACATGGTGGTAATGAATATGGTGTAAAACACATAGATTTCTGATGTGGAAGTTAGGGAAGGCTAACTTTAAATAAAACATGATTTATGGTCAAAGTTAAATTCAGATGCTTTGTTTCTATGAAGGATAAAAAATGTCTAGATCATGACCCATTCACTTACTGACATAAATTATTCGAATTTTGTTTATTGTTTCATCGACATAAAACTATTTCAATGAATTTATTTTCGGAATAAATTGCTAACTCAGCATAAGTCCTATTTCCCTTAATCTTGTCACCTATGAAACAAACAATCTGTTCTGTGTGCTTGTGTGAAATAGTTCCTGAGTTAGGTAGGGAAATTAGGACAACAAATACTGCTAAACCAGGGGATAATGAGCTATGAATGTTTAATGTCCAGTAAACACAGGATAAAAGCCACCAAGTTGGCCTGAGATCAGTCCATCACTTCTGGTGATACACAAGTGGCAGATTCCAGGCAGCCTATGGTAACTACCCTGTCCACATAGTGACTGACCAGGATAGGGCCTGACAGGAGGCCTCCAGTGTGGGGCTGCTGTCAGGGTGATGCTGGCTGCTGTCAGGGTGATGCTGGCTGGTGTCAGGGGGAGGACTAGTCATGGTAGTGCAACAGGTATTACTGCTGCAATTAAGGTTCTTCTGAGAAGGAAAGTCAAGCCTTGAGTGGAGGTCATGCTGTTTTCCAGTAAGGTACATTGGAGTGTAAGGACCTGTTGAATTAGAGCTCTGTATTTGGCTTAATGTTTTTGGTGAGAGGTTGGATGTGTGTCCTTCAACAATATGTTTGCATGTCACATGTTTGTGATCAATGTTTAGGGAGGTCTTGATAAAAGAAAATATTCAACTTGTCAAAAGTGCTTCGGAGAGTGTGGAAGTGTCTGAGTGGGGCATTCATGTTAAACTGTGACATGGTATCTCAGTGAGCTAGCATATAAAGTCAGCATTAGTCCAGCCAAGTACAAGCACTTGCACACACGCAAGCATGTGCATGCACATTGCTAATAAGTGACATTACTAAATGTGAGTCTGAACACTGTGTCATCAGACCCGGGGGTGGGACATTCTACTGCCCTGGCATCTAGCAGTTCCCAGACTGGTAGAATTTATATTGTTGTTTATATTTTTTGTCCACTGACCAGTAAATAATTGCAAGTTTCACAATTTTAACTGATTAGAGGGCACAGGTGGCCCAGTCATCTGAGGCGCCGTGATTCGCTGTGCAGAGTTGCGTCCCTTGGGCATGCCAGAAACCTATGATTGTGGGTTCGAATCCCGCTTCGCCCCGATTATGTTTCTAGGTTTGTCAGCACCATACCCGTGCTCGTGGGTTTCACCGAAGTGGTAAACGTCTAAGACCTGCATTACTTGGGCTTTCCTCCCACATTAAGCTGACACGAATTGATATAACTGGAATACTGTTTTGTCTTCCTAGAAGTAAAAAAACGTTACTCTTTAACTGCATTGTCAGATAATTTACACAAGGTACCAGTCAAAGCAGTAACAATATTTTATTAAGATGGTGTCTTGCATAAGAATCTAGATAAGTAGTCATCATCTGCAGACAGGTAGGTTTTGACAGTTTTATGGCCTTGGGATAGGTGGACATAATCTTTTTCCACACCTTTGCCAACCATGTTGACCCTTGAACACACAGACTTAAAGGATTAGCCAACATGTGCAGATCGTTTCACAGCCTGATGATGCAACCTTGATGTTACTCAATACTGACCAGCTCAATCATAGCCGACATATTGCCAGTGACATTTGGTCACTTGGAGGTGGTTTGATTGATAGGCGGTATCTAAAACATGCAACATTAAGGCTATAGATGGATTAGGCATGGATCAGTGCACCCAACTGGTCTACATATGCTGGCGACAGAAAGGTTCAGGCTAGAGTAGAAGCCCATCTGGTGCAGGTAGGTTGTGCAGGGAGTTAGTGGATTATCCTCATCTATTACTGAAAGGTTCAGGCAGAGTAGCAGCACATCTGGTGCAGGGAGTTAGTGGATTATCCTCATCTATTACTGAAAGGTTCAGGCAGAGTAGCAGCACATCTGGTGCAGGGAGTTAGTGGATTATCCTCATCTTTAATTACTGAAAGGTTCAGGCAGAGTAGCAGCACATCTGGTGCAGGGAGTTAGTGGATTATCCTTGTCTGTTACTGAAAGGTTGGGGTTAGAGTAGAAGCACATTTGGTGCATGGAGTGAGGGGATTATCCTCATCTATTACTGAAAGGTTGGGGCTAGAGTAGAAGCACATCTGGTGCAGGGAGTTAGTGGATTATCATCGTCTATTACTGAAAGGTTGGGGCTAGAGTAGCAGCACATCTGGTGCAGGGAGTTAGTGGATTATCATCGTCTATTACTGAAAGGTTGGGGCTAGAGTAGCAGCACATCTGGTGCAGGGAGTTAGTGGATTATCCTTGTCTGTTACTGAAAGGTTGGGGTTAGAGTAGCAGCACATTTGGTGCATGGAGTGAGGGGATTATCCTCATCTATTACTGAAAGGTTGGGGCTAGAGTAGAAGCACATCTGGTGCAGGGAGTTAGTGGATTATCATCGTCTATTACTGAAAGGTTGGGGCTAGAGTAGCAGCACATCTGGTGCAGGGAGTTAGTGGATTATCATCGTCTATTACTGAAAGGTTGGGGCTAGAGTAGCAGCACATCTGGTGCAGGGAGTTAGTGGATTATCCTTGTCTGTTACTGAAAGGTTGGGGTTAGAGTAGAAGCACATCTGGTGCATGGAGTGAGGGGATTATCCTCATCTATTACTGAAAGGTTGGGGTTAGAGTAGAAGCACCTCTGCTAGGCCATGGTGTTGGTCAAGGCCTGATACGGCTCTGCTAGGTCATTGTCGTCCTTGGTTACCCAGTATATTTGTTCTCCAGTATTTCATGATGAAGACCCTGGACCCATAGCTTCACCACTTCAGCTGCTCCTATCTCAAACACCAAACCTACTTTTCTCTCACTCATGTATTTATTTGATTGAAAGGCAATTTTTCAGTGTTGTGGCATTGAAATTGGTGTCAAGAAAAACAAAGCTATGATAGTGAAAGGGTGCGGGGTATTTATCATAATGGAATGGAGACACAATACACTGGATAAACGAGGACGGTTTGATAAACAGTATACTCCATGAGAGATCCTGGCGCTCAGAAAATTGACAGCGGAGGGAGACTTTTTGTTCTAACTAGGGGACGCCTTTGAAGACTACTTACAGACCGGTTCAGAAGTTGGTCAGGGGTGGTTATTGGTGCATTATTGCCAGGTCTGTATGGCACTGTAGTGGCTGTACAGGGACGGCTGGATACAGCCCGAGAGAGGCAGGTTTCACAGTGATGGTTATTGGGGCATTATTGCCAGGTCTGTATGGCACTGTAGTGACTGTACAGGGACGGCTGGATACAGCCCGAGAGAGGCAGGTTTCACAGTGATGGTTATTGGTGCATTATTGCCAGGTCTGTATGGCACTGTTGTGACTGTACAGGGACGGCTGGATACAGCCCGAGAGAGGCAGGTTTCACAGTGATGGTTATTGGGGCATTATTGCCAGGTCTGTATGGCACTGTTGTGACTGTACAGGGACGGCTGGATACAGCCCGATAGAGGCAGGTTTCACAGTGATGGTTATTGGGGCATTATTGCCAGGTCTGTATGGCACTGTAGTGGCTGTACAGGGACGGCTGGATACAGCCCGAGAGAGGCAGGTTTCACAGTGATGGTTATTGGGGCATTATTGCCAGGTCTGTATGGCACTGTTGTGACTGTACAGGGACGGCTGGATACAGCCCGAGAGAGGCAGGTTTCACAGTGATGGTGAATGGCATAGGAGTGGGTATTGTTCCTTTGTGCATGAGAACATGTGTCTCCGAGTTGTCCCACACTCAGTGCAATGTGTGAATCATACCTGGTCGTCATCCATTATGTCTTGATAATAGAAAGCTCACATTTATGGAGTTGCCCTCAGGCATTTATTGCACTCAGAGTTTCGGGATTAACAGTGTGTGAGCAAGTTCAAATTAGTGTTAAGAGCACTTATACAGTTAAAGGCAAGTGAGTTAGGTCAAATTATATGTAGTTCCCAAGAGCTACTCTCATGGGCCACAACAACATCTCCATAACGCCAAGGGCACTTTCTCAAATGATGAAGGAAATTTGCCATTGCAGGTTATCCTCATGTGTTTTGTGTGGATGGATTAGCTGCAGTATTTGATAATGACCTGCAAGAAAGGCTTGTCTCGACTAATGTGAGCTATTAATTGAGTTGATGTAATCGCTGCTTCTAAGTAGCCGTGGTTAAGCCTAACTGTCATCCATGGGTAATTCGAAGTGAGGGCAACCTGCTACACAACCTTGGCCCAGCCATGTTTCTTGCGTCAAACCTTGTATTTGTTGATGTGTCTCGATACATATCCTAATAATAATCCTTAAACAGGTGTGTTTTCTGTTAAAAAAATATGATTTTATGGGATATATGAAATACAAAAACATCTTGGATGTTGTTTGGTTTGCCTCGTAGTTGAAGGGCTCCCTGGTTAGTTTGATCCCCTTGGATGTGTGTGTAGTTTCTACCATGATTGGGGGTGGTCGGGTAGCTTAGTGTTTAAATCATTTGCTTGACACGCCAAAGACCCAGTTCGATTCCCGACATGGGTACAATGTGTGATGCCCTTTTCTGGTGTCCCCCGCTGTGATATTGATGGAATATTGCTAAAAGCGGCGTAAAATCAAACTCACTCACTCTGCCATGATTGGGTTCTACTGCTCTGATACTGCTGGATTAATTATGAGCGGCATAACACTTGACTTCTCTGACCCCATTGTATTTTGTAACTGTTTTGAAAGTGAACTCATGTTATGTTGCAGGAAGTGACAATATTCATCCAACGTGGACCAGATATGAGAAGAAGTTTTCATTAATTCTACATCATAATTCCCTTGGATTCTGCAGTATTACCTCACCATGTCAGTGAACGGAGATTCAGAATATGTCCCCTCCCCCCGGCCTCACCCCCGTGTCCGCCCTGAGGCCATGAGCAATGCAGAAAGGAACCGGGGTGGGATAGAGAAGTGGTTTGACTATTCCGACAACATCAACAACTACAGCTCCCCACGCCCTGGTGTACGGAACGTATCGGCTGAAGCGCAGAAAATAGCTGACATCAACAAAGGTAGTATGAATAATATGATGCAGGGCTACCCTGATCCGCCAATCCAGCGACAGATTCACCCCCGGGGTGTCAGCGGGGAGGCAGCTGAAGTTGCGAACTCCAACAAAGGGGCAGAAATGAGGAGACTTATCGATAACTATGGCAACCTGGAGGTGTCTGACAGACCGGGGATGAAGGTGAAGGGCAGTGATGCTGAGGAGTATGCAGTCAGGAATAACGGCACCGTCAATAATGTGATGAACAATTACGGCAACCACCCCATGTCCCCCGCCCCACCCGCCAAATTGGGGCTAGGCGGTGAGGAGGTTGCTGTCAAACACAAGGGTGCTGGCATGGGTCCTCTGCTACGGATGGAGGAGAAGAGGTCACCAAAAGATATCAAGATCAGCAGTCTTCATCAGCAGTCTGAAGGGTGAGTCTTTACTTATGTTGGGAATCGATTTCTGTTTTACAAAACTGTTTTGGACACGAGCTTTGAAAGAGAATGTTTCTTTAGTTTATTCGATATGTCAATGTTTAGGAGAGTAAAAGAAATTTATGATTTCAACAATTATACTTTAAAGGGCAACCAGAAAAGTCATTTCTGCCATGGCAGTCATATCGAAAATCTTACATACTTACTGGGCAGTGTCTGCATGGATAGGGGAATAATATCCCTCCTTTTGATTGTCGGGGGGTCTGACTTATCCTTGATAAAAAGCCCTAGCTTCATTTTTCTAACAACTGGACCATCGTTTGGACAGATCATGGATCACTTGACCTATATATACCATCTGAAGTTCTGGAATTTTGGAAGGATTTGTTCGTTATAACAATTTTAAACAACATCCAACACATCATGTCTGTGATGCTGGATTGCGTCACTGACTCACTTTGAGATTGGCTCAGACAGCTTCAGGTGAGCTACAGTGCCACAGTATTTTTCTTTCTCATCTCGTCTCCCCTTGACATGCACAATATTGTTTGGTGAGGTGGGTAGTGTTCTACTAGTACATGGTTTCCTCAGTGAAACTGACCCACCTGCACAGGACTCCACTCCACAGAAGATGCACAGCCTTACAGGACACCACAGATTTGTGAAGGAGATATCACCTTCGTTACCTGCACTAGTTCAGGTGTACGATTGCAGGTGTAATGCTCTTTGAATACTTCCCTGGAGGAAAACATTACCCTTATAACAATTTACTTGTAATATTATTAGACGTGTTTGTAAGTATATGCAATTTTAGCCAATACTTTAAGTAATAATGTTGATATAACCAATTCTCATGTGGATATATATGCAAACCTTAGGAGCAATTAGGTTTAGGAAATAGTCACTGACAGTGACAAGAAGTTGTATTAAGACTGTTATTTTATTTAGCTATCAACACTTTCAATACTCTACAACTGTGTGACATATATAATGCATTCTTCATACTGAGCATTTGTCAGATCTGAATACCGTATACAAGAAACGTGGTCACTAAGATCACAAATGTCACGCACCAGGACAACATATATCCAAGAACACAAGAGGAATAGTCTTTATTGTAATGTGTGTTTGTCACAACAAAGTGTACAGCTGCTCTGGCAATCAATCTATTTGACAAGAATTGACAAGAGTCAATCTATTTGACAGAAGCTGACAGTGTTGGTAGTTCCCCTTGGGTCTGGTCTAAGCAGCCTTGGTAGGCACTAGTCTTGTAATAATGTGCCTGTCGCTATAGGCAAGGTCTGGTCATCCATCAAACTACATCATAAGATCACATAAATATTATATAGTGAGGCAAGCCCTTGTGAATTAATAGCTTAATCTTGATTAATGCCTCTTAACCCCTTTAAGCTTGTAAAGTCCTCCCACATAGTATAGAACAAGCTCAGAGCAGTCATGGGTCATAAGTCACAAACACTCCATATTGGTTTATGATAATTCCTACTAGCCTAGTAACACTAGCATATATTTAGCTGTGTTCAAAGAGTAATAGCTTGATCATTAAATCACCACTAACCTCTTTGAAGCAGTATATATATATATAATATATTCAGTTTGACAGATAAATCATATTTCAACATTTCATTCGAAACAATCTTTTTCTATTAAATCTAGTGCAAAAGGTGTATATTTTGCATGTAAGATTTGCATAATGACAAACTGTAGCTATGACAATGACAATCCCTGGCCAGAACATGCAATGATTCATCCTCTCTTCATGTGATGGAGATGTCTAGACTAACAGCCTGTGTTGTAATGTTACATCGTGCTGCCTGCTGGACCATCCTGATGGGGGGTCCACAGGGTGACCTGCTGGGCCTTTGTTCTTTACCTCAGTGAGGGCAGTTTCCCTGCTGCACATCATGGACCCTGCAGCTATATAGAAGAAGGCTGCTAATGTGCATGGCATGCTGTCTCAGTGTAATATTTGACCTGGCAGTAGATCTCCATATACAAACTTACAAACAATGTTCTGGTAAAACCTTCAAATTTGAGCAGGGCATGGCTGATTACACAAGATGAATGTTTTAGGAATGCGGTGATGCATGGAGATAACATATTGATGTTGACTGCATGAATGTCCTAAAATACAGGACAATACATGAATTATTTCTCACTTGCATTCACTCACTTTGAAACTCCACTTCCAGTGTGTCATTATATGACCTGATGGAGATGGTTACCTTCTGTCAGCTGAAATAGTGAAATGAGTTTGTTTGAAACCTCTCGTTGTATCTGTCAGGGTTCTACAGGACACACAAATGTGCATCCAGTTCACACAAATGTGCATCCAGTTCACACAAATGTGCATCCAGTTCACACAAATGTGCATCCAGTTCACGCAAATGTGCATCCAGTTCACACAAATGTTGAGAATAGATGCAGAAAAAGAATATACTGCATATTTAGGGAGTAGGGACATACAATAATATTCATTGTACCAGTAGCGCATCAAGAGCAGTGATGGGTGTCTGTCATTTCATCCATCAATCATGTCCACTGTCCACATGGTCATTGATTCATTCCAAGAAACATTTTATAGCAGCAGCAGCCATCTTTGATGAAATAATGACAAACAATACTTTACCAGAATACTGTATTTGACGTACTAAGTGCCCAGGGCGCTCTCAAAACCATAAATAGGGGTCTCTTATTACAATATTAGTTTGGTGACATAATTATTTGGTTGAAAGATTGTTAATTTCGTGCATGGACCCTTGATATGAGTAATTGAGGTCCTCTGGACCCCCACTTTTGTCAGTCAAGGTAAAGCCCTGATCTGTACTTACTTCTACAATGTCACGTAAAGTGCTTGTTGGTTTTGAAAGTCGAGCTCATGATAATGGAACCCTTCTGACAGTACAGATGTAGCAACTAATGGCATAGTCTTATATATGTGGTACACTAAAGGTGCAGTACAGTCTCTCCTGTTCCTAGTGCTGGAGACTGAGCTTGTCAACACTGAACATAGGTTTACTGCTCCTGTGTACTGAACACTTACTATAAACATTTGGGATAGTGACTGGTATGTTCAATATATGTACTTGTGGTAGCAGGCCTGTCTGTCTGGGCAAGGATTGACCTGTATGCTCAATACAAGTAGAAGGCCTGCCTGGCTGGGCTAGGATTGACCTGTATGTTCAATATATGTATCAGGCCTGCCTGGCTGGGCAAGGATTGACCTGTATGTTCAATATATGTATCAGGCCTGCCTGGCTGGGCTAGGATTGACCTGTATGTTCAATATATGTATCAGGCCTGCCTGGCTGGGCAAGGATTGACCTGTATGTTCAATATATGTATCAGGCCTGCCTGGCTGGGCAAGGATTGACCTGTATGTTCAATATATGTATCAGGCCTGCCTGGCTGGGCAAGGATTGACCTGTATGCTCAATACATGTAGCAGGCCTGCCTGGCTGGGCTAGGATTGACCTGTATGTTCCATACATGTAGTAGGCCTGCCTGGCTTGGCAAGGATTGACCTGTATGCCCAATACATATACAGCTACATGTTGAACATTACACTAACGTCTTGTGTTTCTTGTCAGTTTGGTGACAGCCTTACCCATCGCGGCAGTGTGCTGACATCATGACATGTTGTAGAAGTGCTATGTATGTAGCTTGTAGGTGATGCCACCCAACACATGATCCGGGCACGGCCATCTACACAAGAAATGAACTTCTTTGCAATGTAGCAATAGCTTGCCATAAAATATGCAGGTCAATCACACCCATTGTCTTGGAGGTAATATCCAAACATGTCTCAACATGTGTGATGAAATATTCCCTGTAAGATACATGTGTTTTTCAGGGGCACAAGTGGCCTAGTCTGAGCTGTTTGATCTTAGGGTACAGGTTTGTGGCCCTTAGCTGAACCAGGATCCCCTAGTCTGGGTTCAAGTCCCTGGTTGGTGTGCTGTCACCACAGCCCTGCTTGTGGCTTTCTCCAAAGTGACAAACATCTACGATCACGTTGTACTTTCATCTCCTCGTACGCTAACATGCCGTGACGTAACTGAACATTGGCCGTGGTTTTTAATACGTGGAACTTGGATAAACAGGAAGACCAGTATCACTAGAAGACTACCATATAATTATGAAAATACTTTTTGATGGCATTTTGAGCCCTCTGGAGGGTAAACTAATTTCCTACTTGTTGAATCGAAAACTGCTATCGTATTCGAAGTAATAAGCGCCCACGGCATTATTTGCTATTGGCAAGTGAACAATCCTAATTAGCACCCCTTCTGATAGATCAATGTTCACAAAACTTAAATTTATTCGCGTAAAATACGCACTCATGTGTTATATGCACACTTAATTATGGGCCATTAAATTCTAGAAAAATATATCTGTCGTATATAAACATTTCAGGCTGTCAGCATAAATCACAAAATTAACGACCAAAATAATATTCTAATAAGAGCCCCCTATTTATTATTTTGAGAGCGCCCCGGGTGCTTATTATGTAGAATACGGTATTTGGGTAAAGTATTGTTTATCGTTATTTCATCAAAGATGGCTGCTGCTGCTATAAAATGATTCACTGCTCTAGTTGTGAAACAAATAATGAGGTTATTTAAGGTTAGGAAATCTACATGTGACCTGAGGGGACAACAGTGATGTTGATGGCTGTGTGTCACCTGCTTGATCGGGGCAATGTGTACTTGTCAACAACCACCAGTACACTTGTTTTAAAACCTGACTTCAGCAGATGAGTTGAAGGGGTTCCAAATGAACTGGGTTTTTATTAGACATCATAGAGTACCAAAAATGCTGCAAGCATGGATCGATGTATGATATTTGAGGACAATATTTAGTGTTGTGAATTATACAGAATGTTGTGATAGAAGACATGGATTTGGGAATTTGCCATGACTATGATTCATATGTATGACTCTTGGTGAATAATGTTTTTTCGATTTGGAATAATTCTGTTGTCACAGTATTCTGTGGATGTCTTTAAACGTTGTTGAAGTCAAGATTTGTTTCACTGAAATTGTGCAATGTTTGTCGAGGTTTGAACTTGAAACATACCAGGCATTGCTGAGGTATTAAGATCCGCTAAGACAACAAAAAGACAAAAAACAAATTAACGTTGTTGAAGTCAAGATTTGTTTCACTGAAATTGTGCAATGTTTGTCGAGGTTTGAACTTGAAACATACCAGGCATTGCTGAGGTATTAAGATCCGCTAAGACAACAAAAAGACAAAAAACAAATTCTTGAGGACAACATTGAGATGCTATCATTCTTGACAAACGGATGCAGATACACTTTTTCATTCTTGTCTCCTGAAGATGCATTTATATGGTGTCGGGCACATTCCTGGTGGTGCTAGAGTCAGTCAGTTGTTTGTGTGAAGGCAGCAGATAGCCCAGCAAGGGAGACATGCACACGGCATCCTGCCATGGCCTCATCTGGCTCTGCCTCCCATGGCCTCATCTGGCTCTGCCTCCCATGGCCTCATCTGGCTCTGCCTCCCATGGCCTCATCCGGCTCTGCCTCCCATGGCCTCATCTGGCTCTGCCTCCCATGGCCTCATCCGGCTCTGCCTCCCATGGCCTCATCCGGCTCTGCCTCCCATGGCCTCATCCGGCTCTGCCTCCTATGGCCTCATCTGGCTCTGCCTCCCATGGCCTTATCTGGCTCTGCCTCCCATGGCCTCATCTGGCTCTGCCTCCCATGGCCTCATCCGGCTCTGCCTCCCATGGCCTCATCTGGCTCTGCCTCCCATGGCCTCATCTGGCTCTGCCTCCCATGGCCTCATCCGGCTCTGCCTCCCATGGCCTCATCCGGCTCTGCCTCCCATGGCCTCATCCGGCTCTGCCTCCCATGGCCTCATCCGGCTCTGCCTCCCATGGCCTCATCCGGCTCTGCCTCCCATGGCCTCATCCGGCTCTGCCTCCCATGGCCTCATCCGGCTCTGCCTCCCATGGCCTCATCCGGCTCTGCCTCCCATGGCCTCATCCGGCTCTGCCTCCCATGGCCTCATCCGGCTCTGCCTCCCATGGCCTCATCCGGCTCTGCCTCCCATGGTCTCATCCGGCTCTGCCTCCCATGGCCTCATCCGGCTCTGCCTCCCATGGCCTCATCCGGCTCTGCCTCCCATGGCCTCATCCGGCTCTGCCTCCCATGGCCTCATCCGGCTCTGCCTCCCATGGCCTCATCCGGCTCTGCCTCCCATGGCCTCATCCGGCTCTGCCTCCCATGGCCTCATCCGGCTCTGCCTCCCATGGCCTCATCTGGCTCTGCCTCCCATGGCCTCATCTGGCTCTGCGGATTGCTGCTGGTCAGGGAGGCTTGCAGATGAATATTTCATGACAAACATGTCACATTGTTTCTTTACAAGGTGTTAAGTATCTTTGTCACCATGGACTAGAATTATTGTAATTTAAATCTCTGAGTATTTTATTCTTCTTAGTCAGCTGTATTCTGGTCACCTTGTACCATCTAATGATGTATTTCAATGATGCTAGGCAATTTAAGTTGGGGTCAACAGATAGCATGCTTTTGTAAACGAAGTATCTCTTTTTATATTCTGGTTGTTTTTTGTAGATTATCCTATAAATGTATGTGCCCCAGAGGAATAATTATGTTTTTTATGTTTACAAATGGAGGAGGTTTGGGTCATGGGATAGGGTGTGGGTCATGGGATAGGGTTTGGGTCATGGGATAAGGTTTGGGTCATCGGATAGGGTTTGGGTCATCGGATAGGGTTTGGGTCATCAGATAGGGTTTGGGTCATGGTTTAGGGTTTGGGTCATGGTGTAGGGTTTGGGTCATGGTATAGGGTTTGGGTCATGGTGTAGGGTTTGGGTCATGGTGTAGGGTTTGGGTCATCGGATAGGGTTTGGGTCATCGGATAGGGTTTGGGTCATCGGATAGGGTTTGGGTCATGGTTTAGGGTTTGGGTCATGGTGTAGGGTTTGGGTCATGGTATACGGTTTGGGTCATGGTGTAGGGTTTGCGTCATGGTATAGGGTTTGGGTCATGGTGTAGGGTTTGGGTCATGGTATAGGGTTGGGTCATCGGATAGGGTTTGGGTCATGGGATAGGGTTTGGGTCATCGGATAGGGTTTGGGTCATGGGATAGGGTTTGGGTCATGGTGTAGGGTTTGGGTCATCGGTTTGGGTTTGGGTCAGTTGCAACTTCATCTCTCACAACTTGTACCGTATTGTGACTGAGGGAGGTAATGGTGAGAGACTTGTTTAATGAATCCGGGTTTATGGATGTACAGTGATGTAGGCGGACTGTGCAGAGGGGGATGAGAGGCAGAGGGCAGGCATCACACACGAGTGTGTTGGACGAGGTTGATGCAGTAATTTAGATGGACCAGTAGTCCAAGGCACTGCAGAGTTGTGTTCCTTTATTGTGCCAGGATCCAACATTCAGGGGTCTGAATCCCAAATTATGGTGCTTGGTTTGTCAGTACCCTATACAAGTTCATGGTTCACACCAAGTGGTAAGCTGTGTGACTACAGGCTTGCCCCTGCATGCCGTGATCCAGCTGAATGTTCAAAGCAGTGTTAATGTCCAACCTACTCACTCCGATGTGTAGCAGCTGAATGCCCTGTACAGCATCTTACATGATGGATATTCACAGTACCAGAGCCATGTGTACCTCACAGGGGTCAGCGGGAACTCTGCCATCCAACTGAAGAAAATAACCAACTCTTCATTCTAGAAATGGTTGTTCATCCTCAATACCCCCACGTGCCCTCGACATGGACAGGGGGCTGTGGGTCCTGTCTCTGAAGGGGTACATGTGCTCCTCCATGACACCATGCTGCGTCCTCTGTGCACGACTGCTTCGGGGAGGCTCAGTTGGGTCAACGAGTGATGCTTTCATAATTAAGGGCAGCGAGGATCAAAACTTGTTTGTTGTTATGAGCAGAGCTCAAGATAACTTTTTGAGCATTTGAGTTTTACTCAAAGGTTTCATTTTAATTGGGTTATTACATTTTTCATTGGATAACCAATATTTTTTCACTCATCTATTCATCACTCTATTGGGTTTTTCCCCAAATGAATAAACATTTTAAGATTTCAAAGAAAATGTTTTCAATGTATATTAGGGTTATAGGCTTGACTCAGAAAGTAAATTAGCTCGTAATTGTGTTTTGGAATTTAGCTGAAAAAGCTTTATTGGGTATTTTATATCTTTGAGTTTTTCATTTAATGCATGCGTTTCTGTACACAAGATAATTGAAAGTAATTGGGTTTTGAATAATTTGGGGGGTATTTTACACAAATACGGAGCTTATCGGTGGCTCTGTATAAGGACGGCACATCAGGACATAATGACGGGGTAATGAAGTTCGATGGGGAAGCTCTGCATGGGCTGAATGTAATACATGGTGTTATGGCACGGCCTTGAACGTCTTCCTGACACCCCCGTGTAGGCTGGGTGCATTCACAGGAAACACACAAAAGTAGGCAGAGAAATATACTTATGATACCTTTTCCTCAAGTGTTTCTGTCAAACTCACCATGAGAAACTGTGGGTGCATGGTATGCTCAGAAATAGAATTGTTTCAGAATTGTTTTAAAATATTAACTAATGGCTATTTTAATTGTATGAAAATTACCTTAATAGCTGGTGTTTGGGGATGATCTTCTGGTGTCCTTGCCGTGATACTACTGGACTATTGCTAAAAGCATCTTAAAGCCATGCTTGCACACTCACTCACTCACTCACTCACTCACTCACTCACTCACTCACTCACTCACTCACTCATGGTCATCAGTGGAGTTGCCTGGGGAGGCGCGCAGTGACAGTTGGGAAATACTGAAATTATGTGAATATATGTGTATTTTAATGATTAATTTAATAAATAATGTTTCATTGGGGATAATTAATGAAAGCTGTATCAACTATAAATAATTCTTTGCATCTGATTTTTTTTTCTTATTTTAGTTTCTTTGTCTAACTTGTGATCAAACATACTTCAAAAGTTTATTTGTGTTTAGGAGTTGTGTTAAGGAAATAACGTTTAAGATTCACATTGCATAGAGTAAATGCTTTGAAGTATTGACGGGAGAATTGTATGACATGTCCGTGTGTGTGATGGGGTGGGTGACACATGAGGACCGAGATGATTGTGTACAGTTGCATGGAAAGGGCTGATCTGTCCTGTCTGCTGAGATGGATTCACATCAGCTGGGACGGTTCATAAATCAGCGGAACAGTGCAGTGTCCTCGTTCATGTCACCAGACATCCATCATTACCTGGAGATTGCAATTGGAAGCCGTGGATGGCGGATACAACTACTTACATCAGACACTGGGATGGACGGGATATCGTTGAAGGGCCTACAGTGTAATATTTGGGGCAAAACATCATTTTGTTAAAAAAGTACTGGGAAAAAATCATGCCTCAGGTTGATGATGACTGACTGCTGTTATATTGCTGAAATATTGCTGTCTGGGCATTACAAAAACATCGCTCACTGACAATATCCAGCTAATCCAGTTGATCTATGTGTAGGGCTGTTCAGTTTCTGGTGTGAGGGCTCTCTGTTACTGAGTTAAGCCGCTGGAACAAACAAGAGACATGCATCTCTCTCAGCAGGGAGTAGACCAAACGTCCTGGGTACCTGTTTCACAACCTTTCATCTCAAACCTATGTCATGCAACGTAACTAGAACTAAGGTTGCCATGGTGACATATTTTGTACTTGCTCATTATGAGCATTCTCCAATTAGTGACAGAGACAAACAGTTCTCTGAGACGGGCAGGTCCTAGTGGGAAGCAATGTGCAGACATCCCTGCCACAGCAGGGGCAAGCCCTGTCCCACTATCTACATGCTGGGGCGACACCATCAGGGCTGGGGCAGTACCTGGGGCAGTGCAGAGCCTGCTGCTGCTGCCTGCTATTGCTGCTCCTGCTGCCGGTCAGGGCACCGCAGGATGTGACTGTGTGTAGTCTAAAGGCTGGTCAGGGCACCACAGGATGTGACTGTGTGTAGTCTAGAGGCCGGTCAGGGCACCACAGGACGTGACTGTGTGTAGTCTAGAGGCTGGTCAGGGCACCACAGGATGTGACTGTGTGTAGTCTAGAAGCCGGTCAGGGCACCACAGGATGTGACTGTGTAGTCTAGAGGCGGTCAGGTCACCGCAGGATGTGACTGTGTGTAGTCTAGAGGCTGGTCAGGGCACCACAGGATGTGACCGGGTAGTCTAGAAGCCGGTCAGGGCACCACAGGACGTGACTGTGTGTAGTCTAGAGGCCGGTCAGGGCACCACAGGACGTGACTGTGTGTAGTCTAGAGGCCGGTCAGGGCACCGCAGGATGTGACTGTGTAGTCTAGAGGCCGGTCAGGGCACCACAGGATATGACTGTGTGTAGTCTAGAGGCCGGTCAGGGCACCACAGGATATGACTGTGTAGACTAGGACCAGTCAGGGCACCGCAGGATGTGACTGTGTGTAGTCTAGAGGCTGGTCAGGGCACCACAGGATGTGACCGGGTAGTCTAGAAGCCGGTCAGGGCACCACAGGATGTGACTGTGTGTAGTCTAGAGGCCGGTCAGGGCACCACAGGACGTGACTGTGTGTAGTCTAGAGGCCGGTCAGGGCACCGCAGGATGTGACTGTGTGTAGTCTAGAGGCCGGTCAGGGCACCACAGGATATGACTGTGTAGACTAGAGGCCGGTCAGGGCACCGCAGGATATGACTGTGTAGACTAGAGGCCAGTCAGGGCACCGCAGGATGTGACTGTGTGTAGTCTAGAGACCGGTCAGGGCACCACAGGATATGACTGTGTAGTCTAGAGGCCAGTCAGGGCACCGCAGGATGTGACTGTGTGTAGTCTAGAGGCTGGTCAGGGCACCACAGGATATGACTGTGTAGACTAGAGGCCAGTCAGGGCACCGCAGGATGTGACTGTGTGTAGTCTAGAGGCCAGTCAGTGCGGGTCAGGGCTAATGCCAGACAGCTTGGGGGTGGGGGGGTGTTGGCTTCCAGGTGCATCATGTAGATGGCAGCCCCCAGATTAGGGGAGACTTAATGGCCATTAGACACATAGCTGGTATTTCCTAGGTGTGATTAGGTAGCTGTACCCCTGATACAGCGCTGTGTGATGTCTGCCCGACCCTGCCACTGCCGCCGCTGTAGGGTACAGGAAGCAGGCCTCACCTACAACTCATTTCCTGGTTCCTATAGTAATGGAGGCAGACTAGAAGATGGAACTGTATGGACAAATGTTCAAGAAGAAGGAATATGATCAGACGTCCAGTGTACTTGTACTTGGATAATGGTCATTTATTCAGCAAAATATCAGTACTCTCAATGTTTTCATATATATCTGAGGCCCATTTGAGATATATTGAAATGAGAAAATTCCTGTTTTAGTAAAGTATTATCCAATTATTTCATTGGTAGGTCTAGGTGACAGTCTAGTCAAGGTGATAGTCACTGGTAGGTCTAGGTGACAGTCTAGTCAAGGTGATAGTCACTGGTAGGTCTAGGTGACAGTCTAGTCAAGGTGATAGTCATTGGTAGGTCTAGGTGGCAGTCTAGTCAAGGTGATAGTCATTGGTAGGTCTAGGTGGCAGTCTAGTCAAGGTGATAGTCATTGGTAGGTCTAGGTGACAGTCTAGTCAAGGTGATAGTCACTGGTAGGTCTAGGTGACAGTCTAGTCAAGGTGATAGTCACTGGTAGGTCTAGGTGACAGTCTAGTCAAGGTGACAGTCATTGGTAGGTCTAGGTGGCAGTCTAGTCAAGGTGATAGTCACTGGTAGGTCTAGGTGACAGTCTAGTCAAGGTGATAGTCACTGGTAGGTCTAGGTGACAGTCTAGTCAAGGTGACAGTCATTGGTAGGTCTAGGTGGCAGTCTAGTCAATGTGATAGCCATTGGTAGGTCTAGGTGACAGTCTAGTCAAGGTGATAGTCATTGGTAGGTCTAGGTGACAGTCTAGTCAAGGTGATGGTCACTGGTAGGTCTAGGAGACAGTCTAGTCAAGGTGATAGTCACTGGTAGGTCTAGGTGACAGTCTAGTCAAGGTGACAGTCATTGGTAGGTCTAGGTGGCAGTCTAGTCAAGGTGATAGTCACTGGTAGGTCTAGGTGACAGTCTTGTCAAGGTGATAGTCATTGGTAGGTCTAGGTGACAGTCTAGTCAAGGTGATAGTCACTGGTAGGTCTAGGTGACAGTCTAGTCAAGGTGATAGTCACTGGTAGGTCTAGGTGGCAGTCTAGTCAAGGTGATAGTCATTGGTAGGTCTAGGTGACAGTCTAGTCAAGGTGATAGTCACTGGTAGGTCTAGGTGACAGTCTAGTCAAGGTGATAGTCACTGGTAGGTCTAGGTGACAGTCTAGTCAAGGTGATAGTCACTGGTAGGTCTAGGTGACAGTCTAGTCAAGGTGATAGTCATTGGTAGGTCTAGGTGACAGTCTAGTCAAGGTGATAGTCATTGGTAGGTCTAGGTGGCAGTCTAGTCAAGGTGATAGTCATTGGTAGGTCTAGGTGGCAGTCTAGTCAAGGTGATAGTCATTGGTAGGTCTAGGTGGCAGTCTAGTCAAGGTGATAGTCACTGGTAGGTCTAGGTGACAGTCTAGTCAAGGTGATAGTCATTGGTAGGTCTAGGTGACAGTCTAGTCAAGGTGATAGTCACTGGTAGGTCTAGGTGACAGTCTAGTCAAGGTGATAGTCATTGGTAGGTCTAGGTGACAGTCTAGTCAAGGTGATAGTCATTGGTAGGTCTAGGTGGCAGTCTAGTCAAGGTGATAGTCATTGGTAGGTCTAGGTGACAGTCTAGTCAAGGTGATAGTCATTGGTAGGTCTAGGTGACAGTCTAGTCAAGGTGATAGTCATTGGTAGGTCTAGGTGACAGTCTAGTCAAGGTGATAGTCACTGGTAGGTCTAGGTGACAGTCTAGTCAAGGTGATAGTCATTGGTAGGTCTAGGTGACAGTCTAGTCAAGGTGACAGTCACTGGTAGGTCTAGGTGGCAGTCTAGTCAAGGTGATAGTCACTGGTAGGTCTAGGTGACAGTCTAGTCAAGGTGATAGTCATTGGTAGGTCTAGGTGACAGTCTAGTCAAGGTGATAGTCATTGGTAGGTCTAGGTGACAGTCTAGTCAAGGTGATAGTCATTGGTAGGTCTAGGTGACAGTCTAGTCAAGGTGATAGTCACTGGTAGGTCTAGGTGACAGCCTAGTCAAGGTGACAGTCAGGTTTACAGTTATACTGGAATAGTTTTACTGTGTGTGATAGTTTGCCATGTGATATTGAAAACACATGCAGTGTAAAATATTTCACTGCAGGGCAAACACTGACCTGACGCTGAAAGTCAAGTAGCTTCAATCAGGGACAACTTGATATGAAAAGAAAACAGCTCTGGCCAGCTGCCTGGTGTTGCTTACATCCTAGCTGATGGTCAAGTCAAATCTTGACTGTCGGATTGCATCCTTGCTCTCCGTTGCTAATAAACCTTCAGAGCTACAGATAAGCTGTGTATTTGCGTGAATTCTCCCTCCCACCCCCATCCAATTACTTTCAATCAATTGGAGTACAGAAACGCATGCATTAAATGTAAAACTCAGATGTATAAAAACAGCACGAGTAAATACCCAATGAAGCTTTTTCAGCATGCATACAAAGGAGCTCATTTCCGAAACACAATTACAAGGTAATTTATTTTCCGAGTCAGGCCTACATATTTAGAACAGTTACATCCACCTAAAACATTATTTCATATTTTTTTTCAATCATAAAATGTTGGGGGAAAACCCATTAGAGTGATGAATAGATGAGTGAACAAATATTGGTTACCCAATGAAAAATGTAATAACCCAATTAAAATGGGAGCTCGGAACCTGCTTCAGATAAAGTGACCACATTAGCCATGACAAGGCCACTGTGCAGTCACCCACCTAGGGTCCACCTTATAGTCTGTCCCCCAGACACTACAGAATTCATTAGAAAAGATCCAAACTCTAGAATGATTTGGCAAGTCTAGATTGCCTCAGTCTGAAATTAAGCATTGATTTGGGATCCATTTGGATTGTATTGTTTTTATTTTGTCTATATATATATATTTAAATGTGATAACTTAACATCTTAAGTGTGTAAATAATGTATGTTAATTGTGTGAGGCACACATATTCGTCAGTCTGTTCACTACTTTCAACACAAAACAGGTTGTTTTCCAATCAAAGTTGAATGAGAAGAGAGTTACTTCACCGAAGCCATAAGAAAACACCGTCCGCTCAACTCTGTATAAACGCATAACAGTAGGCAACTGTTGACAACTTGTTTGGTGTTGGCAAAAGATCAGATCATCCTCTTACGTTAACATGAACGTTCACATTGCAACATATACACACAGTGCACATTTACATTTGCACCTGCTCCAGAGGTGTATGCTATGCACATATACACACATGTATAGAGGCGCATAAGAATAAGAAAACAGTTTTGTTCACGAAACCCATGCCCAGGGTGAATTGTGTTGGAAATTGTAACGTCTCACAACGTCTGGTGGGGCGAGAGGGGCAGATTTTAGAATTTGAAATTGTATCAAAATTGACTTTAGTTTAAGACCTGTATCTAGTAAACATTTTGAGAATTGTTTCACCCCTGACTCTGATGGAACTGTTGATGGTGAAAGGAAATGTCTGTGGATGACGCTATTGTGGCTTGATGTAAGCATGTGACTGTGATGTATCATTGTGTCTGTTGTCTGTTTCAGGGGCTGGGACGAGATCCCCCCTCACCACCGCCTGCGCCCCGAGGCCGAGCAGATCGCCAGCAAGAACTCCATGGACAGCATGGGGGACATAATGGCCATGGCCGTGTCGCCAGGAGGACAGTCGCCAGCACAGTCACCAGCAAACAAGAAATCAGTGCCCAAACACATGATGACCACCGAAGATAGGTGAGTCGGGATGGAGGTCAACAGTGGCTGCCTCTGTAGTTCTGTCAGTTGTATTGTTTAAGAGTGGTCTGGGCCTGGCTTGGCAAACCAGTGGCTGACACCATGAGCCCAAGATGCACGATGATATGTCATCAACACTTTGTAACAATCAGATCATCATTAGTTACAACATGGTGGGTTACTTTCTTGACGTCTGCCCAGGAATCACCACTGAGTACAACAGCGAGACTGTTCCGCCAATGTCACACACGACATCCATTTGTTTTATGGCTGAAATATTCTTGACTCGGGATGAAAAGTAAACTTACTAAATCTTGTTGTGTTTTATGTTCAGGCGTCCCAAGACGTCGCCAGTGCGTACCCGGCCAGAAGCCATGCAGAACTACCAGCGGAACCGGAACTGTGAAATGGCAGCCATCATGCGCGGGGAATCACAGACTTCGACTCCACAAAGGAAAAACAACAGGATGCTGCAGAGGTCGGAAAATTGGTGATGACCTTGACCTTTTACACCAACTCTGCAGAAGAAGAACACAGAGGTCGGAGAACTGGTGATGACCTTGACCTTTGGCACCAATTCCGTGGGAAAGGTCATGGTTTTGCCAGTAACACCAGATCAGATGTTTGATGTTGATATAAAAAAATGTTTTAGATTTAAATGAAAAAGTGAAAATTGATGTAAAAGCCACAGCAACATGTCCATGGTCATTTTCTTAAAATATGGAAGACTTTGTATCTGGTAACTCAGCTGTGTATATATAGTAGATCAGTGAAATTGCAGAAGAACTGATTCTGTCTGTGGTTTTTTTGCTCGTTTACTGAGTGAGAGGAGGTGACAGAGTTACCCACAGTTGTCCATCAAAGGTTAACACTTATAATTGTCTCTGAGAATCAAGTCTCTTGTACAGATAAATTGTATTGCTCATGTACATATCACACATGCAACACTGCCTCACACGGACAAGTAGCTTGTCTTTGTGTCACACATGTACTGCTGCCAAGGTGATGTTTGTGTTCATCACTGAAGGATATCCCACCATGTTGACAATAGTGCAAGCTGAATTCATTGTGTTTACTGAAGTCAATAGTGTTCAGGATTGGGACGTTACAGTGTCATGATGAAGTTCAACAGTTAGCTGGTGTCATCCCGGTGTCGGTGTTGCGCTTCATGAAGCATGGCCCACGTGCACAAAGGTAGCGTAGTGCTACATCTATCTTAAGTCTATGTTAGAGTATGGGAGTTACGATCATTGTAGCGCTAAGATCGCTTTGGGTAAGAAGGCCTGGAACAGCTAGTGCTGCAGCGGTTTCATAAGACACAAGGTAGCAGACACAATGATCACATGACCTGATGCAAAACTGCTCATTCTCCAATTTTCTTGAGTCTTTCACACAAACTATTTTTATTTTCCAATTTTGGAAGTCAGTTTTAAATGCTTTGAGCAGATCTCCCAAGAACTGCTGTCTAAAGTTTGCATTTACATTGTCAGTGGCAATAGAGCGCCTGTTATACAGAAATATCGAATGCTACAAGGCAGAGTTGTTTCCCCTGTGTAAGGAACTCACTTCCAGGTGTTTCAGCTCTTACAGATGTACACATCAGTTTAAGCTGCACAGGGCTGTACAGCTAAATGTACAGCTAAATGAGATTGGCAGTTCTCAAGAGCAATTATTTTTAGACCCTAAAATTGTTTGACTATAGCCTAGATTTGCTTTCATTGTTTTGTTGTAGTCATGTTTGATGGTATTTACAGGGATACATTTTAGACAATGCTGCTTGTTTGTTTTATTCTTGCCATGATTACATTTTAACCTGACCAGATATTTATTTATAGCTCTTTAAGTATTTTGGGTTAAGGAAATCAGTTTTACTTGGTTATCATGATCGATTGGCATGTTTTCTTCCAAACTGACAATTCTTGATACAAGATCTATCTGTCAGATGGTACAGTATCACTGGTGACACTTAAATAGAAAATAAACCAGGGATAGAAAATAGGATTTTGATCTGTAGGAAGGTACGATTGTGTCAGTGCAAAGAATGGTAATGATCCAGGATCTCTGCAAGTGAAGTCAAGTAACATATCAGTATATCATGTGTGAGTTGTGATGGGTTGTTAGGTGTACTCCCACGTTGTGAATGTATTTGTATCTACTGGTGACTGGTTGTGGAGGAGGTTGGATGTACAGTACAATAACTAGCTGGAGGGGTGGATTCCATACTACTAGTCAGGAGCGTGACCTTAGGGCAACCAGTGCAGCACTCTGCTGCCACAATTCCTGGAGGCAATTCTCAAATTAAAATATTCAGCGAACTTGTCGAGTTATCTGCAGATTTCATATGTGGATAAATCTGTATTTGCAGTACCATATTTGACGTAATAAGCGCCCAGGGCACTCACAAAATTAGAAATAGGGGGATCTTACGCTCGTATAAGAATATTAGTTTGGTGAAAACAAATAAAAGAGTTGAAAGATCGTAAATTTTGTGGTTTGTGCTGACAGCCTGAAATGTTTATATACGACAGATATATTTTCCAGTATTTAATTGCCCATAATTTTGGGTGCATATAACACAAGAGTGGTATTATACATGAATAAATAAGTCTTGTGTACATTGATCAATAGGAAAGGGTGCTAATTGGGATTGCAAACTAGCCAATATATTAGCAAATATCGCCATGGGCGCTTATTAGTGTGGGGTGCTTATTACGTTGAATATGGTATTTTTATTTCATAAGTATCAATATAGTAGTTGTGTCGCAGCTTGATGATCAAAAATTGTTTGGTCACAGACTTTTATAACTTATATAGATCTGTGGTCTGGTGTAAGTTTTTATATCACATGCTTGTGTATGCATTGAATTTGAATTTGAAATAGTTGTCAAGTGTCGAAGAAGATGGGGGTGGGGGTGGAGTCGGGGTGTTTGCTGTGCATGTCGGTACAGGAAGACTGCAGGTGAATGCATCTGGTGAGCCATGCAAGCCCCTGGGTTCTGTCAATGTACTGTCTGCCCACTGTACAATGGAGGGAGGCTGCTGCAGTATACATGTATTAGGTTCTTATCAATACACACTAGTACTTTATCTGTATGTTCTAATTAAAGAGGGAATCAGAAATGAATGCTGTAATATTTGTCCCTGAAAACTACACTGTACAGTAAAATATTTATATGGTACAGGGGGCCCTGTGGTTTAAGGTGCCGGAAATTGCTGTGTAGAGTTGCTTCCTTTAGCCATGCCAGGATCAGCGGAAGTGGGTACAAGCAAGATTCACCCCAATTATGATTCTTGGTCAGTCAGCACAACTCCTTCTCATGGGCGTCACCAAATCACCAGTGCCATACTTCAGTGCCTTACTTGATTGCTTCGTCCATTGCAACAAACCACCGTATATATTTTTTTGAATCTACAATATATTACTCAGCGGTACACATATGGTCACATGTTTGTCATGTCATATTAACTGGTTGTCTGAATGTCCATTTAGGTTTTTGTTTCAACAACAGTTGTATTTTGTAATGTCAACAACACTTGTTACTTATAAACACAAATGCTGCCTTACTAAACTATTGCACCTAAACAGCCTTAGTGAGTGAAAATCAGCTATGGCTGTGTTCAATGTGTTATATTGACTTGCATCAAAGTTTTTCTGAAGTTTGTATGTTTTCAAACACAATTTCACAGATTTCTTAGTGTTGCTGTTAAATATGATTGTATCGAGGTGAGCTGATGTTACTTCAAAACAAGTAACAGTTTGAAACTTATTCCACGGTTGTATAAAGGTAAGGATCACATACATGAATTAAAAATATATTCTGACAAATGTGTGTCTTCTGCTTTAGTGTGTGAATGAATGTTGTTTTGTGCAATCCACAATATTCCAGCAGTACAACAACAGCCTTAAAATGATCAAGTCTGTACCAGAGAGCGCTTTTAACTGTATTCCAGCTATATCACGGCATGTCAACCTAGTGTGGGAGGAAAGCCCGAAGTGATGCAGGTCTCAGACGTTTACCACTTCGGTGAAACCCACGAGCACGGGTATGGTGCTGACAAACTTAGAAACATAAACGGGTTGAACTGGGATTTGAACCAACAATCATAGGTTTCTGGCGTGCCCAAGGGACGCAACTCTGCACAGCGAATCGCAGCGCTTTAGACGACTGGGACACCCGTTCCCCCCTGTACCAGAGAAACCAGTGACGGAACCAGTCTGTACAAAGACAATATCCGCCATGTCATCTCTAGTCATCTCGTACAAGCATGGGCTACTGGAGACATGGTCTTCCTATTGGTGACTGACTACATCATCACCAAAGACCCCATGTATTTGAATGCACATCTCTCACCTGACCAGAGACTGTAATCAGTGTATATGATCGCTGCAAAGTTGTGTCTAGCGTCTAATAACTGCAAGACAAATCTGCTCCAATTTAAGACATGACAGCCATTTTGAAAATGTGTGATTTTCTAACGTGTGATTTTAACCCCTTATTGAACCAGTAATGCATAATTCAATGAGTAATGTTTTGTTTGTTGTTTAACGCTGCACTCAGCAATATTCATGGCGGCTTGTAAATGATTGAGTCTGGACCATACAATCCAGTGATATTGTGAACAACAATCCATGCTATGGGTATGACGCCATACCATCAACCAAGTCACAAAGCCTGACCACCCGATCCATTTGGTCACTGGTCACAACCAGCATAGGTTGCTGGGGGTCGGATCTAAGCCAGACTGCCCACGGGGCAATGTGTCATGCATTGTAGCAGCAGAGAGGTGTCCTCGTGTAGAAGCTGCTGTCACAGTGGTCCACACCTTAATGGCGGTCTCGTCTGATTCACGTTGACACCACACGATACAAGGGAAACTGATCCCATTATCTCCACAGGGACAATATATCAGCAAAGCGAGTGAGTGAGTATCAACCATTAACAATTGGACAAGCAAATGGATCTAGCTGCTTGGCTGAATTCTGAAAAAATGTGGACTTGATTTATGAGCAATCACAGAGATAAACTGTTAAAACACACTGACTAAAGGATCTTTGTTATTGAATTTATTTACAATGAATTTGAATCGTGATTCAGTTTGATTGTAAATGTGATTCCATGATCCAGCACTCGGCTTCATGACAATAAATAATGAGAGGGTGAGCTCCATCCAGGGGCACAATGATGCAGAAATGACACAATATCTATACACACAACTGTACAAATCTAACATAGTACAACTATACACCACGAGCTGAACAAGCAATTATTTACAGTTACTAGACAAAATGTCATACTTTTCCATCCTAAATGTACAAGTAAATGCATTGTAGGTAAACAAGAATGTTTGTTAGGCCAATAAAGAACAGATATTAGACTAGTATGTTCTCCCATGCGTATCATTGAGGAAACAGTGAAGCAAGCCATTGTCATTCCTGGGAATAGTGATAAGTAAAATCTTGTTTGTTTTCACAAATCATATGAGTGGGTATGGTTTTACGCCGCTTTTAGCAATACCACGGTGGACACCAGAATGGGCTTCATTGATTTATTGACCGAGCGATTGCAATCTCATTGATTTGTCCTTGTACAGCGTCCTACCTACAGGGGGATCCAAGTAATGACTAAGGCTGGCCTATGTTTGATGTTGACCTGCCTGTAGAACAACGGGGACTGGGGTGGAGGAGGGTTCTTACTCTGCCTATTCAAGGGGTTACTGCTCTGGGTTTGATTTGTTGTTTGACTGATACAACAAAGACATGAAGAATCAGATGATGACAGATGGACAATGACATGATGAAGGACAGGAGACATTGCACATGGTTCATTGTAGTACGTCAACATGACATTCGGACAGAACACACACAACACCAGCCATACCAACAGCCTCACAACAACATTGTCTACTGTGGCCTTGGGGACGGCCATCACTGCATCACAACTTGGCTCCAGCTTCCTCTGCAGCACTGGGAGTACAAGCTGTATCACACAGCACTTGTTGGTATTGATTCTTCTGCTTCACAACACATGTCCTATATCTCCATATTTGGCTCTTGTGACATGTGTTGTTGATAGACAATGCTGTTGTGGATATTCAGAACTGTGCTGTTGATTTTCCATGCTGTATGTATCATGAGCAAGTTGTTACTTATAACATTTGTGCATTCTCAAGTTGGTGTATATACTTTGTTCTACTGTTGATACTGGTACACCTGGTACTGCCGTTGATACTGTTCTATGTTGACATTCTGTACAGCTGGTCACCACAGCCTACACCTGGTACTGCTGTTGATACTGTTCTATGTTGACACTCTGGACAGCTGGTCACCGCAGCCTACACCTGGTACTGCTGTTGATACTGTTCTATGTTGACATTCAGTACAGCTGGTCACCGCAGCCTACACCTGGTACTGCTGTTGATACTGTTCTATGTTGACATTCTGTACAGCTGGTCACCGCAGCCTACACCTGATACTGCTGTTGATACTGTTCTATGTTGACACTCTGTACAGCTGGTCACTGCAGCCTACACCTGATACTGCTGCTGATACTGCTGTTGATACTGCTGCCCCTGTTGGCCCTGCATGCTATTCCCCCCAGACATCTGTCGCTGTAGCTGAGCCACCAGTGCAGCTGTCGCCTGTTGCTGCTGCGTAGGAATTGACGACTGTGACATCTGCGGCTGGGGTTGCTGCTGCATCTGCATCATCTGCTGCTGCTGTTGTTGTTGCCTCATCTGCTGGTAGCGCTGTTGCTGCTGCGGTGTCATGTAGGATGACTGTTGCTGCTGTGGCGCGGCAGGGCCCATCTGGTTGTAGCCGGACATGCTGGCCATGCCGGAGTTCATGTTGGCCATGGGGGGCTGCATCCTGGAACACACACAAGTCAAACACGTCATTCACAGTTTATAGAGATAAGGAACAACAAAATTCAAGGTTCATTCAAGGTTCATTCAAGTTTCATTCAAGGCGTTTCAAGGCTTTCAATTGTCATTTTTAAGGCTTTGTTAGTTGGGTTTTTGTTTGCTTGTTTGTTGTTTACTGCCGCACTCAGCAATATTCCAGCTATATGATGGTGGTCTGTAAATAATCGAGTCTGGAGAGACAATCCAGTGGAATACGATGACATGCATCTACCAAGTCAGCAAGCATGACTAGTCGCCTCTTACGACAAGCATAGTCACCTTTTACGGCAAGCATGGGCTGCTGAAGACCTATTCTCTATCCAGATCTTCACGGGATACTGTTTGTTGGGTTATTAGCCTTAGTCTGTCAATATCTTATTTAAATCCAGAATACCGTATTTTCTTGAGTATAGTGCGCACCCATGTATAATGCGCACCCCCCTCTAGCGGGTTCAATATTTTGGAAAAAAAGAAATTTGAATATTATGCGCAGAAAAAATTTACACCGTACCCTTTCAGCGAAGTCCGGCAAACGAACGGGTGCTGAGAAACTTCGTCAGTACAAATTCGAAATTTGAGATAAAAAATCACCAGACATGTTTATTTACCGTTTAAATAGTATTTATTGTTCTGCTAGGCATTGTTTTATATCTAGGGATTAAGATTACCTTGTGTATTTTCTCGTAAACTAAGCCGGAAACAGCAATCAGCTGTACACACGTTTACTTGGAATCGACCGGTGATTCGGTCAAGACACACCCAGTGATATAACTTTATAGGATTTTTAATGCAAGGATCGGCAACAATTGTATCGGAAACTATTTTATTTATCAGGAATAATATATTCCATTATTTTCTTAATTATATGCAGCCTTTACTAAACATATTTAAAATAATAATAACCCTAAGCGAAGCAGCTGATCGCTATTCCCGGGTATTATTTTTTACATGGAACATGTCTGACCAGTCACCGTCAAGGCTCACGCGCACGTGAGCACGTGAGCGCGAGAATTTCATGTTGACATAGAATCGTCAAACAAAAACAAATATGACTTTTAACGAGTCAAAGTATGTCATTTATGATATAAGTATCCATTCTCTGTCAACTAAAGTTCGTTTCAAGGCGTCAATAGCGGTATTCTGACCGTGGTTGCTGTTAATAACGGTGAGTTGTGCGATCTTCCGATCGCTTCACACACGATTTCGCCGAAATTAATAAAAACAATATTATAAGAAATTTTGAATAAAATTAATAAAGTAAGTTACAAACATAAGTCCAGAAATACAAAGAACACTTTTTATAGACAGACAGTGTAATTACATAATTATTTTGCCTACTTCAGTATGGATTTGTTGACATGGTATTTCCGGTGTTTCGTGCTCACGGTACGTAATGTCTTTCCATGGGAGGAAAAAACATCCAAACTCATAATTCGTGTATAATGTGCACCCCCTTCTACACAGCTGTGTTTTTCCGAAAAAAAGTGCGCACTATACTCAAGAAAATACGGTACTATGTATTAGTCATACAATCTAAAGAGCAGTATGAGCATCCCAAAAGGAAGGTATTTGTGGACATGGCCGCACCTCTGAGTGGGCGGGTACTGTGGCTGGGCCTGCTGCATGGGTTGCTGGGCGATGTATCCCTGCTGCTGCATGGCCGGCTGCATCATCCCGGGGGTGTTCCCCGAGTCCTGGTACTGCTGGTTGTAGCTCTGCATCATGTTGCCCCCGATCTGGTCCATCATCCGGGAAGGACCCTGCTGCTGAGGTGGCTGCTGCTGCTGCTGCTGCTGTTGTGGCATCGACCCATACGGTGCTCCCGGGTAATTCTGGGGCATCCCTGCAAGCAACAATACAACTTTAAACTCGTCTCTCAGACAACTGCAGTTTGCAATTAACTGGATATAGCCTGTGCAACATCTCAAACAGTATCAATAACAACCTTGCCATAAAAACTTACCAAAGTACAATTGGTTAGTGAGGAAACAGTAAGAGAAAAGACGAAATGTTCAGTTACACGAACACATGTATGATGCTGAACCAATCTCATTAAAATCAGATCTTAGTTTTCGGTAGCGCTAAACAAAGATCTGAGAACATCCCATTATGGGTCACGTCAGAACGACCTTTCGCGAATTTTGACCGATAAATGAAATAACTGACAAGAAATCGATATAAGCAAATCAGAAGCGAACTCTCTCGAGCTTTACGACGCTAGTTTCAAACTGGCGACTACGCTTCAAAACATATTTTGACGTATTCTCGATATAAAAAATTAACACTGTTGGAAAGAACATTCTGGAATGGCTCACAGATGGCGTAGATTGTATGGATGTAATCATAAATCCTGTAACTGTCGTTCGGAATACCCAGTGTTAAATATTTTGAGGTTGCATGATTGGAAAACACATTCAGCCAGTCACTTTCATGATCGGGTAAGCGACGCTCTGATTGGTTGGATGAAAGGTCGTTCTGACGTGACCCGTAATGGGATGTCCTCAGATCTTTGTTCAGTGATAGCGAGAGCTAAGATCTGATTTTAATGAGATTGGATGCTGAACCACAATCATGATTAATATGCTAAGGGAGGCAAATCTGCACTTTAAGACTATGTGCTTAAAATCACTTGCCCATTCATTCCCTAGACCAAGTCCAGGGATTAATGCCCTTGTCTAAGTGTCCCTAAGTGTCATGTAAAATATTGGCCCTGTTATCAAATACTGGAAATCTTGAAACTAATGCGTCTCCAATTTAAACCCCTAGCCAAAAAGGCGACTCCAAATCAATGCAACTGCCCCCACCCCAACCCCAGTGAAATGATACATATCCTACTTTAATCCAATCAAACAGCAAATAGCACCGCTTATTAGCACTGAGTAAAGCACTTCCGTAATAACAATAAACAGTGTTTTCCTAAAAACAACACCCAGTTTATATGTCTATTCTGTTGACTGGCATTAAGTTCAAGGGCAATAAAATAATTGAACCAACAACAGATCACTGATTGGATTGGTCAATGATGCCTAGTTTGACACAAGTGGGTAGAACTCTTGACCCCAGCAGTGATAACTCATCGGATGCCCATTGTGTAATTCCAATTCTTTAAATTACATTGTTATATACTTATTACAACTGCTGCTCAATCAATCGTGTTGGTGTATACATTCAAGTTGGTATTTCCGCTATCCAAAGTGTGCGGTGATGCCGTCTTAATGTTGATAGTCATTTTGGAGACATAAATGCGAACAAAGACCACTTGCATATTTTGCATTAAATTCACGCTCCCATCAATTCCAAAAATTTACAGTACATACCAGTCACTTCTACCGAGCTATAGCATTAGTTTCAACTGTATTATCAAGAACTGGGATTTCCCTGGGAAGTCCCCATTTGAGAAATGATAACCTGACATGGATCGTTGTTTGCCAGGTCCAAACTCACCCCTCCCAGGCCACCGTGATGTAGCTGTGATATTGCTGTCAGCGGTGGAAGCGACCACGGCCCCCTCACCTGGCATAGGGTGCATGGAGCTGTTGCTGATGTTGTTGCCGCCGTACATGCGTTGTTTCTGCAGGATCTGCTGGCGGATGTACTGATGCTGCTGATGCTTCTGGATCATCATGGGATTCATGGGGTTCTGCTGCATCCCGTACTGCCCTTGCTGCGGGTGGGTGGACCGCTGCCGTAGCATACTGTTCAGGAGGAACTTCGAGCTGCTGGCGTTGCCAGGAAATCGTTGTCGATTAGCTGTAAAAAAAACAACAGATTGCATGCATGTCAATCCCGATCTGGTAAGCGGCACTCTGATTGGTCAGATGAAACGTCATTCTGACGTGACTTGGGATCGCATTACATCTATGTGTAGCGGGTCGAGCTAAGATCTGATTTTACTAAGATGGATAAAAACTGTCCCTGATGTATACAGCAGACATGCCTTACCCCCACAATGACTACTGCGAGCAATGTCAGAGACACATGACATGTACATACATTATTGTTTCTTCACAATCTCATACAAACAATGCCTACAAATTACAAGAGAGTGTGACAACTGAACAGGGTGCTCCAGATTTCCTGGTATATACATGATTAGAAACATTCACAGATTCTTTGCTTGGTACGACTTCATTACAAACTTTTCCCCTTGTCCTTGGTGTAGTGAGTGAGTGAGTTGGTTTTAACGCCGCTTTTAACTTTATTCCAGTTATATCCCGGCGTGTCAGCTTAATGTGGGAGGAAAGCCCGAAGTGATGCAGGTCTCAGACGTTTACCACTTCCATGAAACCCACGAGCAAGGGTATGGTGCTGACAAACCTAGAAACATAATCGGGGCGAACCGGGATTAGCACCCACGATCATAGGTTTCTGGCGTGTCCAAGGGACACAACTCTGCACAGCGAATCGCGGCGCTTTAGACGACTGGGCCACCCTTGCCCCAACTTTGAGCATGAACGGCTACATGGAGACTAGCGCATTACAAGTGCACATTATTATTAGCATTATACTCAAGGTACCGTCTGAATCTTTAATTTTAACAAAAGCGTTATGACAAGGTGCCAAGACTTTCAACCCCAATTTTTAGCACAGCTTAAGCATAATCTGTAAATGCAAGCAATGCAGGGTTAGTTAAATGATTGGATGGTTCCGGTCCCCAGTGTTTGTTTGTGTGTAGGGTAGGGTGTACATACTGTAGTCTCCTGGGCCCGGCATGGGTTGGGAGGAGTAGCCATAGGAGGGTTGAGCCTGGGGTGGAGTCATCCAGGTTGGGTGGGGGCCGCTCGGCTGGTACATCGTCTCCTGGTAGGGGTAGGGTCGCACTGGCGGCTGCATCAAGTATTCAGTAGGAGATAATACATCATGTCAGCTTGTATAACAACTTATGACTAGGGAGAGTTCCTCATATGTTAGTTTGAATTTTGTTATAGATATTTCTTTTCTTCAAATCAGCAATTGTGGATTTGTCACCACTGTCAAGGGTGTATCTGTCGTAACCTATGTATCATAGCTGTTGGAAATGTCACTGCACTGCACTGCCTAGAATAACACCTTGCTGGATACTCTGACACTGTTCACAGACTCACTTCAGCATGGCTGTGTCTAATGTGTATGTAGTGAAGCATCTACCAGGGGGTTGTTGTAGCATTAGTGTATGGGCTATCAAGCTGACATTAGAACATGAGGTCCGATATTCTGACAAAATACCTGTATCGTTGAGGGCTTGGGCTGGCGTCTCCGTCTCTGACTTTTCTGTTTCTTGACACCTTCCTGATTGTTGCTCTCATTCTTGTCTATCGACTTCTCTTCCTGCAATACAAGACACAGAGTCTGAAGAACCAACAAAGCAGGGGGACAACAGAAGATTGAGGATTAACGGATACATGACATCAGAAGATTGAGGATTAACGGACACATGACATCAGAAGATTGAGGATTAACGGACGCATGACATCAGAAGATTGAGGATAACGGACACATGACATCAGAAGATTGAGGATTAACGGATACATGACATCAGAAGATTGAGGATAACGGACACATGACATCAGAAGATTGAGGATTAACGGACACATGACATCAGAAGATTGAGGATTAACGGACACATGACATCAGAAGATTGAGGACAGAGGATATCAGAATAACGGGTACATATCGTGCTGGAACACCCAATGGGAAACACCTTCTAAAGATGGAAAAAACAACAGAATAACACATTTTTTTATGGGGTAAAGCATGTGACATTTATATGTATCAACATCCACTTGAGAATAACACTGTCATACCACTTTCTCTGGTGGGGGTTCAAGGTCCTCTGGTGGGAGGCTGGGAGCCTCCAGGTAGTAGCTGTTGGGCCTCTTCATGGAGTGGGTGTGGTACAGCAGCAGCCTGGACACAGACAACAACACATGTAGCCTCATGGCCCAACCCCATACAACAACACATGTAGCCTCATGGCCCAACCCCATACACCCACACATGTAGCCTCATGGCCCAACCTCATACACCAACACATGAAGCCTCATCTCCCAACCCCATACAACAACACATGTAGCCTCATGGCCCAACCTCATACACCAACACATGTAGCCTCATGGCCCAACCTCATACACCAACACATGTAGCCTCATGGCCCAACCTCATACACCAACACATGTAGCCTCATGGCCCAACCTCATACACCAACACATGTAGCCTCATGGCCCAACCACATACACCAACACATCTAGCCTCATGGCCAAACCCCATACACTAACACATGTAGCCTCATGGCCCAACCTCATACACCAACACATGTAGCCTCATGGCCCAACCCCATACAACAACACATGTAGCCTCATGGCCCAACCTCATACACCAACACATGAAGCCTCATGGCCCAACCCCATACACCAACACATGTAGCCTCATGGCCCAGCCTCATACACCAACACATGTAGCCTCATGGCCCAACCTCATACACCAACACATGAAGCCTCATGGCCCAACCCCATACACCAACACATGTAGCCTCATGGCCCAACCTCATACACCAACACACGTAGCCTCATGGCCCAACCTCATACACCATGTACCATGACACTCTGTACTGTGACACCCTGTACACAACACCCTGTACTGTGGCAACCTGTATACAACACCCTGTACCATGACACCCTGTATACAACACCCTGTACCATGACACTCTGTACCACGACACCCTGTACCATGACACCCTATACCACGACACCCTGTATACAATACCCTGTACCATGACACCCTGTATACAACACCCTGTACCATGACACCATGTACCATGATACCATGTACCACGACACCCTGTATACAACACCCACTACCATGACACCCTGTATACAACACCCTGTACCATGACACCCTGTACCATGATACCTTGTACCATGACACCCTGTATACAACACCCTCTATCATGACACCCTGTACCACGACACCCTGTACCATGACACCATGTAAACAACACCCTGTACCATTACACCCTGTATACAACATCCTGTACCATGACACCCTGTATACAACATCCTGTACCATGAAACCGTGTATACAACACTGTACCATGACACCCTGTACCAAGACACCCTGTATACAACACCCTGTACCATGACACCCTGTACAACGACATCCTGTACCAATGAAACTGTGTATACAACACCCTGTACCATGACACCCTGTGTACAACACCCTGTACCATGACACCCTGTATACAACATCCTGTACCATGAAAACGTGTATACAACACCCTGTACCAAGACACCCTGTATACAACACCCTGAACCATGACACCCTGTACCACGACACCCTGTACCACGACACCCTGTATACAACACCCTGTACCATGACACCCTGTATACAACACCCTGTACCATGACATCCTGTACCATGACACCCTGTACCATGACACCCTGTATACAACACCCTGTACCGCGACACCCTGTATACAACATCCTGTACCATGACACCCTGTATACAACACCATGTACCATGACACCCTGTATACAACACCCTGTACCATGACACCCTGTATACAACACCCTGTACCATGACACCCTGTATACAACACCCTGTACCATGACACCCTGTACCACGACACCCTGTATACAACACAATGTACCATGACACCCTGTATACAACACCCTGTCTGGTCAATCCAGTGATTGACATCATGAGCATCGATCCACCAATTTGGATACGATGACATGACCAAGTCAGCTCGTCCTGTTAATCTCCTCTTACGACAAGTATAGTCGCTTTTACAGAAAGCATGGGTCGGTGAAGACATATTCTACCCCGGATCTTCACAGGTCAGATGTCGCTGTGACTTGACTCTGATGTGGCTGTTGATCAGGGACATGGTTTTGATTTGACTGTGATTATATGGTTGTGATGTGACTGTGATGTGACTGTGACATGGCTGTGATGTGACTGTGACGTGAATTAATTTGACTGTGATTATATGGAAGTGACGTGAGTGTAACGTGACATGGCAGTGATGTGAGTGTGACGTGACTGTGACATGACTGACATGACTGTTACATGGCAGTGATGTAACTGTGACGTGACATGTCTGTGACATGACTGTGACATGACTGTGACTGATGTGACATGACTGTGACTGATGTGACATGACTGTGACTGATATGACATGACTGTGACTGATGTGACTGATGTGACATGACTGTGACATGACTGTGATGTGACTGTGACGTGAATTAATTTGACTGTGATTATATGGCTGTGATGTGACTGTGACGTGGCTGTAATGTGACTGTGACGTGAATTAATTTGACTGTGATTATATGGAAGTGACGTGAGTGTAACGTGACATGGCAGTGATGTGAATGTGACATGACTGTGACATGACTGACGTGACTGTTACATGGCAGTGACATGACTGACTGATGTGACATGACTGTGACTGATGTGACATGACTGTGACATGACTGTGACTGATGTGACATGGCAGTGACATGACTGTGACAGATGTGACATGACTGTGACTGATGTGACATGACTGTGACATGACTGTGACTGATGTGACATGACTGTGACATGGCAGTGACATGACTGTGACTGATGTGACATGACTGTGACTGATGTGACATGACTGTGACATGGCAGTGACATGACTGTGACTGATGTGACATGACTGTGACATGATTGTGACTGATGTGACATGACTGTGACATGACTGTGACTGATGTGACATGACTGTGACTGATGTGACATGGCTGTGACATGACTGTGACATGGCTGACGTGGCTGTGACATGACTGTGACTGATGTGACATGACTGTGACTGATGTGACATGACTGTGACTGATGTGACATGACTGTGACTGATGTGACATGGCTGTGACATAACTGTGACATGACTGTGACATGGCTGACGTGGCTGTGACATGACTGTGACTGATGTGACATGACTGTGACTGATGTGACATGACTGTGACTGATGTGACATGACTGACTGATGTGAAATGACTGTGACATGACTGTGACTGATGTGACATGACTGTGACTGATGTGACATGACTGTGACTGATGTGACATGACTGTGACTGATGTGACATGACTGTGGCTGATGTGACATGACTGTGACTGATGTGACATGACTGTGACTGATGTGACATGACTGTGGCTGATGTGACATGACTGTGGCTGATGTGACATGACTGTGACATGGCAGTGACATGACTGTGACATGACTGTGACTGAGGTGACATGACTGTGACTGATGTGACATGACTGTGACTGATGTGACATGACTGTGACTGATGTGACATAACAGTGACATGACTGTGACATCACTGTGACTGATGTGACATGACTGTGACATGATTGTGGCTGATGTGACATGACTGTGACTGATGTGACATGACTGTGACATGTCTGTGACTGATGTGACATGACTGTGACTGATGTGACTTGACTGTGACATGACTGTGGCTGATGTGACATGACTGTGACTGATGTGACATGGCTGTGACTGATGTGTCTTGACTGTGACATGGCTGTGGCTGATGTGACATGACTGTGACTGATGTGACATGACTGTGACTGATGTGACATGACTGTGACATGGCTGACGTGGCTGTGACATGACTGTGACTGATGTGACATGACTGTGGCTGATGTGACATGACTGTGACATGACTGTGACTGATGTGACATGACTGTGACTGATGTGACATGACTGACTGATCTGACATGACTGTGACTGATGTGACATGACTGTGACATGACTGTGACATGACTGTGGCTGATGTGACATGACTGTGGCTGATGTGACATGACTGTGACTGATGTGACATGACTGTGACATGACTGTGACTGATGTGACATGACTGTGACATCACTGTGACTGATGTGACATCACTGTGACTGATGTGACATGACTGTGACATCACTGTGACTGATGTGACATCACTGTGACATGACTGTGACTGATGTGACATGGCATTGACGTGACTGTGACATGACATGCCTGTGACATGGCAGTGACATGACGGTAATGTGGCTTTGATTTGACGGTGATTATATGGATGTGACATGACTGTGACGTGACTGTGACTGATGTGACATGACTGTGACGTGACATGACATGCCTGTGACGTGACATGACATGCCTGTGACATGGCAGTGACATGACTGTGATGTGGCTTTGATTTGACGGCGATTATATGGATGTGATGTTGGTGTGACATGACTGTGATTGATGTGACATGACTGTGACATGACTGTGACGTGACTGTGACGTGACTGTGACGTGACTGTGACATGGCAGTGACATGACGGTGATGTGGCTTTGATTTGACGGCGATTATATGGATGTGATGTTGGTGTGACATGACTGTGACTGATGTGACATGACTCTGACGTGACTGTGACGTGACTGTGACTGATGTGACATGGCAGTGACATGACGGTGATGTGGCTTTGATTTGACTGTGATTATATGGATGTGACATCACTGTGACTGACTGTGACCGTGCTGTGATAGTGGCTGTGGTTGTGGCTGTGGCTGTGGCTGTTGCTTTGATGTGAAGTGTGGACTTACCGGTGCTGATCCTCATACTTGAGAGGCTTGCGCTCTAACCTAACAGCGCTGAAGTAGGACCACGAGATAGGAGCCGGGTTCTTGTAGCCCTCGATCACATCCCATGGACTGATCGGCACCTTCTGCGCTACTTGCAGGCCCTGAAATAACACTCTCATATCCAGTTTCTGAAACACGGAAAGAATATAACCTTGGAAGTCTACTAGCTTGAAGGGCAAGTCTACACAAAAATTTCAACACTGAACAATTTCTTCACCAACTACATGGGTTATCTCCCTTGATGATGACATTAAGGGTGCCTACATGTGTGACTATCTAGATTCAGATGAGAAATCTCTTCTTGTCAGTCATGTCAGCCAATAGCCTTGAGCATCAGCATCTAGTTGAACTTGTTATTTCAAAGTATGACCAATAGCTCACTATTTTGTGTGCAAGCATGATGTTCGATGTAGATGTTCCTAGGTTTTCAATGCACAGAGCATCCTGAAGTTTACATTTAGTAAAAACATTGATTAATTAAAAGAAGTATATCGAGTGAGTGTTTGATTTAACATTGCTTTGTACAGTCAGCTTGATTTCGGAAGAAAGCTGGGGGGATTGGCATTTGACACATTTTTTAGAGCAAAATATTTCTATAACAATAACCTGTTCATAACCAAAGAACGAAAACACCCATTGTCAGGCAGATTTGACACACATATATCACTTACAGTGATAATCAGAGGGAGACGAGCAATGCCAAAAAAACATTTTGCAAAGAGGTCTAATGTGAGTGTAAAACAAAAATCCTAGAACTGAACATTGTGTACAACTACCATGTCCACGGTGACAGCTGATATGATTCAGGTTCACATTTCACACGTTAATCAACTATTTTGGCAAAAAGTAAAAAAACATAAGTTTAATTTTTGTGTTTAACTTGCCCTTTAAAAATGTGCTATGACTGATAACTGTTACGTTTCTGACCCTGTTGCCATCCTTAGTACTTCACAGGTTTGTTTATACAAGTCCAAGGACTGCCTGGCATTGTGTTTGTTTGTTTGTTTGTTGTTTAACGCTGCACACAGCAATATTCCATCTATATGATGGCGGTCTGTAAATAATCGAGTCTGGACCAGACAATCCAGTGATTAATATCATGAGCAATTGGGATCGATGACAGACATCAACCAAGTCAGCGAGCCTGACCGCCCAATCCCGTTAGTCGCCTCTTACGACAAGCATAGTCACCTTTTACGGCAACCATTGCCTGACATTGAAGCAATATATAGAGGAGGGACCGATATAAACTGAGCACTTGCTGGAACCTGCACCTACTGCATTGTAAAGCAGCTAAGTGTATTCATGGGGGCTGGAGGAACGTTGTATTACAGACCTGTGAAGTACTGCCTGTGCCCCTAACTGAGGGGGCCTCTCCCTTCATGGACTAGTCAGCTACAAATTCACTCAACAATCATGCCATTAAGCCTCAAAATGTTCCTTGCTTCTTGTTTCAAACTCCTTTAAGCCCTGCACTTCTTTTTCAAATTTAGGCTACTGGCACAGCAACATGCATTGTCACAGGTGAATTTGTAAAATCTAAATATTTTGACATTACTGCCTGAATGCTTCTACTGCTGTTTTTTACTCAGGAGATGGAGCTGTGAGAGTCTGGCTACAGAGGTTGTTGTACCCACTAGTTGTGTGGCTTCCTTCCCGCAGGGGGTGGATGTCACGCCGAAGACCCGCGTTCAATTCCCAACATGGGTACAATGTGTGAAGCCCATTTCTGGTGCTGGAATATTGCTCAAAGCGGCGTTAAACCATACTCAATAACTCCTTCCTCCCACAGCAACCACGTGACCGGCAGTGGCGAGGTCACACACAATCACATCACCGCTAGTAACGGACCATCTGAAAGAACTTTGCGGGGAGGTAGCAATGCATGACAAGTATCCAAATGTAACAAATATTTAGATTTTACTAAAATATATTATCTTATCCTGCATTACTACCTTAAGGCATCTTTATCAGACGGAACGGAACGGAACGGAAGGGGGGGCATACCTTTCAGATAGAAGGTAGGAGAGACCCTCCAACCAGTTCTGGTAACCAGATAGCACCCTGTATGGGAAAAGCAGAAACCACACACCTTCCTGTCCAGTAGAGCCACATGAGAGAGTAGGAGGTGTGAAATCCAGTCACGGAAAACAGGAAAAATAGAAGAGGGTCGGACAAGTTCTAAATTGTGATTCCTGCAGCTGGAATAAGCAGAAACCCCCTAGTCTGGGGTAATAACTACCAGAGAGGTCACAGGGTCAGTTCTGAGGTGTAAGAATCAAGATCGTCTGGGGTAAGCGACCTTCTGCGCAACCACCAGTGGACCGAAACTATGAACATCATGCACGTCTCGGGGGGGAATGACGGGCGAAGACAGTATCCGAATTCCTGCAGTATAATGAAACACAACCACAGTGAGACAGTGTTGCGAGTAACTCCTGTCTTGGATGTAGGCAAGACAAGGATAAATAGTCATTTCCGAGATCCATGTTGGGTCTTGGATCGATGGAGGAAAACCCTAAAGGCTCAAATGTGGCACAGAAGTAGTTCATCCTCATCTTCGGACGGTGAATGGTTAATGATCTGTCCGCCTGTCCTGGGAGTTGATTCAAGTGCGAAAAACCATCTTTATGGAAAGACTGAAGAAAATCGCCGAGTGGAGTGGTTCAAAATGAGCGGTATGGAGTGACTACAATACCATGTTCAACTCCCAAGCTGGGGGATGAAACTTGGCATGTTGGTCCTCCAGACAAAACGACCGCAAAAGTGACAGAAGTTCAGTCATCTTAGTCATCTCGCGATCCATAGTAACTGCTATCAATGAATTGTGGGGCAGTGTGTGTAGATCCCAACGAGGAACAGGGGAGCGTACAATTTGCAAAACAGGGGTGCAGATCCTTGGTTGATTTATTGCCCCGGCACGGTGAGCAACGCGACATATAATTTCAAAGAAATAGACAAGCGTTGTCAGCAGAATAGACACACATGTCAACAAAGAAACACGGGCATGTAATTGTAACTCAAACTTTTAGAAAGTTTACAAAAGAAATTACAACATAAAGAGTATCATTATATACTTAAAAGGCCAAGAATAGAAAAGTTCTTAGCACATGAAACAAGAGCACACACAATCACATGACATGTGGCAAAACAAGATGGTGGGTGGTACAGCACACGCGCGAAGTAAGCGCGAGAAAGAGCCAAAGTCAGGCAATAATTACACTAACATAAGCCTGAAAAGACCATCCTAGTACACAAGACTTTATACTACATCATTGAGATCACATTGGTTATCAAAGGACAGGCAGAGGATGCTATATGTTCAAACGTCTGTTGAGTCCAACTAGTAGTGATGTGATTGTGCATGACCGGTCACGTGTTAGCTGCAGGAGGAAGGAAGCCACATAACTAGTAGGTACAACCATTTCTGAAGGCACACCTCTCACAGCTCTGTCATAATTTTGCATTCTGAACACCAAGAAAAGAAGTCACAACAAAGACTGCTCAAGCCAAACTGATGAACCACAAAAACAAGAAACAAAAGACATATAGTGGTGGTTTTAAGTTAAAAATGGTAGTCTCCAGCTCAGACACGTCAAGAGATTATACTCACATTCACCTGAAAAAAATATATATGGGAAATATGGTAGTCGTACCTGTTTCTTCCCGATGGAGTCGAAGCCAGTTATCTTGTTGCCCTTGCTGTCGACCAGACTACCATGGGACTCACATGTGATCACCTCGTACATCTTCTTGTGGAGTGGCAACAGGAGGCGCAGAGAGTCCGTGCAGTCTGTGTGCTTGTCTGCTATCTCTCTCTGTCAACGCAACAATGGGGGAGTGAGTTAATGTTGTTAAACACTGTTGGACCAGACAATCCAGTGATTGATATCATGAGCATCGATCTACACAATTGAAATTCGATGACATGCATCAACCAAGTCATAGAGCCTGACCACCCAATCCCGTTAGTCGCTTCTTACGACAAGCATGTGTTGCTGAAGACCTATTCTACCACAGATCTTCAGGGGTCATGAACTGTGACAATATGGGCCAGACAAACCAGTGGTTGAAAACATGAGCAATGATCTCCACTGTCAGGGCATCATGTCCATAGTAATAACAAGAAAACAGCATTATCACCATCCCCACCACGGGGACAATTTGTTTGCTCATGTAGCATGTAAACTTTCATTGATGTAACTTAATAGTTTCTGAGAAAACTTAACCCCATGCAGACATTATGCAATTAGTTGAAAATAGCATTTAATGTAATTTACAGCACCAAGCATCGAACTCAGTCTTGACAAGTATCTCTTAGATAAACATGCAAACTTTCATCCATGTTACTTCAGTAATTTCTGAGAACTGAGAAACTACTTGTCCCCATTTCACGCAGTATGCACCACAAGTTGAAAAGCACAGAGCCATGTCTCTGCAAAAATGAATTCATAGTTTCGGTCCACTGGTGGTTGCGCACCAGGTCGCTTACCCAAGACGATCTTGATTCTTACATTTAAGACACCAATTTTCGAACTCATTTCAGATCATGACCAGTAATATCAGTGTATAAAGTTTCATTTCTTTAACTTAAACAGTTTTTGAGAAAATCATCCCCTTTAAAAAGCAGACGAAAGGATAGAAAGACGGAAGGAAGAACGGACGGACAGATGGATGAACTCCATATCCCCCAATTCGTGACAGGGGACAATAAGATCACTTATAATGTGCTATATTGCCACACCACACTGCATATATACATGCATATTCATTACCCCGGGCAATCTTCCAGTGTGCACTCCATTCATATTCTCAGCTCCCTGAGGAGAATACACCCCAAGCTGTCAATGAGGCAGCCAATCAGGCCAATCACAAGTCATATCTAACCAGTCATCCTAAGGCAGATCTTACAACATGCATGAAGTACTGGTTGAGTTTTGAGGCTAAAATACATCGAGAAAAAAGCAGAGTCGGTTCACTCTTCCTTGCAACAAACATAGACTTCTTTCATTCTTATTTTCAAAAGGGTTTGACAAAGCACCTAGAATACATAATCAGAAAAAAGCAGAGTCGGTTCACTCTTCCTTGCAACAAACATAGACTACTTTCATACTTATTTTCAAAAGGGTTTGACAAAGCACCTAGCATACATAATAATATTCTTTCCTCACAACTGACTGCCATGTGTTACCAAGGTTACCAAACCAAGTGGTGGCCTCACCCTGAGTTTCTTAGTGAGGATGTTGTATGTCTTGGTGTTGTCATCGGCCTTGTCGGAGCCGTCCGGCAGCAGTGTTCCGTGTATCAGCACAGACAACATGTCAATGATCGTCATGAACAACTCACTGAAATAAAAAGGGGAGAAAATGTATATACGCTTTAAGTTGTCTGAGAAACAGACATGAATTCATTTGGGAGAAATTCTGACAACATAACAAAGGTCATAGATATTTACTGTTCATGTTGAATTTAGAAAATCCATATGCTTGTTAAACCGGACACACATTTCAGACACACAGCTATGGTGAGTGAGTGAGTGCGCGGTCGGGCAGGCAGGCGGGCTGGTTGGTTGGTTGTCTAACGCCGCACTCAGCAATATTCCAGCTATATGACGGTTGTCTGTAAATAATTGTGTCTGGACCAGACAATCTGGTGATTGATATCATGAGCATCAATCCACACAATTGGGATCGATGACATGCATCAACCAAGTCGACGAGCCGAGTGAGTGAGTGAGTGAGCGAGTGGCATAAACAATAGTTCAGTTATATAACCAATATATGTCAGACTGATGTGGCAGATGTAATGCAGGTCTCGAAACCCATGAGCCGGGCATCGCACAGACAAATGTAGAAACAATCAGAGTGAACCAGAATTTCTAACAGCCATCAATAAGTTTCTTGCAAACTTAAGTGGCGCCACTGAACCAAATAGTGGTGCATTTAAGGCCTGGGCCAGCCGTCTCCCTGCAGTGACACATGACACATGACACATGACACTGCAGCAGGAAACCAGTTGACGTGAGTTGTGTGTGTTTGTTTTGTAGGACTTACTTGTTGGTTTGTATGTCCACCACATCGTGGCTGATGAGCTGCACTAACAGCATGGCCCAGTCTGTGGTGTTAGTGTTGTTGCGCTGGATGGTGTCGAACATCCCCCCAACCTGCAAACACACAACACTGTGGGGAAATCTGTGTCCTACACAGGGAATACATACTGAATGCTGTTTCTGAAAAAACGCTATTGTTTAGCGAGTGAGTTTTGACTCCAAATTCAGCGACTTAGATTGAAAGAAAATGTTTAAACTTCCAACTGGTGAATTAAGAGTGTCATGAATAACTAAAATGAACATTTCTCCTAACTGTAGTTTCAATTAATTTTTTGTACTTACTGAATAATACACGTGTATAACATTATTTCTTCTTAAACCTATATGAATTTTACAAGATCAAATTAAATCTACAACATTGTCAAACTTTTATGCAGTTACAAGTGCTATATCTTTACAAATATGGGTCTACTATAGGTATCAATGGGACCAAAAGAAAATTGTGAATTTTACATTAAATTGTATTAACAGGCGATGCGTCCCCATTACATTAATCGGACATAACATGAAATCAGATACAACGTGTGTTACGTGGTTTCATGTAGGACATCATTACATGAACGACCGCGTAGCTTTGATTGAAATCGATACAAATCTAGAGGGGGTCTCCAGGCAATTGGTTTTACGGACGGACAACAACACTATCTCCGACGGACATCAGGGTGATCCAGCTTGGCATCTCTCAAAGCTATCAACCACGCCCAAGGGATTGAAGCACACTAAGACAAGAAGGGGATCAACAAACCAATACCAAGACATCATGTGCCTAAAGCAGAGGTGAGGGGGATTGCAACACCGGAGTCTCCAGAGACGATGTTGGTTTGTTTGTTGTTTTAAGCCGCACTCAGCAATATTCCAGCTGGATGATGGCAGTCTGTAAATAATTGAGTCTGGACCAGAAAATCCAGTGATTGACATCATGAGCATCGATCCATGCAATTGGGACACGATGACATGTATCAACCAAGTCAGCAAGCCTAACCACCCGATCCCGTTAGTCGCCTCTTATGACAAGCATAGTCACCTTTTACAGCAAGCAAGGTTTGCTGATAACCTATTCTACCACGGATCTACACGTTTCCAGAGAGGCGGTAGCTCACCCTTCACTGTGTACTCAGTCTGGGCCCCCAATTTATATTTATTCTCTTTGCAATATCTCCATACCTTGTAAAATCAAGTCTCAGCAATAATGTGTGACTGTATTGTGCAAGAACACACAGCCACAACTGAGAGATGGTTGTAATTGATACAAAGCCAACACTGTGGCCACAAAGTAATGAAAAGCACGTGTTACTGTGTATTCCTCACATCACGGTAATGCACCTGTCCTAACCAACACTCACCAGTGAGAGACGCAGCTGAAGAGATTCATGAATATTCTGTCGGATTTTTGTTTCATCTGGGTATTTGTCCTGAAAAAAAGAGGAACATTTGTAGTGCCAAGCAATTCGAGATCGTAATAAACTTGTATGAAGTTAGTTTCTATAGGTTGCAAACACATTTACACAAATAATAAATACCTTGATGTTTCATTTTGATTATGAACATATTTATACAGCATTCGGCAGCAACAGTCAAGCTGTAATCTGTTAATAGTCAACCAGTGGCAGATAGCATGAGCAAATATCCAAGCTTTCAGGCTATGATAACACAGTTAGGTCACCATTGTGCTGAACTGATCACATCCGTCGACTGTTGTGACAAGCATGGGTTTCAGGGATCTATTCTTCAACAGAATCCCCCAAGGAGCCATCATCACATCCAGAGCTCCAGATAACTTTTTGAGCAATTGAGTTTTTACTCTAGGGTTTCTATTTTAGTTTGGTTATTACATTTTTCATTGGGTAACCAATATTTTTTCACTCTTCTATCCTTCACTCTATTTGGTATTTCCTCAAATTAGTGAACATTTTAAGATTTTACAAAATGAAATAATGTTTTAGATGTATATAACTGTTCTGAATATATAGGCTTGACTCGGAAAGTAAATTAGCTCGTAATTGTGTTTCAGAAATTAGCTTCTTTGTACCCATGCTGAAAAAGCTTCATTGGGTATTACGCATGCTGTTTTTATCCATTTGAGTTTTTCATTTAATGCATGCCTTTATGTACGCAAGTTATTTGAAAGTAATCTGGTTTTGAATATTGGGGGGGGGGGGGGGGTATTATACCCAAATACACTGCTGATCTGTAGTTCTGACATCACACAGTACCCACCAGTAGTTCTCTGGTGTTGTTGATGAACTTCTCCAGCTGACTGTGTAGGGAGTTGAGAAGGCCTTCCCGCTGCTCATCCTGGCCCTTGAGACACGTGAGCACCAGAGACAGGAAGGGCTGGTGACCGAGCAGGGACTTGCTGCAACACATAACACGCCATTAAGTCCTTCATCTCAGGCCAATAGGACACTACATCACATCAGGAAAATGTGATTAAAAACTACCCCTCAAAGGTCCTGCTAAATGCATAAGGAACTAATACACTGATCATAGTCTCATCACCAAGTGTAAGCATTTCCAGGAACAGACAGTCGAGTCATGTGTTGTGATGCTGAAATGACCCTTCCTCAAAGGATTTACAAGTTCTTCCCCTTCTTTATAAACCTCTAACAATGTCACATTGTAATATATAGGTTCAACTTTTCTTGGGTAAACCCGTAAAGGAGTTATTCCCTCAGAATGCCTGGGTAAGCGGGCATTCCAGCTGAAATATGCCTGGGTAAGCGGGCATTCTAGCTTAAGTATGCCTGGGTAAGCGGGCATTCTAGCTTAAGTATGCCTGGGTAAGCGGGCATTCCAGCTTAAGTTTGCCTGGGTAAGCGGGTATTCCAGCTTGAATATGCCTGGGTAAGCGGGCATTCTAGCTTAAGTATGCCTGGGTAAGAGGGCATTCTAGCTTAAGTATGCCTGGGTAAGCAGGCATTCCAGCTTAAGTATGCACGGGTAAGCAGGCATTCCAGCTTAAGTATGCCTGGGTAAGCGGGCATTCCAGCTTAAGTGTGCCTGGGTAAGCGGGCATTTTAGCTTAAGTATGCCCGGGTAAGCAGGCATTCCAGCTTAAGTATGCCTGGGTAAGCGGGCATTCCAGCTTAAGTATGCCTGGGTAAGCGGGCATTCCGTGAAGTTTAAAGTTTTTTCACTTGTCTCTTGATGTGAACACAATTGTGTTTGATGATTGGTAAAGAGTCAAAAATTTGTTTTAAACATTAAAATTCCATTGCGTGAATCAAACCTGCAACCTCACATATCATGTCTTGTTACCCACTGTTTTCCCACTGAGCTACTGGGTGATGAGAATTTGTTCAGAATATCATGTCATGACTCCATCTAGTACAGGCTGCACATATTTTTTCTCTCACAGGCTTTGAGTGAATTCCTTTCATACTGTGATACACTGTATTGTTTCACCATAAGGTATGTCAATGTTTTCTTATTTTTCCTGGTATTTCTTGCATATAGATGGTTCAAAAGTAGGATATAAACTCCCCGCTCGGTCTTGACGGAGAATGTAAGCCTGGAGAGTCAGGAAATGGAGCTTCGGTCCTCCCCTATTTCCATCCTCCCCGGGCTTACATTCTCTGTCAAGGCCTCGTGGGGAGTTTATTTCCATAACAAAACAACTTGTAATAGTGTTTTATCTTTATCAAACAGGTCACCATAGGCCAAAGACAATATGGTCACCTGAAGTCAAACACATAAATGGTCACCTCAGATAAAGAACTGGTACAAGACAAGTAGCATGAGGTTTAGGCCATTACCCACCTTTTCTGGTTATATGGTCACCTCAGATAAAGAACTGGTACAAGACACGTAGCATGAAGTTTAGGCCATTACCCACCTTTTCTGGTTATATGGTCACCTCAGATAAAGAACTGGTACAAGACAAGTAGCATGAAGTTTAGGCCATTACCCACCTTTTCTGGTTATATGGTCACCTCAGATAAAGAACTGGTACAAGACACGTAGCAGGAGGTTTAGGCCATTACCCACCTTTTCTGGTTCTTCTCCTTGTCCATCTTACTTTTCATGGTCACAAAGTCGTTGCCGCTCTCTAACACCTGGCCAGCCAGCTTGAGGACTCTCCCCTGGATTGTGTTGGGCAGCTTGGAGATGAGTGGGGCCACCAGCCACACACTGTCCTTGTCAACCTCAAGTCTGAAAGGTCAGAAGCTCAACTCATCAGTAACATAAGGTAGACATAGATCCAACAAAACACGAGGACATTCCTGCAGTTTGTCTCGGCTGGGTCAGATGATACACAGCAACTGTGAAAAGCATAAAAAAGTGACCGGCTTATCTTTCATTATATCAGAGGTAAAACAGCCTACATTTTTCAAAACATTATCAGTTATATTCAAAATCAGGGAAACAAGATGAGGAAGAGGCTTTGATTTATTCAGTGCGAATTTACATCCATTGTAGCAATGTTCCAGAGTGGATTCCAGGCATGACCTTGTACCAGATGTATCAGTGTGGGGGAAACGAACCTTGGTCACCAGTGTAGACAGGGACCACATAGCCAATTTACTACCCTAACACTCCATTGTCCCTTGTCAGTAGGCAGTCAGGACAAGGGGAACACAGAGCCACTAGACTACCCTAACACTCCATTGTCCCTTGTCAGTAGGCAGTCAGGACAAGGGGAACTCAGAGCCACTAGACTACCCTAACACTCCATCGTCCCTTGTCAGTAGGCAGTCAGGACAAGGGGAACAGACTCAGGACTTCTTTCATAAGCATGTATAATTACTTGTTGCTTTCTTGTGGTGAAGCTGATCCCGCCGAGGACTTGCTGTACTCGGTCTGCTGGTGGAACAAGTCTATCGTACCCTTCGCTATGTTGTCTAGGATGTTGTTGGTCTCCTGGAGAATATAACTTGGGAGTCAAACATAACATGGGAGTCAGTTATAACAAAGGAGTCAAATATAACATGGGAGTCAGTTATAACATAGGAGTCAAATATAACATGGGAGTCAGTTATAACACAGGAGTCAAATATAACATGGGAGTCAGTTATAACACAGGAGTCAAGTATAACATGGGAGTCAGTTGTAACACAGGAGTCAAATATAACATGGGAGTCAGTTGTAACACAGGAGTCAAATATAACATGGGAGTCAGTTGTAACACAGGAGTCAAATATAACATGGGAGTCAGTTGTAACACAGGAGTCAAATATAACATGGGAGTCAGTTGTAACACAGGAGTCAAATATAACATGGGAGTCAGTTGTAACACAGGAGTCAAATATAACATGGGAGTCAGTTATAACATGTGAGTCAGTTATAACATTGGCATCAGTTATAACATTGGAGTCAGTCATAACTTGGGAATATGTTATAACATGGGTGTCAGTCATAACATGGGTTTCAGTTATAAAATGGGGTCAGTTACAACATGGGTGTCAGTTATAACATGGGAGTCAGTTATAACATGGGAGTCAGTTGTAACACAGGAGTCAAATATAACATGGGAGTCAGTTGTAACACAGGAGTCAAATATAACATGGGAGTCAGTTGTAACACAGGAGTCAAATATAACATGGGAGTCAGTTATAACATGGGAGTCAGTTATAACATGGGCATCAGTTATAACATTGGAGTCAGTCATAACTTGGGAATATGTTATAACATGGAGTCAGTTATAAAATGGGGTCAGTTATAACATGGGTGTCAGTCATAACATGGGTTTCAGTTATAAAATGGGGTCAGTTACAACATGGGTGTCAGTTATAACATGGGAGTCAGTTATAACATGGGAGTCAGTCATAAAATGGCAGTCAGTCATAACATGGGTGTCAAGTCATCAGCAGGACAGACTGAAAGGAATTAAATCTGAACACATTTGGTGATACTATCTTAATTTATCACTACATCTACATCTACAATGGTCACTATAAACAAAATCATCTACATATATATCGTTTATCTGGATATAGTGTATCATGACTGAAGTGTCGCCATATGTATTGTCACCGTCATTTAGACCCACAAGAACATGCATTGCAGTATATTTCCTTTTGTTGATTTATCTGCTGGCATCAGTGTTACTTACTGTTTGTGTTGTGGCCTGCTTGAACATGAGCTGCACCTCCAGCCAGGACACACGCAGTGACCACTGGTCCAGTGTCTGCAACACGGGCATCAGTAGACATGGTAATGGTACTCAGTAATGGGGCATGCACAACTCTACCTAGCAGATGTCAGGCCTTCTCAGATCACCTATCTCACTAGTCGTGGCAAACGTTTGAACCAAACATGCCTTCAAACAGACCTGTTAGGACATTCGTAGTTAATGCCATTGTCCTCTCTAAACTCCAATGCTACATTCCAATATACTGTGTTTCAAAGTAAGTGATGGAACAAGTGTATGATTAATCATTTGCTATATAATCATTCAACAGGAAGGTTAACCATGGTTGACAAATTCAACACCTATTCAAGGTAATTAATCCCATTTTTAGATAGATTCAAAATCAAGGATTTTCAAACCTCTGAAAACCTTGAAATATCAGTTTTTCATATGCTGGCTTTACATCAAACCAGACATAATAGACACAGATGGCCATCTGACATTAAAACAACTGGTAATTGGTGTGATAAAAAAAAATGTCCCATTGGTTATTTTATTTTTTAGTACAAAATGTTGTTGTGCACAGGTAAGCATGAGAGTGTGCCATGAAGCAAGGCCAGAGTCTACTGTAGCCACTTGTACCCACCTCGAGGATCCGGAGGATGACCTGTTTGTTGTCTGGCTCGCTGCCCTCCACCTGGTTGGGGACACCCTTGGGGTAGCAGATCATCTGTAGCAGCTGCTGGGCCTGGGTCAGACAGAACACAGTGTCAGACAGAACTAGGGTAATTAGTGTCCATAGACACCCTAGCTGAATAATACTAGCACAACGTCATGACATTTAAGAATCTTAAAGTCAATACTTGATCACGCTCACAAGGTTCTGTTGTAATTGGATCAACGAGCTCATGAACATTCCAGTCACTATAAGCAGCCATCGTGGGCTGAGGATTCCAGGTCATACGATCCTGACTATCCTTTGGCACAACATTACTAATGGTGATAATTCAATCAAACACCCCACAAATCCCTCAAGGAGCTTGCAGTTCTACCTGTTTGTTGGTGAGCATGGGGTCTATGAGAGTGTCCCCATCAAACAGGCGCTCTGGGTCTTTGAGGAACTTCTCCTGCACCCAGGTCTGGTCACACATCTCCTTCAGGGCGTGCTTCGAGAACTCGCTCAGCCCAGCGCTCTCCATGCCTGTCTTTGTGCTCTTCGATGGGGCACTGCACAAACAACATGACAAAGTCAATCATTTCTGCTATCTAATGGAGTAGGATCCTATCAAAACACATTGCTGGAAGACAAGGGGGGCTCACTCTACTCAGTATGAAGAAGAAAAGGGGAGCTCACTCTACTCAGTATGAAGAAGACAAGGGGAGATCACTCTACTCAGTATGAAGAAGACAAGGGGAGTTCACTCTACTCAGTATGAAGAAGACAAGGGGAGATCACTACATACTCAGCATGAAGACAAGGGGAGTTTACTCTACTAGGTTTGAAGAAGACAAGGGGAGATCACTATATACTCAGTATGAAGAAGACAAGGGGAGATCACTATATACTCAGCATGAAGATGAGGGGAGCTCACTTATACTCAGCATGAAGAAGACAAGGGGAGATCACTTATACTCAGCATGAAGATGAGGGGAGCTCACTTATACTCAGCATGAAGAAGACAAGGAGAGATCACTTATACTCAGCATGAAAATGGAAAGGGGAGATCACTGTTCTCCAATAGAACCGTGAATTGTCCAACGTGACTCACCCCAGCACCATGTCCATGTCAACATCATCGTCCAGTCCTCGCAGCAATGTCTGGATGATGTCGTCCCCCTTGTCCTTGGAGTTGGAGTTGGACGCTGACTTGGATTTTGACTCATCATTGCATGAATCACCTTCAATGTATTCACAGATGTCAAGGGACACTCTCAATTACATAATGAACATGTCTGCACAGGGCTGATCAGGGGACAATATTTCATATACACAATGGGTACATTTCATAACTATGACCTGAGAGAGGGTATCAGTGTTATTATCCATTTGCTTTTCACAGGATGACAAATCAAACTATAAAACAGCATGCACAATGATACATACAGTGATCGCTCGCTATTGCGCTCTTCGATAAAGCGCTACTTCGGTTACTACGCGCGGTAACGCATGGCTCCCAAAATTTATGTACACTTTTATTACTGATAGTTTTACACAGACATAATTGTATTGTTGTTCGTTGTTCATTTGCACATAACGCTTCTCATTGCATAATCAACCGTTTATCGCTGAATGGAGTTCTAATAATCTGTTTGAAAACATCCGCGGCAAGTCCCGGAAATACGATTGTTCAACTAGTTAACTTTTCACACTATCGACCTTTGATCTTAGAAGCGCATGCATGCAATAAAAGAGAACCACAAGCGAAGTTTATATTCTTAATTAGTGGGCAATCCAATTTGAGGCGACACTGTCACACCCATGTAGTTGCTGTCACAACACGGCGGTCATTCATATCGTAATCGCGCTTTCGTAACATCGCCTGGTTTTTTCCGTAGTTATAACAAGCGATTTCATTGGATTAAAATTTGTTTCTAATGACGCTTTCTTGCCGAAATCTACTACAAGTTTCGTGATTGGTCAATTTTGAGCACGTGACCTCAGGCAGCCAATCAAATTATAGCTGTGATACCAAGCTCGTGTTTGATAAATTTCAGAAGTTGGCGAAAGATTTTTTGTTAAATCGTGTTAATCTGAACGTTTTAAGCAGGAAATCACGATATATATTAAAAATATGGAACTTCGCGAATGTATCGTGCTAGGTTACGAACTGTGACAAAGATTTTTCATGCATATATTTTTGCATTAAACATTGTGTCCGAGCCGAGAATTCAAGGCGACGAAAGCCGAGATGTCATTTGACTTACATTACACGCGATCGCACGAAACAATGGAAATAATAACTTAGATGTAAGTTTGATTACTTTTAGATATATTTTTGTTGATTTTATTTATCACTTTGTATAATATATTTAAAGATTTGTTTAAAACGTCTTTATTTTGCTCTTTGATGTGGACCCGTTGTCGAAATGTGTGTCCGAGAATTTTATTTTCAATAACATCGCGGGAAATAGTGAATTAAAAATGATAAATTGAAATGGAATACGTATTTCAGACATTGTGAAATGTGACAGATTTAATAAATGAATGATATTACAGGTAGATCTAGGTCCATAAAAATATATACTATTTTGATGTGACGTGAGATAAACACATATTGATGATTTGAGATTTTCCGAGCGCGCGCCTCGGCCTCGGTTAAACGGCTCATCATCTATAACGCCCACCAATTATTTGGACCCCATTGGTAGCGTTATAGCGAGCGATCACTGTATCACCAAAGTATAACCAGCATCTGACAGTTCACACATTCTAGCAAACCAATCCCAATGTTTATCAACTCTTACGACAAACATAAGGTGTGAGGGATCTCCATGGCCCTAATTGCCCACATGCAGCAATCACTAGCTAGCTAGCTGACCAATATCTATGGATGACACGTACCCATCACAAGCATGGCCTTAAGTACTGCCATGACAGGGCCGATGGTGATGCTGTCATGCGAGGCCTCCAGGAGATGCTGGTCACATGATGCCTTGATCATGGGCGGGTTACGTACCCCGCCCCCATAGCTGGGCTGTGGCAGGACTAGATCGTGGGTCTTGAAGAGCCTCAGGAGAAGGTGACAGGTGAGTCGCGCTCCTGGCTCTGCATCCTGGTCCCCGCCAGCTGAAAAGGGTAGAGTAGTGTCATAGCTGTTGCTGCCATTTGTGTCTGCAGATTTATGTAGTTAACTGTGGCCTCCTCCAGTTGGTGACAGAGGGCCATGATCAAGAGGGGAAGGGAGCAAGGAGGGAGGGCAGTGCAACATGCACAACTAGGTCCTGCAGAAGCATTAACTGAAGGGAAGGCAGTCAGGAGGGAGGGCAGTGCAACATGCACCACTAGGTCCTGCAGGGGCATTACCTGAAGGGAAGGCAGTCAGGAGGGAGGGCAGTGCAACATGCACCACTAGGTCCTGCAGGGGCATTAACTGAAGGGAAGTCAGTCAGGAGGGAGGGCAGTGCAACATGCACCACTAGGTCCTGCAGGGGCATTAACTGAAGGGAAGTCAGTCAGGAGGGAGGGCAGTGCAACATGCACCACTAGGTCCTGCAAGGGCATTAACTGAAGGGAAGTCAGTCAGGAGGGAGGGCAGTGCAACATGCACCACTAGGTCCTGCAGGGGCATTAACTGAAGGGAAGGCAGTCAGGAGGGAGGGCAGTGCAACATGCACCAATAGGTTCTGCAGGGGCATTAACTGAAGGGCAGGCAGTCAGGAGGGAGGGCAGTGCAACATGCACCACTAGGTTCTGCAGGGGCATTAACTGAAGGGAAGGCAGTCAGGAGGGAGGGAAGTTAGGTTCTGCAGGGGCATTAACTGAAGGGAAGGCAGTCAGGAGGGAGGGCAGTTAGGTTCTGCAGGGGCATTAACTGAAGGGAAGGCAGTCAGGAGGGAGGGCAGTTAGGTTCTGCAGGGACATTACCTGAAGGGCAGGCAGCCAGGAGGGCAGTGCAACATGCACGACTAGGTTCTGCAGGGGCATTAACTGAAGGGCAGGCAGCCAGTAGGGAGGGAAGTTAGGTTCTGCAGGGACATTACCTGAAGGGCAGGCAGTCAGGAGAGAGGGAAGTTAGGTTCTGCAGGGGCATAAACTGAAGGGCAGGCAGCCAGGAGGGAGGCAAGTTAGGTTCTGCAGGCAGCCAGGAGGGCAGTGCAACATGCACGACTAGGTTCTGCAGGGGCATTAACTGGAGGGCAGGCAGCCAGTAGGGAGGGAAGTTAGGTTCTGCAGGGACATTACCTGAAGGGCAGGCAGTCAGGAGAGAGGGAAGTTAGGTTCTGCAGGGGCATAAACTGAAGGGCAGGCAGCCAGGAGGGAGGGCAGTTAGGTTCTGTAGGGACATTACCTGAAGGGCAGGCAGCCAGGAGGGAGGGAAGTTAGGTTCTGCAGGGACATTACCTGAAGGGCAGGCAGCCAGTAAGGAGAACAGTTAGGTCCTGCAGGGGCATTAACTGAAGGGCAGGCAGCCAGTAGGGAGGGAAGTTAGCTTCTGCAGGGGCATTAACTGAAGGGCAGGTAGTCAGGAGGGAGGGAACTTAGGTTCTGCAGGGGCATTAACTGAAGGGCAGGCAGCCAGGAGGGAGGGAAGTTAGGTCCTGCAGGGACATTAACTGAAGGGCAGGCAGCCAGTAGGGAGGGAAGTTAGCTTCTGCAGGGGCATTACCTGAAGGGCAGGCAGCCAGGAGGGAGGGAAGTTAGGTTCTGCAGGGGCATTAACTGAAGGGCAGGTAGTCAGGAAGGAGGGAAGTTAGGTTCTGCAGGGGCATTAACTGAAGGGCAGGTAGTCAGGAGGGAGGGAAGTTAGGTTCCGTAGGGGCATTAACTGAAGGGCAGGTAGTCAGGAGGGAGGGAAGTTAGGTTCTGCAGGGGCATTGACTGAAGAGCAGGCAAGCAGGAGGGAGGGAAGTTAGGTTCTGCAGGGGCATTAACTGAAGGGCAGGTAGCCAGGAGGGAGGGAAGTTAGGTTCTGTAGGGGCATTAACTGAAGGGCAAGTAGTCAGGAGGGAGGGAAGTTAGGTTCTGCAGGGGCATTACCTGAAGGGCAGGCAGTCAGGAGGGAGGGAAGTTAGGTTCTGCAGGGACATTAACTGAAGGGCAGGCAGTCAGGAGGGAGGGAAGTTAGGTTCTGCAGGGACATTACCTGAAGGGCAGGCAGCCAGGAGGGAGGCAAGTTAGGTTCTGCAGGGACATTAACTGAAGGGCAGGCAGCCAGGAGGGAGGGCAGTTAGGTTCTGCAGGGACATTACCTGAAGGGCAGGCAGCCAGGAGGGAGGCAAGTTAGGTTCTGCAGGGACATTACCTGAAGGGCAGGCAGCCAGGAGGGAGGGCAGTTAGCTTCTGCAGGGGCATTACCTGAAGGGCAGGCAGTCAGGAGGGAGGGAAGTTAGGTTCTGCAGGAACATTAACTGAAGGGCAGGTAGTCAGGAGGGAGGGAAGTTAGGTTCTGCAGGGACATTACCTGAAGGGCAGGCAGCCAGGAGGGAGGCAAGTTAGGTTCTGCAGGGACATTAACTGAAGGGCAGGCAGCCAGGAGGGAGGGCAGTTAGGTTCTGCAGGGACATTACCTGAAGGGCAGGCAGCCAGGAGGGAGGCAAGTTAGGTTCTGCAGGGACATTACCTGAAGGGCAGGCAGCCAGGAGGGAGGGCAGTGCAACATGCACCACTAGGTCCTGCAGGGAGAAACACTGGCGGGCAATCAGGATCGCCGTGAACACGGCCAGGGAGTCGTGTATCGACAGGTCACTCACCTACAACAAACAACAATGTAGTGGATGAACAGAGCATAGATGAACATACATCTGCCAAACTAAATTGGTACTTGGGGCCAAACTTACTCCGAGTGCAAATTACAATCAGATGTGTCAAGAACTGAGATAAACAGAACGCTTATATATTGGACATGCCATTTAAATATGGTGGTAGATTCACAATAAACAACATTATAAGCAAAATGATGATGGCAACAACTAATGATACATGTTCATATAACATTCAACACTATCTGATGTGGGAATATACACAGTTGAGTGAAAACATTCAACACTATCTGATGTGGGAATATACACAGTTGAGTGAAAACATTCAACACTATCTGATGTGGGAATATACGCACAGATAAGGGAATACATTCAACACTATCTGATGTGGGAATATATATACACAGGTAAACTTGCTGTTCAAACTAGTGGCCAGATAAACAGAGTGTTTATCTTATATGTCATTGAATGCAGGATCGCATAGTGACATCTGAAAGAAGACTGCATGAATTAACATGGTCTTTGTAACATCTACCATTTCAAGTAAACAAGTAAACAAACAAACCAACAACTTCTACATGCCAGGATTTTGTATCCTTTCACTGAAGTTTCAGTTTTGGAGTGAGTGAGTGAGTGAGTGAGTGAGTGAGTGAGTGAGTGAGTGAGTGAGCTGGCTGCAACTCATAACAAGGACGAGGAAAACCCAACATGATGCTGGTCATGGAAGAACAGGGATGGTGCTGATGCTGACAGCAATACTCCAGCGTCTCGGGACTGGCACTTTACCCCGGTATGCTCCATGGAGTTCCTGTACTTACATCTATCTGTGTGAGGACATCTATGAAGCCACTGCTGTGCATGGAGGAACAACACAGAGCCTTGAGAACTCCCAGCCACTCCGAGCTGAGGGGATTACACCGAGCTGTCAGCTCCGCACACAACAGGGAGATCTCATTCAACCTGGAAACACAGTCAATAAACAACATAAAGCAGGTGTGGTTATGACTGGTGCAGAGGATCGTAGTTGAGTTACAACTAACTATAGAACAGGCTGAAAACAATTAACTTGTATTCATGGTTTGAGTAATAGACTCATCGGGCGTGGGTTGAAGGACTGACCTCTCAGGGAGCTGTGAGTTACATATGTTGAGGGTGGCATTGCAGACAAAGCTGTATCTGTTGGGGGGATTCTCACTCAGCTGCTTCACCACCTGTGGGTCCGGCTGCGACCTGAAACACACACACACAAATCTCTAGAACCGGGGCAAGTAGAAACGGTGGAAACACACACACACACACTTCCCAAAAATTTCCATAAACCCTGAATGTTTCGTAGACAGTTTTGAAAATTCATGCCCATCATTAAGTTTGTCTTATGCCGCAGCCATATAACCGAGAAGTCTAGGACAGACAAACCAGCGGTTGATGACAAGATCATTGGGGAGTGATGAAAGACAATCAGTCACTGAGTCTCACCACACATTGCAGTCAAGTCTTACACCATGCTTGATGTACTGGAAACCTGGCCCAGCAGTTCCCCAGCTAAACTGTTGAAACGTAGCAGAAAACACAAATACTGCTGCAATCAAGCTTAGCCTACAAGCCCTTACAAATCTGTATGTTTTCCCATGTGTAGAGTCGCGTGACGGCTTCCTCCATGACTTACTTTCCTGTACTGATGAGCTCTATCATGAAGGCGGGGTCCCAGCGCAGGTTGGAGGCTGACGGGGTCACGGACACGTGGATCGTCTGCTTCACTTGGGAGTGAGCCGAGCTGAACATCTCAGAGAACCGAGACTGAAAACAAAAGACAAAATCCTCTCACTCTCATGTGGTTAGCTGTTTAAGTATGTTTTTTATATAACATATCACATGAGAGCATCTCACAAAACTGCAAAAGGAAATAGAATATAACAATCTTCACCAATATCATTCTGTACATTCAAACAATACGCAGTAGCCCAAACTTGTTCATTAAATTATGTCTAGTAAGCCCAGCCTTTTTATCCCCAATGAGAAATATATATTAAAAATTAAATTTTCGAGTTAACAAATATGTTATCCTGAAGTTTCCAATCATACTGCATGACTGTATCGTATGTTTGAAAGTACTGTTCAGATTACATACGTTTCAACATGCTCAACAGAAGGGTTGGGGCAATCAGTTTTACAGTAACAAAACAAACATTTTCAGGATTTTGATTTTGATCTATAGTAAAAATGTCCTAATAAATGACACTGCCAAATACTTGGGCGAGTAAGGTAAAGCACAGTGTGCCTGTGTGGACTTACCTTGAGGAACGCACACGCGGAGTAGACATCACAGAGGTAGGAGATGACGCAGCGCTTGGCGGACATACACTCGCCCGGGTTACTGGAGTCCACCGTCTTCCACAGAAGGAACAGACTGTAACACAAGCATCAGTCTCAGAAACCACCATTCATACGACCGCTTTCACACAACAATCTTAGCTAAAGTCTCACTAAAAGTAGTCGGTCCTCTGGGAACTGGACAATTGTTAACATTGACTTGAGCACTAAGATCACTTTGTTCTTACACACAGTATGGTTCAGCTGTCTTTGTAAAACTAAGAAAATTGTTGTTTTACTCAGATAACCTGGACAAGTTCTTAAAATGACTTTTACAATCTCATTATATCAAAATCATAATCTGAGTTTCTTGAATTCCTCCCATCATTACTGGACTGAGGAATAAAGGTTTCTAAGACATCACTGAAGAGATATATCACAATCAGCAGTTAGGAAAACATGGCTCAAATAACAGTTCTTCTATCTGATTGCCAGGCAATACTGACAGCAAAACTTCCCAGGCAGGAATACATGTGCGCTTTACAGAATATCGGCATATACTGTAAACTACGTTTATAACAAAAGGGACGGCTAATTTTGGTTCATTACAACCGAAGTTCATTATATCCTATATACAGCATATACACACCAAATGGACAGGACCCAAAACACAGTTTGTTATATCCATCAGTTCGTTAGAAAGTGTTCATTACATAAATAGTTTACTGTAGTTGGAATACTTTTCAAATTTACCAATAAAGTAGACCCCATCAATTTGTATATTTTTTAGCTTCAGATGACTGTAAGTGCGTTTCCCATGTTTCCTGCCCCTGCCAAAGTCAACTCACTACTCAAATGCCTGTGATGTGAGATCCTGCGACACCAAGACATAGGTGTGATACTGGCGGAGCACACTGACAATACATAGCCCCAGAGACGTCGTGAACGTCCCCGCCAGCGACGACTTGTTCTTCTTCAGCTGCAACTCCACCTCCGTCATCTCCTTCAACATCTGCAACAGCACAACAGACATGAATAACCAGCACAACACACAATGAACAAACAGCACAACACACATGAACAAGAAACTAACGTTATCAATATCCTCAACATGGGGCACTTCAGAATTCGAGGTATTTACCTCAATGATGATTTTTATCTTTCTGTCAGGAACAAGCAGTTAATGCATTCAGGAGTAATGCGGGATAACTTAAAAAAGAAATGTGGCTTGTTGCCATGGTAACACACAAAATATTTTTTAGAAATACCAAAACAAAAAAAGGCACCAGTTCAGCATGTGTTTGATACGCATGCGAAGTTCAAAATAAAATATATATAATGCTCCGGAAACGAAACATGCCGGACGGACGAACAGGGGATAATAAACACTACACATACGAATGAACAGAACACATACATAAGGAGCACAAAACACATAATCTGCTTTTAACATTCATTTGATGTATTATAGATATCAGCATAATCAACCTACCTGGCAAATAAACTCAATGAGACCATTGATATTCAGGGAGTATTCCATCAGGTCAAATAGATAGGAGATATTGTCCACCAAGGGGAGATAACTGGAGCTGCCGGACACAAAGCTGTTGATCTGCTCTATGACAGCAGCACAGCACTGCTCTGTGACAGAGTGCTGGTCGTAGTAGGACAGCTTCTGGAACTTCTGGAAGATGCCCTCGTAGTTTGGCAGCACCACAGACACAGATGCTGCAGCAGTTGCCTCCCCTTCCTTTTCTTTCTTCTTCTTCACCTGAAAGTTCATCAGAATTGAAAACCATGGCTTTTGGAAAATACAGAAGCACCAGGAATTCCTTGTCTGAATACTGAGAAGAGACTCCTAGTACTCCATGCTTGTACTAAGAGACAACTACATAGGGATCTGGTGTTGACACATTGTGTTCCACCTGGTGGGTTGTGTATACTGAAACAACCAATCAACATCCAAGATTCGTTTTTTTGTCTGTTGTTGACGCCGCACTCAGAATTATTCTAGCTATATGACGGAGATCTGTAAATATTCAAGTCTGGGCCTGACAATCCAGTGATTTATATCATGAGAATCAATCCACACAATTGGGATACGATGACATGCATCAACCAAGTCAGCGAGTCTGACCCCCAGGTCCCATTAGTCGCCTCTTACGACAAGCATAGTCGCCTCTTATGACAAGCATAGTCGCCTCTTACAACAAGCATAGTCGTCTCTTACGACAAGCATTGTCACCTCTTACGACAAGCATAGTCGCCTCTTATGACAAGCATAGTCGCCTCTTATGACAAGCATTGTCGCCCCTTATGACAAGCATAGTCGCCTCTTATGACAAGCATAGTTGCCTCTTATGACAAGCATAGTGTCCTCTTACGACAAGCATTGTCGCCTCTTATGACAAGCATAGTCGCCTCTTACGACAAGCATAGTCGCCTCTTACGACAAGCATTGTCGCCCTTATGACAAGCATAGTCGCCTCTTATGACAAGCATAGTGTCCTCTTACAACAAGCATAGTCGCCTCTTATGACAAGCATTGTCGCCCCTTATGACAAGCATAGTCGCCTCTTACGACAAGCATAGTCACCTCTTACGACAAGCATTGTCGCCCCTTATGACAAGCATTGTCGCCCCTTATGACAAGCATAGTCGCCTCTTATGACAAGCATAGTCGCCTCTTCTTACCGGAAGACCTATTTGTATCGGATCTTCATGGGTCCTATCAACAATGACACAGAGCTAATGGGTTCTGAAGATCTGTTGTAACCAGGATCTTCATGTGTCAATATCCAAGAAAGTTCATCTTATCCAACCATGCACATGTCCATGGTGTACTATCCTCACTGACACACAACAGAACAACAAACTCTACCAGGAACAACATTCTTTAAATGGCACTGTTGGCTGGTAGGTCATTTCAACAACACAAGCTGGACAGTATTTATTGTATGTAAATCTTTTCTTTTCATAAACACGTCAGTTAACCAATGTGACAACTATATACAATGTAAATGTTTTTGTTTGTTTGTTGTTTAATGCCGCACATAGCAATATTCCAGCTATATGACGGCGGTCTGTAAATAATCAAGTCTGGACCAGACAATCCAGTGATTGACATCATGAGCAATGTGAATGAGATGGCGACTGGTCCACACTGTCTGGCAACTCACCTTGCCAAGGTCGCCACTGCTGACATCAATACAGTTCCTCTTGCTGTACAGCTTCACTACCTCCTTGGAGATTTTCTTCAGGACATGTCGCGCCTCATCGCGGGGCTTGCCGACGCCGTACAAGACGATGAGTCTCTGGTTGCACTCGTGGCTTGAATATTCATCTTGTGGAATGGGGAAGTGGGTGGCAAATAGCATGTGCCGTGACGGACCCTTGGGGGCTGAGACTGTGGGCAGGGCATCACTGTGCTGGAGGGTGTGATCCTTCTCTGACTTTACAGACTTCACGGATGCTGGATATGTAAAGAGTTACTTTGCACAAACTGTGAAACTACATCAATATCTGGATGTCGGTGACACAAAGGCAACATCAGATGAAAAAAAGCTTGTTTGCTCCCATGCAAATAAGTTTATGACCTTGTTCCTGACGGTGCATGAGTAAACAAACATGTCAAGTCCAAAATAACAGGGCAAACAAACATAAGTCAGGTCCAACATAATTGGGCAAACAAACATAAGTCAGGTCCAATAAAACAGAGTAAACAAACATGTCAGGTCCAATAAAACAGAGTAAAAAAACATGTCAGGTCCAATATAACAGGGCAAACAAACATGTCAGGTCCAACATAATTGGGCAAACAAACATAAGTCAGGTCCAATAAAACAGAGTAAACAAACATGTCAGGTCAAATATAACCTTGTCTGGCCTTGTAATAAATCTGATCCCCCCCTCCCCCCCCCCCCCCCCCACACACACACACATACAGTCTGTCACTACAACAAGACACCCACTGACCACACATGTAGACAACCTGATTCCACCCCACCACCCCACCCAGTCTGTCACTACAACAAGGCACCCACTGACCACACATGTAGACAACCTGATTCCCCCCACCCAGTCTGTCACTACAACAAGGCACCCACTGACCACACATGTATACAACCTGATTGCCCCCACCCAGTCTGTCACTATAAAAAGGCACCCACTGACCACACATGTATACAACCTGATTCCCCCCCCCCCCCCCCCCCCAGTCTGTCACTACAACAAGGCACCCACTGACCACACATGTATACAACCTGATTCCCCCATCCAGTCTGTCACTACAACAAGGCACCCACTGACCACACATGTATACAACCTGATTCCCCCCACCCCGTCTGTCACTACAACAAGGCACCCACTGACCACACATGTAGACAACCTGATTCCCCCCACCCCGTCTGTCACTACAACAAGGCACCCAGTGACCACACATGTAGACAACCTGATTCCCCCGACCCAGTCTGTCACTACAACAAGGCACCCACTGACCACACATGTAGACAACCTGATTGCCCCCACCCCGTCTGTCACTATAAAAAGGCACCCACTGACCACACATGTAGACAACCTGATTCCCCCCACCCCGTCTGTCACTACAACAAGGCACCCACTGACCACACATGTATACAACCTGATTCCCCCCACCCCGTCTGTCACTACAACAAGGCACCCACTGACCACACATGTATACAACCTGATTCCCCCCACCCCACCCCACCCAGTCTGTCACTACAACAAGGCACCCACTGACCACACATGTATACAACCTGATTCCCCCCACCCCGTCTGTCACTACAACAAGGCACCCACTGACCACACATGTATACAACCTGATTCCCCCCACCCCGTCTGTCACTACAACAAGGCACCCACTGACCACACATGTAGACAACAGGATTCCCCCCACCCAGTCTGTCACTACAACAAGGCACCCACTGACCACACATGTATACAACCTGATTCCCCCACCCAGTCTGTCACTACAACAAGGCACCCACTGACCACACATGTATACAACCTGATTCCCCCCACCCAGTCTGTCACTACATGGAGCAGACAGTGTCAGTGTACCCACCTGGTGGCTCTGGGCTGGACTTCTGTTCATCCTTGACTGAGCCAAACAGACTGTTGAAGTCTGTGTCCACCAGCGCCCCAATGTCCATGTCCACCTTGATGTCATCTTGATGCTGAGGGAAACAAACAGGCCGTATCAAAACCACTTCACAAACTAGTGCTAAGGCTGTTCACAACGAGCTGTAGGTTATATGCAGTGAAACATTAGCCATCAAGTAGGGACAGCGTGGCTCTTCACTGGCTGTGAAATGTGATTTGTTTCAATGTGAAAGGACACTTTGATCTCATGTAATATTCTGTAATATTCCAGTGCCAGCTGGGACCCCTCACCTCGTGCTTGATGCTCTCGTTCTGACTCTTGATGCTAGGGAGGTCCACGCTGTCTGCAGAGGGCATCATGACAGCGGGGGAAGACAGGAGGTCGCCACGGGAGATCAGTGTACACATGTAGGCATCGTGGGAAAACACATCATGGCGAATCAGCTCAGAGAACAGGTGAATCAGGTTCCGGAATGCTTGCTTGTTTTCTTCAGTTGGATTTTCATCTAAAACAGTAATTAGACACACTTGAGGTAATGTAGTTGGAACATTCAGTGTGGTCTGTAAAGTAATTATGCCAATCAAGGCTATGCAGACGGGTTATGCAAGTGAGAAATGGTCTATGCGTATGATGACTCAATGACATTGTCTGCATCCAGAGAGTGTGTGTATGAGTGGGAAGGTGGGGCTGTGAATGAATGTTGTTTTACATCAGTCAGCAAGAAATATTTACATTATGTATTTTTTAGAGTATAAATATCATTTATACTTATCCTGACTCATTTTTTCTTTCAACCACCAAACCTATGTTCTTGAAAAAAATCTGTAAACCAACTTTTCAACAAACTTAATCAATTTAGAAAAATATGCCTGCACATCTGTTTCGTTTATGGAGGTCAATACCCTCGTGTGTACCTAGCACTGGGGCCTGGGTGTCGAGGAACTCCATCAGCAGGGACTGGAAGGCAGGTAGCCCCGGGGGAATCATCTGGTCCGAGCCGATCGAATCCTTGTCCTCCATCATGTCGGTATCACCATACTTCTGTTTATAAGAAGGCAAAGATGAGTGTTGTTTTATGACAGCCTGTTAACTGTGAAGCCTGTACTGGATCACCCGGAGACTGACAGCTTGAGCAATGATGGAGTGAGTGAGTGTTGTTTTATGACAGCCTGTTAACTATGATGCCTGTACTGGATCACACGGAGACTGACAGCTTGAGCAATGATGGAGTGAGTGAGTGTTGTTTTATGACAGCCTGTTAACTATGATGCCTGTACTGGATCACCCGGAGAGTGACAGCTTGAGCAATGATGGAGTGAGTGAGTGTTGTTTTATGACAGCCTGTTAACTGTGAAGCCTGTCCTGGATCGCACTGACAGCTTGAGCAATGAAGGATGCCCAGTTTCAGGGTATGAGCACACGATCGGACAAACACAAAAATATTGTGTCCACTCATCCATGTGGCCAGAAATTATTAACATCTAATATATTTTATATTTACTACTTATACGGCATTACAGGTACCATGCCCTTCTGTTTCCTGTGAAAACACGACAGGAAATGTCATCCCTTGACAAAAACTTGTTCCTGAAGTTTGAAGTTGAAACAGCAAGCCCTCACCAACCAACATTATTTAAAAAAATTCTTTGGAAAACTTAGTAGATATTGAGCACTCCTTTTTCAATGTGAAATAATGTGTCGCTCATACTACAAATTATTTTTCATGAATTTATTTTTGTCATAAAATGCTGTCAGTATCGATCTGTACCTCTGATAACTGAGAATGTTTCTTGTTGACCTAACAGCGTCACAGTATTTACCTCTGCTCTGAGCTCATTCTGCCTGCGTTCCAGCAGCTTAGCTGCTACCACAGACCTATGATCCCCTGTGCGTTGTGTCGTCACTGCCCAGTCAATGAGCAGCTTGATGATAGGCTCGTCTCCCAACATTGGCTGAAATACACGAAAAATCTGCCATCAGCTCACTCCTATTTTTCTCTTCGGAACAATCTTTGCAAGTTCAACAGGGAACAATCTCATTAAAATCAGATCTTAGTTCTCACTATCGCTAAACAAAGATCTGAGGACATCCCATTACGGGTCACATCAGACCGACCTTGCACGAATTTTGACCAACCAATGGAAGGAGCGACAAGAAGTCGACATTTGCTAATCAGAAGGCAGCTTTCTTGTGCTTTAAGGCACTCAATTCAAATTTGCGACAACGCTTCGAAACATATTTTGACAAATTCTCGATTAAAAAATTGAAACCTGAACAAAAGAACATTTTGGAATGCCAAATATATGGTCTAGATTGTATGGATTCAGTCATTAAACCCGTAACTAACGTTCGGAATACCCTGTGTTAAAGTTTTTGAGGTTGCATGAATCAAAATCATATTCCGACTTTCACTTTCATGATCTGGTAAGCGATGCTCTGATTGGTCGGATGAAAGGTCATTCTGACGTGACCCCAAATGGGATGTCCTCAGATCTTTGTTTAGCAGCATCGAGGACTAAATCTGATTTTAATGAGATTGAACAGGGAAGAATGAATAATTTCAAAACAAGTAGGAAAACAGTCACATAAGTTCCTCACCTCATTGCCATCTTTGGTTTGGTTGATGGAGAATATTTTCTGGTAGAGGACATCAAATGAGTTGTTGACGTCGACCTTGTCAAAGTGGTGTTTGTCCAGGTTATCCAGTACATGGAGGACTTTGCTGATCACAAACCCTGCAACAACAGTACACCATCTTGTCAAACAAAGTTTATCACAGTGAATGAGTGTGTGAATGCATGTTGTTTTTCACAACAATATTGCAGCCATATCCACGAGTCTGCAAATAATCAAGGCTGGGTGAGACATCACCCCTGATCAGGTTAATACTGCTACAACTCCTACCTTTGGCTGATTGTTGACACTTGTCTGATGACCACCGCACCTCGGCTCCCTTCCCCCGCAGTTTGATCTGGTGTTCCGAGGCTCTGATCTGGGCACGGATCTACAAGCATTGTCAACATATTATTACAAGGGAAAAAGAATCCCTGATAAAAAAATATCTAAAGGCATGGAAGCAAGTCAGCCTGTCAGCCTGTAAACAGTCAAGTCTGACCAGATAAAGTACTTGTAGCAGCCTGTCCACATCAAAATCTGGCCAGACAGACTACTGCTAGCCGCCTGTCTACATCCCAGTCTGGCAGAGTACTGGTAGCAGACTGTCCACATCCCAGAGTGTCCACATCCGTCTGACCAGACACAGTACTGGTAGCAGACTGTCCACACACATCCCAGTCTGGCCAGACACAGTACTGGTAGCAGACTGTCCACACACATCCCAGTCTGGCCAGACACAGTACTGGTAGCAGACTGTGTACATCCCAGTCTGGCCAGACACAGTACTGGTAGCAGACTGTGTACATCCCAGTCTGGCCAGACACAGTACTGGTAGCAGACTGTCCACACACATCCCAGTCTGGCCAGACACAGTACTGGTAGCAGACTGTGTACATCCCAGTCTGGCCAGACACAGTACTGGTAGCAGACTGTCCACACACATCCCAGTCTGGCCAGACACAGTACTGGTAGCAGACTGTCCACATCCCAGTCTGGCCAGACACAGTACTGGTAGCAGACTGTCCACATCAAAATCTGGCCAGACACAGTACTGGTAGCAGACTGTGTACATCCCAGTCTGGCCAGACACAGTACTGGTAGCAGACTGTGTACATCCCAGTCTGGCCAGACACAGTACTGGTAGCAGACTGTGTACATCCCAGTCTGGCCAGACACAGTACTGGTAGCAGACTGTGTACATCCCAGTCTGGCCAGACACAGTACTGGTAGCAGACTGTGTACATCCCAGTCTGGCCAGACACAGTACTGGTAGCAGACTGTCCACACACATCCCAGTCTGGCCAGACACAGTACTGGTAGCAGACTGTCCACATCCCAGTCTGGCCAGACACAGTACTGGTAGCAGACTGTCCACATCCCAGTCTGGCCAGACACAGTACTGGTAGCAGGCTGTGTACATCCCAGTCTGGCCAGACACAGTACTGGTAGCAGACTGTGTACATCCCAGTCTGGCCAGACACAGTACTGGTAGCAGACTGTGTACATCCCAGTCTGGCCAGACACAGTACTGGTAGCAGACTGTCCACATCCCAGTCTGGCCAGACACAGTACTGGTAGCAGACTGTGTACATCCCAGTCTGGCCAGACACAGTACTGGTAGCAGACTGTCCACACACATCCCAGTCTGGCCAGACACAGTACTGGTAGCAGACTGTGTACATCCCAGTCTGGCCAGACACAGTACTGGTAGCAGCCTGTCCACACACATCCCAGTCTGGCCAGACAGAGTACTGGTAGCAGACTGTCCACACACATCCCAGTCTGGCCAGACAGAGTACTGGTAGCAGACTGTCCACACACATCCCAGTCTGGCCAGACACAGTACTGGTAGCAGCCTGTCCACATCCCAGTCTGGCCAGACACAGTACTGGTAGCAGCCTGTCAACATCCCAGTCTGGCCAGACACAGTACTGGTAGCAGCCTGTCAACATCCCAGTCTGGCCAGACACAGTACTGGTAGCAGCCTGTCAACATCCCATCTGTAGGATCAGCACCCAATCCCCAATTTTGACTCCCAAGTCTATATAAGTGAAATGGGTTTATTCTACCCCATATCACCTATGGATCTGTTCAAGGGATGATATTCAGCCCCAAGTCTGCAGCAAATGTCAGCAAACATTCCCAATTGAAAAAAACAATTCCCAATTCATGCTAATATAGTAACAAAAACGATGACGGTCGAGGTAACCAAAGCTGCTTAATTTTACACGAATGAATTACATGAAATTAATACCACAAGCATTTGTCTGACAAGGGCATGTAGTGTTGAATCTCTAATCATCCCTGCTCACTTCCTGACACTGACCTGTTGATTGTGTGGGCCGGGCAGCATGGGCAGACTAGAGGGGGCACACACAAGATGGTCCAAGGGGGACCCACACAGGAAGGATGTGATCTTTCCCTCCCCCAGGTTATTCCATATAATGCCCGTGGGGCACTTCAGTGTGAGGCGCTGGAGGATGGCCGACAGGTTCAGAATGAGACTCCGGTGTTGAGGGCAGCCACTGAGCTCGGCAAACATCACTGCCATGGGACTGGAGATGTACTGGTTGGTGCTAGTTGTAGTGATGGTTCTGAAAGAATATGGCATGGTTTCAGTCTTGAACAATCACTCACCCCATGGTAAGATATAGGTCCTTCATGGTTATTCAGTGTATCATGTCACCATTTAGTCATGATGAAAACCCTGCACCCATTCTCTACCACAGCTTCGCCTTAAGCCCGATCTGAACGGTATGACATAGAAAATATCAATCTCATCAAAATCTGATCTTAGTTCTCACTACCGCTAAACAAAGATCTGAGGACATCCCATTAGGGGTCACGTCAGAACAACCTTTTGTCCGACCAATAAGAGCTTCGCTTACCAGATCATGAAAGTGAAAGTCGGAATGTGATTTCTAATCATGCAACGTTGAAAACTGTAACACAGGGTATCTGAAAGATTATTATGGGCTAACCGACTGAATCCATACAATCTAGACAATATATTAGCCATTCCAGAATGTTCCTTTGTTCAGGTTTCAAACTTTTAATCGTTTTGAAGCGTAGTCGCCAATTTGAAATTAGTGCCGTAAAGCACAAGGAAGCTGCCTTCTGACTGGCTAATGTCGACTTCTTGTCAGTCATTCCATTGGTCAGTCAAAGTTCGTGAAAGGTCAGTCTGACGTGACCCGTAATGGGATGTCTTCAGATCTTTGTTTAGCGATAGCGATAACTAAGATCTGATTTTAATGAGGTTGAGAAAATATGTACCAAGTTAGTGAAAAGAGAGACAGGGATACTGACATCACTTCTCAAACAGAGCTATGATGGAGATAGAAATATGATACACTGGATACTTGAGGATAAGGCCATACAGGCACACAATCAAGAAGTGTCCATTCATGCAAGTGAGTGAGTATGGTTATACGCCCCTTTTAGCAATATTCCAGTAAAATCACTGCAGGGGACACCAGAAATGGGCTTCACACAATGAACCCATGTCGGGAATCGAACCCAGGTCTTCAGCATGACGAGCGAACGCTTTAACCACTAGGCTACCTGACTGACTCCCATTCATGCGAAGAACGCACTGGACATAGTACAGAATGTTACTTCCAAGTGGTTCAGTGAGTCAACATATTTATACACTTGATTTGTTTTAGGAGTTTGGGTAGAAATAATACATAATAACAGTCAGTATAGTAGCACGACAATACAGAGGTTATGTAATACAATGCATACCACATTTTATGCAGAAATGGCTCAGAAACGAATATAAACAACATTTCCAACATGGCCATTGCTGGGACCATTTTTTAATATTGGACCAGAATATACTGTCAATTTGATAAACAGACGTGATAACCACTTGATCCTAATCAGATTTTTACAAACCTGTAGAGGTTATGAATTCTCTGATGAAATCCTCCTTGGGGCACTTATTGCATTTTCCTTGCTCAAGAAAATCTACATGACATAGTTGTAACCATTTTCCTTAATAAAAAATGTTACCACACAAAAAACTTCGTTTTTGTATGATATACGACCACCCTTACGGGGCCTCACCACCAACGGCGCCTCACGCCAGGGGGAGCAACTCTCACCCAAATCACTTTCCATATGTCAAATGCTGACGGAATGTGGGGAGGTGGGTGGCCGTGCCCCAAGGAGGATTTCATCAGAGAATTCATAACCTCTACAGGTTTGTAAAATTCTCTTTCTAATTAAATCCTCCTTGGGGCACTTATTGCATCAGGACAGACTCCCAAAGATAATCTAGGAAGTGGCATCCGTCAGCAACAGGCGTAAATAAATACATTGTATTTGATTATTCAACAGAATAAAATATGAGTTCAATAAATGGAACCAACCTTATCGTGAGGCACCACCGTCGAAAGGCAGGGGCTAGAGACAGGGCGTGGTCGACCATATATTATGATAAAGCCTGTTTTTGCGCCTTATCATAAGTTGAGAACTCGAAACACCTCCCACCCCCCCACACTTTTTTTGAACAAGTGATATAGGGGCGTAGATCACGAGAGACCATAACCAGCGCTGAGCTAGGCCAGAGGGTCCCCGAGGATCGAAGGAGCGCGTGCGCAAAATACGAGTATTATCGAGTAGTAAGGACAGATATTTATCGACCGCAGAAGATAAAATCCGGACCATTACCGAGCAGTATAACCGGAGGACTGTCTAAAATCTCGAATGCTCAATCGGCTAGAGATTAAAACTTTGCCCCGTTCGGAGAACTGACTGACCAAACTGAGTACGCTCGCTTGAGTGTTTGTCGAGTTGGTAAGGATTGATGAATCGTGCTCGGCTGGCTCCAAATAGCCGCGGAGCAGATCTGCTCAATGTGCAGAGCCGCGGCGTACGCTTTTGACGCAGCCACTGCTCTAACCTAATGAGCCTTCAACCTGGTAGGGGGGTCCCTGCCTGTAAGCGTATACGCTGTACAAATGGTTGAAACTATCCACCTCGAGATAGATTGTTTACTCGCAGGTGAGCCAACCTTCCTACCGCCGTAACAGCAAAATAGTTGGTTATCCTTACGGACACCAATATTTCTGCTGATATAGGCCTTGAGAGTCGTGCGGACATCCAAGACATGAGCATGTCTTGCAGTGGTCCCCGACGAGGAAGGCTGTGAAAGAGCAGGTAGCTCAATAGGAGCCGTTCAAGTGGAAGCGTGTGCGACCCTTTGACGGTAAGAGTCCGGTAGTCGAAAACTGACTCTGGGGCTCAGATCTGACTTCTTGAGACTGACCATCCACCCTAGAGTGATCAGAATATCTATCACTTGTTGTGTAGCTATCTGACTCAGGGATTGCGATAGAGCTCTTAGTAACCAGTCGTCGAGGTACGGATGGCAGAACCGACCTATTGACCTGGCCACTTGGGCGGGACTCAACATCAGCTTGGTGAACACCCTCGGGGCCGTGAAGATCCCGAATGGTAGAACCCTGAACTGATAACACCTCCCGTCGAAAGAAAACCTCAGGTATTTCTTGAACTCGGGGTGTATTGGTATGTGGAGATAGGCGTATTTAAGTCTATTGACGTTAGCCATTCTCCTGTCTCGACAGGTGAGATCACTGTTTGGTGACTAGGAAACAAGTCGAGTAGAAGCCCTCGCTTTCCTGTCCCTCGGGACCCGGTTCGATCGCAGCTTTCATAAGTGCGTCGACCTCGGCACGGAGGAATTCCGCCTTCTCTCGGGTAGCAGGCACCGGAGTGTGCTTTATCCCGGAGAAGGGGAGGGGCGGATGATGTTTCCACCGAGGCAAATGGCCATCCCTTAAAATGGACGGGGTCCGGGGATTGTGATGTAACTGTCTCCGATTCCTTCAGGAATAGAGCCAGTCGGCCGCCTACGGGGACATCCGGCTGGAGGCAGTGGACCCCGGCTGTCGGCAGTTCGATAACTTGCGACTGTGGGTTCACCCGGGGCTCTTCGGGCGCTAATGGGAACCCATCGTTCCCAGCCCCGCGAATAAGCTGTTGGTCTCGACCAGCTGCCTTGCCCCGGCCCGTGCCTCTCTTGCTCCTCCCGGCGCCCTTATACCTGAAGGAAGCGGCGGCTTCCAAGCAGGTGTGGACGTCTGACCCGTGCGTTAGCGTAGGAGGGGACAATTGGAGAGGCCCGCTTACGCGGTTTTAACGCTTGGTACCTCCAACATGGCCTCATGAGTCTTTGATGGAAGTACACAATTGAGCGGCCTCTCGGACCACCTGCTGAGCCCCAGGGAAGAGGGTGGCACCCTCTTATACGGCAAAGCAAGTAAGTCTTGGCGTGTGTAAGTCGAGTATTTAGATACCGACATCCACCGCCTGCGCATGCCCATAACAGCGCACATCATCTGCGAGGCACAGCTACGAATAGCGTCCCGCGTAAGATAACTGAACTTCCGTTAGTTGCGCGGCCAACTCCGAAGAGTCGACCGGCCCCCTCTCCCGCTAACTCCCTCTGTACAGCCGACAGATACGCGGAGTGTACGGACACACGGAGCTGTTGGCATGCATTATGATATTGCTCCTCGAAGCATATGTAAGCAGCCTTCAACTTCAACGCACGCGGGAAAGGGGGGGCAACAGCCGGCCCTGCTTGACCTTAGTCAAGTTGGGTGTCTCCGACTCTGGGCGCAGCCACCTGAGGCAGTACCTGGACAATCCTGTCCCGCACGTGCCTCTGCACCCGGCCCGATGCCGAGGTGCCGGAGGTCCAAGGGAACCCACCTGGCACGGGGCTAGGTATCCACTAGTGGAAGCCTCGGCCTCGGAAGAGGCGTCTGGCTCCGCTAGGGAAAATTGTGCGTCGGTAGTGCACGGGCCGAGCCGGCCTGCCGGAGCCGAGACTTCACCTCCTCCATCATCGACGCCATCGGCGACTTAAGTAACGCAGAACAGTCTGCCAAAGACAGTGCAGGAGAGGTGCAGTGCTTACTACGGGGACCCTCGAGCCTTCTCCCCCGGCCCCCGGAGAGGGAGCGGGGGAGACAATCTCGGCAGCTTTTTTACCCTTTTTAGATGGGGAGGGGGGGGGATGTCTTAGTAGATCTGATATCTACCCCCGCCTTTATAGACCTCTTTAAAGTGGAACAAGTCAACTTGTCTCTTTTGGAGGGTAAAGGCAATGTCCTCCGCCAGACATATCAGGCAGCGTTCGTGCCTGTCTTAGAACAACCCGTACACAGTTTGAAGGTCTTTGTAAACAAGACCGTAATTTCTGAGGTGGGCGGGAAGGGTATTAACGTGTATCAGTGCGATATAAAGATTGGAAAGATACGTGCTTAAATTGTAAAACTAGAAGGAAAGGCGTAATGTAGAATGCGATTTGTAACGCGATACTAATAGCCAATGTCGTAGTTTAATTATAACACCAAAGGGGCGTGTTACGCGCTAAGGTGTAAAACCCATAAAAAAGGTAAGTGTAGTTTATAAATTAACACACCACCTTGGGTTTTGTAAAGGAAAAAATTGTAGACCAATGCTGTATGATATAACAAAACCCCAAGCCGTTTCTTAATGGCCTTGGTGTTACATGTATCAGCCCGTGGAACTACAATACTGACGCCATTACGGCCATTTGAATTCAAAGGTACCGTGCACGTGGCGTCAATTACAACTCTATAACTTCACAATGCGAGGTATTACGCCTTTGCAATGAAAGAAATGTACCATACATACAGTTTGGTCAGCCATGGTTCTTGTCGAACGATAGATTTCTCTTATTTTGTCTTGTGTGAAAAATCAACACGTCTGTCTCTTACAGATGACATAAGGAAAGTGATTTGGGTGAGAGTTGCTCCCCCTGGCGTGAGGCGCCGTTGGTGGTGAGGCCCCGTAAGGGTGGTCGTATATCATACAAAAACGAAGTTTTTTGTGTGGTAACATTTTTTATTAAGGAAAATGGTTACAACTATGTCATGTAGATTTTCTTGAGCAAGGAAAATGCAATAAGTGCCCCAAGGAGGATTTAATCAGAAAGAGAATGAAGGGTTGCCTAAATTTGTTGACAAAGACTTACCCATTGCCATTAGTAGTCAGCATGGGGGACTGAGTGCGGGGCGAGGTGCAGCCGGACTCACTGCACAGCTGGGCCAGCTTCCGACTACAGAAGTACGCCAGTTTCCGTGACAACAGTGCAGACAGTGTCACCTCATCCAGGTACTGAAAAACAAAACATGAAATGTGTTGACATATAAATGCCTCCCAACAGTAACTAAAAGCCTAAAAACACTCGTTTTGGAAGCTTGGATGTGTATCAGAGATGACGCTCTTAAGATACTGTAACATCACTCACCTGAACAATCTGAGCTAGGATGAGTTTGAGAACCGTGTCATCATTCTGTTTGATCTTGTCCAGTAGCTCGATGAGCCAGTTGAGGAACTCCTGGTGGTCCAGAAGACCCTCCTGAAGAACAAAACAGCAAATACCTGTTAGCTTACAGTAGAGTTGAGGTGAGGTGAATGGGGTTTTACATCGCATTCAAGATTATTGCTCTCACATCGCGATGTGCATGCATGTGTGTGTGTATGTGGTGTGTGGTGTGTGTGCGTGTGTGTGAGGCTGCTTGTACTAGTTTGGACTAATGCCGACTTTATAGTGCTAGCCCACTGAGAGAATACCATGCCGCAGTTTAACAAGAATACCCCATTCAGACACAGTATACTGACTCCGAGGCCAAGCAGTCTTTGTTTTGAGCGTCAGGCAAGGGAAACAACAAGTACCATCTATTAACATCTTTTGGTATGACATGGCCAGGGATCGAACCCCCGACCTTCTGCTCTCTGGGCAGACACTCTACAACTAGACCACGGAGGCAGCCCCTTAATGTTTTGGTTGTTGTTTAACGCCACACTCAGCAATATTCCAGCTATATGAAGGTGGTCTGTAAATAATCGAGTTTGGACCAGACAATCCAGTGATTGATATCATGGGCATCAATCCACGCAATTTGGATACAATGACATGCATCAGCCAAGGCAGCGAGCCTGACCACCCGATCCCGCTAGTCGCCTCTTACAGCAAACATGGACTGATGAAGACCAATTGTAACCCGGAACTTCACAGGTATAGTCCCTTCATTAGTGTCTGTGAATAGGTGAGATGAAATGGGTTTTGATGTCGCTTTCAATATCATTGCACTTATATATATAGCAGTGTGTATGTATGTGGCTGCTTGTGCTAGTCGGGATCCATGCTGTTAATTTGTGCTTCTTTTATCCCATTAATATCAAGCACCAGGCACGGTAACAGCAAGCACCAGGCACGGTAACAGCAAGCACCATCTTTTAACGTCTGTTGGTATGATATGCTCAGGGATCGAACCACAACCTTCCGCTCTCTGGACAGATGCTCTATCTACTAGACCAAAGAAACAGCTGGTGCACTGAGTACAGACACAGATGCACATTTGTTCTAATTCATGGGTGTCTTTAATTGAGTGAGTGTGGTTTTACGCCGCTTTTAGCAGTATTCCAGCAATATCACAGGGGACACCAGAAATGGGTTTCACACATTGTAGCCATGTTGGGAATCGAACCCGGATCTTTTGCATGACGAACGAACGCTTTAACCACTACGCTACCCGACCGCCCCTGTCTTAGAAACAGATGATAGGTACTGGTGTTTAGGTCAAGTGTCAGCAACATTGGCCCTCAGTGAGCCATAGGTGCACGCTATACCCCAGTATAGCACTTGTTCTCATACTTCATCAACAACTAGGACTGCAGTACAAAATGATGCATGAATGCAGCACTGACATGGCACTGAAGCCGGAGTTACTTACATTAAACTTGTGTTTAGCTAAGCGGCACGTGTAGTGGAAGTGTTTGAGGGCCGGCTCCAGGTCGACCTGCGCCGGGGGCTGTGTTGCTGTCAGGAAGCTGGTTTGAGGGGCGCCACCGCCACCATAAGCATCTTGAATCTTCTGTAGTTGCTCATACAGGAACTTGGTGATCGCCTGTGTCCATGCTGTGACGCACAAACATTTAGGTGAGAAAGGATAAACTCACTCACATCGCAATTTGATAAATGATGATACAGTAAACTACGAATATAACAAACTCAAAGGGAGTTCTAATTCTAGTTCCAGTGTTCCCGTTTACCGGTAATTACCAGTTTTTTTACCGGTAAAATTAGGCTTGGACCGGTTATTCATGCGACTGCCAGTCCCTGTGGACCGGCAAATAAAGTACCCTATAAATCTTTGTTGTTGAACAAAACATTGGTGTTATTGATATAAGTCAGCTTGACTGTTACCATCAGGGTTTCCCCTTGTCTATTTCTAGATTAAATATCCATTTGTGGAGACTTTGTCTCAAAATATAAAAAAAAAGATTAGTAAAATCTAAATATTTTTTACATTTGTATACTTATCCTGCATTACTCCGTATTGCATTTACTGCTGTCTTTGACAGAGTGACGAACTGTGTGAGATCCAGCTGCTGAAGAAAGTTGTCCCAACCAGCTCAGGAGGCAGCGCCCTCTCACAGTCAGCACGTGACCCGGAAGTCATGACGTCACACAAAAACACATAACTGCTTTAAACATAACATCTGAAACTTCGTGGGGAGGTAGCGTAGCGAAAGGGAGGGCACTTAGACTTCGTAATGCAGGATAAGTATACAAATGTAAAAAATATTTAGATTTTACTAAATTTTTTAACTTATCCTGCATTACTCCGTATTGCATCTTTATCAGACGGCATGGCCGGTGGGCATACCTGCAGATGTGAACCATATTAAACCCTCGTCTAGGTCCGATGAATCCGCACCGCATACAAGTGATGACCGGAACATCTACGACCATTCCTGTCTTCAGGAAACAAGAGTCGATGCAAAAACGAAACGCCCGAATAGGTAACCGAAATACAATGAGGCGTGTTGCCAAAATATATAACTTACCGAAGAGCGAAAGCGAAACGCAGTAGAGCCCTCTAATCTGAGGCGATAAACACCAGAGAGTTCGACGGGCCCCGCTCGGGGAATCGAAGAATCAGCGGCGTCGGCGGCAAAATTTACGACCAATCCCAAGAGCGAATGCGAAACGCAGGAGAGCCCTCTAGGCTGGAGGCAAGGAACACCGGTGAGGTCGACGGGCACCGCTCAGGTATCAGAGAAGCGTTGGCGTCGGCGCCGGTGTCCACATCTACTACCATTCCTGTCGTCAGGAAACGAGAGTTGATGCAAAAAGTAAAACCCGGATAGGTGACAGCAATAGAATGAGTCGGGTAACCCAAAACTAAAACTGACCTAAGAGCGAATGCGGAACGCAAGAGATCCGTCTCGTCTGGGGTGACAAACACCAGAGAGGTCGACGGGCCCCGCTCAGGGTATCGGAGAATCAGTGGCGTCGGAGATAGATGACCTGTTGGGCTACAACCAGGGACCAAAACTGTGAACGCCGGCGACAACTTTCAAGGCTACATCACGGAAGTAGTGGTTGGTGAAGGCGGTGTCCGATCGCCACGAACAGGCTTCCCTGAACGACTGGATGGAACAGTATACCGTGAAGAACCAGTGTAAATACGATCGCCCTGATCTCATTTTATTTCAGGTGATAGCCTTTGGGGGGAGGGTCCAATCCGGCGGCTCATAAGCTTTAAGGATGACCGTCCGGAGCCACAGGGAAAAGTATTCCGGCTGACCAACGACTGCAACGAAGGGGAGCCCGGCAGAAAAAGGTGTTTCCTAGACTTGCGGCAGTCTTTAGATCGTAGAATAACCTTCAGTGCCCTTACTGGGCATAATGACGCTCATCCTCATCCTCGGCACCCACACTGGACGAGGGGGGAGGGGACAAGGAATGATCTATCAGGCTGTCCTGGGAGTTGAGTCTTTACGCTGACGTCCCAGTACGGTCCATGATGAACGGCGCCCTGGGTACCGCATTCGAACCGGGCACGGGAGACGTCGAGGGCGTGCTGTACATGGACTCGAGCGGCAGTAGTCAAAACCAGTAGAAATACCCGTCTTCTACTTAAGGTCGTAGAAGGAAGACGAGGGGAGTGGTTCGAAGGGCGTTGAAGACCACATTCAGATCCAACGCAGGCGGTCCGAACTTGGCCTTCAGGTCTTCAAGACTGAACGAGCGCAGCCAGGCCCGTAGGTCGGGAATTTTCGTCTTTCTCCGATCGTCCGAGATGGCCAGAACGGAGTAGATGGCGACCAGGTGTGTGGGGGTGGTAAGCCCTTCAACCGACGGGTGCTACGCAAGTACAGAAGGAACTGATCCAGGATCTGCGGTGACGCTGTCATCGGATCCTGGTGTTTGTCAGAACAAAATGCCTGGAACAAGCATCATTTATCAGCATACAGTCCCCCTGTAGATGGACGGTGGGCTGAAGCAATAGCCTTGGTCGCTCTAGCCGAATAGCCCTTGGCTTTCTGCAGGTGTGTCAGGCGTGCAGACGATAACATGCGGGTATGAGGGTGTGGCAACAGACCGTGTGGATGGAGCAGAAGGTTGGACCACACCGGAAGTTCCAGGGGTTGTCTCTGGGTATGTTTCGGAGGTCGATAACCCAACTTCTGGCTGACCAATAAGGCGAGACCAAAGTCAAAGGCAGGGGTCGAGTGGCCTGGATCTCTGAAGAACCATGGGAGGGAGAACCGGAGTCGGAAAAGCGTACACGCGTAATCCTTCTCAGGAACGATGGAAGGCTTCGACTGCCACAGCGGTCGTATCCGGCACAGGTGGAATGGAAGACGACAGCTGGCCACATTCAGATATGAGGCAAACAGATCTAGGGTTGGGGTGTCGACCGTTTGACATATTCTGGCCCGAGGCGCCGGAGAGCGTGAGGCGTCGGAGAGCTTGAGGCGCCTGGAACGCCGAAGATGGTGATTCTCGGGGGCGCCGGTCGAGTTTGTAGCGCCGGGAGAGGGGCGAGTACTCTGGGTCCGCAAACACCACACTACGGTGACGTCGTCAGTGGACACGATCAACAGGGCGTGACCGAGAAAGCACTGTCAGCAAGCGACGTCCTGGATAAGCCTTTATCTCGAGGCTGTTGCTGTGCCAATGGTGTTGATCTCTGGATCACAGGTGGTCACAATGTGGGCTGGTGTGGGCCACTAGCCACTGACAAGGTGGCAGGGGAGGTAGTCAGCAACAGGGGTCTGCGATTGCGTACCGTCGTTACGATTCGGAAAAAGGTGTGATCGCCTGCGAGCCAACCTCAAGTAGACGAAGTAAACCAGCTTCACAATCGACCGCCGGGGCATCGACGTAACCGGGTAGTAGGAAGTCGAGGCAATATGGCCATTGCACGAAGTAATGAGATCGTTTTCATCCCTGAAGCGGCGTATAAGTACTCCTGTTCTTATATCGAGGTGACGATGGAGGACGACAACACGATACGAGGCAGGTATGCAACAGGGGTCAGTGGGACGGCCGAGGGACTTTAAGTATCAAATCGACACTGTGTCCGGTAGTCAAAGCGGAAGATAGGAAGGTGTCGTAGTCGAAAAGATCAAACCGGACGAAGGAAGGCGATCTTTTCCATCCCTTGAACGCCTATAGGCGCTATCGTTCTTACAGCGAAGGGTTGATGAAACAAGGTTCCTCGTGACAGCCGTGTTGGTAGAGGAGGTCTATTGTTTCCAACATCCGTGCATGGATGGACTGCGACAGGCGCCTGGTTGAGTGGTAGCACCAAGCGTACAGTTAGACATGGAAACCAATCTGTAGAAATACATGGCACCCCTTGCCATGGTAAGTTGACCTAATTCCGGTCGGAGTTGTTGACAGTCCGAGTACTTGACACGTGACATGTAAATCACACTGCGCAGTAGCCGAGAAAACCGCCTTGGAGTCGGAACTGAGGTGCAAACTCCACACACAGACAATCCTCAATGAACTGCGTGAGAGACGATCAAGTGGTGTGCCCGAGTTTTGCGATAAAACACGGAACCCCATGGGCGTCGTGGAAAACCCGGTGAGCGCCGAGGAAGAGTCTCTTTCAGGAACGCTGGCGCTAGGGTAGGGTAGAACAGCGTTGGTGTCGGCGATGTCGACGAAGTAAACTCTTTGTAAGTGGATGTCGTCGTCGAATCTGATACAGACGCTGTTCACATGACGCTCTGTTTCGATGGAAACCCGCAGGTCATCTCTCCGGAATCATAGCGCTTTAAACGAGGGGATTATGGATAACGTCTCAGTGGGCAAGTTGAATCAGACCAACTGTCTATTGGTTGAAAAGATTCCACCCAGGAAGTAGAACGATAGTCACGATCCCGAAGACCGACGGGAGAGTAGCGACAGGAGCGGCGACAGTTGTTTCACCATGCTTCTCCGTGTGACGAGTTATGAGACGGCAGCAAGAGAAGAGGGCAGCAAGAGAAGAGGGCAGTGGCGCCGGGGAGGCGATTGCCGATGGTGCCCCTTAAGCCGCAGTAGAAGATCGGATAGTCGGCTCGTTGATCTGAGCTTGATAAAGCTTGTTGATCTGGGCGCCGGAGGTCATCTTAGGCGCCGGATATATCATAGGCGCTTCTTCCGTAACTCTTGAGGCGCCGGAGTAGTCAGAGGCGCCAGAGACATTAGAGGCGTCGAAGATCATGAGATCAAAGACCTTAGAGGTGCCGGGAGCGCCGAAGACATCAGAGGATGCGGAGGCACCGGAGCGCGGAGACATCATAGGCGCCGGGAATTCACGAGGCGCCGAGACATCGGAGGCGCCGAGACATCAGAGGCGCCGGGAGCGCACGAGGCGCCGAGACATCAGAGGCGCCGGGAGCGCCGGGAGCGCACGAGGCGCCGGGACATCAGAGGCGCCGGGACATCGGAGGCGCCGGGAGCGCAGATACATCAGAGGCGCAGGAGGCGCCGGGAGCGCACGAGGCGCCGAGACATCAGAGGCGCCGGGAGCGCACGAGGCGCCGGGAGCGCACGAGGCGCCGAGACATCTGAGGCGCCGGAGGCGCCGGGAGCGCCGGGACATCAGAGGCGCCGGAGGCGCCGGGACATCGGAGGCGCCGGGAGCGCCGAGACATCAGAGGCGCCGGGAGCGCACGAGGCGCCGAGACATCTGAGGCGCCAGAGGCGCCGGGACATCAGAGGCGCCGAGACATTGGAGGCGCCGGGAGCGCCGAGACATCAGAGGCTCCGGAGGCGCCGGGAGCGCCGGAGGCGCCGGGAGCGCACGAGGCGCCGAGACATCAGAGGCGCCGGGAGCGCCGGGAGCGCCGAGACATCGGAGGCGCCGGGAGCGCACGAGGCGCCGGGACATCAGAGGCGCCAGGGGCGCCGGAGACATCAGCGTTTATGTGGTGGTGTTGGAGACCGTGAACGGTCGTATGTCGTGCCAGGGGAGGCAGACTCTACGTTGGGAGCGCTGGAGCCGCCGGTGGAGTAGGAGACCGTGAACGGTCGTATGTCGTGCCATGGGAGGCAGACTCTACGTTGGGAGCCGCCGTTGGTGCTGGGAGCACTGCGAAGCTCCGCTGAGCGCTGCTGCCGTCAACGTAGGTGGGGGTCGACGAGCACGTTGAGCGAGGTGTGTCCTGGATACTCGCATGAGCTGAAGGATCACAGCGACGAATGACTGCAACATCGGCACTGCCTTGTGAAAGTACAGGGCGTCGTACAATCACGGCAGAAAGGGGCGGCCCCGACCAGATTTGTTCCCGCGGCAACAAGTGCAGCGAGGCAGAAAATCTGGAATTTAAGCAAAACATAACTATGTGGCAAAGCCACAAAGTGCGGGAAGCATAATGTGATTCAGAAACTTTGTATTTCAATGAAGTTTATGAGATCAAACAATGACGCTAAAAGGTAGCGAAAAAGCATAGCTTTAAGCAAACACATAACCATGTGGCCAATCACAAAGTATGGGAAGCATAATGTGATTCAGAAACTTTGTATTTCAATGAAGTTTATGAGATCAAACAATGACGCTAAAAGGTAGCGAAAAAGCATAGCTTTAAGCAAACACATAACCATGTGCAAACACGTAACCATGTGGCAAAACCACAGAGTACGGGAGACATAATGTAACTCAAAAACTTCGTATTATATTGAAGTTTATGAGAAGAAACAATTACGCTGAGAGGTAGCGAAAAGGCAAGGCTTTAAGCACACCAAAACAACATACATAAATGTAATGTATTACCCAAGCCAAAGAGAGAATTCAAAACGCAGAACACGACATTACGTGGCCACGTGGTGAATGGCCAAAATGGCGGGAAAGAAAACAAAATGGCGGGAACAACATTGCGCCCGTAAATTACTGTGACGTGAGCCACAGACGAGCGATAAACGTTACAATTTACGAATGGGAAGACCCTAAGGTCACGGCCCATAACAGGTAACAATGTAGCAGCATATAATGAATGTAGAAACACGCAAAATATAAAAAACAAATAATAAGCTTTAATTTCCACAAGGGATACACAGTACGTCCGTCCGTGGAGGTGACAAAGCAGTTATGTGTTTTTGTGTGACGTCATGACTTCCGGGTCACGTGCCGACTGTGAGAGGGCGCTGCCTCCTGAGCTGGTTGGGACAACTTTCTTCAGCAGCTGGATCTCACACAGTTCGTCACTCTGTCAAAGACAGCAGTAAATGCAATACGGAGTAATGCAGGATAAGTTAAAAAATTAGAGAAAATTGTGTCTAAAGTTTGTGTGAATGACGTAACTAAGTTACTTCAGAGATGACATCTTTGCACTGAACATGATGTTGAAAGAATTAAAACTAAATAATTTTCATACATTTTTTCATTTGTTGAAAGTTGGGACGCAAAAATTAGGGGGGACTGGTAATTTTTAGAGTTGCCTATCCACAAGGACTGGCAGTTTCAAAAGCCAGCGGGAACACTGGTGTTATAACTGTAGTTCGTAATAAGCATGTATACAGTATATATACAGCAAGTTGCAGGGACCAAAACAGACAGTTCGTTATATCTATATCCGCCAGTTGGTCAATTGTAAAATTTCACTAATTCAAAAAACCATTTGATTGTGATGACTGCAATAAACATTGTAATCCTGTGGTATCGACAAGGCTGCTGGAGCCATCCATCTGGTCAGAACCTATTGTTAGGCATGTAGCCTCTTTTGTTCACCTAGGGACAGATCCGGGGCTTGTTTCTTCCTCCGAGTTTCATTTGAGGCCATGTTGTGTGCTGTGGTCATCTTGATGTACCAGGCTGCTCGCACCATGGGAACAGCGAAGTCACATAAAGTTGTGAACGTCTCCTCCTTCTTGTTGAAGGTGGGAACCTGAACAAACAAGTCGCAGACATAATATACATTGATTGGGGTTTTACGTCACTTTGAACTGAATTTCAGCTTAACACACGAGGAACGGCCACAACAGCCGCCAATTCCTAATAGTCAGTTGTGCCTTAAACCACTGAAACTTATATTCAAGAACCACCTCAACAAGGTACACGCAAATAGGTCATCATTATTTAAGCATTTTTCCACCAGCCTCTAAATTATTAAGTATGGACAGGATCAAGCTGTTATTAACAGTATTTTAATTACAGTCAAACACTGTTGTGTCCAATGTCCGGTCATCTCAAAGTAAAACTTGGTCCCTGTGTATTCCTGCTTTATCCATCATGTTTAACCTCTGATGTGTAACTCAGATATGTTGAAGTTATGGTTGAATCAAAGTTATTTTCCAGTTCCAAACGTGTACTTCCAGTACAAAATTTACTCTGATCAATCATAAATCAAAGTATTGACATAGGTGGCTTCAACTTTGACAAAACAAGGTATGGACACTCGTTGACAGAATAAGCATCAACCCCTCTGGATATGTGTGCAAACAATCGTCCACGTCTCACAGCACGTACAGCACTCCAAGCACAGATGTTTTCCTGGGAGCCATCTGGCTCCTGGCAATACTACACACAACAATGGGGACCTGACCCTGAACCCCCGTGGATAAGGAGGCTCATACTAAATACAACACAGGGGACCTGAACCCCGTGGATAAGGAGGCTCATACTACACACAACACAGGGGACCTGAACCCCCGTGGATAAGGAGGCTCATACTACACACAACACAGGGGACCTGAACCCCCGTGGATAAGGAGGCTCATACTACACACAACACAGGGGACCTGGACCCCCGTGGATAAGGAGGCTCATACTACACACAACACGGGACCTGACCCTGAACCCCCGTGGATAAGGAGGCTCATACTACACACAACAATGGGGACCTCACCCTGAACCCCCGTGGATAAGGAGGCTCATACTACACACAACACAGGGGACCTGGACCCCCGTGGATAAGGAGGCTCATACTACACACAACACAGGGGACCTGAACCCCCGTGGATAAGGAGGCTCATACTACACACAACACAGGGGACCTGAACCCCCGTGGATAAGGAGGCTCATACTACACACAACACAGGGGACCTGGACCCCCGTGGATAAGGAGGCTCATACTACACACAACACAGGGGACCTGAAACCCATGGATAAGGAGGCTCATACTACACACAACACAGGGGACCTGGACCCCCGTGGATAAGGAGGCTCATACTACACACAACACAGGGGACCTGAACCCCCGTGGATAAGGAGGCTCATACTACACACAACACAGGGGACCTGAACCCCCGTGGATAAGGAGGCTCATACTACACACAACACAGGGGACCTGGACCCCCGTGGATAAGGAGGCTCATACTACACACAACACAGGGGACCTGACCCTGAACCCCCGTGGATAAGGAGGCTCATACTACACACAACAATGGGGACCTCACCCTGAACACCCGTGGATAAGGAGGCTCATACTACACACAACACAGGGGACCTCACCCTGAACACCCGTGGATAAGGAGGCTCATACTACACACAACACAGGGGACCTCACCCTGAACACCCGTGGATAAGGAGGCTCATACTACACACAACACAGGGGACCTCACCCTGAACCCCCGTGGATAAGGAGGCTCATACTACACACAACACAGGGGACCTGAAACCCATGGATAAACCAATGGACAATGAGAGCTACATGAGGTATATATTCAACTCATAGCCAGATTTGTTTTAATTCTTTGTTTACAGATTTCACTGTTAAAATCCAGATCAGAAGGTGACACAAGAAGTATAAGGACCAGTTCCAAACAATCTCGTGTTACATGTTTCACGCCATGATAACCACCACAAGTGCAGCGTGATCATTACTAAATCAAGTACTGCAGATAATGGGCTGGAAGGAAATGCCTGGAGTTAATTACCTTTTTACTGAGGTGAGCAAGTGGTTTGTTTCCTGAAAGATCCTTGAACCACGCCTCCATGGCAATCTTGTTTCTTGCAGCCTGAAAATGCCAAGGATGAAACAAACATTGTTAAAAGAACATTATAACACACAAGTAGTGGCTAGCTGTTTGGTAATCAGATCAGCACCTGTGTTGAATTACGATATTTGGTTTCATTATCCACATTACTTTCAAAACACACTGACCACATCACATTTGTGAAAGGATGTGTATCTACACAGAATGAATCATGCCTGAGCATCTCTAATCTGGCATTTTTAATTAATTGTTGCATTGTTTGTGTGTCCATAAGTCGATTAATACTGACCGGCCAGAAATTGTCCTTCATCGGCGGTTGCTGTCTTTTCTTCGAGTCTTGTAATGTGTTGATCTCCATCTTCTTGGTGATGATGGAGCTGAACTGAGTCCCGAACTGAGGAGGAAGTTGACAGCAGTCACAAACAAAGCATTACCTGATAACACTGAACACAGTCATAAGAGAAAACTTTGTGTGGCCATTCATAATCACAGATTCAAGGCAAATCCATCTGACAAAGATTATGCAGAGAGTGAGTGCGAGGATAGTTTTACGCAGCTTCGGTGATATTCCAGGAATATCACGGGGTTGTTTGAAGAAAGTAGTGGTATGTCATTATGTATTCAAAGGTAATATAATGTTAAAAACAATTCTGTACTTACTATGGACATTAAGCTTGAAGAAAAAACAAAGTGATTTTCATATTATTTACTTACCTTATCCAGATTGATGTCAGCATTTTTCTCCGATCCATACTGAAGTGGAAAGGCGAATCAGTGGAAGTGTGGGGGTCAGAGGAAAGAGAATATGACCAGGGATACAAAAGTGACAAACTTGTCTGTTTTGTCACTCACATATTTGAGACAGTTAATTACGCTCTGAAATGTACTTCAGTAAATTTATGGTATGCCTAACAAAACTCTCCACAGCAAATTATAACCCTAAGATGACTTGACCATGGTTCCTCCAGATCTGATTTAGACTGATCCCTGAAGCTCCTGAGGTAACATTTAGATATCGTCATTAGATTTGTACATTCACACCACATCTTGACAATCTGTATCAGACTAAAGACTCGTTATTTCAGCTGGAAGGTTTTTAATACCTCTTACAATTAGAGACAGACATTTTCTTTTGAAATGATATCATACTAAATTCATATCCAGTGTGATAAATAATTGAAAAGGTGGGCAGGATAAAAAGTTATTCCAGTACAGTTTATTTTATGGATGAATGACTTACAGTTCAACTACAATTCCTACTTTAGACTGAAGGATAAACTAAGGCAATTGACTAGACAGTTATAAAGTGTTCCTAAATACCTAGACACAGACTTACCTCATCAGAGAAGGGTGACTGGTTGCTGAACCCATGCTTGACACTGACTTGATCAAGTTCATCCTGGACAGAAAAACAAGACAGGTGAATTCAAGAAATTGCATTACACTAAAGTGTTGGTAATTGGGATTTCATCATCATTCAGCCTTTGCTCCAAATGATTCAAAATTATCAGAGCCGCTATAGAATAGGTTAGCCACTATTTTCATTCAAGGATCCAATGGCTAAGGGCAGACTTGTGGGTAACATACCTTATCCTTAATGCAACAAACCCTAGAGATCGAAGTGGCATGTGTAAATATGTATAATCCGTTACTTAATAATTTTTCTTGAGATATGTTTAAAATACTATTGGTGGCTAACAGATTGATATAATCGCACCCTGTATGTTACAGTGCTCACATTTTGATGAAGAATAACTTAATGAATATTCAATTTGATCATGTTGTTTTGGTTATATAATGATAATGCTGAGAAAAAACGTTTACAACAGCAAAATAACATCACAGAAATCTGTATACAATCTATGAACTCAGGAGTGGAAATACTTTTTGCATGAAGACTGCATTTACCCGGAGTTGTTCCTGAATATAAGGACATTACAAATTTGAAATTATCAGGTTCTATTCTATTCAGTTGTGACACATATGGACTCTTTAAATATATGTATTGTGAAATTAACTTCATATAAAACACGACATTTGAAGCTCTGGAAGACGAAACACCACATCTCTTGTCAACAATGTTTTGGTAAATCTAGGTCAATTGTAATGGCGATTGTAAGGTTAAGTCATAATGGATCAAAAGAAGAGTTGCAATTAATGTGTTTCCACAAAATACTCACTTCTTTTTGTTTTGGAACTTGTGGGTAGACATCGGGAGGGCCAAGCCTTGGTTTTTTCAAAGGCCGGTGCTCCTCGCTTGGATGAGAAGCCGCCATTTTGGCAGCTACAACTGGAAATTACTGAAATTGGGAATGGTTGTCAAATTCGAAATACGATTTATATAGCCTAAAGTAAAGGAACCTAGAGACCACCAAAAGTTAATATAATAGATTTTGCATCAGTTGATATATATATTTCAATGCTCTGTTGGAGTGTAACATTTGCAATCTCTGGTTTTTTTGTTTATCTGGTTTCGATAATGGCGTTCCTTATGTAGGTAGCATCTGCTGTAAGTAATTTTGTCACTGTCCTCTAAACAGTACATATGTAGGCGAATTAAAACAGGACAATGACAATAATAGTACAATAAAACATTTTTACATAATAAAAAGTCACTGTATACAGGATCATGAAAACTGATCACACGAACATGTTTGTACTCACAGCCACTGGAGGACAGTATTTTTCAATTGCTATGATTGTGGGTCAAAAACAATTTGTTTATGTAAACTGACGAACACACGTTTCTAAACTGAAATTTGGACACGTTGGGTCCAAACCCAAAATAGTGTTACGAAATGCTTGAGAATCAAACATAATCAAACAAATTGCTGAGTGACAATGCACATGTTATAAAGAACTTGAGTTTGAAGTTAAACTAAACTAAGCTTACAGCACGCCGACCTACAACGATACGTGGGCTGGTCAAAAAGTTCTAAGCCTGACTAACTTTGAACTATGGGCCGTAACAAAGTGAACTAGTCAATGTAGTACATTGTTTGAGTAGTTCATTGCAAGTGTATTTGGTCTGTTGAGGCCTAAAGCCTAAAGTACATATGACAGAGGTGTTGCACACAATTTTAACTATTATTTACAATTTTGGTTCTATATAAAAGTGCATGGAAAACGCACAGGTAGTATGTAGTTCATTGAACCTGACTACACAAAATATCCGGTATATAAATTGGATATATGATATTGGAAAATGTTGGTGGCCTGATATTCGACAAACGGTGCGTCAAAACGCAGTCATTGTTGATTTGCAGTATGTTATTGTTAAAAAAAATGTCATGGAGGAAAACATTCAAGCAAAATGCACGTGCAAGTTATGACATTCGTAACTCGTGGTAGTGACTATAAAAAGGCAAGCATAAGCCAATAATTTGTCATTCAATTGTCAACATTTTTCAAGTTCGAAAATGCCGAGACTCAGCTGCCGATCGGAACATCGCCATAGGACGTATCCAAAGAGGGAAATCGCAGTCTTCTGTTGCACGCCACTTCAACGTCCACCACATCACCATTTGCCGCCTTTGTGACCGATGCACACAGTTCAATTCCACCGCAGACCGTCCGAGAACCGGCCAACCAAGAGTTACCACCCCTGCACAGGATCGCTCTATTCGACTGTTCCACCTACGTCATCGCAATGCCACAGCTACGGAGACTGCAGGACGCATCCCTCTTTTGAGGAGGATATTGGACCAGACTGTCAGGAACCATCTTCGCGAGGCTGGAATCCGACCCAGAAGATCAGTTATCGTCCCTGTTTTCCAACAGACCCATCAACAGCGAAGCATGCGTTGGTGCCATACTTCAAGCCTTGGAATTTGAGAAACTGGAGACGGGTGGTTTAGCGATGAATCACGATTTCTTCTTCACCTGCGAGATGGAGGACAACGTGTTTTTCGACGTCGAAATGAGCGTTTTGCCCCACATTGTGTACCTGAATTCGACAAATTCGGTGGTGGTAGTATCATGGCGTGGGGAACCATATCCTATACACCGATATCTGACTCGGTTGTGGTTCAGGGAAATTTGAAAGCAAATCGCTAGATGAATCAAATTCTTCAACTTCACCTTCTTCCAATCATTGACCGCCCGAGGGACCTGTTTCAATAGGAAAACGCTCCACTGCACACAGCTCGTGTCACACTAGACTACCTTCATAATGCCAAAATCAACGCCTTGCCCTGGCCATCGAGATCTCCAGATCTCAACTAAATCAAACACCTCTCGGATGAACTCGATCGACGTGTACGTCAACGTCAGATCACGCCGCAGACATTCCTACAACTGGCCAACGCGTTACAAGCAGAATGGCGCACTCTTATCCAGTCAGTGTCGAGGAGATGCAAATCCGTGATTGCTGCCAGGGGCGGTCACACGAGATACTGAGTTCAGCGCAACCTTGTAGCCTTATGTGACATGACACATTTTTTAAGGAGTGTACATGGCCAAGATTTGAATTATTAATTTATCTAGACTTTTTAACAATTGTCAGAATTTCACAATATGTGGATCATTCAAGAAGTATACAGGAAAATATTTTTTCTCACAGTGGAGTACAATGGACATACAAGTCAAAAAGTGATATTCATCCTCTATATCTTGGCTATTACACATTTTACTTCATCGTTCTGACCTAAGAGATTTTGTATATCAGACAGACATACAGTTGAATTAGTACAATGCAGATTGGAAGTAACATTTGTCACGTGATTTACATGATTATATTTTTAATCAAGTTACTCATTCCTCATTTTAAAGACATGTTTAAAATATACAGAAACAGCATGGATCATATCAGGATTTTCAGAGTTTAGCAGATTTATCATTAACTGAGGGTCTTTAAAAGTACCTTGCAACATGGGGAGAAATGTATACCTTAAATGGGAGTACGTTTCACATATAAGTAAGACATGGTATTCATCCCCTACCTCCCCGGATGAACAGTTTGTACAAACAGAGTTCACAGTATCACCGTCATTGGACCTGCGACATCCATTAACATTAAAATTGTGCAATGAAAGTCTAAGTTTACAATAAGTTCTGATTAAACTTTTATCATTTAAACAAGTAAAATATCTTTCAGTTTGTAACAATGATTTTACTTTGCTGTTATTGCTAAGATAAAGTAATTCAGAAATACTTTGGTACCACTGTTGACAAAATATATCCTTCAGTCTTTGCTTAAATGAATATAAAAATAACTGTGGATCTCCCACATCTTGGAAAAGCCACTAACAAATAATAGATTTCTCACATCTGAAACCCAATTATTTTTGACCATTAGCATCATGTACCTTTAACATTTTGTAACACTGATATGGGTATCTGTCAGGCATCATTCTAATCCAATACTTAATAACCCTTCATTGGCTGGCTACAAAAATATTACTACGGCCTGTTTCACCAAGGATTGCCTTGTTTGAGGCAAACTTACCAACACCTAGAAAACATTTGAAATATGAAGTGTCAACTTTTTCAATTGCAGTGTTAATACTTAGCACCCCATATTTCATAACTATATAAAAGTATAGGCATAATTTTGCCTTAAAAAATTCTGTGAAAAAAGACACACAACTATTTTTCCTTAATAAATTATAAAGAAGCATAATATTTTTCGACGCCCGAAAATCTAAATGCTTACACACCATAGACCATGACAATCTAGAGGAGAACTTAAGACCTAAATGACCACACTCAAGGCAGACGAACCAAGAAACCACTTTTCATGTTTTGCAACAATACCACCTTTTCTAAAAACTACAGCATTGGTTTTATTCAGATTTACTTCAAGACTCCGTTTTGAACAGTAGCTCTGTAACACATTAAACTGTTAGCCATTTACAGAATATGAAAAAATGACAACATCATCAGCAAAGAGAAGGAGCATTATGTCCATTATTTCTTGTGTTACACATATCCCACGTTGGCAACTATTTTGCAGCTCTATAGCAAGTTCATTTATGAAAAATATAAACAACAAACAACTTAAAACACAACCTTGTCGTACACCGGAGGATGTTGTAAAACAATCCGTACGTTCATTATTGACCGTTATACATGCCCTGACTGATGCATACATGTTTTTTGAAAGTACAAAATTTTACCATGACATTATTTAGTAATAAGTAAATACATATTTTTTTATATTAACATAGTCAAAAGCTTCTTTTAAAAATCAATAAATACACAATAAATACGACCTCTGGTTTTGCACAAATATTTAGAACAAAGAGCTTGTAAAACAACAAGTTATCAACAGTAGAGTAGTTTGGTCGGAACCCTGCTTGAGACTCGGACAGTAAATTATATACTTCCATCCAGATTCTCAATCGTCTTTCTATGATTTTGCCCATGACATAACTTTTGCATATCTCCCATTCTCGATGCATAGATCATGGGATGACCATTGAAATCTTGCCAATGAATTACGCATTTCTTTATATTTACATAAAACAGATACTGTTCAGTGTATATATGAATTTTCAACGTTTTATAATATAAAAATGTGTTCGATAATGTCAACGAAAATGACCACGATTGCAGATAACTAACTATCTTTTAGTCTCTGAAGAGGATTGATAAATACACTTTCAGATTGTACAGATTGTTTATACCAAACATTTACAAAACCACTATTGAAAAGTACTCCCCAAGAAATTCATGACCACATCTCACAAGTGTATGGGGATAAGTGCCCTAGCTGTCCCACTGTTAAACGTTGGGCAGCTATGGTTAAGGCCTGAAGAACAAGCCTTGATGATGACCCTAGGTCTTGACGTCCCTCAACTTCCAACTATGGAGAATCAAGATGGAGATAGAAAAACATATTCTTCCAGATAGACGTATTACCATTGCGGAAGTTGATGAAGACACAGGTCTAAGCCAATGGATCCATTGAAACTATCATTCATGAACATTTACAGATAAATAGGATATCTGCTCGTTGGGTGCCAAAGTTTCTCAATTCTGATCTTCAGGTAAAAAGAACGGACATTGCCAGAGACAATTTAGAGCTAATTGAGGAGGATTTCGTCAAATTAAAAACGAGATTAGTACCGGGTGATAAAATATGGGTCTACCACTATGATCCCGAGTCAAAACGTCAATCCATGGAACTGCACCATTCCACTTCTCCGGCACCAAAGAAATTCAAGTCTTCAAGATCAGTGAAGAAAGTTATGGTCACTGTATTCTGGGATGCAAAGGGTGTGACTCTTGTTGGTTACTCAGAAAGTCAAAAGACGATTACCGGTGCATACTATGCTGATATGCTTACATTCATGAGAGATTCTATCAAAGAAAAGCGTCGAGGAATGCTGACTGCTGGAGTTCTACTTCGTGACAATGCCTCTTCTCACACCCCTCGACTTGCAAAGGGTGCTGTGCGACAATGTGGGTTCGATGAGCTTCCTCACCCTCAATACTCGCCAGACTTGGCACCAAGTGATTTCAACCTGTTGCCTACACTGAAAGAACGGCTTCGTGGACAGCGGTGTGACGACAACAAGGACCTCAAAGCTGCTGTGAGTGGATTTTGCAGGCTGGGTTCAAACAACATCTTCCTGGCTGGAATTGAAAAGCTTCACTATCCATATGAGAAGTGTATTGAAAAAAGCAGTGAGATTATGTTGAAAAATCAAATAAAAAACACAATTGTTTGTTTGTACATAGGCTTAGAATGGGTCTAAAAGTAGCAGGTACTGTTCAATCACATCCAAACCGTTGGACAGTGACACATAAATAAGTTAAACCCTACAGCAGAGAGAACAGGATGACCCCATCGCATTGGGCGGAAGAGAGACAGACATGGCCTGGCTGTCCTGGTGTAGCAACATACCTGACCCATGGCCTGGCTGTCCTGGTGTAGCATCATATCCGACCCATGTCCTGGCTGTCCTGGTGTAGCAACATACCTGACCCATGGCCTGGCTGTCGTGATGAAGCATCATACCCGACCCATGGCCTGGCTGTCCTTGTGTAGCATCATATCCGACCTATGACCTGGCTGTACTGATGTAGCGTTATACCAGACCCATGGCCTGGCTGTCCTGGTGTAGCAACAAACCCGACCCATGTCCTGGCTGTACTGATGTAGCGTTATACCAGACCCATGGCCTGGCTGTCCTGGTGTAGCGTTATACCCAACCCATGCCTGGCTGTCCTGGTGTAGCAACATATCCGACCTATGGCCTGGCTGTACTGATGTAGCGTTATACCAGACCCATGGCCTGGCTGTCCTGGTGTAGCGTTATACCCAACCCATGCCTGGCTGTCCTGGTGTAGCAACATATCCGACCTATGGCCTGGCTGTACTGATGTAGCGTTATACCAGACCCATGGCCTGGCTGTCCTGGTGTAGCGTTATACCCAACACAAGCCTGGCTGTCCTGGTGTAGAATCATACCCGACCCATGGCCTGGCTGTCTTGATGTAGCGTTATATCCAACACAAGCCTGGCTGTCCTGGTTTAGAATCATATCCGACCCATGGCCTGGCTGCCCTGGTGTTGCATCATACCAGCCCCATGGCCTGGCTGTCCGGGTGTAGCATCATATCCGACCTATGGCCTGGCTGTCCCTGTGTAGCATCATACCCCACCCAGGCTTGGCTGTCCTGGTGTAGGTACCAACCCGACCCATGGCCTGGCTGTCCTGGTGTAGAATCATACCCGACCCATGGCCTGGCTGTCTTGATGTAGCGTTATACCCAACCCAAGCCTGGCTGTCCTGGTGTAGCATCATACCCGACCCATGACCTGGCTGTCCCTGTGTAGCATCATACCCGACCCATGGCCTGGCTGTCCCTGTGTAGCATCATTCCCGACCCAGGCCTGGCTGTCCCTGTGTAGCATCATACCCCACCCAGACCTGGCTGTCCTGGTGTAGTTTCCAACCCGACCCATGCCCTGGCTGGACTGGTGCAGCATCATACCCCACCCAGGCATGGCTGTCCTGGTGTAGCAACATACCCGACCGATGGCCTGGCTGTCCTGGTGTAGCATCATACCCGACCCATGGCCTGGCTGTCCTGGTGTAGCATTTTAGATGCTTCGCGGGATCAAAGTTTCTTTGATGAGATTTATCTTCTTGCCCAGCGTGTCCACCATTGCCGAACATTGTCATGCGATTTTAATTGGACTGTACACAGACTCGTCAGTCCAGCCAAAACATAACTCCGGAATTCCAGCTTAGTTCGGCAAGGGTGGAATCTGGACATCTTCTCGGGAAGATGATGTGACCCATTGTTTTGCCTTTTACAATTGTACACCGAATCTTGTGTGTTTCAAAATAATGTGTTGGTTGGTCATTGATCTTATATAGTTATTACAGATTTCGGGCTGGGCTGCAATGGCAGACCTAACCTGGACAATCGTCTTATTACATCAATCAATACGCAATGTATTGACATCTGCTCCTGTTATCAATAGAGAATTCCGACCAATAACTCGAAAGGAAAGGGGAATACCCAAACCTTGAAACATAATCGGGGCGAACCGGGATTCGAACCTACAATCATAGGTTTCTGGCGGGCCCAAGGGACGAAACTCTGCACAGCAAATCTCGGCGCATTCGACGACTGGGCCACCCGTGCCCCTCCATGAAAGACAAACTGATTTGGTTATTGTGAATAAACATTTGACTGGCCAGCGATATCTTGTCGTTCCATTCTCTAGAATTATCGGCAGACATTTTGAACTGCAAATCCAGCCCACATCTTCCCAGGTCTTCACCGATTATCTCCGGATTGTTGGATTGGCCCTGCCATGTCCCCAATAGTCTACCTTTGTATAGTCTCCCTGCTATAACCGAACCGGGTTGCAACTGGTACCTGAACAGGAATGATTACAATATTATAAACAGCCCAAGCCCATTGTATCTTCCTTAGTTACCACCTTATGCCACAACTCCCGAAACAACTTATATACCTGTTGCAAAGACAATCTAGTCTAGATCACTACGGAAGCTCCTATCGGCCACTGTAAAACAGAAATAAAAGAAGATCTACGCCAACACATTATATATTCTGAGCCATGCATATCAAAACGAATTTTGTATTTACTGTTATAATTCAGTGTTTGCTTGTTTTTTTAAAACTCGTTGAAGACACCACTGTTTAATAACAGGTCTAACAAAGATAACAGCAGAGAACAACCAAACTATGACTATGGAATATGTACACACCTTAAATAGTCACTAAATTCCCAACAGTTGTAAGATAGTCCGCATAAAGTGTGCATCGTAATGAATAAAGCCCGCCACATTCTTACTGGACCCAACGGGGCGATCGGGTAGTCTAGTGGTTAAAGCGTTCGCTCGTCACGCCGAAGACCCGGGTTCGATTCCCGACATGGGCACAATGTGTGAAGCCCATTTCTGGTGTGTCCGCCTTGATATTGCTGGAATATTGCTAAAAGCGGCGTAAGATCATACTCGCTCACTACTGGACTCAACACAGTAAGTCCGCCACAATCACTCGGATGTTTGAGATACATGTGGCTGTTTCTATTTGAAGTCTGTACATATTCCATAATTTGGTTTCTCTGTTTGTTTTCATCGGTATTCCTGAACTACAATAACCTGGTTTACACCGTGTTGGAGCGCTTGCTTATGTACCGCGGGAAGTACTTTTACTAACAAATATTGAAAACTCTCAACATCCCTGAACTTATTCAAAGTCATTTTGTGTAGAGATCATAGATCATTAAAAAACCCTTCATGTGCACAACATTTACTGACGTATGTAATTTTTCACATATGTAACAACTACTGTATTCGACGTAATAAGCGCCCACGGCGATATTTGCTAATATGTTCGGCTAGTGAACAATCCCAATTAGCACCCCTTCTAGTTGATCAATGTGCACAAGACTTATTTATTCTCGTATAATACATGTGTTATATGCATCCTTAATCAAGGGAAATTAAATTCTTGAAAAATCTATCTGTATTATATAATCATTTCAGGCTGTAAAAAACACACGAAATTTACGATCTTTCAACTCGGTTGTTTTTCACTAAAATAATATTCTAATAAGAGCCCACTATTTCTAATTTTGAGAGCGCCCTGGGCGCTTATTATGTCGAATACGGTACACATAGTATGTATAAGTACGTTTTTCATGGAAACGTCTGCAATGTGGTTTTTAACAAACTTTTGCGATGGGAATCTATTTACTGAAAAGCTGATATTGTAAACACAAGATCTGCCAGCGGTACAACACGGACATGCACTTGAGTTCGACAACCGTTTGTTATTTCACGAATTGAAATTGGATTTCATGAACAGTGTTGCCAGCTAAGGCAGAAGGCGACCTCTTAAACACTTAAAGCAACAACAACTCGTATAGAGATATGCTATTGTTTCAAAACATGCTTCAAGTGACGTTCAATGAGAGTGCTCCATATAGCCCCACTATACTCAGTGTTTTACTCAGTGCGTTTACTCCTCAGTGTCGATATAGAAAGCACGCTGGACCAACCAAACGACCAACCATATCTTAGCGATATTTTGAGGGAAATCAAATGAGTGAGTATGGTTTTACGCCGCTTTTAGCAATATTCCAGCAATATCACGGCGGTGGACACCAGAAATGGGTTCCATATTGTACCCATGTCGGGAATCGAACCCGGGTCTTCGGCGTGACGAGCGAACTCTTTAACCACTAGGATACCCGACGGCCCGGGACATCAAGAGTGCAGTAAGAGACATATGTGAACTTAAAGATGATGTGCGCAGTATTCGGAGGGATATTACTACTATTACCCAAGAACAGTATGTTACAAAGGAGGATGTCGCGGCGCTAGCAGATAAACACAATGATACTGAGAATAAAGTGGACACCAATACATTTCAGAGGGCTCAACGATTGGGAAAACCTCAAAGTGGTAAAAACAGACCTGTAATTGCCAAATACATACACACCGAAGACCAAATGCTCGTGAGAGGAGCAAGGGAACAGTTTTATGCCAAAGGTGTAAAATTTGCTTCTGATTTCACTAAAAGACAGAGAGGAAAATTAGCGGCACTTAAGACAAGCAGGGAAGAGAGGGTATTATGCAAACGATACCTAACGCATCGACGATGACTTCACTCCTCATCAGCATAGGAAATCAAACACCACACACAGAAACCGTCCATCAACACGGAGCCAAGCACCAGAAGGAGAATAGGGGTCCGGTCAGGCCCATCAGTGACAGACGAACCGGCAAATACAGAACTATGAAGCAGGATAAATCTCACTATTTACTTGGAACTGTCTGTCATCACATAGACATTTCAACTACCAACACTTGAAACATGTACTCTCCTCCTATACACTTGTGTTGTCCTGTTGGAGACATGGTTTTACTTGTATCATAACTACTCCAACTTTTTACCGTCCCATTGTTCCTCTTTTTTAGAGATAAGGGCAAACATGGCGGGGTGTGGGTATTTATCCATAAAGCAGTCATCAGAAATACAAATCTGGAAATAGAAAAAGGGGGAAAAACTGGGGTAGATGTTGAAAACAGAATATGTACTTCTTATGAACGTTATGGGTTTAATTATGTTAAAAATGAATACAACGTCCTTCTTGTGTACATTGCGTACTCGGAACTTAGACGCCGCTATTAACCTCCGATTTATCACAACAATTCCTGTCTAGAACGATTTGTATCATGTCTACTACAAATACTAAATGTTTGTCAGACCTATCAAAATATATGTATTTTGCTTGGTGTATTTGTACATGTTTATGTAAATATTGCACCAGGTTTGTAGTAAGTCCTGTTAGTATATGTGTACTGCAGGTGCATGTGAAACTGATTTGCACATATAATTTCAATATACTGGTATATTATACATCTTATCCATATTTGACATATTTGATATGTTCTTTATTTAAACAAGTTTAAATACTAAATAAGTTTAAAGGTATTTAAATTCAAAACATGACTAAGGATGTTTAAAATCCTAGAAAGAAATGTATGCTTAACTGTAATTCCGCCTAAAAGTACCGAATACTAGTAACTAAATTGAAATCAAACAAATACAAGTCTGAAAACAAACTTTGGGTACTAGTACATGCTTGTATAGGAGTAGAAAGAGTGATTCCTATTTTGCCGTGATACTATCTCGATAGATATACAAGTATACACAATGACTATACTATACACATCTCTATAGATATACTAGTATACACAATGACTATACCATTCTCATCTCGATAGATATACTAGTATACACAATGACTATGCCGTTCACATCTCGATAGATATACTGGTTTATCATATACCTGTCAACAGTATGCATCTTCCCGAGATAAGCGAGTTAACTGGCTTTCAAAGACCAGTTTACGCCCTTGCCGAACTAGGCTGGAATTATGGGGTTATATTTTGGCTGGACTAACGAGTCCATGCATAGTCCAATCAAAATCGCGCACCGAAATCGAAAACCGGTTCGTATACTGCCGTGCAGATTTCGGTCGATTGCAGGATTTGCAAGCATGTCTACAGTCAGCTCGGTGTCAACAGATATATTCCAAATGTGTTCATGTTTTAAATCAAGGTGATCACGTACTTTGATGCACTTCGCGAAGTAAGATAATTTTAATAACAATGCAAGTGATATGAGAGGTGGAATCTGATAGGTCAATAGGAGGGACATAACTCATAATAGCCACTGGTGGTGCTACAATCGAGCCCAGAAATTCCAGCTTAGTTCGGCAAGGGTGGAAACTAGAGTTTTAGAGTCAGTTAACTCTCTTGCGTCGCGAAGATGATGATGATATGAGGCATATAGTGCCATCAAAGAGACGGTCATATCACAGGGGTGTAATAACCCGTGAGTGAGGACCCCTATTACATCCCCGCAGGGCTGATATGGCTTTTCCATGCATTTGTTGGTGCGGTGTAGGATAAATCAGAAAGACGCATCTCAACATGTCTATCCCTTCAAACTGCTGTATATTTTAGTGGGTAATGAAGATAACCACTCATTCCTCCATAACCTGTGTGCAGTGCAGAATTTGAAGCACAATCTTAGACACTAGAGCAGAGACCATATGGTCTCTGACTAGAGAGCACATGGGGTCATCCCAATTAAACACCAGTACAAACAATCATTAAGCGTTTTAAGTAATCAATTCTGTGCTTCTAAAAAAAATACAAATATCTGGGGCTGTGGATGTCTTTTGGCAGCTAACGCGGGTAGTTTCGGGGCCATGTGACCGACAAGCCACGGAAGACAATGCGGAAACAATAGTGAGTCCAATCAGAGACCATGTACCGCGTTCGTGACCCACTCGTGTTATTCCGGGACAATCCGAATAGCGAATTGCAGGTTACGGAAAGAGGCGAGTGGTGACGAATGCGTATACCGGTATATGGTCTATGGTCCAATCAAGGCCAAGCTTGGGACCCGCATGCAATTGGCCATACTCGTTGTGAAAGTCAAGCTTGATACTTTCATCACTCAAGCTTGAGACATTCGTGACCAAAACTGAAATATTATAGATAACCTTTTTATTAAAATTTCTTGAAATTTCTTGAAATATTAAAGATAACAGGTTTATGAACAAACGCTGCCTTTTATAAAAGTGTTTGCTTTTTAAGTTTGTACCTATTCTATTTATCAGAATATTACATAAGAAATTCATCTCATTAAAACACTTTCGGTTAAATGAAACAATTATAAGAAATGACTGAGACCACACATTGAAATATGAGAGATGATAATCACATTTTCGGATTTGTTACAAATTCTAGTTCCGTTTTTTGTTCCGCGGGTATTTTTGTACCAAAGCGTACTTTAACAAAAATTCGTCGACAGAACCATAACATCTTTATTTATATGGGTCGCTGTTTTAAATCTGATTTATAATTATACATCACATGTGATGTGTACTTTTATTTTGAAATGCAAGCAAAAATGTTGGAAACAGTAATCTCGGAAAAGGCGGTATTTCGGAATAAAACCCTTTGAAGACGACTAATCAATAATATGTTCAGATCTTCCAACTAATTATGGTGACAATGTTAATATCATTTAAATCATATCTTCATATTATTATGTACATATCAGAATACATAGTTTCATTATATTCTAAATATGAATACAATGAAACATTGCCACTATTTAAATTAAACGAACTGTCTTCATATTAGTTGTTTGGATGCTAGTGTATTATGAACTTCCGCTTTACTCACGCCGGGAATAACAACAGTGACTTGTGAAAGCGTTTCATGGTTATTTATTGAACACTGGCGAGATGAAGATGAATATTACTTCAGCAGGTAGATTCTCTTCACATGGCAATATCCCCACTCATAATAAATTAACACCCGCCGTCTCTGGTAACAGTATATAAGAGAAAACGGTGTTAGTACGCACTCGACGTTTCAATTTCGCTTAGTCACAAGTTATAAAGTTGATTGTGTACACGCAATATATATGAGAAAATTTTACTTTATGTTACTTATAAGTAGTTTATTCACCACACTGAATCTGGCATAAAAAATGACAGCAAAATGACACACCTTAGCCTTTTTCATTTTGGGTTTAAAGAGTAAATCGAGTAAATACATATTGGGTGGGTCATCACGTCGCTGTTCATATCAATTTAATTTGGCGCTAATGTTTGGTAGATGGGTCCTGTAATGGAAATGTGTGTTTTTTACTCTTCCATGATATATTTAAAATTTATAACTTGGAATATTTCATTGTTTTATTATTATAATCTTGTAGCCTTTGTACAGACAAAGAGGGAGGATCATGCTGTTAATTGAATGAGAACAAGAGATTTGGGGATCACTAATACTGGTGAACATTTTGATTGGGCTATGAAAGAAACTACTCATAGCCAATTGTAAATTAAGAAGATTGTATACAGGTATATATTACAGACAAGTCTATAACTGTTTTGGCATATTGAGTGTAGGTACTGATCATTATATAAATAATTATTCTGAACCTTTGTCTGTTTGCGAAAACGTTGCCTCTCATTTTCATGTTCTAATGATAGGGTAGACTACCCTAGTCAAACATAGGACAATCAATACAAGATACACAGATTCATCTGTATGAAGATATATGTGTATAATCATGATAACAATTACAGAATGAAAGTAAAAGGGCCTTTTGTCTTAACCCTAATGTGAAAAATACCCAAACATGAGGTGGTCCCTATATTCCAATCCTGCAGCAACAAACCCCAAGGACCAATCACACCAGAGATATCTGTGAATGGGAAGCCAACCATATGCATGACGGCACATTAAAGTAAAAGTGAAATGTGGGGCTACATTAATAAAGGGTTGTCCTATCCTCCCATGTCTTGGAGTCATCATTGTAGGGGTTCAGTGTTGTCCAAAGAAACAAATGATGTCTTGAATGCAACAGGAATAATTTTGTGGTGTCGATTTTTTGTTTTATATGTTATTAATGTCTACCACTGTTTGTTTCAAAAGATAATAGCCCTTATTTATTGTGGATATCTTACATCAACTCAAATTAAGTCAAGTTCACAGGTTTCTTGTTTGCAAACCCAGCCTACACTGATGCTAATCTCTGCTAATTAGGTGATAAGTGATTGGGTTGAATTGTTGGCGAACCTTCTTCATTATTCACAGGTGATTATTGAGGTGTTGGAGTATAGCATAATTTAATGCTAATTCCTGTGTTTTCACAGAGGGTTGAATAGATGAGAATCTAGGGAGTGTGGAACCCCTTCGTTCAAGTTTTAACATTAAGATTATGATAAGAGTCCCTCAACTTTCGTGCTTGATTTCAGATAAGGTATACTGATTTAGTTGTTTTATTCTGTTACAATTTATATATATAAATAGGGGTGGGGTAGCCTAGTGGTTAAAGTGTTCACCCATCACACTGAAGACCCAGGTTTGATTCCCCACATTGGTACAATGTGTTAAACCCATTGCTGGTGTTCCCCATCGTGATATTGCTGGAATATTGCTATAAAACCATACTCACTAACTCATAACATTTAATTGCACTTATCATTATTGTTATGATCTTTTCAATAATTTTTCATGCTTGTTTCACAGTGCCATCATCCCAACATATGTCCTCTAGCAACTGTACAAGGGGTGGTGGGGTTGCCTTGTGCTTAAACTGTTTCCATTGTCATGCTATTAAAAGACCTGGGTTTGATTCCTCACATGGGTACAATGTGTGAGGCCCATTTCTGTTCTTCCCGCCATGATATTGCTGGAATATCGCTAAATGCGGTGTAAAACTATACTCACTGCAAAAGGAAAGAGTTAAATTTTTCATATATTTTGATGATGTTGTTATGTTATTATTATTCTAATTCTTTTACAGGTGGAGTCCTGTCTCTGCTTGATGAACAGGAACCACAGCTCAAGGTAAGAAATAATAATGTCAATTATTCACAGCTGTTTGTTTATGAAACATGATGTTTACCATATTTTCTTGAGTATAATGCACACCCCTATCTTGGGGATTCAGTATTTTTGAAAAATGCTTTCCAGTGTTACAATTACAGAAACAATTACATCATACCCCTTTAGCTAATCAAGTAAACAAATGGGTGATAACAAACTTAGTACAAATTTGAAATTTGACGTTTGACATAAAAAATCACTGGACATGTTGATTTACCATTTAAATTGTTATTGCTGTTCTGCTAGGCACTGTTATACATGCAGTTAATAAGATTACCGTGTGTATTTACTTGTAAACTAAACCGGAAACAGCAATCAGCTGTACACACATTTTCTCGACATCTACCAGAGATTTGGTTAATAAAACTTAAAAGAATTTTGAATCAATGATTGGAAGAATTGTATCTGAAACTAATATTTTATCAGGAATAATATACAGTGTTTCCTTGACATTACGATCGTCGATGTACCATTAGTCTGGATTCAGTGCAGGGTAAACTTTGGCTACCAAAAATTCATGAAGAATTTCCCTAAGAAGCGCATTAATGCAAATAAAGTGACCAATATACTGATGAGATTTATTTTCCAGTTGCAGTAGATGTGTGTGTGTTTGTAAAACAATTACGTTCATGATACATTTTATCCAGGTGCATGTTATTTATTACTCATCTCAGCTTGTTGTAAGATCACACGTGAAATGTCTTTGAACTCCAAACCGTCCGCGTGTAATGCAATAACAGTAACAGAAACAATGGCTTCCGGTATTTAATCCGGACTTGACTAACCGTGATAGACCTGAAAAAAGAAACCCGAATATAACAACAGTTTGTTTCCATATATAGAGTCTACATGTATAACATCCAGTCTTAAAAATAATACTCTGTACTTTGATTCATATACACTTATAATTATTCATATTTTTTACGCATGCATTTTGAATCATGGTCTATGATCGATGAGACTGTGACTTCGCTGATTGCATGTCACTGCACCCGAGAACTGTTGCTGAAGCTTTTACTTAGACTCTGGTTTGCCCTGGTCCAGAGTCAAGTATTTACAAGCTGCTGTGGGGGGCACGGGTGGCCCAGTCGTCTAAGGCGCTGCGATTTGCTGTGCAGAGTTGCGTCTCCTTGGGCATGCCAGAAACCTATGATTGTGGGTTTGAATCCCGGTTTGCCCATATTATGTTTCTAGGTTTGTCAGCACCATATCAGTGCTAGTGGGTTTCACCCATGTGGTAAACGTCTGAGACCTGCATCACTTTGTGCTTTCCTCCCACATGAAGATGACACGCCGTGATATAACTGGAATACTGTTAAAAGTGGCGTTAAGTCAACTCACGTGATGTTTAGTGCTGACATTGACTGACAGTGAGGTGTCTGAATATTGTCCCCATACCCCAATGGATTACCAATATCATGCTTATTCTGTTACTATTAGCCACTGGTTTGTCCCCGACGAGATGATTTACCATTGTATACAGTAGGGCTGGGACGGGCAACTCGGGTACTCGGGTCAGGGGGCTCCTGAGTAGGACCCGGGTACCCACATAGCTACCCGGACCCGTGGTTAGTCACGTGACATATTGTTTAATGACAAAAACTTACAAGAGCTCAGTGGTTACACTACAAGTCGCTAATGTTCCCATTTCTTTATGACGATGCACACATTCCTTTTGACTTGTATATGTTTGAGTAAAGATAAAGCTTCAGTCAACTTCAGTGTACGCAGGATTCGATCGTTTCATAAGAGACCATATAAATTATGGTTTCTGGTTTCATACATGTATCTAAACAGCCAGAGTTACAGTTGAACTATTCCCAATTAGAGTTTGTGCTCCCAACTCTTGTGACCTACAGTGGGTACCCGGGTAGGGTCGGGTAATAGGGGGTTGAGTACCGGGGTAGTAAATTTGGACTTGTCCCAGCCCTAGTATACAGGTCACCATGCTATAGATGCATTAAGGCTGGCTGTGTCAGGCAAGAACATGTTGCTTGTCATTATGATGTTGTCCAGGGTGTCAACAGTGTCAAATCTTGTTTACTTATGCATTGATTTTGTCTTGATATATTTGCATACTGTTTATAGTTACCGTGTTTGATGTAATAAGCGCCAGGGCGCTCTCAAAATTAGAAATAGGGGGCTCTTATTAGAATATAATTTTGGTGAGAGAAAAAAACAACAGTTGAAAGATTGTAATTTTCGTGGTTTATGCTGACAGCCTGAATTGATATAAAAGTAGAATCTGTGGGTATTATACACAATAAATATATTGTTCAAGAAATTAATTGCCCATAATTAAGGGTGCATATAACACATGAGTGCGTATTATATGCGAATAAATAAGTCTTGTGTACATTGATCAATCGGAAAGGGTGCTCATTGGGATTGTTGACTAGCCAATATATTAGCAAATATCGCCGTGGGCGCTTATTAGAGCGGGGCACTTATTACGTCGAATATGGTGTGCATCATCCCTTGGACATGTAGAGTTTCAAACATCATACATGTATATAGAGTTTCACATTCCATATCTGTAACATAAGCATGGTTGTCATATTTGGGCCTTCACCACTAAGTCCAACCTCTTCTTGCCAAATGTCTGAGACCAGCAGGACCTTTCTTCCACATCGCTGTCTGGAATCATGGCAGTATAACCCAGATACTGCTGTTACACCTCATTCACTGCACCCATGGCTCATTCAATTCAAATTCCATATTTTATTTTCAATTTCAGGTGTTTGCTTTGGATAAACTAAACAAGATTGTTGACGTCTTCTGGGCCGAGATATCTGAATCTGTTGACAAAATGTAAGTCTTCATGTCTCAGAGCAAACAGAAAGATGCAGAACAAGCTTAGATCATGTTCTAACTTGATAATGTCAATTTGTAAATAAACTTGAACACAGTGAGTTGACTGAAAGATTTGGTGATTTATAACATGCGTATAAGGGTTTCACTAATGTATAGAACATGCAGCTGTAGTGAAGTATGTCTATTGGCAGCTGGATACAGCTTCAGTAAAATAAGGTGTAAATGCCCTATACTTTTGCCCCAGTTCGCAGTCTGTGGGGTTGGTCCAAGGGCCATCATGTGACTTTTAAACACTGTAAATAATGAATGGAGACCTGGTGTTATAGTTAGTACATCTGTCGGCTGCATGTTATTGTGACCCTCCCTGTGTGGTGAGAGAGCCGGTGTGTTTGTAACAGGAAGTCTTCATGTTGTGTTACAGAGAGGTCCTCTATGAAGATGCAAGCTTCAAGAATAGAGAAATGGCTGCTCTTGTGGCATCAAAGGTTTGTTGTCTTTTTGATCATGGTGGCTACTGGGCCCCTTTCCACAAAGCAATTTTAGCTCTACGACTGTCGTAAGTCAGTGTTAAAGAATGGGAGTTACAATCACCTTAGCCGTAAGTTCGCTTTGTGGAACAGGGCCCTGGATGTTAACTGCTGCAGTATGATATTTAATGTATGGCTAACTATTTCAAACTGAATAAATCTGAGTGCCTTTTTTGGATTTTGTAAAATGCACTTAGTACCAGATTATCTCCAAAAGACTATCGAAGATCAGGGCTTGGAATGGTCTTCAGTAAGACTTGATCATCACCATCCCCTGGGTTTAACCCATCTTGCTGGCTTGCCTGCCCACCTGCCTTCACCGATTCTTTATTTTTCAGGTTTATTACCATCTTGGAGCGTTTGAAGAATCCTTGACCTATGCCTTGGGTGCAGGGGATCTGTTCAATGTTAATGACACATCAGAATTTGTGGAAACAACAATTGGTATGTTTTGATTTTATTTGATTTATGTCATGAAATGTATACCCTCAGTGTGTGATATTGTGTTTATAAGTGACTTCCCAATTTTATCTGAAGTTGCTTTTCATTTGTTAATGTTCCATTTATGAATGAAATAGGTTTGATTCCAGACATTGAGAATTCCTGTTATCAGTGACAGTGAGGTAACCTGGTTGTTAAAGTGTCATGTGTCAGACTGAAGACCTGGGTCTTAGTTCCATCAGGTGCACATATGAAGCTTTTCTGGCATACCCTGTTTTGATATGGTTGCATTATTGCCAGGAGTAGAACAAAACTCCACTCACTAATGAGATCAATTCTGCCTTGCAGCCAAGTGCATCGATCATTACACCAAGCAGTGTGTCGAGAATGCTGAATGTGCGGAAGAGGACAAGAAGCCCATTGACCCAAGGCTGGAGGCTGTCGTCAACAGGATGTTCCAGAGATGCTTTGATGATAAGCAGTTTAAACAGGTGCACAACCCATGATGTGAACCCTTTCTGTGACCCGTGAAGATCCGGGGTAGAATAGGTCTCCAGCAACCCATGCTTGCTGTAAAAGGCGACTATGCTTGTTGTAAGAGGCGACTAATGGGAAAGGGTGGTCAGGCTTTCTGACTTGTTTGATATATGTCATCGTGTCCCAATTGCGTGGATCGATGCTTATGATGTCAATCACTGGATTGTCTGTGCCAGACTCGATTATTTACAGACCGCCGTCACATAGCTGGAATATTGCTGAGTGCGGCGTTAAACAACAGACAACATCAACAGTGTTCTTGAAACCTTTTAAACAGCACACATTATGATTATGTTAGGCTTTATCATTGCTATCGTTTGACATTTTACTGGCAGACTTCAGTAACCTTAAAGGAGCTTCTTCTTTTCTGCACATATTTGGTCACTTTGTAACAAGCATTGCTATAGTTTATATTTGATTTTTGTCCTACAGGCCCTTGGTATTTCTTTGGAGACAAGAAGAATTGATATATTTGAACAGTCAATTTTGAAGTCTGTAAGTATAGCCATTCCACGTTCAATTCTGGATTATACAGAGCTTTTTTGCAGCCCTTGAAATGTTGGCATGTTTTTTTAACAGATCACGCTGTGTGGATTCTGGTTTAGAACCAGTCCCCAGTGGCCTCTGCTGGTCGTAACAGGCGACCGAACCGATCGGGAGGTCAGCCTCAATGACTGGGCTGTCATTATGGCCATTGTATCTTGGTGACATGGCTCTTTGCTCAGAATATCAATCACAGGAGTTTTTGATCCAGACTCGATTATTTCCAGGCCACCATCATGTAGCTGGAATATTGCAGCGTTGACAAACATACAAACAAACAACAGAATATTTTGACAGTGACAAGCATGTTTTGCTTTGAAGCCACTGCACATATTCCAAACTTTGTGTGTAAGCCAAGGCATTAGTAACAATGTCTCGTAGCATTTCGTTCAGATGAGGACTGTCTGGTAATACTCGCAAAAATCAGTTGCTCTTAGGATATGCTAGATTTTGAAGTGTTCTAAAACTTTTCTGAAAGTTTCTGCCAGCCATGTTGATACTGTTTTGTGGTGTGGACAGTCAGCTGTGTGAATGTGTTCTCCATCAGTGTATTCTGTTGCAGGATGATATCCCATTCATGCTGTCATATGCATTCAAAGTGTGCATGGCCCTCATCCAGAACAGACAGTTCCGCTGCACCATCCTGAAGGTCCTCACAAAGCTGTATATGAGCTTGGAGACGGCCGACTACATCAATGTTTGTCAGGTAAATAACACAGAAAGCTGATGGACATCTACTGCTTGGCTGTAGGCTTATATAGAACTACTGTATTTGCCTGCAGAGATATACAACTAAAGTCAACGTTTCACCTACGAAGACCACAAAGGTCTTGTCTAATGTCTGTAAAATGTCGTTATTCCTTTTTTTTTAAATTGTTTGCCAGAATCATATTACCTTGTCAATCCAAACCCTGTATGCACCTGGTTGGTCTGTGTACATAGCTGATCTTGTTAGTCCAAACCTTTCTAGTGTGTAACTCCTTGCCTACATTGACAGTCCATCATGTCCACACCCTGTTAGCACATGGTTAGTGTGTAGACTCTGCTGATCTTGTTAGTCCAAACCTTTCTAGTCTGGGCACTACTTGAGATAAGTGTGGCAAGATATCTGTATTCAACTGTTGACAGAAACCACCATCTACTGCAAGGTTCCATCATATGTAAGCTTTTACTATGCTATGTGTTATATTTCATAGAGTTGTGATCACATGGAAGTTGGCTGGTCTTGTTCATGGTACTATGTCCTTCATCTGTGTTTCAGTGCTACATCTTCCTGGATGATCCACAGTCGGTAGCAGACATTTTGGAGAAACTTATCCGAGGCGACGAGGTAAGGGATGGTTGGGCTGTTATTAGTTGGATAAGGAACAAAAGTGAAATGATATTACTCTTGAAACAGCAGAACTTTTTTTCCGCTTGAAAGTTTGATAATAATACTTCAGGGAAACCTTCAAATGCATGGTCCATGGTGGGATGGGGGAAGTATCAACCTTAATTTTAAATCTGGGTAATCACAATACAAATCAGTTGTCAATCTACAAAGGTCATCAACACAAGTAGAGAAAAATGATTTGCTGCACAGGGCAATGAGATATCGGAGTGGTGAAACAGTGTCTCCTGCTGTTATTAGCATGGGATATTACTGACAGTGCTATGATTTTATTTTTCACGCGATATCAGTATTAATGTTTTCTCTGCTGTCATTCTACCCTTTGGGGACACTCTTCTGAGGCTACAGAGATTCTTACCCTATGCATGGCATGGTCCAATGATCATGGGTTAGATTTATTGGCTTGTCAGCAGCATTCTTTTCTCGTGGTTTCCCCGAACTGGTACATCTCTGGGACCCTCCAACACTTCAGGTTTTCCACATTATTTTGGCATGCCACACTGTGACTGAAGTTCTTGTTCACAACAGTGTAAAACACAAAGCTGTAATACCCCTTGTATTGTGTTGCAGGACTCAGTGTTGATGTCGTATCAGATAGCGTTCGACTTGTATGAGAGTGCGACCCAGCAGTTCCTCCAGCAGATCCAGTCTGCACTTCGCGCAGCCGCCCCCATCCCCATCGTCACTCCTGATGCCAAGAAGAAGGAGGAGACAAGCAAGGAAACCAAGGAGGAGCCAAAAGAAGGGTAGGTGGCGCCACACAGCAATATTCCAGCCTCATAACCTGGACCATGAATCATCAGCTCGGGACCAGACAATCCAGTGATAAGAGCAATAATCCATGCAAGGTTTAGTTTCTTGATCAACTGTAATCTTTGTACAGATGGGAAGTATATTTTTAATGAAGTTACATCAGTTTAGTAAAGTGAATATGTATAAGAAGTGTGACTTTGCCGCTCGACTAGCTTCTTATTAAACTGTGTTACTGGTTTTTCCAGAGATTCAATGGAGACTGATGAAGCAGCAGCAAAGACAGCTCCATCGGTTCCTGATGTCAGCAGCTTGGTAGGTTCTGCACTACAGGATTCCATGGTCCACTATGGGTTCACGCCATCTCAAACAAGGCCTCAGTTGGGGATTGGGTGGCTGTTGGCTGTTGATGTCATTTTGATGTATGACTAGTGGAAAGACTGGGAGTGTTTCATCCCTATCCACGAGCTTTGCCATAGGACACTAGACAGTTTCACTTCATATGGTTTTGTATCACTACTAGCTCCAGCTACCTCGTGTATATCCTACAGTTGTTGTATTTACAGACTGGGGAGTTGTGCCCCACCGTGGGATAAATGTATTGTGTGACATAGGATAAGTTTTAAAATTTGTAATATATTTATGATACTTAGCCTATCTCACAATATGCCCAGCCGTCAATCCCAATTCCTCAAGCCTATTAAGCTCTAGAAAGAGAGTAAGTTGGCTGGGGAGACCACGTGTTCAGCGAATGTGGGTCAACCGACAGGAAAAGCATGAGTGACCCAGATTGTTGGGAGGTGACCATGGTGATGCTAGGTGTGTTTTGGGTGAACTGTTTTTTTAAGAAGCTGGAAACCTTTGTAAAGAGAAATGCATAGTGAGAGATAGGATAAGTGTTATAAATATACAGATTTATTAAAAAATGTACAAGTTTAAAGATTTAGAAGTACTATTTTAAGATACAGAGGTGTTGTTTAGTGACATGGAGATGTTGTTTACTTATTTAGATGCTCTATTTAAAGATATAGAAGTACTATGTAAGGGTACAGAGGTGTTGTTTACTTATTTGGATGTTCTATATAAAGATATAGAAGTACTATGTAAGGGTACAGAGGTGTTGTTTACTTATTTGGATGTTCTATTTAAAGATATAGAAGTACTATTTAAGGGTACAGAGGTGTTGTTTACTTATTTGGATGTTCTATTTAAAGATATAGAAGTACTATTTAAGGGTACAGAGGTGTTGTTTAGTGACATGGAGGTGTTGTTTACTTATATAGATGTTCTATATAAAGATATAGAAGGACTATGTAAGGGTACAGAGGTGTTGTTTAGTGACATGGAGGTGTTGTTTACTTATATAGATGTTCTATATAAAGACATGGAAGTACTATGTAAGGGTATATGTTAAGTGACAAAGACTTGTATTGTGCAGAGTGAGAGTGACAAGCTGCTGCAGGATAAGCTGACAAAGATCCACACCATCCTAGGAGGAGAAACCACCATCTACCTCCACCTCCAGTTCCTCATCAAGAACAACAAGTCTGACCTCCTCATACTCAAAAACACCAAGGTAAACAAGAGAACCTATACACCTTACTAATGTTCCAAGAATGCAAGAATGTGTTGCTATGTGAAAAATCTATTTCAACATCAGGAATATCTATCTACTCTTTGCCTTTGTAGTGAGTGTCATCAAAATGTATCATATCTCTAGCTTAGTAACAAACTTAGTTACAATTATGACAATCACCTAATACTACATTGTGACACTGCATTGATAGAAATGTATGAATTCTCATTCCTCTTGGACTTGTTGGATGTTAACACTTATGGCAAATTTGAAATGCTAAAAGGCACAGACATCTCGTTTTTATTTGGAGCTAGTACAGACTTCACACAATGAACAGACCCAACTATAGTCAAGTCTCGTTAATCTGACACTCGTTAATCTGACAATTAGCTTTTTCCGACACAAATGATGGGATCCAATAAAATCAATGCTATTTACACATGATTTAGATCCGTTAATCCGACAGTCTCCGACACACCTAATTTGCAACGAATTACCGAAATCACTCATTAATCAGTCTCGTTAATTAACACAGTCATCTGTCAACGAGTACACAGCCCGTGTTTTGATGCGAGACGAGTCGGCTGGTGGTTGCATATTACAACGGTTGCAGAGATAAACTTGCTTAACAATAAACAATTAATAAACGATTAGTGTTTGTATTGTTATCTATCGTGTAGTTGTCCGATTTTCGATCTCGAACGTTGATACTACTTATTTTCGTTAATCCGACATAATCATATGCAACCAATCATGTCGGATTAACGGGTTGTGACTGTAGGAAGGTAATCATACTAATTTGGCATCATTCACGAACAAACTTAGATGTCACTTGATCTACACCTACATGATTTACTAATGACAGTGCATTTGTATTTGTCTTTAACATGGATGAAATATGTTCTGTATTTGTCCATCTGTGATAATGTACAGATGTAATATGCCTGATGTAATCTTTACACCGTATTCTGGAGGAAATAAAGAATGTCTCTCTCTGACTACAAGAATATTTTCCTGTCTTACCAGCAGAATGCCCGAGTACTGTATGTGATGATGGTTTGTTGTAGGATGCAGTGAGAAACTCGGTGTGTCATTCTGCAACTGTGATTGCAAACTCCTTCATGCACTGTGGCACAACATCGGATCAGTTTCTCAGGTGAGTGGGATTGTGGTAGTTGACAGAAACAGGAAAAGCACTAAATAATGAATTTCCTACTGATATATGAGTAATTTTGGTTAGGGGTTCTGTCTTCTGAGAACAAGTATAGATAACTTGACATGTCTTGATAAACCATTGATGTGCCTTATTTCATTTTAGCATTCCATGGTTGTCTCAGCAGATATGTTTCCCAGATACATATAACGAGTTTATAACGAACACGCTTATACCGAATTGACGGATATGACAAACTGTTATTTTTCAGAGATAACCTTGACTGGCTTTCTCGAGCCACCAACTGGGCCAAATTTACAGCAACAGCCAGTTTAGGTGTCATTCACAAGGTAAGTGAGAACTCCATTCAACTTGGTCCATACTTGGGCTGACTTGCAGAGTGTGGCTACTCCTTGACTATTTAGTGAATTGACAAACATTTTTGCACTTATCAATAGGAAAACTGCTTGGTCAACATTTTGAAACATTTCCAAGTATATCGCTTAAAAGTCTTTTGGTCTTGTTGGCTTCTTTTTAAATGAGTTAGCAATTTGCTGCGTGGGCAGTTGTGTGGAACCACCAATTCATGATAGAAGTGCTCTGTATCAGAAGCAAGTCATTGCCAACTGTACGACAAGTTTCCAATTTTTTTTTTTGAACATTGTCTTCTTCTTTAATTTGGGGTGGTTGTATAGCCTGGTGGTTAAAGCGTTCGCTGGTCAAGCTGAAGACCCGGGTTCGAATTCCCACATGGGTACAATGTGTGAAGCCCATTTCTGGTGTCCCCCGCTGTGATATTGCTGGAATATTGCTGAAAGCGGCGTACCAACCATACTCACTCACTCCTCTTTACCATGTTACTTTGCGGAGTCTTGAGCCAATTATGTAAAGAGCATTCCATTGTGAAGTATTGATGTCACTTGATTCTACTTCATATAAACCTTTCCAGCTGTTCCCATAAAGTGTCCTTGGTTGATTGATGAAGTTTAGGACTCTAGAATGCTTTCTGTTTCCCCAGGGACATGAAAAGGAAGCTCTACAACTGATGTCCTCCTACTTACCCAAAGACACCAGTCCTGGCTCGTCCTACTCAGAGGGGGGAGGGCTGTTTGCTTTAGGTGAGTCAGTCTGTAGAGACTTGTTCAGGCACCAAGTATGTAACTCAAGCTTCTAACTGAAATAACAATCCACTTACTGTGACTCTCATAGACCCAGATTCACCCTAATGATTCTCAGCTTGACGGCACATATCGTGTTTGTGGGTTTCAATTAAGTGGTGAACGTTTAAGACCTGCATCACTTCAGGCTTTCCCTTACAGTAAGCTGCAACAACTGAAATACTGGTCTATATGGAGTTCATCCGAACTCACTCCCTGGCTACCATTATATACAGGCATTTACTGACGGGTGTAAATTAATATTCCTATATTTTACCTCATCCTGACTCACACTAATTGCTCATCTCATTTCCGAACAGTAGTGACCGCCTACATCAGTGCGGAAAGTCCAGGGTTTGATCCACATATGTTAAAAGATGGTACCTCTTGTTACCAAGTCTTGCGCTCGACATATAGGGGCTGAAACAAGTGACTGGTCGGCTTGGAGTCAGTATACTGTTTCTTAGTGGGGTATTCATGTGAAACTGTGACTTGGTATCTCAGGGGGGCACAGGTGGCCCAGTCGTCTAAGGTGCCGCAATTTGCTGTGCAGAGTTGCATCCCTTAGGCACGCCAGAAACCTATGATTGTGGGGTTTGAATCCCAGGTCGCCCCAATTATGTTTCTAGGTGTCAGCACCATACCTGTGCTCGTGGGTTTCACCGAAGTGGTAAACGTCTGAGACCTGCGTCACTTCGGGCTTTCCTCCCACATTAAGCTGACACGCTGTGATATAACTGGAATACTGTAAAAAGCGGCGTTAAACCCAACTCACTCACTCCCTCACTGGTATCTCAGTTGGCTAGCTCTATGAAATCAGTCCCGGCTAGTACTCCAGGCTTTTCCAGGTCCCTAAAAAGAATGAAAACGAAAATATTTACGTGAAAGAATTCAACAGGAAACTACCTTAAACAAGTTCAGAATAATTCACCTTCCACAATATAAGCAGGGTTTTTAAAGGGTTTACATCACCTGAGGCGACTTCTCCACAAGTAGCAGCCGTCATATAGCGGAATATTGCTGAGTGCTGCGTAAAACAACAAAACCAACCAACCAACCAACCAACCACAAGTAGCAGATAACTTGTTCCCCTTAGGAGGCACAAGATATCTTAAAGATTCTACTGTGGGCATTTATCTGGCAGCTTTCAGTTAAGTTCTGACTATGTCAAGCGGTGTAGAACAGAGTGGCAGAAATTTAGAGCCTTGGCTTGTGACCTAAACATAGAGCTACAACTTACCAGTGATGTTTACAAACCTCTCAGCAAGCTGGTTTGGAACATTTAACTCAAAAGATCCTTTGTCTTCTGGCACTAGCTATGGCAGCCAGAATGTTTGAGATACATCTGATTGAATATAGCTGCACTAGATTTGACAGTGGTATTCATGCATCAGCCTATCTCGGCTTGACATGGGACTTCATCTCAGTAAACCAATTGCCTGGTCAACCTGACAGACAATGCCATGTCCCAGCATTCTCCTCCATCGTTGGAGCAGAGGACATTGAGGACACAATCCACTCTTCACTCCCTTTTCAAGGAATGCTTCTTCAGAAGTCTCCACAACAACCATTTCCTTCTGGATGAGAGCAGTTGTTAGAGCATACTGAGCAGTCATAGCTCTACCTTAGCTCTCCATGGTAACTGCTCTGTCCCGACGATCATGGAAGGATGCTTCTGGAGGGCAAATACGTATCTCAGAGATTTTGCCACAAAGGACGTAGCTGGCATTCATCAGTTTGGACCTCTAGAAGTTGCACAACTCATGGTTCCTTCGAGAAGATAAATAAAGATAACACTCACCTGCAATCTTGTAGACTTGTTGACGTCAGGTTTCTGTTCCACAACCTACGACTGAGACGTTATAATTCAGAACATGAGTGATAACAATTATGTTAAGTTTATTGCCCTGTTCTCAACACTTTAATCGTTCAAGGTAATCAAGTTTTCTTTAGCCATGTATACCTTAATATTCCACAAAATGTAAAAAAGATTTACTTCTCTATTTCACTAAAGGAAGGTGGTACCCCTATAGAAGAAAAAAAAACGATGCAGATTATCAGCCATGTTCCCATGGGGTTATAGGACAGGTCACCAATATCACATACAGGTGGAACCCACCACTGTCAGATTATCAGCCATGTTTCCATGGGGTTATAGGACAGGTCACCAATATCACACATACAGGTCGAACCCACCACTGTCAGATTATCAGCCATGTTTCCATGGGGTTATATGACAGGTCACCAATATCACACATACAGGTGGAACCCACCACCGTCTGTCAGATTATCAGCCATGTTCCCATGGGGTTATAGGACAGGTCACCAATATCACACATACAGGTGGAACCCACCACCTTCTGTCAGACTATCAGCCATGTTCCCATGGGGTTATAGGACAGGTCACCAATATCATGCATACAGGTGGAACCCACCACCTTCTGTCAGATTATCAGCTATGTTCCCATGGGGTTATAGGACAGGTCACCAATATCACACATACAGGTGGAACCCACCACCTTCTGTCAGATTATCAAGCATGTTCCCATGGGGTTATAGGACAGGTCACCAATATCACACATACAGGTGGAACCCACCACCTTCTGTCAGATTATCAAGCATGTTCCCATGGGGTTATAGGACAGGTCACCAATATCACACATACAGGTGGAACCCCCCACCTTCTGTCAGATTATCAGCCATGTTCCCATGGGGTTATAGGACAGGTCACCAATATCACACATACAGGTGGAACCCACCACCTTCTGTCAGATTATCAGCCATGTTCCCATGGGGTTATAGGACAGGTCACCAATATCACACATACAGGTGGAACCCACCACCGTCTGTCAGATTATCAAGCATGTTCCCATGGGGTTATAGGACAGGTCACCAATATCACACATACAGGTGGAACCCCCCACCTTCTGTCAGATTATCAGCCATGTTCCCATGGGGTTATAGGACAGGTCACCAATATCACACATACAGGTGGAACCCACCACCTTCTGTCAGATTATCAAGCATGTTCCCATGGGGTTATAGGACAGGTCACCAATATCACACATACAGGTGGAACCCCCCACCTTCTGTCAGATTATCAGCCATGTTCCCATGGGGTTATAGGACAGGTCACCAATATCACACATACAGGTGGAACCCACCACCTTCTGTCAGATTATCAGCCATGTTTCCATGGGGTTATAGGACAGGTCACCAATATCACACATACAGGTGGAACCCACCACCGTCTGTCAGATTATCAGCCATGTTCCCATGGGGTTATAGGACAGGTCACCAATATCACACATACAGGTGGAACCCACCACCTTCTGTCAGATTATCAGCCATGTTCCCATGGGGTTATAGGACAGGTCACCAATATCACACATACAGGTGGAACCCACCACCGTCTGTCAGATTATCAAGCATGTTCCCATGGGGTTATAGGACAGGTCACCAATATCACACATACAGGTGGAACCCACCACCTTCTGTCAGATTATCAGCCATGTTCCCATGGGGTTATAGGACAGGTCACCAATATCACACATACAGGTGGAACCCACCACCTTCTGTCAGATTATCAGCCATGTTCCCATGGGGTTATAGGACAGGTCACCAATATCACACATACAGGTGGAACCCACCACCTTCTGTCAGATTATCAAGCATGTTCCCATGGGGTTATAGGACAGGTCACCAATATCACACATACAGGTGGAACCCACCACCGTCTATCAGATTATCAGCCATGTTCCCATGGGGTTATAGGACAGGTCACCAATATCACACATACAGGTGGAACCCACCACCTTCTGTCAGATTATCAAGCATGTTCCCATGGGGTTATAGGACAGGTCACCAATATCACACATACAGGTGGAACCCCCCACCTTCTGTCAGATTATCAGCCATGTTCCCATGGGGTTATAGGACAGGTCACCAATATCACACATACAGGTGGAACCCCCCACCTTCTGTCAGATTATCAGCCATGTTCCCATTGGGTTATAGGACAGGTCACCAATATCACACATACAGGTGGAACCCACCACCTTCTGTCAGATTATCAGCCATGTTCCCATGGGGTTATAGGACAGGTCACCAATATCACACATACAGGTGGAACCCACCACCGTCTGTCAGATTATCAAGCATGTTCCCATGGGGTTATAGGACAGGTCACCAATATCACACATACAGGTGGAACCCACCACCTTCTGTCAGATTATCAGCTATGTTCCCATGGGGTTATAGGACAGGTCACCAATATCACACATACAGGTGGAACCCACCACCGTCTGTCAGATTATCAGCCATGTTCCCATTGGGTTATAGGACAGGTCACCAATATCACACATACAGGTGGAACCCACCACCTTCTGTCAGATTATCAGCCATGTTCCCATGGGGTTATAGGACAGATCACCAATATCACACATACAGGTGGAACCCACCACCTTCTGTCAGATTATCAGCCATGTTCCCATGGGGTTATAGGACAGGTCACCAATATCACACATACAGGTGGAACCCACCACCTTCTGTCAGATTATCAGCCATGTTCCCATGGGGTTATAGGACAGGTCACCAATATCACACATACAGGTGGAACCCACCACCTTCTGTCAGATTATCAGCCATGTTTCCATGGGGTTATAGGACAGGTCACCAATATCACACATACAGGTGGAACCCACCACCTTCTGTCAGATTATCAGCCATGTTCCCATGGGGTTATAGGACAGGTCACCAATATCACACATACAGGTGGAACCCACCACCTTCTGTCAGATTATCAGCCATGTTCCCATGGGGTTATAGGACAGGTCACCAATATCACACATACAGGTGGAACCCACCACCTTCTGTCAGATTATCAGCCATGTTCCCATGGGGTTATAGGACAGGTCACCAATATCACACATACAGGTGGAACCCACCACCGTCTATCAGATTATCAGCCATGTTCCCATGGGGTTATAGGACAGGTCACCAATATCACACATACAGGTCGAACCCACCACCTTCTGTCAGATTCAAGCAATTTGTGTCAGTCAGGTTAAGGTAAAATATGTATTTTTTAGGGCAAAAATATTATTGATGCTTATCCTGACACATACGCTAGAGAAGCCTCCCAGCCATCCCCTCTCTCCACTGATGTGTTTTCGGACAGTTAGGTGGGAGAAAAAAAAGTGACAAGTTACCTGTCTTGCTCACTTGGCTCCGGTGCGCCTGCTGGATCAGGGGTGTGTTTGGGTGAGATGTTTTCTCTGTTGTCCGGGAACACAGCACAGGAAGTTTCTACCTTTCGGAAATGAGATGATATAAGCAATTAGTACCAATCAGGAGAAGTATGAATGATATTTTTACCCTACAGAATACATTTGTATATGTGCTGAATATATTGGATATCTGTTTTGTCTTAAATGTAATATGACTAGAATAGGGCTGGGACGGGTAACCCGGGTACTTTGGTACTCGGGTCGGGTGGGTCCAGAGTCGGACCCGGGTACCCACAGGACTAACCGGACCCGTGGTTAGTCACGTGACATATTGTTTAATGACAAAAACTCACTAGAGCTCAGTGGTTACACTACAAGATGCTGATGTTCCCATTTCTTTATGATGATGCACACATTGCTTTTGACTTGTATATAGTTGAGTAAAGATAAAGCTTCAGTCAACTTCAGTGTACACAGGATTCGATCATTTTAATATGAGACCATATATCTATTATATATGGTCTCTGGTTTCATACATGTATCTAAACAGTTTTTGCCAGGGCTACAGTTAAACTATTCCCAATTAGACATTGTGTTCCCAACTCTTGAGACCCACAGTGGGTACCAGGGTAGTAAATTTGGACTCGTCCCAGCCTTAGACTAGAATAGCAATTGTGTTTTCTTTAGTTTAGTACTGTTTGAACTGATTGATGAACTGGTACGGTCTCTAACATATGCCTTGAATTCTGCCCCCAGGCCTTATACATGCCAACCATGGAGGGGAAATAACAGACTACCTTCTCAACCAGTTGAAAGAAGCTTCTACAGATGTAAGTACAATCAACCCGAGAAGGGCCTGGTTAGAATAGGTCTTCACCAACCCATGCTTGTCATACGAGGTGACTTATGGGATCAGGGGTCAGGCTCACAGACTTGATTGGTGCATGTCATCATATGCCATTTGCATGGATAGATGCACTGGATTGTATGGTCTAGACTCGATTATTTACAGACTTCCCTCATAGTTGGAATATTGCTGAGTGCGGTGTCAACAACAGACATAAACAAATCTTGGATGTTGATTGATTGTTACAGTATACCCAACCCACCAGGTGGAACACCAGGTGTCAACACCAGATCCCCATGAAGTTGTCTCTTAGTACAAGCATGAAGTACTAGGAGTCTCTTCTCAGTATTCAGACAAGAAATGGGGGCATGGGTGGCCCAGTCGTCTAAGGCGCCGCGATTCGCTGTGCAGAGTTGTGTCCCTTGGGCACGCCAGAAACCTATGATTGTGGGTTCGAATCCCAGTTCGCCCCAATTATGTTTCTAGGTTTATCAGCACCATACCCATGCTCGTGGGTTTCACCGAAGTGGTAAACGTCTGAGACTTGCATCACTTCGGGCTTTCCTCCCACATTGAGCTGACACGCCGCGATATAACTGGAATACTGTTAAAAGCGGCGTTAAACCCAACTCACTCACACTCAGACAAGGAATTCCTGGTGTTTCTGTATTTTCAACCTAAGTACTTATTAGGGGTCACTAAACTGGGAATATGCAGGGCACAGTTGCTGAGGGGAATAAGTGTGAGCTTGTATCAGACTGTTGTGTGTAGCCAGTATTGTTGCTCCTACCGTCCACCACTGATTGTCTGGTCCAGGTGTGGCTGGGCTGCCAAGGCATAGCTCTGCTTGACTATGGCAGTAAATCCCCTTTATGGAATCACTCTCATTCTTGTGAATTTGATCTTCATGTCAGCCTCACTGTGTCATCATGCTCTGATGGCATTGGACCGCCTCCTAGGTCTTGTGGTAGAGCGTCCGTCTGGAGCCAAAGGTCTAGGGTTTGATCCCTGCCCGTGTCATACCAAAAGACTTTAAAATATGGTACTTCTTGTTACCCTGTCTGGCGCACAGCATATAGGGGCTAAAACATGGACTGGTCGACTCAGAGTCAGTATACTGTGTCTGAGTGGGGTATTAATGTTAAACTGCAGCATGGTGTCTCAGTGAGCTAGCACCATAAATCAGCATCAGTCCGGACTAGTACACGCAGCCCCCCCCACACACACGTGCATGCACGTGGCTATAGAAATGCAATTATCTTGGACGCGATGTTAAACCCATTTTCAGCTCTCCTCACCTCTGACGGCATCGATAAGTGCTCATGTTTTCTGTCACTGTATCACCTGGACCCACCTACTTATAGGTTCATCATGGCATATAACACCTGACAAACACGATGATTTTGAGTAGCATGTTAGATGTAGTACTTACCTTCATCTTTTCTGTTTCTATCGCCAATACTTGCCATTGTCTCAACACTGTGTCAGGATCATGAAGGATGGTTGTTTTTTCAGATGGTCCGTCATGGAGGGTGTTTAGGTGTGGGTCTTGCAGCCATGGGAACAGCCAGACAAGGTAGGTAGCTGACTGGCAGATCCACACATGTCTTCCATGTTAACTGTGCCTTCAGCCACTTCATCACTTTGTGACTTGGGCTTATGTGCACCCCACTTTCCACAGTTCTGCATCAGCCTCTGAAATGTGGCGAGATGATCTTTAGCTAGGGGTGTAATGATACAGCCAACATCCCAATACTTTTAGTCAAGATACAAATATTGTGTCATTAGATGCTGTGTCCGAAATAACTGCCTTCCCGCCCTCCTGCCCACCTGCACACCTTCCCGCCTGCCTGTCCGCCTGCCCTTGGCTGGTAACTTTTAAGACGGGCTGCATGAAATTGTCCTCCACCTGCCCGACTGTCTGGCAGATGATTTTAAGGCAACTTATGTATTCAGTTTTATAACTACTCATAGATTCTCAAGTAATTGTGTGAATTATTTCAACTGAATCAAGATGCGATTTGTCTCTATTTTTTTACGATTTTCAATATTCATAATGTCTGAATGTGGGCAGGTAGCTTTGAAGATGGGCAGGTAACATTTATGCGTCACCTGCTCGACAGTCTTGTTGGGTTTCAAAATTATTTCAAACACTGATTTGGTGATTTATCTATACGAAATGATGTTGTTATGGATGAGGGAGACAGAAAAAATGGTATGAAAATGAATAGTTATATATTATTTCTATACAAGAGGTCTCAAACAACTGTTTGATTATCTGAAACCTACAGAACATGTTTTAGTTTTGCTCTCGTTCTTGTTTGAATAACCTTTGTAAATGTTTCTCATACTTGATTCAAGTTGACAAAATTGCTATTGAATCATCCGATGTTCAGCCTGGTAAACATTGATAGTTACCTCAGTTGTTTTCTTTTGTTTCAGACATATATGAACAGCTGAAGTTCAATTTGTACCAGGATGATGCTGTCACAGGTTAGTAGGAATGATTTAGTTTAGATTTTGCTTGCAAAGGTCAGTTTGAGCTGAGATTCATATACGAGTTACTTATTTTGGTATGTACATGGTAATCAGTGTGATACTCTTATTTCCCAGGAGAAGCAGCTGGCTTGGCTATGGGTCTGGTGATGTTGGGAACAAAGTCGGCCACAGCCATCGAGGACATGGTCGCTGTAAGTAGTCACATATTGATGGAATTGTCTTTAGTGATGTCCTCAAGATAAGGAACACCTAAGGTTAAGTGTTGTTGTTCTCAGGGGTGGATCTGGGTCAGACTAGGTCCACAGCAGCCCAGACTTGTAACTGACATCAAGTATGAAAACCACAACAGATTACGCCTCGCACATAAGGAATCTAAGCTGCCATCAGATTCCTTGCAAATCAGACGGTCACTCTGGGATCCCTAGACTTGCTCAAATGATACCAAAAGCAAATGGTTGCATGGTAGACATGTCCTCGAGTCATTTTCTTGAAAAACTAAAGACGTATCTGCCAGTGCCATGTTGTAAAATATATAGTATACAGGGATGTGAAATCTCCGCGGATTTACAGAAAAAAACACTCAGAATTTTTTTAGAACAAAACGGACAACCGTCGTGGCTTGTGCTGTTTTCCATCAGAGCTTTTAGCATTATCCCCCCCTAGATTTTTCCTCTTTTTTGGGGGGGGGAAACCTGCTCACATCGCTGAATATAATAAAAGCTTGTATAAACATCACACAATGGATGAAACAAGTCATTACACTGCAATTGTGATGAAACTGCAGGATAACTGGGCAGAGATTTTGGCAGGTAACTCTTGCCATCACCGACACGTGTAAAACAATACAATAATTACATAATACAAATTAAAAATTTGCCACAGAATATAATGTAGTAAAATCCTAGGAAGGTTCCTGCGAAGTTTCATTGATCAAGAACATAGAATATGATCGATGTTAAAAAGAATAGAAATTTAAGAAAAGCAAGCACATGTGTGCAATGAAAAGGTAGCGTGGGATCAAGGACAGATAACTCCTGATTGGTAACCAAGGGCAAGGGGTGCCCCCGATGTAGAGGAGGCACGTTTTGTGTCCTGTGTTTTATGATTGAAGTGAAGCATTGCAATCCTGTTGTGTCAGGATAAGTATCCATTTTTATGTAATATCATGAATTTCCATAGTCATGTAAAAGGGAGTGGTTTTATCAACTATGGATCAGTAAGTAAATAAAGAATACAGTTATCATAATGTTTTGAATTTTGCTATCCTTTACACTGAAACCTTTTTTCAGTATGCCCAGGAAACTCAGCATGAAAAGATCCTGCGAGGTCTGGCTGTAGGAATCTCCCTGACCATGTATGGGCGTCTGGAGGAGGCCGACGCCCTAATCGAGAGTCTCACGCGGGATAAGGACCCCATCCTGCGCTGGTCAGGGATGAACACTATTGCCATGGCATACTGTGGATCGGGAAACAACCAGGCCATCAGAAAACTTCTTCATGTGGCTGTAAGTTTGACATTAAATCCAATCCCTAAATTATCTCTTTACAGTTTGATTTTGACATGTTTTTAAATACCCAACTCATTATTTGGTTTACGATGTAGATGGAGGAATTATTTATCACAGTGATGACACACATGCACAAAAAATCCACATCTCCATCCCTCTTCTCTACTCCTTCCTCCTCCCCACCCCCTCCCCCACTTTCCCCACACAACCCCAAACATCTGTTTGGGTGAGATAGCCTTGTTTTAAAGCATTTACTGGAAGGTCCTGGTTTGATTCCCTAGTGGGTGCAATGTGTGGGGCCAGTTTGTTTATGGAAAATGCTAAAATCTGTGTAATAACATATTCATCTATTGCTCTCAAACACTGCTCTTCTCCATAACCATAACCCCATGTTCCTCATGATATCCCTTCTGTTCCTCATACCTTCCTGTTTCTCATACCCCCTTCTGTTCCTCATACCTTCCTGTTCCTCATAACCCCTTCTGTTCCTCGTACCTTCCTGTTCCTCATAACCCCTTCTGTTCCTCGTACCTTCCTGTTCCTCATAACCCCTTCTGTTCCTCATACCTTCCTGTTCCTCATAACCCCTTCTGTTCCTCATACCTTCCTGTTCCTCATAACCCCTTCTGTTCCTCGTACCTTCCTGTTCCTCATAACCCCTTCTGTTCCTCATACCTTCCTGTTCCTCATAACCCCTTCTGTTCCTCATACCTTCCTGTTCCTCATAACCCCTTCTGTTCCTCATACCTTCCTGTTCCTCATAACCCCTTCTGTTCCTCGTACCTTCCTGTTCCTCATAACCCCTTCTGTTCCTCATACCTTCCTGTTCCTCATAACCCCTTCTGTTCCTCATAACACCTTCCTGTTCCTCGTACCTTCCTGTTCCTCATAACCCCTTCTGTTCCTCATACCTTCCTGTTCCTCATACCCCCTTCTGTTCCTCATACCTTCCTGTTCCTCATACCCCCTTCTGTTCCTCATACCTTCCTGTTCCTCATAACCCCTTCTGTTCCTCATACCTTCCTGTTCCTCATACCCCCTTCTGTTCCTCGTACCTTCCTGTTTCTCATACCCCCTTCTGTTCCTCATACCTTCCTGTTCCTCATAACCCCTTCTGTTCCTCATACCTTCCTGTTCCTCATAACCCCTTCTGTTCCTCATACCTTCCTGTTCCTCATAACCCCTTCTGTTCCTCATAACCCCTTCTGTTCCTCATACCTTCCTGTTCCTCATTACCCCTTCTGTTCCTCATACCTTCCTGTTCCTCATACCCCCTTCTGTTCCTCGTACCTTCCTGTTCCTCATAACCCCTTCTGTTCCTCGTACCTTCCTGTTCCTCATAATCCCTTCTGTTCATCAATCCCAGTTTCTCATACCCCCTTCTGTTCCTCATACCTTCCTGTTCCTCATAATCCCTTCTGTTCCTCATACCTTCCTGTTCATCATAATCCCTTCTGTTCCTCATAATCCCTTCTATTCCTCATAATCCCAGTTTCTCATACCCCCTTCTGTTCCTCAAGCCTTCCTGTTCCTCATAATCCCTTCTGTTCCTCATACCTTCCTGTTTCTCATAATCCCTTCTGTTCCTCATACCTTCCTGTTCCTCATAATCCCTTCTGTTCCTCATAATCCCTTCTGTTTCTCATAACGTCTTCTGTTCCTCATAATCCCTTCTGTTCCTCATAATCCCTTCTGTTTCTCATAACGTCTTCTGTTCCTCACCCACCCTTCTGTTCCTCATACCTTCCTGTTTCTCATGATAACCCATTCTGTTCCTTATACCTACCTCTGTTTCACACACGTTTGTTCACACACCTCTTCTATTCCATGCACCCCCATCTGTTCCCCATAACCCCTTCTATTCCATTTAACACCCTTTTCAAAGTGGTTCATTCTTTTGTGAAGGCTGAGTACATCCCCGTTAATGGTTGTCATGAAACGTAGATCTAGGTGTGGTCTGACTGTGCATCTGTCATCGTACCTGAGTACATCCCCGTTAATGGTTGTCATGAAACGTAGATCTAGGTGTGGTCTGACTGCACATTTGTCATCGTACCTGAGTACATCCCCGTTAATGGTTGTCATGAAACGTAGATCTAGGTGTGGTCTGACTGCACATCTGTCATCGTACCTGAGTACATCCCCGTTAATGGTTGTCATGAAACGTAGATCTAGGTGTGGTCTGACTGCGCATCTGCCATCGTACCTGAGTACATCCCCGTTAATAGTTGTCATGAAACGTAGATCTATGTGTGGTCTGACTGTGCATCTGTCACCGTACCTGTAAGGGTACAGCTGAAAACTGAAAACTGCATTCATTCACTCTGTTATTTTCGACCCCTGTGTTTGTCAACTGGGATGCTTTAATAACATAAAGGCCGCTTGAAGCACTTCCAAAACTCTTTTCATTTCCTTATGAGTTTGATGTTGTCTGATAATAGCCGAATTAACTAAACTTGTGTCGATTTTTAACACTTTGACTTTCAGGTATAATCGTAAAAAAATAGGATTGTCGCCCCAGGAGCTTTTCTACCATTGAACAACATGTAATCTTCAGTGCCTGTAGCTGCAATTGAATTATATCTTCAAAGAGACTTGATTCTTCTTACATCGCTTTCATTTGACTTTTTTTTTCTTGTCTTGGCTTTATAAGAAAACAAATTGTTCAATATTTTGTCAGGAACGGAGCAATATTAGCATGATTAACTAAGTGATGTGTTGTTGAGGCAGTAGGAGGTAGTGGAGAAGGGAAACAACTCTTGAAATACTGATGGTCAGTTCCCTCTGTGGAGCGGGGAGCGGGAGCTAGGACATGTCGGAGAACTGTGTGGGAGGATGGTTGCAGAGAGAGCGATGGGATGGGAGGAATTGTATGTGTTGGGGCAGATTGGTTGGGTAGGGAAAGAGTTGGCTGGATGCGTTCTGCGTAATTTTATGTAGTTTTGTTCGATGTATGTTGAGAACTTCAGTTAGATTTCATTGATGTGAGGGTATTTCTGTGGATATGTGTGAGGGTAGTTTTGTGGATGTGTTTGAGGGTAGTTTTGTGGATGTGTGTGAGGGTAGTTTTGTGGATATGTGTGTGAGGGTAGTTTTGTGGATGTGTGAGGGTAGTTTTGTGGATGTGTGTGAGGGTAGTTTTGTGGATGTGTGACGGTAGTTTTGTGGATGTGTGTGAGGGTAGTTTTGTGGATGTATGTGAGGGTAGTTTTGTTGATGTGTGTGAGGGTAGTTTTGTGGATGTGTGTGAGGGTAGTTTTGTGGATGTGTTTGAGGGTAGTTTTGTTGATGTGTGTGAGGGTAGTTTTGTTGATGTGTGTGAGGGTAGTTTTGTGGATGTGTGAGGGTAGTTTTGTGGATGTATGTGAGGGTAGTTTTGTGGATGTATGTGAGGGTAGTTTTGTTGATGTGTGAGGGTAGTTTTGTTGATGTGTGTGAGGGTAGTTCTGTGGGTGTGTGTAAGGGTAGTTTTGTGGATGTGTGTGAGGTTAGTTCTGTGGATGTGTGTCTCAGGTTTGACCTGTGTATGATTGCCCACATGTGTCAAGCTCTGTCTTGGTGTTCCTGCCTGTCTCAGACTGACCTGTGTCTGATTGCCCACATGTGTCAAGCTCTGTCTTGGTGTTCCTGCCTGTCTCAGACTGACCTGTGTCTGATTGCCCACATGTGTCAAGCTCTGCCTTGGTGTTCCTGCCTGTCTCAGACTGACCTGTGTCTGATTGCCCACATGTGTCAAGCTCTGTCTTGGTGTTCCTGCCTGTCTCAGACTGACCTGTGTCTGATTGCCCACATGTGTCAAGCTCTGTCTTGGTGTTCCTGCCTGTCTCAGACTGACCTGTGTCTGATTGCCCACGTGTGTCAAGCTCTGCCTTGGTGTTCCTACCTGTCTCAGACTGACCTGTGTCTGATTGCCCACATGTGTCAAGCTCTGCCTTGGTGTTCCTACCTGTCTCAGACTGACCTGTGTCTGATTGCCCACATGTGTCAAGCTCTGTCTTGGTGTTCCTGCCTGTCTCAGACTGACCTGTGTCTGATTGCCCACATGTGCTGAGCTGGTGTGTAGAAGAATGACACATGATTGAAAGGTGAAATACCCTGCTGACTCACAATCTTATTCTGACAGTATGAGCATGATGAGACCATCATTCTGTGCATTTCTCGTCATTCACTAAGTATAGCTGTTAGACCCTTATTAACATTTACAGTTGATAATTGTATGAGGAGTCTAGATGACAAATAATATTCACAGACATCATAAGTTTAGAGCATTTCTATTTTCATTAAGTCTGAAGAAATATCTGATGATGTGAATCAGTGGTATCACTCTTTAATCTGTGCGTAATTTGAAGAGTTGTATGAAGACGAGTGGTTCATGAATCATGGTCCACACCACATAGCTGGCCAAGAGTGGCTCCCACTCAGACAGTGGATGGAAATAGGGATGGTTACTTACTGTTTGCAGATGTTTCATTGATTTTCTATTAATATTCTTCACTACGTAACATAATGCCAATGTCCATTGGTTAAATATTGATTTGGAAAGATATTTTCTGTGAAGTCTTCCGTAGGGGATTGTGTTGTAAGATTAAGTCCCCAGAACTCCAAGCTTGTGGTGAAGGAACTAAACAGGGACTTGGTGGTTGTAATATGTGATCCTGCTCATCGTGTCTTTCTGGCTTGATGATCTTGTGATTCATGCTCTCAACCACTGGTTTTGTCTGGCCCAGACTTGATAATATACTGGCATTCGTGATATACCTGCAATATTGCTGAGTGTGGCATTAAACATCATGGCACTCCAATGACTCCGTCACTCTGAAAAGCTGTTGTGTCAGAGAGGTATTTATAGTTACCGTGAGCCCATGTCTTGTAAATGTTGACCTGATACTACTCCATATCTTAAACCTAAAATCTACTGACAATGATGCCAAGATCGATATTCGGGCTTGTGGACTTGAAAGCGCAGGCTTCTTTAGTTTTAAATTTCTTTTAATGAATCTTGTAGAGCCCATCCCCCAATGATGTGGGAGTGCCTTTATTGTTCATGGACTCACTGATATTGTTGCAATTTCAATACAGTTGGGATATAAAACTGCACACTCATTATTTCTAAAATTCATTGAAGCATTTGTCTTTTTATATTTCATTGATATTGTGCATCTGATTGCTGTATCACGATGACGCCATTACAAGATTCTGAGTGAGATTATTTAGTGCCATACAAACCAGTTCCAATTTGTTTCACTTCAAAACCTGCCAAGTGACAGCCTTTTCATATAACTAATGTGACCTCATTCTGACTCTAAAAATGTCTCCTAGAATTAATTCTTGTCAAATAACTTGTTAATGGATCATGTGAATGCAATTTATTGTGAGTTTCGAGGGAATGCAACATGGATGTGATATTTGCCAAGTAGTAACAACCCCAAGATTAAGATCGCCTCCGTGGTCTAGTGGTAGACCCTTCGCCCGGGAGGGCAGGAGGTCGATCCCCGGCTGCATCATACCATAAGTTGTTAAAAGATGGTACTTGTTGTTACCCTGTCTGCCGCTCGGCATAAATGGGCTCAAACAAAGGATTGTTCGGCTCGGAGTCAGTATACTGTGTCTGAGTGGGGTATTCATGTTTAACTGCGGCATGGTATCTCAGTGAGCTAGCACTACAATCGGCCTAAGTCCGGACTAGTACAAGAGTGCACGCAATTTCACATCACCTCATCCAAGTTAAAACTGAAGGGTGGGTGCCCTCAAAGAATGACCAGAAGTAAAAATTTCATCAAACTTTGCATGGACTTGAGCCATGTTTCAATGTCCTATGTGATGTGTTGTGCACTTACAGCTGCAGTCATGTGAGTTTTGTCCACTTGTATTTATCTTTCCTCAGCCTGTAGCCAGGCTTGTCTACTGGTTGTAGCATGGGCTGCAATAAGCTGGGAGATAAATGTGGCTGATTCAGTTTCAATGATGGTGTCAGTCCTGTATTGTATTTATCTTTCCTCAGCCTGTAGCCAGGCTTGTCTACTGGTTGTAGCATGGGCTGCAATAAGCTGGGAGATAAATGTGGCTGATTCAGTTTCAATGATGGTGTCAGTCCTGTATTGTATTTATCTTTCCTCAGCCTGTAGCCAGGCTTGTCTACTGGTTGTAGCATGGGCTGCAATCAGCTGGGAGATAAATGTGGCTGATTCAGTTTCAATGATGGTGTCAGTCCTGTATTGTATTTATCTTTCCTCAGCCTGTAGCCAGGCTTGTCTACTGGTTGTAGCATGGGCTGCAATAAGCTGGGAGATAAATGTGGCTGATTCAGTTTCAATGATGGTGTCAGTCCTGTATTGTATTTATCTTTCCTCAGCCTGTAGCCAGGCTTGTCTACTGGTTGTAGCATGGGCTGCAATAAGCTGGGAGATAAATGTGGCTGATTCAGTTTCAACGATGGTGTCAGTCCTGTATTGTATTTATCCTTCCTCAGCCTGTAGCCAGGCTTGTCTACTGGTTGTAGCATGCGCTGCAATAAGCTGGGAGATAAATGTGGCTGATTCAGTTTCAACGATGGTGTCAGTCCTGTATTGTATTTATCTTTCCTCAGCCTGTAGCCAGGCTTGTCTACTGGTTGTAGCATGCGCTGCAATAAGCTGGGAGATAAATGTGGCTGATTCAGTTTCAATGATGGTGTCAGTCCTGTATTGTATTTATCTTTCCTCAGCCTGTAGCCAGGCTTGTCTACTGGTTGTAGCATGCGCTGCAATAAGCTGGGAGATAAATGTGGCTGATTCAGTTTCAACGATGGTGTCAGTCCTGTATTGTATTTCTGAATTAAACTGACTTTCTATTTAGTCCACACAACACTGAAGACACAGCAGTCACCTAGTTGAGGTCTGTGCCAGCTACCGTCTCTGAGTGAACAATGTTAGTGCTGACCATTTCCTCATTAGTGTAATCCTTCCGGCAGTAAATTTTTTAATGGCCTCGGTAAAGATTTACTCACATTTCCTCATCACAGTAAAGTCATGACAATAAACACTTAGATTAGAGACTTGGTCATATTTACACATCACTGTAAACCCACGTACAATAAACACTTAGATTAGAGACTTGGTCATATTTACACATCACTGTAAACCCACGTACAGTAAACACGTTTGCAGTAATATGCGACCTATCATAATATTGGAAATAATCCACGTTTTGTTTGACAGATTTTGCGTATATTTGACAGTCTGACATTTATGCTAGGATTCTTATCTGCATCGCATTGTTTTTGCGATAAATGTCTTCAAACATGTTGTTAAGGACGTGCGATATGTGCAGTGTACGTCACAGCGTTGCAAGCCTTCACATGCACATGGAACCATTTTGGAAAATTTCAGAGATTGTTCATATGTATGTTCTTGCCCTAATAGTCATGATGGTTGCAACATGTCTGAAGTCAACCCCAAAAACGGTTTGCTATTCAAGTGGCATACCTATCATCATCATCATCATCATCATCATCATCATCATCATCAATCACATAACCCTCCATGTGGAAGGGGCACCACTGACGTATCAAGTTTCTGTCAACTCCCTCTGTCCTCTGCTGGCCTCTGGGAACTGCCAGAGGACAAACCACTCCACTCCTTGATTCCAAGCTAACATTAACTGCCGGTAAAAGGAAGAAAAGCCAGAGTTAACGTCCCGGAGCTAACGTTTATACCTGAACCGATGAAGAATTGTCACGCATTGGTAGAAGTTGCGATTTCTATGATTGATTTCGTGTTTTTATGGATAGTGGAGAGTGCTGGACCTACTTTTGGTAACTCCAGTGTGTCAAACTGCCAGTTTCTCACATCTCCTGCCCCAATGGCTGCAGAGGGGACTTGTCATTATGCAAATGGGAACACAAGTTTTGCCTACATGACATGTCGTGTGTTTTTGAATTGTGTGTGTGTTTTTTTTTTTTGAAAGCATGATAGTAGGACCGGCAGCCAAAATTGTAAAGTGATTTTATAGTGGGAATGATGCGTGATTTAGAAACTAGCACAACACAAACAGAATTTTGTGAATATCTTGTATAGTTTCTAAGATATGACCATTTGAAGGTTGGATGTGTTGCCGGCAGAAAACATTATTAACAACATGGAACTTTGAGATCCTATAAATAAGAACAAACATATTTGATGGCTTTTGCAATTGTTATTAACCACAATATACACTTTATTATACACCAGATAATTACCTTTTTATGTGTAAGATAAAACAATTTCAGTCCATGAAAAATGGTAAAGTGTGTCAACTCTATCGTACATTACTGGCTGACTACAGTAAACTACGGTTATATCGAACTCGAAGGGACCACTAAATTTAGTTTGTTATAACCGTAGTTTGTTATAAGCACATTTACAGCATATATGTAGCAAATGGACTGGTAAAAAACAAACAGTTGGTTATATCCGTCAGTTCGTTATAAGCGGGTTCGTTATAAACGTACTTTACTTACCACATTTCAGTAAAAGAGAGTAAAAGGCAACAAACAAGAACAGACGCATTTATTCATTACTACAAATAATATGTTACAACTCTAAAAACAAAAAGAGGCATAAATGTGAAAATAAATAAAATATGACAGTTCGAAAATGAAAATTGTCAAATTTCCACTGCGGAAAAGATCAATGGAAGATTAAATTTACTGGTATATTTCAAATTGCTCTATCTCCTTAGCTATTAAAGATAGCCTGATGATATTGTGCACACAGATGGCCAGGATTCTGTAGTGTGACATGCTATAAGGGCACAGGTTTATGTTGACATTTACGTGTTTTATCAAGGTAGGAATTTCATTAAAAATTCAATAAAATATTTATTGTCATACTGGTCTTGCACTGAATGTTTGTACAACACCATCATTGTTGTCTCGATTACATCATAGTAAGTACATAAACATACACTTTGTAGATAGTGTCAGCATAATTCCTTTCCAACAATAAAGTTCTTGATACAAAATGTGTTTTTTATTTATGATGTCATACGCTTCGTCAGTGCTGATGGAGCACATAGTCTGATTTCACATTGAAGTTCCAATTGAGCACAGACTCTTGATGAAATGGTGTCTAGGTCTGATTTGGGCCATCTGAATAGATTCTCCTTTAATCTGTATTTCTCCAACCTCTGTCCTTTCTTGTGAGTGAATGGAAATCACCTCTCCAATGTGGAAGTTGTCATCAAAATGTACAGCTACATGTTCACCTTCTCTGGCAAACTAGAAATTGCCAAAATCTGATGAATCTACCACTGGGTTTCAACTTCATGATTCTCAAACTCATGTTCATCTGCAATTTCATATTTCCTCTGGCTATTATTCATATGTGTCGTCACTTCTGAGTCCTCCATTACAGTTAATACTGTATCTCTTCCCAGGAATGTCTTCAGATTTCTCCCCAGCTCTTCCGGGGATCCAGACAGCCTAAGACTGGCACTCTGATCCAACATGATCCAAGAACAGTCTTGAGGTACCACATTTGATCTTTGATGGCATTGATCTTTACAGTTTTGCCACCGAGTAAAAAGAGCATAGTTACCATCACCTGGGGTGAGACAGGTCCGCCGAGTCTCTGTACAATTCCAGCCAACAACTTCTTCTTGTCACCAAGTTGAGCTGGCTTCTCCTCCTTTTCTGAGGCATATCCTTCTTCTTCGCCAACACGCTCCTCTGCATTTCTTGGTGATTCTTCCTCACGCTGTTTGATTTCTTTGTACAAATCCTGAGTATATTGTCTTTTTCTTTCTCAGATTTGGCATCATGTTTGGTTCCTCTTGAGTATGCTGACTGTGCTGTGGTGATGCAGAGAAATGTGTCGCCTCTTGAAGATACTAAAATTCAAGTCCCCAAAGCCAGCTTCACCGATCAGATTTGAGATCTTGCAATGTTCCATTCGTGTCCACTGATTCTCATCTGTCACATTGAGATATCGACCCCCCTGGCAAGAAGTCTGTCAACTGTTGTCTGACAACATCTTGGTACGCACTGCATTGTTTCCGTAGGACAGGAAGTATAGTTATCTTCTTGTCGTTGATGGATGCGAACAGAGAGTGAAGGACATCTTTGTTCATCTGTACGTCAATTCCGAAGAGTGATGGTCAGTTTTCTTCTGTCACAGGAAGTGGATCCTCGTCCACTTGTTTAAGGCATCATCCATCTCGCAGACATGTTGAAAAAAGTCCACGTACTTGACATCTCTTCCCATCAGAATCCAATAGGGTCCTGTGACTTTTTGAAACACATGTCCCGAAGATATCATCACTGCATCGGTAGAATCACATTCTGAATCATACAAAACTCTCTCTTGCTTAAGATTCATATGTGGCATCACATTTCTGAAGAAATCAATCAGTCCATCCCGATGGTGATGAAGCGATGCTGCTCCCTGAAAGAAGTTGTCAAATCTATTTCCTTTGAAGCTCATTATGGTTGATTTGATGTCCTGCATGTGGCACAATGCCTCCCATGAATCTTTGCAGCTGTTCTTTACGTCACCTCTGGGATCACAAGCTGTTCTGATAAACCTCGTTGATGCTTCTCAAGGCTCTTGGGAAATCTGTGGAATTTGTCAATGTGCCATTTTAAATTGCAAAGTTTATTAGCTCCTTCCTTCTGCCATTCTTTCAGGACCTTTTCTGATGCTGCACTCAATCCAAGGAGTCCCCGGGCAATGCTTCTCTCCTTTGTTGGCTGAAAGATATGTGGAAGGACTTCATTACACTTGCCCTGTCTCTCATCAGTCCTGTGATGTTCTTGAGCATTGTCTTCAAGACTTCTTCAATGTCTTCTTCTGGATGTGTATCTGCTAGCTCATGTAGGAGGTTGAAGGCAATGTCTACAAGAGTATCAGTGTCCTCACAGCAAACAGGAGTGAAGCCACATGACAGGAACTGGCCACCATCAGCAGAGATTTGATGTCCTACAACTCTATTATGGTCTCGTGTGGTTCCATCCGAGTGGATATCCGCAAATGAGGATTTCAGCAATGTTTCTGCTACATGTCTCTTTTCGAGTACATGTCCCTGGTCTGCGAATCGAAACAATGATTTCAGGTCAGTTCGATTGAGCTTGACCTTGAACAAATGCCTTAAAACTATTTCAATTACGGATCCCAGAAATATCTGCAAAGCCCATCAACTCTATGACACATTTGATAATGTCCTTAGTGAACTTCTGGGAATTTTCATCTCTTGTCCTGATAACTGGGGGCATATTGTTTGTTTTTATTTGCCGTCCTGAAATCATGCTAAAGTTGCTGGACTCATTATGTTCAATCTCTCTGTCATCTTGCTATCTATTCTTGTTGATTATTTTTTTTCTCCCATCTCTGCATTCTCTTGTAGTATGGTGCTTGTTGCACTCCAGCCAGCTCATCAGTCTTTTCCTTCAGTGATGACTTGGTCTTCTCAATCTCTTCTTTCAGATTCCTATTTTGATTTCCCATCGGCAAAGTCAGACAATCTTTACACTCAATATCATGCATCGTGCTCCTCATTTGAATGTGAAATTCTTTAATTTTCTCACTCACCAGTTGTCGCAGTGTAGCTGTTTTAATTTGTTCTTCTTTCAGTTCTTTTTTTGCAACTTCTAAATCGCCTTTCAACTTCCTAATTTTCAGGCTTTTTGAAACATATAGTAAAGGTGAATTTTCATACGCCAATGGGGAGTGTTCAGTATCTGGAAGACATGATACATCATGCTTGTCTGGTGAATTGGTGCTACTTGAAGTTTTGTCCAAGCTAATATTGTCCAGTTTGATGCGTTTCTTACAAAGCGGGGCATCTGGTGTCCTTGGTGCAGTCTCAGGTCATACACCATCATAGAGTGCCATCAAGAAACGGCTGTCCAGAAAGGGATGTAATCATTGTTTTGATTCCTCGACATGTACTTCTTCTCTGCAGTTTCCTTCAATTCACCTATTGTTTTCTTCAAAGGTCCATCTTCTAATGTCACACCAGATAGATAATGTGCTGCAACTCATATCCATGATCATGTGAACCATCCTTCTCTTGAAAAGATATCAAGTCCAAAACAGTCCCTTTGGTGAGGTTGATTAGAGTACTTCTCAAAGTTTTCTCAGGACAATCGAGGAGTTCAGCCCTTGTGACATTGCTGTTGCAAATGTTCCCAACAAAAGTTATGTTATCATCAAGGAACTCCAACTGTTCGACTTTCAGCGACTGAACTTTGTTGTGTGTCTTCATGATCAGTGCCCGTATTCTTGGTGGTTGTACATATATTATTTTTTATGTGAACTCAGCAACGTCATCCCATTGCTGAATCTTAAGGTAAAAGAACTGGAGGATAAGTTTATATTAACAGGGAGTCGTTTGGTACTGTTGGTCGTCTACCTCTTCCAGAGAAATTGAAAATACCAGTCAGTTTTCTGAAGTTCTATCATCTGTAATGAAATAAATTAAGTCAAACTATCTGAATGTCACATGTTTTATAATTATAATTTATTTTAAAAACACATTTGTGTTCTGAATACTTTGAAAGGATCAACAAAAGTTTTGTTTCTACAATTCTCATATTCTGATTCACTTCCGTAAACAGATGTAATTCAGTTTCATTATTAAATAAATAGCAAACACTTATTGGATCAGAAATTCAAATCATGAGAAAAATATGTAAATACATTTTATTCAGTTTCATTATTAAATAAATAACAAACATTTATTGCATAGGAATTTAATAAACTGTTCCTTGAATAAATTGACATTTGTAAGTGTTTATCCAAAGCCATGTATTTGACAAAATATGTGTAAATTTAGGTTTTATCGTGTTAAATTTTGCAACCATCCAATAAAAATGTTTTATTTTCATTGGATGTTAGCCGATCGACAATAAAATATGCGCAATAAATTGCTTTTTATCATTTTTTTTATCGTTATGTGAACATTGCTCATATTTGGAATTATGAAAACGGAAGTGGCTCAATTTCGATAAAAATATAATAATTGAAATTATGTCATTTTTAATACATGTTTGTCCTATGAAAAGGTTTACACGAACGTGTTTCAAAGTATGTATGCATATTCAGTGATAAAACAGTTGCACGAAAGCGGACTCTTGAAGGTCCGCCATCATGTATTTTCTTGAGAATTTCAATATTAAAACACTACCCAGTTTAATCATTCAAACTGTTAAATACAACTTCATTCTTTATCAATCTGCACTGAAAACCATCGTAAATAATAACACAACTCTCCTTACCGCGATTTGTTTATGGTGTTTAGGCAGGTCGTTGAAGCCATATGTATCACACAAATAGCCAGTTTAATATTATACATTGGCAAGTACAACCTTTCAAGTATGTTCTCAAAGTTTAAAAGGATTTGTTACTGATAAAAGGGATTCTACATAACCTATTTGTTCGTATAATGTAGTTGATGTGATCTCCATTGCATCCTCTTTGCTGGTAGGTGGTGGGTTGCATACTTTGTTTCAAATCAAGGTCGTGTATACTTTAACATATCTGTCCTATAATTATCAAGATCTTAATTTTTATCAAAATTAAATTTTGTCCATGCTTTATTAAAGCCTTGCTTCGCCCAGTTATTAATGTCAATAATTAATGTCTTTATGAGTATATCAGTATTTGAACTAACACTTATTTGATTTAATCGCTGTTATCAAAGTAGGGTTTGGAACGAAGCTCTTCATTTACACTATGGAGAATGCATTGATGCAGACAAGTTCATTCCATCTCATTGCAGTGCTGTGTTCTGTGTTTTTGAGATTTCACCATTAATGTAACAAGAAGAGACAATCTCATTTCTCTTAAGGGTTGACATCTGTCATTTTCACAGAGAGGTGAAAAAACAACATTCATGATTGGAGCCTTTCTTTTCCTGGGTTTAGTTTTGAGATCCTCGTCTATTTCTGTCTTGATAACTGCACCAGTCTTAAGTGTTCAAGATCTGACCAAAGCTGCCCGGTGGTCATGCTGGCAACACCAGATGTGAGAAGCTGAATACAGTGTTAACAAAAGACCCACTGTCATTATGTATTGTTAGTGTGTCCATTCTTGTACCAGTGTTGAATGTGTTGTCTTCAGCATTGAGAGGAGTTTGTCGTGCTCTTTTGAAAATATTCACCTTGGGGATTCCCTGTCCAAATTGGTCCCCAATATCTCATGCTTGTTACCGTAATCGACATGATGAGCGCCCCGCTCTAATAAGCGCCCACGGCGATATTTGCTAATATATTGGCTAGTGAACAATTCCTATTCGCGCCCCTTCCGATTGATCAATGTACAGAAGAGTTATCAATTCGCATATAATACGCAGTCATGTGTTCTTTTATAATAACAAGACTACTGAAGTTGTTCAACTTCAAAGTGGAATTTTCTCTAACTTTCCTTCAAAACACTTATAATTTCAAAACAGCGGAAAACTTTAAAGTTCAATCACCAGAAAATAATACATGTATTTCAGAGCCTCAATAGTTCAACTTCAGGTTGAGAAACATTAACATGTCAACATTGTCAGGACACTGGTGCCCTCTGGGCACTGACAATGTCTCCTGTTGTTGAGTCTTAGTGGAGGTGGAGTCGTAGGGGGTAGATGACCAACACAACAGAACATAATCTGCCATCCTAACATGATCTACGATGTACATTTCACAGTTTGCAAAATTATTAGAATAGTGGTTGTTTATGATTCATAGTGTAAAAAAATTTTTTATCGAGTGTTGTGTGCTTTAAAAAATTCCACATCGTATGAGTGAAAAGCTATAACAAACTTGGTGAGTAAAAATATTAAATTTGATATGGAACATCACTAGACACGTTCATTTACCATTTTTCCTGCTCTCCAGGGCATTGTTTTATATGCAGAGATTAAGATTACTATGTGTATTTTCTTGTAAACTATGCCGAAAATAGCAATCAGCTGTACATAGGTTTTCTCCCATTCTACCGGGGATTCAGTTAAAAAGTACCCAGTGCTACAACTTTAAAGAATGCAATGGTCGGAGGAAATTGTATCTGAAATTATTGTTTTAGCAGAAATAATGTATTTGAATATTGTGTCACTTTAACCAGTCACTGTAGAGACTTCCTGCACTACATGTATTTCGATTGCGAAAATGTTATGTTGACATTAAATTGTCAACTTGCGACATATATGACTTTAAACGAGTCAAAGTATGGCATTAATAGTCAACTTGCGACATATATGACTTTAAACGAGTCAAAGTATGGCATTTATGATATATCTATCCATTCTCTGGCAACTTAAGTTTGAGTTTATGGCGTCAGTAGTGGTAATCTGACCATGGATGCTGTAAATACTGATCACTTCACACATGATTTCGCCAAAAATTATTGTAAACAATATTGAATGAATAAAACTTATAAAATATATCTCAAATAGAAGTCCAGATGTACAACGAACACGTTTATAACCAGATGGTATAATAATGGAAGTAAGTTGTGTACTTCAGTTTGGATTTGTTGACTGGTATTTCCTGTGTTACGTGCTCATGGTGATCAGCTGATAATGTTTTTTGAGATGGGGGAAAAAACACACAAACAAACACACGTCAGTCTTAACCAACCTTCATTTTTATTTGTATGAGAATATGTTTTACCGAGTCATAATTAAATTGTTAAAACGACTGCCTGGTACCATCTCAGTGTGAGATATTGAGAAATTATCTTGCTGTGTAGAGCTTGGCTAGGTGTTTCAAATCACGCTATCATGTACAATCTTCCTACTTCAGTGATAACATTACTCTCTATATTGTGTGTCGGCTTAATTAAAATATGAGTTGGAGCTATGTATAAGTTGTGTTTCTGTGAAGTACCTTGCGGAGATCAGCCGACTTATAGCTGTCATTAATCAGATCAGGTTGAGACATTGCTACATTAAGGACAGTGAGATGTTGCGAGGAACTTGTATCCAGCTCGGCTCATGAAGTAGATACTACCGGTATTTGAGGGTTGTAATGATCTAGATGAATTGATATACCTTGTTTATTAACGGTGATTAATGCGAACAATTGAAATGTAAGCTGATTCTTTCTCTCATCAACAAAGGTGGTAATGTTAAGATGAAATCTACCATGAATTAAAGAACAATGAATTTGACACTACAGATTAGCTGTGTCTTGTTCTGAAAAACGTTCTTGTTCATTCCAGTGAAGTAAGGAACTGGCAACGGAGACAATGTTAAACAATGATTTGTAACTTGCAACATAAAGAGGGACCAAATGTCTCTGTCTGGAAATTCACCCAATAATGAGTGACTGGTCTTGTTTCTCATTTTACTCCCCCTTTTTCACTTCTGCAGTCTTTGGTATTCTTAAATTCAAGTGTTCCTTGTCGTACCCGTTATGTTATGAATGACTGTTGGAAACTTAGAATCAAATACTATAACAGCAGGACCCTTCTTAATATGAACCTTGCAGCTGCAACTTGGCATCAAGAAAACTAATAAATATTTACATAGATTAAAACAAAAAAAAATTTATACCTAAAACCACATATCTGTTACGTGCTTGTGGCAGTACATACTTCTGTTGCCTGAGCTAGAAGTCAGACATTAAAACCAAGCAGCCATGTTCCTTGTCACTGATGAAGATTGGATGAACTAGAAGACCACTGTTAACAAAGTTAGGTGGTGTACTGAAATGGTGGTTACTAATGGCCAAATGAAGCTTCATGAAGCTGTTTAGAAGGGTTTCAGACAACCAACTTCAATTTTGTTTCACTGGCACAATATATTGAACATCACTCAAAGTCCCATTTTATGGCATCACTAATGTGTTTGTATCTTCGATGGGCTGACTGCATTAGTGGTCGTGCAGTTTATGTATTGGAATAGACAGACCAGCTGTGCTTGTGCAATGGCCAGGTGTCTTATGAACCTAATGGTATGTCCTCATTTGTGCTCCATTCATCCATCTGTATACACATCTGTCCCTGGTTCCATCTGGCAGCTTGTACATCTGTCTCTCCATTCATCCATCTGTATACACATCTGTCCCTGGTTCCATCTGGCGGCTTGTACATCTGTCTCTCCATTCATCCATCTGTATACACATCTGTCCCTGGTTCCATCTGGCGGCTTGTACATCTGTCTCTCCATTCATCCATCTGTTTACACATCTGTCCCTGGTTCGGGGGCACGGGTGGCCCAGTCGTCTAAGGCGCCGCGATTCGCTGTGCAGAGTTGCGTCCCTTGGGCATGCCAGAAACCTATGATTGTGGGTTCGAATCCCGGTTCGCCCCAATTATGTTTCTAGGTTTGTCAGCACCATACCCGTGCTCGTGGGTTTCACCGAAGTGGTAAACGTCTGAGACCTGCATCACTTCGGGCTTTCCTCCCACATTAAGCTGACATGCCGCGATATAACTGGAATACTGTTAAAAGCGGCGTTAAACCCAACTCACTCACTCACTCACTGTCCCTGGTTCCATCTGGCAGCTTGTACATCTGTCTCTCCATTCATCCATCTGTATACACATCTGTCCCTGGTTCCATCTGGCAGCTTGTACATCTGTCTCTCCATTCATCCATCTGTATACACATCTGTCCCTGGCTCCATCTGGCGGCTTGTACATCTGTCTCTCCATTCATCCATCTGTATACACATCTGTCCCTGGTTCCATCTGGCGGCTTGTACATCTGTCTCTCCATTCATCCATCTGTATACACATCTGTCCCTGGTTCCATCTGGCGGCTTGTACATCTGTCTCTCCATTCATCCATCTGTATACACATCTGTCCCTGGTTCCATCTGGCGGCTTGTACATCTGTCTCTCCATTCATCCATCTGTATACACATCTGTCCCTGGTTCCATCTGGCAGCTTGTACATCTGTCTCTCCATTCATCCATCTGTATACACATCTGTCCCTGGCTCCATCTGGCGGCTTGTACATCTGTCTCTCCATTCATCCATCTGTATACACATCTGTCCCTGGTTCCATCTGGCGGCTTGTACATCTGTCTCTCCATTCATCCATCTGTATACACATCTGTCCCTGGTTCCATCTGGCGGCTTGTACATCTGTCTCTCCATTCATCCATCTGTATACACATCTGTCCCTGGTTCCATCTGGCGGCTTGTACATCTGTCTCTCCATTCATCCATCTGTATACACATCTGTCCCTGGTTCCATCTGGCGGCTTGTATATCTGTCTTTCCATTCATCCATCACTCCATCTGGCGGCTTGTACATCTGTCTCTCCATTCATCCATCACTCCATCTGGCAGCTTGTACACCTGTCTCTCCATTCATCCATCTGTATACACATCTGTCCCTGGTTCCATCTGGCGGCTTGTACATCTGTCTCTCCATTCATCCATCTGTATACACATCTGTCCCTGGTTCCATCTGGCGGCTTGTACATCTGTCTCTCCATTCATCCATCTGTATACACATCTGTCCCTGGTTCCATCTGGCGGCTTGTACATCTGTCCCTGGTTCCATCCAGCAGCTTGTACATCTGTCCCTGGTTCCATCCAGCAGCTTGTACATCTGTCCCTGGTTCCATCCAGCAGCTTGTACATCTGTCTCTCCATCCAGCAGCTTGTACATCTGTCCCTGGTTCCATCCAGCAGCTTGTACATCTGTCCCTGGTTCCATCCAGCAGCTTGTACATCTGTCTCTCCATCCAGCAGCTTGTACATCTGTCTCTCCATCCAGCAGCTTGTACATCTGTCTCTCCATCCATCTCTCTCTGGAATACTGTATCAATGTTGGCGTGGTGTTTGAGCAGTCTGCAGATCTGGTGGCTGGCTGTTCCTATATAGGGAAGACTGATGACAAATGGGGCTGTCTGTTGTCGTGGAGGCCGCTCTCTGGGGCTGAGGATGCTGTTGATTGTTTGTTCTACTAGGCTGGTAGGGTAATTGTTGAAGTTAGTGAATACATGGCGGAGGTGGTTGAGTTCAGCTTGATAAAGGTGTTAGGATCTATACCGAAACGTCGCACTAATTGTAATAAAGAAGTTGTTCATCCATAGAACTTGTCTTACTTCATCACACCAACTTCTAAATGCCACTCAAAGAAGCATCACTTTAGTTGACTGGTAGTTATCTCAACTTTATTCTGTCCTTCCATTTGTCTTTCTGTTGCCAAAACTTCACTCGACCATAATAGGTGACAAACGGGATCGGGTGGTCAGACTGGCTGACTTGGTTTAAGCATGTCATTGTATCCCAATTGCGATCGATGCTCTTGATATCAATCACTGGATTGTCTGCTCCAGACTCAATTTTTTTACAGACCGCCGTCATATAGCAGGAATATTGCTGAGTGCGGCGTAAAACAACAAACCAACCAACCAACTTCATTCGTCTTGTCCTTCCATCTATATATTTAATATTTGTTGTTTATCCATCTACCTTTTATCCAAAATGCCACACAGTAATCATATGTTCTAACTTGAACCACTTGTCAATCTTTTTATAACCATCCGTCCATCTATTTGTCCATCCGTTCACTGTTTCGATCTGTCATTCCATGTGCCTGTCCATCCCCTTTTCTCTCTTCCAGTGTATCAGACATTATATGTTCTAACGTAGCCAATACAATCTGTCATGAAAACATTCTAGAATGTTTTCTATCACCTTTTTGACATGAATGCTGGTTTATAAATCATGTTGATTAATGATGGTTCTTTTCGTGTGTTGACCAGGTCAGTGATGTCAACGATGATGTCAGGAGAGTTGCTGTGACGGCCCTTGGATTCCTGCTGTTCAGGTAGGTGATGACATCATTTGATACAGGGCTGGAGCTCACCTGGTCCAGGCAAAGAAACATCATCGATCGGGCCAGAAATTAAGATACTTGTGTTTCGGATAACCTGTCAGCTCCATAATTACCTTTGATAGGCTATGGATTATTCCATCATCTTATGCACATGGGGGTCAAGGGTTGCCCGGTGGGCAAAGGTGCAGCATTACACTGATGGTTCAATTTAAAGATTCACACCAATTATGACCCTTGGCTTGTTAGCCCTAAACCCTGGCTTGTGGATCTCCTGCTTGCCCCACATTGCACTGACATGCTGTAATGAAACGGAAATACTGGTCAACCTCCCTACAGTGTTGCATGGTCAACATGACTTCCATAGAGACTGCAGGGGGATCTTATCTTGCAGGCATTGATTTCGCTATATCCAAGCTGCACTAATGCAGGTCAAATATTTCAAGTGCAGTAGGGCTGGGACGGGGAACTCGGGTACATGGGTTGGATGGTTCCTGAGTGGGACCCGGTACCCACAGTACTACCCGGACCTGTGGTTACTCACCAGATATGTTATTTAATAGCACAAGTTATCTAGAACTTCCACGGTTGCACTATAAGTGACTAAAGTACTCACGGAAATGAAAAAAAACTGTTTTTCTCAATTTAAAAATCGACACAAAGTGTTACGTAGCTGTAAATACGAAATAACAAAACAACTCGAAAAGTACTAGTCTGGATTTGCTAGTTTGATCTCAGTGAACAATACAAAATGTACTTTACAGGAGGTAATTTGTCGGCACTTTCAACATTTAAAAATAAAACTAAGTCCAAATTGACACAGTCCAATAGCAGAAACAGACTATAGGCTTTACGCACCTGTTCTCACCTGTCGTCAAGGTGCCATAGGTCACCTTGATCTACTTACACCTGGTTATGCCCTGTTTCACAATAGTCTGTTTTATTCACATTTTTACACACTTTTACGTGTAAAAAGGCATAAAAACATTTGATACGCTGTATTTGTGCCAAGGCCCAATTAGTACTAATTTAGTTGTTTGAATATTTACATATTTTGTATATTAACTGCAATAATTTAAGATCTGAGGTCGAAAAAACAGTTTTTTTTCATTTCCGTGAGTACTTTAATATGCGCATTTCTTTCTGGCTATGCACGCATTCCTTCTGACTTTATATGTTTGAATAGAGACAAGACTTCAGTCAACTTCAGTGTTGTATGCAGGACCAGATCGTTTTATTTGAATACATTTTGCCAGGGGTATGGTCAAACTATTCACAATCGGACATTTTGTACCTATCTCTTGAGTCCAACAGCGGGTACCAAGGTAGGGTCGGGTAATAGTGGGGTGGTAAATTTGGACTCGTCCCAACCCTAAAGTGCAAGTAACTTTTATTGTCAGGTTGCCCTCGGTGCAGGTAACATTTTCCACCACAAGTGAATGGCAGCCATTTTATTTGTATACGTTAACCGTAATAATGTCTACTACTACCCTGTGTTAAAATCAGTTCCCGGAGGTGAAATGTAAAGAAGTCTGTTCTCATGTCCATAAATACGGGGAACATAAACCACATGATGTGTTCCCTATCTTGGGTCAGAGAGGTCAAACGTCACTGACAAAGGCTATGGTAGTTGGTTTGTACACAGTATTGTGATGTTTCATGCAAGGTCAGAGATCACGGAAAGAATTAAAATTTTTGAATAAAAATTTCAGATTAAAAGGGACCGTCTATGCAAACATTCTTCCAGACATCCAGTAATGTGAGCACTACTCTAGATAGTTTAGTTGGTGATGAATAGTCGATATATCCCTCTCGGACTATTGATAAAGTGTCAGGGACAGCGATAGGATTGTTGATTGCCTATCAGTGAAACTGCTTACACAAATGCTTTAAATGTAACAAAAGACAGTGTCCCCATACTAAGTAGATCTATCAGTAATGATATCATGAAGAAAGTGAAAAACAATTTTTTTTAGAAATAGCTGGACAGACGGTTGAGATTGGCTTCAATAAGGAGAAAGCTTGATGTACTGTAAAATTTAATAAAAAATTGATAAAAGTGGAAAGCTGAATCATTTTAGAACTGGTTCCAGGAAATAAACATTCATCAAAACAATGAAATATATTTGGGCTCTGAATGCAGAAGTTTGTGGCAAAACAAATTAATTCTCGATTACCACTAGAACGGCCACTCATGGGGTTATAATCATTTTAGAACTTTTGTTTTAAGGTTGTCTACTGAATGGCAAGATGTCAGAAGCCATATACAGAGTTCCCCAAAGTAGAATATTGAAGAACATTATCAGCTTTATTTTGTCTTTTAATCTATTTGATATTCAAAATAACTGAAAACACAGTACTAGTACTACTAGAGCTGGGTAACAGGGGTGCTCAGGTCAGGTGGGTCATGAGTAGGACCCGGGTACCCACAGGACTACCCGGACCTGTGGTTAGTCATGTGATATATTGTTTAATGACAAAAACTCACTCAGTGGTTACAATACATGTTGCTAATGTTTGCATTTCTTTTTGTCGATACATCCATTCCTTTTGATTTGCATATGTTTGAGTAAAGATAACGCTTCAGTCAACTTCAGTGTACGCATGATCAGATCGTTTGATACATGTATCTCAATACTTACTGCCTGGGCTGCGGTGAAACAATTCCCAATCAGACATCTTGTTCCCAACTCTTGAGACCGGCAGTGGGTACCCGGGTAGGGTCGGGTAGTAGGGATGCGGATACCCGGGTAGGGTCGGGTAATAGGGGTCGGGTACCCGGGTAGGATCGGGTAATAGGGGGTCGGGTACCCAGGTAGGGTCGGGTAATAGGGGTCGGGTACCCGGGTATGGTCGGGTAATAGGGGGTTGGGTACCCGGATAGGGTCGGGTAATAGGGGGCGGATACCTGGGTAGGGTCGGGTAACAGGGGGTCGGGTACCCGGGTAGGGTCGGGTAATAGGGGATCGGGTACCCGGGTAGAGTCGGGTAATAGGGGGCGGATACCTGGGTAGGGTCGGGTAACAGGGGGGCGGAGACCCGGGTAGGGTCATGTAATAGGGAGGCGGATACCCGGGTAGGGTCGGGTAATAGGGGGTGGATACCCGATTAGGATCGGGTAATAGGGGGTCGGGTACCCGGGTAGGGTCGGGTAATAGGGGATCGGGTACCCGGTACCCGGGTAGAGTCGGGTAATAGGGGTCGGGTACCCAGGTAGGGTCGGGTAATAGGGGTCGGGTACCGGGGTAGGGTCGGGTAATAGGGGGTTGGGTACCCGGGTAGGGTCGGGTAATAGGGGTCGGGTAGTTTGGACTCAGCCCTACACAGTACTTCAATTCATGATAACATCGTGCAGCCGATACTTTTGTGGTATACCTTTTTTAATTAACTTGGTTGTACCTGCTGGTAAAGAAGAAGGAAATTGTACCCTGCCTTATCCCACACATATCTGTGGCCATGAATTCATTGCCAGTAAGGATGTTCAAGTATTCAGACACTTGCTTCTCAATTCCGTATCAGACAACCCACTCTTGAAATAATCCCACACATAAATGTGTCACGAGATATTTCCAGCACAACCCCAAGGGCCAGATTATGATGAATCAGATTTATAATTTTTTTTATAATTTCTTTTGAGATGTCAATCTTTCTTATTCCACCCCCATCCGAGATTGATTGTTAGGATGGGATTTAAGAGTTATGGTTGGAAAGTTAATTGGAAGAATTAGTATCTAGTTTTCAATGTAATAAGTAACGCTGTTCTTACAGTAGATGTCAGCTTGGTGGGGCTAGCTCCGCGAGGTTGCCCCCCTCCGTTATAGGTTCATTATTGGAAGTACAAGGCTTAAAGTCACACTCCTTTGCCAGCAGCAGTAATAGGCTGAGATTGCAAATGACTTGCTCACCTCAAAAATGTGATTTTTCTGTTACAGAAATCAATATTTAAGAAGGTCAGGTTAGAGAAGTTGTTGCCTTTTCCAGTTGAGCCAAAAGACAGACATTTTCTTGTCAAGCTCCGTGTTAGTGATTAGATTAGTTGTAGTCCTTTCCCTGAGAAGTGTTCAACTCAATTCACACACTGACAGTAAGTGAAAACATGGAATGAGCAAATATTTTGGAAAACCAGGAAAATTTATTTTTGTTTAAATATCTTGCGGGGGGGGGGGGGGGGGGGGGGGGGGGGGGGGTGCATAAGGCATATCATTATTGATGATAATACATTTGTAGTTAATTCACATGCACTAAATCTATTCAACTTATGGTTATGACATGTCCAATCATAACTCCATTCACTATCTTGGTAAAAGGTATGTATCGTAGATTCAAATACCAAAATGATGTGCCATATGAATATATATATATATATATTCCTCTTAAATTTTGAAAGTAAAAAAAGATGTATATTGTACCATAATGCCCATATAAATGTCATTTTGAAAACACAAAAGATTAGCATGTTTACAAATTACATTGTTTAACAGATAGACACTCCTTTGGGGTACCCCCATGACGTGACATTGTTGGAATATGGCTAAGAGTGGTGTTTTACCATACACACTCACTCACTACCTTATTTGTGGAATTAAGAGATTTTAGAAAACTAATAAACCATATCTTAGAAACGTGTTTTGTGTTGAGGGTTATTGTGACATTATGCTTCTTAACAGAAATAATGTCAGTATGTTTGCCATCTTAAATTCATAAAACATCTGAAAGAAAGTTGTTGTTTTTTTGCTTTGGTGCTAGAAATGAAGCTGACATTTGTTCAAACTAATAAGGAGCCTGCAGGTAGCATTTTTAAAAAATAATTAGCTTAACATGCTGTATACAACCTGTTATTTGTTATTTTTATGTGTTTGTGGTCATATTCCCTGCTTTTCCTTTCACATTCTAACTTAATGGACCTGCTCATATAGATTGGAGAATCATGTTCATCCCGACCGTGCATGTTATCCAGACCAGAAGCTCCAAATATATACTCTTAGTATTCTGAATTGATTTAAGAGTTTGGTGCCCTGGCAGATATGACATTTACCTGGGGGTGGGGAGGCTGTTGTCCACCCTTGTGTAATGACCTGTCCAGTAGACGTGGGACATATAGAAGCGAGAAAAGGTCACATTGTGTGTGGGTGTGGGTGTGGGTGTGGGTAGGTGCGGGTGTGGGTGTGGGTGTGGGTGTGGGTGCGGGTGCGGGGGTGGGTGCGGGGGTGGGTGTGGGTGTGTGTGCGGGGGTGTGTGCGGGGGTAGGTGTGGGTGGGTGCGGGTGTGAGTGGGTGGTTGGATGTGGGTGTGTGTGGGTGGGTGTGTGGGTGCAGGTATGTGGATGTGGGTGTGGGTGTGTCTGGGTGCAGGTGTGTGGGTACGGATGTGGGTGTGGGCTGTTGTCCGTCCATCTATAAACATTCATAAGAAAGACATATACATTGCAAGCACTCTCACCTGATATGAGCTTTGCTTGGACCTTCTCAAGACAACATTGACTATACCATGTATACTGAGCTAGTGAAATGCACTTAGGACAGTTTAGGTGATAAGTGATGTTTTTTCAAATTAATTGATACTTTGCTTAACTCCCTAGGTAGAAACTGCAGAAGAATGTGAAATGATGTTTTTCTGTTGGATCCTTATCAAACTATATATATCTGGAAATGGTGCACTGGTGCAGATATTATTCAAGTCAGCCGTACCATATACTTCTTAGTTTACAATCTGTAACAACGAAAGTATCCATTGGGAAAGATAAGCCCCCAATAACCAAATTTAAAATCTCATTTTACAATGAATCAGATTCCAGCACACATTTAACCATTAAATGTGATTTTAATGTGGTATTTGGTTGAAGAGAATCACTTTCACTATGCAGGATTGCCAGATTATTGTTTACACATTTTTGGGTTGACCATGCATGGTACCTGTTTCTGATGATGATGAATGATGAAGTGGAGAAGAATGTTGCCGCCATTTCGTGCTTATCAGATTATTGCTAGTAAAATGGCCCCATTAAAGCCCCAAATTCTTCTACTTTCTATGAAAGGGTCTGAGTGTTCTTGATGAAATTTTCTCTACCTGTCTTGGTCATTTCACCCAGGAATGGCTCTTCGTTGCTGTCTGATGGGCTCTCTCTCTTTTTGCTAAAGAACCATCACTTGATTTTACTGACATCCTCCATGGAGTTAAGGACGGCAGTTAGAATAAATTGCCCTTTTTTTATAAAGTAGACATTAATGATTTGATATATCTCAGGGGAAAATTGTAAAGACTGAAGATAGATAAGAGATTAAGGATGTGTTTCCAGGTTTCATACAAGATAACCAAACACACATTAGATCTTGAATGAATTTAGGAACTGTAAAGATTAGTTTATATCCATTATAGCTACCTGATATTAAAGTGTAAAAGATGCATGATATGCATAACTGCTGATAAAATAACTTTCTTCCATTCACTCCTTCCGGCCTGTCATAGATGTGGGCCACACAGAGAGATGGTGTTTAGTTGATACTTGTGGGTTTGTGAATGGTATTGACCAGTACTTGAACCACCACACCTTGGTAAGTAGATAAACATGCTTGTTTCAGAGCCTGAGTTCATGTATTTCCAATAAGACACCCCTGCAGCTGATGATCTAGAAAACTTAGATTGATAATATTGCTTTATCATGTAATGGATAGGTTTCTTGGCAGGATAAAGCCAACAGATATCCATTCGGGTTATAAGCGGATAGAGATGCAAATATCAAAGGTCAAGTAGGGACTACTTTCAGTGTTTATAAACAAACATAGCGTCGTCCTTTTCATTCAGTGATGAGTCAGAATTAACCATCGGGAACCTGGAGAAACTACTGAGATACTTGCTATCACAATCAAAAGGATAATCTAATATTCTGAAAATCAGCTTCTAACGACATACCTAAGGCATTTTACAAGTTTTGGCAACTTTGGAGATATAAATTGCGAAACAATTTTGCACTAGCCAAGCAGGATCAGTTTCCATATTTGTGTTTGTAGAGAAAGAGATTTTTCAGCACAGAATTGAAGAATGACGTTAAATGATAAAGGGGTTATCACCCTTGTGTGTTTGGGGATTGTAAATATTTATCTCTTGAGTCACTAAGCAGTAGGTTAAATATTTCTACAGAACCAAGAGAGAGTTCCTTGTGGAAGTCTGCATACTTACGTCAGTGGTCTTGTTCCACTAAGCTATCTTAGCACTGTGGCTTGGGTAAGTCTGATTTTGAGTATGGGTGTAGCAAAAAGCTATCTTAGCACTGTGGCTTGGGTAAGTCTGATTTTGAGAATGGGTGTAGCACTAAGCTATCTTAGCACTGTGACTTGGGTAAGTCTGATTTTGAGTATGGGTGTAGCACTAAGCTATCTTAGCACTGTGGCTTGGGTAAGTCTGATTTTGAGTATGGGTGTAGCACTAAGCTATCTTAGCACTGTGACTTGGGTAAGTGAGTGAGTGAGTATGGTTTTTACGCCGCTTTTAGCAATATTCCAGCAATATCCCGGCGGGGGACACCAGAAATGGGCTTCACACATTGTACCCATGTCGGGAATCGAACCCGGGTCTTCGGCGCGACGAGCTAACACTTTAACCACGAGGCTACCCGACCGTCCCTACTTGGGTAAGTAAGTAAGTATGGGAGCAGCATTGATGACCAGGATGAAGACATCACTCATCTTGAATATAGGTGTAGATATGTTTTCAGAAACAATATTTGGATTTAGGTAGTTTGATACCTGGCTGAGATGTCAAAAACAGGGTAGGGTGCAGTAATTCAGGACCAGTGTTAGAGGTTTGTAAGTGGCACTTCTATGTCCTTCAGTGACATTGTAAGCAAATGGACAGCATTGTGTCAAGTCTCAGTGGCTTGGATACCTCAAGAACAGTTTGTTATAGTTCCATATTTTACATGTAACTAATCATGGTAGCTGATTTGGTTGTTTTGTAATGATGTTTATCTGAGGAGTTAGTTGTATTTTATTGTATTACTTTTCATAATATCAAATAATTATTGTTTTCTGTTTTGTGACTCCGAACAGTGTTATGATAAGAGGTTGGTTGTTAGGTTCCAAAAGTAATATGAAAGCATTTCTATCGTTAAAAATTCATGAATTTGAAGTCGTTTGAAGATAGAAATGTCAGGTGTTTCTTTTTGCAAATGGCTGCCACAATCTCATTGCGTCTGCTCGATACTGCTCAGCGTTAAAAACAGGTGCATACAACAGGCTCATCCTGCATGGCCAGATAGGCAGGAGATTTAATGCTCAACATTATCAATAGCATTTTTTCATTTCCTGTCATGCCTCTAGAGACAATATTTCACACAAGGAACGAGATGACCTCCTGCCAGTTCCATCAGAAATTGTCCCACGTAGTTCAGGAGGAAGATGGATTCATCACAGCCTGGTGAAAGCGAATTTTAAATGACCTCGTTTGTATTAGAGTGTATTAGTTTTGCTTCTCTTGAAGTTTACCCAAATGTGGTTATCAATTATTTTCCAAGGCTACCAGTATGTTGTTAGTGTATTTTGATCGTCATAACGATGATGACACCCTATTTGGCAATGAGCCAAGAAGCATTATTGTTGCGCCTGTTTGAAATTGTTCCACATAAAGTCATAGCATCAGCACATAGAGACAGGGTTCCAGGTAGAAAGGTTGTGTAATTGCTTATGAAACCTAATGGACCTGTTTGCATGGTTTCTATAGACCTTGAATGAAAATACTGTTGGATTTGAGCCTGTTTCAAGTTGGGGAACGATATTTGGGATTCTTGAAAAAGAATTGACTAAATTCTGCATGACATTTTACATTTCCCACTAAGTCGTATGCTTCCATTCAGTTTGAATGAAAAATTAGCTCTTTAGGAAATTAGGAACACAACATGATACAAAGATATCAAGAATCATCTATTGCTATTAATGTTGTTTTTTTGTGTTTCTAAATAGACTCTCGATCTCTTTTATTTACTTTTGGAACATATTCACAGGAATCATGTTGACATTTCCAATAATTCAGAATTCACATTTCGAGAACATGAAAGAATAGTGTATTGAAGATAACAGAATGAGCTTCCAGTATGTGATTAGTGAAAGCTATCTTAATGTTCAGCTGCAAGCTGCATGTCATGGCATGGAGATGTCACAGTTGTAGTGGTATTTCATGCTCCAAGTGGGCAAGTATCCTGTTTTCAAAGATGTTATCACCCTGAAGGCCTCGTGCTGTGTGTTTATGGAGAGTCTTGTACTACATACGTATCTTTATGGTGTTGGCATGATTGCTTCCTTAGGAAAAACTAGCATCAATCTCCCATTATAGAGAAACACTGATACCATGCAATGCATACTTTGTAAAGAAATGTGTAAGAATATTTTATTCTCTGATTACTCAGGAGATACATGTTCTTAATGTAACATTTCAGCTTTGTTTTTGCAATAATCTATTTCAGTTGATATGAAGACTCAAAGAAAAATGAAATTGAATTTTGAAATGTGAGGTTTGAATCCTTTGCTTGCTGGCTAGCTGATCTTGTTATATATCAAGTCCCAGTATCTGGCTGACCCTGTTATATATCAAGTCCCAGTTGCTGGCTGACCTTGTTATATATCAAATCCCAGTTGCTGACTGGCCTTGTTATATATCAAATCCCAGTTGCTGGCTGGCCTTTTTATATATCAAGTCCCAATTGCTGGCTGACCTTGTTATATATCAAGTCCCAGTATCTGGCTGACCTTGTTATATATCAAATCCCAGTTGCTGGCTGACCTTGTTATATATCAAATCCCAGTTGCTGACTGGCCTTGTTATATATCAAGTCCCAGTTGCTGGCTGGCCTTTTTATATATCAAGTCCCAGTTGCTGGCTGACCTTGTTATATATCAAATCCCAGTTGCTGGCTGACCTTGTTATACATCAAGTCCCAGTTGCTGGCTGACCTTGTTATATATCAAGTCCCAGTTGCTGGCTGGCCTTGTTATAAATCAAGTCCCAGTTGCTGGCTGACCTTGTTATATATCAAGTCCCAGTTGCTGGCTGACCTTGTTATATATCAAGTCCCAGTTGCTGGCTGGCCTTGTTATAAATCAAGTCCCAGTTGCTGGCTGACCTTGTTATATATCAAGTCCCAGTTGCTGGCTGACCTTGTTATATATCAAGTCCCAGTTGCTGACTGGCCTTGTTATATATCAAATCCCAGTTGCTGGCTGACCTTGTTATATATCAAATCCCAGTTGCTGGCTGGCCTTGTTATATATCAAGTCCCAGTTGCTGACTGGCCTTGTTATATATCAAGTCCCAGTTGCTGGCTGACCTTGTTATATATCAAATCCCAGTTGCTGGCTGACCTTGTTATATATCAAATCTCAGTTGCTGGCTGGCCTTGTTATATATCAATTCCCAGTTGAATGCATTTAAAAACAAAGAAAAAAAATGATCACACAATTGTTAAATGTGTTAAATACTTGGTGCTTTAGATTGGGGCTGACTTTGACAGACAGTAGGATCTGAGACAATTATCTCAACAAGCTAATGGTTGCATTTGTAATTGGATGTATTCCCTTCTTGATCATTGCTTACCATCAGTTTGATAGAAATAAATGTGGTGTCAAATTTAGTCAGTTACTAATATTGTGTATATCACTAGAAGTTGCAGTGGAATACCTGTTTTCTTTACATTTTAATGCTTGATAAGTTGCATAATGATGATGGATGTGTTTATGATTGCTGTAGTTAGATTTTATGAATGTTTGAAGTATATTTAGAAGAAGCATTTGATATCAATTAATATTTTTGTTCCACTATTGATTGACAATCGACCATTGCATAGGCACAGGGTGATTGATTATTGGCTAGGTATGGGGTTACCAGTTATCAAGCCATCAATTATCATTTATCAGTTGAAAATCACAAATTGCCACCAATATACGCCTGTACGCTCACCACTTCACTAATTGCTGCTGATATTGGTCTGTTGGCTCAGCTTATGTGAATTCTGCAGTAATTGAAAAAGATATGAGACAGATTATGTCGCATTGAAAACTACTGCATAGATTCTTTCCCAACTTGGTGGACACTTTCTATACTAATAGGAAAGGTGCAGTGCAAAGTTTGTGTTAAATATTTGGATTTTCCTAAAAAAAAAAAACCCAGCTATTTTTCATATTTTGTATAAGAATATTTTTACTTTATCAGCGACCTATAACCTAAAAAATTCTTAATGGATTGTTTTCAAATTTAAGAAACACGTTTTATACTAATAGGAAAGGTGCAGTGCAAAGTTTTATTTTGATATATGTATTTTCTGAAAAAGATGTGATCTTTTTTCATGTTTTGAACTTAGAAATATGTTGGAGTCGAAGTCAGGGGGTATAAGTGAGCCCTGATCCCATTTATGTTTTTGTTTGTAAGTTCTTCAACACTGCTTTCCCCAATATTCTAGCTATATGACGACAGTCTGTAAATAATCGGGTCTGGACCAGACAATCCAGTGATTGATACCATGAACATCAATCTACACAATGGGGATATGATGACATGCATCAACCAAGTCATCTTCCTGAGGCAGGGGAGTTGATTGAGTCCAGTTTCCACCCTTGCCGAACTTAGGCTGGGATTGTGTAGTTATATTTGACTGGTCAAATGAGTCTATGCAAAGTCCAATCAAAATCATGTAATGAAATTGACATCTGGTTTGTAAACTGCAGTGCAGATTTCGTATGATTGCAGGATTTGCAAAGCATATGAACCGCCAACTTGGAGTCAGCAGGTATTTTCCAAATCTTTTCATGTTTTAATGAAGGTGCTCAAGTGATTTGATGCACTTCACAAAGTAAGAATCGTTTTATCACAATATATTATCGCTCAGATCGTCTTGACTGATCGCTGTCATTTTGTTTGAAGCAAATTCAAGCGATATGAGAGGTGGAATCTGATTGGTCAGTAAGAGGGACATAAGTCAGCGAGCCTGACCACCTGATCCCCTTAGTTGTCTCTTACGACAAGCATGGGTTGCTGAAGACCAATTCTTACCTGCATCTTCATGGGTATTTTAGCAATAGATAAGCTAAGGAAGGGATGGTGTCCTTCTGCCTTCATTTGACTTACATTAAACAACCATTGCAAATATGTTTTGACAAGAAAATACATTTATTTTTTCCAATTATCAAATTGCAAGATATAAGTGATAGAGTTACGCTTGGCACATTATTAAATTACAACAGACAATATCGAGTACACATCAGAAATAACAAAATATCACTAAGTATGTACAATGATAACACATTTGATGTAAATATTTCCTATGATCCAAAAATATTCTATTTTTGTAAGTAACCATGGTAACATTTCCTAAAATTTGAATTAAAGAGTTTCACAGGATTATTGGATGATGTATGTCTTTTCATTGTGATGTAGCCATCATGTGATCATTCGTGTAGATGTTATTGAATAAATAGCAACGAGCAATATGTAACAAAAAACAATGGATATAAATGTAAAAATCAACAATGAAGCATGACAAATCAGTAGAAAGTTTTCACAGCAATTTGTTTGATCAAAAGGACTTTCAACAGATACTTTACAACTTAAATAAACAACCAATTGATGATACTTCTCAAGACATCCACAAACAGTTCAGAATCTAAATACATTTTTACTTTTTTTTTGTGGCACAAATGCAAATCTTTTGAAATACCATAAATATTCAAAATATTCAAAATACCATTCACGATAACCGATTACTGAGGTTAGAATATTTAGAAATCCATGTTTGTTAACTAGAATTTCAAGTTTGGTACTTGTATTTTGATTATTTATGGCATTTTTAATTGATGCTGAAGGGATTTATCTGGACTGTCTCAGAGTTGATGTTTGGTAGTGTGGGGAAATGTCAGTAAATGTTCCCAAATTGGAATGATAAATTTGGATGTTACTCTATCTTCCTGGTAGTTGTAACTAATGGTCTGGCTTTGCAAAGATGACTTGTGTTTCACGGACAACTGGATCAATTAAGAGTAAGAGGATTTTTTTGGGATTTAATGCTTAGGTTACATTTTTGCATTATTGCAATGTAAAATGCCCCTGAAGTTAAGAAAATACATGTGTGATAATTTCAAGTTGCACTCAATGATGACCTATCTTGCAGTCTAAGATGAATCCCAGCATGGTTTAATAGACAAAGAAGATAAGCAGTTGAAGTTGAGCATCTGTTGAGATGCCTTGATTGAGCCTTACACCTAAGTTCCTATCTCAGTCATCTGGAATCGTCTTTGATGAGGACAGTCATTGTATTCCTCCTATCTGTGTTCATCATAGTGGTGTAACTCATGAATGCAGTCTCGGCGTACTTGGAGGTGCGCCTCTTCAACTTACATGTCAGTATCCGGATGAATGTCCGCCTGAAAGCTGTATTGAACATGGTGTATATGATTGGGTTGGCAAGAGAGGCTGCATAGCCCATCCACAGAAACACAGACATCATGGTGGCTGTCACACTCTCCATGCAAGGCTCACACGTTACTGACAGTATATTCACGATAAAGAATGGCGTCCACAAAAAAACAAACACAATAAATATGATCCCTAAAACCTTAGAGGCTTTTCTCTCGTTTGTAGCAGTCTTCTTGGATAATAAGTGTTTTATCACTGGCCGTGTTTTTATACGAAGGGTGTTTCTGAAACTTTTCTTGAATTTATTCCGCTGTTTTAATCTCATTCCTTGCTGGTCGTCACTGTCTGCTGCGCTGTTATCGGCTGATTCACTCATAACGTGTTCCTCCTCAGGAGAAAGTAGATCCGTCGGAGGATTGCTGATCATATCACGGAGCAACCCACCATTGGGGCTTTGAGGGGATTGTGGACTTTGGCTTCTTGGTGTTTTGGGGCTAGAAGTTTTGGATTTTTTAGGTGATTTCAAGTGTATAGTTATAATGTCCGAACTAGACGATGTAGATTTAGTATCCTTGTCATCGAGTGAGTCCCCAGAGTCGGATGTGAACCCTGACCTCAGCGGGGTATTGGGAGCAGAATGACACAAGGGCTTCAGGGAATAACGAACAAAATCCTCACAGAATATTAGCTCAGGTTTGTCGGTTCTCCGGAATTTCTCCTTTTCTGCATCCTGGAGACACTGATCCATTTCCTGTTGGATCTGGAAGAACCTCTTATCCCATTCCCGGGTCTTGTAATCCACAGAATTATCCAGTCCCGTGGCACTACGATGGAACAGTGCCCTTGGTTGAGTGCTGGGTTTGCTATGACTGTCTAGTTTGGTGTCAGATACAGCATTGTAGAGAGTTTGTCCTCGACCGTGTCGACTAAACGGCAAAGATGGAACTTGTAAAAAGTTCCGGGCACATCTAATTTTCCTTTCTGTTTTGTCTATGGTACAATCTTCATCAGAAGCCTCAAATGAAGGGTTGTAGATGGATTCCTTAGAACGAGATCTGAGCATTAGGTTGTCCTCTCCATGGCGACAAAGCGACTTGTAGGACTGGGATCTTTTATCAAGGAGCTGTGTGGAGCTCTTGGGGTCCAGTTCATCATCCTCTGTCTCCGAAGCTTCAGGACTTTGTGTGGGGCTGGAAGACTGAGTTGGTTTTGGCAAGGAACGTCTTGGAGGCATAAGGTATGAGGTATTGAACTTGAAGCTGTCAGGGAAACTGACACGCCTTGAAGCAGATGCATCATGGGTGGATGTCAGCAGACGTGGTATTGACAGATTGTAATCCTGATTTAAGTGGGTAAGGCGGGGACGCATGTCTGACCTTTCTATTCTCTTCATCAGACGCTGATTTTTCCACAATATTCGAATTGTCAACACATACGTTGCAATCATTATTAAAAGGGGAATGTAGAAAGCGAAGATTGAGCCATAAATTACGAAGTTTTTCAGCGTGGGCACACACAATCCGTCATGATAGACCACAGAGGTGTCAATAAATCCATGGATGCAGATGGGGCTGCTGACTGCAATGGATACAACCCACACAAAAAATATCTTCATTAGCACCATTGTCTTGGTCTTATTTCGGCCGTATCTCATGGGGTATTTCAGTGTGAAGAAGCGATCCATGGACATTGTGCACATGTGCCAGATGGAAGCGGTGCACATCAGCACATCACTCGTCACCCACAAGACGCATAGCTCGGGGTCCAGTGGAAACAGACCTGTAACAAACAATTCCAGTATTAATACGGATATATTGTGAAAACAGTTATACATATTGCTTTCTTTCATACAAAAATATGATTTCATCAGTACTTGGTGGAACGTTAGTGCAAAAATATTTTTACATATTTTCTAAACTGATCGCTTATGACATGAATGGAAATTGAAGGATTGGCTCAATAAAACATTAGTGCATTTACTTGTTTTGTGCATTAGGTCATTTCAAAGACCAGATACCGACATATCTAAGTGCAAGAAGTGATGAAGAGACATTAAAGATATACATTTTCTACCCCGAATGCCGTCAGCTACAGACAAATGATAAACAGTATCTTATTTAGCACTGTATTTGTTCAACCTTTAGAATTTCATGTTCCAAATATTTTACTGTTTGATTTCCTCGTTACTAGGTAGTTTATTAACATGAATGTTTGCAGATAAACTTTAGCAATGTCTATTTAAAATATTATTTATGAATAAATTGGTTATTTTATCATTTACTTTGATCACTGCCTCAGCTTGTTTGTTTGTGTGCAATGGAGTGAAAAGCCTACTTGGTAGACCTGTTGGTGAAGCCCTGATTTGATGGAATGCCTCTTGTCATCTACAGTTAGACATTAATTTATATCGACCTTCACGTTCCTCACCTTAAATCATCAAGGTGCAATGACATTTTTCATCAAGTGGGAATTTGTGGTCAATAAGGCTGATGAAGTGATCTCGAGGAAACTATGGCATCACTGGACCATGAGGGGGACAGGGTTAAACGAACTGGAATAAGTTGTTGTTAATTACCAGTCCGCAGAGATTATTGATGTGGATAATTAGCGCAGTAGCATTAATCTGGGCTACGGTAGTGCTGGGAAGCAGCTAATGATCAGTGGATCAGGAGATGTTTTAGGTTGGAGGAATGTGTGTCAACAGGCAGACCAGGGTAGTGAAGAATTCAAACTGTATGTCTTGAAGAGATGAACTCCGACAAGACTTCGTCTTTGGGAGACATTGTTGAGAATGATGTTGTTGTTTTATTTCATTCTCCAGCAATATTCCAGCCATGTCATGGTGGCCTGTAAACAATCAATACTGCCAGGCAAACCAGTGGTTGATGGCATGAGCATCAGTCCACACTGATGGGGGACTATGACTGTTTCTACTTAAGCATGAAAGTCATAGGGTCCTTGTCTTGACCCTAATGCACAAAGCTGAAGATTTGGGGGTCCCTTGATTTGAATGCTGCAGGAGTAATCCTCAACGATCTTAATTCTGAACTTGATGGCAGATATGTTCTTTACTGTAACCACCCTCCCCTCATTTAGTTCATGGGGTAACAGGGCCTTATTCTGCCCTAGAATCTGATAGTAGAACCATATAATCAAGGGGTATGAGTAGGATCCAGCATTGGGTATTATATGATCATTGCTAGATGAAATGCCCAAGTTGTCGTCAAATCATTGGCAGGCAGGGTGATATCTGAAAGTTCAAACTTAGAACTCAGATTTTCTTGTTATTCATTATGGCAGGTTTCAAATGTTAGTTTCGGAGGTCCTTATACTAATTCCAGAAATGTCAATGACTCTTAACTTGTTACAATCAGAGATTCAAGATCCATTAACAGGCTGCTGATATACAAGGCATGTTTAACATGGGAGAAGAGGACCTGTGATAAGTTGAACTCGGTAAAGTATTGAAGCTATGATAACACTGTTATACCATGGACAGTTCAAATCTTTCCGGCAGTTTTTGAATTGTCTTGCAATACAGTAACATTTTATAACCTCTCAATGTGGTATTTCTCCTTGAAAAAGATAGCTTAGATGAAAATCCATCCAGGAATATGAAAGTTCCGGAAATGCAATGAAGCACAAATATAATTTCTGCAATCAATCTCTATTTGGCAGATGATGAGAAAACCAGTAACCATGAATGGCTATCATTGGTTTGCCTGCAGTATCGGCAGAGGGAGACAGTTTATGACGAACAAAAAGTGTCCTGATTTGATGACCACCTTGTTAGATGACCTCATGAATACCACGTTGTCATCTTTAAGATGACTGACCTTATTGTGAATTGATGGTATCTGTTGGGTATTGCCGTGAAGGAGTATTTGACTATATACAGAAGCAATATCCCAGGCTGATCAGGGTCTATTCCTGGCTCTAATGCTGGCCATTACGTGCTCCGATGCACTTACATAAAGGGCCAATCAGGTACTTCAGGACTGGCAGGTCCAAAATGGGCATTAACAAGAATACTGGTGTAGGGGTTGTGGTGATTATTCATTCAAGATAACATTTTTTTTAAAGGTATTTTTTTGAAAGGTTATTGAGTATTTGGTATGTGTATTGCCTGATGATTTTGAGATTATTATTTGGTGGTTAAATATGGGCACTGAAGTACTGGGACTTGAGTGAATATTCAGCTTCATCTCTGTGATCCTGGGAATGACAGTGTTCCCAACAATCCATGATACATGGTAATTTAGAGTGGTGGTTAAATAATTGAAATGATTCTTATCATGTATTGTTGCTCATGCTTTCAACCTCTTGTTTGTGGATTACTAACAGGCTGTTTATGTTGGAAAGAAAACATTTACACTCATTCTTCATCGCAGTAACTGATTCTTGAATGGACAAGTTGTGAAGAGAGGTGTCTAGAACCATGACATTGGCAGGGGATAACAGCAATAGATAAGTGTCCTTTCATAGTGGTCATTGTGGCAGCGGGGAAGTCGGGTAGCCTAGTGGTTAAAGCGTCCACTCGCCACGCCGAAGACCCGGGTTCGAATCCCGACATGGGTACAATGTGTGAAGCCCATTTCTGGTGTCCCCCACCATGATATTGCTGGAATATTGCGAAAAGCAGCGTAAAACCATACTCACTCACTCACTCACTCATTGTGGCAGCAGTTGTGACCACCTAGTTCCCATATGTGTTGTTTCTGGTGACATGCTGCTCATCACAGGATAGGGCACATGGACCTATCTGCTCTGGAATCCCAGGCTCGGACACAGAATTACATAGGTTACCATGGACACCAGGTGTCTCATGCATGAAATGATAGGGATAGCCTCAGAATAAAGACGACAAGTTATCAGTTTTGAATAAGCTGATTTATTTTGTTTTGATATCGCTATCGTTTTGGAAGTGTGATTGCTTGACAACTGGAAATGTCCTGCAGTTAATACTGATTAGTAATTTGCTAAAAGCCTCTGCTCAATGACGAACTGTGCATTTGTGTCCACCAGACACCAGAATTATCACCTTGTGGAAAAGGCTTCCACTTGGAAGAGAGTGAGCTTGCTAATCAATCCATAACAGAAATTCTAAACATGAATGTCATGGCACATTTAGAGCCAGTATCAATGATAAAGTTTCATTGCATATATCAAGAACACATCTGATACATTGATTTAAAGTATAGGAAAAAATGTGAAACTCCAATATGAAGGACACTCCAAATAAACATCTTGATCGTGATCTACACATGGTTATAAATAATATATTTGTGTGTGTTTCAAGTGTGGGATAAACCAAGCTTGACTGGTTTGTTTCAGTGATTACAGAATGTGTTATTCCATTGAATCCCTACTTTCTACTTCATTGGTAGCTTCAAAGAGATAAAGCAAGAAAATGAAATGCTCTTTGATTTGATTGCTTAAGAACTTGCAGTGAGTGCGAAAATATTTATTAGAATGGTCTCAAGATGCCCTTGAGACAATATAGTGATGATTTCATAAACAAGTTGCTGTGATTAAAACACAGATTTATATAATTCATTTTGATAATCATTTTCAGGGGGCACAGGTACCTCTGACATTAGGCTCACACATAGTGATATAACTGCAATAGTGTTTAAAGCGGTGTTAAATCCAATGCACTCACTCACTCAATCACTCATGTGGTCAAGTTTTTAAACGAGCATTGAGTGAAAGATTAAATAGTATGTCTGAAATGAATATATTTGGCTTTTTTTTCATAAATATACAATTGAGTGGCGCTGTGAAGAATCGAAACAAAAATCTAGACTTGCAAAACTATTATGGCTTGCACAGGATTTGTTTCATATTTTTGTTTCAGAGCCTGTATGACATGTTGAGCGTTTACTCTGAGAATATAGTTCTCTTAAGCAAATGTTTTTGGGGGTATTTGGTAGCATTTTGCCCTACAGAGTTTATTTAGGAACTGTGAGATCAGTCATTCATGTCAGCTGTTAAGTTATCATGTCTTAACATTAGATATCCATTCTTGTCTGTTACATTCAAACATACACGTTCCAAGTGGGCAGAATATTTGTGTTAATTATAGAAAGAAGCCATTCATCAGGGGATGTTACCTTCTGTTTTGATGCTGATTGATTTCTACACAAATTCAACTTGTTTACATCGAGTGGCATTTATAATTGAATTTGTGGGCTTTAAGTGTTTTCTTAATGTGGTGAAAATTTGCTTACTGTGGACTTTTTTCTCAATCATCTGTGGGCATAATGGCTCTTCAGTTTGAATTTGCCAGATTTGTTTGTGTGGTTTGTTAGATAAGCCTTTGATAAAAGGTACAGAGTTCCAGAAGCTTACATCTCTGTCTTGTCATGGGTCACAGCAAATCCAGCATCATTTTACAACCTTCAACACCAGGTCCTTCTTGGGCTCATTTAAGTGATAGATAATCAATTCAATGTATTCTTCTACCTCATGTGTTCCTCTAGCAGAGCCGAAAATAAGCAGGGTGAATTAAGGAATTTTCATGGCGTGTGCCGAGAAGGAAATCCACAAGGACACTTTTTCTGGAAGAACTTTTGCTGATTTGTTGCAGTGATTTTATAGTTTCTCCCACTCCCAGTGTAAATAAATGACCTTCACTGTACGAAAATAACAGTTACAGAAATAATTAGCCTCGTGGAAGGCAGTTTCATGTCTCGTGGACCAGTTGTCTTGAGTTCACAGGACCAGTGATTGCCTTGGAATTGTCCCACTATCAGAATGACTGTTTTCTTAACGTTGTCAGATTGCTGGGGAATGTATTTAGTAATTTGACAGAAAATATATTTTGGGTGATTTTGAGTGAAAGGAAAGTAATTGTTATCAATTTATTGATCAATGGTTTTGATATGGGATGAACGAGGGGTCGAGCTTTGAATCAATTCTTCCAGCAAGCATTGGAATATTGTGATCCTCGGAAGTTATTCCGTGGTTAATGTTTCAAACCTGCTACTACTGACAACCTGGCCTATAAATTGCTTCCTAAACACAGCGTAAAGTAACAGTTCTAAATAGCTAGGGTGACCTCAGGGATATTTTCCATCATTGGGCAATTACCTTTTCATACACACTTTTCATGTCAGCACATTTTCATTTCTGCAATGGCTTTTTGAAGTTGAACTATGGTGCGTGCAGTCAAACTATCATCATGTCTTTGAAACCCAATTACAACAACAGCCCAATTAGTGACGTGTTTTGATCAGCAAAACTGTTTGACGCTTTTGGCAAAGTCTTAAATGATATTTTTGGAAAATAAATCAAATGAGCACATGGTTCTTTAGCGTAACTTCAAAAGAATTGAAAGAATTTTTTATTTTTTTTATAAAATCCATTTGGACATAAGAGAATGTGTAATAAATAGTTTAAGATAATTTCCTCGTGGTAATGACCGCTATCTAAGCTTTAAGTTGTATTTTATTAAGAAAACACTTGGAAAGGGAAACTCTGTTTATTGATGACTAATATCCTTGTGAATTGTTTTTGTGAGTGATTATAACTTTGTTCTTTGCTGAAACTACATTTAACCAAAGTATGTGGAAAACTACAATTTGATTAATGAACTTGATTCAGTGAAATATCATAGATCAGTTTTGAATGATAGGGTTCATGAATATACAGAATGACATTTAGTTGCTTCATGAAGGCTTCAAAAAGTCACCCAGCACCTTTATTAAGATGTGGCATTTAAGATGCTGATATCATCTGGCCAGTGTAATTATTACCAAAGAATTCCACTCTAATGAACAGCGAGATTTGTTAACATCTTCAGATTAAGGAAAGTAGTATTCTGGTACAGATACTGTCTGGGGCATCACATATCAAGTGTGGGATATTAACTCCAGGCGAGCTGCTGGTACTATAGAAGCAGGCCTGTGATTGGTATTGCCTCGCTTGCCTGAAGGAGGACACTCACTGCTTTCGTCACACGTTTCTTAGTGGAAACCTAAATGGGGCGAGATGGGACTGAAGGGATAAGCAGATATCACAGCTACAGATAAGCAGCATATTTGCGTAAAATCCCCCCCCCCCCCCCCCAAAAAAAAAAAAAAATATATATATATATATTCAAAACCCTATTACTTTCAATCAACTTGCGTGCAGAAATGTTTGCATTAAATGAAAAACTCAAATGTATAAAAATAGAATGCGTACATTCCCAATGAAGCTTTTTCAGCATGCGTTCAAAGGAACTAATTTACGAAACACAATTACGAGCTTATTTACTTTCTGAGTCAAACCAATATATTTAAAACAACTATGTACATCTAAAACAATATTTCATATTTTATAATCTTAAAATGTCCACTAATTTTGGGGAAAACCCAATAGAGTAATGAATAGATGAGTGAAAATATAAATAGAAACCCAAGAGTAAAAACTCAATTGCTCAAAAAGTTATCCGGAGCTCTGAGATAGCGATATTGGAGAATGGGTGATGGGAGAACGTTTGGGAGACATTCTGAATGGAATGTGGAAGTGAACAAGAATGTTGCCAGGTGGAAGAGTTGGCAGTGTTTGCGGAGTGTTTGTGAATGTAACAGATTTGGGGATTTCATCGTTGTCGTCTTTAAGAAAAAGGCTGTTGTAAGGTGTGCTTGTTAACACAGTTGAGGGTTCTATTGACGCCTTTTCCCGAAACGAATGTAACGTTCCGTGTTCACACCAGTCTGCTTCTACTTGGAGTTCACTGACTGGTTTTAATTGGGCTTATGAAATCTTTGAAGAGAGAATAATTATTGATCGTGGAAGTGCTGTGTTAACTAAACTGTATTATAGTGATTATGACATTGGATGGTTCAGTATGAATGGATGGAATGAATGAATGAATGAATGAATGGAATATTGATATGGTAATTAGGAGCCTTATATATAAATATATAAATAAATTTACATTGTTTTTAAGTATTAGGATTTTTATAGTTTGCTTAAAAATGGAAATGGAAAAGAAACATACGGCAGACTTTATGATGATGCGGGTGGTGCCTGAGAACCAAGACTATTATTTTTTTAGCCTTAGGGTTTAGATTTGGGTCCCCTTCAAAATTCAGGTTATGATTAAGCATCCCTTAAATTTTAACCTCAGCTTTTGTCCCTTTGATTATGACTCAATATGAGTGCCTTTACTTTCTCCATTTCAAACAGTGTTTGTCATTTTGAGAGCTTGTCAAGTTTCGGAAGAAGGTTAGGTCTTCAGTATGAACTATATTTATCACCAGAATGATAGCATTGTAGGCAAAGTTTAAAGAAAAAGTCATTTCCTCTTTTGGCAGATTTCTTCTTGTGGCTAATATATTCCATTTTCTGAATCATGAGTAATTTGACCAAAGTTAGGTAATTTTTAGATATACAGTACATGGACAGCGTAAGACTGACACCTAATGTGTTTTCTATGCTGTTCAAGGCAGTGATAAAAAAGGTTATCGTGAATTGCTTCAGTTTGACTGATTGAACCAGGAATCCTGGCTCGAGGCTGTAAAAGTCCTGCAAGTCCTGGACAATTCATTTACTGGCCACTGCTGTGGTCCTTGTCCAGACTTAAGTTGTTTTCCTTATGGAGAGATTGATGGACTGTAGTAGAATTGATGGACAAGGTCCACTAGGAAATTGATCACTCGTAAAGACAGAGCTGTATGTAATAGTTCCCCATCGTGTCGTCAGAAGGGGAATAGTGCGAGGTTGTCAATTTCCTAGCTGTCCCTCACAGCGCCGTGATCTTTGTGTTACTTTCAATTAGTGAGACATCTAACCCACGTGGGCATGCTAGCTGCGTCACCAGAGCATCTTCGCAAACAACTGCAGCTGACGTAGACACAGCGGTCTGAAACCTTAATTGCATGTTTTGCACATGCATGATCGCCATGATGTAGCGGATCACTCCGAGTGAGGCATGTTTATCAATCTAGCTTATACCCAACGCCAAACACCAGACAAAAAGGCATCCATTTGAAAGCTTTGATTTAATTTTGAAAAGAATTGGGAAGTATGTGGGAGTTGGGTTTTTTTAAGAATGTACAAATAGCTCTTTAAGTTTTGAACTGAAACATGTTGATGAGATTTTTTTGTTTTTTTTAAATATCAAAAAAGCTCATCTGTTTTCTTTTTAGAAGTTGGTGCAGGACAGTGTTCTTTGCAGACTAGTTGGAAGCAAACCCTTGTGGATTGCTGTTTAGGATGGTTACTCTTACTGTGGTCCTTCCATTACCATAATGAAATTTGATTTAAAAAATCAGTCATGGGAATATTATCAAAGCCATTGTAGAGGGATCATCAGAAGTGTCCAATCACATTGTAAATAACTTGTGGGCAGATCTTAGGGCTTGGAGGTAAATTGTTTTCACTTGAAATGAGGATGCATTTCTGTAAGTTGTTGGTGATCACACATTGTGACATTACCCAAGATTGCTGCAGGCAACTTTTGGGCCCCTCATCCAACTGGAGAACTTGTCTCCAAATGAGATTTACTGAGTTAAGAGTAGCGACCTCCAGCAAGGTGTTGTCATGGCCAAGAGCTTTATATAATTTGTCTACTGGTTTGGGGGATATAGAGCTTTCATTGCCTGCTTCTTGCCACCAGATGGCCGGGACATTTGATGGAAATTTAACCAAAGTCGCCTGATCAGTTTGCTTGAAGCAATCTTTAAGAGAATTTGGACATTCAGAGGACAAAAGGTCATACAACTGAGTAGTGTCAAGACCATTGATCTTCAATAATTTTGTGAATAGTTCTGTACATATTGTTGATGTGGCCAGTAATTCTTTGTGAAGTTTCTTTGTTTCTCATACCGAGAAAGGTTTTCAACTTTTGGAGAAGCCATTTTTTGTTGTAGCAAACATTGCAAATTGCAGCCGGATTGCACAAGCCATGAACCAGCCTCATGTTGATGCCAGAATGTCTAGACAAGGATTAATATTCATAAAACCAAAAACTGAAATTCAGATATTTTATCTGTAAATATGAGATTAAACCTTATCACAGTACAAACAACCTAATGACATAATGCATCTTATTCTGATGCCGGTATACTTGTTCAGCAATGTTCATGATTGTGAGTTAAAAAATAGATTCCAGACATTTGAAGTCTGTAAGGTTTCGATTCTTTTCCCAAGGGGCATTAGTGTAGAGTTCAAACCTCTTGATGGCAAAAACTTGGATTTTGTAGGCAAACCCATTGATCATGTTTCATGGTGTACCAGATACCATGTAGCTCACTTAAATAGCAGCATGCTTTTGTAGTGGAAATTTTGAAGATGGACTGGTTTTAATATGTTTGCATGTTTGAATTTATTTTTTTTAGTTTTGTTTCAATGGCTTTTTGAGAAAAACATTTTTTTAAATATTTTTTTAAGATAATTTTTTTTCAATTTATTTATTGTACACCAACTGACAAATTGGATATGTGAAATTACTTCAGTAATCCCACTGATTGATACAGTTCTGTATTTTTCAACAGGAGAAATTAACCTGGTCTGAAGACACATGACATCCCTTAAAAGATTCATATTTTACTGAGCCCTCATGGTACCTTCACCATCAGACGCGGGGGCATGGGTGGCCCAGTCGTCTAAGGCGCCGCGATTCGCTGTGCAGAGTTACATCCCTTGGGCACGCCAGAAACCTATGATTGTGGGTTCGAATCCCGGTTCGCCCTGATTATGTTTCTAGGTTTGTCAGCACCATACCCGTGCTCGTGGGTTTCACCGAAGTGGTAAACGTCTGAGACCTGCATCACTTTGTGCTTTCCTCCCACATTAAGCTGCACGCCGTGATATAACTGGAATAATGTTAAAAGCGGCGTTAAACCCAACTCGCTCACTCACTCACTACTATCAGACAAAACGAGTCAGTCAGCCAGTTTATGCATATCACTTAATCCTCTGTCATCACAAATGCCTCTGAGCACTTCTGTGGAATAAAGCAAAGGAGTCGATAATTATTATTTCAATTTGAGAGTAATAGAGTTAAGAATCATACAATTGATGAAAGCTAGTTTTATTGAATGACCCTCAAAATAAGGAAAGGTAACTAATTTCCCTATACTGTAAATGTTTCGAGACATCCAAGGTGTGCATGTGTTTTTTTGTGTGTGTTTTTTTTCCAAAGGAATCAATATTTAAAGTGCCTGTTATTTCAGTATATAAATGCAGCTCTGATGTTAAGTCCATATAGCGTTTCAACAAGAACATACGTGCCTAGGATTTTGTGCCTCTTGAAAGTCTGTAATTTAATTTAGACAGTATTCAAGTGTGACTCTATTCGTAAAAAAGCTGTCAGAAGGGTTTAGACTGAGTGTATTGGTGGTTGTTACAGGTGAAGGGTTGGTGTTGTGGTGAAGTTTGTTACTTGTCATGTTCTATCCATGTAACTGGATGATTCCTTGGTTTTATTTCTATCTTTCTGGCAGTGTACCATCATTTCATGGAAGTGTTCCCAGGGGACTAAATGAACACTCTGATACAGAGACGCCAGATCTTGAATTTGAAGTTGTTTTTAATACATTATTTGACCTGTAGATTTGTGTAGATGGCGAAGGAGTGATGTGGGTGATTTGTGATGGTGACTGATATTTTGGGAAGGGTTGATGTGGAGGCATGTGTGGATCAAGGTATTTGTGATGAAATGGGAAATGATGTTGACTAATAAAAGAGATGAATTTGGGATGAAAGTTTTGGCAGAGAAAATGGGGGTAAGGTGCAGAGGGGGCAGTATAGGCGTGTGGGGTCGGAAAGAGTTAATGTTGCAGGGTTACGTTGGCATCAGGAGGTATGGGGTGGATGGAGTGGATGGAGTGGATAGGGTGGATAGAGCGGATGGGGTGGATGAATGGGGTGGATGGATGGGGTGGTGGATGGGGTGGATGGATGGAGTGGATGGAGCAGATGGGGTGGATGGATGGAGTGGATGGGATGGAGTGGATGAAGTGGATGGAGCAGATGGGATGGATGGAGTGGATGGAGCAGATGGGGTGGATGGATGGGGTGGATGGATGGAGTGGATGGATGGAGTGGATGGGGTGGATGGATGGAGTGGATGAAGTGGATGGAGCAGATGGGGTGGATGGATGGAGTGGATGGAGCAGATGGGGTGGATGGATGGGGTGGATGGAGTGGATGGATGGGGTGGATGGAGTGGATGGATGTAGTGGATGAATGGGGTGGATGGATGGAGTGGATGGAGCAGATGGGGTGGATGGAGTGGATGGAGTGGATGGATGGAATGGATGGAGTGGGTGGATGGAGCAGATGGGGTGGATGGATGGGGTGGATTGGATGGAGTGGGTGGATGGAGCAGATGGGGTGGATGGATGTAGTGGATGGGGTGTATGAATGCAGTGGATGGAGCAGATGGGGTGGATGGATGGGGTGGATGGATGTAGTGGATGAATGGGGTGGATGGATGGGGTGGATGGAGTGGATGAATGGGGTGGATGGAGTGAATGGATGGATGAGCATGAGGTAGGGTGAGGTTTTTTTTGTCTTTCATTTCATGTGTAAGCATGAAACATGTTCTTTAGCTTTTACTAGCTCTGTTTACCTTAAAGTACCACACAGACACAGAAAACAGGAAAGGAGTTCAGCCTGCAGGTCATAAAACATGCAACTATTTAACCCACTGGTAGATGATGGTGTCTCTATTACATGCATCGGTTGAGGGAATGTTTTAACAGCCTTTAAAACATTAATGTACAACCCATTATTGTTCCTGTAATTATCACACTTGGCATATCTCTTTCAAATTGTTTGTTTTATATTTGTTAACAGCTCACAACAAAGATAGCAAGTGGTTTGTGTTGAAGCAGATGTTGCAAAAGCTTCTTGCCCATTTGTAACTCAGTGGCTATGGTGTGCAAGGCATGATGACTTTACTCATTGTTTACAAAGAAGTAATATATTTAGTGGAAGCTTTAGTTTGAAAGGTTTGATGTTCGATCAGGCTACTGCCGATTGATGTGTTGGCAGCTCTCTTCTTCAGGGTTATCTTAAGATGAGCCTTTGGTTAACTGTGGCTCTTCTCAAAAGTTACCAGATCTATAAGTTATGCAAACTATTATCTTGCAAATGGAGCTTTCATGGAACTGTGTTTTGTCAGTAAATGGTTCTTGCCTTTGAAATGGTGCAAATCCTAATATGGTATCTACATCAAATTGGCCCTTTCTGGAAGTTTTATGTACCTCAAAGCTTCGTATGAATTCTTCATTTCACAGTTATCTGGAAGTTTAAAGTAGCACCCTTCAACTGTTACATGAGTTTTCTCTGGGAACCTAACAAAGGTGCACAGGTGACCTAGTAGTCTGATGTACTGTAATCACTGCAGAGTTGTGTCCCTTTGCTATGGAAGGATCTTCTGGCTACGGCCATGAATACCAGATTGGGCTGTATTAATGATCCTTCGTCTCTCACAAACAAACCAGTGATCATGGTTTCAAGTGGTAAACACCCCATGATACAACTAAGCTGTTCCAAGCAGGGTTGATACTCACTCTCGACCAGTAAACAAAAATATCTAAATGTCTTTGGTATACCCAGTCTAATATGATCTAAACTAGGTGATGGTCAGTTGTTACTGGGTTGTAGCATATGTCCTTCCCCACCCTTCCTCATTGCTTCTCCACAAGTTTCTCTTGGGTCATTAGGGTTGTGGCCATGCTCTGTTGGCCGTGATGAAACAATCAAGCTGTGGTCATCATCACCTCCTGTGTCATGCTTGGACCAACCAACACAAAATGTGTCTTGACTAATTTGGTCATTTAGGGGAACAACAAGAAACTTTTAGGAGATCTGTAATGTAAATGTTATGAATATGGTAGTGATGCAAATCATTTTCATCAGTGACAGGCGATAATTAAAATCTTGCCATGCACAAACGCAGACAGTCTGACCTTTGCAAGAGTTGTTTAAGGGTAAGAAAGATGGGAGAGGATCCCATTGCTGACAAGTAAGGACCATTTTCTACACATTAGATGAGAGCACCGTGTCTGATTGGCTGTTAAAGAGTTGTTCATCGCTGTGGCGAGCATGCTGTTGACATTTACCGCCATCTTGTAGGTTCAGTGTTAGTTTGTAAAGGCTGGAATTAACTTTCCACCAGCTATTTTGGTTCATTGCATGAATAGTCCGTGAATGTGGTGGAAAGGGAAAAGAAGAGTGTTGAAAAATAGATGAAATATGTGTTTTTGAGAACTTCCAATAAGATTATGAAGAGAAGATGTGATTTATCCTAAGATGTTTGACAGCTGCTGATTCGGGAGTTTTTGCTTGATGCTTCAGATCACAATGGTATGCCACATATTGCCATTAACCCTCAGTTTCGGGACGTGAATAAATGTAGGCTAATCTACAGTGGATTTGTGTTAGGTAAAATATGTCATGAGAGCTTGAAGTATTCTACTCTAAATACAAGGAAATTTCAGTTCCTATATTTTCTGGTTGATTTGAGGGTAATTCATATCAATATCAGACAGTGAATTATAATATGTTTTACTTTTCATCTGTAATATATTCCTGCATTTAAGACTTATTTTTATTTTATCCTTCCATTTATTATGTGCAATATTATCCTTTTGAAAATACAATAGAAAACTTTGCCCTGCACATAATCAGGTGAATTTTGAGGACATGCAATACACAGTACAGAAGTTGGGATCATGAAACATCCCTGTGATAGTGCTGCAGGCAGAACCGGATTCTAGGCCTGTGTTATTGTATTTTGACAGATTGTATATATCATTGACAGGCCATGCTGTGTGCTGTGGCAAATGGCAGCACAACATATGGCTGATATACCTGTGAATAGCCAGTTGTGGGCAGAGTTTGTTTATCTGATTAGAGTCAACGGTAAACAGAAGGGATATTTGGTAAATACTGACGCCACCTTACACTAATGGCCATGATAGATGAGAGCCCACGCAATATGAGTAATAAGATGATGAAGAAGAATTATATGGGTTTGCTAGAAATAATATATGTAGAGTGGCCATGTTAATCAACTTAGTCTGTTTGCAGAGATATGGGAAAACAAGAATTGATCATTTTGTATTTGACTCTGTAGATGAAACATTTTCTTTATTGTAATCAGATAATGTTACCATTTACAATCAGTTCCATAGTAACACGGAGGTAGGGGCAGCCAAGTTGCCCAGGCAAAGTCTTGCTCAGCGGGGGCGTTCAGGTAGCCTACTGGTTAAAGCGTTTGCTCATCACGCTGAAGACCCGGGTTTGATTCCCGATATGGGTACAATGTGTGAAGCCCATTTCTGGTGTCTCCTGCAGTGATATTGCTAGAATATTGCTAAAAGCGGCGTTAAACCGTACTCACTCACACCATGACCCCCTTAATTTTTTAATTTTGAACACTGGTAACAATCGAATTCCTTTAATATAAAACTGTTGAAATTATGGAGAGAAATGGGAGGAAATCAGCTGCTGTGTCATGACATTTCCTCAATGTTTGCTTCTGAATCACCAGTCATCAACACTGTCTACACAATGGATGATGATGGGGGATAGGCATTCCTTGTTGAAACTTTCCCGCCAGTTCTTCTGTTATGGTGATGGTTACCTTGTCAACTGTGATAGTGCTGGTAAGTGGCTTACAATGAGGAATGAAGGACAGTGTAGATTCAAATTGACAGTAGCATCAAGTGGATAATTTGAAAATAATTTTGTGTTGGTTAACCAGAAACATTTTTTGGCTTCTCCTTTTATCCCATATCACATACAATGTTGACTGTGACTGCATTCTGTCTGTGGTTCACTCTGCGGAGGAGGAGAATGATGCGTTTAGAAGATGCTGCTAATGTGTGCTGGAATGCCTTGTAACACGGAAGAAAAAACCCTCAGCTAGCCTGGTTTTTCAGTTGCTTCATCGAAATCTGATTTGTCAGAGTTTTCAAAGGAGTGGAGGTGTTCAGATATGTGAATATTTACCTTTCCATTTCCTGAGTCACTTCCGGAATGGGGGAAGGGAGGAAATGTGGGGGACCAAATGACCAAGTCAGACAGAAAAGAGGCCAAAATAGACGCTCCACTTATTTTGTTATGTCATTAAACATCTTGCATTTCATGTAACCTTCTCAAAATTACACATCGAGTCTTGTTTCTTGCTCTGCCTGGAGGCCATTAGAGGGCCGGGGAAGTGAGCCAGTAGTCTGGAGATGGCCGAACATTTAGTCATTTGCTTCATAATGGATAAGGGTGATGGCACTGAATGCAATATTCTAACGTTTTCTGGAAACTGTTAGTGTTCCATAACTGGCTTGTCCAAATCTGCACTTGTTTGTAATGAGTTGGTTGCCACCAATCTTGGGCTCAGTTGGGCATGTTGGGAGCGAAATTGGTTTCTTGGGGAAACAGCATGATAATTTAGGTGTCAGAGAAGAAATGTAAAACATTTGTTACAACCGTGGATGTTTTCTATGATATGTGTGAGTTATCCTTGACTGATGGTGGCTTTTGAGGTCAGTGTGTAGGTTTGATGATTTTTACACCAGCAATTTATTCTTGTTGGCATCTGTAGCCGCAGAGAATACTTGAGAAATAAATGTCTGTTCAATAGGTTTTTTTGGTACATGGTAAGGGAATTGATTGTGTGGTTTGTTGTGTAGTTTCTCATTTGAGGTATCTGGGTACCTGATTGGAAGTCACTGGAAGACAAGACTTGTCTCGTTGTCTACTAGGAATTTGCCTAAGTGTGAGTTTGTTGACTCATGTATTATGGATACAAGGGTTAGATTTACTCAGACAGGTGATTAATACAAGTTACATGCTGTAGATTGCCTCAATACTCCTCTGCACATTTGCATGTTGAGGAGAGATTTATCAGGTGAGGTGCATCAGGTGAGATGCATCGGATGAGATTTATTCTTTGCTGACATTTTCAGGAACATGCACTCTTTCACATATTATCAATAATTAAAGAAATCCCAGCTGCATTCCATACACATAGCTGGCCTGGATGGCCCAATGTTCACAGGCGCCACAATTCAGTGAGCAGAGTTATGTTCCTCGGACATGCCAGGTTCTGCTGGTCATTGATTCCAGGTTTATCCTATTATTGTCCTTGATCTATTGATACCAGTTTGAGGCCCATGGATTTCACCAGCGAATGAGAGTCTTTGACCGGTATTACTTTGGACTATCCTCCCACTTATGACTGATATGCTTTGACTTCTTTGGTATAACTGAAATATTATTTGCAGTGTTTAATCCATCTCAGTCCAACTTGAAAATGAATTGTCACTCAGACCATTGCTTGTATCTCCTGAGAGACATCGTGTTGCCTCGGGTGTTCATGACATTGGTGCTATCAGTTGGTGAGGTGCTGGATTAACAGCTCCATTTGCAGGGTCCTGTATCTAATTACCCAGTGCTTGCTGTAGGATCAATTTGCTAACTTTTCAGATCTGATGGGTGCAGTGGCCAAACAGATTTGCCCCTCTTTGATCCACATAATTATATAGACTAGAGGATGTGGTATGATTGTTCGGAGGTCAAACTCCGACCACCGACAGTGGAGGCATGTGGGTGTCCTTTCCTCTCATCAATACTGATTGATGGAAAATCCATCTGTCAACTTCTCTTCTTGCTTTGACAGCTGTCTTGACACTTTCCACAAACAGATTCCCATTATTCCCGAGGACAGGTATTTATGTGATCATTTTATGTCCTTCGGTAGTTGCCATGCCCCAAAATATTGGTTTTGTCATTTAACAGTTTGGAAATTGCATGATCTCTTGATGCTCAGGCGTAATCATTTTTCAAATAGTTTGTAAGGAGTTTTAAGTGTTGGAGTAGCTCAGGAAAAGTTTCTATTAACATCTTTAGCCATCTTCAAGTAGGGAAACAGAGAAATACTCAGCTGCCTAATTAAACATTTTTTTGCTGTCATGATATCTTCAAGGTGCAAAGAAAGAGTTGTAGCATGCTGGCTTTTTAGATATTTTGTAAATTTTCCTCCCATTTTTGTAAGAGAACACTTCCAAGGGCATATTGTTTAACTACCAGGGAGTACACTGTGTACTAGGACAAAAGCACTTTGGGTTGATCTGGAACCTAAACATACCTTTAGAAGAGGTAAACAATAAGGCCTGTCTTATTTCAGCTGTAGAGCACAGTATCACTCTGTGTCACGTAACTGGTTTAGTCATCACGTGACGTATGAAGTGATAATACATGTTGATCAGACAAGGATGACTATGCCAGCTTCCACATCCATCCATCCTCCCTTCTCGGTCTAAAGGGGAAGTGTGCAAGCCGACACTTGATTATATCCAACCATGCAGCCCCGCAGGGACGAGATTGGAGCTCTTGTACTATAGACTTTATGATTTGACCATCAGTACTCATTAATGAGGGCTAGACTGGCCAGAGGAAGGCTTCCATCAAGATGACCACCCTCATTGGCCACACATGACCAGACTCTGGATTTTGTAACCGCGTGACATAGAGGAATCACAATTAGTGGTAAAAGAGGGATTATGAGGGGCTTCATGGTCTGCATGTAGAATGTATACATACAGTTGGTGAAGAATGAGTCTCGCACACCTAATTGAAGGCACTCTACAGTCCATTGCTAACAATAGGTAACAAAGGTCACCAACTGTCTGGTACAGTCTGTCAAGTTTAGGCAGATGGATTTATTGGCGAAACTCATCAAGACAACTCTAGTTCAGGCCAGGGAGCTCCAAAGCAATAGTCCTAAGATTTGGGGTCAGTGGTACAAAGCTATTTCTGTCATGTCTGACACAAATGACCGATATATGCTGATGTGTGGTTCTTGTGGAAGTTCATATGATTAGATGTGGCATATAACATGAGTTAATATGGTTTCTCAGTTTTCTGTAGCCCCTGCACTTTTGTCATCGTTAACACTGTTAACAGAAAACACTATCCCTCTGTAATTAGCTGTGTTACTGTTTGATCTTCAACACTTTGTCTTGTTTCAATTGTGTCATTTCAAACACAAACGTTCATGACATATTTTGTTGTTGGCAGTTAGCTTTGTTCTAGTTTGGATGATAATGGTGATGGGTTCCATTCGTCAGTTACAAAATGACAACATATAGACTTATTTGTGGTGAATAAAGCTGTAAAGTTAATTACTACCCACCCACATTACTGGCCTATTAACATAATCATTATCAATTAATGGACTATAATAAATAAAATCATAGATGTAATTTGGAGACGGTGAATCCACATCACTCATCTGGCTGTTCTTGAAGCCAAAGTGAATGGTCAGTCTGATGCTCGGATCTTATTGACTTGATGATGTATAAAGAAGTAATGAGTCCGAAGCCTTGTAATATTTCTATTTGTCTCATAAGCTCATCTGTTGGAAATGATGTCAAAAGACAACTTTGAGCTTGCAGAGTCTTAAGTGTTTTATAGTAGCTTTAAATTGATTTCTCTATTTTCCTTTTGTTGTTGGGTGAATGTTCTGCAGTGAACAATATTGCAGATGTTTCACCACAGATGATTCTTGACTGAGACAAGTTGGAACCACCAAGTCTAGTTATTCCTCCTTGAGATTGAATGGAAGCAATAGTTGTAATCTCTTTTCCTTAGTCCTTACATGTGGCAGGCAGGCAGGCAGGCAGGCAGGCAGCAATAATGTATCCTGTACCTATTTATTGACCCCTGTTTTGAATCAAGCAGGATGGATTCAGCAATATTTATCAATGTATTATGTACAAATGGTATTCTCTTTTGAAATGGATTTGAACAAGTTTTCTGTATGTATAATGTGCATGAATAGGAATGAATAAAAGGATTATCGTGTTTTTTTTACACCCATGGAGCATATATGGCTTTATTTATGCCAACAGGCCAATTGTTCATCAATTACGATACCAAATCATTCAATCATGCAAAATTGTTTCCCTATTGGTCTGAGAAAAACACACACTCCAAGTTGCATTACATCAATCACCCTTGTATGACCAGATCATGAAGCATCAGCTTCAACAAAAACTGCTTGTTCTTGAAGATGGAAACAAACAGCTCTGAAATGAGCCAGGAGATGACTGGAAATGTTTTGTCAGTGTGTGATGCCCTGTACTGGGCCAATGGTACGGAGCTTGGCAGGACAATCTTTACATCTTTATCTCAGTCCAGATAACATTACAGTACAGTCCTGACACCAGGGGATCATTCGATTTCTACTAACCAAGCATTTATCAGTGCAAATTAACATCGGTCACTGACCCTTCCCCAAACCTGGCTAGCCATTAGTGGCCCCCAAGAAAAGGAGATATTTTAATCTAAATATTTCTGAGGAGTGTCCTCTTTTGATCAATTTGAAAAAAAAGCAGATATTTGTAAGAAGAGGTCATTGATTATCAGGGATACAGGATCGTTGTACAGGTTTATTGAAAGCATTCTGCGATATGATTATTATGTGATACCATATATTAACAAGTTATAACATGCTTTTACATTTTGATAACATTGGCAAGAATACTTTGACATTGCATACAAGAAATTATTTATTTTCTCATGGTTTGGTTTTTTTATTGTTATGTCAGTCAGTTAGAATATATAAATATGTTCCATAAAGAATTTCAAAATCGGTCTATAAATATGTTCCATGAATGGTGTTTCACTTTAGAGCATAGTTCATGTTATGAATATTAAAAAACTTTCAAGACTTTACTTCAACCAGAAATGAACTAATCACACAACATGTATATCCCTAGGTGTAACATTTATGATGTTATGGATATAAACTCCCCACGAGGTCTTGACGGAGAATGTAAGCCCGGGGAAGAAGGAAATAGGGGAGGGCCGTATGCCTGACCCAATAACCTGACTCCCCGGGCTTACATTCCTCGTCAAGAGCAAGAGGGGAGTTTATATCCTAGTCATGAACAGAAATACCAGAAAAAATACGGAAGCATTGACATACCTTATAGTGAAACAATACAGTGTATTGTGGTATAAAGGAATTTGCTCAAAGCGTGCGAGAGAAAAATCATGTGCAGCCTGGACTAGATGGAGTCATGACATGATAATCTGAACAAATTCTCATCACCTGCCCCAGTAGCTCAGTGGGAAAACAGTGGGTAACAAGACATGATATGTGAGGTTGCAGGTTTGATTCATGCAATGGAATTTTCTCTTTGACCATGCCCGCTTACCTGGGCATATTTAAGCTGGAATGCCCGCATACCCAGGCATTCTGAGGGAACAACTCCTTTATGGGTTTACCCGAGGAAAAGTCAAACCTATATTTATGAGTGACATCGTCAGAGGTTTATAATGTATTTACATGCGCAATTCTCTTGTATATAGACCGGAGGCCTTTTGTCCAATAAACTTCTTTTGACATCTGACCTATATTGACAACTTGCTTTCAGAGACTTGTTCATCAGTTAATGCCAGTGTTCATATTTCGTTACTGATCATGACATTGGCAGCTTTCATGACATCTTCTTGAGGTGAGCAGGTTTGATGTGTTGATACCGGACCCAGATTAGTCAATACAAGTCCAAATATGGGTTATTTATTTAAGTATGTTCTGTAACTAACAGTTTATTAGCGAATAATACAAGAATATTATTCAACTATTAAATTGAATTCAAAGATAACAGTGATATTTGTAGACTGAGCAGTTGTAGTGCAAGCATTTGTCGAAACTGTTTGAATAGTTTTTGCTCTTGAAATTCACTCCTCCTGAACCTGTCAGATTAAATCTGCTGAATTTACCCCACGGAAATCTCCGATCTTTACTTGATCCCCAAGATGTTACTGGTCCTTCAGGCACAATGAAAAAGGTTCTGTGTGTAATTTCAGTAGAAGTGAATGATTTGAGAGGTTCTCCTGAAGGCTGTGAAGAAATCCGAGCCAGACAAGACTATTGGCCTGATTCGAAAATAAATGTATCAACATTTTTGTAATTGTAGATGTGATATGATATTGATCTGATTTCATTGACAGACTGTTTGCCATCACAGGTAGCCTATTTTTAGTGTAGAAGAACATGTTGTATTGCTGGATAGTATTCCCTTGAGTCTTGGGGCATCATCAGAGAGATTGTTCTTCCACTCACAGACCTGGTGAACAACAGGCAGACATCGGCAAGGGATTTTTATACTTCCAAGTGAATTACACGTTGTGCCTCAGAAAATGACTGTTTGTAAAAATGGAGCTGATATTGAATTGAAAGTTATGTGACTTTCAGAGAACTTGACAAATGATTAATGCATTTCTAACAGCATTCTATGTAAGATCCTGACAAATAATTGCAGGGAAGAAGTATTCTAGGAATCATAGTGTCAGTATCTGATCACTTGAGATTCACAGAATCTTTTTTAGACAACTGCAAATTGCTTTTATTTCCCAGTTATTTCAAAGTTTCCAAAACAGCACAAGAAGAACATTCAAGATGTCTTCTTGAACACACATAATGATCTTTGATGCTTTCGAAATTATAGTTTTATTATTTGACTTCATTTTCTTTACTCTATGAAAACCTAGATAAGATATATAACTGACAGCAGGGTTGTTATTGTTTCCAGGGCAAAGTTGAGAAAAACCTATTCAATATATGTTCATGATCATTTCACAGATCACAGGATCTCAGGTAGTCCTGCAACATGACTATGGAATTTATATACTTATATATATTAATTTGTACTTAAAGCCAAGGCAAGTCTTATGTCAAACTGAATCAAGTCTTGTTTATAAGACAGCAGAAAAGGATAGGTTCTTTTAGAAAAAAGCAATTTAGAAATCTTTTTACAGACTCAGTGTTAGTCTGGATCTCAGAGTGACTTTTGGCATGGAGAATTTTCAAATTGGCTTGTCCTTGGAACCAAGGACACATATTGAGTTAGGGTTTACTTTTAGAATTTAATATCATTTAGGTTTTAGATTTTGTCTTCATGGAAACAGTTTATTCTATATTCTTCTTCTATGTAAGGGGATATTATTTTGCAGGTTTTTTTTGTACAATATTAGACTCCTTGCTGTTATTTTTTAGGAGTTGATTTTCTGGTAATGGCAACTTAAATAATATGACAATATACACAAAGGCAAGTTAATATTTGCGAATATGATTGCAACCATATACCCACATATCCATTTTCATGAGAATAAATGTTCTTGTTTTGTCAGTTTATGTTGTTCTGAATGTCTGATAGAAGCAGTTATCTTTTGAGTTACTTTTAGTGAGCCAGTGTTAAGGAATAAACCAACTGGGCTCAGTGCTGTTTATCATCATATTGATGGCATATACAAGCGTTAGATCCTGGTGTATATCCTCTTTAGCACAACAAGAGACGGATCCTGTTAAAGTTTGTTTTTTACCCATTGACTTTAACCCACCTCCTCTTTCTTACCTCAACAAATACAGGCACATTATAACTTTAAGTGGCATTTTAGAAGCTTTCGTATCAATGAAGACGGAGTTGACCTATGATTTCCTTATTTTTTGTGTGTGATGTTTTAGAACGCATGCGAATAACTTTATCAATTAAGTGTTTGGTCTCGATTGTACCAATCACATCAAGCATGTCTATAAGAGAGCTGTGTCTTCATGCTGCGATAGTTATGGCATGAAAAGACATTCATCATTGCTTCCCCGAGGAATATTCATACATTTGTCCTGAAGATAAGACAGGGATGCTTCCCTGCACACCATCCTACTGAGTGAATGAATAAGGTTATATGAGACATAGATACTCTCAACATTGGCCTGTATCCCACACAGAAAGCCCTCTTTTTGCATTTTCAGTTTTTTTAACATATTGCACATCCATGAATGTTATAAGATTAGCTGGCGCACTGGGTATAGGCTTGCCAGTAATGTGGTCTCGATTGTACCGATCCTTGCTGTTGTAATGACACAACACCTTCAAGCATACAACTGTAAAGTGACTTGCACTTAAAATGGTGGCTAAGTATTTCCTTGAACCTATGTCGGCAAGGAAAAGAGAAAAACAAAATCCATTTTGTTTTCCAACAATGCACTCAAGCCACCTTCATAGCTTGCAGTTGTTCAACATGTACACTGAATGCCCCAGGATATCACAGCAGTGTCTCCTCAGCTGGTGCTGTCCTTATCTCAGCATCGGCTCCTCTATTCCTAGACAAGCAGGTTTTAGTGTAGGTGGAAACATGGGCTGGCTGGGGTAGTGTAGGCCTGGGCAACTAACTGTATTCATCATGCCGTACAGGCTGATGATGCAGGGAGCTGTTTTCAATGGTCTGGGGAAAGGCCAGTGTAAAAATAGTGGCATGTAATGCATTTTGTATGTAGCCTTACTGTTTCAGGAGAGAGGACCTTGTTGAATGTGGACCATGTTGGAGGTTAATTAAGAGTACATGGAAGTGCCACAGGCTGTGGAGAGTGTACAGGTGTATTGGCTGAATAATGTAGGATATTAACGGGGACAAGGATAGATCGGGGAAAATGGACATCAAAGATGGTTGTCTTGGAAAAGCATTTCTTTTTTAAATGGCACGGTATTTATTCATCAAGATGGTGTAAAAAGTATGCTAATCAGCTGTCAAGGAGAAGTTAAAAATGTGTTTCAAACTTTTTATTAATATGGATTTCTTTTTAAGTAGACATTTTAGGTAGAAGAGAGTTTTAACTTGTGACCAGTGTATAGACATTGCAGTTTGTCTTTCTTCCGCACCGAAAACAAATTATCTTGGGATGAGGAGTTTTGTGAACTGAATCAACCTACTTTGCATTAGCAGGTTGACATTTTTCTGGGTCAGTTATTCCTATGGTATCTTCAGTGTGGGTTTTCACTGAGAGATGAAAGATTGTATTATCATACTGCTTATCTGGTAAGTAGTTTGTACCTACACCACTTCTCACACGGCAAGTGTTAGGCTGGTGCTTCAGACATGGTACATGTAGCAGCATCAGTAGCTGTCACTCCTCTAATGACTGACAGGTGGGCACTTCGCTATCAACAAGGCCAGTTTCACCAGCCATATGGTCTATCTGGTATTCCACATTCAGATGCTTAGTCTCCAGGTGAAACTGACTGAAATTGACCGACTGAAGTTGATTGAATTGAAAAGTGTATGGAAGCCATGATCTGTCATATGTTCTTGTCATGTCTCAAGGCTGTTGGTGTGCATGACTTTCAGTATGGTTGACAATATATTGGGAGAGTAGTAATAAATGGAACTTGATCTTCATAGAAGTTTATTTCTACAGCGATAGATATTAGCATAAGCCCAAGAGCTATCCACCACGTATGGTGTACTTAATGTACAGGCTTAGCAATTCTGACCAGCTCACCAGCGAACCAGCACTTATGGTATACGTATACATGTTGTATATTACATTGTGCTAGGACAGGGATTGGGGAACCCCCAATAATTAATTGTAAGGGTCCTTGCAGGCAATATGAGGGTCCTGTAAAGTAATGATATGGTGTAGTGTCTGTACATTCAGATAGTTTCTCTACAGCCTGGAGTGAATCAATAACCATGTGGACAGTGGTCATGACTGAAGGAGGAAATAACAGACACCCATATTTGTTTATGCGCTGTAGGTACAATGAATATTCAATATCGTGCATCCGTTGGGATGCAGTATATTTTTTTCTGTGTCCATTCTCTAAATACTGGATGCACACTTGTGCGTCATGTCAAACCCTGGGCTAGTAGAACTATCCAGATTAATTTCTATCAATCATGAAGTCATTTTCATGGGCATAGTTTCTTAATGTACAGTTAGAGAATAATTTCATTTACTCTGTGACTGATTTTGATGATTTTATGATTTTTATCATTTGTGAAATGCAGTGTTCACTGCTAAAATAGTACTAGTTTCAAATATTGATGTGTTAATGCTTGATACATTGCTTTTCTGAAACAAGATATAAAATATAAACAAGATCTTTTGATCTTTTGTTGATTACAAGAACTATGATTTATGTTCCACCCAACTGAGGATATATCACACCCAAAACTTTGAATGGAATGTTAACTAAGATTATTATCTTTATTGCAAATATGTTCTGATGGGTTGATGATTGTAATGAAAAACAAAGACAGAGTACAAAGTTTCAGGTAAATGCCAAAGGTAGCTTGACGCTCTAATTAATTGTGATGGGGTCAGTATGAATGAGAGCCAGCCTCATCGGTTCTCAGGAAAAGCAATCTTGTGCTCTCCTGGCTTGCGTAATTATGGGGACTGACAACCGGCAAGTTCCTGTACCACGTTATTCCCACTCGCATTTGTCACCACCAGGACAACTTGTAACTTCTGACGTTGTAATTCCAGTTTAGATTTATACAACTGATATCTGCGATTTTGTTTTAATTTTACATTTGCTGAGTCATAGATGTCTTAAATAGGTGATAGTGAATGAGGACTAGTTAACTTTGGAAAACATTCCATAGATCTTTTATGTGAATGGGGTTGGTGTTTATGGAATGATGGAATGACAAAAATTTAAAACAAAAATGTTCAAGGGATTACTCTATTCGATGTAGTAAGCACCCAGCTCTAATAAGCACCTACGGCAATATTTGCTAATATATTGGCTAGTGAACAATACCAATTAACGCCCCTTCCCATTGATCAATGTACAAAAGACTTATTTATTTGTGTATAATACACACTCATGTGTTATATGCAGCCTTAATTATGGGCAATTAAATTCTGGAAAATATATCTGTCGTGTATAATACACACAGACTTTTCTTTTGTATCATTTCAGGCTGTCAGTATAAACCACAAAATTTACGATCTTTCAACTCTGCTTTTATCTCACCAAATTTTTATTCTAATAAGAGCCCCCTTTTTCTAATTTTGAGAGCGCCCTGGGCGCTTATTACATCGAATATGGTAATGCTATAATGGATGATGGCAAGATGTAAGTGCTCAATTGGTTGTTTAAATGTACTTACTCAGTGGAAAGAAAGATTTTCAGAAATGTGTCCTTATACTTTGGGGCCAGTTGTTTGGTGTTGCATTGCAAGGTTTGTGTAAACCGTATTTGTCTGGGTTTTTTTCATAGCTCCATTATGGCAGAGATGACTGATTAAATTAGAACCATTTTTATGAGACAATCGCCAAATTGTTGTCACAATGCAAATGCTGGAGATGCATTATGGATATCCAAATCAATTATTGGGCACACTGTGCTTCTTGTTAGTATTCCCTGAGGCCTGTACCCCTAAACTCTTTCACACAAGAAAAGATAAAACATGTCTCATTTGTCACTTTCCTGAAGCATAATGTGTGCAGCAAATTTGGCTATTTAGAATAATGGTCTGTCGCAGAGTACAGCAAGTCAAAGTCTATTAGTAGTAACACAATAACATTGGCGGGGATCTTCTGTTGGCAACAAAGCCAGGCAAATGTCACGCAATGCATGGTGTTCAGGACTGGCCCCAGCTTACGAAGTCCTGGCAGTCGCAGTGGAGGATGGAGCTATTGGATGCTGTAACTTGTCTGGGTGTTCATTTGTAGCAATAAACTTATTCCTTGTTACAAGCAATGTGTGGGGTTTATAGATATTTGATAGTGTCAGTATCACTTGTATGCCTAATGATCTGGTGGAATCCCCTTAACAGTCCTACGTACAACCCCCTTAGCAGTGCTCGATCTGAGCACATCTAAGATCTCTGTTGCTGTCAACACCAATTTTCTGGTGGACAATTAATTAACACACTGGGGGGTTGGGGTGAGGTGCGGGAGACATTCTCCAGCATCTGGATGGTTTAGGATTTCTTGCTAACTTGAATAAAGATAAACAATCTAATTTTAGCTACAGTTAATATTCCATGGTTCTCCCACTACGATTTGTTTTACTCTCAACAAGCTGTGTACACACGTGGACATAGAAATATCTTGTGAGAGAATATATTTTATCAGTGAAGTTAATATATTCATCACGCACAGTGCTACATTTATGAGCCTGGATACATCATGAAGTTGGGTGAGTAATGTTTTAAGTTATTCCTTGTGACTTCTGTAAATATATATTTATTTAGAGATGTATATGTATTGAGAAATGATAACATACACACCAGTTACCATTTACTTTCGAGAAAAACAGTTGAAATGTAAATCCAAACAGAATTATCTAACCTAATTATAATTAATTGTATATTTGATAAACTAATTCCTTGATAATGTATACACTCTTTGAAACCATATTGAAACTTAATTTGGGTATGAAAAAACAGCATAATACCAGCAAGCAAACTTTTTCTTTTAGGCTTGCTTTACAAGGATGTTTGGGCTGAGCACAATACCGGTTTTAGTTGATAAGGAGAACAAATGGATCAACATTGAGGACTTCTGTAAATTTTTGAGAACTGAACACCATGAAGAAGACAGAATAAAGATAAAAAAAGAAAATATCCGAAGAGAAGTTGCTTCCTATCGCAATAATTATATCAAGACAGACGGAAATGCAATTTTTCTCAATACAGTTGCAATTGTAAAATACATTTGTCACCACAGTGATGACTTTAGAATATGCTCAAAGATAACACAGAGCATTCACAGCAGTATATTTGGAGGCCAACAGAAAACAAACTCAAGAACATTATTTGACTTATATAAACAGATTGCAACATCACAATTTACACATGATATCAATTACCTTATTGATTACACTGCCATTGAATCAGATGTTCCGAATTTGGAAATATTATACAAGAAGCATTTCACAGAGAAGGAGTGGTCTTACATTTGTTTGTTTGAGTTGCACTTTGCAAATGACATTGTAGCGACTGAGCGTGATAATACCACTGACAAAAAATGGGAATATTTTGGAACAGTTGCCAGTGCAAAACATCTTAGCAGTGCTATACTGAAAACTGCAAAATCCACAATCACAAGACGACTAGACAGATATAGTTCGCACATTGAAGCAGAAGGCATTGAGATATACGCAACATTTCGTCATCGCCCTCATATTGTAGAAAATCAAATATTGAATGATCTAACTAACATTTTCCCTGGAGAAATACTATCAGTCACCTGCGTGAGTTGCCATTGTGTTTCAACCAAAAATCATCAAGATCTTGTGGAGGTGTTTGTGGAATGTAACACAGCAATTGAGGAAAGAAATGCTGAACTTCTACAAAGGATCATTACCAGTAGACTGAATCAAGAGCACTGCTTACAATGTCATCTCATTGTGTTGTTTCCACTTGGATCACTTGAACCATATTACCAAAAGAATGGCCAAATTGCAAGGTTAAGTCTTCATGATGACTTTCGCATGAAGAAACTTCAAAGTGAAAGCTTTCTGCAGCTCAATGCTCTTTCACAAAATGAAGTTACAGAGATTTCCCTCGATTCCCGTGAAAAATGTCGATCTTGTTTCACAGCAAATCTACCGAAACCACTCTCTGTCTCTAACTTTGAAATCCTTAAGGAATGGACTTTGGATGTACCACTGGTTGTGAAAATCGTCTTGGATACATTCATCAACAAAGATACCATTCACCAATCTAATAACACCCAAAAGACCATGAAGAAGAAATTGGAACGACTCTATACAGCTTATGACCTGCTATTGAATACTTACAACAAGAATTTTATCGGAGTTCTGCAGCAGGCAACGACTGATGAGCTTCTAATGAACTACCATAGCATAAGCAATGTCTTCTCAATAACAAGTGCTTCTGGAATAACAACATCTTTGTCCCTTGCTGAAAGAAATTTAACAAGCAAATCCATTGATGACACCTTGTACTTTGCAACCTATATCAAGGAACACCCTCTCACATATAATACCTTAGCAGGTGAAGTGAAGGGCATGGTGAGCATGAGAGGATGCCACATAGTGCTGATGCTTGACAATCTTGTCCGCCTGAAGTACCACAGTGACCCAAGCCCAGGAGAACATCGTTCGAAACAGCTCTGCATGTTGCCAATAACACTGCAAGGCATGCCAAAGGATTCAGTTGAAACAGAATCTTGGCATGATGCAAACATATGCAACGGGACACTTGCATGCCAATGCAAACGACAAATATCACTGTCAAAACCTGAAGCTTTTGATGTCATTCTGAATCCTTCCACACAAGAAACAACCAGTATTGGAATATTTCACAAGATTTGCCGATGGGGAAGTACCCGATTGTGGAGACTACTAGATGGTAAGCATAGTTACTATTGTACTTGTAATAAGTCTTTCCCATTTTACATAAATACTTGAAAAACCTATACTCTGTAATGAGCAGAAAACCAAATACATTTGCCTATTTACAGTTACCTTCTTAGTTCTATTCAAAGTTAATAATGTTCCATCCACAGAATTAAAGGAAGATTGTTACACTTTTCAGATGGCTTGTGTACGAAAACAGCATGGCTACGGACATATTTCAAGGAAATGACACCTGAAAAAAATGAAGATCTTCAGGAAGGCTGTGATGTACAATCCCAGGACCAAATAGATGTTGTTGATTCTGTTGCTGCAGATGTCACAATGTATGATGTGGAATCTCCATTGCAGGTGAGTGTGAGTGCGTGTGCGAGTGTGTGTGTGTGTGTGCGAGTGTGTGTGTATGTGCGTGTGTGTGTGCGTGTGTGTGCATGTGCGTGTGAATGTGTGTGTGCATGTGAGTGCGTGTGTGGGGGTGAGTGTGAGTGTGTGTGTGCGTGCGAATGTGTGTGTGCGAGTGTATGTGAGTATGTGCATGTGAGTGTGTGCGTGTGTGTGTTCATGTGAGTGTGTGTGTGTGTGTGTGTTTTGTGTGAGTGTGCATGTGTGAGTTTGTGTGCATGTGAGTGTGTGTGTGTGCGTGTTAGTGTGTGTGTGTGAGAGTGTGCATGTGAGTATGTGCATGTTAGTGTGTGTGTGTGTGTGTGTGTGCGAGTGTGTGTGTGAGTGTGCGCGCGAGTGTTTGTGCGTGTGTGTGAGTGTGTGAATGTGTGTGTGCATGTGAGTGTGTGTATGGGGGTGAGTGTGAGTGTATGTGTGCGAGTGTGTGTGCGAGTGTATGTGAGTATGTGCATGTGAGTGTGTGTGTGCGAGAGCGTGTGTGTGCATCTGTGTGTGCATGTGTGTGTGTGTGTTCATGTGAGTGTATGTGCGTGTGTTAGTGTGTGTGTGTGCGAGTGTGTGTGTGAGAGTGTGCATGTGAGTGTGTGTTAGTGTGTGTGTGCGTGTGAATCTGTGTGTGTGCATGTCAGTGTGTGTGTATGTGAATGTGAGTGTGTGTGTGAGTGTGTGCGAGTGTATGTATGTATGTATGTATGTATGTATGTATGTATGTATGCATGTATGTTAAAACAATTATATATGAAAAACACAACTAACACCAAAAAAAGGGTGGTCATAATTCAAAAATGTTTTTCTCCTTTAGATTGCCCCATGTGACCTACCAGATTGCATTGAAGGCCAGTCTGATAGTGAGGAAGAGGACTACCTTATTGATATAATGACAGCTGTTGATGTCCTAGAAAAAGAAGCAGCTGGTGATGCCAACAGTGCAGACACAACCATGGATGGGATTGCCACAGGTTTAGATGACTCCCTGCTAGAAACCTCAATAGATCAGTTGACTTTAGATGATGACACACCAAGAGATGAAAACATCATGACTGCATTTGGCTTCCAGAAGTATTCACCCCCTCCTTTGCTTACCAGACATCCACCTCCAGCATCTGGCAGAGATGATGACATAAACAAGCTTAGGGAGATCTTGGATGATATTCTGATCAAGACTGAGCTGGATGATAATCTTGGATACGATGTTTGCCTTGACAGGATACTTTTAGGACCAGACAACAAAATTGGTATGAATTTGTTGTCCTTGATTAAGGAAAACAAAAAGTATGCAAAGTTTTTGCCAGAGTTTCCCCTCTTACATCTGAGAAAGTCCAAGGTGAATACTTTGTTTAGTGCATACAAACATGCTGGCCTTGTGGAGCTGCTCATGGTTATGAGAGATCAAGATGTCACAGAATGGTCAAAGCTACTAACAGCTGATCACATCGACACAGCCACAAGACATGTTAGAAGAATTGCTCAGGCATTGCAAATGGCATTCTTACTGAAATTTATACAGTCTTTGGATGATGATGATGCGAAGATAATCACATGGCAATTGATCACAGGAAAGTCAACTACTGCCTCTGAGACATGGGATGAACGAATGATGCAATTCATGGATAAAGGAAGGCAAATGAATGCTACTTTTGCCCTCCATTATGACATGATGACACACTGCAATGAAGTAGTTGCTATTTCAGTTTCAGAACGGCTCGGGGGCTCCAAAGGATACAGTCTCCTATTGGGAACTGTAAAGTCATCTTTGAAGTTTTCTTTCTTGAATGGTGCTACCTCGTATGCTCCCTATTGTGCAAGGCTACTGGCTCATCACTATACAGCAGGCATCTTCCACCAGAAGCTAAAGGAGACACTGTACTCAACACCTATTGGGAACAGTACGGTAAATTTTGCTTGTGATACCAAGAGGGAGATGGACCACAAAGATGCACTGAAGGGATTTAGATCGGGCTCATCTCTTGAATCTGCTTCAAGAAGGATGTCGCTTATTGATGCGTTCAATGATATCCATTCCACCAAGGAGAAGACCAAAGAAAATGACGGAGTACAGTGGTTATTTTCAAACGTAGATGCTGAGCACATTTTCAGGGTAGTGGAAGTAATTTTACGCCAGAATTCTTTGTCTTTGGAGGCCTGTACCACTCCATTCAACATGTATTCTGAAAAGAGGTCTTTACTGTCCAGAGAAATTCTTGATGATGACACCAGAGCAATTGGCGAATATCTGATACAAAAGTTCATTTGTCATGACCAACTGTTTGGTTTATCCTCTGCTGATGTTCCAAGCCTAATGACAGTGGAAGGTCCTAAACCACTGCTCAGCAGAGTGAAGAGATCCAAAGGTGTTACCATCAAGAGGACAATCAAAGCTTCTAGATACGTCCAACAGTCTGAACGAGATGAGAAAGAAGCGAAACGATCCAAGGCCATCAGACGGGAAGTTAAGCAAACGGATTGCCTTTCCTCAGAAATGAACATGTGCCAAGCACTCGTGAAACCAGACTGCAGCAAACCTAAGGTCCAGAAATCAACTTCTATGAAGAATGCTCTCATGAAATGCATTGAAGATTGTCAGGCAGGAAACAGACATGGTGTCATTGAGTCTGTTAAAGGACCCTTGCCAATATGGTTGACAGGTAATGTAAAGTTAGTTACCCTTGAATTTGCTGGAGTGAAATTTAAAAGTAAAGTTATCACAGGAAAGCAATATCTGCACTATGTACAAAATGCTATATTGCGTCCCCTACCGTCAAAAATGCCAAATTTGGAGAGAATAGTGCTCTGTGAAGAGAAGTATTCCTTCACTCCCGATCAGTTTAAGGCAGGCACAAGGCAACAGAGAAAGAAGGCCTGCAGTGTATCTTCTATTACCCATCTGAAACCAGCTGATGATGCCATTACACAGCAACGATTTCAACGAGATGTCATAACTGGAACAACATTTGGGAAATCTCTCATTAGCAAGTATGTTGCAGCTAACGCTAAAGACCTGCTATTGCCACCAGGCATTACACTTGACATCGACAGTGAACTTGAAATGCACACCTGTACGTGTGATGGAGCTTGCACATGCAAACATTATGCAACGCCAATCCGTTGTACATTTGACAAAGAAAGTCAAAAACCAACCATTACAGCTCTGGTGGATGTTCAACAACGTAAAGGTGAAGCAGAAATGTCACAGGTAGACTGGCTAATAGCCAGCAGATCTGATCTCAAAGCAGGCGAAAGAGTTGTCAGTTTGATTACATCAGGTGACATTGATGCTGTCTGCATTCATCTCTATGCCATATCCAAGCACTGGCCTCGTGATGACAATGGCTCTTTTATAAATGAAGTTTTTGTGGTTCTGCAGAAGCCACATATGCTTCATGATATCTACAACATCACAGCCATCATTCAACTTTTTGAGGACAAATACCAAGATCCAGACATAGGAGTGAAGCTGGCATTGGGTCTCTGCATTGGAGGGAATGACTTCATCCCCAAATTCAAAGGTATCTCACATACCCAAATTTTGAAGACATACCTATCCAGCAGTCACTTCAGGCAAAATCTTTTCCAGATTTCGAAAGGAACACAACCCTCAATTGACAAAGATATTTATGAAGATTTCGTAAAACATCTCTACTGTCCAAAAAATGTATCTCCAAATTCTGTTACCGTAGAAGAAGTAAGAGCGGTGAGCATGAAACTGAAAAAGAAATCTGATGACAGCTTTATCTCCCAGCTTGAGCTCAGAAATGCCGAAACATGGATGCCACCTACCAGTGCTCTCCATCGCCTAGCTGACCTGATCCAACTCCAGGTAGAGTACCTGGAGACAGCAGGATACCATGATGCTGATCTGCCGGATTTCATGGCTTCCTCATGCCTCAAAATAACAAAAACAGGAGAGGTCGAATATGACTTTGGACCAGAGGTCCATATGAATGTACAGGACATCCAAACTAAAATTAAAGATGGCAAGAGAAAGCAAGAAGATACTCCACAGAAAGGACAAAGGAGGAAGAGACAACTTACATCCACACCCAGAAAGAAACCTTGAAAATATAGTCCGTACCTTCATTGACATCATCAGACTTCAGATGTCACTTAACTATTCAAAAGACAATGTTGATAAATATTTAGAGGAAGATGTTATACATACCAAAGTTGACAATGTGAACAACATAATTCAGCATTTTGTTAGTACTGCTTCCTTCAAAGAAGAATTCAACACATTTCACAAACAGTTTCTATCACACAATCAGGACATGACAGTTCATTTCTTGTGGATAGTGAAAATGAAAAGACATTTTATGCTCATATTATCACAGTGTATTTCAATAGTCAGTATTTTGTAGATATTTGTGCCTTGTATTTGTAACATCTACAATATGGATAGATATGTATCTTCTCATGACCAATTTGTATAAAGCAGAACATGTTTATCAAAATCATACTATCAGTTTGTGTTTGTACTAAGCAATGTACAGACATTTAAATCAGCATATGTTATGGCCAGACAACAGGCAGTACATGGACATGTTTTCACTATGTTGTGGAAAGTGATACAGATGATACTGTCATGAACACTTTGTACCACCACACAGTCGTGTGAATTACCATTATTTTATGTACTTATTTTATGAACACTTAACGCTGTAATAGTATATGAACATGCCATTTTTGTCGATGATTGAAAACGGCAGACACATGTATGTCATAGTGCATCAATGTGCACTACATGATTCACGGCTCGGGAAGATCCGGTGTACAGAAACCTATGCTTGCCGTAAAAGGTGACTATGCTTGTCGTAAAAGGTGACTATGCTTGTCGTAAAAGGTGACTATGCTTGTCGTAAAAGGTGACTATGCTTGTCGTAAAAAGCGACTAACGGGGTCGGGTGGTCAGGGTTGATAACTTGGTTGATGCATGTCATCCCAATTGCGTGGATCGATGCTCATGATGTCAGTCACTGGATTGTCTGATCCGGACTCGATTATTCACAGACCACCGTCATATAGCTGGAATATTGCTGAGTGCGGCGTTAAACAAAAAAAACATAATTGACACATCATATCAATCCATGATCTAAATGGGTTCTTTCATTGACTGTATGAAGTGCCTTATAATTTTTTTCTTTTCCAAAATCATAATTCACAACGATGTGTATATGTGTAAGTATATGTAAATAGTTAACCGAATCTGTTTGCAATAAGTTTAGCACATTGTTCATACAATACTATTTGATGCTGAATAACTTTCAGAAAATACATGCCAGAGCAACGTCACTGATTCCCCACATGCAAATCGTAAATTTGCTAAGTATGTTTACATGTATTTGTTAACAATGTTCTGAAAATGTTATGAATTTGATGTTATTAAATGAATCTTATGAAATGTTATCAGTTGAATGCTATGAGGTGATCACTGCTAATACAAATCAATGCTGTAAATACGTGTATTGTCATTTGTGTGTCCAAGATGGCGGATACATATACAAACATATAAAACGAACAACGGATATAATGAACTGATTTCTCTGGTCCCTTGTAGTTCGTTATATCCATGTTCTACTGTACTCAGAAGTTCATGCTCAGCTGTGTGCGTTCTGTTTTAAATTCATTTGATTTTTCCTAATTAATACATATTTATTGAAAGAACAAACCCTACTCTTTGCCTGGAGGACGGACTTTAGGTTCTCCCCTATTCCATTTACATTACAGAATGTTCATGCAAAGAAAATTTGCATCTCTTATCTAGGCCTTTTTAATATTTTTATTCAATGGTGTATGTCAACTTTCCGTTATAAGTAGAAGTGTACACCCTGCTCCCTGTGTGGGTATTTTTGAACAATAAATCTTCTTCTAATGTATAAAATATTATTGAATAGTTGCAAATTTTGGTGTAACTGTAAATCACTCCAATTCGACATAAACCATCAGTTCAACATTATACTCATTAATTAATCAACCATGTAATAATAAATAATAAAACCACTCATTCAACTTGCTGAAAACACAGGCTACACAGAATAGTAAAGAATTCCTCAAATGACACATCTGGAAGCAAGGTCGTAGCACTAATGAGAAAAGTCAAGGAATGGGGTCAAGAAAGGTCGTATGGTAAGGCCTGTTGGCTGAAATTTATTTTGACACTTTACAACAAATACAAGTGATAGCTTATCGGGGCAAAATGCTGAGGAGACTGGGTTATACGTAGGACTGTTAACTCTGTGAATGTGTCGGGGCCAGCTTGGAAGTTTCTAACCTCATGTGTCAGAAAATAGATTTAAAATATTGATTTTTGCAGTAAAGGGTTTTTGTCCTTTCAATTTGTTGAAGAACAGGATGTGGGGTTAAATTCACAGAAGCTGATTTTTTGTTTTGTAAAAAAAGTAAGTTTGAATTTTATTTACTAAATCGTAAGTATTGTTTGTTTTCCTATTATTATGAATTTGAATTTTTTGTGTAAAAAAAATTATTTTGTGTAATTGTCTGAATCTTGTGCCCTGATTGGATGGACTTTTTTTTACTAAGTGCAGATTACAGTAGACTGTGTTAATATAACAAAGTAAAATTTCTACTTGATAAAAAGATCATGATGTATGAAATAAAAGAATGTTAAACAACATTGGCACCATTGGTTTCCATTTGTCTGAAGTGTGATGATATATTTAGCTGCATTCCGTGGCCTGGTTTAACCCCATGATTGCATGTGGCCAGGATGTTGATTTCATCATGTGTTCAGCAATGTACATCCTTCACTTTGTGTTTTGACAGCTGTGGAGTCTATGTAAACACAGTGTCATTGATCCCCTCAGATCTATTGCAGTGCTATTTACCATCTTATTTCCCATTGATTCTGTTCAAAATGATGGCCGTCATTAAAACTAATGATCTCATTACGATGGTGACAGCAATGATGTACATTTCACATTTTATGGATCATGGGGAGTGAGGTGTTTCACCTCAGGGTGTGCTCCAGTTAAAACTCCTGCCCATATAGAGGCGAGGGTACAACTAGGAATTGGTGCCTATCGGTCAGAATCATGACTTGTAATAGATAGCGGATATTAGATAGTTTGCCTTCGGCAGATGATTGCAGACACGTTTGTCTTGTGGCCTGAAATTAATTTTTGGTTGTCACAGAAAACTATTTGTTCAGAGTGATTATATAGTTTTGGCTGGGTGAAAAGTAACAAAATGATACTTAAGGGTGGTTTGGTAGCACAGTGGTTAAAGATTTTGCTCATTATGTCTAAGACCTGGGATTACTTCCTTGCGTTGGACCAATGCGTGATCACCATGTCCCTGCCAGTCTGGAATATTGATAAGAGTGGCGTAATGCCATATCCACTCATCCCCATTGAACAATTGAGTCATTGGAATAGTCATGAAGAATCTCATTGACCTGATATTCATTTTGATTAGATGGAGACAGATAGCTGAAAGGTGCATGTTAAATTAAGTTACATCGTGTTTCATACCTTGAATCTTTTTACAAAACCAGGACATTCTGGATTTCTTGGCCCTCATTACTGGAACAACAACTCCCTCAAAATGAAGATGTTATCCCCGCTATTTGTGTGAAATAAGAATTTTGTTTTTCTTAAAGACTGCCTTTACTGAATTATCTTGTCACAGTGTCCCCTGGGATAGACCTTAATGAATAATTGGGTTAGTTAGTGGCCTGGAGTCTGTGACAGTTTGGACAGGCTCTCCTGGGTGAGGGCTTGAATGAGTTAAAAAGGCCTTCGGTCAGATGGAGGTGATTCCTCGGTGGAACATACACACTCATAGGGGTATCACACACAGATCAAAGGAACCATAGTGATACAGTTTCAGTCAGTTCAGGGAGTCGGTCTCAGTGCCCATTGTGATTCCCACAACCCTAAATGTTCATTTGGGTGCACCTCAGGTCTTTGGCCTCGACATTCCTTTGTTCCAATGTACAGTTAGGGAAGGTGTATGATTGTTCTTTTGATGGAATCGAACGCTCATGTATAATTAGAGGGAGGCTAAAACGATTATTTTAAGCATACATCCTTTTCTGAAAATTAATAAATGATAACCCTAGACTATCGTTTCGAGATACTTATCTTACTTCTTCTTCTTTTTAAATCAGATATTTTTTTCATGCTGATCTCCTGACCCGCAGAACATGTTACCAGAACAGAAGTATTCCCTTTTTGAGTGTTATCATAAAATAAAATTTTGTTTTCTTCAATGCAAAGTTTATTGGAACAATCTGTAACTTGTGAATTCTTGACACCAATGGTCCATTCATAGTCACTAGAATGTTAATGTGTAACACATCTTACAGTTGCTAGGGGTTGGCCAACTTTGCCAGAATTTGTATAGTTACCAGAACTGTGGCATGTCAGAGTGACCTCTCAGTCCTCATGTCATTACTCCCCCCTGGGGTATATGCATGCAGTAATATCTTCCACATAAGTGAAAGATCCTGTCAGCACTTGGTACCATCTTCATCCCTGTATGTGGTTAATGTGCTCGTAGGGATGATGCAGGGACCTGTTTCATCCAATATTTGGCTATTGGGTTTTGAAGGTCTTTCTGACCTTGTCGAACCCTTCATGGGTTAGATGCTAGAGCATAGTCTTGTCTAGTCCTTGAAAGGTCTTGTTTGTACCCGAGTGTGACCTCCTTGGGGAGTGCTTTATGACCAAGGGCTGACAAACTTGGCTCTCTTTGCGGCCACAATAAAAGGAATCAATACAATACAGGAGATGAATTTGCAAACAGTCATGGGAAGTAGTTGTGATGATGGTCCAAAATTGTTTAAAAACTTTATTATTTTTTAATGAATCTAAGTATCCTTTATTTCATGGATACTAGTTTTCTTTTTTTACATTGTATTGAAGTTCATCAGAGGACTGTCAAATCATGGTATCTGAGGTATCTTTGTTTTGATATCCTGGGCCCACTTGCACAAAACCGTCTTAGCATTAAGATTATCTTAAGTCCATGTTAAAGTATGGGAGTTACAGTCAAATTAGCACTAAGATCGCTTTGTGCAAGTGGGCCCTGGAGATGATTCTACGTATTGATGGTAAGGATGTTTAGGGTGTTGAAAAAGTTATGTTATGTTTGCAGGAGGCAATGAAGGAAAAAAGTCATAATGAAATGAATACTAAACCATTTGGTTTAGCTTGAATGGATCCTATGAAGTTGGATTGTGCGAGCATCCTGTCAGTTCCTATGCTGTCTCAGAATACTCATGCAACCATGTTTTGCATGATCGCATCTTGTCTGAACAAAAGAGAACTGTTAGACATTGATTGGTATCGCTGAATGACATTTCTGGATAGAAAACATGAAATTGCTGTGGAATGTTCAAGGCTTGCTACATTTAACTGACAAGTCTGCATATTTGATATTTTCTTCATGAGAATCCTGCTTCCATTATGAGCACCCTGTAACATCAGTGTGTGCCATCCGGAAATGTTTGGGGAGTATGTTGATGTATCACTGAGTGCTGAGAGGTTCTCCCCCATAATTTATTTAGGCATTGTGAAGTAGGGACTCGGGGAACGTGCGAGGGTCAACATCAAGTGCATCTTCTTACCACCTCGCTATTTCAACTGTTGAGAAGGAGGTAAAAGAATCCCTCTTCAGATCGATTATGGAGGTTTTAGGGATCAGAAATACAGAAGAGATAAGTACATGACAAGATTGATATTCAATAAAACAGAATTCTTGTGTAGGTGTTTTACTGGAATGTGTACTTCAGGAAATCAGTTTTTAGATTTAAGAAACATTGTGGGGTGGGAATTGTATGCAGTTCATGCAGTTCAAGGCCTGTTCCATATCCCAAATATCATCAAGACTTTGTTATATGTATCCATAAGATAAAGGAAATAGATAAGATATCCCAAACCTCTTGAAAATCATGCAAATGGAACAACTTTGGTCCACTACCTATAGATAGAACCCAAATGTAAGTTGGCTACACTGCGTGTAAATGGAGACGTAAATGAAGCTAATGAAGAAGGCTTAGTCTGGATCTGGCCTAAGCCTGCTGGGACATGGGAATCTGCAGTATGGTATGACTAACAGAAGAGAGTGGACAGCTCTGCTGGACAGTGGAAGGACATCGCTGACCAGTCTGATTCATTACTCAGACAACACCGCAGTATGTCCTCAAGCGCTGGACAGTCAGATATCTGCTTGTGTTAAATCCCCTTTGGCTTTCGATGATCAGCAAGCTCTGGAGACATTGATCTGAACAACTCGTGGGAACTCTTAAATGTGACCAGAAAGCAATTTTTGTCTTTTACATCAATGGTGTTTAAGAAACAGATCAATCATTTTGTAATAAATTCTAAGGTTTGACATTTCTAGATGGTCTTCGAGGTCAATCATAAAAGAAAAACCTTTGTTAAAAATGTATTAGTCTACAATTCAAGCAAAACATACATAATTATTAACTTTTTATTCTCTTCATGAAGTAATTTTCTTTTTTCATTTTCTTTCCTTCAAATTCTGCTTCTCAAATTACATCATACTGTTTGCCCATCAATGCCAACATTAGATGAGCCAGACTTGAATGATGCATTTAGGAAGAGAGAACCAATATCACTGACACCTCTAAACAAGTTTTATTCCTGTAATAAAACTTCCTGGGAATCATTTAAAAAATCTCCGTCACTCATATGAAATCCAAAATGTCAGATGTGACGTGTATTGGGAATCTGTAAGACGGCCTTTCCTATAAAGACGGTGGCCCAGGGCTGGGTGAGGTGAACTCATATCCTCAGCAATATTACAAACTAAATCAATAGTTACTCATAAATAGAAACAGTTCTGTTTCCTACTTGTTAAGGAACGTCCTCATCAGTAGCCACGCTCTGGTCTTGGCACAGAAGGAAACCAGCTTTCACTATGAAAGGCTTGAGGACACTTACAACTTGTATTTGTTTAGCTTCAGGAAGTGGGCATTCAGGGATTCTGGCTTTTTTGGGCTTTGTATTTTTTCCCTTCAAAAGTCGATATTTTTCCAAGGGTAATAAGTTTTGGATTGAACCGATGTTGAATAATAACTGGTTACCTGCACATTAATTATCCTGAAAGGAGGAATACTTGATGAATTGTTGTCAAGTTTCAAAAGCCATTCTGTTGCATGGTTACATGCTTTGGTCAGAATGGTGTATGGGGTTGTGTCAAGGAGGGTTTTATTGAGGTTTGGATGCTCTCCCCAGAATAGATGGCTAGTTGAGAGGCAGGATACAGCGATATCAAGCTGGGAATTGCCAGATCAGAAGGGAACTTATCAGTAGTATGTCTGTTCTAGATATGATGTTCCTGTCACAGTGGGTGGTTTGGGCCCCGTTCCACAAAGTGATCTCAGCGCTACTACTATCGTAAGCCTGTGTTAAAGTATGGAAATAAAAATCACTTTAGTGAGGAGATCGCTTTGGGGAACGGGGCCCTGGAGATGAAAGAGGTGATACTGCTGTTATTTTGTGTTTTACTCTAAAGAGAATTAGTATGTTACAGGAAGACAATGATTGGGTCCTTTGGCAATCATTCAAAACCCCTGTGTGTGTGTAACTCCAAATTTGATGAAGTGCATTAATCTGCAGTCTCACCCAGACTGAGACAATAGCATGGTTTGACAACCACTGATTTCAATGTCTAGATCTACACATCTAGCCAAACCAAATACTGAAACAGTTTCTAATATTAACATAATTTATGTTATTAAGTCAGTTTACTGCTTGGGTTAAATAAACACATATTTTGATCTACTTCCGCTCACATATCATTGCAATATTATAATGATGGCACCAGGTATTTGTGATGCTTTATTGATCTTAATAAATCCCTTTATTTAATTCAATACTTTGTGAAACATCAATTGTTTATCGAAACTCAAGGTCTTTGAACAGACTTGTGAATAGATATACTTTTTTTCATATAATGTGATAAGGCAAAGCGGATATGGTAGGCAGATAGTTTCAGAAATTATTTGTAATATGCTGTCTGTCACATTAATCCAGTTTTAATTGACACTAGCAGCTGTTACTTTGACGTAATTTATGGTTGTTACCCATCCTTGATTGTCATTCTAGAAGACTGTCTAGGACACTGACATCCATTGTCCTTGTCATACATGAGCGTTAAATGTCAAGAAATATTTGTAATCTAGGAGAACATTATTGGAAATGCATTCTTCAAACCCTTGACAAGATGTAATAGAAAGTTGACAAGAAGAGAATTATGAAGTAATAAATGTTACTTCGAAACCATTGCACATTAACTGAAATATTGTTGTTATAATGGATAGTTGTTGATGATGATACTATACTATATAAGAATGCTGCATTAAAACATAACATTGTATTAAATCTATTTATAGTCATTATTTGTCTACACAGTTAAAGTCATTATGGCAGTAGTTAAAATGGAATCATTTTAATGATATGAATATTGTGATGTAATTGATACAGGATGATGGGGTTGAGTGAACCTTTTTTCTTGCTGAAAGGGTTAATTAACTTTTTGTTTTTGAAGATATATAACTTTTATGCTTTAGCTCATGGAGACGCAATAATTTCTGTCAAAAATGTAGGTTAAGTTTTTGCTGGGTCATGATATTTATTTGCAACTTACCATAAAGCTCGACGATCATGCCAAGAGGCATGACAAGTAGAGAGACGAGGAAATCGGCGATGGCCAACGACATTAGGAAATAGTTGGTCATGTTCTGGAGGCGTCGCTCCCAGCACACGGCCAGACACACCAGCAGGTTGCCCATCGCTGAAAACAGGATGATGATGAGGAGCCCGAAGATACCCCATCGTAGGCTGGGTTCCTCTGCTATTTGAGTCCGATTCCTCTCTGTTAAATTCCATGTCAGATATGCAACTCTTGTCTGGTTCCAGTCGTTAATTCCATGACTACCATTCATACTGTACATCACAGATATCTAGGTATCTACTCAGCTTTATAATCCCAAATGAAATATTCCTGTCATTTTCATCCCAGATTGAACCCAACTGACACCAGGCTATCGAAGCAGTCTTCCTTCTGGTGACAGGTTGTGAATCCAATGCAAACCAGTAGCTGGTGTAAGCTGTGACACTTAAACTGTCAGATGGACCATCTTCTCTGCTGGCATGATTGGATGCTAAAGATGTTATCCTTGCTATTCATAGTAAATCAAGGGCACAACACTTCAACACAACCCTGGTTATTCTGGTAGAAGCTTCTAATTGCTACCTCAGATAGCCCGATACCCAGTTCCACTAGCTGGCTGGATGAAGGCTGTTTGATATCATTGATAGCCCAGCTTGATTAGATTAACACTGGTACCGCAAATGTTCATTATACTGTTTCCAAAAGCATGAAAATTCTCTAACTTTATAAATATTCACCTGAATTTGATTTACATGAATGATTTTCAAACACAGCTTTAAAAGCGATTGACTTTTTCAAGACACATCCGTTGAATGCCGAATAAACAAATCACTGATTTTGTAATGAACACTCCTCCGGCATGGTTATGGGATGACACAATCTGGTGGAAATTTGCCCGTGCACACAGATGCTGCGTACATGAAGCCAGAGACTCTTCAGCACTACAGGCCTTGTGACTATCTACGCTGGCAGTCAGCGAATGAATGAGAGATACACTGCAGAGCCCTCATCTTTAAGGACGATAGCCTCCCATCCCTGTACAGCCTGCTATCATTGTATCAGGGCTGGAGTGTGTTCTCTGTTACCTGCTGGTAGGTGTGGCAGTGCACTACCCTCGTGCCAGCAACCAGCGACCCGCCAAGACTAGTTTACCATTCCATGGATTTGTCAATATTGAGCTGTATTGATGTTGGGAGACACTTAGGACTACTTGGTCGTTAGGCAGAACTAGTCTTACAGTATGTTCGGGGATTGTCAAGATTAAGAGACTCTTTCTTGTGTTTTAGGAGGGAATGAAGTGCTTGTGTGATATTGTGGTGCATTGATTAGCAGAAGATGGAATGTTGTCTGGGGTTAATTGAGGATACCTTTTTTAATTCGCTCTTTTAGGAAGAAAACTAATGAATTTGTTAAAAGTGGGCTCTTTGTTACGTGTAATTCTCTTTTTCACTCTTTGAAGCATCGTTTTCTATTGATTTGATCTCTGGCAGAAGTTAAATGATTCATTGGCGAAGAGTTTCGAGGATGGCGGTTAATGAATTCTGTTCTCTGTCGTTGCCTTGTGATTTGAATTAAAACTCAACTCACTTTAGACTGCAATGCTTGATTGCATATTCTGTAAAACTTTGACACTTTCTAATCCAAGATCACTGATCAGTCTATAGAGTTGTATTTATTCACAGGGCTAGAAAAACTGTAAGAATCTGAGGCACTCTTGGAGCTACCGTATTTGCTCAACCTTTGCGCTGTGTAGTTTTTCCATCACCTCGGAGAGCAGCGGACGACATAATGGATGAATACGCTGACATGATTACACAGGATTGCATTAGCTCCCTTTGTATTGAATTAGCTGAAACTTAACCGAGAGACAATTTGTACTCCCTTACGTACAGACTCTCCATAGGGACGAGGCAAGCTGTTGCAGAGGATGGTCGTGATTGCTACGATGCACAACCATGTTTTTGAAGTGCTGTCAGCGTGACAGTAATGATATTTGATTTTTGAAGATATCTGTTCTTTATATGACTTAAGAATTTATAAATAGAATTCTTTTTGTTAAACTTTTTCATTAAGAATTTTCTTTTCATAATTTTGGTCTATATTGGTGTAAATAAAGATGTAATTGCTGGCTGAACAGAAGAAAGGTTGTGAACATTTGTGTCATGGGCAAAATGTCAAGGATACATGGAGCATTAAGCGTTTGAAAAAGTTTGTTGCACATAACAGTTGCTTAAAATGATATGTTACAGTTCATGTATGAATCAATGTCGTTGGTGTTTTTCCCAGACTACAATATCCTTGTGTCACGTGTTTCAGTTTTTAATGTCTTTTGCAAACTGATCTGTAACTGTTTCTACAGCAACATCAAACCCACACACTTTTTCCCTTTATTGTCAAATGGTTGCCATGATATGTTCAGCACTTTAGAGGGCATTTTGACAGACAAAATTACAGTGAGAAAGCAGTGGTTAAAATTCAGATTAATTCCAAGAATCTAGAAGGATTGGCAAGTGTGATTATATTGCCAATCGGGTTAAGAAGTTGTGAGTCCAGGTATTTCTCTGGACTGAACAATTAAGACAAATGACTACAGTGGAGAATGATTTATACTCATTTTATTTTGATGGCCCATTGGAATATTTATGGAACTTATCTGGCACCTGTTGGGGGTGGATACTGGTGGCCCAGTCATCTAAGTCGCTGTGATTCGCCATGCAGAGTTGTGTCCCTTTGGCACACCAGAAACCGATGATTGTGGGTTCGACTCGAGGTTCACCCCGTTTATGTTTCTAGGTTTATCAGCACCATACCCACGCTCGTGGGTTTCACCAAAGTGGTAAACGTCTCAGACTTGCATCCCTTAGGGCTTTCCTCCCACATTAAGCTCACACGCCGCGATATAAGTGGAATAATGTTAAAAGCGGCGTTAAACTCACTCACTCACTCACTCACTCACTCACTCACTCACTCACTCACTCCTTGCAAGTGGACATACACATACTGCTTGATTTTGTTCTCATCCTCGTTGACAATTAGCCAAGGAAAGTTGTTCTTCCAGCAGGGAAAGATCTTTTGTTTTCCCAATTAATTATGAAGAGGTTGCCATACTGGTGACTACGACAAAACTCTCTACAGGAATTCAACATTCACATTGCACTGTTAAATGACCAACACCTGTTCAAAATTCAAGCAAAACCTTTTCTTTTTGATGCTGTGATTGAATGCACAATTTAAATTGGGTGAATCTACAATGAGTTTAATAGCAAAAGTAGATTACACTCTCAAATATCTTCAGCAGTATTGATCCTAATTAAATATCTTTATGTTACTAAGCAGTCGGAACATTTCGCAAGATTATGAATCTGTAGTTCATATTAGAGATTCTACTGTGCAGCTAGGAGACAAGGAAATGGTAGGAGGGATTGTGGGCACTATTGATAATATCTGTCACAGACATAAGTTATCAATCACCAGTCCGCTGCAATACTGACTCTGTAACAAGAGTGAGAAATGAAGGGAATTTTATTTGTTATGTCAGATGTATGATCTCAGTTGTGGGTGATCTCGGACTCATAATATAATTCATATCCTTTATTTTTGTAAAGGGTTATTAATTACATTTGCTGTGGATAGTTGTGTACCTAACTGTCAGATCTGCTGCTGGTCTGAGTTTGAATCCCAGATCTGCCTTGACAATGCCAGCCATGCTTGGGGGTTTCACAAAGAGTGCGACCCGTGAAGATCCGGGGTAGAATAGGTCTTCAGCAACCCATTCTTGCCGTAAAAGGCGACTATGCTTGTTGTAAGAGGCAACTAAGGGGATCGGGGGGTCAGGCTCGCTGACTTGGTTGAAGAATGTCATCAATCCCAATCGCGTGGAATGATGCTCATGATATCAATCACTGGATTGTCTGGTCCAAACACGATTATTTACACCCCCCCCCCCCCCCCCCCCCCCCCCCCATCATATAGCTGGAATATTGCTAACACATGGGGATAAGAGTGAAATGCTGTCCAAGCTGTGTCATCAGTGTCTTGTCAGTCTGGTCCTGCTCAATCCTAGACGCAGGGCTTCAGTAGAGTGTCAGTCAGTTCACTGACGTTATGTGAAGTTACTAACGAGCACCCTGTGTGATACACTACAGGTGATCAGAGGAACTCATCCGAACCGTCAAGGGATAGATGATACCATTCATTGAGAACTCTGTAGCTTTGGCATCCAGATATATCTGCATTACACAGTGGAGAATAAAATATGGGGAGTTCATTCATTTAACTCTTTTGATGTGTCTACTCTGGTTTCATTTGGATGGACTAACAAAAAAGCTTCTTTGATGTTGAGCATCCAATTTAGCAAGAGGAAATTACCCTGACTCTCCTATGTTGCCTTTTTATCATTACAAATAAGATTCACTTGCGATATTCACTTGATTTGAACAGATTTGATTTTGTTGATGGAGATGTTATAAACAGTTGGTTAGATTCTTTTTGCTCTTGAAATCTGAAAGGACAAATGTGGGTGTCCGCTCTTTGTAAAATATTTTGGCTGATCATCCAGTTTTTGAGTGATATGTGAAATCTGAATTTCAAACATTTTAGAATCTAATTATTAAGAATGTATTATCGGTAAATTGAGGTTCATTTTTTTCTCGATAAGTGTCACATTGTCATTTTTTATGCTCAATATATCGGGTGATTTCAAAAAGCGATTTTTATGATGTGTTTAATGTTATATACTTGCCAAATGCCTTCGCTGCCCAGGAGCATGCATCTTGACCAAGTAAACATTATGTTGTACCAGCATCTTGTTTTGTTCCGTTTATGAACTTCTGTTCGTACCTTAATGTATCAGATTGCTTCTGAATTCAAAATTTAGAATTATACAAAATACCGTGATACGTATCACAATAAGGCCTTGTGCATCACAAAATATTGTGTTACACTTTAAACCTCCAATACCCATCCCTACTATTTTTCTGTTAGCTTCAGATATCAACAGCATACATCATATGGATATATGAAGCTAAATCTGTAGCAAGGTCATGAGGTCTAAGGTATTCAACAGATCAACATGAATGACAGGAAATTTCAGTCTTGTTGATAATGATACAATACGATATTGATTTAAAATGTATCTGTCTGCTACAAAATCAAATGCTGTTAGGTGAAGGGGATTATTTGTGACATACGATCCACCATAGTGAATGGAGAAACGAACACGATGTCAAGCTTTATCACGGATCTATATCCCCGGAGAGCTTTAGGGACTTTCCAAGGGATTAGCAGCATTGTCCTGTCATAGGTTTGTGATTTTCAAGTCTGGAATACTCCCACGATGGGAAATTCAACAAGATTTGTCTGAATGTATTCATGCACATCTTTCATAACCAGTTATCCTCTTACTGAGGAGATACAATCTGTTAGGCAATCCCACCGTCCACTTTGATTCGGAGCTTGAGTAGGTCATCCAGTGGTCGGAGCTGGCCTGCAGTGGGACTAAGTCGTGCCACTGGAAAATCTTACTGAGAGGTTTTATTAGTGGTATGTTGGTACATTTAACAAAGTAATAAGACTCCATAAATCTCATAAAATGCAGTTTTGCCAAATCTGGATTAAAGGAAAAGTTTGGAGGCTATTTGGATGCTTGAATCATCTTTAGCTAATTGCCAGGTTTGGAGGGATAGCCTAGTGGTAAAAATGTTCACTTGTGAGGACAAACACCAGGGTTGATTCCCACAACCATTAAGCTGATGTCCCCAGCTGTGAGAGTGTTTGAATATTGCTAGTTTTGTTACTTATATTATAAAATACTTGTAACTGGTAGACACATGCATTTTCTATCACCCATGTTTGTTTGCTATTAATATATTGTATACTCCCCAGAGAGTTGAGAATGATAACCGGAATGCGAACAGATCCACTGGTCAGGGAAAAAATGAAACTGCATTTGAGCAGATACTAGTACCTGGATTCCTGTGGTATGGAAATGTATAATAATAATAATAATGATATAGCTGCACACAACAGCATTACTATTTGAAAAATAGGATGATAAGCTCAAAGCAAGCAGAACAAAAACTTAGCTTGCATTTGTATGGTTAAATATGATTAAACTTGGAAATTGAATATCAAATCAATTCATCTGAACATAAAAAAATGAACATCAACGTAAAAATAGTACTTGGAAATAGGGCTTCCATAATGGTTTGCAACAACCTCATCAGTGACATCCATCGGTGCCCCATTTCAACTAAAGTGTCATATTTTCATAAACTTTGGTAACTAAAAATAACGTTAACTTGCGATTCAAACTCTTGTGGGGGAAACATGCCCCCAAATCTCTGTTATTTTGGAGAGGCGACTACAACGGGGGTCTGAAAAACTTCAAAGCCATTACTGAGGAGGGAGCTTGTGCCAATCCCTTCCATATTAGCAGAAGGTGTTCGGTATTGCATTCTTGATGTAGATTTTGCTGTTTGTTTGAACATAGTTAGTTTTATGTTAGTCAGGTTTCTTGTGTGCTTCAGTGAGGAGTGGTTGCCAGTCTGCAGAATTGTAATATTGTTTCTGACATAGCGTCCTGACAAACTGGGAAAATAATCCTACATGTCTCTTCATTACCAGGTCGGTATCATCTTCATTTTGTCTGATGAGGCATGCAGTGAGATCAAACACATACCCAATCCTATTGTGACATCAGACTGATTTTGTACTTTTTGTGTGGCAAAAACAGATTGTTGATCTTAATGATTTTTGTCACAATAGCCTCTGTGACATTTGCATGGGGTGGCACATATAGATTTATCAAAGCAATAAATGGATGTTTCTTATTGCGAGTTTTCTTTGTAACTCCAGCTTTTTATCATAGATAATCAATTTATGGTACTTTCTTATGACAGTTCAATATCTTTGTACTTGGTATGAATTTAATAAAAAGATTTGATTTTGGTATCTGCTAAACATGTCCAATTTTTGTGGAAAAAAACAAGTTTGCAGGAAAAAACATCAAGAAGATACTGAATGTTTAGTTCAGAAGACATTCAAATATAAGAGTGTAAGCCTGCTTCTGACCTTAATGGTTTTAAGAGTTCAAAATATTATCTCGTTGTTGCTATATCAGGTCTTCACTTTACACTTACAGTTTTCTGTTTGTATATTTTGCCCTTTTGCTGAATCACATCATTCAGGAAAGAAACACATTTACTTTAAAATTTACCTTTTCATTTCATGTGTTTTGATGAGGGCATATGTTCCACTGGTGGTCATTCTTTCAGAATCTTTGGTTGTTGCTTTTCTACGTTTCTATCTTATTTTGTTCAGATAGTATTTATAACATTGATGAAAGTACAACTGATTTTTGTCTGCAATAATTGAATTGAATTTGTTGACATTCCAATCCATTACCAGCCAGTGGTGGTGACTGGTTGAATGTGTGTCTTGCACTGTTACTGCTGGAGATTTCATCCCTATCTAGATCTGATTTCTGTGACGGGCTTCTGTGCTCCTGATTCAATACATCAATCCTATTTCTGTAATGTAAACCTAAACACCAGGTTTCTGAAGGAAACTTGATTTTGTGGCCAAATCCTGACTAAATCATTTATATTTTTGAACAGCTGACATGGTTGTAATTATGGGGCTTGTTCTTGCTGTTTCATGAAAATCCAGATGGATTTATTTGGAGTGTAGCATCATAAGTGCCAACATTTATACTGTTTGGTTCTTTGGGATCAATCAGCCTTTAGCAAAAGATTAAGGCAAAAGAATCTGTCTAAAAATAACCTGCCTGACAAAACCTTCAGCATCTCTGTCAGTTTGGCTGGCTTACTGTCAGGGAATAATGAAGAAAATGTCAAATAATTCCTTCCCCCAACAAAAGACTACCAGAGAGAATAACCATGAAAACCATAGGAACTATGTTGGAAGTGGAAAGGAAAAGGTCAAATTTGATTGGTTGGCCATGTTGGTAGTGACCCCTCGTCACAGATAATGATGGGTTTGTCGTCGATGGTTGTGATTGAATCTTGCCCGAGATGAGGACATTTCACAGGAAGTCCAAAGTGAGCATGTCAGAGAGAGGAAGAAGCAAGGTTTCGGCTTGTCTAGACGGTCCAGGTGATGGATTAGAGCCCTTGTGTAACATGTCAGTTGCCTTACTGCTGAATGCTAGCAAGTGGCCAGTAAATAGGGAAAATACAGGTTTTGTACAAAGGGATTGTGGGTGGGTTTTGTCAATTTGTAGGTATTGTGGGGTGAGAGTTCTCAATCCATCCAGACTGCCCCGTGGTCTAGTGGTAGAGCATCTGCCCAGAGAGCAGAAGGTAGGGGGTTTGATCCCAGCTGCTTCAAACCAAAAGATGTTAAAAGATGGTACTTGTTATCTTGCGTGGTGCTTAGCACTAAGCGGCTAAACTGGACTGGTCATCTCAGAGTCAGTACACTGTGTCTGAGTGTGGTATCCATGTTAAACTGCGGCGTGGTATCTCAGTGGACTCACTCACTCACTGCAACATTAGTCAGAATGGACTTAAAAGGTAATGACATATTAAAGATCTCATTAGGGGGCACGGATGGCCCAGTCGTCTAAGGCGCTGCAATTAGCTGTGCAGAGTTGTGTCCCTTGGGCACGCCAGAAACCTATGATTGTGGGTTCGAATCCCAGTTCACCCCGTTTATGTTGCTAGGTTTGTCAGCACCATACCCGTGCTCATGGGTTTCAACGAAGTGGTAAATGTCTGAGACCTGCATCACTTTGGGCTTTCCTCCCACATTAAGCTGACACGCCGTGATATAACTGGAATACTGTTAAAAGCGGCGTTAAACCCAACTCACTCACTAGAAGATCTTATTGTCTCTTTGAGAGATGAAACACCATTGGGTTAATCTCTTTCTCTTACCCTTGAAGTCATGTCTGTGCCAAGGCTGCTATTAACATTGAATAAAGCAGGGCAATACTTAATGAACACGCCTTTTTTTTCACTTTCCCATCTGTCCTGATGTGATAGAGTTGATCTTAAAATGTTTGAAATAAATCTGATCATTATGGTGTGAACAGCAGGTCACTCAATCGGAAGTGCAGTTGTTGTTTTTTACCTTCAGCCTCTGATTAAGTTTGCTTGTACAGACTGCTCCCACTACCTCATTGACAGACTTTAAACCTGCCATAACATTTGACTATTTGAGCACTGTAACCTTGACCAGGAATTTAAAAAATGTCAAAGAGGAATGGCAGTGTTAATCACCCCATATTGTTTTAGTTGTTCAAACCAGGTCAGTCATGCATCTAATGCAACAAAACTGTACACTTAGATTCCATTGATATGACCTGAAAAAAATGTCCCTGTTTCCATTTCATCTCCTTCCATATCAATTTTCCAAGTCGTGATCTAAATGTCACATGAAATCTTTATTGAGCGCATGGCAAAGTCCTTGGGCCCAGTCTGTGACAGCACCACAATGACGGTACCACGATGCCTCCAAGTGCACAAATCCAATAATGGTATCTGGACAAGGCAAGCCATCAAAGGTTGTAGATGACATAGGTGAGGCCACTTTGGCTTGATCTCGGACTCATGCATTGAGGGCTTCAGAGGGCCAACATACTGACAATTTCCCAGCTTACATAGTGTACAGAATATTACCCAGGCACCTGCTGGTCAAATGTGATTAGAACATGCTGCCAAAGCTGCCATAACTCTCTGGAGATTTTCAACTAAGATATTCGTTATCCCAATATTAATGTTGTCTCCTGATTTCTTTGATGTCATCATGTGTGCTTGATAAGCCATGTATGGGGGTTTGTTTGAAGACATGTTAGGCCTAATTTAAGTTGGTCATGTACAAAGGATATTGATGACATACCGGGGTACACATACTGTTTGGATGTGGACTATTTACATTTCCTTGGAGTAGTGTGTTAAATTGGTGACTGATTTACAGTAATTATACCTGGAGACAGTAGCGTTAATGAAGACTTAGGACAAGTCTATAAGGCAGCTTTATGAGTTAAGCATAAGGACATAGTACCTTTTTCCAATAATGTGTGTAGAAGGGCTGACTTGCTTGGGGAGACGTGTGAGTGGGCGGTGTGGGCGCGAGTGGTAGGTTGTTGGAGATCAGTGGGTGGTTGGGAATTTGATTGTTTGCAACATGCCATGCAACTCTGTTTTTCACTTTCTCAAAATGGTTTGTTTGCACTTCCTGTGTAACTGATTGAATGACAACTTTCATTTCAGCACCTAATCCATGATCTTCAGACTTTATGAAAGTAGTGAACATTTCTGACATGCTTCACTCCAGGAATACCATCTTCATTAAACTGATGTGCTGTGATGCAACTGTTCAAGTTGAAGTGAAGCCCTGATCCATGGTCAGACTACCTATCACAAAAGCTGACTAACAACATTTGGATGGTTTAGTTATTAAATAGTACTTAATTGGGGACCAGTCTACTGCTTGGCTGTGTCTGCCTTAATCTACAGCAAGGATTGTTGCTAACACTGTCATCCAGATATTTATCTAAAAAAATTCACAATCTTACCCTACAGGCTACGGTTTTAAACTGTTATGGTGCTGACTACATAACTTTATATAACTCTTGTGACTTAGATACACCGGATTTCCTCAGTACTGAAGGGTCTTTGAATTAAATAAAAATTAATAATAAATTTGTAACTGGCTATAGCCATCTGTTGATGCATGCTCAAGGCGCTAACACCGTTATTACCCCGGTCAGTGGATCATTATGCACTCAATATTTTTTCCCAGCTCCCTAGGGAGTATACAACCAAAGCTACCTGTGAGGTGCTTCAAGGCTGAGTAACTGACCGCATCCTACAGGGTTCCTTTACACTGCTGGGTGAACAGAGGCATAATTTTTCAAACAGTCATCTGCTTGAGGAGACACCACATGGCAAAACAGAATCCCTAGAAACTTGTGTGAACTCAAGTTGTATTTGTCACCAAGTCAGTCAAAGTTGACATTTTCCACATACAAGCAGTGTAATTATTTCCTTGCCAAGCTGTCAGTACTATCACTGTTATCTCAATGCTGTAGTATGATGTTAATGGTATAATGAAGAATCTGCCAGAAACACCACCAATCCAATTCCTCACCAATCAGTTATTTATGTTGGCAGACTTATCACATTGGGACTAGAGGTCTTTTCGGCTGTCTGATTGGTCACTGTGCAACCACAGCCAACCAGGAGCTATGGCCAGTCTGCACATCCGAAGGGTCAGATTAACTTGTCTCAAGTCCTGGTCACCTCATCTGCATTATAAATAACTCTGATTGAGCCCACTTGAGTGCCCAAGTCTTGCAACCTTTGTTCTATAGTTCTATAGTCTTGGTTCTTGTCACTGTAAACTCTACTCCGGCTGCTGTTAAAGGTTGAGGTGGCAATGGGTTCCAGTGTAATTTGCTTCACAAATCAGCAGGTCTCCCTTCACGAGACAGCAGATGAAAGCAGGTTGTGCTGCTATTGTCTGATTAATTTCTTGAATGTACTGAATGAAAAGGTTCCTGATTCATTAATCTCATCCACTGTTCAATCACTCATACTTTGGTGATTGTCCTGTGTGGACTTCACAGCCAGGGTGGCTAAATCTACAAAGCCCTTCAACATGCGATGAATGATGTTCATTGTAAATATTTTCACAGGTTTTTTTTCATGGGAGAGTTAATTTTGGCAGCAGTCAGAATTATTCCATTTGTGTCACTGTGTCGTCTGAATAATCCAGTGTTGTTTGTATGATCAGTTACCCATGCTGTTGGGCATAATATCACGCAATCAGCCAGATTATTACCACAGTGTTGTTTTTCTACTGTGAATGTTCAGTCTTAGACATCATCAGCAACTTTAAATGCAGGGTAAAATGACTCACAAACAACCACTGAACCTGACCAAGGAATCAAAGTTTAGATGGCATTGTTTAACAAGCAATAGAGTTCTGGGACCCATACTGACCCAGGCCTTTACTCTAAACTCCAAATACCCAGTTTGATCTAGTCCAAGAAAACAGTTTAGGTTTGTAAAGTGCAATATTGTATTTCTCGAAATTTATCAGAAACTGTACATTGTCTCTCTTTTGATGCAATATGTCTGCACCAAGATCCAAATTCCTCCATATCTAAAAAACAGAATGTGTTTAAGCTGCACCTGAGAAGTTTAGTCCAAAATAAACACACATTTGAGTTCGTGGGAGTTTATACAAACCAACAAAGTGAAAAGGGTTGCCTTCTATTTCAATCATGACATCCTTTCTGTCTCGTCTTCAGCAGCAACCTGATGTAGTTGTACACAAACTGGTATCAGCCTCACACCTCAGGTGCTATCAGGCCAGATTTACCATCAGTGCAAAGCCACTGTTCAGGTTGCCTAAATCTAATTAAGCAGATCCCATCCTCACGTTCCATTGGATTCTGTTTTCATGGCTGTCAATATGTTTGTTGCTATCTTCATGACAGAGCGTGAATTCATGTAAGAATAGGTTGTTCGCTTTTCACAACAAGATAATTGCTTTTGTTCACAAGTCAAAACCAGTATTGTATATATAGTATATAAAGATCCAAGTTAATTATTTGGGAACATATATAAAAATGTTAGCTCTGAGAAATCCTTTTCCTCTCATACTCAGAACATATGAAGCTGAAGTTTGGATGTGCAGCTCTAAAATTGAACCTGAAAGTATGTGGTACTTTTGAATTCAAGGAAATGTTCAAAAAACTTCTGAAGAGAAAATATCTAAAGTTTTTGATTATGGAACTCGGATATGTTCATGGCATAAACATAATAATAATATGTGTTTATGTTGAAAAAGATATTTGCTTGTGAGAAATGTTTTGGAGTGTTTGCTGAAGCCCCAGGCTACAGGCAGCTGAAAAATGCACGGAAATTATTATGACTAAAAGAATGTTCTCGGCTCTTTGAGACATCATCGCAGGAACTCATCTTCCCCACTGTAGTTGCCGAAAATACTTTTATGCTTTTCAGAACTAACGACATTTTTGTTTTTGCCATTGCATTATCTTTTGGGGACATTTGAGTATCACATGGATACCATCGATGTCCTCTTATGTCAAGCAGACGACTGTAAAGTGGATATTAACAGAGAAGACCAGATTCACTTCTTTGTTCTTTCAGTGTACAGTTTGGTACAGGTGCTGGTACCTATATCAAGCAAGCCATTCTACAGATTCTAGAAGCCATATACAGATAATTATATTATCAGTGCTTGGAACCCAACTAACAGCACACTTTCACCCATTCAGTCATTCAGCTGCGGTGGTCGGGGGAAATGGTTGTATGGCCTACTTATTGTAAGGCATCTTGCTTTTACACTGAATTTTCAGAGTTTTTGCCAAATGACATTTCGTCAGTTGTTGAAATGTATGTTTAGGAAGTCATGAAATTATTGGTCGGGCCATTAAAGAAGAAATGAAGCGGTGTTTTCTTTTGATGAAATGCAACAGGTTACGTCCATTCCTGTTTTGGCCTACTTTGAAGTCTAATCATTACTTGCTGGAGGAAAATAAGACATCTTGGATTTTTAATTTTATACCACATTTGTCAGTGAGTCTGTAAACTATGTCATGAACTAACCTGCATTCATATGCTCTATAAGATACACTTGATGTCATAATTTTGTAGGAACCTTGGTAAACTTACATTTGTGTTTTGGTGGACAGTATGGCCGCCGTGGTCTATTTGTAAAAGTTCTGTAGAAAGTCTGTTGGCACATGGTTTTTTTTTGACAGTTGTTTAGGAATTTCATGCATTTCAAATTCAGTTTGGGTCTGTGTGTTTTACACATTACCATTATGTTGTTAGTTGTACAGTCTTATTTTTGATGACACCACAACATTCACAAAGTGTGTTGAAAACTTTGCCAGAGTAATGAAATGGACCCCCTGAATAGTCTACCGTGCTAATCCCCGGGGTTCCGCCGGTGTAACTGAACTCTGTAGAGGAAGCCAAAACAAAAGGGAAACAGAAACATGGAACTAGTGAATGGATATTGCATTCGAACAAGTGTTTATTTATTTTTTGTTCTAAAAGTGTCTCTGTTGATATCACATTATGATAACTGTTTTTTCTATTTGTAATAGTTTTCTGAAATGTCTGTGGAACTTGGTAATTGAAATATGGCCTTATAGGTAATTGAATAGAAAGCCCATGCATAACATGTCACATTTGGTGTAGTACTAGTAGTTCTTAAAATTCTTGATATTTTGTTTGTTGTTCAGTTTGATTTTATTTAAACCCTAAAATGCTTAACATTTGCCAGAAAGTTGACTGCAATAATGAGAGGGAGACAGGGGTACTATCCCCATGTTGGTATGTAGGATTTGGGGTTTATGTAGAGAGTATTCAGAACTCGGTGGTACGCAGGACAGGAAAGAATCGTACTTGGTACGCAGATCCAATATTCTAAGAAAATAATGGTGTATGTATTACATTCCTTTATAATTTTTGTCTTACCCTGCATTACTACCGTGATGCTTTTACTGCTGTTTTCTGATGAGGAAGATGCATCTGTGAGAGGTCCTGACTGCAGAAGTTGTTATACTTTGTTTATCGTTTGATAACCAATACATTCTCAATTCTACATATTATAGTATGGTTCACTAGTGTGGTCCTTTCAGATTTACTGTACTTCCCACGCTTTATACTTCGCACGTATGTTGTTTAGTCCGCAATCTTGTGTTTGTCACATCATATTTGCATGTCTTGTACTTTGATAATTCAATATGCCTATCTTATTTCATAGAAATTATATGCCGCGTTGCTCACACTGTCGTGGCAGTTAATCAGCTTGGGATTCCCACCTCTTGTGTGCTGACTGCACGGTCCCCTGTTTGTCTATTTCATAGAAATTATATGCCGCGTCGCTCACACTGTCGTGGCATTTAATCAGCTTGGGATCCCCACCTCTTGTGTGCTGACTGCATGGTCCCCTGTTTGTCTATTTCATCACGTCGCGATCTTTGCCGCTCTCTCTCCCATCTGGTCTTGAGAAAACGACACACCCAACAAGCCCACAGTCATCCCCAGATGGCCTACCACATGGACACTTCTGTCTACAGAGGTCACATAGACACTGAGGTTTTATTATCCCCAACCACACCGCAATCTTCACCATTGGAGCAGTGCCTTTCCTCCCCACCGTCGTCTACAGCGTTCATGCCTGCCGTCATGCCCAGCGCTGCACCCTCTCATGCCTCCTGGTTTCGGCCCTTTCGGCATTGTATCTGGATCACGCCTTGATTCATTGGATGCAAACCATGTTCCTGTCTTCCATGGCTCAGGCGGCAGGTCTTCACTCTTCACGTTGTTAAACACTGGCATTGCCAGTTCAAGTGTGGTCGGACATCTGTGGAAACAGCTGCCATTCCTGGTCGCCCCCATTCAGCCATTGATGAGGACACTATCCATCAAGTGGAGACCGCCATTTTGGCAGGCCGACGTATAACTGTTCGCCAGTTAGCACAAGATGTCAAGATCAGTGTAGGGTCTGTGGAAAATATCATCCATGACAATTTGAACATGCATAAGGTGTCTGCACGATGGATTCCCAGGTTGCTCACACCTTTCTAAAAGCAGGAACAAGTCAATTGCTCAAAGGATCTTTTGGACATGTGCCAAAATAACCAGGCAAACTTTTTTGACAGACTTATCACACAGGATGAAACATGGGTCCATCACTATGATCCTGAGACTGAAGTTCAGTCGATGCAATGGAAGCATGTTGAGTGATCACCCCCAAAGAAGGCACGTGTCCAACCCTCTGCAAGCAAGGTCATGCTCACGGTGTTTTGGGACCAGCACGGAGTAGTGTTGATGGATTTCTTGGCAAAGGGTACCACAATTACAGGAGCTTATTATGCTTCACTGCTGCGGAAATTGTGGGACGCTATCAAGCTTAAGAGGCGTGGCATGCTGACCAAGGGTGTCCGTCTCCTGCAAGACAATGCTCCAGTACACAACCCTCATGTTGCCCAGACAGAAGAGCGGTCCTGTGGCTATGAAATCCTTCCACATCCTCCTTACTCTCCTGACCTTGCACCATCTGACTTCCACCTCTTTCCAACCATGAAGTCATTTTTGAAGGGAAAACGCTTTTTACAGATGATGAAACACTGATTTCTGAAGTCAAGTCCTGGTTTAAGACGCAAAATGAGGGCTTTTACAAGCGAGGACTCCATAGTTGCATAAAACGATGGGAGAAGTGTGTAACTCTTGGTGGTTCCTATGTGGAGAAAGACTAATACCTATGCCAAGTTTCATTCCACTAGGTCCATCGGAAGTGGGTCAGGGGAAATCTTTAATGAACACCCCTCATAGGTGCCAAGGGCGGTGAAGGCTATTGCCTTAGCACATAGACCTTTGACACATACTCTGTATGATGACAAGTGGTGTTCCTTTGAATCCTAAGGAAACAGGACCCCATGTTTGCATCACTGCAATTTATGGTCGAGTTCCTTCTCTATCTCTACAACAAGCGTCACCTCAAGGGTTGCTCTCAATTTGGTGCTGGCAGTTCCTACGAATCACATGCCAAAGTTCGTCCCCCAGCCTGGGATTTGAAGGTGGTCTTGAAGTCTATGTCTGGAGATGTATAGACACATTTCTAAATACATACATAGTTAGACCAGTTTAATATTCACAGACCCTGACATAAATATGATCAAAACAGCCCATGCAAGTCTAGATTACTGTGGTATCAGTATCAGTATCTGAAATTGAAGAGACTCTCTGGGATCCTTCTTATTATATTTATTGAGATAATTTAACAACTGTTTTTATCTGTAAGATAGGGTCATTTCAGAGACTTGATGTTAGTCTAGGTATTCCCAAGTAGCCTTCGCTTGCCGTTTTGGGTGGGGTGGTAAGGTTCAGTGAATAGTTTGATTGTGTGGCAATCGTACCCTGACGATGTGACGCGTTGCTTTCAATATGAATTACTGGTTTGCCTGGTCAGGTCTGGATTATGTACTCAAGTAAAGACATTCAGCTGAATGCAAAGTATATGCTGGATATAAAATACAACACTTTTGGTATAGTTGGTATTTAACTGAAGGGTTTAGGAAAACTGTAGCTCCTTTCAGATTGAATATGCCAGAAGGTGTATATGTCACCCATTTAGGTTGTTTAAAACCCTTTATAGGAACAACCTAAATTTTCCATGAACAATTTCTGTTATTATTTAATGCTGATATTATACGGAAGCGTCCTTTTAGTTTGGGTACAAAGTGTGAATCCCATTTTTAGTATCCCCTGTCGTGATAATTGCTGGAATATTGCTAAAATATAACTCACACGCTCTCTTCTAAATCTATGCAAAATTGGCATCATATCATAGTTTGATACAGGATTCTCATTAGCTAAAAGATCTCCTTTTAAGGCTAGATCATCTTTCCTTGATTTTCAGAACTGTTTCAAAATTTTGCACCAAATAAATCAAGGCATAGTACCCTTGTTGCATTTGAATTAGCCTGTTTATATGTGATTTACAATTTACATCCTACTGCTTCTGTTGTCTAGATGAATGCCCTGTCAGATGTGTGATATGTTGATAGATTTCCAATATTCAGTGGGTAGAATTGATTATTGTCTGTGTGGTGTGGAAGTCCTTCGAATCAATGATGGACCTTTATAATGGAACTCAGACAGTGGAACACTCAGTTGAATGTATTGATAGATCTTCCATCATTGTACACTATTTTGTCTTGTTTATATTTGGAATAGCTAAATGCAGCTTGCCATTATACAATATAATCAGTGCATCATAGATTGTAAATAAGTCCATTGAGTGCTGTCAAGCTGTTGGATTATCTAAGGAATTTTTTTAAAATGTTGAAAAGTACCTGACTATGATTGATGGGTTAATTTGGGTGACATTAATCAAATGTGTCTGATGGTGTTGTGTGAAGGTTTATCTATCACCCCTTGGATGAAGATAATAGAATTACATGGATGCATGTGGATGTGTGATAGTGAGTCATGTTCACACAATGTAGATGTAACCATTGTTGATGTAAAACAGAATAGTTGATATGTGTAAGGACATCCATCTGTCATCGTTGATGTCATGTACACTGTCAGCTACTGGTCATGATTTCCAATATAGAACCATTCCCGGGCTCGTGGGTTTCTCCCAAATGGTAAACCCATAAGACCTGCATCCCTTCAGGTTTTCCTGGCATGCCCTGATGTAACTGAAATACTGTTCAAACTAGTGTTGAACTCACTCACTCCAATACAGAGTTCACTGTGTCTTCCTTTAAAATAATTATTAAGTTATGATAATAAAAATATTACAAGTGTTTGTGTAATCTAATTTGATTCAGTTTCGCAGAATTCCTGTATTCTCCTTGCTCACACTTGGGAAATATAATATTCAGACACTAGTTTCATGAAAAACATATTGCACATATTTGGGTAATAATATTCATATGTGTTAGCAAAGGATTTTTAGAACATTGCAAGTACTACCTTACCTCTGTAATTCTTAACATCAACTTAATGCCACCTCAGTATTCTGCATGTTGATAAGACTGAAATCTCTAATGACTGTAAGTTTGCTTACTACCATCGGCTGGGTAATTTCCGGGAGCAGTTGAAGTAGTGCTCAGAGCACACAGCACTCCAGGGAGAGCATTTGTACTTACTCTTTTCAACTGCATTTTCTCGTATCATTGCTTTCGTTTTAGATCGAAAACAAGAATGCTAATTCTGTTTGTGTAATTGGCTCAGCACCCTCTTGAGGAGTTGCAGGTCATGTTTTATGTATCCCAGCTTGATGTGGTTAAAGAGCCCGTGGAGTTGCGTTGGTCCAGTCTGTCTGCCGGAGCCTGTAATGTAGTTGTGTGATGCTCCACCTACTGCTGTAGGTCCTCTGTTACGTCCGGGGTCGGACATAACCATCGAGGTCATGGAGGTACAGTGATAGGTGTTCCGAGTATCCTTCCCTTGTGACTGTGATGCTAATGCTGAATTACTTCCTTCAAAAACTGAAGAGTTTCCTATTGGGTTTTGATGGGTATGTTGGGAAATGGCTGCATGTGTACATCAATGTTTCTGTTGGCTTAATGTCAGTCATCTGGACTGTGCACAGACAAGGCAGTGTGTGGCATGATCGTGACATGGTGATCGGGAGTGCCAGACCCATCCATTAGTTTATACCAAACATTTTATTGTGTAGTTGTGAATTGTATACCTGATCAAAGGTTGTAGACTTGGCATGTGCCGTCTCTGACTGATGGTGTGCTAATTGGCTTAGCTGTCTTGTCAAAGTGATGCAATGTTTGACTGTTTGGGTAAATTACAGTGTGAAATCGGTTTTACTTCTTGAGCAGTTGTTGCAGTAGAATTACCTGTGGGGGTCACAGGGAGAAATAGGTCCATGGTGCACTGCCCTATATGTTACTGAAAAGGGATCAGAAATTGGGACTGCTATTGTGTGCTCATAATACCATGAGACATGGTAGAGTGGTTCATGGAAACCACACTAAACTCTTCTGTCTCTTATTGCTGCCATGATGTGCTGGTTATTGGTCTGCGATGTTTCAGGTGTGTTCCCACACTACCCTTACCCATTCTGCTTCACCATAGTGGGAAGTGTTCATCACCAGGAATGGTATCAAGCTTCACCTCTTTTCACGGGGCGCGGGTGGCCCAGTCGTCTAAGGCGCCACGGTTCGCTGTGCAGAGTTGCATCCCTTGGGCACGCCAGAAACCTATGATTGTGGGTTCGAATCCCATTTCGCCCCGATTATGTTTCTAGGTTTATCAGCACCATACCCGTGCTTGTGGGTTTCAACGAAGTGGTAAACGTCTGAGACCAGCATCACTTCGGGCTTTCCTCCCACATTAAAGCTGACATGCCGTGATATAACTGGAATACTGTTAAAAGCGGCGTTAAACCCAACTCACTCACTCACCTCTTTTCAAGCCCTCAATACATGACCATGTGCTTAATGACGTAATCAAGGTAGATGCTTCAAAGCCCACTGAAGACACTATGTTACAAATTAAGCTACAGGAGTTAAGGTTTCTCTTCCTTCCCCTAAACACAACAAAAAACACACGTACAAGATACTGGGATAACTGTATGGTGCACTGATTTATTTTCCCCTTACAAGACCAAGTTATCTCCCTTTGTTGTGCTTTCTGATGTTAGAAGAAAATAATTTTGTTCTAATTTGTTCCGCAGATGAAATTATATATTCCATAAATACTGAAAACATACCTCGAAATTTGCTCGAAACAGAAATATATGTTCTCAAAGGTAAGACCTAATTTTAGTGTTTTGGGATTTTTATTAGACACATATTCAGATATGTATGTTAGGGAGTTGAAAACACAGTACATGAGGATATATAAGGCGCATTAGGCTTTAGGCATGGCAGGGGCATGGGTCACTCTGATGTAGAGGGGTGTCCCAAGACCTGCTGATCGCAGATTGATTCTTAAGATCCTTGGGAAATTCAGGGTTTCAGATGGGTTTGTGATGTAATCCAAGAGATATTTTTAAAACTTTGTAACAATTAAAAGGTCTAATCAAAAGTTGATAAAATCATGAAAATGTCCCAATAATGTCATTTGCCAGAATCTCTATCCATGTGTTATGCTTCGACTTACTGGTTTCCCTTGGGAAGTAAATATGTGTAATGTACATGCAGTATCTTGGTCTTTCCTCCCACAATGGGCAGACCTGCCTGACTCATTCATCCTGCCAGTTGCTGATGTGTCTGCTTGACACCTGACTACATTGCCAACTGGCGCTATATTGACGACATACAGTGGATACAGATGCTGCTGACTGGGGAAAATAATCCCATTCAATAACCATCTGACCTTGAGTTAAGCATTTTACCGAGGAACATGAAGAAATACTAAGATTTCAATAGCAATCTGGAGGACTGATGGATGACATATATATGATCCTGATTGGTGAACATGATCTGTCTGTCCTGAAAGAAGTTGTCTTCAGTGTCATGGCCAGAATGCCCCTGCCAGTTGATGTCTTACTGGACTCAGACTAATCAACGAGTGAGAGATAGTTGTGACTCTTCTGACAGACTGGCTGTGAAGGGTTTCTCGGAGGTCGCCAAATTGGCTGATGGCCTGCAGAGGACAGTCACCTTTGTCAGAGGACCACGACATGATACACAGTCATTTTGGTGATGTGTAGCCCGAGATGTCTTTTGTGAGTGGCCAGTGGTGGATAAATGTGTTTGCTTAATGTAATTTGCTGGCTCGTATTTTGAAGGGATGAAATAATTCCGTTTCTGTCATGAGGGAACTTGAAACGCTAATTACAACACTTTTTGCAACAAAAACACTGGGGGTCATTGAACAAGTTCTAAGTAATTTATTACACCAAATGTATCGTTTTGTATAGATACAGAAAAAATGTATCGCATATCGTATCGTATAAAAACTTTCAGTGCATGGGTGCACCCATATATCGTGTCACCCCAAGTCAGTCCATTATTTAAGTTTGTGGATGTTACAAATGCAAATCATGTCATAGGACATTTTCCAATATTATTTTGTAACAGAGGCCTAAATTAAAGGAGTCTTTGACATCAGAAATGGAAACGAATCCAATTAATGGTTGTTATATATTTCATGGGGATGCACCTCACACTTCATGGGGATGCAACAAACACTTCATGGGGATGCAACAAACACTTCACAGGGATGCAATAAACACCTCACGGGGATGCAACACACACCTCATGGGGATGCAACACACACTTCACAGGGATGCAATAAACACCTCACGGTGATGCAACACACCTCATGGGGATGCAACACACACTTCACGGGGATGCAACACACACTTCACGGTGATGCAACACACACCTCACATGGATGCAACACACACCTCATGGGGATGCAACACACACTTCACGGGGATGCAATAAACACCTCACGGTGATGCAACACACACCTCATGGGGATGCAACACACACTTCACGGGGATGCAACACACACTTCACGGGGATGCAACACACACCTCACATGGATGCAACACACACCTCATGGGGATGCAACACACACTTCACGGGGATGCAATAAACACCTCACGGTGATGCAACACACACCTCATGGGGATGCAACACACACCTCATGGGGATGCACCACACCTCACGGGGATGCAACACACACCTCATGGGGATGCAACACACACTTCACGGGGATGCAACAAACACTTCACGGGGATGCAACACACACTTCATGGGGATGCACCTCACACTTCATGGGGATGCAACAAACACCTCACGGGGATGCAACACACACCTCATGGGGATGCAACACACACTTCACGGGGATGCAACAAACACTTCATGGGGATGCAACACACACCTCATGGGGATGCAACACACACTTCACGGGGATGCAACAAACACTTCACGGGGATGCAACAAACACTTCATGGGGATGCAACACACACCTCATGGGGATGCAACACACACTTCACGGGGATGCAACACACACTTCACGGGGATGCAACAAACACTTCATGGGGATGCAACACACACCTCATGGGGATGCAACACACACTTCACGGGGATGCAACAGACACTTCACGGGGATGCACCACACCTCTTGGGGATGCAACACACACTTCACGGGGATGCAACACACACCTCATGGGGATGCACCACACCTCATGGGGATGCACCTCACACTTCATGGGGATGCAACACACACCTCACGGGGATGCAACACACACCTCACGGGGATGCACTACACCTCATGGGGATGCAGCACACCTCATGGGGATGCACCACGACTCATGGGGATGCACCTCACACTTCATGGGGATGCAACACACACCTCACAGGGATGCAACACACACCTCATTGGGATGCACTACACCTCATGGGGATGCACTACACCTCATGGGGATGCACTACACCTCATGGGGATGCAGCACAACCTGGACAGTGATGCATGTTGTATGATTTCTGTAGATTGGCTAGTCACAATGGCTGCTGTCTGTGAGTACTTACCAAACAGCGTGGATGAGCTGTGACCTGGCGTATTGTGTCACCCTGCCAGACATTGCAGTCACTGCTCACACTGGCATATCCATCTCAAGCTTGATTACATGCAGGCCCCTGTGGTGAAGCTGTACTATTGCTGACTTTGGTGGGAAACACCAATCAGCAGCTAATGCACCATACCTGATTCCTTCAGGCTAACCCAAGTTAGATAAATGAAGGGTATTCCAATGGAATAGCACCTCATGGAAACAGTTTGTAAAGACTTTTGTGGTGGGTTCCGTTGGAAGTAGATTGATACACTGCATGATCACTCACTGGTGGGGGGGGCTTGAGCTGTGCAGCGTTGCCCTCAAACCTACCACGGCTTGTTGATTGTGGGTTTGAATCCAAAGCACCAGTTGGATCATGGCTTTCGGTTGAGTAGAAAATACGGAGAACTGTATCACCTCATCCTTTCACTTCTGCCCAGTAATCAGAGATCAGGATGGTCAAAGGTGAACAACATTGGTTATGTCTTGAATGTCACGTGCCGAATATAAGATTTTCTTGTTGAGAATTATTTCATGGTATTCCTGTATGCATATGATTATCTTCAACAGTGGTAGAACTTCAAATGCAGTCATTTCCTCACAATCAGTGTCATAATTCAAGATTAAGGAGATGAAATAGCATGTCATTGAAAGACTTTAAGGAAGCAATTCAAGATCTAACAGTGTGTTGGCAAGGTGAATATTTTATCAGAAAGGAGGGATTTTTAGTTGATCATAAGTTTTGTCACTAATCCAGATGATTGATGACAGGGCACTTTCATGAAGACCCTAACTTATATCACAGTCTGTGATCACAGCCCCACTTGGTGAATTATTCATACTCCGAGCCAAACTGGGTGAATATATCAATATATCTCACCTATTTCATTCCAGATTTAATTCCATGCAAAAGATGGCCATCCAGCCTCCATTATGAATCAATAGTTGGCTAATATCATACCAATTAGGCGCTAAGGGAACATTGTTACGTGCGCTCCAAGTACCACATGAACTGTTCAGTTGAATTCTCCTCCCAGTCCTGGGTGGTTTAGTATTGGAGCGAAATACTCCAAATTACGACAAAGATTAGGGACTTTCATATTGAATAGTATCAGATCAGATTGATTTTTGTTTTGTTTTTAGATGGAATTATTAATCCATCAAAATCCGTGAAGATCCAGGGTAGAATAGGTCTTCAGGAACCCATGCTTGCTGTAAAAGGCGACTAACATGATCGGGTGGTCAGGCTCACTGACTTGGTTGATGCATGTCATTGTATCCCAATTGCATGGATTGATGCTCATGATGTCAATCACTGGATTGTCTGGTCTAGCCTCGATTATTTACAGACTGACGCCATATTCCTGGAATATTGCTGAGTGCGGCGTTAAACAACAAACAAAAATACAAACATACAAAATAATGCCACAACCATGTTAAATGTTAAAAATGAGTTAAGGTATTTATATAATAAAATTATCATTGATGTTTTGATCACTTTTGCTATGGTTGTTTGCAGTACTCTATGCTACAACCCGGAGTGTTTTTGTGTTATTTAGAAGAGTCAAGCTGTGATAAAGATTTTCATTTATTTTCTCCATCCATCTTTTCTGTCTCCTTCCAAAGTTTACCATAATGGTAATGACAGTTTCTTAGAGCATGTTTTGATCAGGTTGTTGAATATTTTTGAAGGATTTTTGTGGGTTTGAGTTGGGTTGTCCTCATTAAATAGATTTGTCAGATGTTGGAATTTTAAAAAGACAGACAACAACCATGGCGCAGGTAGTCATGCAAGCCTTCTGTGTTTATATTTGCAGCTCTGCTGTTATTCTTGTCTTCTTAAGCAATCCTGTTTCAAACACTGGCAGTAGTTTCACAGATCTGTGTCACAAAAGACAGCTTGTCGCCTAAACTTGACAGAAGATCAAGGCAAATTGTTGATGAAACACAGAACCCTGGTTAGGACAGCATTGCTGGTTGAGTGACTGTGTATTGTTTTCAGGCTCTGGTTTGCTGGGTATATATCTGTTTATTAGACTATCCTTAAAATGTCTTTGATGTTAACAATACTTCCCTCCTTCCATCCCCTTCCTCCCTACCTCATAAGTAATGTATATGCCGTTACATAGTGATATTTGAAAGCTTAGAAATGTGACATGTCCAACTGGACTTCACCATCCAGTGGATGGCTTCTGTGATAGGTGATGTTTAATGCCCGTGTAAATTGGTAGAGATATTTGATTGGAATTTATTTCTCATATATATATATATATATATATATATATATATGTATGAAAGGCCAAGCAGTGTGTAATCTCACTGTTGGGCCTAGAACACAAGCTTTGGACGTGGAAAACTATTGTCCTAGAACACAGACTTCAGTCCCACATGGCTGATACACAACTGTCCCAGAACACAGACTTCAGTCCTACATGGCTGATACACAACTGTCCTAGAACACAGACTTCTGTTCCACATGGCTGATACACAACTGTCCCAGAACACAGACTTCAGTCCCACATGGCTGATACACAACTGTCCCAGAACACAGACTTCAGTCCTACATGGCTGATACACAATTGTCCCAGAACACAGACTTCAGTCCCACATGGCTGATACACAACTGTCCCAGAACACAGACTTCAGTCCTACATGGCTGATACACAACTGTCCTAGAACACAGACTTCTGTTCCACATGGCTGATACACAACTGTCCCAGAACACAGACTTCAGTCCTACATGGCTGATACACAACTGTCCTAGAACACAGACTTCAGTCCTACATGGCTGATACATAACTGTCCCAGAACACAGACTTCAGTCCCACATGGCTGATACACAACTGTCCCAGAACACAGACTTCAGTCCTACATGGCTGATACACAATTGTCCCAGAACACAGACTTCAGTCCCACATGGCTGATACACAACTGTCCCAGAACACAGACTTCAGTCCCACATGGCTGATACACAATTGTCCTAGAACACAGACTTCAGTCCTACATGGCTGATACACAACTGTCCTAGAACACAGACTTCTGTCCTACATGGCTGATACACAATTGTCCCAGAACACAGACTTCAGTCCTACATGGCTGATACACAACTGTCCTAGAACACAGACTTCAGTCCTACATGGCTGATACACATGTAATATGAGTCTATTCATCTCAGATGTGTTTTGTAAAAGCAATATGCTTTAGTGATGATGGAACGAAGTACTAGAAGCAGGTTTGCATTTCAGCCAATATTAATCTGATTTGGTAGATGAATGATCTAGAATAACATTACACAACTTTACAAGTTCTCTAAAAAGTTGATAGTTATTCTCGATCTCTGAATCAATGTGAAAAAGTCTGTATCACTCTCATAGACCAGATCAATATCCTGCAGAGTTTTGTAAATATCAGGTTTGATATTTGTGAAGACATTGAGGTATTTACTGTCACCATTAAATGTGGGAGGCTGGGTGTTGAGTGTTCAAGTTGCGTTTTATCCCACATATAAACTGACACTTTTTTTACCTGTGACCTTATATCAGTTGAATCAAGGCATTAGAAAGGAATACCATGCCTGTATCAAACAAAGTATATACTGTTCTGTCATTCAAGTTGATTTTTTGTATTTTTAGCTCACCTGACTGATGATGGTCTGTCAGCACCTGGGGTTTGCTCACTGGTTTGGCCAATGTGTTAACGGTTCTTGTTAATGTCACATTGGGCTCTTTCCCCATGGGGTGGCGATCGGGTAGCCTAGTGGTTAAAGTGTTCGCTCGTCACGCCGAAGACCCGGGTTCGATTCCCGACATGGGTACAATGTGTGAAGCCCATTTTTGGTGTTCCCTGCCGTAATATTGCTGGAATATTGCTAAAAGCGGCGTAAAACCATATTCACTCACTCACTCTTTCCCCATGAACCTTTATAAGAAGAAGATTTATTGTACATAAACACCCACAGGGGGCAGGGTACAAAACATGAACATGACTAATGAAACATTTACATACACAATAGAATTAAAATATTGCTATGATTATATTGCTAGAGAGGAGATGCAGATTTTCTTTGCCTGAACATTTTGTGACTGAAATTGGAGGTAATTTTGGCTCTGATGGATTTAATAGTATTTTTAGCAATATTGGGTGCATAGCTAAGGCGGGAGATGAATTTAGTTCCTGTCTCAGGTCTTTGTTGAGAGGTCATTGTAACAGGATGTGTTCCTCATTTTCTAATTCATCAATATTACAGAGGGTCTTTCTTCTGTTGGAGTGTTAAAGTATCTTCCTCTCTCAATTTGAAGGTCGTGAGCATTGAGTCTTAGCCTTGTAACAGCTCTGCGGTGTTCTAATGCGGTGGTTACTTTCAGATATGGTTTAATTCCGAATTTGTCTCCTATTTTCCCGAGGTGTCTGAGCTTATGTGGTTTAGTGGATGGGGCTTTGTCAGTTTCACTGAGGTATATGGACGTGAACTTTGTACAGTTTCCTTAAATTTTCCAGAAGAGATGTTATTGTGAGCCAGATCAGGGAAAAAGTAGTTGAGTAGAGTATTTATTGAAGATGTCCATGAGTTCAGTGTTGTATGTGTAGTGATATAACAGAAGTACCGTTGAAAGCTGAGTGAAACCCAAATTTGTCTCACAGTGTCTTTGCTTCCATTGACACTTGAATGTGTTTCACACGCTGAAGACCCAGGTTCGATTCCCGACATGGGTACAATGTGTGAAGCCCATTTCTGGTGTCCCTCGCCGTGATATTGCTGGAATATTGCTAAAAGCGGCGTAAAACCATACTCACTCACTCACTGAATGTTTTTCATTTGCTTGATGATGATTCTTCAAATATTCATAGATTTGAACTTAACTTGTTTTACAGACAGATTAAGTTAGATTGACACTTGGGTATCAATGATGAAGGGAGAGTTGAAACAAGTACCTATTGATTAAGTTAGGTTTTGATTTTGATGCAGTCTGCAACAAAGGTCAAGTTCAATAGCCATCAGTATTGGACAAAAGTGAGGAGGTCAAATGTGTCTAAATTCCTCTCCAAACTCACCCTGGACAGGCAAGTAGATGAGAAGGCAGTGTGATAAAGGTCTTGAGGACATTCACAAGACCAGATTGGCACCGAAGCTGTGGGGAGGACAAAGGGAATGTTGTTGATTAATGCATCAACGGCTCGATCAGTCATTTGGTAGCTTTCATCCACAATATTCATGTCATATCTTGAGTTGTAAAACAGTGTAATATATGATTTCTTCTCTTTTCAGGTAAGACATGCTCCTGTTTGCTTAGAAACTCTTCCTTCTGGAGGTAAGATCTTTAGTGTTATACTCGACCAGGTACACAAGGAAGGAAGTGTGATGACATACACAGTAGGAGATTGGAGTGGTTGTCGTGGAGATGCAGGACACCAAACATCCATGTCATACTGCGTAGTCAATATTGTATGACATGGTATGGACTTGCTCCCATGACTGCAGACAGATGCTTTGTGGTGGACTTGCTTTTTTCAGCCAACAATTCCAGTGACAGCCTGGATCCAGGAAGTGAGCCAGTGGTCAGTCAGGTGACTGCTCAGCTCAGGATTATTAAATAAAGATACTATTAATTCTGTGGATAAAAAAATGCTATTGAACAATTATATGGGCAACATGCAGAGGTCTAGCTGGGGATTCATGGAATTACTTGTGACAACATACAAAGGTTTGCATAGGTCTTACGAATATCAGAATTTGAAGAAAATTTGGTAATCTTACCATCCATTTCCATCTTTCAGTCAAAAAACATTGTGAATTCTCTCAAATAGAATGAGATATCTCCTTCAAAACTATTGGGGGGGCACAGGTGGCCCAGTCGTCTTAGGCGCCGCGATTCGCTATGCAGAGTTGCGTCCCTTGAGCATGCCAGAAACCTATGATGGTGGGTTCAAATCCTGGTTCGCCCCAATTATGTTTCTAGGTTTGTCAACACCATACCCATGCTCGTGGGTTTCACTGAAGTGGTAAACGTCTGAGACCTGCATCACTTTGGGCTTTCCTCCCACATTAAGCTGACACGCCGCGATATAACTGTAATACTGTTAAAAGAGGCGTTAAACCCAACTCACTCACTCACTCACTCACTCACTCACTCACTCACTCACTCACTCAAAACTATTGACACGAGACATTTTACCTCAACCCTTTAACTGTTTTATTTGTTGATGAAAGTGTGTTTCTTGAGAAAGTAGGAGAATCATGAGCCAGCCAATCATGTTACCATTCTTGAAAGTTACATGGATGTAAAATGTAAACATGCTGCCTGGTCTTACAAGTTTCCAAAGTTTTCATATTATCAAAGAAAGCCCACTGAGGCTTTATGAAGCAGACAACTTTCAACTTGAATCACAAGGACAAGCAAGTGGCATATTTGTATCCAGATGTAACTCTTTTTTTTGTTACAAACTGGGAATAATTTGAGTGCAATCAAACTTGTGAAAGATTCCTGATCAAAGGAAAATGGTGAAGAGTGAATGTCCCTTTGATGTGATGATGTGATTCTGCATCATATATGCTATGAATATGTGAAGTAATTTGGTTTATTTGAAATACTTGTTTCCTTGGAATGAATTACCTGACACAGAATTGTTATCTACCTAGTGGTAAAAGTGGTAGTCCACAAAGAAAGTCAACGGTCCTTCTTGAAATTTTCTTGCCGCAAACTATCAGACTATTATTATTTTACACCCAGCAGAGACCCGTGAAGATCCGGGGTAGAATAGGTCTTCAGCAACCCATGCTTGCCATAAAAGGTGACTATGCTTGTCGTAAGAGGTGGTCAGGCTCGCTGACTTGGTTCATGTATGTCATCGTATCCCAATTGCGTGGATCAATGCTCATGATGTCAATCACTGGATTGTCTTGTCCAGACTTGATTATTTACAGACTGCCGTCATATTGTTGGAATATTGCTGAGTGCAGCGTAAAACAACAAAACAACAACAAACAAACAGCCTGCAGCATGGTCTTATATGCAGTTATATATATGATCTTTTACAGTAACATTCCCAGTGAGATCATCTGACAACAAATGTCTAGATTTATGACTACCAGACACACTGCATTGTCCTCTCTATATTTTGGGGTTTCTATTGTAATCATTTGGTGAGGGTAACTAGGTCTGGATAATACGACAGTAGGGACCACTTCAAAAGTGTCATGTGGGAGAAAATACTTAATTCCTTAAGTTTTGGGACATATTTATTTTAAAAATTTGAAAATGCTGAATTACGGAGTTTAGTGGCCTATTTTGTCACTCATTGTTGTGATTTGCTCTGCTTTTTCAGAACGTTTATCAACTGAAGTAAAATCTCGTAGGTGTTGAAAATCATTTGAAGGGCTTTTATTGATCAAATTATACCTTGTGGAAAGACTTGATTTATTTAATGACAACTCCAAACATACTATGAATAAAAATAGAAGCGGTTTTGTTCAGTTACAAATATACAACATAGCTTAATCAGGAAAGTTGATCTTGTTGTATGGAAAAGTTGCAGGGCCATCAACCCCACCTCAAACTTAAGGATTAAGATTTTTATCTGACATCAAGTTTTGAAGTGTTCCCTTATCTGGTGACTATTAGATGGACTTCTGTGACGGATTATGTTTACTGGACTCTGGTTTGGGACAAGATTTGCAGAGTGTTCTGAAAACATCCACTTAGCCCTGTCAGTTGTTCACAGTCTCAGTTTGTAGCACAGTCCTGACAAAAACAATTCAAAGGGAATTCATAGATTGTCACAATAATGTTTTTCTCGATTTTGTTGCCATATATGAAATGTGAAAAAAGAACAATAATGTTGAATACAACTGAACTTAGTGACAGTAATCTGGCTCATGAAGCCCGGCTTGACTCGTGTGATCTGGCTTGAGACCTGTGATCTGGCTTGTATCTGTGACAGTATGTGTGACACTCTGTCATGTTTTCTGGGCAAGCTTAGAAAGCAGCTAGTCCTTGATTCCATTACGACAGTCTTTGATCCAATTCACGATTTCTTCTTGGAATTGCTGTAAGCCCAGAAGCAAGATAACATCACAAAAACATACATGAAAAATCGTTTTGTGCTGTTCTTGACAATCCCCCCAAATGCAATGGGTTTATGTCTGTCTTTGAATTTTCTCTGGCCTTGTTGTATTGCAGAGTTTTAGTGACCCAGACAAATAACTTTCCACGATTATTGCAAATACTTTCAAAGACCTGAATTTGTTTTTAGCTCAAATGATGAAAGATCGGCTAAGCTTTTGTAATAGGCTGGTATCAGTTGTCTGTTTTTATTACAATTTTGATATTTGAAGGAACCTCTGGACCAAGAAATTGTATATTAGCATGGAAGATCTTGCCTATTGTGTCTCGGGGGCATGGGTGGCCCAGTCATCTAAGGTGGCACGATTCGCTGTGCAAAGTTGCGTCCCTTGGGCACGGCAGAAATTTATGATTGTGGGTTCGAATCCTGGTTGCCCCGATTATGTTTCTAGGTTTGACAGCACCATACCCGTGGGTTAACTTCGCCGAAGTGGTAAACGTCTGAGACCTGCATCACTTCGGGCTTTCCTCCCATATTAAGCTGACACGCTGCGATGTAATTGGAATACTGTTAAAAGTGGCGTTTAACCCAATTCACTCACTATTGTGTCTCTTAGGGTTGTTCAAATATATGTGATTCAAGTTTCAACAGCTTACATGGCAGTAGTCCTGTACCATGACCAGGAAATATAAGTCTGAGGCAAACCTAGATCTATGAAAACAGTAGAGCACGAAAGGTCCTTTTGAAAAAAACATACAATTATTTTATTGAAATGTTAGTCTAACATGGCAGCCATATTGAACATTGCATTTTCAACATGATGTCATGCTATTCCACAGCATAACCATGAGCATTAAGACCTCACTTAGTAAGTGAATGCTCCCGAAAATTACTGATCTCTTTTGTCGTTAAACATGTGTTTTCAGATAACTGATGTATTTGAAAAAGTTGAAATATTCTGGGCATAAAAAAAACTGAAAACAAATAATGCTCAGCTTCAGAATAAGAACTTTTTCACTTCTAGACCAAGATGTGCTTCAGTAAACTTTGATATATTGACAGCTGCCGACCCTGTCTTATGGAATAACTAGGAAGTGTAGGTTCTGAGCCTGTAACATGTCCATTCATTGCGGACCAGTTGAGAGCATTTCCTATAGGACTCCTGGTTAATTATTTCAAGCATCAAACATGTGAAACTTCAATGGATTGTTTTCCATGTCAGGGCATAGATCCTGTTTTCAATCATGATAACAAATGGGTATGATTCTATTGGCTTAGAACAGAGAGATTATTTTTTATGATGCCATCATTTTCTGAATTAACCAGTTTAAGACAGAAAATACCTAAGCCATGGGTAAATACTTATTTATTACTCTGAAAGAACAAGGAGATTATGGGTGATGAATTGTCTTTTGTTCAGTACTTATGTTATTCGAATGAAAGTCAAGATCTCCTTGACATAACTCCAATGTTCAAAAGGTTTGAACAGAGGTAGTCAACATGATTTCATTACTGTTGAGCATGGTCACTTAACTCTTTCAACACCATAGGCCAGTACACTGGCAAAGAAGCCTTGAGTCGGTACCATAGCTGTAATTTGATTGGCTCCCTAAGGTCACTTGCCCAAATTTGACCAATCACGAACCTTGTAGCAGATTTCGGCAAGAAACCAGTTTTTATCCAATCAAGCTTCCCGGCGATGATACGAGCCTTTAGATGAAAAAACAAGCTTTCTAGCGATTTGCCATATGGCAGTCTTCGATGAACGTGTTATTCATATGAAGCCTCAAAAACGGAGGTATCTCTTCATGTTTTATGAGTGGACAGCCACTGTTATCAGGAAATGGGTGATGACAGATACTATTTATAATTCTTTTTCAAATAATTTTCCAATTACGTAAACAATGAAAATAAAATAAAAATAGGTAAGTAGGTTATTTTAATTCTTATATTTGCCAAAAATCGTCAATTTTTCACTTCCTTGGTCTTCAATCTGGATGTTATGAATTTGTTAGCTGACATGTTTTTATTTACAACAAACTTAATTAAGTTATAAATGCATTATTTAAATGATGTGATAAACATAACTTTCATATTTATAAACAATAGGATCAGACCTTTCAAATGGTGTATAACATGTAGCAGCAAAGATGTTTTACAAGCAGATATTTCCTTGATAAATGTTGACTTCATCTTTCACACAAGATAGATGAAGACGGAATCTCTGTGTCCCAGCAGTAAACACTTCTGGTTGACTAGTGTTGAAGAGTAAACTGGTCAACTATGTTGTTCAGCCCTAAGTTTAACCAGTAGATTTGTAAAGGAACTTAAAGGAAAGTTTATTGTCCCTATTTTTTGCATTATTCATCTGGGCCAGTAAAAATTTTAAAGTGGCAAATATATATGCTAATTGTCAAGCCCTAGTTAAGGAATGGAATGGGGTCACTAGGTTAAAATGATCCAACAGGAAGCTTAGTTTTTAACCCTGTAAATGTTTAAGTATTCAAATGAAAAACATTTTCTCTGATAGGTCTCTGGTAGTGAGCAGTAAACTCCAATCTCATATTCTTCAAATTAGCAAAGGGTCTGTAAATCAATGCATGACAAACACCATTCCAAACACAAGGTGTTATTTATCTCCTAATATATTACAAATAGACCAACTCTGTGATTTATTGTTTTGCCTGTGATTGACCGACCTTGTAATGTTAATCGCCTTACATGATTGTTATGCTGTGCCTGTCACTAGCCGGACAATATCCAAGGCTATGGACACAAAGTTCAGTTGTAACATCATAAAAACATTACACAACCTTGTCATAAAACCATGCCTGAAGTCTTGGTCAACCATGGTATTAATATGAGTAAAACAATGTCTTTCCTACACTGTGTGGCCAAGGTTAGAGCATACTCCTGAGGAAACTGAGCTTCCATCGTCATTGGGTCTTTAATTTCTGATATTATAGCAGCAAACTTCGGGATTTTGTAACCAAATAGGCAGTTTGCAAAATCATGTGTGGAATCATGTGTATGTTTTGTGTAGTTGCATTGCCTTATCTAACAATCCCTAGATCCGTAGAGTAATGTTACAAGAACAAATTCTGTAAGAAGTAGAACATAGATGTTGGTGACAGTGATGAGTAATCTTCTGTATCCCTGGTGCTGAGACAGCATCCAAGTGCATGTGCAGTGGGTAGTGATGTTCGGAGCTACAACTCTGTAAAAGCCGACTTGCTCAATTCTTTCCTTGACAGTGTCACAGCGTTTGCTGAGTTGCTGCAGAACCACGGCTATTGGAAGGAATCTATTGATTTGTTTCCAGTGAAAAGTCTTTTTTCAAGACCACATGATACATACCTTTTTAAGTATGTGTATTTGTATATATGGCATGCATTTGTGATTTTGAAGCAACCAAGATAATTGTTCTTTCAAAGACACCTCTTTAGCCAGTTTGGAAGAGTAACATCTCTTATCTGTGCCTGGATTCCCTGATGATGGGTTTGCATCCTTCATACTTCCTGATTTTATCCTTGGTTTCTCAGCACCATACTGTGATCCTTGGTTTAACCATAGTGCAAAACATAGACAACTTGTCTCACTTTAACTGTCTGACATGCTGTGACCAAAACGCCATAACCGGGAGAGAAGACGTCTGTAGGTTATTCTATGTTTGATCTTCAGAGCAGAACTATAACCCACCCACAGTTAATTGAATGAAGCTGGTGATGATGAGTTAGTATACACTGTATCTTGAGTCTAGTGTCCTAGCCACAGATTCTGATCATTTCACTAAATCGGTGACAAAACAGTAACTGCATGTGATTGGTTATTCATTGCCGACACTAATTGGATGGTTTTGTCTCATTTATATTCATACCAGACGGGACTAGGAATATAAAACACTGACGATTCTGCTCATAGCAATATGTGGCCATAACAGCGAGCAGTTTCATTGCAGGTCACTCCGATTTGGGCAAGGGTGGACTTTTCAGTAACCATGGCTACTTGCTTTTGTTCAGACCAACATAAGAATGGAGTTCGATATAATGAAATTACAAAATGTATTGCATATTCAAATTGTAATTATGCAAGTTTCCATGCCTTCTGGTCTTCTCTACATGTGTTATTTAGAAACTCTGTATAACTATGATATATGATCTGTCCATGCTACAAACATGCCAGTAATGTCACAATAAATCCATGCACACTCTATGTATGATATTGAAATGTAAAATATGATGGAAAATGGAATAAAAAAAACAAAACAGCAACAAACAAACATAGGAATGGAGAGGGCTGTTGGTAAAAAATCATCCAGACTATAGGATGAATATGGATGAACTGTCTGATGGAGATTGTGGGGCATAGCCATAGTTATAAAAAAATATAAAACTCTTCAGTCAGTGTTTTGTTGCAGGTCCAGGTGGATTTGCCCAAAACATTTAGTTATTCTTTGTGGCCTGATTCAAGTATTTGTTACAGTGAACTTCAGTAGATGTGGAGCTGTGTGTCCTATGAAGATGTCCGATTTTGTGCAGTGATAATGAGTCATAATTGGGTATGCAGGGTATTTCTTGATAAAAAAGAAAGAAAACAAATTTGTCATGGCTCGTCTGAAAGTACTGAATGTTACCCAAATGAACAAGATGTTACCGACATGACTATTCCAATCAAGTGAGTTACTCGTGGATTGGTTGGATTTAACTCAAAGTGTCAACCGTTGTAAATTCTCCACATAATATTCTGTCCTGTGTTTTAAGAAGAAGACTCAATTAATTGTTCATTTACCAGTTTCGCTGATTAACCTAAGCACCAGCTCCAATCCTTGTCTTGTGATGTGTTTCCAGGTAGGCCTGTCTATGTTACACAGTAAAACTGACTTAAAGATGCTGCTGAAAGATAAGTAAGTAGTAGAGGAGAAAGTATTTGCTGCCGGAATGCAATGACTGCTAAATACATGATCACCTGATGCTATGCCAGTACAGTCCCTGACTTCAGCCCAAGCCCCATAAAATCTGTTTGGTCTAGAATGCTCAGCTAATAATAGGCCATATTATAACACAAAAGTTTTCTGAAAATGATGATAAGAGCCAAGTTGAGGTTCCTAGCACAGACTCCCTGGATATATTATGTTGTTATGTATTCAAAGTATGTAATCTGAAATATGCAAAAATGTTGAAAGATTTCTATCATACCCTGCGCAATGAATCCAACCCCACCTCAACTTACTGTACTTTATTCAGATTTGAGCTGTGTACATGGAATAGTAATATTTACCCACCAGAATTCAAAATATTTTCTTTTCCGAGTAGGGGAAAACATTTGTAGAATGACTTATAAAGCTGTCAGGAAGCCAAAAAGGTTTACTTACAACAATGTTTGATGAAAAACAATCTTTTTGTTCAAAGAATGAGCAAAATTAACCCTAGAAGATTGCTGGAATGCACTGTCTGTAGAGATGATTATGTACAGGTAACCACTCATTTACAATTAAGGGTATCCAACTCATTTGTTTACTCTCTGCCATGAATCAGTTTGGCAGCAGGGACTTTGTGGCCTTGTTGACTCATGCTTATTCACGAACTGCAGATATTTGTTGTGTTGTTAATACCCAAAACATCCCACTAAGGTACTTTGGAAGTGGTGTCAACTACTTTCCTTACAACTTCACAGCGTTAGAAATTGGCACTCGTCCTGATCCTTGCCAAACTGCCCAATAGTTAAGGTATCATAAGGACTAGTAGAAATGTACCCATTTGAAGGGTTTTGCTATATGTTATCATTATTAGGACGAGTGGTTCAAACCTGTTAGTTTCTACCGCTACTTCATTGAACAGCTGGATAGATTGAACTGTATTCCTGGCGAGTTCACTGGTGCAGCTGAAATGGCTTTCCATGAAGAGCTTCAGAACAAGTGGCATCTATTGAAGTTTGACCTTACATGCTGGCCGTTTAACCGTAGCCTTTACACGGTAATGCTAGAGACTGAAGTCTGCAGTAGCTGCACCACTACTGCCTGTACAATATGGCCAAGAATCTACTTGTATTAACTGAGGAAGAGTGCGATATGAAGGAATGTGGGTAGGGGTATAGTCTCCTTGTGGAAGCAGAGGAGTGCCGGCAGTCACCTGGTAGCTTCTTAGCTCACCTGACTGAAAGTTCACTTAGCTCATGCTTTGGCGTGTTGTCCGGCTTCTGAACAGACGTCCATCGGTTGTTAACTTGTGTATTTTTGACATTTCATCTGAAGCGGACAAGAAATATTGAGCCGAAACCTTGTTTGAATAATCCCAGCTACGGTATCTCTAAAGAGTACTTACAGAATTCTGATCTGATTTTAAACATGTTCTAATGGCCATATAAAAAATGTATGTTTGCCCACATCTAGCAAATTTTGCATGAATACTCCCATTTTTAGTGTCTCTAAACACAGCTCACAGTATTCTGATCTAATTTTGAACTTGGCCACCATCATATTATATTTTTTAAAACTTATCATATGTCACGCTATGCATTTCATTCTTCTTGTCTGATCCTTTTGCGGAAACCATCCTAAAACAGGTTTCCAGCTTAAAAAAACACCTCACCCAAATCACATTCCAGGTGTGACCATTTTGTAAAGAAACCCTTAAAGGCTATTAATCTTTCCTCAAAATTGAAATTTGACATATATTGTCCGATATTATGAATTTCTTACCTTGATTCAACCAAAATTGTGGGTGCCACCAAAGTGGAAATGCTGTCACTGGCAATAATGTGACAAGGGCGAGGGGCCTACAACAGTTCAAAGAGGCTCTCTTTTTATGACAGACTGGGGGGCAGGGGTGGCCCAGTCGTCTAAGGTGCTGCTATTCGCTGTGCAAAATTGCGTCCCTTGGGTGTGCCAGAAACCTATGATTGTGGGTTCGAATCCCGGTTCACCCCGATTATGTTTCTAGGTTTGTCAGCACCATGCCTGTGCTCGTGGGTTTCACCGAAGTGGTAAACGTCTGAGACCTGCATCACTTTGGGCTTTCTTCCCGCATTAAGCTGACACGCTGTGATATAACTTTAATACTGTTAAAAGCGGCGTTAAACCCAACTCACTCACTCACTCACACCCACCCACCCACCCACCCACTCACTCACTCACTCTGACGGACTACTTTAAGCACACATGATCCTGTGACCCCCAGTAACCTCGACACAGACCTTTGCACTTGAAAGACTTGCACTTTTTACCATGCTCTAAGATATGTTCTCCGAAATTGCTTGAGTGATGAAGCTGGAATTGTGCATACAGGCTCCTTCTCTATATCAATCAGTGGGATTTTATTGTAAGACTTTTGCTTAAAAACAACTGGGCACAGAGTTAAAACTTTGTGTGAATATAATATCTGTAAGAACATCCAAGTTTGTTCCTGGCATCACTATTTGTTTTGGATGGTTTGTTTGTTTGTTGTTCAACGCCGCACTCAGCAATATTCCAGCTATATGACGGCGGTCTGTAAATAATCAAGTCTGGACCAGACAATCCAGTGACTGACATCATGAGATCACTATTTGCACTCAACATTATTGTCCTAATATATTTTGCAAAAATACCCTCCCCCCTTTTCTTCCAAGAATCTTTAACACCAAGTTTTACTGACTGTAGATTGTTTTATCAAATTAAGGCTAAAGTGTCATAAAATGAATGCTTCATAAGTCAGGTGAGCTTCAGAGCCTTGAGTCTGCCAATTCAAAATACCACGAAGGAGGAATCAATTGTGGAGAACAGGTTTATTTTAGCCATGATTGCATTTTTCAGTAATGAGAATTTGTTAAAATTAGATCGAAATCAGGGTGATGGACTGCAAAGTTAAGCAATTAGGAATCAAATAAAATCAGATAACCGTTGAGGAGGCTGTAGGTTTGTCATAACAGGAATTTGTGCACTTGAAAATCCATTTAGAAGTATTTGCATATTAACAAGGTGATTTTAAACCTGATTGGGTGGTCTGGTCGTCTAAGTGGCTACAAGTGGCTGTTTAGAGTTGCTTGCTTTAGTCATGGCAAAAACCTATGATTGTGGATTGGAATCTGAGATTTGTCCTGATTGTTTCTAGGCTTGTCTGCACCATACCCTTGCCATTGGGTATTGCCAAAGGGATGAACGGCTGAGACCTGCATCACTTCAGGCTTTCCTACAACATGAAGCTGTCACGCAGTTATGTAACTGAGATACTGTTCAAAGCAGTTTAACCCTACTTACTCACTTTGATATTATATGCAAGGTCAGTGGTTCAGCCCAGTTCCAATCCACACATACACACAATGTGTGAAGCCAGTTTCTGGTGCCCCCTAGCGGGGCTACTACAGGAATATTGATGAACCTGCACAAACCTGCTTTACAAACTCTTTGATACAATTTGATGCAGGTGAGCTACAGAGCCCTGGGACTTCTTCTTGTCTACCAGAACCTAGAATCATCTAATAATGTGAACATATCTATAACTTTATGTTGCCTGAACATAGAGAGGAGTCTCCATGATGACATGCCATCCTGAAGTTATGAGACTGTTTTTGTGTTGTAAATTTGGAGCCAGGTAGGAAGCTGTTGACAGTGGTTCCATGGATATCCTTGGGAAAATGAATTTGTCTCCAATACCGGAAGAAATTTGTAAATAAATTACTTTTTCGCACAAGGAGATGGCATTTTCTATGATATTCAATTACGGGCTTGCAAGGAAGAGTGGGGACACTATATCAGCCAGGATATTTATAGAAGTTATCAAAACATTTTTGAAGCAGCATGCCAAAAGCGCCCAGCTTTTTTACCATGTTCACGGCAACAAAGTGTTTTGTATTTTTCTTGCCTAAGGGGCTACAGTGATAACGTCCAACTGAGTTGGATGAAATAATCAGGTTGCTGACCTGCGGCCATCTCTAAGACGTCATCGAGCTGCTGAAAACATACTGTGGGTTGTCGCAGCTTCTGGTGGCTGGGGAGAGATGACGAAATGAGTTGTACCACGTTGAGCATCTTATGACTCATTGGATGACTGTATTAGGCCACAAGCTATTGGTGATCATTCTCAAAGGATGGAATTAGATAAAAATTCAATAATTGTGACAATTTATTAATATCGTGTCTTGAGTATCTAAAGTTGTTTTACATTGGTTTCAAATATTTTATGGATGATCATTTCTGTTACCTGCTTGATTTGATGTAAGTGTGCAGATGAGAATTTATTTTGATTAGTTTTCAATAATTTCGTGGTTGGAATTTTGTATTGCAATCATTATCTTATCTATAAATTATTTTATGTAGAAATTATTGAAAATAGCCTGGTATAAAAAAAGTTTGAATTTATGTGAAAGTGTAAAAGATTTCAAGCTGCTGCTGAATTTACATGACACATCAGAAAGCCATTGTAGTGTTTTCCCCTCCTACGCTGAGTTGACTTCAGTCCAGGTGGTGCACACTTGTTGTATGTCTTGGACGGTGGGTTACTCTATGTGAAGACTGACCTTATCATGTAAGCCAGTAGCCATGTTTTCCAAAACAGAAAATCCTCACCCAATATTCTCCTCATGGACAGGCCAAGTGTATCTGTCAGTGTCCTTCTAGTTTCCAATTTAAGCTGTATTGTGGATGTGTCGTCCACACAGGTTTCAATCTGCACCACCCTTCCTCATTATTGGGCCCTGACAGCAGAACAGATTATCAAGCTGTAATGCCCCCCTCACAGATACTCCTGCATGCTGCTGAAGGCTGGAGCATCTACTGTAGTGGTGTTGTCGACCAGTCTGCCAACACTGGGACTCAGTGGGTGGGAGGCATGAATGTAATACCTTGTCAGTGGGCATGTACAGGCCTACCAATGGAAAATGACAGGCTGCTGTGAAAAACTGTTGCATGTTTACATTACACAAGGAATCGGAAACAGAAAACACAATGCAACCCAAAACTAAGTAATGTTTCATAAATCTGAGAGCATGTTGCCGAAAACATAGAGGAGTTGCATATTCAGACTTTTTTTTAAAATGCCCAGCATACATTGTCTTCTTGCTTGCTAATCAGCCAAATTAAATCACTATATGCGACGATTGATGTTGGAATGAGTGCAATATATCATTCTTCTTAACTCCCCCAAAGTAAACATATTTCCATCAAGTGAAGGTAAAAGTAGGATTTAGCTACAGCGTAGGTTTGTCAAAGTTCTAATAGAACTATTATAAGACATTGGAAATGTCGTAATGTTACTTGTCATCTTTCATCAGCTTGGCTTTTTTGATGCCCTTGCATCTCGAGGCTGAGATGAGGTCTTTTATAGGTTACAATTTATTTCTACTGAGAGTCTTTCATCAGGGTTAGTCAGTCAGTTCAGGGCACAGCAGTCACTGTCCTGCTTTGACATTTGACACCATTTACTGATAACTATATTTCAAGTGGAGATCGCCATTGTGTTGCCAGTAATTGGGCCCGAACATCAATATTTATCATGTCCTCGTGTTATGTTTTATAAACTGTCACGTGACTTCTTCAGTGAGCGCTGCAACCTGTTGTCACCTATTTGAGCGCTAAGTGTCCCACCAATTATTCCTGTCTTCATTTTTTCTGTAATAATGATATAGATTTTTGTGAAAATGAATATTTTATACAGCTGATGATGCAAATGGGAGTTGGGGCAAACCCAGCATATGGACATTCTTATTCATTGTGATGGTTTGAAGAGTGATATATTGGCCTAGTTTGCCCCGAAGCAGACCTACTAAGGCCAGTACTGACAGATGTTTATTGGTTTATTGAAATAGTTGCATACAGATTCCTGTGCTGTTACTGTTGTAAGTTACTAAATCTTCATCATGATGGTGAAAGAATTGTTATGGTGGTAGTTGCCAGCAAATATTGAAGTAGTTATGAAAATCAGGTTGACAATGTGGAAATGTGGAAATGTTCCAAGCTGCAGAGTGAATATAGACTGGTAACAGTATCACTGTATTCCATTTGCACATATCTGTTTAATGTCTGTGCAGAATGAAAAAAACCATGAAACTGTCTGGTTGTTCCCTGAACAGACCGGCAGATAATCGGGAATTCAGCAGTCAGAATCCTTTGTCTATGTGCCTCAAGGGAGCGTAGGCCAACTTGAAAGAGAAATTTCAATATAAAAAAATCTACACGTAAACATAACTATCAAAAGCCATTTGTGTACTTGAAACCTGTGAGCAATATGGTAGTGAAGGTATTGATGGGCAAGGTTTAGACCGAGGGAGAGCAGCTCAGCCTAGAAGCCTGCAATATGTGTGTGGTAAGAGCTGTCAGACTGTCTATATAGTATAACAGATGAGGAGTCAGAGCATCTCTGCCCTGTATCGCTTGCAGCAGTGTCACCAGACATCCTCAGAGATGCGTCAGTGCATTACAGAGCCCAGAAGTCACACAACTACAAGCTTGTGTGATGAGATATCAGGATTTTAATGGTCGGAAAATGAGATTTTAACAACTGGATTTTATATCAGTGTCAAGTTTCTGTTTTTTCAGTCATTTCTCTGTGTAAATGAACTGCATGGGGGTTCCAGGACAGACTAGTTCCTCAGTGCCCCCCTCAAGGCTTGTGAGAGGGGCCGATGAGAATTGGGGGTGGGGTCGGGTGGCTCTTGGCTGGCTGTCGTTGTACCTCCATGGAGTTGGTGACTTCTGACTAAGATAAGATAAGATAAAAAAAGATAATATTTATTGCAGAAATGTTTCCAATCCATTGCGGGACAGATGCAATTTTAAGAGACAAAACATTTGATTCATACATACACATGTACAGACATACATAATTTACATTCCTGTAGATAAAAAACCAAACCAATCAATATTACATATTTGATGGTATTATTATACATAAAATGTCAACGGTTGATTAAGATGAAGGGGTATTTATTGTTTGAAATGCTTGACATGGAAACTATAAAATACTTATTTGCCTAGTCCAGCAGGATATAGCTGGAGCTGTGCTGACTCCTGCAGAAAACAACCTTTGTGTGTTAGACATGTTTGGTGGAGCCCTTAATAGCCTGTATGTTTTGGAAATGGTGATTTGCTGGCTTCAATCTTAGTGATACAACATTCCCCAGTCCATGTTGAAAGTATAGAAGCAAGGACAGTCTTGGTGTTAGTGTGACAGAGTGATACCCTTGCTAATCACAGTGATACCATCACTAGTTCTGATACTGTTGCTGATTGAAGTGATACAAGCTGTAGAACTTGACACGAGTCCTGTAGTCTTTGCTAAACTGCTCAATAGTTATCACAAGGACTTGTATAATTTGCCGTATTTAAGGGTTTGGCTATATGTTATCTCTATAAGGACTAGAGGAGTAAAAGTGTTACTTTCTACCCTGGATACCATCACTAGCTGTGATACTGTTGCTAGTTGTAGTGATGCACATGTAGTGGCCATAAAATTTTCGAGTCCTGTGATGGGATTCGAACCACGGACCTTCTGATCAGAGGTTGGACGCCTTGTCCACATGATCAACGAGGTTAACCCCGTCAGCAAGCTGACAAGGTAAGGATGTCATCTGTGGGATGACTCCAGGCCCTGCTACATACTCCCCCGTCAACAGAAGGCACATCCCGGGCCGCATGGTAGGGTACTGAGGGTTATTTTGCCCAAATTTAATATGAACGTACTCAGTCCAACGTTGGGCGCCAATGTAGCGGCCATAAAATTCCTGAGTCCTGTGATGGCATTCGAACCACGGACCTTCTGATCTGAGTTCGGACACCTTGTCCACATGACCAAAGAGGTAAGGATGTCATCTGTGTCTGATGTCACGCCCTGCTACACTTGTTGTGATTGATACTGTTGCTGGTTGTAGTGATACCATCACTTAATGTTGTGATACCATTGCTAGCTGTCGTGATACTGTTGCTGGTTGTAGTGATACTGTTGCTGGTTGTAGTGATACTGTTGCTGGTTGTAGTGATACTGTTGCTGGTTGTAGTGATACCATCACTTGCTGTCGTGATACTGTTGCTGGTTATAGTGATACTGTTGCTGGTTGTAGTGATACTGTTGCTGGTTGTAGTGATACTGTTGCTGGTTATAGTGATACTGTCGCTGGTTGTAGTGATACTGTTGCTGGTTGTAGTGATACTGTTGCTGGTTGTAGTGATACTGTCGCTGGTTGTAGTGATACTGTCGCTGGTTGTAGTGATACTGTTGCTGGTTGTAGTGATACTGTTGCTGGTTGTAGTGATACTGTTGCTGGTTGTAGTGATACTGTCGCTGGTTGTAGTGATACTGTCGCTGGTTGTAGTGATACTGTTGCTGGTTGTAGTGATACTGTTGCTGGTTGTAGTGATACTGTTGCTGGTTATAGTGATACTGTTGCTGGTTGTAGTGATACTGTCGCTGGTTGTAGTGATACTGTTGCTGGTTGTAGTGATACTGTCGCTGGTTGTAGTGATACTGTTGCTGGTTGTAGTGATACTGTTGCTGGTTGTAGTGATACTGTCGCTGGTTATAGTGATACTGTTGCTGGTTGTAGTGATACTGTTGCTGGTTGTAGTGATACTGTTGCTGGTTGTAGTGATACTGTCGCTGGTTGTAGTGATACTGTCGCTGGTTGTAGTGATACTGTTGCTGGTTGTAGTGATACAAGCTGTAGAACTTGACACGAGTCCTGTAGTCTTTGCTAAACTGCTCAATAGTTATCATAAGGACTTGTATAATTTGCCGTATTTAAGGGTTTGGCTATATGTTATCTCTATAAGGACTAGAGGAGTAAAAGTGTTACTTTCTACCCTGGATACCATCACTAGCTGTGATACTGTTGCTAGTTGTAGTGATGCACATGTAGTGGCCATAAAATTTTCGAGTCCTGTGATGGGATTCGAACCACGGACCTTCTGATCAGAGGTTGGACGCCTTGTCCACATGATCAACGAGGTTAACCCCGTCAGCAAGCTGACAAGGTAAGGATGTCATCTGTGGGATGACTCCAGGCCCTGCTACATACTCCCCCGTCAACAGAAGGCACATCCCGGGCCGCATGGTAGGGTACTGAGGGTTATTTTGCCCAAATTTAATATGAACGTACTCAGTCCAACGTTGGGCGCCAATGTAGCGGCCATAAAATTCCTGAGTCCTGTGATGGCATTCGAACCACGGACCTTCTGATCTGAGTTCGGACACCTTGTCCACATGACCAAAGAGGTAAGGATGTCATCTGTGTCTGATGTCACGCCCTGCTACACTTGTTGTGATTGATACTGTTGCTGGTTGTAGTGATACCATCACTTAATGTTGTGATACCATTGCTAGCTGTCGTGATACTGTTGCTGGTTGTAGTGATACTGTTGCTGGTTGTAGTGATACTGTTGCTGGTTGTAGTGATACTGTTGCTGGTTGTAGTGATACCATCACTTGCTGTCGTGATACTGTTGCTGGTTATAGTGATACTGTTGCTGGTTGTAGTGATACTGTTGCTGGTTGTAGTGATACTGTTGCTGGTTATAGTGATACTGTCGCTGGTTGTAGTGATACTGTTGCTGGTTGTAGTGATACTGTTGCTGGTTGTAGTGATACTGTCGCTGGTTGTAGTGATACTGTCGCTGGTTGTAGTGATACTGTTGCTGGTTGTAGTGATACTGTTGCTGGTTGTAGTGATACTGTTGCTGGTTATAGTGATACTGTTGCTGGTTGTAGTGATACTGTCGCTGGTTGTAGTGATACTGTTGCTGGTTGTAGTGATACTGTCGCTGGTTGTAGTGATACTGTTGCTGGTTGTAGTGATACTGTTGCTGGTTGTAGTGATACTGTCGCTGGTTATAGTGATACTGTTGCTGGTTGTAGTGATACTGTTGCTGGTTGTAGTGATACTGTTGCTGGTTGTAGTGATACTGTCGCTGGTTGTAGTGATACTGTCGCTGGTTGTAGTGATACTGTTGCTGGTTGTAGTGATACTGTTGCTGGTTGTAGTGATACTGTCGCTGGTTGTAGTGATACTGTTGCTGGTTGTAGTGATACTGTTGCTGGTTGTAGTGATACTGTTGCTGGTTATAGTGATACTGTCGCTGGTTGTAGTGATACTGTTGCTGGTTGTAGTGATACTGTTGCTGGTTGTAGTGATACTGTTGCTGGTTGTAGTGATACTGTTGCTGGTTGTAGTGATACCGTTGCTGGTTGTAGTGATACCATTGCTAGCTGTCGTGATACTGTTGCTGGTTGTAGTGATACTGTTGCTGGTTGTAGTGATACTGTTGCTGGTTGTAGTGATACTGTTGCTGGTTGTAGTGATACTGTTGCTGGTTGTAGTGATACTGTCGCTGGTTGTAGTGATACTGTTGCTGGTTGTAGTGATACTGTTGCTGATTGTAGTGATACTGTTGCTGGTTGTAATGATACCATCACTTAATACTGTTGCTAGCTGTCGTGATACTGTTGCTGGTTGTAGTGATACTGTCGCTGGTTGTAGTGATACTGTTGCTGGTTGTAGTGATACTGTTGCTGGTTGTAGTGATACTGTTGCTGGTTGTAGTGATACTGTTGCTGGTTGTAGTGATACTGTTGCTGGTTGTAATGATACCATCACTTAATACTGTTGCTAGCTGTCGTGATACTGTTGCTGGTTGTAGTGATACTGTTGCTGGTTGTAGTGATACTGTTGCTGGTTGTAGTGATACTGTTGCTGGTTGTAGTGATACTGTCGCTGGTTGTAGTGATACTGTCGCTGGTTGTAGTGACACTCATTTACTTGGACATGTAGATCATCTTGGGCCTCTTGTATTAGGAGCCATGATATTTAAAACTGAAATATTTGGTGTCAAACCCACGTCTCACTGAATCACTCTCACTTGTAATATGCATTACAAATCCTATCCTGAAAGTCAACATTTGTTGTATTCACATAGATTTACTGATAGCACTTAACGCTTGCATCCTTTAAATGAAAATTGAAACATTTTCTTGTAATCGTTTGACCCGACTGATTTTGTGGTCAAAGAAATGTCTTAGGATTTGTCTTTTAACTTTTATAGAATTCAGGCAGTATCTCTTCCTGCGCTAGGCTGTTGACGTCTTATTGCACTGATCTGTTGAAGAGCATACAATAAGTACCACAAGCTGCTGTGAAGATGGAAGTGTCTCATGTCTGCCACCTATCAAATAGGCTGAAGCCCATGTCGAGGAACATTTCTCTAGCGGCCTCCCATGTTTTCAAGGAGAATAAAACCAGAAAACCATGTGAAGGTCCTGTTTAGTTTAGTAGACTCGTAAGATGCTGGCATAGGCTGGCACCATAAGTCCTTACTGCCTATGACAATATTTCCTTGCATCGTACACCGAGCACTGTTCTGCATTTGTAATTTGTTTTGAAAAGAGAAGGCTTATGGTAACTTAATGGGAAGCACTGTCACGTTAGTTGAAGTGTGTTTTTATTGGTTGACTTAACATGAAATGCGATGTATACAGGAAGTATATTCATCCAAGATGATGTTTGTATTAGACTTTTCGCATCAATAATGAAAGGGACATGCCCTTGATTTGAAGACTAGCACTAAGAATAGAGTATGTGTCAGGACCTGGTGAAACCATGCATTGTCTGGTTTACATTGTAAGGTCAAGGTGAGCCGAAATTGGGTTTAACGTTGTCTCCAAGATTATTGTAAGGTTAGTCCGTGCATGCGGCGCGGTGCGTGCATGTGTGCGGAGCGGTGCCTGCGTGCTTGCGTGCAGATTTCAACAGTTCTATTTTCATTCTTTCCATGCAGTGATTCGGAGCAGGTGCTAATATGATTTTAAACTAAGGGATAAAGCCTACAGTAGCTTAATAAAGGCACAAGCACCTGTTCTGAAATGTTCCATTGTATGTCTTCCTTGGTACTACAGCTTCTAAATCCCACTTCAGAATATAACAACCCCAGCAGTAGTATATGCCTGTTATTCATTAATGCAGAAAATGTTGGCTTATTATATGAATGTCTTTTTCTTTTGATAAATTTTCAAGAACATAGACAAGTAGTGATGAATAATAATCAGTCATGGCTGCAAAAAAACAAAAATGGGAAAAAGAATTAACATCTTGAAACAAGAAACCTTTTACAAACATTAACTTAAAACTTGAAAGATATGTAAACAAGCAAGAAAGCTTCACCCTCATTATTTTATTAAGGACAAATTACAGTATGTATCATGCCCTTGAACCTTATTTGAATGATTCTCCTTGTATTCTAATTCCCCTAATGCTTGTAATTTGACGGAGCACTTCGCTGGTATGTTGTGCTTGTTACAACTTTCGTTAAGCAACATGTATTCTCTTGATGTATAAGAATAAAACTTTTTGTTCCATCATTTTGTGTCACTCCCCAAAAGAGAAAACCTCTTTGGAGTATGTTTTCTCTAACCAAGAAATATTTTGTGGCTGTGATACAAGTTGCAGCAACATCTTGTGTAATTGCTCTTGATGAGGAGGGCAGTATAACGAAAGGAGCAGTTATGTTGAACTTCAGAAACGAGCCTTCTTCCAAGGCCCTCGACAATTAACTTTGCCAACAATTTATGTTTTTTTAGTGGACATACCCTTTCGCTGTGCATAAATTGTGCATCACCCCAAAGAAATTCTGGCTATTTTACCCCAGTGTATTTAAGAAAGTCAGAAAAAGTAGTAATTTGTTTAAGTTGTCATGGCAACGTTTTTCATGAAACCTGTTTTTTCTTGTGTGTATTCCGTCTGAGGCAGTGAGAGTTCGCAAACTGAACATGTCACATGACACTGAGATCGGGAGATTAAACTAATCGCACTTAAGTGAAACATAGTTTACTGGACTTTGGATTGTGAGTAGTGTCTCGAGACAAGGGAATGAGACAGAGACATGGCTATGTTTGCATGGTTTCACTGGTGCTTGGATGGACTGACTCTAATTAACAAACATCCAACCTAAATTTACCATTTTGAAGTGTTTTCACTGCTGTTTTCACTCACTCTTGATTGCTTGCCCATACAACCGCTGTCCCACCCACTCACCCATCCACCCACCCACACTCACTCACTCACCCACCCACCCACCCACCCACTCACTCACCCACCCACCCACCCACTCACTCACTCACTCACTCACTCACTCACTCACTCACTCACCCACTCACTCATTGGAACAGCACTCTTCTGATAGCAATTGACCAATTTTCTAGTCCAGTTTCCCTATATTGTGATCAAAGCATAGCTTGGTGTAGGCTGTGCATTTTACTTAGCGGCTAAGTCGCAATGTCTATGATGTGGTGATATAGCCTGGGTCGGTAGCCTGTCCATGTCTTGCACTACTCGTGTTATGTGCTGTCACATCAGATGAAGCCAGCAGCTTGATTGATGGTAGGACCAAGTCAGGCTTACCAGGGGAAGGAAACAGGACAAACGCCACTAATGACCTCCGCCAATTAGTCTAACGAGTTGTCTTTCCATCAGGAGTCAGGAGGGGGTGCATTTCATAGATTTGTCATGTTTTGAAGTGTTTTATTTGATTATGTGTTCTCTTAATCCTTGTTTTTAAAGGTCTGCAAAGCATTTTCAGTTGTTGATAAATTTGATAATCGATAGTTTGATTATTCCAAGGTCACAATGTAAGTCCCCTGACGTGAGTTTGTTGCTGTACTGGAGTGATCTCTGAAGACAGATATAGTGCAGCCCCATCATTCACTGACCGCCTCCGTGGTCTAGTGGTAGAGCGTCCGCCCGGAGAGCAGAAGGTCCGGGGTTCGATCCTCGGCCGCGTCATATCAAAAGACGTTAAAAGATGGTACTTGTTGTTACCCTGTCTGGCACTCGGCATTAATGGGCTAAAACAAGGACTGGTCGGCTCGGAGTCAGTATACTGTGTCTGAGTGGGATATTCACGTTAAACTGCGGCATGGTATCTCAGTGAGCTAGCACTATAAATCGGCATCAGTCCGGACTAGTACAAGCAGCCACACACACACACAACACACAACACACACACACAACACACAACACACAACACACACACACACACACACACACACACACGTTGCTATGTAAGTGCAATAATCTTGGACGCGATGATAAACCCCATTTCACCTCACCTCACCTCACCATCATTCACTGAAATCTGTGCCTATCTTTATCAGACTGCACCGGAAAAGATGGTGTATTCTTCTCCAGACTTGTCTCTTGGCATCCCTGTCTGTGTAGCTAATTGTTGGACTGTATGGACATTATAAGCTGTAAGTGTTCTCCAGCCCAAAGAAAATGTTACTGTACTTTAAGCTCTAATGGATACAGTCTCAGACGGCTTTATACATACTGAGAATGTGTTTGGATCTTAGTCGCCTCTTACGATAAGCAGTTTGCTGGTGACCCATTCTAACCCAGGAAGCTCCACAGGGTACGTCAAGAAGCATATCTCGATCCGTCTCCTAGGCCTTTTACATGCATCTCTCTGGCCTGTGAAGATCCGGGGTAAAATAGGTCTTCAGCAACCAGTGCTTGTTGTAAGAGGCGACTAACGGGGTCAGGTGGTCAGACTGGCTGACTTGGTTGATGCATGTCATCGATCCCAATTGCGTGGATCAATGCTCATGATGTCAATCACTGGATTGTCTGGTTCAGACTCGATTATTTACAGACCGCCGTCATATAGCTGTAATATTGCTGAGTGCGGCGTTAAACAACCAACCAACCAACCTGTAACAAACAAACAAGCACACATCTGGATAGATTGATGTCTGCATGGAGTGTCCTGTAGTTGAAAGGTGGACATCAAAGAACATCATTCTACTGCACCATGACACTTTTTTGCCAACAAAATACATCTGTGGTTCAGTTTTGATGTTTTCTCATTGCCGTCAGCACGTAACACAAAAGCAATACCATGTCAATAAATCTGTACTGAATTAAACAAGTTAATCCTGTTGTTAATCTCTCTGGTAGTAAAAAAATCCATGGTATATCTGGACTTGCGTTTGTAATCTAGTGGGTAAATTTAATTCAAAATTGTTTACGAAACTGACTAGCAGATTGCCTGCCCATCCCACTGTTACTTACATCAACCACAATCAGATTACCACAATGACGCCTCGAAATGACCCTCAGTTGTCAGAGAATGGATAAATATATCATTAATACCATACTTTGATTTGTTAAAAGGCATATGATATCTGTGCCATGACAGATGACAATGTGAGCCAGATGGCGAAGACAGGCATTGATAGCTTGAAATGGAAATGGTGAATAAGATGATATGTCTGAGTCGAATGAGTGGAGTCAGTGACTTCAGGTCACAATTTGATGTTTTTATCATTGTTTCTAATCATTTGTCGTAAACAAGGAAAGTCCAAGGTGTTCCAGAAAATATGCATGCAATGAGAAGTGAGTGAGTTGGGTTTAACGCCGCTTTTAACATTATTCCAGTTATATCACAGTGTGTCAACTTAATGTGGGAGGTAAGCCCAAAGTGATGCAGGTCTCAGACGTTTACCACTTCATTGAAACCCACGAGCACGGGTATGGTGCTGACAAACCTAGAAACATAATCGGGGTGAACCGGGATTCGAACCAACAATCATAGGTTTATGGCGTGCCCAAGAGACGCAACTCTGCACAGCGAATCGCGGCGCCTCAGATGCAACGAGAAGGCTTTAGAGGCTTGCATATTTTAGGATTGTTGTAAGGATGTATTTTCCTCATGGAGTGGTGTTATTTAGTTCAGCAGCAGTGTGTTGTACAGGAGCTATTTTCAGTAACCTTTTTACCCATATACGTTTGCCTATTTGGGCAAAGTAATTTCTTCTGCAAATGTCACAGTTGAAGTATGTCAGCACTTTGTTCAATATCTTGCCTGCAGACAGTCTAAAAATGTAAACTGGGCAGTAAGTGCCATGCTCCTCACAGCGACAGCCCGTCTGGAGTTGAACTCACAACCAAGTGACTGTTGTTTACAATCCAAATGACTGCCGTGATGCTGAATACTCTTCCAAAGGCTAACTTGCTTTTTTTGTTTGACAATTTGAATTTCTTTTTCATTACAACTAACAAGTAATTAGGTCGCTGAAAATGTAAGGGTCAGGTTGGGTGATATTCCCCTCCTCTGCTATCTCGAACCAATCTGATAATACAAACAAACATGATAAGATTCATGTGGAAAATAATAAGTCAGTTGTAGACATTTCCCCAATTCACTAGAATGACATTCCCAAAGACAAACAAAATTTAAAATATATATTTAGACACCACATTTGGGAATAGAGTAACATTTTTCAAGATTCTTGTGATAGGAGGGTAGCGATGTCACATGCTGGGAAGGAGATTTGTGAAATGCAGTGCAAGGGAGATAACTCTATATATCGCTGATATATGCCATGAGACCATGTAGACAATAGCATGGCCATGTCTTTTATTTTAAAAAGTACTTATTTCCAACTTCTGATGTAAATATTTGAAAATTGGTTGATGACTGGAAGGTGATTTATTTGTGTGGCCCAAGCTTAACCTGCTCATTGATTTGTTCCAAACAGATTTTCCAGAAGAACCTGAATGAATGAATCATATCACAACAACAATTAAAGTCGAAAAAAATACTGAAAGGGACATGACACCATAACTGACAGTGCAGGCTTGAATCCTTTAGCTGAATCTCAGATTCTGCGTTATTATTATCTATAGTCAGGCCAGCACCTTATCCATGCTTCTAGAGTCGTAAGACCTGTGAAGATCCGTGGTAGAATACCGCATTCGACGTAATAAGTGCCCCGCTCTAATAAGCGCCCACAGCGATATTTGCCAATATATTGGCTAGTGAACAATCCCAATTAGCACCTTTGCGACTCATCAATGTACACAATTCGTGTACATTTATTGGTGTATAATACACACTCGTATGTTATATGCACCCTTAATTACGGGCAATTAAATTCTTGAAAAATATATCTGTCGTGTATAATACGCACAGACTTTTCTTTTGCATCATTCCAGGCTGTCAGCAGAAACCATAAAATTTACGATCTTTCGACTCTTTCACTACTCTTTATATTCTAACAAGAGCCCCTATTTCTAATTTTGAGAGCGCCCTGGGCGTCGAATATGGTAGGTCTTCAGCAGGTTAGTCCCACGCTTTCTGTAAAAAGCAACTCTGCTTGTCGTAAGAGGCGAATAATGGTATCGGGTGGTCAGGCTCGCTGACTTGGTTGATGCATGTCATTGATCCTAATTGTGTGGATCAATGCTTTTAATGTCAATCACTGGATTGTCTGGTCCAGGCTCGATTATTTACAGACTGCCGTCATATAACTGGAATATTGCTGAGTGCTGTGTTAAACAACTAACAAACCAAACATCTTGAGTTGTAAGTAGTCTTAAGTCCTGACTTGGGGCTGTGAGCGTAGGTTGCACTGTTCAGGTGAAGCAGGGACCTGGGTCCTTGGGATCTTCCCCTGTAGAAATCTGAGGACCCCACTCTTAACACAAGGGTTGCGAAAAGGACCTCCTTAGTTTCCTGCTGAATGTAGAAAACTGTGGTTGTCGGAGGCAGTGCAGTTCTCTGTGCAGTCCTGTGATCAGGGATTTGAATCCCAGATTGATCCTGATCTTTTGTCTTTGTTTGTCAGCACCATACCTGTCTCAAAATGATAAACTTCTAATACCGGTGTCACTGCAGACATTTCCACTGAAATCTCACTGACACTCCATGATATATCTGAAATGTTTTCCAAAAAATGTTCACCCCCGAATTCACACACTCAACCAAACTGAATTATAAATGTCACTGTGTACTCTTTAGTGGTGAACTTGAATTGAAAGTAATTTGAATTTCAGTACTGGCTCAGAATAATAATTTTGATATTTATTATAAATAAAATGAACCTAATAAAATGTGAGATAAGAACTGCAGAACATTTTCTTTCTTCCGGTTATTGTAGTGATTTGTATTACAGGAAACCATTTTGAATTTGCTTTCAATTTTCAAAAAGTTGCTTTGAATGATGGTTTCATGCATGACACTGCCTGTTGACCTCCGCCTGAACACCCTTAGCGGCCATGGCTGAATGTCTCTTGTTGTTCACCTATGATGTCAGTTGTAGGATCTAGACACCTGTCATCTTCCCAAGGCAAGAGTGTTAACTGACTTCAAAAGTCCAGTTTCCACCCTTGCCGAACCAGGCTGGAATTCCTGGGCTCGATTGTAGCGCCACCAGTGGCTATTATGAGTTATGTCCTTTCTATGCCTCTCATATGGACCAATCAGATTCCACCTCTCGTATCACTTACATTTCCTTTTAACAAAATGGTGGCACCCTGTCAAGACAATTCTATCGACAATCAGGATCTGTATTGTGAATAAAGGAGTCTTACATTGCGTGCATCAAATCACGTGAGCACCTTGATTAAAAACACGAAAAGATTTAGAAAATATCTGTTGACAGCGAGTTAGTGGTGCGCATGCTTTGCAAATCCTACAATCGACCAAAATCTGCACGACAGTTTACGAACCGAATTTCAATTTAGTTGTGCGATTTTGATTGGACTATACATAGACTCGTTAGTCCAGCCAAAATGTAACTACATAATACCAGCCTAGTTCGGCAAGGGTGGAAACTGGACTTTTATAGTCAGTTAACTCTCTTGCCGCGGGAAGATGGAGACCTGTTGGCTGATGTAGTCTGGGTAACGTGGGTGTCTGGGACAATGGCGTTGACAGAATGATTCTGGGAACCCATTTACTGAGACTTGTAAACACGGGACACATTCATAGCATTCAGTCAAAATAAAACTCTCCCAAATCCACAATAGTCAGATGTTAGTCTTAGCGTGTCTCCAAATGATTCTTTGCAAGTCCTTTGCCTCAAAATAATAAATAAGTAAAGGTAGAGGAGAGTATCGAGTCCACGTAACTAAGCCAAGTATTGTGTGAATGTATGTGTTACACTACCCATTGCTGATATTCAATGCCAAGGTTTAAATGCATAACTGGTTAAACTCTGCTATCTCTGCTTCACATGAAAATCCCCAAACAGATGCATGTTTGACATGTAGTAGTTCATGCCAAATATTGGACAGCTGTGACACAGGTACCTAGTTGGATGGCAGGTTGGTACCAAGGTTGAGAACTTGAACCAATCGAGGATGAAAAAGGCAAAAAAATTGTCAACGATTTTATGTCCTCCTTGGTTTCATATCATTGAAGAGTTTTGTCCCTTTAATGGTATCCCAGTTCGTGCCAATGTACGCTTCAACATGACATTTCATATTCAGATTTCTTTCAAAACAGGAGATTTATTGCAAAATTATTCCTGCGCCAGACAAATCATAACGTAAAAGATCACTATCAATGAAAAGAAAAAAATAGCTTTCCTGCTTAAGTAAGACATAATTATGTTTGTTGTTGTTTGCAAGTGAAATGATAATATCTGTGAAGAATTAATGTTTGGGCTTCAATAAACACATCACCCAGTGTTTATGGATCCGATTTTTTAAGCTGTGAGCTTCTTAAACAGGAAAATGAATGTTACACTTTTTCAGCCATTGTTAGCCATGCTGATCCTTGCTATGTCTGAGAATGGTCACCTAATGATAAGCCATTGTCTGTAGCGGAGCTGACAGTGTCATGACGATGGGGAGATATAATGAGGCGGGAGTAGATGATGAACTGTGTGTCTGAAGCAGAGACACAAGTAATTAGAAGTGATTTACCTCCTGAATTGTGAGTTCTTCACACCAGGCTATTCCTGTCTCCCAGCGACCTGCGAAGATCCTGGGTAGAATAGGTCTTCAGCAACCCATGCATGTCGTAAGAGGTGACTATGCTTGTCGTAAGAGGTGACTGAGCTTGTCTTAAGAGGTGACTGAGCTTGTCTTAAGAGGTGACTGAGCTTGTCGTAAGGGGTGACTATGCTTGTCGTAAGAGGCGACTAACGGGTTTGGGTGGTCAGGCTTGCAGACTTGGTTGATGCATGTCATCGATCCCAATTGCGTGGATCGATGCTCACGATGTCAATCACTGGATTGTCTGGTCCAGACTTGATTTTTGACAGACCGCTGTCATATAGCTGGAATATTGCTGAGAGCGGTGTTAAACAACAAACCAACCAACCAGTCTCCCAATATACCAATATGCTGGGGATAAAAACTGCATAAGTATTTGTTTCCAGCTGTTTTGCTGTACATATGTAGGATGTAGGAACTTGTTATGTTATGACAATGTTGTGTCTCAGATGATACGGTTCTGAGGGGGGTAGCCTAAAGGATGTTGCATTGGGCATTGATTTGCCACTGGTGTCCTCTGTGACAATACTGGGGGGCACGGGGGCCCAGTCGTCTGAGTCGCTGTGAGTCGCTGTGCAGAGTTGCGTTCCTTGGGCACGCCAGAAACCTATGATTGTGGATTCGAATCCCGGTTCACCCCAATTATGTTTCTAAATTTGTCAGCACCATACCCGTACTTATGGGTTTCAACGAAGTGGTAAACATCTGAGACCTGCATCACTCCGGGCTTTTCTCCCACATTAAGCTGACATGCCGTGATATAACTGGAACACTGTTAAGAGCGGCGTTAAACCAAACTCACTGACTCACTGTGACAATATTGATAAAAGAGGTGTGGAACTTCACTTACTCAATCAGTCTTTTGTGAATTTTGAGTTATGATACGATATGTTTTGTAATACCTAATTTACGACGTTTATGTGAACAATTTTCTTGTTCCGTGCAGTCTAGCCAACCAGAGGTTGTTGTTAACTGCCAGTTTGTGGTTAAATAAACCCAACCGGGAACTAATACTAACAGGCTCTACGAAAGCAGATGTAGTATTTTGTTCCAAAACAGAATAATGTTTGCCTCTGTAGTTATCAGACAGGCTTATTGCCAAATGTGGATACAAAAAAATGTTACAGAAGTAACTCATGAATCAATAAATGGACTGGCGTAACGTGTAGCGTGCTGTCAGGAGAAAACTGCAATCAGTGATACATTGTCGAATCGGGACTTCCCGAGTTACTATATTAACATGTATGTGTGTATATAGAAGCAGTTTGTCAATATTGCTGACTTAGGGCTGCAGATTATAACTATTAAAGTACAGTTGAACCCCTTTGTCTTGAACACTTTGGGACCAGAGAAGTATACTGAACTGCAAAAGAAACATCACTTCATGAAAATAATTAATGAAAGTTTCCATTTGAAATGTGCTTATTTTGGAGGTGTCTTGTTTTTGACATTACTCTGTATCAAAATTTAATGTTAATGTCCAAAAAGTGACACGATTTATGGATATTATGGGTCACCAAAATGCAGCCTAGCAAACGTCCATGTTAGAAAAACATTTATGCTTTCCATGGAAATCAAAATTCACTTGCATTTCCTAAATGCTGTTTCTGATAAACGACACCCAAATATGCGGATCCAACATTCTTGTATTGATATTAGCACCATGCCAAGACTTACGAAGAATCAGAGAGGCTTTAGGCGAATGTCCATGTAAGAACCATCTACAGCTTACAGCTATGGTACAAGGCCACCAATAGCATGCAGTCTTCCTAGAGCCTGGTTTCTCTGAGTCTTTGTAAGTCTTAGCTTGGCGCTAGTATCGATACAAGAATGTTGGATCAACCTACTGAGTTGCCGTTTATTAGAAAAGGCTAGGCTAGAAAACGTAAGTGAATTTTCATTCTCATGGAAAGCATTCGGACTGTGTACCATGGTCGTTTAAGCTGTGTTTGACGACCCGTCTTATCCATATTTGTGTCACCGTTTGGCTGTTAACGTTAAATTTGGATACAGACTTATGTCAAAAACCGAGATACCTCCAAAAAATGCATTGATATTTCAATGGTGAACTTCATTAATTATTTCCATGAAGTGGCGTTACTTTTGTGTTTCAGTATTGTTAAACTTTTCATGAGTTTGACACACCTCACACTACTATCAATTAATGGTTTGTTTGATGTTTCACACAATATTGTGTTGAGGTCTTTATACTTTGATACAAATGTAACTTTGCTAAGTTGTGTTGAGTTCTACTTATCAGGGTAAAAAGTTTTGAACTTATTTTTTACTCTGGGGGCTTTTTGTTGATTTTAATCTAAACGGCTATTTGACATATCCCGTTCAACACATCCAGATTATACTTGATTCAACACATCCTAGTTTGACACAACTGGGTTTGAATATACAGTGATCCCTCGCTACAACACGACCTTCGGGGTCCAAATAATTGATGAGCGTTATAGATGATCGGCGGTTTAACGAAGGTCGAGTCGTAGGCGGTAGATGACCAACAAAACAGTACATGCCCTGCCTACCTAACACGATCTATGTTGTACGTTTCAGAGTTTAAAAATAGATTAGAATAGAAGTTATTTATGATTCATAGTGTAAAAAAAGATTTATCGAGTATAATATGCGCTTTAAAAAAAACCAACACCTCGTATCCCTTCAGGTGAATAAGCAGATAGATCTATAACAAACTTGGTCAATAAAAGTATGAAATTTGACATAAAACATCACTAGACATGATGATTTACCATTTAAAATGTATTTCCTGCTCTCAAAGGCATTGTTTTATATGCAGAGATTAAGATTACCGTGTGTATTTTCTCGTAAACTAAACCGGAAATAGCAATCAGCTGTGCACACGTTTCCTCCCAATCTACCAGTGATTCAGTTAAAACGTAGCCAGTGGTACCACTTTCAGGAAATTTCGATCACTTCGCATATGATTTCAACGAAATTATTGAAAACAGTATTGAATGAAATTTTGAATATAATTAAAAAAAAAATATATTGCAAACATGAGTCCAGATAAACAGTGAATATTTTTTTATATTACCAGATATTATAATAATAGGATTAATTTGCGTACGTCTGTTTGGATTTGTTGACGTATTTCCGGTGTTACGTGATTGCTGTGATCAGCTGATTATGTTTTCAGAGATGGGGGAAAACATTGTGTCATTGGAAAACTTGAGTTTATTGAAAATGTTAGTAAATTTTGGGAGCCATGCTTTACCGCGCCCTATAACCGACTTAGCACTATATTGGAGGGAGCAATAACGAGGGAACACTGTATTGGTAAAGTCAGTGAGCCAGCTCTCATTGTTTGATTCTACCCTGTCTTGATGATGGGGAGATGCTTGGGCTGTGTCATGAGGCTCCTTCACAAGCAACAGCAGGAGACTTTGTGTGAAGGTGTGATATTTGTGGAAGTACCGTATTCGACGTAATAAGCGCCCACAGCGATATTTGCTAATATGTTGGACCGTGAACAATCCCTATTAGCACCCCTTCCGATTGATCAATGTAAACAAGACTTATTCATTCACGTATAATACACACTCCTGTGTTATATGCACCATTAATTATGGGCAAATAAATTCTGGAAAAATATATCTGCCGTACAAAAACATTTCAGGCTGTCAGCATAAACCATGATATTTGTCTTTCAATTCTGTTTTTCACCAAAATAATATTTAATAAGAGCCCCCTATTTCTAATTTTGAGAGCGCCCTGGGCGCTTATTACGTCGAATACGGTAACTGTATTTGTAGACCTAAACTTAGTGTGTTGCTTGTGTCTCAGGATGCCAATGAGGTGTTCTGAATACTGACAAGAAAGTTTGTCATGTGTCAACAAAAGAAGTCACATTGTAACAGTATAGCACTGGGTCACAGGTGGCCCAGTTGTCAAAGGCGCTAAAAGTTGCTATGTGGAGTTGCGTCCCTGGACACACCAGAAACCTATGATTGTGGGTTTGAAAACCAGTTCACCCCGATTATGTTTCTATGTTTGTCAGCACCATACCTGTGCTCGTGGGTTTCACCGAAGTGGTAAACGTCTGAGACCTGCATCACTTCGGGCTTTCCTCCCACATTAAGCTGACATGCCACGATATATAACTGGAATACTGTTAAAAGCGCCGAACCCCCCCAACTCAGTTGGTGTTATAAAGACATCATGGAACGAGAACAAAATGTCTGTACAATAACACTTGTATATGCCTATATTTTTTATATAATTTAATTTGAGTTTTCCCTATTTGTTAAAAGTCAAATTAGAATCTGCTGTGTTTGATTAAAATAATTCTTATTTTAAACACATTTTATGTTTTGTGTAAAATTGAAATGACTCCTTGGGTTAATGTCTGCTGTCTAGGGAGCCATAACCCAGCATGAACTGAAGCAATATCTGGAGATACGTCAGTCTGTTTGGGGACAATCAGACTCAGATAAGTTTGTAATATCGCATGTGGACTTAGATTTCTGTGAAATGAGGATCTGATCCATGGGTATCGGTGAACATGCTTTGATGATGCCGATTACTGTTTTTGATGTTCATGTTCATCGCTCACGTGAAGGTTTTATTTCATATTTATGTGGTTTCTGGATTGCATCTCTTGCTTTGTGCATATAAAAGAGATACATTTGTCTTGGAATTATTTCAAGTTTCCGGTAGATAGAAAAAAAGTTGGTGGGGTTGCTATAGATGTGGTAAGCTTCTGTGATGGCATAATGCTGAATTATCTCGGAAGGCTAAGTGTGTGGAAGTGGTGCTGAGGATGGGTTTCCCGGAGAAGGCAGTCTAAAGAAATCCTTCCCCGACATCTTGGCTACATGTGTAGTGAAATCAGGCTTGCTGATGGAGACAAGGGCAGATAAACTAAAGTTTAGTGTTTAAAATGAAAACATGTTGACATTTGGTTTGCTAAATTGAAAGGAGCCTGGGGGTACAGGTTGCCCGGTCGTCTTAGGCGCCGCGATTCGCTGTGCAGAGTTGCTTCCCTTGGGAGCACCAGAAACCTATGATTGTGGGTTCGAATAAAAGTTCGCCCCGCTTATGTTTCTAGGTTTGTCAGCACAATACCCGTGCTTGTGGGTTTCACCAAAGTGGTAAACCTGCATCACTTCAGGCTTTCCTCATCTTGAATATCCTCAAGTATCTAAATAGTCTTCATGGAAATACTAGGCTTCAGTTTACTCATATAAATAAGGAGGTACAATTTTATCACTGTAACAATTGGAGTTTGTCAGACAGCCTGTTCTTATTTTTTAAAGTATATTGCTTGAGCATTAATTCTTTCTTATTTTTAGCCTTTGAAATGTATATTTTAGGGTTAACAACCTTGTCTGTTAATTTTTGTGTTGTTTTTTGTGATGAATAGGTACTTTTTTGTTGAAGATGAAGGTCATTGAAATGGAATAAACTGTTCAATGAACCGAATTCAACCATGATTTACAAGACTATTATTTCTGATTACTTAAGTCAAAGCATGACAATTATTATACCATACTACACCTAGCCTCTTCTGCCATCAACTCTCCTTAAAGTGGGAGGTTTATTGCCTACTTTCATACTTCTAGAATCCCGCAAGCTGTTGTCCTGTCTTTGATACTGTAAGTAGTGGTTGGGAGAAGTGGCCTCCTCCACACTTCAAAGTGCTTGGAGCTCACCATCTATGATATGCCTCATTCTCTCCCCATCAGCTTTGTCTTTGAGAGGAGCTCCACGAGTCTTCTAGGTTTTGTAAAACTCGCCTGTGATCAGGGTTTCATGTGGTAATAGGTCGGTTCTTGCACTACCGATGTCCAGTCTAATATGAGATAGTCTGTTTCCCGAACTTCAAAGAAGCTTTGTATAGATCAAGTGAACATGACTGTTTCATAAGCATAGTAACAAGTTACTAACTGTGAATGCCTCTGATTCCTGTGTGACCTGGCCTCACTTCTCACATGGAACATTACACACAAGTTGTACACCAGTAATCATGTTACTGTATTCCTTGGTCATCTGATTGCTGCCAGTGTAGCAAGTCTAAGTTAGTGCACTGGATTTAGAAACATCTTTGTTCTAGGGTCGCTCGGTTGAATGATGTCTTCATATCTAAAGGGGGGCACGGGTGGCCCAGTCGTCTAAGGCGCTGCGATTCGCTGTGCAGTGTTGCGTCCCTTGGGCACGTCAGAAACCTGAGATTGTGGGTTTGAATCTTGGTTCGCCCCGATTATGTTTCTAGGTTTGTCAGCACCATACCCCTTACTTGTGGATTTCACAGAAGTGGTAAACGTCTGAGACCTGCATCACTTCAGGCTTTCCTCCCACATTAAGCTGACACGCCGTGATATAACTGGAACACTCACTCACTCACTCACTCACTCACTCACTCATATCTAAAGTGTTTAATGTATTTAGATGTATGCATACAGTGAAACCTATTAGCCTGTGTGCCCTCCTTCCCAGTGATTCTCATGGGAACAATATGCTCTACTCAAAGAAGTTGAAGAACATTCAATTTGTTCTGTCATGGTCATGACAGATTAACTATAGTCATGTGAAGAAATCTGTCGTTCTTTAACTTCTTTGGACTAGTACCGTATTCGATATAATAACCGCCCAGGCCACTCTCAAGATTAGGGGGCGGTCGGGTAGCTTAGTGGTTAAAGTGTTCGCTCGTCACGCCGAAGACCTGGGTTCGATTCCTGACATGGGTACAATATGTGAAGCCCATTTAAGGTGTCCCCCGCCATGATATCGCTGAAAATATTGCTAAAAGCGGAGTTAAACCCTACTCACTCACTCAAGATTAGAAATAGGGGGTTCTTATTAGAATATTATTTTGGTGATAAATAAAAGGAATTGAAAAATCGTAAATTTCCTGGTTTATGCTGACAGCCTGAAATGTTTATAGACGACAGATATATTTTTCAAGAATTTAATTGCCCACAATTAACGATGCATAAAACAAACATATTATACACCAATGAATAAGTCTTGTGTACATTGATCAATCAGATGGGGTGCTAATAGGGATTGTTCACTAGCCAATATATCAGCAAATATCGCCATGGCGCTTATTAGAGCGGGGCGCTTATTACGTCGAATACGGTATATATAATTGAAGGGACCAATATATGTACTTAAAGGGACAATGCTATGTTCACCTTGTGGGGATTCAGGTGTTTGAATAGTTGCACAGCTAACAATTCTAGACTAAATTGAACAGGAGGTCAGGTTTGGTGACTTGGTTGATCGTGTGTGATTGTGCGGCATGGGACATTGCTTATAATATCACTGATACCAAAAGACGTTAAAAGATGGTACTTGTTGTTACCCTGTCTGGCGCTCGGCATTAAGGGGCTAAAACAAGGACTGGTCGGCTCGGAGTCAGTATACTGTGTCTGAGTGGGGTATTCATGTTAAACTGCGGCATGGTATCTCAGTGAGCTAGCACTAAATCAGTCCGGACTAGTACAAGCAGCCACACACACACACACACACGTGCATGTACGTCGCTATATAAGTGCAATAATCTTGGATGCGACGTTAAACCCAATTTCACCTCCCCTATAATATCACTGATATCACTGGTTTGCCGGGCCCAGACGCCTTCATCTTCATCTGGAAATGGAAACTTTGGGAAATGTTAACTAGAATGTACATCATGTGTATTTATACTTCAAATGATCAGATTGGTGAAATGACATGTATCCTTCCTGTGTAAGATAAATTATTGCTTTGAGAGCAAAATGTGTGAATATATTTACATGAGATCCTTTAAATATCCTTTTTAAGAAAAAAAAAGACAGCAGAATTTTGTGGAACGTTTTCAATCAGTTTCTATATCTTTAAGCTACAAGGACTCAACCTTTTTCTCTGACATGCAAATAGAAACTACTTATTCTTCATTACATATATCTTCAATGGCAAACAAGACCAGTGATTCCATTCTGGTTAAAAGCTTCTGATTTACAGCCAGTATATTCAGCTTTCCTGTAGAGACTTCCAACTACTTCACTATATTAGCTCAAAACTGAAAGCTTATAACTAAAGAGATTTTGCCATTTCACCGAGAAAACATGATTTCTAATGTAGAATTTCTCAAGCAATTTAAGGAAGTACCGATCAGTTTGCATGCTGTTTTTTTTTTCTGGTTTAGCTCTTGGTCACAAGGAGCCTCTAGGATTTGTTTTGTCATTTCATGTATATAGCACTAAGTTTCTTTGGACCTGTGACTACAAGAATGTTTTTTATGTGTGTTTTCATTGAGTAGAACTGAACATTTTTGTATTACAAATAGTTGTCCTTTGTTTATTTTCAGTATGAAATGTAGATTCAGATTTTGAACATTAAGTCTGAATTTGTATGTCATTATGAACCATATGTTCAGCCTCTTTAGGGTACTTGCCCACTGTTTGTCAGACTCACCTATGTTTGGTTGAAGTGTCTTGAAAACCCTCTTTAATTCAGTTTCCTTGGGCAATGGATGGTTCATTGGTCTATCTGATGCATAGTAATTTGTTGTGCAGTTTCTCCCCTGTTCCTGGATCAGTTGGTCATGCTGTCCAAATCAAGTATCCTATTTTGAGTGTTTGGTTGGATTGGGGGCTTCACTGAAGCGGTAGAGGTCTACAACCTGAGCATACACAATCTGGGGATCATCATCATGTTTGTGGATATTATCTTAGTTAAGGCTGAGCACACAACTTCATAAAAATGATGACCCAGTCGTCTTAGGCGCTGCGTTTGGCTGTGCAGAGTTGCATCCCTTGGATGCCTATGATCGTGGGTTTGAATCCTGGTTTGCCCCGATTATGTTTCTAGGCTGGTCAGCACAATACCTGTGCTCTTGGGTTTCACCGAAGTGGTAAAGACCTGCATCTGAGACCTGCATCACTTCGGACTTTCCTCCCTCCTACATTAAGCTGACACGCCGGGATATAACCTGAATAATGTTAAAAGCGGCGATAAACACAACTCACTCTTACTCAGGGATATGAGTAACCAAGCTTACAAGTCTTACCAAAACGCACTAGCTTCAGGCTACTGGTAAATTAAGGGCACATATATTTGTTGTTAGTTATAACTTATTTGTTTGTTTGTCTTATTTGCCATTCTTTTGAGACGAATTAAGATTACAAACATAAGCACAGTGAAACCTCTGCCCCATCAACGTGTTTCCAGACTTACTGGAGTACATGATTTAATGTTGCTTTAATTGTCTGGAGGAAATAGTGTCTGGGATAATGACATTTTGCCGAGACGCTGACTTTGCAGCTCTGTGTAAATCTTTCAGCAGCCGTATCCTGGGGACTTATAATTGATCTATGCATTGTTTCAAGTGCACCATCATCGTGTAGGCTCAGATAGTCGTGCTCTTTTGACATCTGCTGATGCCAATGGTACAACTAGAATACAATCTTGGCATGCAGTCTCATGTAGCACACTAGGCATGGTAATTCCTCATCCCTGTTTGTGTATTGCATTACCTGTACAGGTGCTCCACTCTGGTGCCTTGTGGAGATTCTGCTTTGCCTGATTGTCACATGTATCTAGGGGAGGGGTTGTCTGGGGTTGTCTGGGGTTGTCTATGTCTGACAGTTGGAGAATGCTCAACATCACATTTGATAGCAGGGTGCAATGTCTGTTCTCAATCAGTATTCCCTGTGGTATTCTCTGGATGGGGCAGCACTCCATTTTTAATTTCTGGTTGGGACAGTACTCCAGTATCAACCTCTGCTTGGCTCAGTACTCCAATATCAACCTCTACTTGGCTCAGTACTCCAGTATCACCCTCTGCTTGGCTCAGTACTCCAGTATCAACCTCTGCTTGGCTCAGTACTCCAGTATCACCCTATACTTGGCTCAGTACTCCAGTATCAACCTCTGCTTGGCTCAGTACTCCAGTATCACCCTCTGATTGGCTCAGTACTCCAGTATCACCCTCTACTTGGCTCAGTACTCCAGTATCAACCTCTACTTGGCTCAGTACTCCAGTATCAACCTCTACTTGGCTCAGTACTCCAGTATCAACCTCTACTTGGCTCAGTACTCCAGTATCACCCTCTACTTGGCTCAGTACTCCAGTATCACCCTCTGCTTGGCTCAGTACTCCAGTATCAACCTCTACTTGGCTCAGTACTCCAGTATCACCCTCTGCTTGGCTCAGTACTCCAGTATCAACCTCTGCTTGGCTCAGTACTCCAGTATCACCCTCTGCTTGGCTCAGTACTCCAGTATCAACCTCTGCTTGGCTCAGTACTCCAGTATCACCCTCTGCTTGGCTCAGTACTCCAGTATCACCCTCTGCTTGGCTCAGTACTCCAGTATCACCCTCTGCTTGGCTCAGTACTCCAGTATCACCCTCTGCTTGGCTCAGTACTCCAGTATCACCCTCTGCTTGGCTCAGTACTCCAGTATCACCCTCTACTTGGGTTAGCAATCCAGTTTTGTTTGTTTTGTTGTTTAACGCCGCACTCAGCAATATTCCAGCTATATAACGGCAGTCTGTGAAAAATGGAGTCTGGATCAGACAATCCGGTGATTGATATCATGAGCATCGATCTACGCAAATGGGATACGATGACATGCATCAACCAAGACAGCGAGCCTGACCACTCGATCCCATTAGTCGCCTTGTATGGCAAGCATCCTCCACACAGGGTTGCTGAAGACCTGTTAACCCCAGAACTCCAGCACCAACCTCTCCTTCTATTTATCATGATTGATTTAAAGTTAAGTTGAACGTTTGAACAAGCTTTTTTTCCTTCAAACAAAGAATACTGATTTCCTTACTTTAACTTTTGCAAATTTATGGGTAGCAAGGTTGATCTGAAGAACATGAATTTGTCTGTTGTATGTATTTTGTATGTTGTTTTGAACCTGGAGCCACAAACTCTTATGATATTGGAAGGGATGAGAGCCAAATAATGTAAAGTTGTAAAAATGATCAAATCAAGCCTATCAATGTATTTCATTTTGAATATTTAGCTTCTGAAAACATATGACCATTTTGAGTTATGAGTTTTTGTACATAGCTGTTTTTTCATTGCATTCACATGTTGAGATTTTAAAGAGCCATGTTCTGATAATTTGTGGATATCCACAGTATTCCTTACTGGAAGCAGGTTGATGTTGAAAACTCAGACGATATATATCATATTAATTACGTCTGTCCTGGTATCGGCTGTCAGCTTCTTTCTCTGGCTTCTTTTGAAAGGTGTATACTGAGACTGGGCTTGATGACTTTATCTGTGAAATGCTCTGCTTGCGACAGTTGTTAATCCTATCTCGGGCATGGTGTCAGGGAATGTATCTCCTCATTCACAAGAGTTTCACCCACCGACTGGGCCCAACAGTTTGATAATGGGGGTATCCTGTTTTCATTTATCACCGACTCCCCACAGGTCGGCAGCTGGTATTATCTGCTGTAAGTGCTGCTGGAGACTGCTTCACTTACAGCGTCAGTGAGTGAGTGAGTTTGGTTTAACGCCGCTTTTAACTGTATTCCAGTTATATCGCGGTGTGCCAGCTTAATATGGGAGGAAAGCCCCAAGTGATGCAGGTCTCCAACATTTACCACTTCAGTGAAACCCACGAGCACGGGTATGGTGCTGACAAACCTAGAAACATAATCGTGGCGAACTGGTATTCAAACCCACAATCATAGGTTTCTGGCGTGCCCAAGGGACGCACCTCTGCACAGCGAATCGCGACGCCTTAGACGACTGGGCCACCCGTGCCCCCCTTTCACTTACAGACTAGCACCATTGTTATGTATGTGCCGTAATAAACTCCTAGCATGTTTTATAAAGGTAAACAGGAAAGGGTGGGGGTGTATGTGTAGGCCTGTCAATCTGGGTGTGCATGGACAGTGGGTTGATTAACTTTGAAAAGTGTTTTTCTTCTTCATGATAGCAATATTTGTATGGCATATACCAATCTGTCGTCATGATGCCCAAATGCTGTGTGTGTTTACTCAAAGGCATGTCTGGGTAGACCCAGGTTTGAATAGGTCCCCAGCCCTCCATTTCTCCATTTCTTGTCATGAGGCAACAAAGCAGGATCGGGTGGTCGCAGCAGCAAAGGAAGTTCTTCATGTCAACAACTGGTTTGTCTGTCCAGCCGTCATGGGATATTGCTTACTGCAAAATTCACTCACTCACTCACTCACTCACTCACTCACTCACTCACTCACTCACTCACTCACTCACTCACTCACTTAAGCTCTTCGCTTTATGTGTATTTGAAAATGATTGTCACATTATATGGGTTTCTTTAAGCTGTACATTACATTACATTACAAGCTGTAAATTTCCCAATAAATGTATTGTGAAGGAATTTATATTGCCCACTTGGTGCTGCCTGGCGCTTGGCTTTATGGGGATGAGATTGTTCTGCTTGGAGTCAGCATACTGTGTCTGAGTAGGGTGTTAAACTGCGGTATGGTATCTCAGTGGGCTAGCACTCAAACGGGCATTAGTCCTGACTAGTACAAGCAACCACACACACATATGCATCCACATGGCTATATTTTGCAATAATCTTGAATATGACCTAAAATCCCATTTCACATCACCTCCCCACCTCTTAAGTATTTTCCACGTGTCAAACCAAAGTTTCCACGAGATGATGCCATCAGCTTTCCACCCCTGTACGGAGTGATAACCCAAGTTTAAATTCTTTACTGTGAGTGGAAGTCAAGGATGAACTTGAATATTTGGCACAAATAGTCTTCTGTATAGTGCATCCAGAATGTTGTTTGGATAAGATTTAAAAAACCCAACTGTTTTGAGATGTTATCAAGTTTGTTATCTGTGGTAGATTCCGTGCCTCGGAGGTCCAGCAGAGCAGATGCATCAGAAGCCTTCTTGTACAAATGTTTATGTGTAAACTTCAGACCAGATGCACCACCTTGCCCCTGGGACTAAGTTCAGTGAACTTACGACAACAGTGTTCCATCGTCTCACACCTCCATGACATATAATGCGTGTTTGTTTTAGAATATTGATATCATTATCACAGAGTATGCATTTATCAATGCTACACAAATATGACTTGGGAGAAAACGAGAAGTTCACAATGGCAAACAGTCATGGCTTTGTGCTTTGTTGTATGGCTAATGGAGTTGATAATATTACTCAACACAAAGATGTTTTCTACTTGGACGTAGATATGGAGATGCCTTGTAGTTGTCTGTTTACACAGCAATCAGCATGTTACGCTTGTGATCTACTGAGTGTTTGTTGTCTTGTTTGTTTGGACTTGTGTTCTGGGGTGATTTATGTACTTGTCAGATAGCTTGTTGTTCTTTAAGAATTCTGTGATTTATGATTGCAGTGTGTCTGCATATGAGACATCCAGACCTTGTGCAATATTCTTGAAATATTCATATTGGTCTTAGTGATGATATTCACAGGTCTGAGCGATGATGGTATTGGTCGGTTTTGAGTGATTATAACCGTCTGCAGTGATGATATCGCTCGGACCAGTATCATCACTCAAACTGATCTCATCACTCTGATATTGATCCGAGGGATGATATTCGATTGAATGATGATGATATCAATTTGAGGACTGGTATTGGTCTCAACAATGATATCATTTGGTGTCTGCAAGTCTGTTTTCATCACTGCCAGATCTCTGTACCTTGGTGTAGTACCATCCATATAGTGTTCAGAAAGCTAACCAAACAAATCAAACATTCCTTTCATTTTTTCCCTTGTAATTTGCATTACTAGACTTAATATCTGCAGTGAAGGTTAGGTCTAATCGTCCGATAAAGCTGAGCTGGCATCTGAGTTGAATAAATTTCCTTGCATTACACACGTCTTAGGTTTTAGCTTATCTTTTCCACTTGATTTAATAATGCAGCTGTAAATTTCTGATAATCATTCTATGGTTTTAGTAGAATTGCCGTTTTTCCGCTGTGAAAGAACGCCTTGACTTTGTAATCAGATGAAAAAAGTACTACCTGAAGAATCGATTCCTTGAGATGGTGGACAATTGTGCCACATCTTGGCTGGTGTAGTTTAATGGAAGATTATGCAAACACAGCCTATTCTCACAGCAGTAATGATTGTCAAGAAATACGGATACCATTTCTTTTAACAAAGCATTCATTAGTGTAACATTCATTTTCCAGAGCTGGTTACGTCTGATATAAAAAAAGCTGTGTTTAGAGGCTGCATAAGAGTTCAGCAGTGGAGAACATTCTTCGTGTTGATAGAATTCCAGGGAATTAGCATTTGTTTGATTGATGGTACTTCTCAAGATCTTGCTGAGAATTTTGAATTCTCAAACGTTGATAACCTTAACAGAGCCTTTGATATTTTCGAAATGTCGAAGTAGTGCTCATGCCTGCTGCTAGGGTTAGAGATGACGGTAATGGTTTATGGGGAGAGGGTATAGTAGATACAGTGAGTGTGTGTGTGCAAACACTTGTATAGCATTGTGCCATTACTCTGTGACATTACCTACAGGTGATTACATGATACCAGTGTGGAGTGGCAGATCACCACCAGGATATGTCCCTGTGTTTAAATATTATAGACTGACCTTTCATAGGATGCACATTTTCCTTACTTGTTTAATCAGTGAAGTGGCTGGAGTCATCGTGATTGGGTTCAAACAGTACACTAAACATGGCCTGGAACCAACAGTTACACTGATGTTGACAGTGTTTCTCCTTCAATCAATCAATCAATCAATCAATCAAATTCAGTCAATTGTGATACTGAGGTATCGGCCATAAACTATAACAATTACTACATTGAGTAAATGGTGTGCATTTGACAGTCATACATGGAAGTAGAGACAATATCAAAATTGTACTGGAGTTTGTGGCAAGAATATATTTATTGTCACAAAAATGTTTATTGTCATTATTAAGTAATATATAGGAAGAGTGTATATCCATAGAGAAATAATTTTGTGATGTGAGCTTATACAAAAACAATAGACATACCAAATCTGCAAATAATTCCACTAATGTTTTCTTTTAAAATTCCAACATGTCCAATTGTCACATGACACATTTTCAGATCTATTTGTTTTGGTTTGTTTGTTTATTGTTTAACGCTGCACTTAGCAATATTCCAACAATATGACGGGGGTCTGTAAATAATCACGTTGGGACCAGATAATCCAGTGATTGACATCATGAGCTTTGGTCTACACAATTGGGATGACATGCATGAACCAAGTCAGCTTTGTGCCATTATCTGATCCTGTTAGTCGCCTCTTACAAAAAGCATGGGTTTCTGAAGACCTATTCTAACCTGGATCTTCACTCTTCTGTTCAAATCTAACAAATATTTGTGTGTAATGATATTTGTAACAACACTATAATGGATTGTGTATTTATGTAGTCTGGGTTCGAGGGTAGCCGAGTGGTTAAAGCATTCACTCGTCATACGGAAGAGAGATGTGATTCCACACATGGATATATAGCGTGAAGCTCATTTCTTGTGCGCCTGCGGTGTTATTACTGGATCATTGCTAAAATTGGTGTAAAATCTAACCCACTCTCTTAGTTTGTCTCCAGTAGGATTAATATCCTTTGGTCAGCATGACAATCTCTACAGAAGTGGAAACATTTTGTATTCGTGTCTGTGATTTGACTGAAAATATCCAATTTTATTAAATCTGAAATAATAATTTTCAAATTTAATGATATAAATGCAGCCATTCTTGTGACTTTTCAGCTTCCATTTTTACATACATATTTCTCTTTTTTGTTCCAGGTAAGGCATTTTGTAATAAAGCAGTATGGTCGATTCTGTTCAGGTATGTATGGTTAAACTTGTAGTTTTTCGTTGTCATACAAACAAAGGTATTATTTTATTGCAAGAAGTGATTCTACAGCTGCTGTCACTATCATTCAAGTTCAAGTCTGGAGCACAGTAAAAAGTGGATGGATGATGTCCCCACAGCACTTTTTTCGGTGGATTTGGATACTGACCTTCACAATTACCTTGGTCTTGGAAGGTCGTGGGTGAGGTGGCAGACGTACTGAGCCACGGCAGGGGACCCTGAATGCTTTTAAGAGGAGGATGTTTAAGGGACAATGAATATTTTTTTTAATCACAGTGGATAGTCTCAGTTGCTGTTCTTAGGTATGTCTGTAAGGAATGTCACCGTCGCAGGAAAGTCCCCAGTACCATATCCTTGTCATAGGAACAGACTACAATGAGCATCTGGTGGATACAGTATGTGACATATATGTGTTGTCTTACCCTGGGTAGCCTATGCTATCAACCATTGGCTTTCCTGGCCCTGAAAAGCAAATTATAATTTTCAACACTATTTTGCCTTTTACGACAACGGAATCTGTTTTGGTGGATAATCAAGACTGGTTATTCTCTGGCATTGAAGTTTTATTTTTACATGTTGCTGAGATATGGTTAGAAGTTTGCCACATCACTCCACACACTTTATGTCGTTGCTCATTATGTCAATCACTGAATTGTTTGGTCCAGACTTGATTATTTACAGACTACCACCATATGGCTGGTAATAGCTGAGTGTGGTATTAAAAAACAAACTAACAAAGTCACTTACTTTATAATCCCCACCCACAATAGAGTCATTACAATGGTTAAACTCAGTCAGAGAGTACCTATGAGTGAAATGCATGACATACATGCTGAAAGTTCTGATCATACCCTGTCATGCCTAAGAGAATAGCCAAGATTCTGTAGTATGATCGCTATATTGATTATACGTTAGACAACTAGATGCCTTATCCTAGAGGAGAGGAGGAGTTGACAGTTGGTTCACTGTAGGAGTGTGGAGCATCCTTTCCCCGTTTCAATCATGTGAGTGACATCCATCATCTCTGGATTGTCTGACCTGCCTTGACCTGCCTTGACCTGCCTTGACCTCTTGGTGACAGCTGGAGAAAGCCAGCATGGTGCCAACTGGTGCTAGGAGTGCTGGCAATTGAGGGAGACTTTTCCAGACTGGAGATAGCCGACACCTGTTCTGGAATTCTGACTGTATGATGACGTAACTCCAAAACCTGGATATTTAAGCATTTTCATTATAGTTTCATTATACCTTGTTCTGCTGCTTTCTTCCAATCCTTGTCTAGATGAGGAAGTTAGGTCCAGTGGCCCAGATGTATTGTTACAATTCTAGTGTTTGTAGTTCTAACATGTCATGGTGTGAACTATAACAAACAAACAGCAGAGGAAACTATGTCATTCATTCAAGAAAAAGCTATTTGCTTGCCTGAACATGTCTGGCATTCCTTATTTAAGTATCCCTTGCATTGAGATATGTTTCCAAGCTGAGAAGTGGGGAGCCTATCGCAGTGTTCATTTCCAGAGCGGATCTTGAAAAAAGTAGAATATTTATTCACCAAAGTTGGCACATAGATGGGTCTAGTGGTGAACTGGTGCCTTTTGATCGTTTGGGACTTTTGAAAAATATATTTTTCGGGTTTCCTTCGCAACTAATTTGACTTAGGCTGAAATGGTGGTTGTGCTTGTTTCCATAGCAGATCTTGAAAACTGCACAATATTTCTTCATCAAACTGGTGGATTTTGACAGTTTTGGACTTTTGAGAAATGTATCTTTTTGAGTTTCTATGGCAACAAAATATATATGTAACTAGTTGACATATCAACAGCAAGTGTTTACCATTGCTGGGGATATCAATTACTTAGTCCTCTTGTAATCATACATAAGTAACCATCTTCTGTTCTTAAATTGCAATGAAGTTGTAACTGGGCAATGTTCTAACTAATATTGACACCACACTTTTTTTAGTTTCTGTAAACTTCTTTGAATATCGCCAGTAAACTTTTGCAAGTGTTGTTTGCAGTCTGGGCTTTCTGTTATTGTCAGATTAAATTGTACCATGTATGTAAAACTGTAATAGGTAATGTGTTTGGTCAGAGCAAACTTAATTAGTTTGTACTGTTTTTTTTCCACAAATGCATGCCACACTGTTGAATCAGAAGTCTCTTTCTGATTTGCTCACATTGTGGTAAGACCTCAGTTCTCTGCACCTTTCAGTGGCACTGAATTGGAGACTAATGTAAGTGTGAGAAGGTCATTTGGTTCCAGGAATATAAATTGTTGCTCACCCATAGGCCCGAGGCTAGTAGAAATTACCTTGGGCTAATATTATTATAATTCTACGAGCCTATAGGCAGTCAGTTTTTTTACACTTACACTAAACCTATCATCATCCCCCCCATCAAATCACTGCATTAGACAGTTGGCACGACATGTCCAGTCTTTCTTGTAATGAATAATGTCTGCAATTTCCTATTATACACAATCTATGTCAATTTAATGTTTTTATTGTACATTATAGATTGAAATTTTGACAGTTTTCTTATTTCATGAGGACTAGTAACCTTTGAAGTGCTAGCAGAAAAGAAATCCCACTAGCTCTGTGTGTATGTTTGTTTTTTTTGAGTTAATTTCCATCCTTGGGTTCCTTAAAAATAGTTGAAAATACAAAATATGGATGTGCTGGCCAAATAAATGGATGACTTATTCATATAAATATCCTCTGTGGGAGCAGATCAATGGATGATGTCCTCTTAACTTGTTTTCAATTACATCTGAGGAACAACAGAATTAGCCCATTGGCATCATGAATTAGCCTTGCCTATATGGTCATGTACACAATAGTTATCCAACTTCTTCATCCCCAAAACATTTATGTACAGGTATCCATCATTCTAGACCAAATCTATCATGGCCAACACAGATCTGAATCTGGAAACATGAGATTTGCAACTTTTGAGAAGCTGACCAAAGTTTGTCCTCATGGGATGCATCTTGCTGCTTCCATAACCAGGCACAATATCCATGTCCAGAGTCAATGACAGCTCGGTGACAAACATGTTTTTGTATATGCACTTGCATCTTGCTGCCTCCATAACCAGGCACAGTATCCATGTCCAGAGTCAATGACATCTAGGTGACAAACATGTTTTTGTATATGCACTTTTACGCTTGTGTCTAACTGCCACTTTGTGGAGTGCGTTTAAATTACCATAATCATCTGGCATTGACGCTGTGAAGATGCCCATATTTGCACTTTAGGCTAATGCACAGTATCCCCCAATTTACACTATTCATAGATCCTGCTTTGGGAGCATGTCATTTTGAGAACAGGAATAGGAAGGGAACATACCTTGAGGATGTAAAAGATTTTTTTAAAATATATAAATAACTTCGTGTTGAGTTCCCAAGAGCATGTGATATATTATTACTATTGATGTAGAGCTGAAAAAGCCCATAGGAAGATAGTTATAGGTCTGATGTGGTTTTTGATTGTCACACCAACATGGAATTCATCTGTCCTGTATTCATTATGTTTATGCCATGATAAATTAACAGTTAGATTTTCATCCAAATCTTTTAAACATGTTTTGTGGGAGGCATGTTACTTTTTATATTATTTTTCCTAAACAAACCATTCAAGGCATTAGCTGTGAAAGATAAATGTTTGGAAGTATTTCCTGAAGTACAGACTGAAGGGAATACATGTTGCTGTTTCTTGGGGGCGTGGGTACTTCAGAACAATCATATTTTGTGAACGCGGGTAAAAATCAATTCAACCTGGCCTAAGGAAACAGATATACAGATATGTCCGTAGAGAAATCTCTTTTGGAAAATAAGCCTAAAAGTGTGACGGTCCAAGTACCACAGAAGACCTCATGGACACCACGACCCCTGAATTTTTATCCCCGGAAGTGATCATGGCAGCATCATGAAAGGAAAAGGGAAGCAGGATAATATCTCTGTAATAATTTATTGTCTGTGTCACTAAACAATATATTCTGTAATTGAACATTGTGTCGGACAGATATGAATGTCAAAATATACTCCACAAGATGTACCCGGTGTACAGTGTACACAACATACACAGATGTACTCAGCATGTTCATGTTCCTACAGGGACATACAATAGTCTAGTGGCTGTCAGGTCAGGTGACTTGGCTGGAATACGCCTTCATGTCAGATGCTATTGGCCTGGAGCACCTCCTTTCAGACTGTGTGTTAGGCCATTCTTGACAGAATGGTGAATAAACGAGGGAAATTGTTTCAAATTTGTCTGAAAATTAGGACAATTTTATCAGATATGATATCCCCTAATCGTTTCTGTCCTATTTTTTTGGTGTTGATTTCTTTGATTTCTGATGATTTATGCCTTGATGTGATGAAACAATTACCATTTGAAAAGATCAAAATTATCTTTGTAGTATGGGAGAAGTGTTTTGAAAGACATTTGAAGGATTGTCCTTTGGAGATGTGTAAGTTCTGCTGTATGGTATGGTCTCTCGGTTGGGTAATCAGCAGTCCACACAAGCAGCTTATCTTGTAGTTGAACTAACGTACGTGTAGGTAAGACACTGGAATATAGATCTATCAAAAACACAACAATGTCATCTGACCAGGTATCACAGAATATGTCTGATACAAAACATACTCTATATACTTGAAACACGGCTGATGAAACATGATCACTGCGTCACATGGTGGAATGAGATGATGTAACGGAAACAATGCCATTCTATCATTATCATATTTCTGTCATTTGGACTTGACAATCAGGACAGTGAATCAGTCAGACGTTCAATGTCAATTTTCTTTGATTTTTTCAGCATTATATGCTATTAAGGAATTTGAATATGTCATTTGGTGTTAAAAGCATACGCTTTGACTGTGATCAAATGAATACATTCAGTCCTATATTCAAAAAGTATTTCTTTAAAATACAAATCAAACCCAAATAACCTCACTTCATTTGCATGATTGATACCTGGATGTGTATAAACTTGAATTGTGTTTGTAGGAGATGTTTGTATCAAACATGGCATGAAATGATGAGAAACTTAAAAGCAACAATTTCATCTCTTTTTACAGTTTATGCCTTGAACTGTCTGACTGTGTTTGGCTTGAGTAACAGCTATCCGCCATTGTCTTTAATCTTGGGGAAATTTCCCCATACATATCTGCTTAATATCAATAAATGCCAGAATATTTTGAATTGCTCGCATCATACTCAAGAACAAAGTTCCCAATGAGTAATTCCATGTGTCACTTCCTTGTTGATGTCTGTCAATATGTCCAAGCTTGGTTACATCCACACTGCATCTGAATAGATATATTCACACACGCACAAACATTTTACAAAAAAGCTTTGACACGTTGTCTTCTGAGAGAATACATCTCACTGAAGGAGTCTGTGTTTGCAAGACCATCGGCACCAGCAAATTATGCATAACTCCTCTTTTCAAGGAACTGTTTGTGGTACCAAGTGTGTTTTTCCTAAGTTTGGCCATGTGACCTTGTAATCACAAGTTAAGGTCATATTGACATGACCTCAAAATGTTCTGAACTTTTCTGCACAAATCATTCAAGTCCAAAATGGTGATTGTTTTACATTACATGCAAACCATTTCACTGCAGCATTTCAGTGTATCCATCGACTTGTAGTCCCTGTCTCCAGATGGATAGATTCCTCATATCACTTGAGTATTCCACCTGACAGCTACACAAGATGATTTGTAGCAGTTCCAGATCAGTCTGGTTGTTTCCACTAGAGTGTTGCCAGAACCTTGACGATATTTAGGAAGAACATTTATGTATAAATATCATCATCACAGCCTTTGGTAACATATTCCTGAAGCATCGTTTGTAGTTGCACACAAGATGATGTCCTTATCACACTGGAATACATTCTGGTGGGTTCCAAACTAGTTGTTCTGCCCTGAGAATCCTCATAGCAAGAAGCTTCTTTACAGAGTAATAGCAGTGCTTCTAGGAACCAGAGCTCTGTTCCAAGAACATGACACATTTATGATTTTGTAACTACAGGGGATATACAGCCCTTATTTCCACACGAGGGCTGTGTCAGTTGACGAAGCAGAACCCCATTACTGTACATCCTGCTGGATCTTTGGTGTATTTAATAAATCTGAAACTGATCAATCATCATTTTGATTTTTTTAAGTCTCCAAAATCATTTTTAAGTGTTTTGTGATTAGATCCATGAGTTCTTGAACAGTTTGACAGAACTTGTTTTTTGTAGTATTTTAAGAGGAGAAAGACCTGTAGTTGTTATATACATGTTAGCACTGTTGTGACCTTAGCAGCAGATATTCACCACAAAGATATTCTCAACTATTAGAGAAACTAATAGTAGAACTAGATACATTGTTACCCATTAGTTCATAAAGAAGGGTTTGGAAGGAAATCTTGTGAATGCTTGACTCAACAAGCCATTGAAACACAGAACATGTTGTCTCTGAAACTGAATCCAATACTTGCAGCAACTTTACATTGCCATGGACTGATCATACTGAATAGTTCCTCCTCACATTGAATGTCTAAGAAAGAGTGGAAGTGTTACTGGAAACATGACTTCCTAATGAAGGAAAGAGGTAATGCAGAGAATTGTAATCCAAGACATGAAATGATTCTGGAATCCACCTGTCGCTTCTGCAGCACTGCAGTCTGGATGTGCCGTGTTAGCATGCCGATTCCTCCATGCTGTGGCTGTTGCCAGAGCCACACATTGAATTGCACATGAGTCCTGTTCGGGAGGTAATGGCGCTGTGACGCCGTCCTCTGTGGAGAGTGTTATATCGGCAACACAACAGCTTAATGAAGGTCTGCTTAAATATTTTGTTAAAGACTGTGTAGATGATTGGGTTGAGGGTGCTGGAGACGTAACCAAGCCAGACAAAGGCTGTGATGAGCATCGGTTGGAAGATACATGTCTTGCACAGAGCTGTCAGTATGTTGACCAGGAAGAACGGGGCCCAACATATCACAAAGATCAGAAACACCACACCAAGAACTTTGGATGCTTTCTGTTCAGTTTGAACAGAATTGCTGTCCTTTCGAATAGAGTCTTTCTTCAGAAGAAGAATATTGGCAGCTTTGATGGCAACATGATGCTTCTTGACCAGGTCACGCAATTTCATTGGTTCTTTTTTAGCTATTAAATTAATTTTGCAGCAGTTTGATCTGTCAGGGCTTGGGTTGACCAAGTCCTGAGCACTTCCATTTCGAAATGTATATTCCACTCTGTTATCAATGCCACGTCTAAGACTGATTGCATTTTGCTGAGAACGAGGGACAGTGTTTCTCTTTGTTAGAGGTTTGTACTGATTAATACATTGGCTCTGTTCCTCAGTACTACCAGAAGATATTGGGAAAGAGCGGGAAAATCTTAGATGTTCTCGTTTTTGACTATCACCCGCCTTCCAATGGCGCCTGCTTGTAGACCTTCTCATCATTGGCTGTCCTTCCTTGTCATTGCTACACATTTTGGCCTGTTTGTTCAACATCCGCACAGTCAGCGTGTACATAATGATCATTATGACAAGAGGGATGAAGAAAGCAAAGATAGAACCATACGTCTGGAAGTGCTCATTATCCAACACACATTGCTCGTTCTGCAGAATGTTCTTCCCATCCACAAAGCCTAGGATAGATATAGGGCTTGATATGGCAAAGGCTATCGTCCACACCAACACTATCTTCATCAGCACAACCCGTTTAGATTTGTTTTTGGTCCACAGTGGGTATCTGATGCCAATGTATCTCTCTAGTGATATCGTACACAGATGCAGTATAGAGGATGTACACATGAACACGTCAGACGTCACAAAGAGGTTGCACAGAGTCAGCCCAAACAGCCACTGACCTGAAACATAGGAAGAAAATGTATGCAATCAGTGTTGTCAGAGAAAGTTGGTTATACCAAGCTGCATGCGATGTTAAACTCAAGACTATTGAAGCAATTACAATTTTCCACCTGAGATGAAGTTGATGCATCCATGTATTCCTAAGCTTGTTTTTTGTCTCACATTGTGGGAAATGAGGAGGAAGCTGTTCATTTTGTTCTCAGCATCATCCAGATTAGGTAAATGTTAACAAATTCATCAGATAAGACATTCAAATTGGAGATGTACATATGAAGCTGATGAAGCAGTGGAAATGCAGGTTGACTCAGTGGAGAAAAACACTCTGACAGTTACGAATACATGAAGACTGTCATGTTTATGGATTGTTGTTGAGATCTGACTGATGTACCCATCCTCTGATAATAACAAATCAGGAAATAAAGTTTGTTCTTTTACACCACAGCTTTATGACTGCAGCCTGTAAATAATGGAGTATGGTCTGACTATGCATGTCGTGCGAGGCGATTAACAGGATCGGGTGGTCAGGCCATTGATGCCAATTGTGTGGATCGATGCTCATGATATCAGTCACTGGATTGTCTGGTCCAGACTCGATTATTTAAAGACTGCTGTCATATACCTGAAATAGTGCTGAGTGAGGCTTAAGACAAGAAAACAACCCCAAAACAAACTAATGATTGATATTATGAGCAACAAACCAAATAGTTGAGGTATGATGACATGCACACAGCCAAGTTTCGGAGCTTGACAACCAAATCCATTTAGTTGCCTCTTACGACCAGCGTATGTTGCTGGGTACTTGTGCAAATTCAGAATCCCCACAGGGAAATAGGACTAAAGCAGAATGTCGGCACAGTGTGAGTTGTGCAACCATGTAGTTAATTACTGTTGTTTATATTTAGGATTTAACCCGAGTCAGGTGAAATATGCAGGTGACAACCAGCATTGTGAGATCTCTCACATTTCCAAATTTCATCAGTTTCATTCAGTTTTCTCTGCATGCACTCCTACAATAAAAAAACGTTTGCGTTGCTAGGTAAGGAATTCTAATTTAAGTGAGCTGAGTTAAACTGAAAGATGGTTTTAGTGTGATCTCCTTATGATGGCAAGTCATGGAGCACTCTATACATTTTCCTTCCATGCTACATTTACACTGGTACCCTCTAATCAATTTTCTCCTGTTCTCTTCAAGTATTATTACATTTGCCAAAAGGACGAGGAAAAAAGTCTTATTTTATCATTTGTCTACGAACCTGCAAGAATTTGTATTTCTCTCTTAACAAATTGAAGCAGGAGAGTGTAGGGTCCTTAGAGTTCCCGACCTTTATTGAACCTTTATTGAACGGGCATGGCGTTCAACCCTCTCTTGTCAATTTGAATTAATTTCATCAATGGCTTGTTTTCTCTTCAAGGTTTTAGTGCAGTGTTATGATCGACAAAGTCATTGGACTTTAATATTATTGTACTTTGCTGGTGTTGCACTTTTCAAACACAGGCAAGCACGCTTGTTCCTCCTCGCTGTGTGGGAGATTACAGATTTTCACAGAGTCATCCTACGCCGAGTGTTGGCTGGTAATGATGTCTGAAATGGAGTTTGCTTGGCCACATAGATATGGTACTGAGTGGAACTCTGGAAAACCAATCTCTGTTGTGACATAGCTGATTTAGTTTGACATGGATTGAAGACAATTGTTTGTCTGCCTGCCTGCCTGCCTGCCTGGAAAAGAATTTCATGCCTCTGTAAATCCTTGTTTGTTTTCGTTGTTTCTTAAACTTCTCTTGGTGAACTTAGTTCAGTTTTGGAAAAGACAGGATGTTGAATGGAGAAATGTAAAGTAAGATTGAACCTCACAATGATATATTTTGGATGACAGGGTTAGAAACTAACAGTTTTTGTCCACTAGTCCTTATGATGATAACATATAGCAAACCCTTAAAACGGGCAAATTTCTACTAGTCCTTAGGATACCTTTACTATTGGGCAGTTTGGTAAGGACTACAGGACCAGTGCCAATTTCTAATGCTGGATGATGGGGTAGTGGTGAAAGTGTTTCTCAAAATGCCGGAGCCCAGAGTTTGACTGCTTACATGGGTACAGTGTGTGAGGACAGGATATTTCTGGAATATTGCTGAAATGTGGCGTACAATCAACTCACTCACTGATAATGCATCATGATCATTGACATGGACAGTAAATCTTGAAAAACGAGGCAATCTACCAACACGGAAAGACAATGCCTCTGTCATAAAAGTATGCATTAAAAAGAAATCATAATCCCATTCGACAGTTCACAACACATAACAGGATTTATTCAACGAAGCAGTACTAATAATATGACTGTCAATTAACAACAATCTGACATCAATCTTCACATCCAATTCCCTAACAGCCCCATTGATCCCCAAAGCTCAGTGTCTCACTTTGCTGCCGAAGGACAAACATTTTTTCTCTCCTTAGTCTAGGTCTACCCCATTACGGCAAATTACCGATTGTTTTGTTTTGCTGGCCTTTCGTTTTGTTGTACTCCAAAAACCCAAATCTTTCTCAACTGATATAATGTATTTTGCTAACTTTTGTGGAGATTGATTTAGTAGGAGGGAGATGGACAAAGCTAAATGGGTAATTATCGGATGTTTTGAAGATAAATCTGGTGACTGCTTCAAGGAAACTGTTCTTCATCACTGTGGATGTGAATCAGTGCATCAGCTTGGATCAGAGATTCAGACATTTTGTTTTTAAATTTCAAGCTAGATTGAGAGGTTAATCAGAGTTTGTGTTCCATTTTGTAACAGTTTGGAATTTTATCACTCAGACAAGATGGCCTGGTGCCTTAGGTTTGAATGATTTCTGCTCTAGCTGACATTTCATCTGTCCAGGAATTAGAACTCTCATCATAAGTGCCGTTAATTGTTTGTGGAGTGATCGTTCTATCTTGATAGGGAGGAACACTTTGAGATAAGTTTAAAGAGTTTTCAGACACAAGGAAATGAATAGACACAGGTGCTGTCTTGAGGATTTCAAACTTTCAGATGTGCATTGCTGATAGATGTTTTTAAGATGTTAAGGTGATATGGGTTGGGTTTTGTCTGGGATTAATTTGTTTCATCAGGAATTGATACTTTCTTCCTTTGATTTGTAGGCATAATTGACCTTCATTGAATATGATATATATTTCAATATGGGAGTAAGCAATTTATGGAAAGATTGAAATGCACACTGACACACTAACATGATTCATCAGGAGTAATAATCCGTGGAGATAGCTCAGCATTGTTCAAGTCTCACTGCTGTATTGTAGGGCATATCACCAATACTAGGCTTGAACGTATGCAGTCCCCTTCATTTCCTGGCAAGATGACTTTTAATTACGTAGACACGGGAAATGAAAGCTTTAACTAAAGAACCCTGGATGTCCATTGTGGGAAAGGAAGTGGACCTTTTCGTTGCCAATAAGATTCCCTGACCAGCCCTGGTGACCTATTCAAATGAGGGGCATGTTGGGAAGACAACAAGGCCCTTGATGAGGATAGGGAAATTAAATCCCAATCCCAGCAAACCTTGCACTCTTGATCCTTCAAGTGCAGAGCTTGACTTCATTCATGATTGGAGTCCCTCACTCTAGGTGGCGCACTAAAGAAGCATTTTTTAATTAAAATCATAACTATTTCTGTCTATAACCCTTCCTGTTGGCTGACACACTCTTGCTCTCCTTCAGAATGTGTCCTTAACCACAAAGAGCCTCCTTTTTCAAACCTATTTAACAGGTAGATACAATTTTATCCTCTATCCTCTAACTTTCGATGTTAACAAGAAATAATGATTCAATCATAGCTACTGAACTTGTTTGATTACATCAGCATTCGAAATCAGATTGAAAATCCTTGTCAGAACCCTAATGTTAATATTCACAGTTTAGGGGGACCCTTGATTCAAATAATGAAATTTAGAAAAACCCACATTGTCCCCCTGTATGGCCGACCTCATCTGAATGGTCACTGGGTCAATCTTTTCTTAGTTTCTTGGTCTTCTTTCTGCAAATCTTAAATTCAAACCGACCAGTTTTGAAACTGCCTGGAGTTGTGGTATTTCCTGCCTATTGAGGCTGATTATTGCAGCAAGAGGCGGCACATGTTGCCCCCATGCCAGACTGCCAGTCCTGTATCTGCTTCTACTCCCACTGAACACAAACATTCTCCAATTAGTGGCCTGATTGAGTTAAAACAAGCTGACCTTGTCCAGGTCTCGCTACTGATGCTGCTCCACTGACTATAATCATCACCCAGAAGTGTGAAGTAGCAAAAAATGACTCTATTTCGACATGTTTGTTCTACTTCATCTCTGATTACAAACAGGTGTTTGATGTTTAGTTGTCATTGCGTAAATCTGTTGCTATATTTAGCTCTTTCATTGACAAGTGTATGGATTCATTGAATGTGTTATGGCTTGTTTTTTGAAGACATGGCTCTGCAGTTGTCATTCATAACAGATGTAGTCCAACTTGTGAACTATTGATGATGTGCTGGGGAGTCTGACGTAGACCCTGTGATTTAAATTAAATAAATTTCAAAGACGGAAATGGGTTCATTAACCAGAAGCTTTGCCAAAAATATATATCCTTTGATTCCTTGAAATATATCTCAGCAGGTGGGGAATGTATTGATACTGTTTTATGAAATATTTATCCAAACAAACTTTGTCTTTTCATGCTTGGTTAAACAGTTGAGAAAAAGTCATCACTGAAATATGTTTTGTATTTGGGCATGATGAGATTTGGAAAGTCGGGTTGTTGATACACAGTGGTGAATTGGTATTGATTTCAAAAAGGGAATTATACATTAAACAAGCTGACCATTAATTGATGTTGGCAGTCTTTCTGACCAACAAACTGACAACTCCAATGCACAAACTGAAAAAGAGGACAAGAAATAGAACCAACCCAAGCTGTCATCCAAAATCTGGCTGCCCTACATTAAAAGTTTGTAGTTGTCCTCACTGAGAAGGACTCAAATAACATAACCATTATATACCTCAGCATCACTACTTAAATTGTTTGATAAAAAAATTGGTATAAGTGACATATAACGTAATATCACGTATAAGGCCAGTATGTTAACTGAGGGAGAAATCTGCTCAAACCATGCATCAGGAGTACTATCAACCATTGACTTTACTCTAAAACCTGAAGACATGTCCATTCCTCATTCCAGCCCTTGGTGTCTACGTATACGTTTCACAACTTTTGAGGTCCATATCGAGCATGCTCTTTCTTCCAAGATTTCCAAGAGCGTCGTACGACTCTTGCTCAGATGTTGTTTGATCAGGGTTACCACATTCAAGGCCTCAGTAAAGCTTTGAAAAAGTTTTATGATAGACATGTCGAGGACATTTCCAAATTTGATGTTTCAAGTACAAAAATGGTGTCCGATACAATTCCCTAGTTTGACTTGTACCGTATGTTCCCGTGTTTTCACATGAAAATTTGACTTGCCTTTGCATGTATTTGTAATGGGTGCCACCTTTTCGTGAACACCTCGTGTCATCACTATTTGAGACACATATATAGGGAATCGTACAATTGACTCTGTTTTTGGCAGAGATTTCTCATGAATATGGGACGATTTTGTCGCTATATTCAAATTTATGACTCCTAAATATTGTTTTCTAATATGTACATGTGTTAGAGACTTTTAAAATACTTTGTCCCGTTGAAAATGATTCTCCCATCATTCTCCCATCCGCAAAGGCCTGTGTGAGCACAGTGAATGACCTATGGTAAATGTCTGGCTTGGGAGAAGTTGGTTAATTTCTGAAGTAGTATACCAGAAAACACCCAGAGAAATGTGGCTAATTCGCAATCAACTCCTCAACATCACCCTTGAACTTTTAATCAGTTTCATGGCTACTGGAGAAGATCACCTTCAAGAGAGTTGTTTAATAATAGACAATGATACTTGAGACACTCCAAAATTTGAAGTTTTGCTCATGTTAAGATTTAGATCCATTTGTGTAAGAAGTTGTCGAAATATTGCTTTTCAGTTAGCTGCAAGAAGGCATAGATCACTGTAAGTAATTTTGTTCTAATTCTTGTGTGAACGTGTTTTTTGTAGCTGTCTCAGTGATAGGATGACAGGTGTGTAGATCGGTCGGTGCACTACAACCAGTTCAGTGAAATGTGGCGACGAAGTTGTCAGTGTTGAGAGAAGCATAGAGGAACATCCTCCTGCTCTTCACCAATCAATAGTGTGTGTGGCTGTCCACAGTGGGATGGAGCTCTCCAGGCGTCAAGCCAGGGACAGATAACATGAACACATCATAGCTCTGCATCCAGTCACATCCATCATAGATGCCAATCAATAGCGTGTGTGGCTGTCCACAGTGGGATGGAGCTCTCCAGGCGTCAAGCCAGGGACAGATAACATGAACACATCATAGCTCTGCATCCAGTCACATCCATCATAGATGCCAATCAATAGCGTGTGTGGCTGTCCACAGTGGGATGGAGCTCTCCAGGCGTCAAGCCAGGGACAGATAACATGAACACATCATAGCTCTGCATCCAGTCACATCCATCATAGATGCCAATCAATAGCGTGTGTGGCTGTCCACAGTGTGATGGAGCTCTCCAGGCGTCAAGCCAGGGACAGATAACATGAACACATCATAGCTCTGCATCCAGTCACATCCATCATAGATGCCAATCAATAGTGTGTGTGGCTGTCCACAGTGGGATGGAGCTCTCCAGGCGTCAAGCCAGGGACAGATAACATGAACACATCATAGCTCTGCATCCAGTCACATCCATCATAGATGCCAATCAAAACTAGCCATGGAAATTTGGATAGACCATTTGAACATAAAGGAACACAAGTCCAGGGATACATTTTCACTTTGACAAAATAATTTCACAGATATCTGTTTTCAGTGTTATAATTATCATAGCTCTGGTTTATGAAGCCAAATTTTGTCCCTATTCCATTCTGGCCTCTGGTGACCAGAAAGCCCCCTCACTTTTGTTTGTGTTCAAATTTGATGACATGGTGTTGGAAGGCATGACTCTCATTACTGTACTTGTTGTAGGCTCAGCAGAGAGTTCTTTAGGCATAGCAGTACACATAGATTTCTTCCATTGTTTGGAGAAGGAGACATATGTGTTGTAAATATTCATTTTTAATTTTGTACAAGTGTTGTTTCTTTGTCACTAATGATGAGAGTAGTTTATTGGGATAGACTGAGAAGAGTGTGTGTATTGAATTAACTAATTCACCTCATATTGTCATAAGAAGGAACTGTTGTAGGGAAAGTTGGATCTTCCTTTAAATGCCTGGGATTTTAGGGTCTTATTTCTCCAGGTATGAAGGTTGAAATTTGTTGTTGAAGTTTCTGACAAAAATATTCTTTGCAAATATTTTGATGCAAATTGTATTTTTATTTCAGAAATGGAAGAGTTATGGCACCCATACCTGTATATCAATATCGTCACTTCAAAAGCCAACATTGGCTGACATGTTTAGTTTTGCATTTTCTATTGACCTTACACCTTTAACCTTCAGACAAAACCCAAATCACACATTTCTCTTGAGTTAGGAGATCAGCGAAGACAGATTACTAATATTCTGCAAAGGCATGCATATGTTTACAAGCTGACATTTATCTGGTTGACATTAATCCAGCAGATGTTGACACAGATTATCCTGTGGGCTCACACCTCAGAGCGTAATATTTCAACTAGAACTACTGAATTGTCTGGTCCAGACTGGATTATTTACAGACTGCCGTCATACAGCTGGAATATTGCTGAGTGTGGCGTTAAACAAGGAACAAACAAACAAATAACATCTTGCCCAACTAATACCATGACCGCCCTCCTCACAGTTTGGATAAATCAGAGACTTGGTTTTATCTCTGTAACAGCTCTGCTGATCTTTGGAAATAATTTTGATGTCTTTTCATTGTGTGTTATCTTGAGGTTTATTGCACCACTTTTGTACATTTTATAACTTAATAATTTCCTACTTACAGTTTGTGCATTCTCTTGGGCTTATAGCCCATCTTTTGATTTGTCTCCATCTGTTTGGCTCCTTAGGAAGATGGCTTGGTTGTTATGGCTAAACCTGCTTGTGTGCCAAAATTTTGAATATTGGCAAAAAGGGTTTATGACAATTCCAATGCTGCTGCTGATGTTGTTGGAAATGGGATGGGTATGTGCTCTGAATTTCAGTCGAGCAAAAAATCTATCTCTTTTCTTCATTATGGAACTGTAGGGCTGGATTACACAGGTCTTTGTGACCTTGATAATTACTCCCAACAAATCACGTGAGATTGAAATCCTCGAGAGACAAATGGCAGATCTACTGTTGTTACACTGATATTTTACATAAAATGTGAAGGGATCGTAATTTTCAAAGACGGATTTAATCATATTGCATTTGCGATCCAGACTCTGAATTCCATCGAAATTTCCCACCCTATTGATTCCGATTGATAAAAGTGTGCAGAGAAGCATTTTGCCACACTGGGTTGACAATTCTGTCGAAGGACCTACAGCTGAAGGCCAACCGTGGGCCAAATCTCATCTTGTCTTTCATTTTGTGGGATGTCCAATCTTGTCAGGGCTAAGTGACAGCCATCAGGCGTATTTGTTGCCCTGCTAGTTGCTATGCTATTTACGTTTGGTTGGGGTCTATATCAGGAACAGTATACTGGCATCCTCGCACCCTGGGCTATATATACCTCCAGCCCCTGCTTGAAGTTAGCCCCCTACTTGATCACAGCCAACGCTTCATTCACAAGACCCACAGAGGAAGATTGCTGCCAACTGATCATCCCTCTATCTTTTGATTGCCCAATAATTCAATGTACGGCACAAATATTGCTGCAAATGTACGCAAGCACTGGCATTTATGCTTTCCAAGAAGAGGCCATTTTGTAGCAGTGAGGTATAGGAAGGGGGAGACCCTTGCAATATTAATGAGACATTTTATGGGACAGAGCATTATTTCATGCCTGCAGTTCTGCTGCCCCTACCGAGGCAGTGCCAGACAGTAAAATATGATATGGAGGAACAAGCTCTACTGGTTCAAAATGATAGTAGTAGATCATCTATGTGTTCAATATATTTTCATTAATTTTTTCCCCGAAAGTATTCCTCAAGGATTGAAATTTCCCCCCATTTTTTAGAGGTATCTGATTGATGGTTGTGGTCTTGATTATCTGTCTCAGGCAAGAGATATTCCATTGAATCTGATTAATTGAAAATTTTGATTACATGTTATTGCCCTTACTTTGAGTTTAAAAATATCTTCTTGAAGATATTCATCTTTGGCCAAAAGTAGATTACTTTGCAAGTAATTAAGATTAACACAATTGTCTGAGAGAACAGACAGAAACTGTGAAACTGTCTGTGAATCTTGTGTTGAATTCATTCTGAAATCTCTCTTGCTTGTCAGACCTTTGAATTCTGTGCATTTTCAAGCTTCAAATTTCTCTTTCTGTTTGTACACAGTCTTGTGAGGAAAGGGAAAAATGAGATCTTGTAGCTGGAATGGATTAATTTTCACATTTGTCAATTTGGAGCTAAATTGGAATTGGTATTCATTCCTCTTCAGGGATTTGCTGTTTAAGTGTAATTTTGATATATTTGTCTGTCAAATGTTGATAAAACTAAAGCTGACATGATTTTATTGGAACTCTAATAAAGTCAAGAAAGGTCATTTTCACTATGATCCAGGGTTAGATGAAATTGAAATACCTTTAATCAAAGCCTTAATCTTGTGATTTGAAATTGTAATCATAAAAGGTACATAAACACCCCTCCAAACCTTGAATTCCCTATTTTCATTAGGCATATCACTGATAGTATTGTGATTGTATTTAATAGATGGAAATATAGATAAATTTATGGGGGCGGTCGGGTAGCCAAGTGGTTAAAGCGTTTGCTCGTCACACCGAAGACCCAGGTTCGATTCCCAACATGGGTACATTTCTGGTGTCTCCTGCCATGATATTGCTGGAATATTGCTAAAAGCGGCGTAAAACCGTACTCACTCACTCACTCATAAATTCATGTCATAATTATTATTTTTAAACGGCTGGAAAGAATTTCACAAAATGAAACATAATTATAGAAGGTTAACTGAAAGTCAGATGGGAAGAGAATCTTCTATGGGAGTATTATGATATGTCCTGTGACCGCCTTTCCTCAAAGCCCCCTTCGTTTACTGGAGTGATAGGTTACACTGTGATCTGTGTAAAGATTGACAGTGATTTAGCTGGGTGGTGGGAAAGTCATGAAATTGAAATAGTTATATCAGACAAATCACTGACCCTGACCAATCTAACCAGCAAACCCACTAACATCGTAAGAGAATATGACCATGTTTCCCAATTTGAGGATCACTTGCCAACAGTTGTGCTATCAAACAAGTCCGCTCCAATAATTGTGTGTAGGCGTCCTTTCTGAATAGAGCTTCTTGATGATATCATATCCTCCCTTGATGAAAACTAAACCAACAGCAGACTGTTGAAGCGTTTGATGCTGTTGAATTATTTGATTAGTTTGAGTCATGGCGCTAACTTTACCGTTTAGATCTATTGTTCCCAGTCCAATGCAAGTGAAGACTTGGATCAGTAATTAATAAGAAGCAGTATGGTGAGAGAAGATGCCTATCATAAACAGGGAGTTTATTGTTCCCATTTGTGAAATAACGAAAATGCACAATACAATTAACAGGAATCAAGAGCTGCCATCAACAAGTCCTAAAACTAAGTAGCTCTCCCGGGTGTACGATTGTGGGAGACTTCCTATAGGATAAAAGAAGTCTTAGGTAAGATTTACATGTTCAGGGATGAAATGGACAGCTTGCATAATAATATTATTTTCTTCAGATTTGTTAAAAATATTTCCATTACATATACCTCTTTAGATGTGCTCTCTCAAGGTTGTCTGCCTATAAAGATGAAGGCTGCCATATTGAACAAAGTAGATTTTCACAAGTTGTTTTTATCATTGTTTGTATGTCTCTGTTGTTGGAAAAGTCATGAAGGATGCTGTGAAAAATATATTAACTGCAAAGATGGAGTGAGTGAGATGAGTTTAACGCCGCTTTTAACAGTATTCCAGTTACATCGCGGCGTGTCAGCTTAATGTGGGAGGAAAGCCCAAAGTGATGCAGGTCTCAGATGTTTACCACTTCAGTGAGACCAACCAGCACGGGTATGGTGCTGACAAACCTAGAAACATAATCAGGGCGAACCGGGATTCGAACCCACAATCACAGGTTTCGGGCGTGCCCAAGGGACGCAACTCTGCACAGCCAATCGCGGCGCCTGGGCCACCCGTGCCCCCGCAAAGATGCAAGTCACCACAGTGAAGACATTTCATTAGCTTGTGCTTTGAGAGATAACATTTTGCTATGTTATTCATTGGATCCTTCAGTTGTCTTATCAGTTGATACAAATGGTTCAGCTGTTGACACAGATATCGTTTTCCAACAATCATTTCTTCCTTATCTCACAAAGGATAACAATTAGTACAATTGAAAGATATCAATTTGGAAATAATTTCTTGAATTGTATCTAGTTGAAGAGTGAACTCAGAATTGTACAAATTACAGCCCGGGGGTGACAATCTGTAGGTTTGAAAGTCTGTACAGCTTGTGATATCTGAAGTCAACAGAAGGGTGTAAACGACATTGATGAAAGTCACTTGACCCACAGTGATGAATGGCGGGTAAAATAACAGATAGAGTAAGGTAAAAAGCCACTGGATTTGACAAAACTAACTTAAACCATTAAAAACAATGACGTCTGCACTGTTTGTAGACATTGACCGGGCCGTGGATTTGTTGAGTGTTTCTACCGATTACGAGATTGGTGAAGTCAAGTGTTAAAAGTCGATGCTGATCATTGAAGCAATAAATCACTATTGATGAGTGGAGGCAGGTCACAAACTCTTGATTGCCTTGACTTTTATTATTCCAACACGTTCCTTTGTAACGATTTGAAAAAGCTTTGATGTCGAGCAGAATTGATATTTCAAGCTCTCCAAATAAATTGCTATTCCGAGTTCTGACTTTTCACAATTATGTAATTCCTATACTAAATACAATGTCAAAAATGTGCGTTTTCGAGCCAGGAATGGATCAGTTTGTATTTGAAACAGAAAAATAATTTACAAGTTATGCTAGGTGGTGCCAAATGCTCTCTGTAACCCTACATGCCTTCTGTAATCATCATGGCTTTGAATGTTTTGTATTGCGGAATATTGTTGTAGTTGCTATGTGTGGGTTTGTTTTGGACTAAATGCCCTTTTTCTCTCTCCACTGTAACTCGCAGATATAATTCATTTGGATATTGTGTAATTAATGTGTTATTATAACCTTGCAGCATGTGTAATCCCACCACACATATTTCCCTGCTCATGAATCGGTAGTCTTTGAAGTCTAATGGCTGTAATTAACTTTGGATAAACATGTGTGAATAGAATATGTGTTTTTGCGTATCTGTTTGCATGGTAAGAAGTCAGCAATTAATTTACAGCTAAATTAAACATTTTGAAATATCTCTTCATGCTGCCACACAAATTTCCGCTCACAATGTTTCCATGGAACTTCTTTATGCTCTAGCCTTCAAACATTAGAAATTGCTCGTAATGTTTGTTGAATCCGAGGGATATTTATGCCAGACTTACACTGCATTGGGTGTTCAGTTTTTGGACTCGTGGCTTGGTGAGTTATGAAGATATAAGGCTACTAACTCCTCATCCAACTGGAATTGAGAACTGCCATTTCATGTGGGGTCTTGTGCAGTAAAACACTTTGTGATTGTTCCATGGAGCATACAACATTGCAGTAGTGCAGCTCTCGGCAACATTCAGATGGCTTTTTCCATCCAACTTTATGGTTGATGCAGGCAGAATATCCCATAAATCCACACATGAATCTTCACAATTTCTCCTTACTTCTCGATTTATCGCTGTAACGCGGTGCTTCATCAACTGATAAGTGATAGGCAGCCTTTTGTGTTTAGACACTTGCCAAAAACTACCTCAAATCACTAAATCGCATTGCTAAAAGCTCCAAGAATCACAAATGATGAAAACCATGAATTTGGGCCTCCCCGTGGCTTCAAGCATATCTACCTGTAGTTCCGAACCTCACACAGAGAGAGGCATATCCAACTGTCAATCATTTGAACACCCTGCTGGTATGGTTCAGTTTCAGGTATTTCATAAGATTCCTTGATTGTACATGATTGTGCATGTGCTGTTTATTGTAAGACGAGGATAAATTATGCTCAATCAGTTGGTGAATCGGATACCTGGCGCGAAGAACACACATGACATGGAGTAAAGTTTAAGGGAACAGCCCATCATTGATTAGGAAAGCACTTCTTTCCATTCCAAAATAATGGTCATATTCCAGGGCAAAAGAGCAGATTTCAAGCATTTAGGTAAATAAAATTCTGGATTGGATGGTAATGAACATTTTTCTTGAGAGCTTTTTAAGTAGGCTTTTAGAAGTTTTTTTTGCGTGATGTGCTCTTTATTTCTTCCATCATGTCTTCACTAGAATGAAATTACACTGCACTATTTTAAGTCAATCTGATTTCACCATTAGTGATTTTCTATGGGCACACCCCGGTCACATTTTTGAAATCTGGGATTGTTCTTTTAGATTTTGCACTTAAAGATGTTTTCTTTCCCCTGTTAGAATTCAGAAATAGATACTTAAACAAATCATCATTGAATTCTTACCTAAGCTTTTTTGTAACTGTCAGTGTTCAGTGATGCCATCTTTTCTCATCCTCATTATCTTGTGAATGAGTTAATACAAGCACAAGTCAATTAAGCCCGTTGGTACCATGCAGTGGTGTCTGCCTTTGGGCCTGTCCCAGGCTACAGTGTATCAATGTTTTGTAACATATGGTGTTGTCAAGTGTAACTTTGAACCAGAAAAGGTTACAGTGAATTTGATTAATATTCTGAAAGTACTGTTATCATATATATCTTGGATATGTTTCTGGATGAATGCAATCCTAACCACCTACAGAGTTAAAACAAATTATTTCACTGATTAAGTCCACTGACAGTGGCAAACTTTGTGAACTAAAAAAATGGAAACCATTTTTTGTTTATAATGTGTCAGCAAATCATAAATATCTGGGTAACTTACTGCACATTCAGCCTGTTCTCACTACGAGGCAGATAATCCATGAAAAGTATTGTTATTGTAGTTATTCCTGATTTTATTGGTATATTGCTAAAAGGAAATAAAAAGTTAGCTTATGTACATGTTACCATAAGTTATTTTTGTCGATGGAGTAGGAATTTGACTGGGTGCTCATGTGAGAGACTCATCACCTGTGTTGTGTGTCTTCTTATGATATATATATTGATTACCATCTGGCCACTAGTACAAAATATTTCCTGACTCACCTGTAATCTCGTTGATGATGCTAAGTGGCATGACGATGAGGGACACCAGTAAGTCAGTGACTGCCAAGGACATGAGGAAGTAGTTGGTGACATTCTGCAGCCGCTTCTCCAGCGATATGGCCATGATGACGAGGGTGTTACCTGCCACCCCGAACACAACCACCGGCGCCAGCAGCAGAACGTTCCAGTTGTGTTCTCTCTCCTCCACGCCCACCCAGGTGGTGTTGTTCCCCCCTGCCCCTGCTGCCCCTGTCACGTTGCACCCTGCCTGCCAGGTGCACATCCTGACGCGGGAGCCTGCGGGGACACGGCAAGCCACCAGAAGCAGACAGTCATGAGGGTATTCCTTGACACGGTGACACCACACTAGGTAGATCCTGCTCAGGGTTGCCCCACTGATCATTCCATTCATAAGCCACACAACACATGTAGGATCCAGCTAGGGGCCTGATGGGCTGGCTCCCATATCATCTTATCTGCCATGACTCTTCAGTGAAACAACAAGTTGCATTTCTTCAGGAGAGGTAAAGGTCGTGTCTGGTATCACGTCGGGACTTTTCAGCTGTGAGGTCTCCCACTCCCACCGGTTGGTGCTATCTGAAATACAATGTTCAAGTGCATTACAGAATTCACATTCTCTCATTGATTGAATTAGAACAAACTCTTCTACATTCCTACTTCTGAAGATGGCACGCACAGTTAAGGGCTAATACCTGACTTGTAGAACTGAAACTTGCATGTCTATGGCTTCCGATGGTGATAAATGCATTATTACACACCATTAATGGACAGAATCAATTGAACTGTGTCCGTATGCTCACTTGGGAGGCACTGGTATATGAACATCTCACTGTACGTGTATTCAAGCAGCACAATCGTACATAAACTAGTAATAATAATGGCCAATTATATATTATACGTGCATATTGATTTTTGAATTGTTCTGAAAGTCATGTCCCAGTTGAATGATGTCTGAATATTATGAGTTTTCTCTTCTTTGTCAATGGGGGGGACGAATGGCTGTGTCGTCTCAGGCCCAATTCGCTGTGCACAGTTGCCTCCCTTGGGCATGCCAGGAATGTATGATTGTATGTTCAAATCCTGGTTCGCCCCGATTATGTTTCTAGGTTTGTCAGCAACATACCCATGCTTGTGGGTTTCACCAAGGTGAATGTCTAAGACTTGCATCACTTTGGGATTTCTTCCCACACCATTCTGACACGCCGTGATAAAACTGGAATACTCTTCACACCAGTCTCAAACCCAACTCAGTGGCTCTCTCACTCTTGGTCCTTGATCATCTTTAAGATGAACAAGCACCTGCCAGGCTGTCAGTTTTCATAAATTAACCTTTCATTTAAAGGCTATCATGTTTATAAAATAAGAATAATGAACAGCAAATATGATCTAGAAATAGTTGGCATACAAGTATTTTATTGTTCACTAATGTTGTCTCTCCTTTGTGTGGGCGTGGCATGTTTTCTCAGTCGTGTGAAAATGGCCTCTGACAACCAGTTTCTTTAATTTGTTGTTATTAAAATTGTAAAAATATTTTGGCCCATTATGTTTGATACCAAAGGGTAATCCATGTTTTTATGCCCCCATGGAGCCAGTTGAGACGACTCTATCAGTGTTTGCATCATTTGATCATATCTCTCTCTCTCTCTCTCTCTCTCTCTCTCTCTCTCTCTCTCTCTCTCTCTCTCTCTCTCTCTCTCTCTGTCTCACTCTCTCTCTCTCTCTCTCTCTCTCTCGCTCTCTCTCTCTCTCTCCTTGCTCAGAGCTTTTTCTTCTTATTCTCCCATGTAGTCAGATATGCTGACTGGAAATGCCAGGAGGTGAATGACAAACCCAGTTTTTGTTTAAAAGAGTGTTTTTTGTCATCCTGTTGACATCACTGATACCCTCCAACCATCATTGTTCACGACAAATCTGGTGCTAGGATGTCTGCCTGTCCACTTACATAAGGGAACTGTATGTCAGTAGGTGACAGAGAAAACCTGCAGGTAGATTACAGACAGGAATCCACGGAAGCCACTTGACAGTTGTTAAATTGACTACCAGTTAAACTCAGCCCCAGGGACTTCTGTAGTACAGCAAGGGTGTCATTTACATGGTGGTCAGATGGGGCTCCTCCACAATTCATTCATGGAAGTGAAATGTCTGTACAGATGTCATTGACTTGCTGCAGCCATTCCAACACTTGTTGAATTCTAATGCTTGACTTAAATGGACAGGGAAGTGTCTTGTGGATTCTGTGTAATGTTGTATTAAGATTGGTGTACTGTGCAGCTGGGAGTGGTAAGATAATTAATAGGACCATTAACTGAGATGTTTTTGGTAGTGGTTGTTTCACGTGGCATGCTCCACTTGGTTTCATCATTGCGCATACCGTATTCGACGTAATAAGCGCAAGTGTGTTTTATACACAAATAAATAAGTCTTGTGTACATTGATCAAACGGAAGGGGTGCTTATTGGGATTGTTCACGAGCCAATATATTAGCAAATATCTCCGTGGGCGCTTATTATGTCGAATACGGTACTAAGTTATAGATGGCAATTTCAATGTTGCATTGAAGAAAATCAACCTTTGGCACCCTGAACTTTCAGGATTTTTCTTGCCTGAATGTTAATGTCTATGTTCAGGTATATGTTACATGCGTTCTGCAATTTTGATGACATTAATCATCCAAACTGCCGTACTTGTTTGCATCCAAAAGGACTCAAAATGAAGATATTTTATTCCATTAACATTTTGGAGGTGCCTGGGACACAATAATTTACATGATGAACCTTGCAACATGGGTGGCCCAATGGCAATGAGTTTGAATCCCCGATTCTCCCTGATTATGCTCCTTGGAGGGACAGAACCATTCCGTGCTTGTCGGCTGCACCAAAGTAGCTGCATCCACAACTCGGTCACAGTTGCTCCCCTTCCCCTAAAGAAAAGACTGCTGTCTGTCTGTCCTGAAATAGGTTTGAAGCTGTGTATCAACTCCAACAGTCTAACCATAGTGCTGACAGGTGACAAGTCATCTTGGTGTTCCAACAGGACAAGTATGAGCTGCATGTAATTGCTACAACTTCTCTGGAATCCTGCTGTCTTGTAACACACAACATCCATGTTCAGGCTTCCTGGACCACATACAGAGTGTATCAGTGTTCATGGTTGGTTTGTTGTCAAACGCCGTACTCGGCAATAATCCAGCTAAATGAGGTGGTCTGTAAATAATCGAGTCTGGACCAGAGAGCCCAATGATTAATATCATGAGCATTGATCCACGCAATTGGGATGCATCAACCAAGTCAGTGAGTCTGACCACCCAATCCCGTTAGTCGCCTCTTACAACAAGCATAGTCGCCTATTACGGTAGGCATGGGTTGCTGAAGACCTATTCTACCCAGGATCTTCACGGGAATTCATGGGGTGGCAGGGAGGCATGCATTTGTGTCAGTGCCCTCTATGATAGTGTTGGGTTTGGGGGTCTTTGAATATGCTTAGTTGTAAAGTAGAATCAATCTATCTGCCTGAAGTACTTTTGTGACATGAAGTTGTTGAACGAACGCTCCTGAATAGCACTCTAAATCTTACAAAACACCTGCAGGGTTGATAAGTAACAATCTGTCCTCATTGAAATGTCAAGAATAGAAATTATGGTTTTGTGTTGTATCTTGGGAAAGAATTCCTAAACTGACACCATCGTGGAATTTGTTTCTTCTGTCTCCTTGTGAAGAGTCATAAGAGAAAGAAAACGGGCTAATTTCTGACCCCAGAAAACTGAGAGTATTTGTATAGTTTCCAAGAGGACATGTTGCTAGCTGATCGTAACAGACAAGTGCATACTGAGGATGTAAAGACAGGACCTACTTGAGTAGACACTTACAGTCAGAGACGAAACAACAGCTCACAAAATACTATCAACTACTCCATGACAAATTGGTTCCTGTGAATAAGTCTATGAACAAACATTCCGAAGCTGAAGTTGTAACCAGCAAGGGAATGTCTGCATACAGTAGAACATGGATATAACCAGCTACAAGGGACAGAAGAAATCACTTCGTTACATATGTTGTTTGTTATATACGATTTCGCTCGGAAACGTCCGCCATCTGGGCTAAAACACAATACACATACACGTTTGTACACGTTTCCGCCCGCATCTACTGGTGATTCAGTTAAAAAAAAAAAGCCAATGATACAACTTGAAAAAAAATTTGATGCAATGGTTGAAAGAAATTGTACGTAAATTTAACATGATAATATATAGGAGATGAATTGGGGATTTTTTAGCAGTTTGTTGTATCCGTTTTATCTCTCTATTCCTGTTCGTTATATCCGTGTTCGACCCGTAAAGATCTGGGGTAGAATAGGTCTTCAGCAACCCATGCTTACTGTAAAAGGCGACTTTGCTTGTCGTAAGAGGCAACTAACGGTATCGGGTGGTCAGGCTTGCTGACTTGGTTGATGCATGTCATTGATCCCAATTGCGTGGATAGATGTTCATGATGTCAATCACTGGACTGTCTGGTCCAGACTCGATTATTTACAGACCACAGTCATATAGCTGGATTATTGCTGCGTGCAGAGTTAAAGAACAAACAAACAAATATGTCCGTGTTCTACTGTATTTATCCAAGATCTGCTTGATAATGACATGGAAGGATCTTCCTTACCAAATCTTTGTAGATTGTTGGGCTTATTTGTGCTGAGTAGGAAAGTATTTCAGTTTTAACATGGGGTAGTGACACACCTGTGAAAGTAATAAGTGCCACCCAAGCTGTTGGTGACAGCCAAGATCAGTGTTCCAACAGGGAGATCATTTAGGTTTAAGATTCAGGAGGAGGAGGAGGATCTAGCGATGCAAGTGGGAGACAAAAGGAGATCTGGTGTCAGTCGTACCTCGTCTTACATCACTTAAGAACAGGATGATTAGCTCAGGTATTAATGCTGTGTAAAGGTTACAGAAATAACTGACAAGTCTGCCAACATTTAGCTGTTTATTTTCAGTGGGGGGGGGGGAGAAGGTGTGGGTACGGCTGGCTGGCTGGCTGGCACAGAAGAGGAAGGGTTACTTTACTCCACATATAGATGAGATTGGAGATAGTGATTCATCAGCTGTAAATGATTAGCCTTCTTATTTGAGATTGAAAGTATTGACGATTCTTCTTGGAGATTGCTTGTAACAATGATTTATTGATGGGCTGACATGATGGTGAAATAAATGCCTTGTTTATTGTTTGCTTGTCATGGCATGAAATGTTCTGGGAAAACATTGTCTTGCATTAGGTTTGGGTTGTAATCCCTTTACAATATTCTCCACACGCTACAAGACCGATTTAGTTTGTCAGAATTGATTTACTTTCATTTGAAAATGATGTCTGTTATGTTTAATACTTTCATGTAAAATAATCCCACATGGAAGATATTAGATGAAAGAAATATCAGTAATCTTATTGGGTGAAATGAATTGGTTATAATACTGGTAGATAAGTGATGAGGGAGAGCTTTCACAGATTCAGAGTACCTGCAGCTATTTTAAACTATGCTACTTTAACAGTTTTAGAGGAGTCCTGACCTTGATGTCATTGTACTGCTGGCCAAACTTGCAGATAAGTAAGATAGACTGAAAATAGATGTCCTCATGTCAGGGTCGTGATGTACGACTGCTGGTGGGCCTATATTGTGACTGGGGGTTATAGATAGGAATGTCACGTTTGGAAAACTTAATGTCATCTGTTTAAAGATTTCAGTCGTGGCAAAGCTTGAACCTTAATGACTATTTTGAAACTATTGTTTTCATTTATTGGAATTTCGATGTTAACAAATGGCAATTCATGGACATTTGGTCACAATTTCATGTCAGCCAGATTTGATATTTGTGAAAAAACATTTAATGAACAAAACTGTTTTGTTGATCTTTCTATTTTCAAAATTGAGATGAAGATTTTCTTTGCTGTGAAAAGAAGAGTGTATTTGTTCATTGATAAATTAGGATTTGGGGTATGGGTATTGTTTTTGTAGAAATGAGGGTGAAAACATTTGCTTTTTTTCGTTTAAAAAAAATCCACCAACTTAAGTACATTCCTCGTGAATTTTTCATAGATTACACGTGTAGAAACACTGACTTTTAGGAGAACCGTGAAGTTCAATGTCTGCATGCAAGAGCGGGCAATTGTACCTTCAGCATGGCCATCAGTTACCAAGGAGCGCATCAGCAGCGTTATCATATCCCTGTTACCTCCTAAACTTATTTCTTATCCTGGGGGATATTAGTGAGAATTTATGTTAGTGGTTTCCTATTGAGACCAAGCCCCCAAGTGTAAGGGCACCTGCTGAGGGAGATCTGTACTGAACAGTGAGAGCAGGATAACTCCCCACACATCCGACAAGTGCCAAACTTCTCACCTCACATTATTAGCTGGCCACATCTGATTCAGCCTCGCAAAGCTTTTCCTTCACCTTATGTATTACCTATCTGGCCAGATTTACTTTCCTTTACAGAAAATGCCACCCGTGTGGAAGATGTGAACATTTCAGTGTTTCTCGTAATGGGGTAGATAATTGTGAGTGAGTGAGTTGGGTTTAACACTGCTTTTAACAATATTCCAGTCATATCACAGCGTGTCAGCTTAATGTTTGAGCAAAGCCCCAGTGATTCAGGTGTTAGAAGTTTACCACTTCGGTGAAACCCATGAGCAATGATATGGTGCTGACAAACCTAGAAACATAATAGTGGCAAACCGGGATTCGAACCCACAGTCATCGGTTTCTAGCGTGCCCAAGGGATGCATCTCTGTACAGCGAATTGCAGCGCCTTAGGCGACTGGGCCACCCATGCCCCCAGATAATTGTGAGACAATGATGGCAGTGTTAGAAATTCATTTGGGTCCTTTGGTGGTCTTCAGGGCTTTTCTGATGTAGCATTTGAAATGAATGAAGGGCCCCTGTCTTTTCTATTGGTATAACTATGGTTTACGGTATAATATGACAATAATCCCTTGAATCACATTTTTTGTTTTGAATACTCAGGATGGGTTTATGGTATTTTTAGAAATGTTAGGAGAAATGTTCCAGCACTTTCTCGGCGGGGAACATTAATTAATGGTTTCTCACATTATAACCATGTTGGAACTGAACCCAGTCCTTTGGTGTGACACTGGGATATCCTTCTGCCCCGGGAGTCCTACCTGATCTAGTGCATGCCGCATTGAGGGTGCAGAGCTTGTTTTGTTGGTGTATGGTTGTAGCTGCACAGTGTCCTTGAATAGTGATAAATTGAGGGTGCAGAGCTTGTTTTGTTGGTGTATGGTTGTAGCTGCACAGTGTCCTTGAATAGTGATAAATTCACAAAAATCCGTGGATGGAAACTAATTAAATGAACAGTAGGTGTTCACCCTCTTGGTAGATGTGGTTTCTCTTAAGAAAAATGTGGAGAAACAAAGTGCGAAAGGCTATCAATTAAGTTCTTGTAGTCTGAACCTCTGCTGTTGTTTACTACAGTAACATAATTAATGAAGATGTTACTCATTTGGAGACATTGGAGATTCTGAAATGTCATCTGTGAAGCTCAAGGTGTCAGTGGAACTGTCTTAAAAGGCTGTTTGAAATTTGAAGTCAGATGAGACCAGGCTCAAACTTCTTGACTCTGTCTGCTATTTATCATGGCAACATCAAAGACATCAAGATTAAAACACCCAGAAAGATATAACTGATACCCAAGTATTGACTGATCTTACCTTTGTAACATGGTTCATGCACGACCCCGAACCCATTCCTTTCAAACCGAGCACCACAAGATGAAATATGTTTATAGGACACAGTCTCTGACATTTTTATACCATTTCCCCTGTCATGAACGTTTTATCTGGAACATTTAGTCTGTTAAGATAACTAATTAATAGTCTGTTGTGGAGTTTGATGTCACAGAAATGACAGAAGTGGATCCTGGGACATTAAACATGATATGGTTGTTGTGGATAGAGTATTAAAATAAAGGGGGCTGTCAGATGTTTTGGACACTTGGGTTCCAAGGAGTATTGTCTGACCGTAGTAGTTAGTAAGTACTGGTTGCGATCATACACAGAAGAAGCATAATTGAATAATGTCCAACTGTCTTGTCTGTTGTGTGATGGGTCACTGTCTATGTCAGTGATTATCGCTCTTTGATGTACTGGTACATGAAGTTATTAAAAGTATGAAAAGTGTCTGAAGGTAAAGAAGTGTTATGTAAATGGCCATCTGTGTGCTTTGTTAGATTTGGGGTGTTATATATATATATATAATTATAAATACGTTTCTGAGTGATGCTGATCGGAGACATTTTCCTTGAGAAAGAGTCTAGAGTTTGATTGTTCCATGAAACGACCCATGTGTCATATTCTGACAATGTTGATTTTGATTTTTGGCAAATTAAACAGTAAAATATAGTTTTTCACTTTGATGTTTGAGGATCACAGTCTCCTTTGATGGTACTTGGAACTGTGGTTTCACAGAATCTAGCATGGAAATTCATTTCATAAGCCAAGTTTGTTTCATTGCTACATATCAAGCATCATGGCCATTAAGACCTGATCTATATTTTCAACTCTAGACTTACCGGAAACAACAAACATCATCTGTGTGTCAGTTCGTTATATCGTTGAGTGTTCAACTTTGCTATTTATGCATTTCTGCTGGTGCCAGTTGAGAAACAAGTTGTCATGGTAACTGTTTGTCATTAATCTTTAACAAAAATCTTTATTTGTATGTTTGGGGTAGGAAAGACTTAGCTACCAGTTACCAGCTACCAATAGGTGTTGCATTTCTCATTAATAAGTTCTCATTGCCATATGCTTAATGTCTGTGCATATTAAAATATTGCTTCATGGATTCTGTGTAATTGTTGAAATGCAACATGTGCTTGTTAAAAAATCCTGCAAATGTTTTAAAAATGTGCCTACCTGTATGTTGCTTTAGATTTCATTACGTCGATAAATATCTTATGATCACCTTGTTAGATGTATTTGCTCCATTAATGTGTAGATATACTCACACAGGCTTTAGTGATTAAACATTCAACAGGTTTATGGAGAATACATTCAAGGAATCGTTTATCATTACAGTGTTACACTGGTTTTGATTTTCTGCCCTTAAAACATTCATTTAGGGTAAAATAGGATTTGGTCAATAGAGGTACATTAAGATGTTGCACGAAGTCAGATTGTGAGATTTGCTCTCTCATGAAATGGCAGATTAGCATTTACATGCCCATGTTATCCAAACAAGATAGTCTTGAATAACACTCTTCCTCCGTTTAAGAGAAACAAGATTGCTAAAAGCAAAGAGCCCAAAAGTCATATATGTGTTTAATGACAGCCATAAATATCTTGGTAATATGACAAAATCTATTTGGAGAAGAACACATTATGGATGTAAATGTCCTGATAAATAGGTGCTGAAGACGTCAGTCACAACACATGGAAGTACCTTGGATTTTCTGTCCAAATAAATGGATTTTCTAGTCAGATGCCTTGACCATCACCAAGGTAGGAGTGTGTTTGGGAGGTGTTAGCTTGGGTGATGAAACCAAGATGGCAATTATACAAGGCCCAAATTGCATCTTAGTGATCTGAAAACTTGCACCCCCATTCCTGACCCTTATGGTGAGCCGTGAAAACTTGCACCCCCATTCCTGACCCATTTGGTGAGCCTTGACTTGCATCCTCACCTTTGACCTTGTTCCTATGACGAAATGTTGGACTATTCAGCCTTGCTAATTTCGAAGGTACAATAACCACAATGAAATCATTTTGTTCCTTCAGCACAGCCTTGGAGGAAAAGATATCAGCAGAGGTTGATCGTGTCAGTGCATAATTAACAAAGATCATGGAGAACTGGCATATAATTTGGTTAGTTAGCTGTCAGGAGGCTAATGTCTCCGAAACATTGCGTTAAATTTGTGTGTGTTTGAAGTTCTCACTGACTGATGAAGCATCTTGGGGGGAACTGTGTGGGTACGGAGGCTGCTATGCGTTAGTGCACACTTTTCTAACATGAAGCCGTATGGTTCTCCTAATATTTTTGTCTAAAACAGTAAAATCATCGTGGTGGGGTTTAAGTATGTCATTATCACTGAACATTTTGTGGTTGGCATTTGTTAGCTTTGATCAGATAGACATGTTTTTAAGGCTTAGAGAATTCAGAGAAATCACAGATACAATCTACTAAAAGAGATGAATCGGATAAAAAGGTAAATCAGACATTGACCCTGAATGCTAAGTATAGGATTTTGTGGTTGGATGTTAAAACCAAAATCTTTTGAAGGCTGCAGTGTGTATTTGAAATAATCTTAGTTTAGTTTATGGTCATTTTCATTGTTTTCATTGTACCATCTTCATAATCATCCACGTCTACCAATCATTACACATGCATGGTTGAATGGTTTGTATTTAAAAGAGATATATCACATGATGATAATGTTCTCTAGAATGGACCATTACATCTCACTCTGTACAATTGCAAGTTTGCCAATAGGATTGATATTGTGAAATGACTTTGAATATTTTTTTCTCTCTCTCTCTCCCCCTCTCTCTCTTTAAGCAGCATCATCTGTAAGATAGAAGTCTTAAAAATACATTAGGTGCTGCACAGTCTGCAAGATCATTGATTAAGTTTTGGGATTACAACTTCTTCTAGGGCTAAATGACCCAGCTAAATTGAAAATGACGAGCACACCAGACTATAAGCTCCGGCTACTGATAATAGATATGTGCATGACGTTGTTTTTCATTTGAAAGCCATATGAGAGGATCTGTTCCAGATCTATTGGTGGGAGTTCTATTGACAAGGCTGTGATGTTGGGGGAACAAATCCTGGGGCCTCAATACGAAATTGGATCATTTGTACTCCCACTGGTTTAGTGTTTTGGCAATCTTTGAAAGCAGGGCATAAGTCAGAACAACTCCAAAACACACTGCCACCCGGGAGGGGCGACCCACTTCTTGAGTAGCATCACCATCGTTGTACACCAGACAGGGGCGGATTTTTTAAACTTGGGTTGCACAAATTTTCTCAGTTCATGTTATACTTTTGACTTAAAAATCTACATGTCAAAGTTATTTCATGACTTTGTGGACAAGAAACACAAAACAGAATATATTAAGATGTACTTCGAAATAATGACATGACTATTTGAAAGTAATCGCCAGTGCCACATCAGCATGGGGCCCAGTTCACAAGTTTGTGTGTTAGCCAAGAATACTTTTTCAAGAAATATTTATGTCAGGCATTTGTGTTGGGTTCCAACAGACCATACCAAGCTGATCAGAGCTTGCCCTAAATAAAACAAACCACTGATGCCCTAGGAATTATTCAGTACAAATTGTATACAGGTCAGTGGAATCTATTTTCTTATCATGATTGTGAGGACAGTAGCCTCAGGCCACACACTCCCTGCCCTACAAGTTGGGCCTCAAAACATGGTACCCAGGGCGTGAAGTGCTAATTAAGTTCCACTCTTCTCCTCCTCCCCAGCCGTAATCAAGTCTTGTCAGTATTTACATTAATTGCCAGCTGCCATTGATTATTTGTACAAATCACTGACTGACTTTTTCACAAGCGGGAAGGAAACTTTAGAAATTGCAGGCACCATCATTTTGTAAAGGGGAGTTGGTTGTTGTAACGGTATCCAGATAGGTGCGGATCTAACAACAGTAAATGAAACTTACTAGACAACACAGGAGCAGCTGATAAAAGGAGTTTACAGCATACTTGATGAAATATACAAAGATTGACAGGAAAGGTGATAGATGTTTCAATTTGGGGTGTAATCAGAGGTGCTAACTTTGACTTTCATCCCACCCCACTCCCAATTAGTTTGCTATTAGGCAGTCCCTTCTTTTCCTGGCTATCACAGTAATGGTTTACATGGCTGTAGAAACACTAAAATAGAAGATCTTAGAAATCAGTTTTTTCTTTTTCTTTTTTTTAGGAATGGCACATTAAAATAATCCATTGCCTGGTATATCCCAAGGGTTACCCTTGTGTTTGGGCTTTGAATATTTGAAGAAATCAAAGTAAACTCCTACCTGTCCTTCGCCATCACGATATATGTTCCTAAATCCACACAGACGTGTTTGAGAGAAAGATTCAACATAAATGCGTACTTCCCTCCTAGCTATGAGATAGTGATCTACAGCTTTGTTCTTCTTGTTGGCAAGTCATACCATCAAGACTCAGTTGCCTGCCTCAAAGGTTGAACTCAATTGCAAGTAAGTCATAAAAAATTATAGATCTCTTTGAAGTCCCCAAGGTTTGGGGTATTGTTTTGGCAACTATTTAAATTGTCATTTGCTTTTGTGTTTCATTGTTTCAAACATTATTGTTAATTTGTGATTGTTTCCAATGCAACAGATGCTCAAGGCGATTTTAGCATGGTATCATTTATGGGACTTGTATATTGCTTTCTCTGGAGACTGGTAAGAAGTTTTGAATAAATACTTGATTGTTGATTCATTATTGACAGGGCAACTAAAAAGATCTTAATCAATGGCTTTCTTTTTTTAGACGGCGCATTATTTTGAAATAGAATTCCCAGGTTATTTTCAAGTTTTGATAAGATGAATCTTATTGTATTACTTATAACAGAGACATATAATATCAAATATGTAATTAGTGACGGTAGATTTAGTGTTCATGGCAGAAACCTACAAAGGTCACTTGGTTTAGTGATACAGTATAAAAAGCTCATGCTCAATTGAGGAAATACTATCATTATGAGAAAGACTTGTCTGGCAAAATTGTGGTTGTCCTGTGGAACAATTTGTGTCCAAGTTCTCCATTCTGTGGTAAAATGAGACCAATTTCTCCCTGCTTTGTGGTCATTTAGTTGACCATGATGCAGGCTGATTATACAATGTTGTGCTGGTAACCTAGACCTAATCCAATCTTTGGAAAATAATCATTATAGTCCCAGACAGAATAGTCTCAGATGGTAAAAGGGAGGTCGGGGGAAGCAGACGGCAACCAGAGCAGACGCCAACTCGTGCTCAGTGATAGAGAGGAAGGATGATCCGAGAAGAATAGGTAGTGCTAGGTCGGCACACGAGAGGAAAGCTTTGATCCAAATGGGATTAGTTTAAGATTCACTGTATATTTGATTATAATCTAAGACAGCCCTGATTTAATATGATCCCACTTACTATGCAAACCTGTTGTGTGAATGCTAATTTTAGCCAGGTTACTGATTCTCTTGCCAATACTTTCTGTGGAAGTTAGGCGTAATAGACAGTTATCAGACAACAGGAATATGTTAGTTTGATGGAGCCAGTTGCAATAGAAGTAATCGTTTAGGTTTTAATCTGTTGTTGGTAGAAGTTGTTTTACATGGAGGGAAGGATGTGATATGACTCTACTCCAGTTTAAAGTAGTGATAAGTTCAACTTATGCAATCATTCACCTGTGAGAGGCCTATGGAAAAAACATGATTAATTATAAATTCATCATTCTATCATTAACGTCTGAGCATGAGGTGAAGGTGATATTTTCTTGTGATAATGCAATACTTTTTATGTAGATTCAGACAACCATCTTCTCATTTGTCTATCCATATTGGTGGTATCTGGGTCGCTGAGTCCATTTCAACAGTTACCCAAGAGCCATTTCCTAACTGCATGATGCTATCAGAGTGTTCCAACATATGTAAATATTGAATAAAAGTTAGACGTGCCTTGTGCATCAGTTGTTAGGGCTGCAGACTAAACACTAGATACCATTTCATGTTGATAGACATCTGTAGTCCTCTCTCTACCAGCCCCAAACAGTGACAGGCAAGTCCCTTGTGGGCCACACCAACCCTATTACTAACAAATAGAATATTAGTGGAAGCCGGAGAGCTTACTTGCGAGTTTCCCATTTCATTTTGCACATAGTGGCATAAGGAGTCATAATTCATTACCGTCTCTCCTATCTCTTGATGGATCTGTCTCTCCTCATCCTATCGAGACTGGTCCTAATACAATCAGCGGCCCTCCCAGAGCCACCAGCACCAAAATTGATAGGGCCTCAACACAACTCAAAATAGGCCCATCGGATTCTGAAAAGGCTCTCTCAACTTTGAATGGTCATGGAATATTGCACAGACATAAGTGTAATTTAAAGACTGTCTGATGGTCATATTAACTGCTTGGTGGCCATATTGAAGGCCTTGTTGCACACACACAACTTTCCTGGCAGGTTCTGTTTGCAGCAATTGCCGAATGCACTCAGATGGGGTTATTACAAAAAGCAAACTTTGGGTGGTATTATCAGAAGAGATGAAAACAATGCTTTGTAAGCTTATTCAGTGAAGCGATGGGAATGCCCCCCCCAGGTTATGGTGTTTGTGATGGCTATATGGGAATTGCTTCATCTTGTCAGTCAGTTATTGTCACTGTGCGTCCTCCAGGGCCAGCTTATTCTCAGTGTTTGCTCACTCAGTAAGTCCTGCTGTTACACTCAGCCTCTTTGTCTGTCAGTAAGTGACAGTACGACCATATGGGAAGAACACTCCAAAATATACTACTCAATATTTGCTAAGGACCCCAATTTAGTGAAAGGTGTGGCTATTAGCAAATGTTGAGTAGTATATTTTGGAGTATCCATCAATGCTGCATGTCTGTCTTTTGTAGACTTAGAATTGTTACAATACAGCCACTATTCCGAAGCCCCAGTCTGGTAACTTTTAGTTTGGTGTTGTAAGCTCATGCTAGTGATGAGTGACAATTTTGGGCTAGTAGACTGAGGATGTTTGGCATACACTGCTATTGTTATTTTGGCTTTCAAGTACTTCCATGGGAATCTGGAAGAGATCATGTAGGTTCAGACTTCGCTCATGTTGGGAGCAAAATGTGTTTGAGATTCTTGAGATCAATTTCTCAGCTTGATGTGCCCTTTTGCTTTGACACTGTTTTAACCAAGGTGACCAGTGATGTTTCACATTCATTGGTCAATTTTAGAAAAACAATGTCAGTATTTCAGCCTGGAATTGGATGAATTGGAAACACATCATTGCTTTTCTTGTACATGTAAGGTACGTCTAACTCTCATGGAGTGCACAGGGGGCTGGTAGGGGAGTGTTGGGGTTGAATTGACTTTAAGATTTGGCTCGACAGCTCATGGAAACAGATCTCGATGTGGAGATTTTATGGAGCATTCAAGACCCTGGCTTTAGCTCAGCCTTGAAGATGGGGGCCTTGATATTGTTTTATGGAGCACTTCGAAGATGACGGTAGTTGTACCATGCAAATCCTACCAGATAGTACAGACAGTTATTTCCCAACAACTCCAGTCCTCTAATTCCCTACATCCTGTTTGGAATCTCGCAGACAAGAATGGCATGTTCAAATGCCCATCTTTCATTCAAAAACCTGACAGACATTTGCTGCAAATGCAGTGGTCAATAGGCTTGTTACTGCAGTTAACGGATGTAAGATTTTGACCAGTGGAGGCCCAACTGAATGTGAGGACTTCCTGAGAAGCACAGGCAGGCACAGAAATACCTCCTTCTATGCATCTACTAATACTGATTGGGTGAATTATCAGCATGGATATTTCACATATTTCCTATTTAAAATATGTTTAAATAAAACATGACCTACTGAAAATACCAGAATAAATATTTTCGGTTTGAAAGTAGCATCTGTCTGTATAGAGCGTGATAAACAAGTGGTTTGCATATGTAGTGCAGAGTTTAATCTGATGATGTACTGATTGTCAGGACTTCTGGACATTGTGGGTCTCGTCTGTCAGCAGGCCAAACATAAACATGATTAGCTTCCTCCAAGTGAGGAGGAGTCTATCTTATCACAGAAATAACATCTCTGTCACTGATGATAAGTGTTAAGAGTTATCAGAGAGTTAAATGATTAAATGTGAAAGAAAGATTTTTAATGCCCACTACTTGTTCTGGACTTTGATTTAGATTCTTAAAGAGGAAAAGGATTTGGTGAAGCTGGACATTTACAAGTGCCATGTATGCAAGTGATGGCAATCTTGTTTGTGTCAATTTAAAAGGCTACGGAACTTACTCCAAAATAATTAAATTGATAGAAGCAGGATTTAAATGGATGCAAAATATTGCATCCTATTTTAATATGCATACATATTTAGAATGAATGAAGATTATAATTCTGGGGGATGCACAAGAGAGTATTGGCTGTTTGATTCATATATTTATCAAAATTGTAGATTGCATATTATGTATAACTGACATTTCTATTTTGATAGGAGATAGGTAAAGTTCATCATCAGTAAATTGTTTGGAATAATTTGAAGTATGCCTTATAGTCCCCCAAATATACTGACCCGTGAAGATCTGGGGTAGAATAGGTCTTCAGCAACCCATACTTGCAATAAAAGGTGAATATGCTTGTCGGCAACGAACAGGATCGGGTGGTCAGGCTCGCTGACTTGGCTGATGCATGTCATCGATCCCAGTTGCGTGGATAGATGCTCATGAGATTAATCACTGGATTGTCTGGTCCAGACTCGATTATTTACAGACTGCTGTCATATAGCTGGAATAGTGCTGAGTGCGGCTTAAAACAACAATCCAACCAAACCATCCCAAATATACTGAGATCCCCTGAATAGATAGAGCCAGGTCAATCCCTGGGTAATAGTGAGTCAGTCACAAACAAACTATCTGGTTTTTTCTGCTTATATGTGACATCAAAAAGTATCTTTTTATTGAAAGCAAAATGTGGAGTATATCTGAAAAGATTCACCACTGAAAAGATCATATGATAAACACACACAGTTTCAGTTTAATGTGGAACAAATAAATTAAAATGTCAGCATGGTTATTGATAATATCACAGAAAAAGAAGTTTTGTGTGGCAAGGTTTCCTTGATTGAGAAACAAACATTTCAGGCTGTGAAAGTGAATATTCCACGTCATGTCTTCACAGTAACCATCAGCCATAAGGGATGAAGGGACATTAAGCAATGCTTTCTAAGAAGTCACTTGTGCAAAATCTGCTAGCAAGTCTCTCACTTTGTATTTGTCTGACCTGTAGACGCACAGCTGAATCTGGGAAGGTGAAAAACTGTGATGTCTTAATATAGACACCAATTGATTTTGTGTGAGACTGTAACCATGACTAATTGCTGATCTTAGTTTGAGATCCTATTTTCAAGCACCGATAATGCAAGTTGTGCATTTGTTAAGTGAAAGTAAATCCAATCTTACCAGGAGAATGTGGAACCTATTATCTGGCACAAAAACCCGTCAGCTTCTGGAAGCTGTCACTAGGTTATAGATGTGATAATGGCCGAGTTATTGGAGGTGAAAAGATAATGATTTAAAAAACTTGTCCCTGTTCATGTCAATTACGGGATGTGGATCCCAGTATCATGCAATGGCTTGTTGTGTTGGTGACGCCATGGAAGCTGCCATTGCACTGTCAGAACTCTAGCAAGGTTCTCATGAAAAAGAACTGTGTCTTGTAGAGGCAGACGTCACTATTTGTAGATTTCCACAAGAAACTACTTTGGTTACATGTTGGTTAATGCTTCTATATTGGAAAGAAAAGGGAGGAAATCAGTGTGAGATTGTAAAAAGGTTGTGAGGATTTTGTTGTTTCTTGTATCACTTGTAAATGGTTTGGTTATTTATTGTAAGAGCAGTTTTTCATCTTGACTGTGGCTATTCAGTCACACTGGTCACAGACAGTGTTTGATCGCATGAAGGTCGCAATAATTCCGTTCATAGGAAAAGGAACTGTTGGGTTCACCGTGGTGAAAGCATTTGATCTTCATGGTGGAAGCTGTCCAACTTTTCCAGACCAAGGTTTCCCCAGGGAACTTTGGCCAAGGCTATGCTTTCCTTGGGGAAAGTCTGACCTGCTTCAACAAGTCTGAGTACCCACAAGGGTGCCGTGGGGGAAGGCCTTCCTGGTGTCTCCATCACCATGTTTGAGGAATAGTGCAGTGTAAGGCAGTGTAAACCCTACTCACTCGCATGAAGACAAAGTCAGAAGCTCATTTGTGACGTCCTTTACCTCCTTGTGATCTCGTGATTAGTGCAGATGTTGAACTACTACTGCAGAAAACTCAGCCATTAACATGAAAACAGGATATATAGCTCTCCCAAATTGTCACTATACATCAATAAAATCCTTTGATTTCAATGTCCCATCTTGGGAATGTTATTATGAAAAAAGTTGTTCACTTGGAAGAGAAACATGTTGTTGGAGAAGTGCTTGCCTTGTATCTCTGAACTGAGAGCTCCATGGGTGCGTTTTAACAGCTATAAATTGTAGCTGATTATCAAACAGACAAAATTCCACAGAGCACCCAGCATGATGCTGTAAAGCAGAAATAAGCACTATGCCTCTTATTGCCACATGCAAGAAGCATGCTTGGATATGCACATAATCAATAGGATCCTTAGCTTGACCAGTCGGCAGGAATAAATCTCCTGGCTCTACAAAACATAGTACATTACAAGGATCATTGAGAGCTCACTCATTGGATGTGTTCCATCCTTTACATGGAAAGATAAATCTATTTACATGCTTTTACCAGTTGTGGGCAATAAATCTTGTAGATTTCCTCAAGTAAATCTCCAGGACTGGACACTTACAAGGCTTTCCCTAAATCACTTGCCATTTGCTTGCCAATGACCGCTTCCTAATCTGCCAGTGGCTAAATGATTGAGGGCATGTGGTTTAACCAACAACAACACATAGGACCAGGGATTTGTTTACTTGCTATACAAACAGATTGACTTTCAGCTCAGCTCCTGCAGAGTAGTGTAGGCTGACATGATGCCTGTTGTTGCCTGTCTACACAAGGGGAATTCTCTTCCCTCTTCTTGTCTTGCTTTTTGAGGTATTGATTGATATGGAAGAAGAAACCATTGATGTTTGTTCTTATGATTCATGTAGAGTTATGAATGGTTTCCATGCTTCATTCATTGTCATGTGGTAAGTTGTCATTATGATGACGAGGGTGATGATGAGGATGATGATAAGGATGATGCTATGAATGATGATAGTTTCATTGTAATTATTGTGTTTATGGTGAAGCTGGCCTTGTTGATAATGAGGAAAACTATGATACGTTGGAATGCTGATAGTTCTATGATGATGAATTTGTGGATTAGGTGGATGATGATGATGATGATGATGATGATGATGATGATGATGATGATGAAGATGATGATGATTGTGGTGAGTTTGGATTTTCTCATGATGAGAACAAAAATGATTGTAAACAAACTTTTTCTGGGCATTTTCTGCACAAAAGCTGGACAAGTGATAGACCTGTTCAAACAATTTCCAGACATACTAAATATGCATGGTCAGTTAAGTATCAATGAACTTGTTCATCACCTTTGACTACTTCCGTCAGATTGAAAGGAGAATGATTCCAAGCACTTCAGTGTTTGAAGTTGTGTCAAGATGCTATTATTTTCACACCTATCTGCATTTTATGTCTGTCTGAGTACAGGACGAGGTCAGCACGCCATCAATGACATGAAGAGTTCAGCAAGTAGACCTAGCCAGTGTTTCACTTCTTCACCCAGTCATTTCAGCTGCTTGGTCAGACTGTGATTTAAGGCATGTTTGGGTTACCATGCTGAATGAACCCCTGTTGACAGAGGCTATCTCCCTTCTGACCACCCATATATGTCACCTGGTAATTTCAACAAATGTTTAATTTCATGTCTAGACATTCTAGAAATTTGGCTTGAGGCAATGTGGGGGATTAAAAGGTGAACTATGTGTCTAATAGCCAGACATCGCCCCTGTTTCACAACAGCTGAAAGTATTTTGACCTGTTCATTCAACATAAAAGTTTCAAATGTCTCTTCTTTTATTTAAGATAAGGAAAAATAAAATGGGTTTAATAGAGGGTTTAAAGAACAGCTTGTGAATGAAGGAGAAGAAGTTCAATTGTTTTATTTACACAATCTTTATCAGTTTTTGAGACAGTCCCTTGATGACCATGTGTTGGTTCAACAGGTGTATCCTGAACTTGTGAGCAGGGTTATGTTAGCACTTTGCTATGACTGAAAGAAGACGCTGTAAGACAGCTATAGGACCTGCAGTGTTATTGTAGGGTCATCCACAAGGTCTGTTCTAAGGTGTGATTTTCACACTGTGGATTGTACTTCCACAGCACCAATAACACTATGCTTGAGTTTCGACTGGCCTGTTTGTTGTGAATCTGACACTGATGACTGACACCCCAGGCCATCAACATCACCCAGGATGCCAGAGGGTTTTAGCAGCAACCTGTGACAGTCAAATGGATCGGGTGGTTGGACTCGGTTGCTTTGGTTGATAGCATGTCATCGTACCCCGACAATGTGGATCGTTGCTCACACTATCTATCACCAGATTGTCTGGTCCAGACTCGTTTGTTACAGACTGCAATCATATAGCTTGAGTATTGCTGAGTGCGGCATTAAACAACAAACAGACAAAAATGACCTCGTTTCATATTTATAAACACATATCAAGTCCTACAAATATCAACAATAACTGTTATTTCCCCTAAGGATCAATAAGGTTGTTTGTTTTTTCCCCATCAACATCCAAACTGGTTTTATGCCTAAAATTATCTGAGGTTGTAATGATTTCTACATTTGAAAATTGATACACTTTGAGGAAATCTTCCTCCATTGGTTCAACCAATACGCTTGTGCACATGGACAATAATATTTATGCAAACTCATTGAACTGCCCCAAGTCCTTTTCCAATAAGTGTTACTTTAACAAACTGATAATATCATGGCTAGGCCTGACGTCACTGCATCACTTGTGTTGACAAGACGGGCTGAAATCAGTGGATCGCTTCAAGACTGTTTAATTAGCTACTATTACCGCAGAGCATAGTGTTGTTGCACAATCAATACCATTCTCAGGCTCCAAGGAATAGCCTGGTAAATCATAGACAGATAGATGGCCCTATCATCACAATTCTCATACTCATTTTGCCACGTTTATTGTATCATTGATTATTTTCAGGCTTAAAGGGTATAGTGCAGCCCTGCTAAACTGTTTGCATCAAGTCCTCTAATCTGTATTGGTTCAAGAATCTTAGCCCCACTATGATAATTAGCCAGCTGGTGTGGACAGTTATAATCAAAGGTGACACTGGGTAGTCCAGACTCTTGACAGGATATTACTCCCAGGACAATAGAGAAAGATCTTTTTCCCTGTAATTATGAACTATAGAAAGTGGATTCAGTGGGTTATTGTACAAAGAAACATCAGCTTTGCTTTTCCCATCGGTCAAGATCATGATGGTAGAGTTCCTGAGTCTGTGGGCACCCATTTCACCAAAGTGGTAAATGGCTGCAACCAGCATCACTTTGGGACCTGCTCCTATGATGAGCTTGTAGGCCATGGTATCACTGAAATCCTGCTTAGTGCAGTTACACACTTGGGAGGCCAATACTGCTGGAGGTAGAGCATGGGACCTGCTCCTATGATGAGCTTGTAGGCCATGGTATCACTGAAATACTGCTTAGTGCAGTTACACACTTGGGAGGCCAATACTGCTGGAGGTAGAGCATGGGACCTGCTCCTATGATGAGCTTGTAGGCCATGGTATCACTGAAATACTGCTTAGTGCAGTTACACACTTGGGAGGCCAATACTGCTGGAGGTAGAGCATGGGACCTGCTCCTATGATGAGCTTGTAGGCCATGGTATCACTGAAATACTGCTTAGTGCAGTGACACACTTGGGAGGCCAATACTGCTGGAGGTAGAGCATGGGACCTGCTCCTATGATGAGCTTGTAGGCCATGGTATCACTGAAATACTGCTTAGTGCAGTGACACACTTGGGAGGCCAATACTGCTGGAGGTAGAGCATGGGACGAGCTTCTCCATTTGAATTTTGTAACCATTATTGGGAGGAACTATTTTACATGACCATCTTTGTCTTTGTGTATCTTGCGATATTGTCCTTTTTGATTATAACCCACATTGTGGTGTGCTCGTGTGATTGTGGTGTCATTTAATTTTCTATGTTGTACTATTTTGCCTTTTTTAGCCATATCGAATGTTTCAGGAGAGATTTTCAAGAATTCCTTTTGAGACGAACAAAATTCCTTTTACTCTTACATTTTTGTTACTTCTCATTTGTGATATGTTAAGAAACATTGCGCTACCTTATGTTGTGAAGCTTGTCCTCCTAAAACACACACTGGTATTTGTATATTGTCAAACATTTGATTTGTCTTATGAGTGTAAGATGGGTGCTGAATGTGTGATTTTTTCCAGAATCGTACAGCACATGGTGTATTTTTCCCCACCATCAGGTTGATGATAAACTATCCTAAACTTTCCCAGTGTTCTGTGATTCTGTCACAGTAGCAGTCAGGTAAAGAAGGATTATCCTCACCTGTCTGCCAGTGCAACATATATAGTTACACAGCGGTGATAAATCTGAATCAAAAGACTACCATCTGCTGTGAAAAGTGTCAAGCACTGCTTAACATTAATAAAACTGAAACTGAGTGCACACAATCTTCAAGTAGAAAAAGGTAGATACCCCATAACACCATGTAACGAAAGACTTTGTAAGTATGGCACATATGGTGAAGTTGAAGATGAAGAAAATTGTCTACCATGATGTCATCTGTATCAGTCCTAAGATTTGACCCTAAACATCACTCAGAAACTCAGTAACATCTCTGAGAGATCTCCACAATCCTGCATCTGCTTCTGCCTTATGTGTATCAAGTGCCATACACCAAATGTTTACAGGGTATGCTAAGATTAACGGTAATAATCTGTGCAAACACGATTTACCAATTTAGAAAAAAGCTCTGTGTAACTGCACACATCTCCAGCTTGTTTTCATGTTCCATATGTAAACTGAGTGTGCATTCTTTTCTAAGGAAGAGAATTTATGGATGTCAACTTCTTTATTATGAGGAAACACAACGTTTCGGAGTACATGCTTACACCTTCATCAGGTGAATGAATGCTATGAGGCAGAGAGCATATATATGTACCTGTAAGAACAACAAAAGTAATAAGATTACGAAAGGTGGAAACTTAACGAGGGAGTCCAGCAGATAATTAGCACTGATGGGTGATTAGCATAAGACAATGGAAGCCCACACTTTACAGTAATTAGCACTGTGTGTTATGGACAGCTGGAAGCCAGCCATTAAATTATCATTGATTGGTAAAGGACATTCTTTTCTATTGATCAACGTATAATGTTTTATTGTACCAAACGTATTACATGTACGATGCTTGTACCCTTTTCTATGAGGATGTTCTGTACAATATACTTCTATTCTTGCCAGTTTCTTTTCAAGAATTCTTTACTTGCATTATTCCACAATGTCTCTCTAAATCACCCACAAGCTGCCAACCATCCCATAAGAAAGGATTATGTAACTGTCCGGCCTCAATTCATGGTTGTCTTATCAAATGTCCATTATCTGATCAACATCCCATCTCAGCTTGGAGGTGGAATCTGATAACCACAGAGGGGATGGGAGGTGATGACCAACGCGACAATGAGAGGACCGTACAAGTCGGGACAATAGGCTGCCAAATGGAAATCCCTAAATAAGCATTAGAAGCAAGAAGATGCTGTGATGACATGACTGTTCCTTTTGGGGCTGAATGACTATAGCCCTCCATGGAGCTGCTGACAGTCAGAAATGAAATAGTCTACCTTTTAACACTGGAAGCTGAAGAATGAGCTTAAATACGTTTCTCTAATCTCTTGTTGTGGTGCCCAAGTCGTGAAACAAAAAGTTTGAGTGAGAAACACATGTGGCAGGTTAGGCTTTTTCTTGTGGTGAATGAGGTCAGGTGTTCAAGAAATAGATACATTTTGAGATGCTGTTTGGAGATGCTGTTGGCAGATGGCACAGATTTATGGATAAGGAATATCATATTAACAATTAGAACATGTCAACCAAGCTTCATGTAAATATAGATGTTTGGGGCTGGCTGTGCTGTGTTGGGCTAGGGTCACGTGAGTTCAGGAACTTATGAAAGTCAATTTTCAGATGAGTCACTTCTCTTGTTGTTATTCATGGAAATATCATTTCCGTATTTTTTACATTTTGTTTATTGTTCTAATTTGAATACCAAACAGCTTTAATCTGAATAACAGAAGCTAACAGAGTTTTGTGAAACCTCTTTTTCAAGGAAAACAATGCTGGGGATGCCTCTCGACAATTACCCTTGACTGAAGATTGTAAATGTATTCCCCAGCATCACAAGTCTGAAATTAGTCAAATTAGCCTCTTTCACATATAGTTTGTGTACTTTATAGAAATATTTAATGTCAATACTTTGTAAAATCATTCCTAAGTATTTCAATATCACTGACATGAATGTGTGATCATGATGGTGATGATGACAATAATGATAATAGTAAATATATTGATATCAAAGTAGTATTTACAATGTCACTGGTAAGGAAGAGAATATATGGATGTCAACTTCTTTATTATGAGGAACACAACGTTTCGGAGTATATACTTACTCCTTCATCAGGTGAATAACATCCATTATTCTCTTATATGTGAATATCTGAATCACTTCTAAATGCCTTTCAAAGACCGAATGTCATTGATAATGAAAATAATAAGAATGGTAATACCACTGGTGATGGTGATGGTGATGGTGATGGTGATGGTGACTATTGTGGAGAATATTCACTGTGACACATTTCATCGTCATCATATGTCATGTCTAGGACTGAGTTGTTACTGTCTGATGGAATATTTGTTCATTGCTGTCAATCAAAAGATGCAGAAGGTGTTTTCCAAATTTGGTAATGACATAGAAGAATTTACAACCTGAAGTTGATAGATCATGAAAATGTCCTAATACCATTTGTCTTCAGCAAAATAATTGGTTGATGCCTGATTACTAAAACCGAACTGTAAGGGTTGTCTTCCATTCTCCTCCCTTCACAGCTGGCCAACTGTGATAGGGTGAATTACCACACAGTTTGGGTTCCTTCACATGATTACATCCTGACAAACAGGGACCTGTCACAATTCTATGTGAAAGATGCTTGTGTCCGGCCTGGTTTTCCAGGTGTTTTCACAGACAGAAGGACTGTGACAAACGTTGGGAACATGGTAACAACAGTGAGTCAGCATGGTTTAGGTTTCCAGGTGTCAGGCTTGTTGTGGGGTCTTTCTCAGTAACAATCAGAGGCTATTCTGAGAGATGAGCCTAAACTGTTCCGTAATTGTTCTCACATAATACTAGTGTTGTAAACTAAGTGTTTAAGTGAAAAGGAAATTCTGAGGAATTTCAGATTGCTTTTTGTCAGTCTTTTTTTTTTACAGTGTCAGAACAATGTGGCCATTAACTTTCCTCATAATTGTATTTATTTGGTTGTCATCCCTGCTTATACAGAAACACATTCTAACTCTCTTCTTGTCTATACTAAAATGTTTTTTTTCTGAATTAAAATTTCAAACCCATTTCTTTACCCTCCTCAACTTTTTCCAGAAGTATGCTTATAGTGAAGCGTTTATCTTGACAACTGATCCCACATGCCAGAGAGAGCTTGTGAACAGTAACAACCGTTTTCATGTACCTCAACCAAAAATAACTATTCCCTAATGAAAAATACACTCTCTATAAAAGGCATGTCATGCTATCACACACACATAGTGCCTTCTCATTGAGTTCTTGGTTTCGAAACAATATTTGGCAACCGCAATGCTGAGAGGAAAGTTCAGAAGTGTATTACAAATTTCTACAAGCTGTGTACTTTGTAATTATCTGCTTGCCCTCTGTCCCATACATTATTTCTAATCCCCTGCTTGGTATCCCTTGCTCTTTTCTTATCTCCTTCCTGGCTTATAAACAAGTGCAGCCTGTTCTTCTCATTCCAGCTGCATCTTACTTACACACACGAGCTGGAGCTGAAAGAACCCTCACAAACTATGCCGTGTGACATTTAATCAAAACAGCAAAGATCGAACAGATGCTGTGTGAAGTTTCTAAACTTAATTTGTGGAGTGTTTTTGTTGAAGTAAACTGAATTACGCAGGTTTTAGACCTTTCAGCTGATTTACTTTGTAAGTAGAAGCTTGCTTCTAATCTGGTTATTTTCCTGCTTAATTCATTTGAGATCATTTCAATTTTCACTGGGAGAAGGGAAGTGGTGCTTTTTACCTTTGTTTTGAAGGTATATTCTGCCTATGGTTTCAGCTGTATTAAGAGTCCGGTCCAAATCATCTGTTTATTTGTAGATATTGGTTATTACATTGATGATATTGTTTCTCCATAAAAGCCTCCACACCTTGCAATGAGTGTATTATAATAGACATTAATAATGTTTTATGCTGCTAGCAACATGTAATTAATGATTGTATACTTTGATAACCAAGACTGTTGTTTTATCTGTTACTTTTCTCTCTTTCATCATCTGTATAAACGTCCCTGTCTGGCAGGTATAATTACTCCCAATTAATGTTATTAACTTAGTGATATGATGTTTCCACTGATTGGAGTTGTTCGTGGTTTTTAATCAGGGGCCTACTTGACAATAGCTGTGGTTGGGTAAAGTAGCTGGTCAGTGTTCTTGCTGTAGGCCCTTGTGGAGTAATTACAGGATATTTGCAGTGTCTCTCTCATCTGTGCGATGTATTTAGATTTAGCAGACATATTTATGCACGGTAATCACATTCCTTGGTATCAGAATTCCTGATAGATGAGTGTCAGTAATGACCAACAAAGCAACCTAACTTTTAGGAAGTCAGCACTAGCAACACCATTGTGGTTCTGCTTTTGTCCTCTTGGTTTGGTTACAAAAGAAATGCTTAAAAGTTCACATCCTTTTCTTTCTCTGTGAACGTGCACTTAAAATTTCTGCCAGGACTCGAGAATATAAATGTTATAAAAGCAGAGCAAATGAAGACCAAGCCACTCTTGGCTGTACTTTACAGTATTCTGTTATAATGAGTTAAACAGGTGTACAAGTACAAATCCTCTTGTCTAAGTCAAGTAAGTTTTAAGAGACTCTTGTAATACTTTTCCCTTTGCAAGTTTTAGCTGCAAGAATCACTTGCCACAGGTTCCAGAATCAAATCAATATATAGACTTTTTTGATTCTGTAATCTCCTGAAACAAGCCAGAAAACAAGATCAATTTGCCTGGGGCTAGCCCAAGGGCCAGAAACACTGGTTTGCCACCGTTATTCCCCCTCCTTCAACCTCTCCGACCGCCATTCATCTCTCTCTCTTGGTCAGTGGAGAAGAAGATAGGCTCGAGTACATTCTCTGAGACAATCCCATCTCTGCCCAGAAAGCTGAAGGGGACTGCAGCAGTGGGTGCAGGCCTATCCCTTATCTGTCTGTCTGGTGGTTAGGAGTTGCTGGCCCCACTAGCCAGGAGTCTTTATGTGTTTGGGAAGTGTATTCTGTAAAGTCATTGGTCTGCTGATAGGATGGAAGGACTAGATAGGATTTTTATAGTTCAAGTGGAATAAAAATAGTGTCTTGTAGTCTTTGAGTAAGTATTGACTTCAGTCAGCTGAGTAATATGGCTGACTGAGACTGTTATCTGAGAAGAAGAAAATAGCTTCAGTGGATTGTTATGGTAGATGTCTGTGGATTGGTGTGGTAGAAAATGTCTTTGTGGACACTGTTTGATATGGCTGCGTGATTTCTGTCAGAGAATGTTCAGATATATAGGATATATATGTACATGTATAGGTGGGTGTTGCAGCAATATACAGAAATAGTTATTTGAATGAATCATTTAGCCAAGGTAGTGTGACATGAACCTCGTCAGAATGATTGCAAATTAAAGATGGGAAGTGAATAGACCTCATCACTGATTGTCAGACTGACAGTTTCACACGAGCTCTCCTCCCATTATGTCTGTTGAGTATCTCTCCGTGACATCCTTATTAAAATGTAATCATAACGACACTTAGACGCTGAAAGTAGACATGCTGGTGATGACATGGATGTCCTGCAGGACCTGTGTAGGCGATGATGACGACGGGGAAGACACTCAGTGCCTTTTACACTGCAGATAACATCCTTCCATAGCTATACTGAAGTAGGCCTGATCACTCAATGTTGGTTAGCAGAATATTGGCTCTGAGGGTAATCTGATAAATAACAACATGAAACCAAACATATATCAGCAGAATATCAGAGGAAATGCACATTTTCATTAGCCGCTGCATCATTGCACGCCCGGGTAAAGGTATTGGAATACTATTAAATTGCTGACAAGTTGATAAGAAAGAATGAAAGTTCTTCATATAGCACTGAATCATAGTGGCACCACATGAGAAACAGGAAACGAACAGACACCCAACTGTCCCACTACATGGTGTTGTTGTTTACTGTTTACCAAGCTTGTTTACACAGGCAGTAGCAGCTCGTAAGAGGATTCTTCCAAGATGCCATGTCTACCAAATCAAGCACATTTGTATCAAAGTGCAGAATTAGCTATGCGTGAACAGTGGAGCAGGTAGTGTCAAGAATGCTTGGATTGTACAATGTAAGAAATCAAAGCAATAGTGTAGATAGAAATTGTGTGATAGGTTGGTTATTCTATATGATAATCAAGTTTACTTGACGTAAATCTGTGAAATGTTAAGGTTATATGGTGGAATGTAGGATATCAATTTCCCTTAAATTGTTGAGGATTAAACTGAAAATAATCCTTTGCAGTGTTCAAAATGAAATATGACGGTCAAGGGGTCTTTGTCATAATTTTACCCCGGCTAATGTTGACTGTTTTACGGGGTCCCTTTGTTCAAGTACTATAGGAGAAAATAACAAGGACCCCATGATTCCCCTGAATTTCAAACAGTTTTTTTGTAAGTGTTTGAATCTGTCATGAAATACATGTAGTGATGAGTGACTACCACACTACTGTATACTGAACCGCAAAAGAAACGTCACCCCAAGTAACATTGCATGAAAAGTTGTCATCTGGGTAATTTTTGTCAAAGTTTCTAAAATTTAATATTACCTTGTCCGGAAAAATGAAATTTGATGATAAAAAAACAAAGCAGATGACAATAAAACCGATCGCCCAAACGCATCACGGCAACGGCCATGGTAACCCGATGCACGTGAGTTCCGTGCAAATTGAAATGCACATGCGTTCCCCCTTTTCTTGTCCTATAAAAATCCACCCAGATCGGATATCATTCATTCGTTATTTAATTGCGACCACATGCCAAGATTGACAAAAATCAGCAACAAGCCCTTGGACGATTGCAAGCTGGACAAAACGCCTGGCAAGTTGCCCATGCATTTCAATTCCATATAAGGACCACATACAGGCTCCAGCAACGGTACCAGACCACCAGCACTACAGATGGCCGACCATGGAGTGGAAGACCATGGGTCACCATCCGACGTCAGATTGTGTGACAGCATCTTCAAGATCGCTTTGTTACTGCTGCGGAAACTGCTCAACAGACCATGGGGACACACCAGCAACACATGAGTGCGGACACAGTGTGTCGACGATTGATGAGCAGATACCTCCACTGTCATAGGCCACACCGAGGACCCATTCTGTCACCACAGCATCGCCGGGACTGTCTTTAGTGGGCAACACAGTACCAGCATTCGCACCACCAGCAGTGGAGAAGAGTCCTCTTCTCAGACAAGAGCTGTTACTGTATCTCAACAGCAGATGGCAGAGAGAGAACGTTATTCGGATGCTTCTGTTGTTGAGAGAGACTCGTGGGGTGCTCCGAGCATTATGGTGTGGGGTGGAATTGGTCTTGCACAGAGGGTCGGCCCTTTGGTCTTCCAGGACATCGGTCCAGGGTAATGGTGTCACAGCAGTTCGGTACATTGATTAAGTCTTGAGACCACACGCCATACCTCATTTGGCACGTCGCTGCAACCATGAGTATCAGCATGATAACGCCCGTGCCCACACTGCGAGAGCAACAAGAGAATTCCTCCAGCAGAATGGCATCAGAACCATGCAGTGGCCTGCCCTCAGTCCCGGTTTAAATCCCATTGAGCATCTGTGGGACGAGATTCAAAGGCGGCTACATGACGTCCGACCAAGGCCGCAACTGCAGCTGAAGTGCATCAGGTGTTCCTCAGAGTGTGGGCTCAAGTGCCTATGGCCTCCATAAACCGTTTCATCCATTCCATGTATCAACTTGCACGGCAGTCATCAATGCACATGGCAGACACATGAGATTCTGACTTGTGGTGCCACTTTCTCAGAGACAAGTGTTGTGTTTCACTTTAAGAACACTTGACACTTTAATTTCAACCTTGATGATCAGTTTTGCCAAGTTTCATCTTTTTTATATGTCTCAAAGTATGTTTACAGTGTTTGGACAATAAGGTTTCTCATATATATCTAGCCATGGTGATGTTTCTTTTGCAGTTCAGTATATTCCAATTCTCCATCAGCAAGTTGAATATGAGAACAAACATGATCCTGTTTATTTTACTGAGAAAGTCCTGTGTCTGAGATTAAGAATGAAAGCTAAGTTGTCATTTTCATAATGTTCATATTACAAATGGAAGATTCACTAGGTCCTTAGATTACAATACCAGCTCGAAACCAAATGGATGCCAGGACCCCTGGATTAGAAACACTGCTAGAGCAATGAACTCCTCCTATAGAATCTGTCACCACCAACTTTCATCCTGTGCCGGTAAACCTGGTGAAGGTGATCAGTTGTGACTGATACAGCCGCCCCCACCAAATAAGATCAAGGACAAAGGCGGAGAGTTAAGTGGGGATTGTTGACCAGTAATGCTGAAGTATAATCCCTGTTGTATCTTAGTACTGGCAGACAGTCAGTCAGTCAGTCCAGCTGCTGGCCCTGGTTACAGAACAGTCCTTCACCACAGAGACAAGCACCTCACTGTAATACGGGTTTCTCAACACTGTAACTTGTTACAATACAGTCCTTCACCACAGAGACAAGCACATCACTGTAATACTGGTTTCTCAACACTGTAACTTGTTACAATACAGTCCTTCACCACAGGGACAAGCACCTCACTGTAATACGGGTTTCTCAACACTGTAACTTGTTACAATACAGTCCTTCACCACAGAGACAAGCACATCACTGTAATACTGGTTTCTCAACACTGTAACTTATTTCAATACAGTCCTTCACCACAGAGACAAGCACATCACTCTACTACGGGTTTCTCAACACTGTAACTTGTTACAATACAGTCCTTCACCACAGAGACAAGCACATCACTGTAATACTGGTTTCTAAGCGCTGTAACGTGTTACAATACAGTCCTTCACCACAGAGACAAGCACCTCACTGTAATACGGGTTTCTCAACACTGTAACTTGTTACAATACAGTCCTTCACCACAGAGACAAGCACATCACTGTAATACTGGTTTCTAAGCGCTGTAACGTGTTACAATACAGTCCTTCACCACAGAGACAAGCACCTCACTGTAATACAGGTTTCTCAACACTGTAACTTGTTACAATACAGTCCTTCACCACAGAGACAAGCACATCACTGTAATACTGGTTTCTAAGCGCTGTAACGTGTTACAATACAGTCCTTCACCACAGAGACAAGCACCTCACTGTAATACAGGTTTCTCAACACTGTAACTTGTTACAATACAGTCCTTCACCACAGGGACAAGCACATCACTGTAATACTGGTTTCTAAGCGCTGTAACGTGTTACAATACAGTCCTTCACCACAGAGACAAGCACCTCACTCTACTACTGGTTTCTCAACACTGTAACTTGTTTCTCAAGGTGGTCATGGACATGAACCAGACAGATTATTCATCTTTAGGGTCATTGTTAACAGATTTATATTTGTCGTATTTAGTTGTCTTCCTGTCTATTTCTGTATGGTAAGTATTCCGAATTGTCACATTGTAGAAGTGAAAATGAATCAATTTGTCTCATGCTTCCAAGAATTGATTTTCTGCTAAATGTAGTGTCTCTCTGCCATTTGTGTCTGCTTGAAACATAAATGCTGTTTTTAACCAGTTCTTTTTCAATACTGCCGTAATTAGACCACATATGCATCACATAATTATTAGCATTAAATTAGGCTGTTTTTTATGGTCATCATTAAATTGTTTTTCTCAACTTTAACAATACCTGAATGCAATTAGTTTCTTGGCAGGATGGCGTTGAACTGACGATGCCTGCCAACATGAAGGACCTTTTTGATGATATTCGTACCTAGTTTGGAATTCAAATCAAATTCTCTCAGGCTTATTTTCATGGGATTAGCAGCACAACCCGAGCTTCAAAATAATACATTTTCATAGAATTGTAGAATTTATGACAGTTGAGGTACTTGATAATTGTATTGAATGAGCACATCATAGCAAACATACTTCAAAGAATGTGAGGTGCATTTTCAATTTGGAAGCAGAAAATTTTGTGTTTTGTGACATAATTCTAATGTTCCATTTCCAAGCAGTAATCATCAATAAAGGTTGTTGAGAAATTGTGTTGAAATACCTGCTGCTAATGTAAGATGTATTGGTGTGACAGAGTATCCAGGCAACAAGCTGCAACCATGTTATATTGGGATTGTCACATGTAATAAATGCTGCGTTTATGACATGGAGCTATTGTGATTGCTAAGTATAGTTGGATTTCATGTTTTCACAGTCAGGCTGATAATCTGTGTCATGTTTGTATTTTCTGAGGTTGGATGTCTGTGAGACTGCATAGTTCAGGCATCGACAGCAGACCCAAAGGGAAATGTTTATAGGTGTATATGGTGCCACCGATGACATTACGTTTCTGATTACAGTTTGAAAGTTTCTTATTGTCTGAGGTTGGATGTCTGTGAGACTGCACAGTTCAGGCATCGACAGCAGACTCAAAGGGAAATGTTTATAGGTGTATATGGTGCCACCGATGACATTACATTTCTGATTACAGTTTGAAAGTTTCTTATTGTCTGAAATAATTTACCAGTAGATATGACTTGATCAATTCCAATACCTTCTGATATTGGATAATGTTTCTGTTAAATACTAATTTCACAAAGACAGGATTAATTTTAAGACCAGTTTTCAGTCATGCTTTGATTTGTAATTCGTCACCAGATCATGTTTCAAACTGAGACCAGTGATCACCGTAAGCTGTTTTAGTTAGATATTCATCACTGTAGGGCAGGTTTTTAATTGAGGCCAGTTGGCACACAGTAAAGTTTTTGTCTTCTATTCATTACCTGATCAGGTTTCAGTTTGAGACCAGTTGTGTAACTCCTGCGGCAGTCAGGAAGTCAGCTTCAGGGGCATACCACGGCCTTTTATAGGTGAGTCCTGGGAATGTAGTCATGCCCTTTGGACGTCCCGGGCATGGAGACTTACAAAAACTATGGGTGGAAATTTCCTTGTTTGAAAAACAACTTAGTGATGGAATGGATAAGTCAGACAAGGACAGTAAAGTTTCGGTGCATGCAACATGGCTGAAAGTTTTATTGGTTTTGATGATTCAGACAGACATACTTTTTATCATTGGATTCAGTATTACTTATTTATGTATATTCTCAGTTTGTCTGTGTATAAGATGCAGTATTTTGTGGCCAGTGAACCCCTGCTGTAGTCCTGCACCATGACTGTGGAATATATATATATTTTATGAAAAAAACAAAATAAAAAATCTAGAGATGCATACAAAAGCATGTCTAGCCAGCTCTAGCTAACTCTATTCCACAAATCAGCATATGGAATTTTTATTTTTATTTTCAGAGTCAAGAATGATATTGTGTAATATAAGATTTCATGGAGTATATGTTAGTCTACCCCTGCTGCTTCAGTGTTAGATCACCCCCTTCCCATTGCGGACTGATGTTGTCTAGCCACAGGGCAGCAGAAGGAGTTGCCCACAATGGGGTTTATTCAGAAACTGTACAGATAGTCATTCATGCTGGTAGCAATAACCTGCTCAAAGATATTCACATGAACATTTATATCTACATGCGTTGGCCCAGAGTAAACAGCCCAGTTCTGACTGGGTTGCTCTTGGTCCCCTTTTCTGGACAAAGTGGGATCTATCTGGCTTGGCTAAGTTGGATCTGGCTTGGCTAAGTGGAATCTGGCTTGGCTAAGTGGGACCTGGCTTGGCTAGATCTGGCTTGGCTAAGTGGGATCTGGCTAGGCTAAGTTGGATCTGGCTTGGCTAAGTTGGATCTGGCTTGGCTAAGTGGGATCTGGCTAGGCTAAGTTGGATCTGGCTTGGCTAGATCTGGCTTGGCTAAGTTGGATCTGGCTTGGCTAAGTTGGATCTGGCTTGGCTAAGTGGGATCTGGCTTGGCTAAGTTGGATCTGGCTTGGCTAAGCTAGATCTTCCAAACCCCAAACCAGCAGTCAAACTAGATGATGAAAAGTTAGCCTTAATACAGGTTTACAAGGAGTCATAAAGAATGTTTCATAGCGTCCAGTAGCCAATATCTGGTTGTATTGCTTGGCATGTATTCTAGAACGGAGTTGTTACCAAGGGCACCAATCAATACCTGCGACCATGGTGGACAAGTGTCCAGTCTTTCATACCTATGCCATAATCATCCAATCAAAACAAGAAGCCTGGGACTGTTGTCATTTCACATTGGGAGTCAGAACTCTGAAAAAGTTAACACATTACATTTTTTGTGGTGACTTTCACATATGTTTTTTTTTACTTGGACAAACAACTGGTCCGATGACAGCTAAATTGACTTTCATAAGTATATGAATGAAAATTTGGCATGCTTCAACATTCAGGGGTGTCTTGAGACTATGCGAGAGAAATGATGAAAAGACTACCGCACTACTTCGTTATTCCTGGGGAAGCCCTGGGAATCCTCTTGTACAAGTAAATATAGAATTGTCTTTTATGATCATTAACTCCCTGTTATCTGGAAATCAGTGTCTCTGGAGAGGAAAAAGTCTGATGTTTTGGACTGCGTGCCTGTGAAGGAATATCTTTGCTGCCACCCATCTTAGTGAAGTTCAGGAAGAAGCACACGACAGACAAACAGCTTGCTGCCTCCTCTGACAGTGACATTCAACAGCGACACTCAGCAGCAGTGATCTCTGAATTAACTTCAGCCTCTTTTCAACGCCACTTTATAATCACTTTTAAATGAGCATCCAATTCAACAATGATGATGAACAACTAATTGCAGCATGACAAGACTGCAGAAACCTCTCCTGTTGCCTTGATCAGACCTCATCGTGTTATTCAACTTAAAGTTGATGAAGTGCCATGTGCATTAACTTAGTTGTGAGGTCATACATAAACCAATTATTGTTATCAAACCACATCCTATTATTGTAGTTTATATTGAGCATGATTATGTTCATATTGTCTGGTGGGTATGAAGTGGCTATGGTTGTTATACATCATATTATTGTAGTTTATACAGAGCATGATTATGTTCATATTGTCTGGTGGGTATGAAGTGGCTATGGTTGTTATACATCATATTATTGTAGTTTATACGGAGCATGATTATGTTTTTATTGTCTGGTGGTTATGAAGTGGCTATGGTTGTTATACATGGCTGTCATATGCATGTACATAACAATTGGAAACATGTCAAATTTATACCAAATACTAAGTTGTGGTATGAAAAATAATGAGAATCTAAATTGTGATAGGACAAATTGAGAGGATTGAGTAAATGCCAACACTGTAAGAAGGTGATTACGAGATGTGAAATTCACCCTGAAGATTCCTACTCTGCTGAACTCCCACAAACATCATTCATCCCTTTCATCATCACATTCAGAGTCTGCTCTGAGTACGCCATGTATCATTGTCCACTAATGCAGACCCCACTTCTGTCTAGAAGTGTACCCTACATTTGTCTAACAATCACTACATTTCACAACACCAGTGATGACTTTTGAGAAATTCTTCAGCAATAGAAATACGCCCATTTTGTCTTGTTATGCAAGTTGTGTGAGTGGCGGGTGCTACCGGTAGGGCAGGACATGCCCACCCTTTTCATGAACACCGGGTGTCGATGTCATCACTGTTTTACAGTCGTCCATTCAAAAAATTTACACAGCTGTTTTGCTTAACGCCAAATTTTAATGTGTTAATTTTAATCAGCGGATAACCTAGACTGGTTATTGTCTTGCATTGACCATATATGTTTCCAACAACCAGTGACTGTACAGTTCAACAACCCTTCTTATGTATGGAATATGATGCATTAATGAGATGGCTTAATGATGAGAAGATGACTGCAAATTAGCCGTGGCAACAATCAGAAAAGATATTCAATAATATGAAGAACATCACTACCTACACATTGATCTTCCAGTAATTATACATGGTTTACAATTATCATTCCATTGATTGCATTATCCAATTTTCATAATTTAGAAAAATGTCAGGTTTTTCTCCTTTCTGTTAATACATAGTACTCACATATGCAGCGCTGCCATTTCAAAGCTGGCAAATGTTTCAGTTATTCAAGTGCAGTTTTATTGGCGGGCGATTTGTACAATCTTATTGCCTCCAGAGTCAGTCAGTGTTGAAGCTTAACATTTCTCACAGGCACGGCTGTTTGGTATACTGGGATATAGATCAACAGTTACCCCAGCTTTCTGATGCTACAACTAAGTGTATACCAGTTGGAACACCACTAGAATGTGCATTGGCAGGTACATACAGTGTGCAGTCTTCGTCCGAGATTCTTCCACAGATAACAATAAGAACCTGGTGTAAGTGTGGCGTCAGAGCACATGTGGTATATTAACATCATCTTGCTGTGGTCTTTCACAAGAAAACCCTTCAAAATAAAATCTCATGATGTATCAAGAATTCCCTTCTAACTCACCCAAGGCAAGTTTGGTACAGGTATATATCTGTGCCTCGGGCATCAGCAATAGGTCACACCTAACATTTGTTTTGTCGAGGAGTATGGAGCTCAATGTAGATTTTATCCTGAAAGGTATGTGGATATATGTTTCCATCGCTGACAGAAAAAGAAATTTGTACTAATTTTTATTGAAGCAATTTAAAGTTATTGCCTCCTTTTTTTGCTAACGTCGGCAAGGAAAGTAGGATGCTGTTTCACATAACCTATTCTAATAGTTTCTCTGAGGACTTCATTTCAATTTTTGAAAGTGATGTAAAATGTTTTCATAAATTCTTCCAGTCTCAGTTAATATTTAACTGAACATGTGGATAATCAAGATGCAAGATCAACATCATATTTATATTGTCCTTTTGCAATATTGTGACCAAGTAATACATTAAATAAAACATATTTGCTCACCTGAACTCTGCTTTGTTTAGCCCACAGTATAATCCACAACATGTCTGAAATGCTAAATAAATATTTTCTTACATATCCAAGTGAATGTTTTTATAAAACAGATATTGTATCCATTGCTGTTTGCTGTGAGGCAAAGCCATAAAGTTTTCCCTTGGATTGTGAGATTCACACACTCTGAAGCATCCCTGCATAGTAGAGAGAGGAGACTCTCGCTGTCTCCGCGTCCATTCAGGTTTGGGCCAAGCCACTATTGACGAGGGGAGGCAGGCTGGGCTGGGCTGGTCTAGTCTAATGGGAGAGATTGAATCAGGTTCTATGGGGACAGTTTTGTTGGAACACCAAACCAATTATTGGACTGTCATTGAGTTTATGAGACTTAATGGATGTCTGGGATATTGTGTTATGTGTTAAAATATTGTTGATCAATGAATTATGGTCATTCTGTCAGCAGTGGAAATATAGGATGACTATTATGATACAGATATTTAGTTTTCAGGCTCTGAAATATATATCTACTACCCTATGGTAGATATTAATCGTGTCTATTTTCGAGTGTTTTACATTATTATTTCCTAGATATGTCATTGACTGTCTGAGTGCAGGTGATATTGCAATATATTAAATTTGGCGTTTATTAACACTTTTCTAGAATCAATCCACGGGAATGAAAGTTTCGTATGTTGCCCGTTTATGTTGTTGTGTCATGCAACTTGAAGGCATCACCCAGGTGCGACTCCTCTGAAGAATATGTATGTGCAGAATGTTGATATTGTTATTGTTTCACATGGACCAAATGTGAAATCACTAATACAATTAGGAGACACATTTCAGAGGACTCTTTTTTAGTTTTTGACTTAAACTTGACAATGAAACCCATGGTGTTTCCAGCTTTCTGTTGATTGATGAGGATATTCACGGACAAGGACAATGAAAGATGTGTGCTTGAAGTTTTCATTTTTTTTCATTCATTTAAAAAACTCAAAGTATATGATATATTTCCAGTGCTTGCTCGCTCACTCACTCGCTCGCTCACTCACTGGTTAAAGCGTTAGCTCGTCACGCCGAAGACCCGGGTTCGATTCCCGACATGGGTACAATGTGTGAAGCCCATTGCTGGAATATTGCTAAAAGCAGTGTGAAACCATGCTCGCTTGCTAGCTCACTCACTCACTCACTCACTCACTCACTCACTCACTCACTCACTCACTCACTGTGTGGTGTGCCAACACATTTATGTAGGAGTTCAGAAGCATTATGGCTTGCAGGTTATTAGATTACAGATTGGGTTCAATTATCTGAGCAGTGAGTACAACTAATTACCATTGTCAATTTCACGAAAGAGAAGGTCTGTATTATGTGCCTGGCCTCGGGACAAGTGAGTGAATGACCATCTCCTGATTTGATTATTTGGATATGTGTAAACAGAATGTAGGAGCGATTCGGTGGATACTGTAGTGGGCCTCATCACTACGAGTCTGATTACCGGCTATAATCTCGTCTGTATTAAATTGAAACAACCTTAACTTCGTAACGGTTCCATACAAGTCGCTGTGGTCAGTGCAAAGGCAGTACCTGACTGAGTACGTGGCGAGATAGTTGTGGTAAATGTGTGTTCCTCTGTAATTGCCGGGGAAAAGGCACGCTGAGTGGAAATGACTGTGAGCCTCGTGATGTTTCCACACTTTTGTCGTCTGTTGGATGGTTGTGTTGAAATGATAAAAATAAGATTATTACTCTGTTGGGGTAACTTCAGACAGGTCGTTTGTAAACTTTGGGTGTGAGTATTGTAGTTGATGGTCTTCCTGGTGTGTGGATCACCGGTGTAAGTCATGTGATCCAAGTAATGATGACAGGTTGGCCTGACGTGTAACAGGGCAATGGGCCAGTGTGGCAGCTGTGCATCAATCTCCTTCACTTTACGTGTCCCAAGTAGGACGAATATAAAGGTACCTGTAGCATTATTACAAAGAGTTCATGCAGCTTCCCTCCATCAGATTAGATGTGTCTGACTGACAAGGTAAAAAGTCCATGTACATTCCTTCCTCCCTTTTCTGATATGTCTTTGAATATGTAAAAGATTATCGCCCACTCCATCATCCATTGTTTCCCTCTTCCTCCTTGATTTATAAACCTATTTCTATTTCCCATTGCCATCCATCCATCCATCCACATGCTTCAAGCACTGGTAGAGCTACTGCCTTTGTCAGTCTGTGTTAAGGTAGGGAATTTCAGTAGTTGTAGAAGTATTGCTCTTGGTCGTCTGTGTTAATTATTATTAAGGTACAGGAGCTCCAAATGTCAGGAGACTGTCACAGTCTGTTCTATATTTAGTCTTGAACACCAGTGACTTGACTGTCACAACCTGTTCTGTATTTAGTCTTGAACACCAGTGACTTGACTTTACTGTCACATTCTGTTCTGTATTTAGTCTTGAACACCAGTGACTTGACTTTACTGTCACAGTCTGTTCTATATTTAGTCTTGAACACCAGTGACTTGACTGTCACAACCTGTTCTGTATATAGCCCTGAACACCAGTGACTTGACTGACTGTCACAACCTGTTCTATATTTAGTCTTGAACACCAGTGACTTGACTTGACTGTCACAGTCTGTTCTGTATATAGTCTTGAACACCAGCGACTTGACTGTCACAGTCTGTTCTGTATATAGCCCTGAACACCAGTGACTTGACTGACTGTCACAGTCTGTTCTGTATATAGTCTTGAACACCAGCGACTTGACTGTCACAGTCTGTTCTGTATATAGTCTTGAACACCAGTGACTTGACTGTCACAGTCTGTTCTGTATATAGTCTTGAACACCAGTGACTTGACTGTCACAGTCTGTTCTGTATATAGCCCTGAACACCAGTGACTTGACTGACTGTCACAACCTGTTCTGTATTTAGTCTTGAACAACAGTGACTTGACTGTCACAACCTGTTCTGTATTTAGTCTTGAACACCAGTGACTTGACTGACTGTCACAACCTGTTCTGTATTTAGCCCTGAACACCAGTGACTTTACTGTCACAACCTGTTCTGTATTTAGTCTTGAACACCAGTGACTTGACTGACTGTCACAACCTGTTCTGTATTTAGCCCTGAACACCAGTGACTTGACTGACTGTCACAACCTGCTCTGTATTTAGTCTTGAACACCAGTGACTTGACTGTCACAGTCTGTTCTGTATTTGGCCCTGAACACCAGTGACTTGACTGACTGTCACAACCTGTTCTGTATTTAGCCCTGAACACCAGTGACTTGACTGACTGTCACAACCTGTTCTGTATTTAGTCTTGAACACCAGTGACTTTACTGTCACAACCTGTTCTGTATTTAGTCTTGAACACCAGTGACTTGACTGACTGTCACAACCTGTTCTGTATTTAGCCCTGAACACCAGTGACTTGACTGACTGTCACAACCTGCTCTGTATTTAGTCTTGAACACCAGTGACTTGACTGTCACAGTCTGTTCTGTATTTGGCCCTGAACACCAGTGACTTGACTGACTGTCACAACCTGTTCTGTATTTAGCCCTGAACACCAGTGACTTTACTGTCACAACCTGTTCTGTATTTAGTCTTGAACACCAGTGACTTGACTGACTGTCACAACCTGTTCTGTATTTAGCCCTGAACACCAGTGACTTGACTGACTGTCACAACCTGCTCTGTATTTAGTCTTGAACACCAGTGACTTGACTGTCACAGTCTGTTTTGTATTTGGCCCTGAACACCAGTGACTTGACTGACTGTCACAACCTGTTCTGTATTTAGCCCTGAACACCAGTGACTTGACTGACTGTCACAACCTGCTCTGTATTTAGTCTTGAACACCAGTGACTTGACTGTCACAGTCTGTTCTGTATTTGGCCCTGAACACCAGTGACTTGACTGACTGTCACAACCTGTTCTGTATTTAGCCCTGAACACCAGTGACTTGACTGACTGTCACAACCTGTTCTGTATTTAGTCTTGAACACCAGTGACTTTACTGTCACAACCTGTTCTGTATTTAGTCTTGAACACCAGTGACTTGACTGACTGTCACAACCTGTTCTGTATTTAGCCCTGAACACCAGTGACTTGACTGACTGTCACAACCTGCTCTGTATTTAGTCTTGAACACCAGTGACTTGACTGTCACAGTCTGTTCTGTATTTGGCCCTGAACACCAGTGACTTGACTGACTGTCACAACCTGTTCTGTATTTAGCCCTGAACACCAGTGACTTGACTGACTGTCACAACCTGTTCTGTATTTAGCCCTGAACACCAGTGACTTGACTGACTGTCACAACCTGTTCTGTATTTAGTCTTGAACACCAGTGACTTGACTGACTGTCACAACCTGTTCTGTATTTAGTCTTGAACACCAGTGACTTGACTTGACTGTCACAGTCTGTTCTGTATATAGTCTTGAACACCAGCGACTTGACTGTCACAGTCTGTTCTGTATATAGCCCTGAACACCAGTGACTTGACTGACTGTCACAGTCTGTTCTGTATATAGTCTTGAACACCAGCGACTTGACTGTCACAGTCTGTTCTGTATATAGTCTTGAACACCAGCGACTTGACTGTCACAGTCTGTTCTGTATATAGTCTTGAACACCAGCGACTTGACTGTCACAGTCTGTTCTGTATATAGTCTTGAACACCAGCGACTTGACTGTCACAGTCTGTTCTGTATATAGTCTTGAACACCAGTGACTTGACTGACTGTCACAGTCTGTTCTGTATATAGCCCTGAACACCAGTGACTTGACTGACTGTCACAACCTGCTCTGTATTTAGTCTTGAACACCAGTGACTTGACTGTCACAGTCTGTTCTGTATTTGGCCCTGAACACCAGTGACTTGACTGACTGTCACAACCTGTTCTGTATTTAGCCCTGAACACCAGTGACTTGACTGACTGTCACAACCTGTTCTGTATTTAGTCTTGAACACCAGTGACTTTACTGTCACAACCTGTTCTGTATTTAGTCTTGAACACCAGTGACTTGACTGACTGTCACAACCTGTTCTGTATTTAGCCCTGAACACCAGTGACTTGACTGACTGTCACAACCTGCTCTGTATTTAGTCTTGAACACCAGTGACTTGACTGTCACAGTCTGTTCTGTATTTGGCCCTGAACACCAGTGACTTGACTGACTGTCACAACCTGTTCTGTATTTAGCCCTGAACACCAGTGACTTTACTGTCACAACCTGTTCTGTATTTAGTCTTGAACACCAGTGACTTGACTGACTGTCACAACCTGTTCTGTATTTAGCCCTGAACACCAGTGACTTGACTGACTGTCACAACCTGCTCTGTATTTAGTCTTGAACACCAGTGACTTGACTGTCACAGTCTGTTTTGTATTTGGCCCTGAACACCAGTGACTTGACTGACTGTCACAACCTGTTCTGTATTTAGCCCTGAACACCAGTGACTTGACTGACTGTCACAACCTGCTCTGTATTTAGTCTTGAACACCAGTGACTTGACTGTCACAGTCTGTTCTGTATTTGGCCCTGAACACCAGTGACTTGACTGACTGTCACAACCTGTTCTGTATTTAGCCCTGAACACCAGTGACTTGACTGACTGTCACAACCTGTTCTGTATTTAGTCTTGAACACCAGTGACTTTACTGTCACAACCTGTTCTGTATTTAGTCTTGAACACCAGTGACTTGACTGACTGTCACAACCTGTTCTGTATTTAGCCCTGAACACCAGTGACTTGACTGACTGTCACAACCTGCTCTGTATTTAGTCTTGAACACCAGTGACTTGACTGTCACAGTCTGTTCTGTATTTGGCCCTGAACACCAGTGACTTGACTGACTGTCACAACCTGTTCTGTATTTAGCCCTGAACACCAGTGACTTGACTGACTGTCACAACCTGTTCTGTATTTAGCCCTGAACACCAGTGACTTGACTGACTGTCACAACCTGTTCTGTATTTAGTCTTGAACACCAGTGACTTGACTGACTGTCACAACCTGTTCTGTATTTAGTCTTGAACACCAGTGACTTGACTTGACTGTCACAGTCTGTTCTGTATATAGTCTTGAACACCAGCGACTTGACTGTCACAGTCTGTTCTGTATATAGCCCTGAACACCAGTGACTTGACTGACTGTCACAGTCTGTTCTGTATATAGTCTTGAACACCAGCGACTTGACTGTCACAGTCTGTTCTGTATATAGTCTTGAACACCAGCGACTTGACTGTCACAGTCTGTTCTGTATATAGTCTTGAACACCAGCGACTTGACTGTCACAGTCTGTTCTGTATATAGTCTTGAACACCAGCGACTTGACTGTCACAGTCTGTTCTGTATATAGTCTTGAACACCAGTGACTTGACTGTCACAAGTCTGTTCTGTATATAGCCCTGAACACCAGTGACTTGACTGACTGTCACAACCTGTTCTGTATTTAGTCTTGAACAACAGTGACTTGACTGTCACAACCTGTTCTGTATTTAGTCTTGAACAACAGTGACTTGACTGTCACAACCTGTTCTGTATTTAGTCTTGAACACCAGTGACTTGACTGACTGTCACAGTCTGTTCTGTATATAGCCCTGAACACCAGTGACTTGACTGACTGTCACAACCTGTTCTGTATTTAGTCTTGAACACCAGTGACTTTACTGTCACAACCTGTTCTGTATTTAGTCTTGAACACCAGTGACTTGACTTGACTGTCACAACCTGTTCTGTATTTAGCCCTGAACACCAGTGACTTGACTGACTGTCACAACCTGTTCTGTATTTAGTCTTGAACACCAGTGACTTGACTTGACTGTCACAGTCTGTTCTGTATTTGGCCAGTATCTGCACAGTATATGGCTTCAACACCTGAGATTAAGATCTGAAATAAATGCAACACAGCAAGGATTTAAAAATATGTAAAACTATCATCACATCAACAACACTGGTCATAGTTAGTATCAGATGAAAAGAAAAAGAACTAAATTTGGGGGACACGCCTATGATGGCATTGAACAAAGTTTCCTCTTCTGTCTCTTACCTTATTTATTTCTCTCAGGATATGTTTGATACGTTTTCTGGAGAGGCCATTGAAAACTGTCTGTTTAATGCTATAGTGTTATCTATTTCTGTGTTTTGTGCACTTAACTTCACAAGTGTTTCTTTGGCTTTTTATCATTAGTGTGTACTAGATGTCTACAGATAATGTCTTAGAGTTTAGTGGTTTGGGTGAAATTAGAAGATTATATTTGTTCCTTCATGGTCAGTTTATGGTCATGTTTCTCGAGGATCAGATGTTGTTTTTGGAGTGCCTGAGGAGTTGTGACTGCAGACCTAGATTTGTATCATGGTATGTGTCAGTGATGAATGATGAAGGGTTGGAGAGATGAGATGGTGTTTCGTCAATCTAGCATGTAGATAAAGTAAAAAAGAACAACCTGTCAGCTTTACATTTCACACAGCCAGATATCACAGATCATGCCTCCATCTCAGAAGAAGGATATTTGTTTATATGTTGGTTATTACGATTTTCTTGAAAATGTAATTTAAGAATAAATGTGTGATTGTAATTTTTGGTTCACACGTTATTCCACAGTATGGGTAAAAAATGTTGATCCTAGGTTATATCTAATGGCCTAGTACATTCCATGAAGGTCACAAGTGCATGAAATGAAATTAATGTTGAAAATTAGAACTTATATTCTTTGTGGCAGTAATTAAATCTGAGCGTGGGGTTTACAGGAATTCAACATACATCATCATCTTGATCTGACACCTGTGTCAGCTGTGTCCCTGAGTTAAGTTTTGTCAAGAATGTTTTGTGAGATGTTTATAGATATATTCGGCCCTTGATCATATGACCATCTCCGTGGTCAAGTGGTAGAGCGACCACCCTGAGTTCCATCCCCGGCCGCGTCATACCAAAAGACATCAAAAGATGGTTCTTGTTGTTACCCTGTCTGGCGCTCGGTATTAAGGGGCTAAAACAAGGACTGGTCGGCTCGGAGTCAGTATACTGTGTCTGAGTGGGGTATTCATGTTAAGCTCTGGTATGGTATCTCAAATTGGGATATATTCGGCAATAGTATTTTCATCAAGGAAATCCTTCCATCTTTGTGTGTGAACATTAGGTTTTTGAGAAGGACACCTTGAATTCTCTGCTTCATATTAACACAAAACACCATAACACTTGTTTTCACTTCCACTTCAGGATATTACTAGTCATTGTTAATGATACATTGCTGAAAGGACAAGTCTTTAGTGGAAATGCTTTTCGAGTACCTTTCAAACAAGTGGCAGATTGGTGAACTTGCCTTTGTCCCGTTTTGGTAGGGTTTTTTATTTACATTCCAGTGTTTCAAATTGAGTCTGAACGTCCATGAGTCCTTGTCACAGCCCTTGGCAGCCCCTAAGATCCATTACTACAACCACAAACTTCAACAACCGCTCTTATTTTTTAACACTGTTTTCCCCTTTACCCTGTTTTAAACTTGTCTGACTGGACACACAGGCAGTAATTTAAGAGTGTAAATTAAAGTAACAGATGTCATTCATTAAATCTATATATATATGTTAAATGAAAATAAGTAATGGACATTTGTACTTGAACATACGAAAGTTGCCTGTAGGGTAAATTCAGTTGCCTTGTTATTGTACACAGAAGAATGAACAAGGAATTATTTTTGATTCAGTTGCCTTGTTATTGTACACAGAAGAATGAACCAGGAATTATTCTTGATTCTGTTGCCCAGCAGACTAAGTAAGATTCATCACAAAAGCTGGTTTTATTATGTAATCCCTTTCTATTTACAGTTGGTGGAAGTAGCCACATGGTTTATGGTGACAGGGCTGTTCAATAGACCCGTTCTTACACACATAAAACCACCGCTGTACCTGGTTGGTGTCTTACGACCTTTCCCCATAGCACCACCAATAACAGTGACTGTGAGGAAACAATATGCTACTGAGGTGTGTCCCAGCATGATCTGCATTAGGGATGTTTATGACATGATGCTGAGATGGTTGGGAGGCACTGTGGCACATTAGGCTACAGGATGATGCAGGCTTGAGACTGCTGGAAGCAGTGATGGAAGAGGTACCTGGGGAGTACCACTAATCCCCCAATAAACCAGCCCCCTGTTTACAAAGCTAGCCAACTGCTGTTTAATACCTACGTACATATCCTAATACTGTGTTAGATTCTGCTGACCAGACTTAATAGCTCCACTTGTGTAACATTATCATCATGGTGTAGAAAAAGGAATTCCATAGCAAGCTGACAGTACACTTGAACATTAAGGCTGTGGCCCCTGGGCAAAACGGTATTGTCCTGTCTTCATGTTGTATGTAGATTTCATCACATCTTGGGACCCCATTGTGGAAGAATGAGTGATCCTTGAGTTTAAGTGACTTTGCCTGAATACTGTACAAAGCTGGTTTTAGAAAAACCTGATGTAACATCTTCAGTCTTGCCCTGTGATATTGACGTTATGCTTTTTATCTCTTAGTGTGAGATCACTTAAGACTAGATTAGATTCAGATTATTATTAAAGATTTCTTTGGTGCAGAGTGAATTTTGACCTGTCAAGCCAGTGAACATTTCAGCCTGTACTTTTATTTATTTACGCTTAACTGAATCTTTGTTGTATTGATGCAGTACTCCATCCAACTGCATCCTGACAAGATTTGGTGTATACATGCAATAATTCACCTGACTGCATCCTGACAAGATTTGGTGTATACATGCAATAATTCACCTAAATGCATCCTGACAAGATTTGGTGTATACATGCAATAATTCACCTAACTGCATCCTGACAAGATTTGGTGTATACATGCAATAATTCACTTAACTGCATCTTGACAAGATAAAATATTGTAAAGTACTTAGAAATTCATGCTAAGCTGGTTATATCTGAAATGGGTCTATAAATTTAAGGAGATTACACATCAGTGTTTTTAAAGTCTTCCTGTCAACGTTATGTAAATGTTAAGTTTGATCAACCTAAATGTCAGCTCTTGAAATGCTACCAGAAATACCAAGGTTAGCATGAGGAATCATTAGGCTGAAGAAGTGTTTAATCTGGAATCATCAACAGGTCTCCTGTGTCTTGGAAACTCAAGGTTGGGATGAATTTGATACTGATAATGAGCAACTGTTAACAATTAGGTATTCTCCTGTGGACAGTTTATGACAGAGTCGGGGCGGCAAGGTGCGTGTATTGGATGCCATTTTAATTGCCTCTTGTTGTGGTGATCACCAGACATCCAGATGACAAAGGAGCATTATTCCCAGTAAATTGTGCACATTCTGCCTTGTCTCCAGTTGGTGCAGGGATAGGTCCCAAAATGAACAACCTGTGTTGAAGTATATAGAGATTGATGGTCTGCTTGAAAAAGCCTGTGTGAAAATCTTGATCATTCCTGCCATCGGGGCTAAGTGTTGTCTCTATCTCAGTTTGTTGATTGTGTTTGATTATTTGGTTACGAAAATAACACAATTCCAATCCCTTGCCTCAGCGAAGCTTATTTCATCCTCTTGTTTTAGTCTTAAATTGATTTTTTGCCTGAAAGATTTTCTATCATGATAAAAACCCAGTTCTGATGATCTGCTTCACTCGGATACCAAGAATTCCACTCTGGCCTTTAGAAACGGTTTTAACTATCTTTACTTATCCGAGCAATTGAGTTTCGTTTGCAAGAAGAATGTATTTGAAATCCAAATAAGTAAACTTCAGACATCATGACATTTTGATTTTCCTTCTTTGCGAGGAAGGATCAAATTGTGGATTGCACACGAGAACTGACTCGTTGCTCCTGATATTTACTGGAGTGACATGGAGACTATTTTGGTAGTAATCTTTCTGAAACTTAGGGCGGTGTGAAATTAATCATGGAGAATATATTTCCGACATTTCCACATACTTCGGTAACATGATGCCTTTGTGTCAGATCAACATTAATCATGGCCTATATTTATCAAGCTCATTAGAAAATATGTAGCAGAACTCTGAAAACTTCTGAAATTATTTCTGGATTTTGATGGATGACGACGTGCAAAGTTTCCTCCAGTTCTGTGTGAACTGACAACTGGAGGAAGCATTGGTTTTGATTGGGGAGGTCAAATTTTCTGATGTTGGCTCTTGTGTTTCAGGGCTTGTGTGGGTGTGAAGAATTAATATTACATGTTGGTATTTTTTATGTGATGGGTAGATGGATGGATGGTTTGCCAATCTAACTTATGTCTGCTCACTGATTGAAGACAAATATAGAACTTTCCTGTGTGATGTGAATAGGTTTAACTGCCCTAGACAAGAATGTTTGAGCTACACCTAGCTCACCACATGTGCCTGGTTTTGTGTTGATGTAGGAAAACCACTGGCCGTGTGGTGCTGGGAGTGCAAGAGGGATACAATGGTGATAGGATGGTGATAGGATGGCTGTGTATTGAGTAACCAGCTGGGAAGACTCGCACTGAGGTTGGACTGGGGCTTGTTACAGAGTCACCTCACTTAACGACTGTCAAAGCACCCAAACTTTGTATTGAGTAACCAGGTGGGAAGACTCACACTGAGGTTGGACTGGGCCTCTGTTACAGAGTCACCTCACTTAACGACTGTCATAGCACCCAAACTTTGTATTGAGTAACCAGGTGGGAAGACTCACACTGAGGTTGGACTGGGCCTTGTTACAGAGTCACCTTACTTAACGACTGTCATAGCACCCAAACTTTGTATTGAGTAACCAGGTGGGAAGACTCACACTGAGGTTGGACTGGGCCTTGTTACAGAGTCACCTCACTTAACAACTGTCATAGCATCCAAACTTTCACCAGACTTGCAATACTTGTGCCACTGAGATTGTGTCACCGGTGAATGTTTTAGGCAGCAGTTAACAGTATTGTGACCATTCTCAGCTCTAGCAGCCTATACTCATTCCATTCTCAGCTCTAGCAGCCTATAGTCATCCCATTCTCAGCTCTAGCAGCCTATATTCATCTGATTCTCAGCTCTAGCAGCCAATACTCATCCCAATCTCAGCTCTAGCCGCCTATATTCATCTATTGCACAGCTCTAGCAGCCTTTATTCATCTGATTCTCAGCTCTAGCAGCCTATACTAATTCCATTCTCAGCTCTAGCAGCCTATATTCATCCCAATCTCAGCTCTAGCAGCCTATACTCATCCCCTTCTCAGCTCTAGCAGCCTATATTCATCCCAATCTCAGCTCTAGCAGCCAATACTCATCCCAATCTCAGCTCTAGCAGCCAATACTCATCCCATTCTCAGCTCTAGCAGCCTATACTCATCCCATTCTCAGCTCTAGCAGCCTATACTCATTCCATTCTCAGCTCTAGCAGCCTATATTCATCCCAATCTCAGCTCTAGCAGCCTATACTAATTCCATTCTCAGCTCTAGCAGCCTATACTAATTCCATTCTCAGCTCTAGCAGCCTATATTCATCCCAATCTCAGCTCTAGCAGCCTATACTCATCCCCTTCTCAGCTCTAGCAGCCTATACTCATCCCAATCTCAGCTCTAGCAGCCAATACTCATCCCATTCTCAGCTCTAGCAGCCTATACTCATTCCATTCTCAGCTCTAGCAGCCTATACTCATTCCATTCTCAGCTCTAGCAGCCTATATTCATCCCATTCTCAGCTCTAGCAGCCAATACTCATCCCAATCTCAGCTCTAGCAGCCTATAGTCATCCCATTCTCAGCTCTAGCAGCCTATACTCATTCCATTCTCAGCTCTAGCAACCTATATTCATCTGATTCTCAGCTCTAGCAGCCAATACTCATCCCAATCTCAGCTCTAGCCGCCTATATTCATCTATTGCACAGCTCTAGCAGCCTTTATTCATCTGATTCTCAGCTCTAGCAGCCTATACTAATTCCATTCTCAGCTCTAGCAGCCTATATTCATCCCATTCTCAGCTCTACCAGCCTATACCCATCCCATTTTTAGCTTCTGTATTATAGGGAGTTGATTATTCTTATTCATCACTTTATTTCAGCAACTATATGTTAGACTACTTCTACACCATGTCAAACCCCTTCACCCAGCACTACATACATGTACAACTGACAACTGAGTTTGGAGCCTTTTGTGGACTGAGAAAGATCAATGACTCATAAGTATTTTAAACCCAAGAAGATCCGGGGTAGCATAGGTCTTCAGCAACCTATGCTCGCTGGAAAAGGCAACTGTGCTTGTCGTAAGAGGCAACTAACAGGATCAGGTGGTCAGGCCCGCTGACTTGGTTGATGGCAATTGCATGGATCGATGCTCATGATGTCAATCACTGGATTGTCTGGTCCAGACTACACTATTTGAAGGCCATCATCATATGACTGGAATATTGCGGAGTGTGGCGTTAAATAACAAACAAACAAACATAAGCATTTTGAAACCTTATTCTCATTCGCATTTGTCAAATGGGTTATGTTGCAACATGTTCATTAAACCAGTGCATTTCCATGGATGACTATATTTAGTCATGATTATTCTTTATTTTATTGACAAGTAAATGTGAACTGGTTTGTCAGAATGATTGAAGATGAACAAATGAATGGCATTAATAGATTTTTTGTTCTTTTTGATTTCTTGTTTCAATTGTTGTATTTATTCGATAGTTGCAATAAAAAAATAATAATCTTCATTTGATTACTCTCACATTTTGTTTCGTGAAATGTCATGAGCTGAAATACTTAGAAATGTTTTGTCAAGTCATCAAGTTCTCTTTCTGGTCTCACAATGATTGGTACTTGCTTGATTTGATTTCACATTTAACATGACACCCTTTGAGAGTATGGCCAGACAAAATGTAGATGTTAAGTTTTCTTCAGATTTCTGGATCAGTGTTACAAAGTCCTTTATTGTTTATACTGAAAGGAGGTTTCAGCTTTTACCTCAGATTATGGTTCATTATGATAAAATTACTGTTTCCGCAGACACAATAAATTAGTGAATGTTACTGTAGCTAGAAGTATTTCAGTGAAGTCATTGCTGTCTGTATTAATTGGGTATGGATCCTTGAAACCAGTGGCTGATGGCATGAGCAAAAGTTCCTTCAAGGAGGTGATGACACTTGATGGACCCCACCTGGGCCTACTTGCACAAAGCTTACAATAGTCATAGCACTAAGATGATCGTAACTCCCATACTTTAACATAGGCTTACAATAGTCGTAGCACTAAGATGATCGTAACTCCCATACTTTAACATAGGCTTACAATAGTCGTAGCACTATGATGATCGTAACTCCCATACTTTAACATAGGCTTACAATAGTCGTAGCACTATAATGATCGTAACTCCCATACTTTAACATAGGCTTACAATAGTCGTAGAACTAAGATGATCGTAACTCCCATACTTTAACATTGGCTTACAATAGTCGTAGCACTATGATGATCGTAACTCCCATACTTTAACATAGGCTTACAATAGTCGTAGCACTATGATGATCGTAACTCCCATACTTTAACATAGGCTTACAATAGTCGTAGAACTAAGATGATCGTAACTCCCATACTTTAACATTTGCTTACAATAGTCGTAGCACTATGATGATCGTAACTCCCATACTTTAACATAGGCTTACAATAGTCGTAGCAGTGAAAAGCAGTGTTAACCCATACTAACTTACAACATAACCAGACAACAGGAGAATTGGAACATTTAAATAATATTAAACTAGAAACATTAAAAACTCTTCACAAAACACTTCAAAGAGGCCAATCTTCAGCCAGTGATTTGCTTAAAAAGAAATACAATTTGATTATCAGGCCCATATGCACAGTTGTTTTTTTGGCTGATGTATAGATGCGGTAGAGATTCTATGGTGTTATCATGGTCATAATGTTCAGTGATCTATCGGTTGTCAGTACTCTTTGTGGATAGACTGGAACGAGCCCGACGATGACCTTCAACCAATAAATGCTGTGCATCTTTTCCTTTATCACTTGAGCTAGCATCACCTCCAGCGCTGAACACACCAGTCAATGATCCAGTTGATTTGCTGCGTGTTTATCAGTGGACTATGTCATCTCTTGCTGATAAAGCTGGTGTAGATGATCATTCTAAACTTACTAATACAAGCCTCAGGCTACATGGCAGTTGCTAACTCATTGTTTAATGTTGCACTTAGGCATAGAATTTTACCTTCAAGACACCAAGTCTTGATTAAATAATAGCAGAAAATAAAATTATGAGATGTCTCTACACTAAAACAATTTGTTCTGCAGAATTCTGCAGATTTTAAAGTTTGTGGGTTGTTTCTGTGAATTGATTACTACTACCCCACATTCCCAGCTATTCACGAGAAATATTTTAAGGCATTGTCACCCATGAATCAAATCTTCATGCCTTTAAGGGGCACACGGGTGGCCCAGTCGTCTAAATTGCTGCGATTTGCTGTGCAGAGTTGTGTCCCTTGGGCACGCCAGAAACCTATGATTGTGGGTTCGAGTCCCTGTTCACTCTGAGTATGTTTCTAGGTTTGTCAGCACCATACCCGTGCTCGTGGCTGTTACCGAAGTGGTAAATGTCTGAGACCAGCATCACTTTGGGCTTTCCTCCCACATTAAGCTGACACGCCGCTATATAACTGGAATAATGTTAAAAGCGGCGTTAAACCTAACTCACTCACTCATGCCTTCAAGATTGTGATTTAACAGTATTTTGTCCTACAACTTCTAATAGAATATTTTGATGAAAATTAATTGAAGATTGGTGAATTGGAAAAAGTCTTTATGAATGCACCTCCTCTTCACAAACTCCAACCTTTTAAATGGAGTACTTCAAATACTTCATTATTCCTATTGATGGTAATCATGATAGTTTTCAACATATGATTCATTTTGTCATTAACAGGCCTGCATATTTATAATATTCAGCTATTAAATAAGAACCAAACGAAATGTCACTGACGTCAGGGAGTATGCTGTTCCCTTGGAGATTACTTGTAATATTGCAACCATTAATTTACAAATAAAGCTCTTGTCTCACTCGTGAATATATTCTGCATTCCAGCAGAGAAGTTATTCCCTCCAGGTTCCCCAAGGAACAGGCAGTGATGTCTGTTATGAATCAAATTTGTTTTCCTTGAGTTGCCGGCCATCTAAGTTCAGCTTGCAGTGTTATAACCTGAAATTTCAAATTATCAATGGGAGTAAAAGGTATATTTCAGAAAAGGCCGTGAAGTCTGGGATTGGTTGGTGGGCAGCTGCTACTTAAAAACACTGGCTCCGAGGATACCTTTGACATGGAGCAAATTAAACTAACTTTGGTGTTCAGGTGGTCTTTGTGTGTGTGAAGTCTTTTCCTCCATTTGAAATCCCCCAGCGAACTTGGCTAATGGTTTTGTTTGTGAGTTGTTTTTGTGACGTTTGAGTGAGAAGGAATGACACAAGAGAGACGATATTGTTGACTGTGACTGTTGAACGTACCTAGTTCAGTTTTCCTCTCACTGTGTTTGTGCATGATGTCATGTGGAGCAGATATGCAGATGATTTTATTGTGGGTGAAAGTTTTAGATTGGGAGTTACATTCAACTAAATTGCATTAAATTATAGGACTTGAGGCTTAAAGAGAGCCATGGTGTTATCAAACTGAACAAAATATGCTTTATTACTTGAAAGAAATTAAATTGTGGTGAATCAAAAATGCATCATGAGACAGTTTTGGATTTTGTCCAAATCTGAGGTGACACTGACGTAAAGCAATCCTCCGTCCATTAGGAATTGTGAAGGATTTATCTAATTACCCAAATGTGGAATGTGATTAGTAATGATGTGGACATCTTAGGAAGATGGATCTGTGCAGTAAGTAAATAAGTGAGGCAAGATCTGCTGTACGATGCTCTATCCTTCATGAAATGATGCTTATAGGAATTTGAAGGAAAATTATTGGACTTTGAAGACTTTCTGTCAAATATTTACCAAATTTAGTGTTTAATGAATACACTACTCTGTTTTGCAAATATGACATTCTCTCATTTTATGACTGGTAAAGTGGATGTTGTTACAGCAGGTTGGATCCAGGATATTGGCTGGTTTCTGTTCTGATTGAAGGAATGATTGAAGTCAGATCATCAACTTTATCATTGTAACGGAGTCATTTCTATTGTCGTTTGTTTCCTAGAAATTAGTACAAGTAGACTTGTTGAATTCTATGAAAATATATCTTTTTTTTGTGTGTTGAAAACAAGTCAGAACTGTAGAAACAAATTTTGACCAAAAAAAACAACACTTTCATTCTGTAATGAAATACTAGTGTGGTCACTGGGTTTGTTCTGAACCTGTGTTAGAGGGTGATATTGTAGAGAGCCCTTACAAGAGGGTTTCTGGTAATGTACAACATAAACAGGCTGATTACAGTGTGGTCACTGGGTTTGTTCCCAACCTGTGTTAGAGGGTGATGTTCTAGAGAGCCCTTACAAGAGGGTTTCTGGTAATGTCCAACATAAACAGGCTGATTACAGTGTGGTCACTGGGTTTGTTCCCAACCTGTGTTAGAGGGTGATGTTCTAGAGAGCCCTTACAAGAGGGTTTCTGGTAATGTCCAACATAAACAGGCTGATTACAGTGTGGTCACTGGGTTTGTTCCCAACCTGTGTTAGAGGGTGATGTTCTAGAGAGCCCTTACAAGAGGGTTTCTGGTAATGTCCAACATAAACAGGCTGATTACAGTGTGGTCACTGGGTTTGTTCCCAACCTGTGTTAGAGGGTGATGTTCTAGAGAGGGTTTCTGGTAATGTCCAACATAAACAGGCTGATTACAGTGTGGTCACTGGGTTTGTTCCCAACCTGTGTTAGAGGGTGATGTTCTAGAGAGCCCTTACAAGAGGGTTTCTGGTAATGTCCAACATAAACAGGCTGATTACAGTGTGGTCACTGGGTTTGTTCCCAACCTGTGTTAGAGGGTGATGTTCTAGAGAGCCCTTACAAGAGGGTTTCTGGTAATGTCCAACATAAACAGGCTGATTACAGTGTGGTCACTGGGTTTGTTCCCAACCTGTGTTAGAGGATGATGTTCTAGAGAGCCCTTACAAGAGGGTTTCTGGTAATGTCCAACATAAACAGGCTGATTACAGTGTGGTCACTGGGTTTGTTCCCAACCTGTGTTAGAGGGTGATGTTCTAGAGAGCCCTTACAAGAGGGTTTCTGGTAATGTCCAACATAAACAGGCTGATTACAGTGTGGTCACTGGGTTTGTTCCGGTGTAACTGTATATCCAGTACCATGTATCTGTGGCGTGTGCTTCAACAACCAGCTTGCCCTCTATCAACAGTACAGGTATAGGAGCCAAATGTGGTGGGACTGAGTGACACCAGCAGGCCATTGTTGTATGATGACTGCCTGACATCTGTCTATCAACCTCAACATCCGATCATGTACCTTCTGAAACATGGCTCCATGCTGCTTGTCAACTCAGCCAGCGCTTTTACCCAGTTGGGTCAGGGTTCAAGGTTTCCTAAACAATATGTTCCTATTTACATAAGTTTTAGCTCTTGTAATAAATGATTTTGGGTTGCAAGTGATTTATTTGTTGTTCTGGAAGTTCAAGCCTTGTTCTGGCCACGACCTGGAAGCTGCACTCATTGTGTGGAAGAGGTCAACTTTAACAACACTGCTAACGGACAGCTTAAATGTTTCAAAATATAACTGACGGAAGTAGTATTTTTATTTATATATAATTTGTAACTTAAGTTTTCTGCTCTCACAAGCAGGTTCCCTGCCAGTGATTTGTGGGGCCATTCATGGATACAATGTGTCTGACGGAAGAAACACAACAGCCTTTGTGTGTTGTGTAAGTTTAAATGCTATGTGCATTGTAGTGAACATGTCAATCGCTGACCTGTCACCAAGCGACTTTTTGTTGTTGATGTTAAACAGTTTGACTGAATGTGACAGTATAATTAGTCTGCAATATTATACTTTGGCCTATATTTATATTGCTCCAGCAGTTTGTGTCGACATACAAAAAAGACACATTGTTGCAAATATTACCATTTCAGACCTTGATTTTTTTTCCAAACTTAGTTTAAACAGGGATATTCTTAAAAAAGTCTTAGTAATGATACGCATGGCTAAGAAATAGGATAAACATTATTGATCTTATATTGTGAGTATGAAAACAATAAAAGCATCAGGTTGGTAGAATGCTGAGAAAAATAATATTCATGTCACAATGTCTTTTGCCTATTTGAGATTGAGAAACAAAAATGAAGATATTTATCAAGAGTTACATAGCCCTTTATTGTCTTTGGTTTGAATCTTCTCTCCTCCCCACCCCCCAAAAATATATCCATCCTGTATTTCTGATCTATTCTGACATGTATACATCGTAGAATGAAAGAACCCATTGACTATAATATTGAGAGGCAATTCATTTGCAGCCATTAGGAAAATCCTGTGCCTCGCTACACACACTGTTTGGAACAGTAAGGAACTAGAGACACATACCAACATAAGCATCTTTGTTATTAATGAAATGAAGAATAATGGACGCTCCATTAAAGAGGAAACTGATAATACTGTAAATGCTTGTTAATCTTTGCAAGATTCAAGGAGCGAGCACATTTTGCATAGCAATCCTTCACAACAAAGGAAACACTTAATGGCACGCTCATGTGTTATCGTTGCCGGAATTGCCTCGACTTGAGCTAGGTTTAGCAGCAATTAGAGTATAATCCCTTGCTCTGAGCTACCAAGCTTTCTTAGTGGTTACTGCTAGGCAGCAATTATGACATTCATCGTGTTTGTTTGATTGGACATCCGAGCATCATGTCTGTCCGCTGTGAATGATCATTTCTGAGAGACGGTTAAAGATCATAGCCAGATTTATAATTACATTTTCCTTTGCAAGCTAAGTCTGCAGGCCTTGTGGGACTTGGTGTCTTGTGGTCTTGTGAGCAAACAAATGTTTATTTACCGTCTGGACCATACTGATGCTACTGCTTTTTATTCACATGACCTTCTTAAGGTCTTCAAAATGAAGCAAAATGTTTGAAACATTCTTGAATTTTACTTTCATAATTCCTTCAGGCACATGAAGTTATGATAACAGTAGTCATTATATTTATGAATAAATAAGAAAGAGTTACCTCAACCCAAATTTGTCAAGAATAGAAATACTGTTTGTACTGTGAAAATAATGGGTTTTTTAGAATCTTTGTCAAAAATGGCAATTTTATTTGTTGGTTATGTCCTTGATTTGTTTTGTTATATTTATTTTTACCATGGAAAGGTTGTAAGTTTGGAGCAGGAATATCGCTTTGATCTAATGTTTGTGTTAGCATCGGACATTTTTTTTACGTATTCTATCTTGAATTGTATTCCAGTCAGTGGTTAGAAGACTCTTTAGATTTACCCTAATTTGATTGTATGTGTAGCTGTCTGTAAAATTGAATCAGTGCTGTCTGTTAATTATGACCGTTATCTGGTGTTAGCCCATTAATAAATATTAGAGATGATGTTATGTGCAGATGCACACACTTCTGCATCCTCTTGTCTCAGACAGCGGAAATTGCCTACCCAATCCTGAACAATGCTGTACAAAGCAAGGCCATCAGTAGCAGCAGCAATAACAGGCTGAGTCAATATGGTCATTTTCATCTTTTTCCTATGAATCAGATCTGTCTGTTGTGTCTTCGGATGACAATTACTGCATGATCTCCACGGATCTAACACAACACAGGTACCCCAGTCCACCACAGCATGTTTGCTTACAAAGAAATCCTATCAGGCTGCTGACTGCATGAAGTGCTGTACTTTGTAATCGGTGCAGCTAACAGGTTGTTTAGCATGGGAACACAGACTGTCCCTCTTCTTCTGAGTGTGGGTCGGCTGCAAATCCATTGAGTCCTTACGTTTCTGAAAGAGTAGAGACATGAGGATGAGATTCCATATTTGTGTTTGCAGTCAATGCAACATGAGCACGTGTGAAGGATTTGAACTGTTTATTTTGTAAAAGGATATTTTATACGTTTGGTTGCTGAAGTTTGTCCATGGTAGATACATGAGACAGTATTTTCATTTGGAATATGGACCTAAACCAACAAATAGCAAAACAACATTCAGGAAAGACACCGTTCCTTTGTCCAAGTACATATAAGCATGTAATTATGTCTTGAGGACATAAGAGGCTGAATGGTCTAAAGCCTTACACCTTAGTGTTGTGTCTAGGTAGGCCTTGTACGATTCGGTGTTTGTTTTGCGACTAACAGGATCGGGTGGTCAGGCTCGCTGACTTGGTTATTGCATGTTATCAATCCCACATTGAGAGGATTGATGCTCATGATATCAATCACTGGATTGTCTGGTCCAGACAACCGTCACATAGCTGGAATATTGCTGAGTGCGGCGTTAAACAACAAACCAACCAACCCAGATGGGCCACGATTATGATCATTGATCTGTCAGCACCATAACCATGCTCGTGGGTTTCATCAAAGTGATCAAACAATACAACCGGCAACACTTTTGGCGTTCCTCCTCAAAGAGACCAACAAGCCTGATACAGCATGCTCAGTGTGATGTTGAAACGCTTCTCGCTCTTCTTTTTCACATGTGGGGCGGTCCGGTAGCCTTGTGGTTAAAGCGTTCGCTCATCACGCTGAACATCCGGGTTCGATTCCTGACATGGGTACAATGTGTGAAGCTCATTTCTGGTGCCCCCTGCCGTGATATTGCTGGAATATTGCTATAAGCGGCGTAAAACCATACTCACTCACTCACTCTTCTTTTTGACATGTAGTCATTGAGGGGAATTACTTTTGTCACAAAGGTGCAGTTGAGTGAGCTTTGTTGTTGTATTTGACCAGTGCATGACATGACTCTACACATGTTCCATCTCCTTTCAGAACCCCCGAGCAGTGTCCCAGTGTGGTGTCCCTGCTGTCCGAGAGCTACAACCCTCATGTCCGATTCGGCGCCGCCATGGCTCTTGGCATTGCTTGTGCTGGCACTGGGCTGAAGGTAGGCCACACTCGGAGTTTCTTACACAACAAAACACCTAGACTGACATCTCGTCTCTGAAATGAACATATCGTACAGAAAAAATAGTTCTTAAATTATCTTAATAAAAATCTAATAAAAAAGAGCCCAGAGACTCTCTTCATTTTCAGATACTACAGAAATCTAGACTTGCATGGGCTGTATTTGATATATTTGTATCAGGGTCTGTAAGACAGACTACAAAACACCATCAGAGAGGTAGGGACCATTATGAAATAGATGTTTACCCTTGAGGTTCTGGATATAAAACCATCCTGACAACTTGCCTTAAATAATCTTCTTGAGTTAGACTAAGTGTTGAAGTAATCTACATTGTATTTAGGAATGTATTGGATGGATATATTTACCGATATCTTCAGTCTAACTACAACGAACGTTCCAAACTTCTTTGTTGGCAGTAGGATATACAAGGAATTATTATTGGGGCTTTTAATAGTATTTGTTTCATTGTATTTTTTACATCAGTTGTTCTGTGTCAATAAATAGCAGTGTTTGATGTTTTTTGAGGACTTCCATTGGGTAAATGTATGTTTGTGTAACATGCCTGTGAAACTTACTGGCACAGCGGTAGTGTTACAAAGAAATGTCAGTCCCCCAATGCTAGAGACTGACTTGCTGGTGGGCAACTGTGAAGCAAACAATACTTATACCAAGTCTTTGATATGCAGTCGGAAGACCATGAGTGAGTGAGTGATTGATTATGGTTTTACGCCGCTTTAAGCAATATTCCAGCAATAACACGGCGGGGGACACCAGAAATGGGCTTCACACATTGTACCCATGGCAGGAATCAAACCAGGCGGAAGACCATGGAGAAGTGAAACTTTTCATGGATAACACGACTTCTTTATTATCTGTACCAACATTTCAGAGCTATCTCTGTCCCTTCTTCAGGGGAATGTATGTGTGGGCAAGAAGAAGCCCCTTTTCCATAAACAGTTTCTTGTCTTCCAATACTTCATCGCTGTAAAGAAATCATCAGTATGAATACTGATCAAGTTTTATGTTTAATTTGTTTAAGTTCTCGGAGGATTCACACAGAAAGAAGGAAAATACATTCTCCCTTCTTTCTTCTTTCTCTCTCCCCCCAGACTCACCGTAGCCTGGGAAAAAGCCCTTTTACTTATTTGAAGATCGAGTTCACCCAGTCTCTGTTTTGTTAATGTTACGCTGCTTGACAGTATTGACAGCAGCTGGGTAGTATGTTAATTCAAATGTATCACCAATATTGCATCGTGGATGGAATTTGGTTGCTTGCAGAGATTCGTATTTCCCAGTTTGGATACAAGTAAGGCAAAAGTTGATAATGGATACAGTCCCTGAGTTCACTGAAGTTCACACAAGTTCACTGAGACAGGCTGTGTTACTCCTCTTTCAGGGGACTCCAAGAATGCTTGTAGCAGGCTTTATGGTTGTGGAGTTGACAAGGAGTTTGGACCAGTTTTGTAGAACATCTTCGTGTCTTGTAAGCTGGGCACCCCACAGTTCAGAGTGATCCATTGCTATGGGCTCCATCTGTGTTCTGTACTGTCGTAGTAAGGAAGACACCAAGGAGAGTGAATCTGTTATCACACTGGCTTTGATCTGAACCAGCCTCTCATTGCTTTACTTCCAGGATGCGTTATTGTTTGTACAAATGACCCATTCCTGTGAAAAGTGATTCCGAGATAGTTATATGATTCCCATATTTCAAAAGGCATGTTATTTAAATGGAATTTGGAGTTTTGATCCTTAGCTTGGCTCCCTAAGATAACAAGTTTTGTTTTTGATTGATTTAAATTCAGCTTCCCGTCTTCTTTAGACTGTCATAATCCATTGAGGCTGTTTTGTAACAGAGATTTCACCTCTAAGTGGTCAAAATATTTTGTTGCTGACGGAATGCTGTTAAAAGAGGCGGAAATAAAAGTAGATCTTCAGCATGACAAGTGAACATTTTACCCATTAGGCTACCCCCCCCCCCCACCCCCCCACCCCCCTTCATTATATGCTTTTTTGCTTGATTAAGTAAAAAATATGTGAAACTACATAGTGGCTTTCAAAAGGAAAACATAAGAGGCGACTGACTGACTTGGTTGATGCATGTCATCTATCCCAATTGTGTGCATCGATGCTCATGATGTGAATCACTGGATTGTCTGGTCCAGACTAGATTATTCACAGACCGCTGCCATATAGCTGGAATATTGCTGAGAGCAGCGTTTAACAACAAATAGACAAAAAATCAAATATAAAAAAGGAAATCCTCTGCCATGTCTGTTTCCCAAGTTTTAATGAGTGAGTGTAAGAGAGGTATTGCCCCACATGCAGATAGTGGTACCAAGAATGGAGGGCTGGAGCACACTAACCCCAAATGTTAACAGACAGTTAGTAGCCAAACAATCATAGTTTATAATATCTGTAAGTCTGCTGTCCTGGATACCCTTATCTCTGGCTGCTTTCCATTTTTTCTATGTGGAAGTGAACTTTCCACCTCTCTGTTTCAAGGCATTTCAGGAATCCCTTGCATGGGCTGTTTCTGCTCCTTGCTGCTGGAGGAGTTTTATCTTTTACCTTGTTGGAAGCGCTCCGTGTAACACATTACACAAGCAGGCTGAATGAAACCAGGCGTATTAGTGCCAGCACAGGTTATCCTGTATCTATAAGGATGTCACAGAACAAATATTGCTTGGGAGGCAGCTGGGCCTGCCTAGCAGGAGCATGCTTTTTTGACATGCCATTAAATCTACCTGTGTTTTAGTAGTTGTATTTTGGTTATTTTATTGATAACATGTAGGAGGTGATTATGCTGATAGAACACTTACTGGTTTCCAAGTGTCTGTTTGGTTACTGTATGATGTTTAGCATCTCAGGAATTGCCAAATATTTACTAATTCTGTTTACCTGTACTGTAATTAGGGATGAAAACTATTTGTCACTTTTACGAGATTCAGTGGGCAATATTTTCTCTGAACAGTGGTACATGATTTCCTAGTTTGCTTTGATTTTTTTGTTATCCCCCATTAGGGAGTTTGTGGAACTGATTAGACAGTGGATGAACCCTCAGTGGGACATCTCAGGCAGTGTTTGGTAAAAACAATTCTGGGTCAGTGTGGAGGTCTTTGAAAGTGAAGGCATCAGTGGCAGGTCTATCCACTGCTGCAGGGAGAGATCGGAGCACATGCACAGCGGTAGTTGTACCATTATCTGTCACTATGGACGGAGATGGCGGCACAGTCACTTTGTACTGGGATGACTATGTCTGTGTATCAGGACTGTGGTTCAGGACTATTATGGCAGTAGTTGTTGGGCACAGCGGTAGTTGTACCATTATCTGTGACTATGGATGGAGATGATGGCACTGTCACTTTGTACTGGGATGACTATGTCTGTGTATCAGGACTGTGGTTCAGGACTATTATGGCAGTACATGTAGTTGTTGGGCACAGTGGTAGTTGACCATTATCTGTGACTATGGATGGAGATGATGGCACTGTCACTTTGTACTGGGATGACGATGTCTGTGTATCAGGACTGTGGTTCAGGAATATTATGGCAGTAGTTGTTGGGCACAGCGGTAGTTGTACCATTATCTGTGACTATGGACGGAGATGATGGCACTGTCACTTTGTACTGGGATGACGATGTCTGTGTATCAGGACTGTGGTTCAGGACTATTATGGCAGTAGTTGTTTGGCACAGTGGTAGTTGACCATTATCTGTGACTATGGATGGAGATGATGGCACTGTCACTTTGTACTGGGATGACTATGTCAGTGTATCAGGACTGTGGTTCAGGACTATTATGGCAGTACATGTAGTTGTTGGGCACAGTGGTAGTTGTACCATTATCTGTGACTATGGACGGAGATGACGGCACTGTTACTTTGTACTGGGATGACTATGTCTGTGTATCAGGACTGTGGTTCAGGACTATTATGGCAGTAGTTGTTGGGCACAGTGGTAGTTGTACCATTATCTGTGACTATGGACGGAGATGACGGCACTGTCACTTTGTACTGGGATGACTATGTCAGTGTATCAGGACTGTGGTTCAGGAATATTATGGCAGTAGTTGTTGGGCACAGTGGTAGTTGTACCATTATCTGTGACTATGGACGGAGATGACGGCACTGTCACTTTGTACTGGGATGACTATGTCAGTGTATCAGGACTGTGGTTCAGGACTATTATGGCAGTAGTTGTTGGGCACAGTTGCCATTCATCAGTGAGCAGCTCAGGTGGTAGGCATCATTATCAAGTGTAAGAATCTCCCTGTCACAGTCTTCTTCAGAGCCTATAATATTTCAGCTGGGATTAGTCCCTAGCAGACAATTAACATGTGCATGCAGAACATTTCATTCAGAAATGCTGCCAATGCTTATGGAATGACGGCTCAGGATTGGGAAGATATGGGTCTCTTTGTCAGGGTTCTTACACGTTTACCTTCCTGAAAAATCTGTAGGGCTACTTGTCTCTCTCTTAGTCAAATCATTCATTTTGGATTTTTGAATTTTAACTGAAAAATTGTATAAATTTAAAAAGTTGAAATTATGACAAAGCTAGAGAGTCCCATTGACATCAGGGTGCTGTACAATAGCAATAACATTAGGGCACTTTACAAAGCCATTGACAGTACAAAGCTATACAGGACCATGAACAGTGTGGTGAGACGACCTAATGATGGATGTAACACAAATAACCAAGCCATCTGAACAAGCTCACATTCTCACTGTCCTTGCTGATGATCTTATCCAATTCATATACACAAACTGGATGCTATGTTCAGTTGACTTTAACTGTACAGTGCCTGGCATTATGTGTGGTACCATTCTTGCCCACTTGTTGTCTCTCATCTCAGTTGAGTCCGGGTAATTGCCTTTCTTCTTGTGTTAACACTGCTCTCTGACCTTCTGCTGTGTTCTGAAACACAAGAAATACTAATTAAACACCCCCATGTAAACTTTACATATCTCACACCAGCTACTGTGACAATGAGTGAAAATCTATCTTTCACAAATATTGATGCATCTTCGTCTGGGGCAGTTTGACTCTTGCACTGTCCATCTCTCGGACAGGTGTTGATGATAGGATGGGTGGTCACCCCTCAGCGGTGCTCGATATGGAGCAAGGATGACAACTTGTTAGATTCATGTTGTAGAATGTACAGGGTTCGTGGAGTGCCGTGATGGGGCAGGATGCTGTTGTCAGATTATCAAACATATTCACCAGTTCCTTGTCTGTGTCTCATCACAGTTCTGTCTAACTGCTTTCAAAAACCAAAGGAAATGTTTGTGAACAAACAGGCAATTTAGATTGGAAATTGTGTTTGAGGTGATGAAATGATGTCATGAAATGTTCCATGTTTGATGTTGCTGACAAAGTGAATCTCCTGGAGTAAGAGGCTCTTTTGGACTGAACAAATGGAGGAGATGGAATTGGGAAATGTTTTTTTCTCTCTTATTTTGGGGGAGAGCTCGTTTACACATTAAACCCTAGTTATTCCTCTCTGTGTATTCTCTGCACAAAGGCGAAGCTATGAAGCAGTTTGTTTTCTTTCAGTGACCATCATAATGGGTAGTGTGGATTAATCTGGTATAGATTGTGTCTACGGGGATATCAATAGACCTTTACTTCCAGGCCTCCGAAAAAAGCCAGGAATCCTACAAGTGTCTTATGTAATCGGTGCCGATATTCTCCATGATAAAATGTGTCTGGAAGGGAAGCTGCCATTGAAACACTGCCAAGATTGCCAAACTCAGCATTGACATTAAATTGTATTTGACACGGTAGAGATTGGTCAAGAATGTGGGTGCAGATAGTGGTGCTACTTGTTGATAATGGGTCCCTGTGGATGAGCTGACAAACTTGTCCTGTAGGAGTGGAATTATTGAAACGGAGTTGACTCAACTAATCAATACGTGGCCTCTCTGTCATTGGAGCAAGGTGATAAGCAATAGGGTGGAAGAGTATAGATCTAGCTATTCCCCCTACTGCTAATGGATATTTTCTTTAAAGAATGCTCCTTACGAAACGGCTAATGATACTGTCCTTGTCCAGTGTGTATACAGTTAGATAGGCCGTGAAAGTTGGTTAATTCAGAAAGTTAGATTTCCTTCAAAATCACACCATTTAAAAAGTTTTGTACAAATCACTGAAATGAGACATCATTGACAATTTGATTATAGGTAGCTTGTAAGTGTATCCAACAGTGACTGAGGGAAGAGTCAGAAATATTCCAGCTATTTCACACCAGTCTGGGCCAGACAAACCAGTGGTTGATAGCATGAGCACTGATCCAGAGTGCCAGGGCACATTGACACAAGCAGCCAGGTCACACACTGTAAATACTTATGCTGTTCAATATTCCTGTTCTGATTCTTGTAAACCAGAATGTTAAAAAAACCCACTCGTGACTAAATCACTAAATCACTGCCACAGAGTAATTTGAAAGTAGGTTTGTGATAACAGTAACAAGATGCTTAAATTTCACATTACTAAAATACAACTAGAAGAAAAGCAAAGTCAATGTTTCTCAAGTCTGAGCCAGATTGGTTGCAAATTACAGGATGTTAGGTCATATGGTACCCAAATATTTAGCTGTGCACATTTCCTATCTGTTTCACCCGAGTGTTTTGTAATAGTGTGTATCAGACAAACACTTTCACCCATGTGTTATACTCCAGATAAACGTATTAGCTCCTAGCTGTGACTCTCCAGATCCTACAGGTGGCCTACATTAACTTATCATTAGGCAAATGCTTCACCCAAATAGTCCTCTGCATATGTGTGGTACTTCACATGGTAGAATGGTGGTGAGGTGCTGGAGCAGCTCTGATTACTGGTGATAATAGCTGTATCACTAGCTGATAGTACAGTGATGTAACGTGGCAATGAGGCCTTCTGTGTGAAATGTTGTATAATGTTTACGTGGGATGGTTGGTCTCATATCTGGTGCTGCTTGATACGGTGTGATTGTGAATTAAGAAGTGTCAGATGTAAGGTCCAGTAGTCATATCTTTGTTCAAATAGATGAACAGTTTATGAATGTTTGAAACATTTTGTTGGTTTTGAAGTTTGGATTAATATTCATGGCTGTGCAATCAGAAGTGTCCTGTTTGCTGCCATAACTGATCAGTGCTTCATATTCTATCATCATTTCTCAATTCAATATTATTTTAAGATTTGCACATAAATTGAAATGCTGCTGCATGAATATTATTTTTGGTGAAGGGTAAATGTCCATTTGAAGACCTCACCTCCTCGTAGATGTTGAAATGTAAATCCTGCTCCTACATCATACAATAACATATGATGAAAAATAACGTTCACATGAAAAACAAGTTTAAAATTGGATGCAGTATTTCTGTCTGATATTCTGTCTTTTCATTAAGATTTGACCTTTTAGGCCTGAGATGAAGACCACTGCCTGAGAATCGTTGTATGTAGATCATTACAGAAGATATTAATATCATTTGTATTTCTCATACACTTCTAAGAATTAAGCATTTGACCCATTTCCTTTGAATTGATCAATTTCTGAGCAGACTTTATTATTGAGCCAAAGTATGAAAAGAGACAATTCAATTTTCAGAGAGACTGACTCTGGCATAGACTCCTATTGAACATGGAGGAAAGTTTAGGGTGTGACTTTCAGCCTGGCTCTTATATTTGTGAGGGAATGTAATCAAGTTATATGACTGAGCAGCCAGAGACATATATAAGACAGAATATTCGTCCTGAAAAGGGGATTACAAACTCGACATTCTGCTCTTCTCAAGGAACAGAGGTTTTTCTGCCTGCTCTATTTGATAAGGATATGAAAAGAAATTTTATTCTTTGGCTCCAGGGGAAGTTTTTGAAAGTTGAAAATGTAAAATGTTTGCTTTTGAGGTCAGTATCAAATAATTTTATGTTATACAGTCATCCCCCGGCGATAACGCCCTTCGCGATATCGCAGATTCAGCTGCCTGGGAGTAGTCACTGGCTCCCATAAATTTCATGCTTTTCCCCATCTGAATACAAGTATTTGGTGAGAGTACAGCGATGACCTAATAAAATAAATGTCCAAACAACCATGAACACCTCGTTTGTTGTATTTGTTAAAAACACATGACGTAGGTTCTCCATATCTAGACCTAATTAGGATCCGACTTCCAACTTCATCAATATAACTTCAATTGTTAAACAAACATTTACCTTGTTAGCAAGTTTCATACGTGTGTGTGTGTGTGTGTGTGTGTGTGTGTGTGTGTGTGTGCGTTTGTGTGTCTCTGTGTGTGTGTGTGTGTGTTTAGGCATTATATGGTGTATATCTTACCATATTTACATTCAAGGGGTCCCAATAGTCAAGATAGTTAACAATAACAGGATATCTAAACTTGTACAAAAGATCGATCTTACTGGAGGGAAAAAAAACCCAAATAAAATCATACATGTATTTATATTTTTCTCACAATTTTTCACAATTTTTCAGCTGTAACCATGCACATGTATGCACATACGTCCTGAAGTGTGCATACACATGCAGTACGTGGAGTGTCCTCATTAGTTTCACTATCACCCGACCTACATTCCATAATTGGAATAACGCGGGGGGTCGTCCATGGACCCCGAGACCTGCGTTATCGCGGGGGATGACTGTATATGTATTTTATGAAAACAAAACCAATGTAGATACATATATATATAGACGGAGACAAAACTCTTACCATGTTCATAACAAATCTTGGCCAAAAACAGAGTCGATTGTACGATCCAGACAATATCATTAGCATGTGTTTATCAATCACATTTAAATAGTGATGATACCAGGTGTGTACAAGAAGGGGAGCGTATCCTGACCCACCGGTGGCACCCGTCACTTTGACGTGCAAAGGCAAGTCTGCTGTTCACCAGAAACAACAGAGGCGCATATAGTACAGGTCACAATAGGTAATTGAATTGGACACCATTCTTGTCACTGATGCATCATATTTGGAAATGTCCTCCACTTGTCTATCATCATTTTTTTTAAAGCTTTGCTGAGGCCTTGAATGTTGTAGCCTTGATCAAACGGCTTCTGAGCAAGAGTCTTATGGCGCTCTTTGAAATCTTGGTAGAAAGAGCATGCTACGGGAATATTGCTCGACATGGATGGAAAGTTGACTACTGACATGCCAGCTCCAGCCAGCTCTATTCCACAATCAGCATCAGGACAATTATTTGTTATAGTTTTCGAGGAGAGAAATGTATTGTGAAATAAGAGATTTTCGCTAGACCGTTAGTGTACGTGACCTACTCTACTTGTAGTTCCAGGAGCCTGGTGCCCCAGTTGTCTGGTGTCCCTGCTTATCAGCGACAGTATCTGCACGGCACATGACTCTTCCCCTCATGTCCCTGTGTTGATGGCTTCCCTCCATGCGTCATTACCTGCATTAAACTTGCTGCTGTTCTGCATATTACCACTCTGCCTTATCTGTGTATCAGACAGGCAGGGGAATTCCTCCTCCCCTCACAGTGGCCTAGCTCTCCTACTGTCCACAAGGAGTCTGATGGAGATGCTCAGGTGCTGCCCTCTGCCACGCGTGTGGGTTGGATCACAATAGATTGTCTTACCTGTCTGTAGGATTATGGAGAAGATGGGTCACACGAATTCAGAAACTCCGTCTGTATGCTACAGTTATTATACCACCGACCTAACAGGGCAGGGATGTATAGTTTTTCAAAGAAATTCTGTCCGTCCTTTTTAGGGACATTTTTTTATGTGTGACCTCTAATTTGAAAACACCTGCATAGATTCTTTTTAAAATTGGTTGACACTTTCTATACCAATAGGAGGGATGCAGTGCAAAGTTTAATTTCGATAAGTGGATTTTCTGAGAAAAGATTTTTTTGTCATGTTTTGAACTTGGAAATATGTTGGGAGTCCTTGTTGAACATCTATTTTATCTCAAACATTGAATGTTTTTCTTCTGTTGGTAGGGTTGTGGGGTGGCCTAGTGGTTCACATGTTTCCTTGTCACACCAAAGACCTGAGTTCAATTCCCTGTGTGAAGCTCAATGTTGTCCCTTGCAGTGGTATTGCTGGGATATAGTGAAATGGGGTGTAAATCTATACCGACTGATTACATGTTGGTAACTACCAACACATACCCCTCTAAAAGAACCTGCGACTTCAGGATACCAATTAGCACTCATTTGTGCCTTTCAGAATTTCGTAACTCCCGGATTTAACAAGTACAAGAAAGGTGTGCTTTTGTTCCAGTTAAGCTGGTGTCATAACACTAGATAGATCCCCAGCAATAGATCCCATGCAATCTATGCTCAGTCATAAAAAGCAACCTAATGGTTTGGTTGGACAGGCTCACTGACTTGTTAGATGCATGTGTACCAGACGGCATGTTCCTGATATCAATCACTGGATCGTCTGGACCTGACTCAGTTACCTACAGGCCACCATGATATAGCGGGAATAGTGCTGAGTGTGTTGTCAAACAACAAACAAACAAATCTTTGACAAGTTTTGAATAAATTAGTAAATTAGGTATATACTCATAACAGAGAGCCATCTGATCTCTGAACTTGTGGTCTTCAACATAGATTTTGTCAGTTACATTTGTGTGTGTTTGACTGTTCTGTGTAATCTGAATTAGTTGGTTATTTAAGTTATGTTGATTAGAAGTGTATGGCAGACTATGAAACCCAAGTCCTGATGAATATTTACAAATACTGATTGTAGGTTGTTTAAGACCTTTATGCATAATCTATCTTGCCAGTCTGTCAAAAGGCGATAACACAAAGAAACAAAGTACACTTTCACTCTTTCTCTCTCCTTGAGAACTTTGCTGAGAGAAAATTCCTTCCACGAAAGTGACAAGAGGTTACATTAAACTGACGTGTGAAGGGAAAATTAGCTTCAGCTACCTGTGGTGGGAGACAAGTGGGTTAGGTCTGACATGTACACGATAATATCAGCGACTGACGTCAGCCCGGCTGTGATAGGGACTGACAGGACTCGCCCAGGTAGAATAGGTGGAATCTCAGAATAGACCAGCCACATCTGATGCTTTACGGACAACTATGTGATAACAGTGGTTTGCTACTTTTTTATGAATGTGTAGCTGGTTTCTCAAGTACACAAGATGAAATCAGATATAGCAGCACAGTGTATCAGAGAGAAACTAGTCCAAGCTTGTGCTTGTTTTCTGTGCTTTGATACAAGGATGTTCTGTACACCTCAGCCTTGAGATGTTTCTAGGTGTTGAACTGGACGGGTCATTGAGTAGCCTGCTGTTGACTCTTAATGTGGTGGTCATGTGATGTCTGATTGAACGTTTCCTTTTTACCACCACAAGTGAAAAAGTTTCTGTTATGAATATTCATGCATATAAATGAGGTCATCAATACAATTGATGAAGCAACTGAAAATGACATTTGACACAATATTTCCATGGTGTGAAAATGATGAACATACACACATCCTGCTTGAAATCTCTTAAACCATGAACTCACGAAACATTAATGGTCATAGTATCGGCATGAGTCTTCAGCAGGTGAAGAGACAGGAAGAATAAAAGCCGACAATCAGCTTCCCCATGAAGAAGTGCAGTTCCTCAAGTATGAATACATTTTAGACTTATCAGGAACCAGATAGATTTCTTTCAGTAGGGCATCAAAGGATGTTGTTTTTTGTTGCCCACCTTGTGTTTGGAAGCTAGGAGCTGCTGGTTTTGGGAAGGATTGGATGGCATTACTGTGGCAACAGGTGTCCGTCCCTGGTGTGCTGCATCGTATTATGTACATCAACACAGGACGACATGAAGCAGCAGGTGAAACGGTGGAACACATCACGTGTTGAGGTCTTTAAAGACACTGGTGATGGAAACACTCTGTCATCAGAGCCTCTGATGATGTGCGATGATGTCCAGATTACCAACATGTTGTGTAAGGATATGTCAGCGTGCTTTATTGACGGAAATTTTCTCCCTGATGCAATAAGTGATGGTTCGTTAGAATGAGGGTTTGTGCTCAGCAGGCAGTACTTGTTCTCACGTTAACTTAATGTCTTGTCTGATGCCTGTTTTTCTGAAACTTTGAACCTGATATTTCTGATTGCCCATTTGTTTTCTAGTCTTGATTGGAAAATCAATGCAGTTGGTTCTTTTGACAGTCGTTAGAGCATCAGAAGCTTGTGTGATGTTCCCTGTTTGAGTATTGAATCACTGATCTTCATCATTTCACTGACAATGATAGATATATCCATCAATAGGATTCCCAATTGTCAGGGTTGGACACGATTAGACAAATCTAGTGAAATGCTGTAGGAACTGATAATTTTATCTCAAATTTTGGATTTGTTTGATTTAGTTAATGGTGTCTCAGTTGTCATGGATACAAACTCTGAAGACTGGTTCAGAAGGTGATTGAAAGGGGATCTGTTGACCACAATGTCTGCTCCATCGAGTTCATTACTGTGTATAGGCCTGTTTCCTGATTTAAGGTAGTGCACACTGGTTCTAACTTGGATACCTCCGTAAACACAAGAAGTATTGATGTCAATCCTTAATTAGTTTCATTACATATGCCAATTTGTTGTGTATTGTATGGATGTGAAAATATAAATATGTGCTGTTAGAAATTTAGGTGGTCCTTTTGTCCTTGAGGTCTCTACTATATTTATAAATCTAGGCACCCTAAAACCGGATATATAAACATTAGTACTAGGACCCCTTGACGTCCATTCTTATTTTCCAACTTAATATAACCAAATGTATCTCAGGTTTAATAGATTCATTTGACAGTGTATCAGTTAAGCTTGACTGGAAGTCGACCAACAGGAATATATATTCTATCACTTTCCCAGCTCAAAATGAAATAGATAAACTCCTGAAAACTAAACTACCTCTACTTGCAGGATGAATACCTTTAACATTGGGCAGATTGGTTCAGACAAATGGCTAATATAGTCCCTGGACAAGTAGACTGCATGCAATGGGTGAACATCCGTTGTCCAAAAGCCGTCACATTTCTGGCTTCCAGATGATCACTCAAACAATATTGTCCTAAGTGGGTTTGCAGTCAGTCCTCCACAAATACCGATCAGGTTTGGTGGCCAGTCAAATTGATCAGTATTAGGTCAGCAGTGTCACATAACCAGGCGAAAACTGATGTGAGACTGGTTTCCGGACGATAACTTTGACAAATATTGATGGATTCCAACCCAAATCAATTGGTATAGACATGTCATATGTAACCACAGGTCACGTTTGATTGCTTGCCAAATGAGGCATGTTTAGGTGGTCAAAGATGAATCTCAAGACCTTGGCTCAAATAACAGGGACAGGTTTCTGGGCAGCATCATGGGATAGTGGATTTGAAAAACCCAAGTTGGTGATGTATAGGTACAGGTCACAAGTCACTCCTTTGACTTGAAACCAATGAAACTGCTGTGAACCTGAATTAAATATTGGTGTATTTGTTCCCAATTCAGCTCTTAGCTATGGCGTATGTAAATACTACGTAAAAGCCTAATATGTCCGGGGGGGAATGGGTACATGACGGCAGCTACATCGCAGAGGATGTCAACTTCTTGAGCTTGTTTGGGACTTCCTAGCACGTAACATTCTGATGAATCTACTCTCAAACTTTTTTGGATATTTTTCCGTAACAAGCTCCCTGGAACTAGCAGTTAAGATGTTCTGTAACGTCATGTTTACAGATATGTTTTCTTTCCTTTAAAGAAAAATACAAACAAACAAACATAAAGGAAACGACATAATCAGTGGCAAACATCAGCCTTCTTTGACAGGGAAAACATTTCCACACGACTACAGGAATCCCGTGCCTTGATACAGTATTGAGATGAGACACAAACAAGGATATTAAACCTGCTATGCCTTGTTGTGACGGGCAAAACATTTCCACACGACTACAGGAATCCCGTGCCTTGATACAGTATTGAGATGAGACACAAACAAGGATATTAAACCTGCTATGCCTTGTTGTGACGGGCAAAACATTTCCACACGACTACAGGGATCCCGTGCCTTGATACAGTATTGAGATGAGACACAAACAAGGATATTAAACCTGCTATGCCTTGTTGTGACAGGGAAAACATTTCCACACGACTACAGGAATCCCGTGCCTTGATACAGTATTGAGATGAGACACAAACAAGGATATTAAACCTGCTATGCCTTGTTGTGACGGGCAAAACATTTCCACACGACTACAGGAATCCCGTGCCTTGATACAGTATTGAGATGAGACACAAACAAGGATATTAAACCTGCTATGCCTTGTTGTGACAGGCAAAACATTTCCACACGACTACAGGAATCCCGTGCCTTGATACAGTATTGAGATGAGACACAAACAAGGATATTAAACCTGCTATGCCTTGTTGTGACAGGCAAAACATTTCCACACGACTACAGGAATCCCGTGCCTTGATACAGTATTGAGATGAGACACAAACAAGGATATTAAACCTGCTATGCCTTGTTGTCACAGGCAAAACATTTCCACACGACTACAGGAATCCCGTGCCTTGATACAGTATTGAGATGAGACACAAACAAGGATATTAAACCTGCTATGCCTTGTTGTGACGGGCAAAACATTTCCACACGACTACAGGGATCCCGTGCCTTGATACAGTATTGAGATGAGACACAAACAAGGATATTAAACCTGCTATGCCTTGTTGTGACAGGGAAAACATTTCCACACGACTACAGGAATCCCGTGCCTTGATACAGTATTGAGATGAGACACAAACAAGGATATTAAACCTGCTATGCCTTGTTGTGACAGGCAAAACATTTCCACACGACTACAGGAATCCCGTGCCTTGATACAGTATTGAGATGAGACACAAACAAGGATATTAAACCTGCTATGCCTTGTTGTGACGGGCAAAACATTTCCACACGACTACAGGAATCCCGTGCCTTGATACAGTATTGAGATGAGACACAAACAAGGATATTAAACCTGCTATGCCTTGTTGTGACGGGCAAAACATTTCCACACGACTACAGGAATCCCGTGCCTTGATACAGTATTGAGATGAGACACAAACAAGGATATTAAACCTGCTATGCCTTGTTGTGACAGGCAAAACATTTCCACACGACTACAGGAATCCCGTGCCTTGATACAGTATTGAGATGAGACACAAACAAGGATATTAAACCTGCTATGCCTTGTTGTCACAGGCAAAACATTTCCACACGACTACAGGAATCCCGTGCCTTGATACAGTATTGAGATGAGACACAAACAAGGATATTAAACCTGCTATGCCTTGTTGTGACAGGCAAAACATTTCCACACGACTACAGGAATCCCGTGCCTTGATACAGTATTGAGATGAGACACAAACAAGGATATTAAACCTGCTATGCCTTGTTGTGACAGGCAAAACATTTCCACACGACTACAGGAATCCAGTGCCTTGATACAGTATTGAGATGAGACACAAACAAGGATATTAAACCTGCTATGCCTTGTTGTCAGAGGCAAAACATTTCCACACGACTACAGGAATCCAGTGCCTTGATACAGTATTGAGATGAGACACAAACAAGGATATTAAACCTGCTATGCCTTGTTGTGACAGGCAAAACATTTCCACACGACTACAGGAATCCCGTGCCTTGATACAGTATTGAGATGAGACACAAACAAGGATATTAAACCTGCTATGCCTTGTTGTGACGGGCAAAACATTTCCACACGACTACAGGAATCCCGTGCCTTGATACAGTATTGAGATGATACACAAACAAGGATATTAAACCTGCTATGCCTTGTTGTGACGGGCAAAACATTTCCACACGACTACAGGAATCCCGTGCCTTGATACAGTATTGAGATGAGACACAAACAAGGATATTAAACCTGCTATGCCTTGTTGTGACAGGCAAAACATTTCCACACGACTACAGGAATCCCGTGCCTTGATACAGTATTGAGATGAGACACAAACAAGGATATTAAACCTGCTATGCCTTGTTGTGACGGGCAAAACATTTCCACACGACTACAGGAATCCCGTGCCTTGATACAGTATTGAGATGAGACACAAACAAGGATATTAAACCTGCTATGCCTTGTTGTGACAGGCAAAACATTTCCACACGACTACAGGAATCCCGTGCCTTGATACAGTATTGAGATGATACACAAACAAGGATATTAAACCTGCTATGCCTTGTTGTGACGGGCAAAACATTTCCACACGACTACAGGAATCCCGTGCCTTGATACAGTATTGAGATGAGACACAAACAAGGATATTAAACCTGCTATGCCTTGTTGTGACAGGGAAAACATTTCCACACGACTACAGGAATCCCGTGCCTTGATACAGTATTGAGATGAGACACAAACAAGGATATTAAACCTGCTATGCCTTGTTGTGACAGGCAAAACATTTCCACACGACTACAGGAATCCCGTGCCTTGATACAGTATTGAGATGAGACACAAACAAGGATATTAAACCTGCTATGCCTTGTTGTGACAGGCAAAACATTTCCACACGACTACAGGAATCCCGTGCCTTGATACAGTATTGAGATGAGACACAAACAAGGATATTAAACCTGCTATGCCTTGTTGTGACAGGCAAAACATTTCCACACGACTACAGGAATCCCGTGCCTTGATACAGTATTGAGATGAGACACAAACAAGGATATTAAACCTGCTATGCCTTGTTGTGACGGGCAAAACATTTCCACACGACTACAGGAATCCCGTGCCTTGATACAGTATTGAGATGAGACACAAACAAGGATATTAAACCTGCTATGCCTTGTTGTGACGGGCAAAACATTTCCACACGACTACAGGAATCCCGTACCTTGATACAGTATTGAGATGAGACACAAACAAGGATATTAAACCTGCTATGCCTTGTTGTGACGGGCAAAACATTTCCACACGACTACAGGAATCCCGTGCCTTGATACAGTATTGAGATGAGACACAAACAAGGATATTAAACCTGCTATGCCTTGTTGTGACGGGCAAAACATTTCCACACGACTACAGGAATCCCGTGCCTTGATACAGTATTGAGATGAGACACAAACAAGGATATTAAACCTGCTATGCCTTGTTGTCACAGGGAAAACATTTCCACACGACTACAGGAATCCCGTGCCTTGATACAGTATTGAGATGAGACACAAACAAGGATATTAAACCTGCTATGCCTTGTTGTGACGGGCAAAACATTTCCACACGACTACAGGAATCCCGTGCCTTGATACAGTATTGAGATGAGACACAAACAAGGATATTAAACCTGCTATGCCTTGTTGTCACAGGCAAAACATTTCCACACGACTACAGGAATCCCGTGCCTTGATACAGTATTGAGATGATACACAAACAAGGATATTAAACCTGCTATGCCTTGTTGTGACAGGCAAAACATTTCCACACGACTACAGGAATCCCGTGCCTTGATACAGTATTGAGATGAGACACAAACAAGGATATTAAACCTGCTATGCCTTGTTGTGACAGGCGAAACATTTCCACACGACTACAGGAATCCCGTGCCTTGATACAGTATTGAGATGAGACACAAACAAGGATATTAAACCTGCTATGCCTTGTTGTGACGGGCAAAACATTTCCACACGACTACAGGAATCCCGTGCCTTGATACAGTATTGAGATGAGACACAAACAAGGATATTAAACCTGCTATGCCTTGTTGTGACAGGGAAAACATTTCCACACGACTACAGGAATCCCGTGCCTTGATACAGTATTGAGATGAGACACAAACAAGGATATTAAACCTGCTATGCCTTGTTGTCACAGGCAAAACATTTCCACACGACTACAGGAATCCCGTGCCTTGATACAGTATTGAGATGAGACACAAACAAGGATATTAAACCTGCTATGCCTTGTTGTGACGGGCAAAACATTTCCACACGACTACAGGAATCCCGTGCCTTGATACAGTATTGAGATGAGACACAAACAAGGATATTAAACCTGCTATGCCTTGTTGTGACAGGGAAAACATTTCCACACGACTACAGGAATCCCGTGCCTTGATACAGTATTGAGATGAGACACAAACAAGGATATTAAACCTGCTATGCCTTGTTGTCACAGGCAAAACATTTCCACACGACTACAGGAATCCCGTGCCTTGATACAGTATTGAGATGAGACACAAACAAGGATATTAAACCTGCTATGCCTTGTTGTGACGGGCAAAACATTTCCACACGACTACAGGAATCCCGTGCCTTGATACAGTATTGAGATGAGACACAAACAAGGATATTAAACCTGCTATGCCTTGTTGTGACAGGGAAAACATTTCCACACGACTACAGGAATCCCGTGCCTTGATACAGTATTGAGATGAGACACAAACAAGGATATTAAACCTGCTATGCCTTGTTGTGACGGGCAAAACATTTCCACACGACTACAGGAATCCCGTGCCTTGATACAGTATTGAGATGAGACACAAACAAGGATATTAAACCTGCTATGCCTTGTTGTGACGGGCAAAACATTTCCACACGACTACAGGAATCCCGTGCCTTGATACAGTATTGAGATGAGACACAAACAAGGATATTAAACCTGCTATGCCTTGTTGTCACAGGCAAAACATTTCCACACGACTACAGGAATCCCGTGCCTTGATACAGTATTGAGATGAGACACAAACAAGGATATTAAACCTGCTATGCCTTGTTGTGACGGGCAAAACATTTCCACACGACTACAGGAATCCCGTGCCTTGATACAGTATTGAGATGAGACACAAACAAGGATATTAAACCTGCTATGCCTTGTTGTGACGGGCAAAACATTTCCACACGACTACAGGAATCCCGTGCCTTGATACAGTATTGAGATGAGACACAAACAAGAATATTAAACCTGCTATGCCTTGTTGTGACAGGCAAAACATTTCCACACGACTACAGGAATCCCGTGCCTTGATACAGTATTGAGATGAGACACAAACAAGGATATTAAACCTGCTATGCCTTGTTGTCACAGGCAAAACATTTCCACACGACTACAGGAATCCCGTGCCTTGATACAGTATTGAGATGAGACACAAACAAGGATATTAAACCTGCTATGCCTTGTTGTGACGGGCAAAACATTTCCACACGACTACAGGAATCCCGTGCCTTGATACAGTATTGAGATGAGACACAAACAAGGATATTAAACCTGCTATGCCTTGTTGTCAGAGGATAAATTCTGATCAATTTGCTTTGGCGATGTAGATACATGGAAATCTCCCTGCTTGGGAAGATATTCCAAGCCTTGAAGGACTTAAGCTTCCACTTGGAGTAAGCACTGGTATCAATATATGCAGATAATTGTGATCCATGTCTTTGTATAAGGTTTGTTGGCTACAGAAACCTACATTCAGAGCGGAGGTCCATTGGAGGATTGATGAACAGTGATGTCCAGTGTTGGCCAAGTGCCTATTGAGTCACAGGAGCTGCCAGCTCTTGGAGAAGTATTTGTGAGACCTGGGGACGTAGAACTGCCAAGAAATAGATATTATTTTGTATCTGGTTAAGATTTAACATTTTGATAATGTACCTCCGATTGAGTGAAATATTTCATTTTGGGGGTAGAACTGTTACTGCTTTTGTTATAATTTTTTAAAAACTTTCTCTTGTGACCATGAAATGTATTAATAATAATTAAATCGCAAACTGCGGGTGCATAATGCATGTTCCAGGACACAGAATAAATTTGGAAACATGCCTGTGGAATATATTTATTAATCCTTACAGTGACCTTGTTAAGGAATCAATATTCTTGTGTGTATACTAAGCGTTATGAACGGAATACATTTCTTGTGAGTAGAAACGCCAGTCAACCTTCCATCCATCTGCATTGTAAAATGGTTTTAAGGCTGAAGCCGCTACATTGATATTGCTGAGTTGCCTTCCTTAGACATACCAGGATCCCTTGGTTGTCCATTAAAATCTCAAATTGACCTCTGTTATTCCAAGCTTTGTCAGCACTACCCCTGCTTAGGGGCCGACCATTTGATATTCTATTTGGACCTGGGATTTTGTATCAAGATTAGATATTTTTTTGGCTACAGTGCTCTACAAAACCAGATATTAATATGTTTAAAACTAAGAAAAACACCATGCAACAACGTTATTTTCATGGCAGGAAATGTCTTTCTTGTTTTCAACAGTCTGAAGCATAATTATTTTTTTCAAGGATTTCAGGGCTAATTTGGGGTGGTCGGGTAGCCTAGTGGTTAAAGCGTTTGCTCGTCATGTCAAAGACCTGGGTTTGATTCCCAACATGGGACAATGTGTGAAGCCCATATCTGGTGTTCCCCGCAGTGATATTGCTGGAATATTGCTAAAAGTGGCGTAAAACCTTACTCACTCACTCACTCACTCACTCACTCAGGGGTAATTGATTTTTTTCAATAAAATCCCCCGGAATATCAAATTGGTCCCTAAATTGGGTCCAGCCAAAGTTGTAATAGTCTGTGACATGCATCAATTTAGTCAATTTTGAATTTCCTCCCAAATTAAGCTGTCATTCAATAATATAAGTGTTCAAAGCAGCATTAAACCTTATTCAGTGACTCACTCATTCCAGACTATAACAACATGAGGTACTAGACATTGGATAATTTGTTCCCAACTGTTGGCTTGTTCCTGAAGGTGATATTTGTGGGCGATGCAGGGCCAGGGGTTCCACTTTGTGCCTTTGAAAATACATGCTGATGGAAAATCAATCCGGTCAGCAGCATCCCGCAGAAGATGCAGTCTGTGAAGATGCGCCAGGCAGTGGCTACTATCTAACTGTTGCCGTCTCACAGCAGTGTGGGGGGAGACTAGACTGTAGACCTGAGGAAGTGATGTTTATTCAAGTTCCTTAGGAAGACGGCTTGTTAGCCCAGCAGGCTCCTGTTCTGGCATTCCTCTTCAGGCAGAACACCCAGGTTTATTTCTTGACATGAGGACTACTTGGGCAGTGTCAGTCTTGTTCATCATCAAGATATGGCTGAAATCATTATCGAAAGAAACCTGCTTGCCCACATTTTGAAACTATTTTCATGGATAGTTAGACTTGCTTCATTGTTTTGGGTCCTCATTTGTGCTGTGAATTGGAAATGTCTTAGCGGTATTCAGAGTCATCTATTGTTAAAGAAAGAATCCGAACAAAATGGACGTGACCAATGACACTTGCCATTGGGCAATTTGTATGAAACATTTTTAAGACTTTAACAAAGGTTTGTGTAAACATGTGTAACTGGTCATCAATCTTTATGTAGCAGACCTTAAAACAATTTTTATCTTCCTTGTAACTAAACCCATAGCTATTGAGAGAATAATTGTTTATTTGTTTGAATTGGTTTTTTATTAGGTTAGTAATCTGTCAGCATTTGAAGCTATTTGAAAATTTTTGTTGGTCCATATTTCCCTAATGAGGGAATTTTTTGTTTTTTTTAAAGGTTATCTCTGATGTAGGTAAATGTCAAACACAGGAATGCCTTGATCACTAGCGGTGTATCTGCCCAGCTACATGTAGTATGATAGCTGTGCCTGTGGAGAATGGGTGTAGAAGATAACTTAGGCTATCTGTCCCGACCGCAGGAGCTGTAGCCTGTGTCAGAGTGCAGTGGGGCACAGAGATAGATAATCCGGCACTTTGCTTAATATGCAGTCCGGTTATCAAATAGAAATTTGTGTGACACATATGCAATCTTTTGTAAGAAGATGCTTGTGCATCATACAACCATGTGTGACATGTGGGGTGGGCTTTGTATTGAAACAGGCGCTGGGTAGGACAGGCCACTGTTCAGATGGAAGTGCTTGTCTGTTGGTAGGGGACCATTGTGTCCAGTCAGATGGGGTGGGCTTTGTATTGAAACAGGCACTGGGTAGGGCAGGCCACTGTTCAGATGGAAGTGCTTGTCTGTTGGTAGGGGACCATTGTGTCCAGTCAGATTGGGTGGGCTTTGTATTTAAACAGGCACTGGGTAGGACAGGCCACTGTTCAGATGGAAGTGATTGTCTGTTGGTAGGGGACCATTGTGTCCAGTCAGATGGGGTGGGCTTTGTATTGAAACAGACACTGGGTAGGACAGACCACTGTTCAGATGGAAGTGGTTGTCTGTTGGTAGGGGACCATTGTGTCCAGTCAGATGGGGTGGGCTTTGTATTGAAACAGGCACTGGGTAGGGCAGGCCACTGTTCAGATGGAAGTGGTTGTCTGTTTTTAGGTGACCATTGTGTCCAGTCAGATGAGGTGAGAATATCATATAGGAGTGTTGTAGATGAGATACTTCAAAACATACTTACGTCAGTCAGTCGTTATGCTATGACTGTGCTGTGGCACCCTGGGTGATTGTTAGTCTTGAGGCACTGAGGGGGTATAGTGGTTAGTCTTGAGGCACTGAGGGGGTATAGTGGTTAGTCTTGAGGCACTGAGGGGGTATAGTGGTTAGTCTTGAGGCACTGAGGGGGTATAGTGGTGCTTTGGTAACTCACTACGCCTTCACCAGGTACAAGCTTAATAACTTACTGGATGCTGTAACATTGCTGTAACATTGCTGTAACATTGCTGTATTGCCACAGAAAAGTCCCATTGTCACTTTTGTGCATTAAACAGGTGGCTCCTTAACTGGTTGAAAATGCCAATGTGTGATTGGTGTTTGGAATAGAGTTCTTTACATGCATTAAACCATTGTACAGAAACATGCAGGCTTTCATGTGGTAAAAGGTGGATACCTAACCATGTTAGGACTCAACCAGTCACAGGAGAAACTACATTTCTTTCAGAAAAGATCTGCAAGTCTCACCTGAGGCCAACATTACTGTGCCCTTTGATAGTCAGGATGTGTCTTTGTTTGGTGTGAACTTTTTGGACAAAATATCAATACTTTTGTTGAATTAGGTTCCCCGGAGGACAAGATTAGCATCTCAGACCTCTAATTCGGGTATAAAAATAACCATGTTTGGATGAAAGTCTTTAGTCAGAGATGGAAAACATTTGCATCAAAATGACAATCATTGTAAAGACTTGCTTGTGTCTCATCCAAGTTTGCAGTGCAATTTTACGAATTTCAATTTGGTTTTAGGAAGATATGGACTGCACTGGATAATGTTTTCGAATTGTAAATTGCATTCTTTAGAAATCCTGTCATGATTTTGTAGCCAATTTCTTGATCCTCAAAAAAGGTTAAGTATGAATGACTCTGTGTGTGTGATAATCAGAATTGCTTGGCATCATATTATCCTTGACAGTGCAATACCAGAAGTTTCCTCTGTACCTTCTATGGGGTGATGCAGTCAGTGGAGTGATTACAGTGCCCTGATAATGGGAACTTGCATGGTATTTCAACCCAGTGCTTCATAGTTTAGGAATGAGAGAGCAGCTGATGTCCTTGAATGACCATATTTCCTGGACAGCTGCTACAATTCCTGTGATCTGAAGCATTTGTTTCCACTCAGTGCATGTATGTTCGTGTTGATTCATGTAGGTCATTGTATAAGTAGACATGCAATTACATTGGTGTAGAATCTGCCCTTCTAGGGCAAGTTCATCACACTTACAGGATAACCAAACCTCTTTGCCTTCCCAGACACTTATGCTCTGATGTTAAAATTGTTTTATCCAAGCTGCCGTTGAACCAAGAGGTTCAGGACATCATTGTGCTTTTCAAGACTGTGAGCTACAGATCGTCTTGTTCATGATGGCTTTTGTGCTCAGAGGGGAACCATATTTACCAATTGCAGCCCCGACCATGGATAATTGAAGTAGTCAGTTGGTGAGACGGTGGCTAGAGATTGCCTATGTCTCTCACAGACCATCTCTCCCTGGGGACTGGACCTGAGGAAATTTGTGTTTAAACTTGTCATCAGTGTTGGTGATGAATGCAATGTTAACTGATTGCTTTGTTAGCTTCGGCCCAGACTCTCACCCCAAATGGCTTTTGTTGGGCTGTGGCCCCTGCATCCCTGGTCTATGCCTCTCATTAGTGAGTACTAAGTCACACTTTCACCTCAAGTGACAGCTTCTTGACTCTGATGATGGAAATTGAACATGTGAATGGTGAGAGCTTGTGTTGACAGTCAGCCGTTTGGACACAGCATTACGCAATTACCTGTGGCATATGTGCTGATAAAGGCTGATAGAGTCTTCATTTTACTCCTTATAAGGCCTTTGTCGGAGTGTTTTGCTCTGAAATGAACTTTTTCATCCATTTGATCAAAATGGGGAAAAAATAGTACAACTTTTTTTACTTTCATTTTAAAAAAAGCATATTAAAAAAGAGGAAATTAAGCTTCATAAAAGGGGAAATTTCATTTTCCTGTAAAGGTTTTATGGCAGTTCCCTCACTAATATAAAGTTGGTGCTTTGAAATGAGTTTGAGTTTTTCATTAATATTTTTTACAAGTAAAACATCAAACATGCAGTTTGACTGCACTTTTCTTTCTCTCTACGGGTCATGGATCCGTGAAGTATATTTAATCATATATCATGGGATGTAATGTTTTTGTTGAAAATCTTTGATTTTATGTTATTAGTTTGTACTTTAACTACTAGATTGAATTTTTGCCACGTGACTTGAAAAACTCCATCATTGGTGATGGTCTCTTCAACATCATGACCTCTAACCTCCACATATTGTTTTTTTACACTGAATATTTAGTTTTTATTTGGACATGAATTACTTTGGGATTTAAGGTGGGTGGTGAGGCCTGAAAGTAGTATTTATTTTTAGTATGCTTTGTAATTGAATCTACTTCAGGATATAGAAGCCGTCTTGGTTAGTTTCTTCAAAAGTGTGACCTTTAAAGCCTGTTCATTCTCGAAATTGGTAGGATTTATTCAGTGTTTGTTCATCTCCACTCTAGAACATTTGTCTGATATGCTCATTTGTTTACTGTCTCAGAAAATGGAATCTAAAAATATTAACAAAAGTAACTGATGTGTGAGTGGGACTGCTTGCCTCACATTTCACATTTGAGAACATGAAGCAATTAAAAACTTTCCATAGATTCATCTTTTATAGATTGTATGCACTAATTAACCAGGACCAGTCATCAGGAAAGATGTATTTCATACGTGATAGAGTATTCCTGACAACCATCTATTACCTGTTTGTAATGGGTTTCTGAACCTTGAAACATACTTGAGTTTGTTGGTAGTAAGTGAGTTAAAATAACTGGTTCCTACTGAGACTGACCAGTGAGTGGCCATTGGGGAGGTGGGGGGATAATGCTTGGCAAAGTCCCATCTATGTGATAAATTGCTAACACCACGTAATGTCTGTCAGACAAGAAAGCATCATTTCTCAAACATTCTCGTGTTTGTTTTCATTAAAACGGCAATGTTGGATACAGAGGCCAAGGTTGTGTCTTGTTTATTTGTGTCAATATATTTGTTTTCGCTTGCTACATGTGCTTGGTAGTTGTTGCCATTAATTTGGACTCTCAGGGTGATACATTTTGCCTCATATCCTTCAGACTACATGTCTCGGTCTTTTGATAATGCTTCTTTGCCAGTGCCCTGAGATGTTTATCTCCAAACAGACTAGATAACTTGAGAAAATGTTTGAATAACGTTTGATGCTCTCTCTCCCTTGTATTAGTTTGTCATATATCTGATGTACTGAACACTATGCACACTTATAACATGAACATGTTTACATAGTTGTGTCACATTCCAACCCCTAACCTTTCCTATCTTCTGAAAATAGGGGGGGGGGGGGGGGGAAGAAGATAAGTGGTAGTTCTCTCATGCAACGTAATTCACTGTACAGAGTTTTGTCCTTCGGTTATGGCATGCCTGACACATATGATTGTGGGTACAGAGTTTCGTCCTTCAGTTATGGCATGCCTGACACATATGATTGTGGGTACAGAGTTTTGTCCTTCGGTTATGGCATGCCTGACACATATGATTGTGGGTACAGAGTTTTGTCCTTCAGTTATGGCATGCCTGACACATATGATTGTGGGTACAGAGTTTCGTCCTTCAGTTATGGCATGCCTGACACATATGATTGTGGGTACAGAGTTTTGTCCTTCGGTTATGGCATGCCTGACACATATGATTGTGGGTACAGAGTTTTGTCCTTCAGTTATGGCATGCCTGACACATATGATTGTGGGTACAGAGTTTTGTCCTTCAGTTACAGCATGCCTGACACATATGATTGTGGGTATAGAGTTTTGTCCTTCAGTTATGGCATGCCTGACACATATGATTGTGGGTACAGAGTTTTGTCCTTCAGTTATGGCATGCCTGACACATATGATTGTGGGTACAGAGTTTTGTCCTTCAGTTATGGCATGCCTGACACATATGATTGTGGGTACAGAGTTTTTTCCTTCAGTTATGGCATGCCTGACACATATGACTGTGGGTAAAGAGTTTTGTCCTTCAGTTACAGCATGCCTGACACATATGACTGTGGGTACAGAGTTTTGTCCTTCAGTTACAGCATGCCTGACACATATGATTCTGGGTTCGAGTCCTGGTTCACCTGATTATGTTTCTAGGTTAGTCAGCACCAATCCTGTGTTGGTGGATTTCACCAAAGTGGTAAATGTCTAAGACACTTCAGGCTTTACTCAAACATCAAACTGACACACTGTGATGTGACTGTTCACTGCATTAAAGCAGACTCACACACTCTCTACTAGACTAACACTTTGTCAATGAAAACATTTCTTTAAAATAATCATTACCTTTCCTCTTTGGCTGTTCTCATGTGGAATCAAGAAAACTAGACTTGCTTTAGTTTGATCTGGACTTGCCTTGGCTTTTAGTAAAAAAAGTATCTCTCTCTATATAAATTCCACAGTCATGGTGCAGGACTAACTCTAAACCTGTTGATTGTTTTGGCCATACTCTGTGACTATGCTGATTGTGTGCCATTGTACCCAGACAACCTAAAGTCTTGATCATGCTGCCAACTCCTCGTCCTGGCCTAGATTTGTTGTTTTACAGCCCCTTGTCATACACCCTTGTCATACACCTTGAGAACTGCTGATGGCAGCATAGAACAGTCATCATTTCCTGCATCAGTATCTTAGATATAGGGATGGTTTTATGATTGTTCTAAAACTTTAAATGATTTAAAGGAAGATCTCTCAAATTTGACAATTTCAGTCTGATGAATATTCACAATAGACAGCTAATGGGGTATGTTGTATTTTTGAACATTCCATAATATTGGTCTTAAGGACAGTATCACATTAAGTTTGTCAGGAACTCTAGTCAAAGAGTCAGGTGGTGCCTCAAATTAAAGCGGGACATTTTGGAATTATTTTGATGGCTTTTTCCTGTACCTTGGACAGCATCCAAGGTGTGTTCATTATCAGGACTGACCTGTATACGAATAAAGTTGCACCTTAAAGAGTGTTGAAGATCCCCACCCCCAGTGAAGCTCGTAACAAATGATTGCTCTTTTCATTAGACCTGGCTACATGAATTGTGGTTGTTATGTCTCACTGTCGGATATAGTTGTTACGTTACCTCCTATAAATCTCCACACCATGCCATTTGGAAGGAACGATATCATCACCTAATGACTCTTGGATCACCTTAAAATATAGTTCAGGACATGAACAAATAAAACAAAGAGACGTTTCCTTTTGATCAGCAGCCCTTCAGCTCACTATTCAGGATTAAAATGGCCAAACGGTTGACTTGGAGGAAAAATTATAAAAACCTACCACAATTTACTACCATTGTATTCTCGGAGTGAAAATTGCATCTCGCTCAAGGCCAAGAGTAAATCTGAAAGGATGATTGTAACTAAATAGGATGGATGACTTGGCATCAATCAGATTTTAATGTCGCCATTGTCACTTGGAGCCTTGTAAGGGATGCATGGAAGGTAGTGTATTTGCATGTAGAAGATGGAAGAATGTCAACTAATCTAGATTGATGTCAACGTCAGGTTAGTCTTTGTCATCCAGGATTCGCGCAAGGGGGGGGGAGAGCAGCAGCTTGCTCTGTGGATTGTGTCCCTTAGCTGTGCCAGGTTGTTCTTGTGTTGTGTTTCACTATCAGATTTCTCCTGATTGGGATATTTTGTCTGGACCCTGCCCATGCTCTTTGGTTTCATGGAAGTGGTGAATGTCTGTGATCTGCCTGGCCTGTCCTCTCACATTCAGTGATGAAACACAGTCAAACACACACCAAATGTTCACAATGATGCTAAACGGTTTGAAAACTTATTTGGGTTTGTTTGTTCTTTTGTGGAAGTAACAAGTACTTATTTTTTCAGACATGTTCTGGTCATGTTGATTTGTGTTAAGTAAAAATTCACATTTCAAATTTGCCATCACGTTTCTTTGATTGTTTGAGACAGATGGATCGTACTTGTAATCTGAAAATATATATCTTTTGTCAATTCTGGTTTGTAAGCAGATATTACCTATCATGAGTGTCTTTTATGGATATTTCTACACAGCTGCCAAGTACCTGTTGAGTTATAAAAGGAATGGAGGCTTGCACCTGTTGAAGAGAGTGGGCCAAAGCTTGAGTGTACTCATATTTATCTCCCATAATTGACTGACTTGTAGTAAGGTTCTCTTCTAACAACACTTAAAATAATTGCCTCGTTGTGTTGCGAAAATATGCCATTGGGGGAAAAAAGCCGGCATTGTCTTAATTTTTAAGAGCGATAATTATTTTAGATGTTATGTTACGAGAATAGTCTGGTTGCAAGATAGCCAGAAAAAGTTAAAACCTGCTATAAAGCTGAATGGAAGGATTTTCCTGGCTTTAAATCCAGAAGCTTTCTTTAAGTACTCCCTCTGATCTACGCCCTTAATGTGAGGGTTATGGGTAAATTACACACTTGCCACGGCAGCCTTTTACCATTAATTCCTGTTTGTAATCCTTGGTAGTATAAGTCTTTGATGCTGGTAATCTGGTGCCTCTACAATGCACATGACTTGGAGCCAAGTGTTAAACCAGGTCACATGTTCATAATTGTACTGTCCACACTTGAATGGTATTCCGAGGAACCAAGGTAAATGAACAGACAAATGTTTATTTGCTGTGTGTCGAGTTTTTCATTACTGAATTTATGAATTCTTCGAGGTCAAGTATTTTTCATGACAACATGACGTCATTGATGTTTGAGTTTTTTGTTCTTGCCCTGGCTTGTGTTAGGTGGCAGTGTATTTTATTGTTAAACAATGATTGTAGCTATGTTACATTGTTTCTGTTGAGATTCGGTAAACGCTCATTGCATTGTGTTTGGACAGTGATTAGTCGTCAGGAATGTCGTACTATTTAATATGATCAGTCTTCAGGAAGTTACTATATTTAGATGCTAGTGTGGTTCGTAAACCTCCGATCCAGAATACTGTGGACTGTGATCATGTGTTATAGAAACATGGAGAATATTCTATGTTGTGATGTCACTATGTGGAACTTTCCAGTAGCAAGTTAGGGTGCATATAAAGGGACAAGAGCCTCTTGTATCTCTCACGCATTTCATCACATCTGAACCAGCTTTCTTGTGAGGATCACTCTTCACCCCAAATCCCTGCCTGGGCCCATCTTGGAAGCTTGACCACTGTCGCCGCTAGGTGAATCTGCTGTTCTCACTGACTTTAGCTGTCACCACTGTAGTTTTGTATTAGATACTGACCACTGCCATCATGTTTTATACTACCATTGAATATTGTACTACCACTCTATTGTGTACTGCCATTGTAATTGATGTGCAGTAATTTGTATTGACTTGTAAACCTAGTTAATTTTGTAATACAATTGTTGATTGCATACCACTTGGTTGGTTGGTTGGTTGTTGGGAATAAATACATAGGAATTTCAAAATGAATTGTTGACTCCTCTATTGTCTACAATTTAGTAAGAAAATAGCTGTCTTCCATTAGTAAGTAGTACATTAAGATCACTCTAATCAACAAATCGATGTATCTTTCCTATTTGGATGTGATTGGTGTAGCTTAATGAGTGTTAAGTTTGTTGGAAGTCGGTGGGACCTTTGTGTAAATGTAGCATGAATATTACAATCAGTCATGAGACCCGTGAAGATTATGGCTGGAATATGGCTGAGTGCGGAGTTAAACAACAAACCAACCAACCAACAATCAGTCATGATGTTAAAGAGTGCACTTTCACAAACAGCTGGGGACTGGGAAGAAAATCGAGGTTTCATTTCTATTTGATTTTAGTCTAAGTATCAAAAAAGCATTCCTGGATTTTATTATTTCCTAGCTGGTTTAATGGACAGTGCAAGATCTTCAGCAGGTGATTGTAATAGCAGCACCATGCTTTTTTTACAAGTTGCACAATATCGTCAAATTCTCATTTGTGGTGGATGCGCTTATGAGGAATATGAAATCACTCTCAAGTCTGGGCAGATTCTGTCATAGTACAATGAAACATGATGAAGTGTGGAGCGTGTATCTGGCATATATGTAGATGCAATTTGTTTTCCTTTTCCCAAGTACTGTCTGTCTGCCAAAATGATGCAGGCTGACAGTTGGTTCAAAACTTGTTCATACTTCTAGAGCTTTGCATCCAACTCATAAAAAGCAGAAAGTGCTTTCTGTCCCTTGGATATGTTGAAAAGCTCAGTAAGTTGTTTGTGAGATTCCTCGACATACTTCAATCACAACAAGCGTGACAGTTAAAATTCTCAATGTGTGCACAAGAAGATAATAAAATTAGCCAAATCAATTCTACGCATCCGTCAGTGGTTTTTTCTTCCTCAAACCACCTTTGGCTGCGGGTAGTGGGAGGAGGCATCCATATGATGATGTTGTGACGGCTGATGCTAATTGGGCATGCATACCAAGTGGGAGCTTCTTCTCAAGGCTAGGCCTGCTCCCACATGCAGCACACATGTAGTTATTGAGGAGAATTGAGGGAAAATACAACAGCTCTTGCCAACAGGTGTTGCCCATAATCTATTTTTTGTTTTTTTTAATAATCATGTTTAATGGGCTAGTTTACAGTTTTTCCCTCTGATCGAAGCATTTTTGTTATTGCTTAGGCTTACTTCTTTCTTGATTAGATAGCAGGTGAGTATTGAGTGTACTGCACTCTAATCAAGCAGCAAGTACCCACCCTGTCCTAAAATCATCCCTGACATCACAAACATGTCTCTTGTTCCCCATCAGGTCTGTACTGCTCTCTGATCATGCAGCAAGTACCCACTCTGTCCTAAAATCATCCCTGACATCACAAACATGTCTCTTGTTCCCCATCAGGTCTGTACTGCACTCTGATCATGCAGTAAGTACCCACCCTGTCCTAAAATCATCCCTGACATCACAAACATGTCTCTTGTTCCCCATCAGGTCTGTACTGCTCTCTGATCATGCAGCAAGTACCCACTCTGTCCTAAAATCATCCCTGACATCACAAACATGTCTCTTGTTCCCCATCAGGTCTGTACTGCTCTCTGATCATGCAGCAAGTACCCACCCTGTCCTAAAATCATCCCTGACATCACAAACATGTCTCTTGTTCCCCATCAGGTCTGTACTGCTCTCTGATCATGCAGTAAGTACCCACTCTGTCCTAAAATCATCCCTGACATCACAAACATGTCTCTTGTTCCCCATCAGGTCTGTACTGCACTCTGATCATGCAGTAAGTACCCACCCTGTCCTAAAATCATCCCTGACATCACAAACATGTCTCTTGTTCCCCATCAGGTCTGTACTGCTCTCTGATCATGCAGTAAGTACCCACTCTGTCCTAAAATCATCCCTGACATCACAAACATGTCTCTTGTTCCCCATCAGGTCTGTACTGCTCTCTGATCATGCAGTAAGTACCAACCCTGTCCTAAAATCATCCCTGACATCACAAACATGTCTCTTGTTCCCCATCAGGTCTGTACTGCTCTCTGATCATGCAGTAAGTACCCACTCTGTCCTAAAATCATCCCTGACATCACAAACATGTCTCTTGTTCCCCATCAGGTCTGTACTGCTCTCTGATCATGCAGCAAGTACCCACCCTGTCTTAAAATCATCCCTGACATCACAAACATGTCTCTTGTTCCCCATCAGGTCTGTACTGCACTCTGATCATGCAGTAAGTACCAACCCTGTCCTAAAATCATCCCTGACATCACAAACATGTCTCTTGTTCCCCATCAGGTCTGTACTGCTCTCTGATCATGCAGTAAGTACCCACTCTGTCCTAAAATCATCCCTGACATCACAAACATGTCTCTTGTTCCCCATCAGGTCTGTACTGCTCTCTGATCATGCAGTAAGTACCCACTCTGTCCTAAAATCATCCCTGACATCACAAACATGTCTCTTGTTCCCCATCAGGTCTGTACTGCTCTCTGATCATGCAGTAAGTACCCACCCTGTCCTAAAATCATCCCTGACATCACAAACATGTCTCTTGTTCCCCATCAGGTCTGTACTGCTCTCTGATCATGCAGTAAGTACCCACTCTGTCCTAAAATCATCCCTGACATCACAAACATGTCTCTTGTTCCCCATCAGGTCTGTACTGCTCTCTGATCATGCAGTAAGTACCCACTCTGTCCTAAAATCATCCTTGACATCACAAACATGTCTCTTGTTCCCCATCAGGTCTGTACTGCTCTCTGATCATGCAGTAAGTACCCACTCTGTCCTAAAATCATCCCTGACATCACAAACATGTCTCTTGTTCCCCATCAGGTCTGTACTGCTCTCTGATCATGCAGTAAGTACCCACCCTGTCCTAAAATCATCCCTGACATCACAAACATGTCTCTTGTTCCCCATCAGGTCTGTACTGCTCTCTGATCATGCAGTAAGTACCCACTCTGTCCTAAAATCATCCCTGACATCACAAACATGTCTCTTGTGGAAGACCCAGGTTTCAGTCCCTTGAATGGGTGTAACCAGTAAAGTCTGGTCAGGACTTCCATTGCCCAGCTGTCAGATGCCTGTGGTGTTTCTTAAACTAGGATTCTCTTTTCCATATTTTTTACCCATTCTGACAGATCTCTCAGGAATTCTGGAGCATATATTACTTCTACTACATATATGAAGTACACAAGTAGATTTACTTCAGAAGCAGCTGTGTACTAGAAGTGATTTGATGTAGTGATGTGTGTCATACAGTGTTGACAGATGTGATAGGAGCTTCATAAATTAGACCCAAACAAGGATGACCTTGACTTTCAGGTTTCATTCTCCACAGTGAAGCAGAATGTCCATAAATCTGTTGCTCATTCCTCAAGACTAATGGTTTGGGATGTCCAGGCTTTAGTTGGGTTTATCTTTACTTATAGAATATGTCCATTGTCATTGTAAGGGAAGTGTAATTTAACTAGCCAAACTACCATTTGTCTTTCTTGAGCAATGAGAACTTCCTTGTATCCTTATAACGATCAGGTGTAGCCCAATGCTACCACAGTAATGTTAATTGCTCTGTGTTTGTGTTGGTAATACCATTACAAGGTTACTTGGATCTCACAACAGGAATAAATTCCGTAACTACCTGCTAGTTGTACATCATCTTCAATTACACACTTCCAGGACACGATCAAAAGGTTCTATCAAATATGGGCTTCACTGGCACATCAAATTGGAATTGACAGTGACTCTTTTTTCTGTACTTTCTTGATTGATGTCAGCAGAGCAGACACTCCTGTGAATCCCCTTGTCTGACTGACATTACCACTCCTCTCACTGAGAGTGAATGCAGTCACATAAACGTGGAGGTGGAACTCTTCGGGTCACTGCTCAGAATAGAGTAACAGCAAATTTGACATGTGGAGACTTCCTGGCATATTGTTTGGTTAGAATTCTTATTCTTTGAGACTTCAATGTTAAATGTGTCACAAGTTGTGTGAAATATTTTGAACAAACACATCAGCAGATATTAGCCTGGCCCATGTTATTTGTGACCATTTCTTCTTTCTTTTTATGTATTCCTAACCCCATCTTTAAAGGGGAGATCTCTTGGGACTGATTTGCAGTTCCAGCAAGTTTCCCATAAGGCAGTTATTATGACGTGAAGACATAGACCTGAAATTGGCTTTAGACCACAGATCCAGCCATTAAGTCATATATCTCTTATTTACATCCCCCGATAGCCTAGTTCTGAGCCTGAATACGTCTTATGACCAAGCATAAAAGGTCACTAACATTGGCATGTGTCCATTATGACATTACATCTACATCGCCCACCCACCCACCCACTCGCTCACCCACTCGCTCACCCACTCGCTCACCCACACACTCACTCACTGTTGCTGTGGCTGGACTGTTGGATGGCAAACTAGGGCCACAGCATCATTGAGAACAATGTATGATCTGACATTATCATCAATTCACAGTGTGACATATAGATCATGTTACATCAGCAGGTTGACATCACAGAACCTTCCTCTTTGATTGTTTGACATGTTATAATTACCTGCTTGAAATCCAGAACAAGGACCCTCTGTCCCTTGAGAATGATTATTGTACATGATTGTTTCACTTGAGACAGGTAATCCTTTACGCCTCGTTGTGTGTTGGTTATTCTCTAAGTCACTCAGTGCTCCTGGCCTGTAACACAGCTTTGTTTGTCTGTTGCTGTTTCAGCTGTATCAAGGCCGCCTGTAAAGAATCAAATCTGGGTCAGGCAAACCAATGGTTGATATTATGAGTCTCCTGCAGTCAGGGTACAATGAAAGCCAATGAATAGTGTGATGGGGGCTGGTTTCAAAATAGGGAAAATATATGTCACACACCTAATCCAATCTTCTGTGTTTATTTGTTGTCTGCCTCTCTCTCTCTCTCTCTTTCTCTCTCTCTCTCTCTCTCTCTCCTCTCCTCTCCTCTCTCTCTCTCTCTTCCCCCCTCTCTCTCTCTCTCTCTCTCTCTCTCTCTCTCTCTCTCTCTCTCCCTCAACAATTTGCTGATATGTAAATCAATATTCAAGTGATTGCCTTGAATCATATCCTGGTCTTTGTGATGTCAGCATACACCATCTTTCCACTCTTCTGGGTGAACCTTCATATTGTTACAATCCAGTCATTGGTGGTCCTCGATTTGCAGGATGCAAAGGAAAGTTGTCATGACACATTACTGAAGATGAATAGCTTTTGAGATGTTTGAGTCCTGCTTGATACATATCAGCAGAATTTATGTTTAGCTGAGGACCATTTCAGTTTGACATGAGGCATATCAATGTGGACTGACCTTTACCTGTTCTCATATTGTTGATGAGGATGCTGGATGATTGGTGAGCCCACTCTTCCAGATGTCAGAAAGTATTATTTGTGTGTGGAGGACATGCAAACTCATCGTCAAACTAGCCAAGTGTGACAGAGCAGGCATGCTTGTTCAGCTTTGCTTATTTCTGGCATGTTTTGATGATTACGAAGAGTGTGGTAACACAATCAGCTTAGATTGCTCTGGAGTACTACTGCGTGATGATCAGGTACCAGCAGTCTGTGTGGGAGTTCCACCATATGCTGGGCTCACCTGCTGCAAGGACAGCAGTCTTGTGTTAGTCTCAGTAATACTGCCGTAATACAAGCTGGGGGTTCCACTGAATAGCTCACCTGCTGCAAGGACAGCAGTCTTGTGTTAGTCTCAATAATACTGCCATAACACAAGCTTGGGGCTCCACTGAATAGCTCACCTGCTGTAAGGACAGCAGTCTTGTGTTAGTCTCAGTAATACTGCCATAACACAAGCTGGGGGTTCCACTGAATAGCTCACCTGCTGTAAGGACAGCAGTCTTGTGTTAGTCTCAGTAATACTGCCATAACACAAGCTGGGGGTTCCACTGAATAGCTCACCTGCTGCAAGGACAGCAGTCTTGTGTTAGTCTCAGTAATACTGCCATAACACAAGCTGGAGGTTCCACTGAATAGCTCACCTGCTGTAAGGACAGCAGTCTTGTGTTAGTCTCAGTAATACTGCCATAACACAAGCTGGGGGTTCCACTGAATAGCTCACCTGCTGTAAGGACAGCAGTCTTGTGTTAGTCTCAGTATTACTGCCATAACACAAGCTTGGGGTTCCACTGAATAGCTCACCTGTATAGGCATAGGGAAAGTGTTCAAGGCTTTTCTTCAATTCCTTTTCTGTTTTAAGCTATTTTGAAATATTATCAAAAAGTTTGTGTCTGTTCATCTTGAAGAGATTGACGTTTTCAATTCAAGAGCTCTAAAATGTTGCGATTTGTATATAGATTTCTTTTGATGATAGTTTTATATTTTTGCTATGATCACACTGGTGAAACACTGACATCGAGAGAAGGTATGTGTTGCAGTAATTCAGACCAACGTACAAGCAATGAATTCAATATATGTAGAGTGTAACTATTGAATCACAGTGATTCTGGTTTAGGTCACTTTCTGTGGGATATCATTAAACTCAAACTTACAGCTGAAATAAAACTGTAATATTTTTGCAATAAATAGTGAAGACCAAGTTTGGTTTCTCCCATGTTATATGGAGGTACACATTGTATGTAAATGTTTTTATGACTTTTGGTTAAGGTAATCCAAATAAATTGTCAGTAGAATAATAGTAACCATATCTTGTCACAGGACTTGGATTCTTAGAACATTTATTTTGGCTCTTGTGGATGGGAATTCAGTTGCATGGAATTGTGCTGTGAAATAGCAGATAAGTATGGGTCCTGAGATTGTTGGCTAAAACCCTCGATACATGACTATGGTTTAATGTGGGTTTAAAATGTGTTGTCAAGTTGGCATGGCTAAAATAATAGTTGGTTCGTGTGGCATTGTGACCGGGAAATCCTCAAGAAACTGTTAAGTGTTTTGCTGATTCAAAAGATTCAGCCGCTCTCAATGTTTGTTCCCATGGAAGTAGCCTAACAAATTATTTATGGACAGATGAATATTTCATGTCTGGATAGAAATGTCCTGTACAGGCACACACTCTGAAAGAGCTTCAAACATCTTGAGTAAGATACCATCCATCATACATACTATACATCTATGGCGCATTTGAATTTGATGTCAGAGTGACCTCCCTTTACCCTGAGCCATGTATAATAAGGTTAATGATGTGATGTGGAGAGCAGACTGGGGACTTGAGCGGGGCTGGGCATGGTGGAGGTCAGGGGTATATCGCCAACAAATCTTCCCTTCCTGATTACGTTATCTACTGCAGCATAAGATGGAACTGAATTCTCCCAAAAGGGCCGCTCGGTTCCAGTAAGAAGGCGGAATGAAATAGGAGCGGGAAGCTCACCTGGGTGTCAGCAGCCTTAACTCTGTTAATAAATGATGCAGTTTACAAATAGCTCCGATCCTCTAATGAGATTTTCCTATCTGATATACCGACTGAAAGGTGGTATGGCATTTGTGACTGTAGAGAAATCACATGAAGGAAGAACCATGTTTAACACGATTGTGTACCGTAGCTTGTGTATATCGTTTAAGTCCAAGATTCACTCGGATGTTTTTTCTAGGTTTGTCAGCACCATACACATGCTCATTGGGCTCACCAAAGTGGTAAACGTGTAAGACCTATATCACTTTAGGCTTTCCTCCCACTACAAGCTGACCTGTGAAGATCCTGGGTAGAATAGGTCTTCAGCAACCCATGCTTGCCGTAAAAGGCGACTAACGGGATCGGGTGGTCAGACTCACTGACACATGCTCATTGGGCTCACCAAAGTGGTAAACGTGTAAGACCTATATCCCTTCATGCTTTCCTCCCACATCAAGCTGATACAGCGTGATGTGACAGGAATACTGTTCCAGTCTATGTTAGCCCTGACTCACTCATGCCTTGTTCCCTGTAGTCATCATACTGGAATGTTGCTGAAGAGTCACTATTGTCTTCATAGGTTTCATTTCCACTGTGGCTGATTCATAGTTTAATGACAAGAAACACTCTTGTGATATTAACAAATTGCTAGATTTAGTTGTCATGAAAGTGATTTTATGTTCAATTTTATGTTGCAGTGCTTATTTTGAAACCAGTTTCTGTCAGCTAATCACACAGAAACTAGATTATGTAATGTCTGCCACATGAAAATAAATTGGATTTTATTCCATATATCTTGAATTATTCCTTCCTGTGATCTATTGATTGTCTGATTGAGTGCTATCAGCCTTTGGCCGAAGCAGTAAAGACATTGTGGACCAAGTAAAATGTTAAAACTAATAAAAGTGATCACATAATCTGATACGATCTTGATGTATGATAATTTCTAGGTGAGCTTCAATAGCTGACTGCCTTCAAATACATATATCATCCTGTAATGGTTGGGTTGCAAGTTTCAGAAGTCGATATGACACAAGGCCGCCCTTATGTCGCCTCATCTAGTTTTTCTTATTATAACATCTTGATAGATGAAAAAGCCTTCTCACGTTGACTCTTCCAAGTTGAGACTAGGTATTCTGCACAGATAGGTGAACCATGAATGGCACCCACTCATCACTATTAACACCAGGAGGTTGAGGTGATGAAGTGAATTATACTGTCACTGCTTTTAGTTCCTCTGATGACACGATGCCAGTGACAGGGAAACATGGGTACTTGATGGCTCAGTCAGCTGTGGTGATTGGTGGTTTGTGAACAGGGATACTGGTTGAAGCACTATGTTTGAACTATTTTAAGTTTAACAGAACAGACACTCAGTACCCAATGTTGAATGTGTCTGACATAAGAGAAGGCAAATTGTGACCTGGCTGTTTGCATCTCATCTCTCAATCACTGGTTTGCCTGGGCCAGTTTCAGTTGTCTATCAGCAGCAGCTTAAGAGAATCAGCTCACTCACTCTGACCTTCCCAATCCCTGCCTCACTCACTCACTCACTCACTCTGACCCTCCTAATGCCTGACTCACTCACTCACTCACTCATTCTGACCCTCCCACTCACTCACTCACTCACTCACTCACTCACTCACTCTGACCCTCCCAACCAATCCCTGCCTCACTCACTCACTCATTCTGACCCTCCCAATCCCTCTCACTCACTCACTCACTAACTCTGACCCTCCTAATGCCTCACTCACTCACTCACTCACTCACTCACTCACTCACTCACTCAATCACTGTAGCCATACTTCCAAAGCTTACCTTGTTTATTTTTTGTTTTAAGAATGTAATATGTTTTCATATCCAAGACTGCATGAGAGCGTTGCTTGCACATCAACATCAAAGGCATATGTAGATTGTTTTATCTTGGAGTTGTTTTCATAAAGCAATCATAGTGTGGTCCCACCTTATTTTATTTTTTGTCAGTTACATTCAATATGTATTCCTCACACCTGAGCTTTGTTAGATATGGCATGTTTGTGAGGTTGGAAATGCAACTGCAAGGAAGATTTCAGAATGTTAATTAGGTCATTTCTGTCTGTTAGGTAAAAACTGCAAGTAATCTAACACCTGAGGTCCTGTCATCTTGAACATTTCCACTCAGACCTGCCATTGAAGAGTGAATATCAGCGCTTTTTGTAGCAAGACAGGAACATGACAGGGTGGTCATGTACTAAAATATGGTCCTGACATGGTCCCACAGTCAGACATGGAGCTCATGTAGTCAGACAGGGAGGTCATGTACTAAAACATGGTCTTGACATGGTGCCCACAGTCAGACATGGAGCTCATGTAGTCAGACAGGGAGGTCATGTACTAAAACATGGTCCTGACATGGTGCCCACAGTCAGACATGGAGCTCATGTAGTCAGACAGGGAGGTCATGTACTAAAACATGGTCCTGACATGGTGCCCACAGTCAGACATGGAGCTCATGTAGTCAGACAGGGAGGTCATGTACTAAAACATGGTCCTGACATGGTGCCCACAGTCAGACATGGAGCTCATGTAGTCAGACAGGGAGGTCATGTACTAAAACATGGTCCTGACATGGTGCCCACAGTCAGACATGGAGCTCATGTAGTCAGACAGGGAGGTCATGTACTAAAACATGGTCCTGACATGGTGCCCACAGTCAGACATGGAGCTCATGTAGTCAGACAGGGAGGTCATGTACTAAAACATGGTCCTGACATGGTGCCCACAGTCAGACATGGAGCTCATGTAGTCAGACAGGGAGGTCATGTACTAAAACATGGTCCTGACATGGTGCCCACAGTCAGACATGGAGCTCATGTAGTCAGACAGGGAGGTCATGTACTAAAACATGGTCCTGACATGGTGCCCACAGTCAGACATGGAGCTCATGTAGTCAGACAGGGAGGTCATGTACTAAAACATGGTCCTGACATGGTGCCCACAGTCAGACAGGGAGGTCATGTAGTCAGACATGGAGGTCATGTAGTCAGACAGGGAGGTCATGTAGTCAGACAGGGAGGTCATGTAATCAGACAGAGAGGTCATGTAATCAGACAGAGAGGTCATGTAGTCAGACAGGGAGGTTATGAAGTCCCTTGTATGTTTACATTTCAAGAAGAATGGGACACTGGTTAAATGTCAATATAGATGTGCAACTGGCATATGGTGATATGAGTTTAAGGTTTCATTTGGCTTTCAGGATCTTCAGAGTTGCCTTGGAGATATGATAATGTTGACTACATTATGAATGAGAAATCTTATATGAACATTTCATAAAATATTATTGCCCATGCATCATGAAATATAGTGTACTGCAAATTACATGATGGAGAGACAAAAGGTTTCCTTTTGCAATTGTATAAATAAAAGATTAACTTAATAAGACTCATTTCTATGATCATGCTTATTCATTGCATTCAGCAAATTACAAGTTTGGGGCAAACATCTAGTGATGCTTCTTTCAGAAGTTGTCAGAGTGTAAGATTCGCCAGGTTCAGTTAATTCCGAATTTGTGAACACTTATGTAACAGAGAAATATGGTTTGAAAGTAAAATTAGGTAGGAGTGAAGTAGGGAAAGAAGTCTAAGGCAGTCCACTTTTTTTCCGTTCCCCATCTCCTGTCGCCCTGTATTATCATTCTGACATGAAATAATAAAAAGTTATCTTATCTCAATTTTCCCTGCCACTGTGGAAATATATGCCCCCAATGTGATAAAAAAAATACTTGTTGCACACTTGTAAAAATTCAGGTCAGTTTTATCTTTCTTCAGCTATATTAATTAAATAGTCGTTTCCCACGATTGTTGATATTAATACAAGTATGCAAGGACTTGGAAGGAAAGGGGTCGGGAGTTGTTTGCACTTATATATTTGCACTTCAGTAAAGCTTTTAAAAAGTGTTATGTATAGGACATTTCTATATTTGATGCATCAGTGACAAAACAATGTCTGATCCAGTCCCTCAGTGTTACTTGTACCTTATGTTCCTCGTGTTTTGTGAGGTGAACACTTGACATGTATTTGCATGTGTTTGTGATGTGCCACCTGTGGGGCAGGATACGCTCACCTTTTCGTGAACACCTGGTATCATCACTATTTGGTGAGTTGTAGGTGCTGCTCATGATATAGTCAGACTTGTGCAATGGACTCTGATTTTAGTGAGAATTTCCTATGAATGTGGAAAGGGTTTTGTCGCTTTTATTAACATTTATGTAGAATATGTAAAGCCCCTTGAATTCACCAAATAATATTAAACTGTGTTCAAATGACCCCTTCACAAGAAAACGTTCATGTTGTTTTAATTTCTTTATTGAGAAGTACCATTTCAAGTATTTTGTTGTAGAGTCCCATGCGGGATTCAAACCCATACTCTCAGAGCGAGACACCGAATAGTGACATACATTTGTATTTCACTGTACAGTGTTCTAAACTTTAAAATGCCAAAATAAGTTACACAGTTCGTGAAAAACATTTTATTTTATTTTTTATTATTTTTATTTTTATTTTTTGTCCTGACTACCGCCGTCTTTCTGGTTGAGTTTTGACATGAAAAACACATAACAAATATGTATGGCCTAAGAAGTAAGTCGGGTTGAGCAGGCGCTTGTTTCTTGTCTGCCTGTAATGTCCTGACCAGTCTGGCAACAGAAACTCCATCACATCTGTTTTATTCATGCAACAGAGACAGATGCCTCATCAAAAAAGAAAACTCCCCTCCAACAGAAAACAGTGATAAGACACAGAGACAACTCTTTTGTGGTCTTGTATATACATTTGTTTAGCTTCTGACAATATGCACCATATATATGTATCTGCCATAGTGTATGTCCTGGGCCAGGGTGTGATGGTAAATGTTCCCATGTGCATCCATACATGCCCAGAGGAAGTCAAGATAGGTGGAATGGAATGGAATGTCACCCGGAAATGTTGTATTGCCTGAAACGTGGCTGTGTATTGAGCTTGATTACAATTTATGAGAACACGTTAAGTCCAGGTGAAGCTGCTCTGCATCCTCAGGCAGTTGACTTGTCAGGGGACAAATGATGTCATGTATTGCAGTAGTATTTTGGAGAGATGGTGTTTGTTTCTCTTTGCTGTACTTAAGACAAGTACTGATAACTGTTGTATATACAGTGTTGGTTAACATTATGTATTAACTGATAACTGTTGTATATACAGTGTTGGTTAACATTATGTATTAACTGATAACTGTTGTATATACAGTGTTGGTTAACATTATGTATTAACTGATAACTGTTCATGTGTATCCAATGTTAAAATATGAAACTGACTGATGGGGTTTGTTCCAAATAAAACCTTTTGAATTGAATACTCACAATTCTGAAAACACTTAATGTTCATTTCCTAATTATGCTCCAACAGATCATAAAGTCTGTTTTCAAACATTAGAATTATCGCTGGCTTAAAACGACATTCACATATTCAGCCACGTGCCAATCCTCTCTGTGAAGGAAGTTTGTACTTGATGCGTGGAGAAGGCATTCAGTACATTGGATTTGGTATTTTTAATCGGCAGATGAACATTGATAGAAACTGGGGAAATTACGTGCTAGTACAACTTTACTTTGTCTTGATGGAATCTATTTCATTTCAAGAGTAATCCCTCAGAAAGAAAAATGTCATAAACAAATTACTTCAAACTACATTTTCAATTTTGAATGTAAGGATACAGTGAAATATATTAATTTGGGATGCCATCTTCATCCAATGTTTGTGTAATTTGGATGCCTAGAAACACAATAAATATGTTTTATTCAATTTTGGCTTCTACTTTGTATTTATTTGCCCCTTCTTGAAAGGTTTGATTGGCTGGTTCGGGGTATAAATGATTAAGTTGTCAACAATTTAATTTGTCTCCACAAGAAACTTGTATAAGCGTTTGTTTGAGCACAGTACGAACCTATTTTGATTCCCTGAGCGAGGCCCAGGTAATGGAATACTGGCCATAATAGCATTACAGCGTTACTTATCAAATTGACATTTTAAGTTACGGAGGATGATGGAGGAAGCTTCATCACAATGACCTTGCCGGGAGTGAGATCTGTTACCAGTAAATGAGTAATGGCACTTTTACGGTCGGAATAGCGAGAGCGCTGTCACAGTACCATCCACCCTTTTGTGTCTATTAACTGGGCAAAAAATAATGCATTGCAGTTACATGAAAAGTTGCCTATGATTTCTCCCAAGGGACCTGTTGGAAATAATTGTGGTCCCCTCTTAGACAATTTCATTCTTGCAGCCATCCTGGGCCAATATCCTGACATGCCACTTAGACTGTTGAGCTGGAAAATCAAGCAAAGTTGATGGAAATTGCTTTGTCAATGACTAGAGGATATTGGAGAACTAGACACATTCTGACACATGTAGACACCTGGAGGTTAGCAATAAGACAGGTGTCGTAGTCGTGGTGCTGATTAATAGGTCATAGTGTGGATCAGGTGTCTCGGCCAGGCGCTGAAACAGTTGCGTCAGGCGTTATACAAAAGCATAGCAGGTATGGACAAATGTCTAAGTCAAAGAGACAAACATTTGGATCAAGAACCTTTGCCATGAGGGTTGGTTGTCAAGGTCATTGACAGGTGTCTTAGCATCTAAGTATATGGTCTCTGGTGTCAGGTGGCTAAATCATATGGGCACAGGTGTAGCCTTAGCATCATGTAAAAGGATGGATATCTACATTGTATGATGGACAATTAGGACATTAGAAAGCATATCTAGGTCATAAGGACAAATATCTAGGTCATTGGGGATGTCTCAGTTTGGTTCAGGTCTCTGGGGCAATATGTAAACCATTTATATACTCATAGTTCTGTCTGGCAAGGGACAGGCCCCGAAAATTTGTTTCTGGTCAGAAAATGGTGTATGGTATTAACATTAAGAAAGGTGTCATTCCCTGTTAGATCATACTCTCGCGCATCACTACAACACAAATGAACCACAACCTACTTCTCCACTGTAATGTTCCCTGGAGTAAGCTTGTTTGGGGTTTGACAGCAGCCTGTCACCAAGCTGTCCACCAGCATCACCATGTACTCTTGTGTGTAGAGGAGCCAAATGAAGCTCATTCAGGGTCTAATGTCCTTGGACAGCCAATGTGAAATATTCACCTGACACTGTAAATTAGATTTGCCCATGTCTGAAAAGCCAAAACTATTAGTTTAGATCATGGTACATGTATATGTATTCTGATGGAACATGTGTGTACTGATGGTACATGTGTGTGTACTGATGGTACATGTGTGTATTCATGGTACATATGTGTATTGATGGTACATGTGTGTACTGATGGTACATGTGTGTATTGATGGTACATGTGTGTACTGATTGTACATGTGTATTGATGGTACATGTGTATACTGATGGTACATGTGTGTACTGATGGTACATGTGTGTACTGATGGTACATGTGTGTACTGATGGTACATGTGTGTATTGATGGTACATGTGTGTACTGATGGTACATGTGTGTATTGATGGTACATGTGTGTATTGATGGTACATATGTGTATTGATGGTACATGTGTGTACTGATGGTACATGTGTGTGTACTGATGGTACATGTGTATACTGATGGTACATGTGTGTGTACTGATGGTACATGTGTATACTGATGGTACATGTGTGTGCTGATGGTACATGTGTATACTGATGGTACAGGTGTGTACTGATGGTACAGGTGTGTACTGATGGTACATGTGTGTACTGATGGTACATGTGTGTACTGATGGTACATATGTATACTGATGGTACATATGTATTCTGATGGTACATGTGTATACTGATGGTACATGTGTATACTGATGGTACATGTGTATACTGATGGTACATGTGTATTCTGATGGTACATGTGTATTCTGATGGTACATGTGTATACTGATGGTACATGTGTATTCTGATGGTACATGTGTGTACTGATGGTACATGTGTGTACTGATGGTGCATATGTGTGTATTGATGGTACATGTGTGTACTGATGGTACATGTGTATACTCATGGTACCATTATTTATGGTGTGCATCTTACTCAGAGGACATATCATAAATTTCTTCTGTTTTCTAGGATTTTGTGACAGACATGTTGAGCACATGATTGAAATGTGACTGTAAGACGCCTTGTGTTGTATTTTCCAGGAAGCGATGACACTGCTGGAACCCATGGTCCAAGACCCCATCAACTATGTCCGGCAAGGAGCTCTCATTGCTTCCGCCCTCATCTTGGTCCAACAGAATGAAGTCACATGCCCCAAGGTAAGTAAGTCCCATGGTGAAGCAGAGCCCTGGAGGAGTCACATGAGGCCCCAGTGCCTGGTCTTGCTTATTGAAGTCCCCAGTGCCTGGTCTTGTGTATTGAAGTCCCCAGTGCCTGGTCTTGTGTATTGAAGTCCCCAGTGCCTGGTCTTGTGTATTGAAGTCCCCAGTGCCTGGTCTTGCTTATTGAAGTCCCCAGTGCCTGGTCTTGTGTATTGAAGTCCCCAGTGCCTGGTCTTGTGTATTGAAGTCCCCAGTGCCTGGTCTTGTGTATTGAAGGCCCCAGTGCCTGGTCTTGTGTATTGAAGTCCCCAGTGCCTGGTCTTGTGTATTGAAGGCCCCAGTGCCTGGTCTTGTGTATTGAAGTCCCCAGTGCCTGGTCTTGTGTATTGAAGTCCCCAGTGCCTGGTCTTGTGTATTGAAGTCCCCAGTGCCTGGTCTTGTGTATTGAAGTCCCCAGTGCCTGGTCTTGTGTATTGACGTTGGGGTCAAGCTGTCTGGCTCCATGACCTGTCTGACCGTGTGTCGCCATGCTCCAACTTGTTGTGGATTGTTGCTTTCAGTCACTGGATTGTCCGATCCAGACTTGATTATTTACAAGCAACCATGGTTAAGCTGGAATATTGCTGACTGTGGCCATGTTCACCATTCACTCACTTGTGTGAAGGCCAATCTAGTTGTAGAATTATTGCAGTAGTCACCACTACAGAAACAATAATGTTGTATTCAGTGTATATATTTTGCAGTCATCATGTTGTTTCACTTTTTCTGTCTCAACTATCTATAATTGCATTATAACATCATTTTCATGTTCAGTTCGTGTTTTTGAAAGATGCTATTGCATTCATTCTCTTTTTGTCCAAGATCAACCTAATTTGTCTGTAACCATCTCTCAAAAACAATGGAGTGTATACAACCCGACCTGCAGTTCCATATTTGAACATCGCTCATTGGTTTCTATGCAATCAACAAAGGCAGCTGGGAATGAAATGTAGCCCAACTTCTTGTAACTCTTATCAGTAACTGGCCATAATGGCAGACAGTAATCAAGGAATCATTCAGAAAGGAAAAAACAACAAGCAGAGTTTCTTCTAGAGTAATAACTCCAAGTACTTCATGCTTGTAGGAGGCAGACATTGGGACAGAAGTACCATGCAACTACATCTCTATGATAATAGTCATCAATCATTCTAATATCCACTATATTTCATTTGTGTCTCCTGATGAAACTCTGAATGGGTCAACAGGAGTCATTTATGGAAATTTCCCATTCCTTATCGTTCCTCCAAGGACATGCAGAATGCCAAATATTTTATATGTGAAAAAAGTAAATTTACAGTGATCGGTAAATGAGGGATGCAGTTCGAAGATAAGCTATTAAAATGGCACGCTGTCCAATATTCGCCACAGTCCACTTTGATCGTTTGTTATAGATTGAGGAATTATTTCCATCAGTTGATCAAGAATATAGAGGATGCTACCATCTACTCAAAGAGACAGTTGGGGAAAGAATATTCAAATGAAACCATATTGGGTCGACCACAACTTGAGGATAAGTAGGTCACAAGAAGCAATTGAATCACATTCAATCAAATGGATTATATGTTTCAAAAATACATTGGGTTGAATGAAAGTTTAGGAGTGTAATCAATTTTGTTCAAATTGCTGTTTTCATAATTCCTCAAACGTTTTACTTGATTGAATTTATTGATGGGAATATAGATGTGAGAATTAATTTAGGATGAAAGTACCTTTTGAAACCTCCAGAGCAGACACACCAACTTATTTTCCCCTCATGACATGAAGTTTGGAGCAAAGTATTATCAGGCAGACGGATTGTGTGTTTGACACATTAGACGCATTTGCTATATGTAACCGATGTTGCGGAAAATTGCTGTAATGTAGGTCTTGGTTTTAATGAGAGATGTTATCCTTCAATTTAGCGCAGCTTGAGACGTAATCGGCACGCTATCTGGGTGCTAGACGCTTTGATCCCCTGTCATTCTGAACTGGACCCACCTTCAGCCTCTCAACGTTATATCCTAAACATCTTTTAAATACAATGATTATTTCATATCTTTTAGTCCTGAGATCTGCACAGCTAATGCTGCCCAAACTTAGCCTGTTGAAGAATACCTTGCATCAACATTTGGGCATCCAATGAAGGAAGATGACCAGATGGTATAATGCTAGGAGATTGTTCCTACATGTTTGGTGGCAGATGTGCAAACTGTGGTCAAGTGTTGACCTGCTGTAGTTAACATGTACTTATTATACTAGGTTTCAGCTGTGGTTTCTGCTAACTAGTGTTTGTAAAGACGGTGGTGAGACATCAAGGATGTGAGCAATGGGGGTTTAGTCAGGCCTTAGTTGGGTAAGGTTTTAAGCAGGCAGTCAGTCTTGGTACAGAGATGATGATGACATCACTGCATACCTTATATGTGCTGATGGTACATGTGTCCCCAAGTTGTCCCAGAACAGACCTACTCAGGGAACCATTTATTCAGCATTGTCGTCTTCATCTTCATTTCTGTTGTTTGGACAAGGATTGGTACAGAGATGACGATGACATCACCGCCAAGTTGTCCCAGAACAGACCTACTCGGGGAACCATTTATTCATCATTGTCATCTTCATCTTCATTTCTGTTGTTTGGACAAGGATTGGTACAGAGATGACGATGACATCACCGCCAAGTTGTCCCAGAACAGACCTTCTCAGGGAACCATTTATTCATCATTGTCGTCCTCATCTTCATTTCTGTTGTTTGGACAAGGATCGCTGCTTAGGGACTAACATGCCTTGTAGTTCCCACAGCTGAAATTTCATGCAATTATTCTTGTATCAGTCCTGAAGGTATTTGCCGGTATTAGTAAAGTTGACAATATGCCATACTTTCATTGATATGTCGGTGGTATTCAGGAAAGTAATAGCTAGGTCCTCAGAACCCAATTCTTGTAAGATGTGTGACCTGGCTGATTGTGTGTCATTGTATCCATGATGGCGGTGATCATTGCTTGTGCCGTCGACCACTGGTTTGTCTGATCCAGACTTGTAATTTATATGTAAAGGCTGTTGTGATAGGATTGTGAAATGATTGACTGTGATGTAAAACAACATTCTCTCCCATGTTTTATACTCTTATTAAGCGGTGGGGACTACTACCCCCTGTTTGTTGTATGTGGTTACTGAAGTGGGTCAGCATGAGGACAACACAGCATCTGTTCTGGCGGTATTTGTGACACTACTCCCTGTTTGTTGTATGTGGTTACTGAAGTGGGTCAGCATGAGGACAACACAGCATCTGTTCTGGCGGTATTTGTGACACTACTCCCTGTTTGTTGTATGTGGTGACGGAAGTGGGTCAGCATGAGGACAACAGCATCTGTTCTGGCAGTATTTGTGACACTACTCCCTGTTTGTTGTATGTGCTTACTGAAGTGGGTCAGCATGAGGACAACACAGCATCTGTTCTGGCGGTATTTGTGACACTACTCCCTGTTTGTTGTTTGTGGTGACGGAAGTGGGTCAGCATGAGGACAACAGCATCTGTTCTGGCGGTATTTGTGACACTACTCCCTGTTTGTTGTTTGTGGTGACGGAAGTGGGTCAGCATGAGGACAACAGCATCTGTTCTGGCTGTATTTGTGTCACTACTCCCTGTTTGTTGTATGTGCTTACTGAAGTGGGTCAGCATGAGGACAACACAGCATCTGTTCTGGCAGTATTTGTGACACTACCCCCTGTTTGTTGTATGTGGTTACTGAAGTGGGTCAGCATGAGGACAACACAGCATCTGTTCTGGCGGTATTTGTGACACTACTCCCTGTTTGTTGTATGTGGTTACTGAAGTGGGTCAGCATGAGGACAACACAGCATCTGTTCTGGCAGTATTTGTGACACTACCCCCTGTTTGTTTTATGTGGTTACTGAAGTGGGTCAGCATGAGGACAACACAGCATCTGTTCTGGCGGTATTTGTGACACTACCCCCTGTTTGTTGTATGTGGTTACTGAAGTGGGTCAGCATGAGGACAACACAGCATCTGTTCTGGCGGTATTTGTGACACTACTCCCTGTTTGTTTTATGTGCTTACTGAAGTGGGTCAGCATGAGGACAACAGCATCTGTTCTGGCAGTATTTGTGACACTACCCCCTGTTTGTTGTATGTGGTTACTGAAGTGGGTCAGCATGAGGACAACAGCATCTGTTCTGGCGGTATTTGTGACACTACCCCAGCAGCATTGATTTCTGCTCCTATGAGTACACAGGTTCATGATATTCCCACACACTGAAGGTGCTTTGATGTATGCTGAAGACACACCATCTCCAGTCTGAAACATCACCTATGAGACACAAATCTAATGATATTGCTTTTGGTGAAAACGTCTTGAGATAAGTTCAGTCGAGAAGACTGCAACAGTTTGGCATAGACTGAAACAACCTCCCTCATGTGTCTTCAGTACATGCTAAAGACACATGATCATAAATCCAGTTACAATCCTCATGGTTTGCTGGTACTTGAGGATGATGGGATAGTATGTGGTAACAGAGAAAACTGTCCACTTTACGTCTTTAATCAGCACCACAGTTACTATCTGTTTGATGGTATGTCTGCTTCTGAAAAGTCTATCACATCTTGGTTGGTTACAAAGGAAGTCTCTTAGTTACCTGCTGCTACCTTCCAAGTAATTGGCCAAATTTATTAGGCTCTCAATTGTCCTCCTCTCCTTGAACTTGACTTGAACTTTTTTCATTTCTTTTAGATCATAAATTGATCTTGTGACCATCTGTCTTGCCAACAAATCAAGCAGGCTCAAAGTATCTGCTAATAGTCAGTTCCTTTCATTAATGGCCTAAGCCTCAGCAGGAAAAGCCCCAGAAAAAACTGGCAACTACTGAAGAGAACAGAAAGATGGTTCCCGTGCAGCTTGTTGGCTGTAGCGTGGACATTAAGTAATCAGCACCTTCTGAGAAATGTGAGGTCCAGTGAAAGTCAGCAGGGATAACATCTGCCTGCTTCACAGGAATACAACCTGATGTGTTTGTTGTAAATGACTTGCAACCTAAGCTGCCAAGGTAAAGGGACTATTTGTTATTGTTTGTTCCCCCTCCTCACATTCCAGCTGTATTGTGGATAAACACTATGATATTCTGCTGAAAGTAGTTTTTATTGGGAAGTAATATTTCATCCTCAGTTTAAGTGTTTGTCAAGTGTCTACAGTAACTGGCCATTTACCCAGTCAGGGTGTATCCTGTACATGTATGTTAGTTAATCTAACACCAAGGGTGGCCGCGTCTAAGGCAATTCACTTGTTCATGGCAAATTGCCACTTGGGGATTCCGGATTTCTGAAGGCCTACCGAGGTCCAGGATGAGAAATAGAAGTTGTATGTCTTCCTACCCTGGCTGTTCATTGCTGCTTGTAATATCAATCACTGGTTTGTCTGGCCCTACCATTTGTTGGTTGCTGTCATATCCTCCGTAGCTGGAATATTGCTACGAAGGGCAGTAAGCAACGAACAAACCAAAGGTTTTCAGACTGAAGCTAGTTGCAGCTTCAAATGTTTGTCATCATACGCTGTGTCAAACTTATTCTAAAAATTATGTCTTATGTCTTTGAATTTAGCGCCATAGAGACTTCCGTCCAATCTCTCCTGAAGGATAGATCCTGGCACATGGTTGTACACACTCCATGGAAAAATAGGATCAGTGCATAATTATCTGCGTCATTTCAGTGCATATTGCAATTGTTTTAAATTCAAATTGATTTTCACTTCACATGGATCATTGGCTAGAATTGAGTACAATCCTACCACACATAGAAGTGAAAAGTATAAAATCTGATAAAAAATAACCTTCATCACAAAGGATGGACCAGCAGGACCAATTGACCAGTGTCACCCTAAACATTCAAAGGAAACTAGTTATGCATGCAATTTGACCTGGATTACTTATTCCAATCCATATCAAACACATCTAAAGCAGACTACACTGCTATATATCAGTAGTCATTATGCTAATGAGCTCGTTTTCTGGAATTTGTTACGAGGGACCCGCCTAAACCCAACCAAATTGGGTGAGATCCTTCACTTAGCTAAGAATATCTCATCTACTGCTAAAACAATAATTTGTGATTTGGAACCTGATTTGGAATGCTGATCGCTCATCACTCAAGAGTATTACCATTAGTGATTCACCAGCTGCATAGTTTTATTGACTGTGTCTTTTGATGACCGTGATCTTACCAACTATTGAGAAAAACCAACACTCTAAATTCCAATAATTTTTGCCCTGTTGACTCGCGAGATGCAATTTTAGGTTTGATAAATTCACGACGGTGAATATGCCATTGATTATTGGAAATAGTGGGAAGAAAGTTTGTAGCTGTTTTACTTCAGTAAACTATCAACAATGGTTCGTCTCCACTGTCAAATTTGCAAAACCACTTTCAGATCATTTTCAGCCAGATTACCTCTCTCCCCAATGTTGGACAAGTTAATGGGCAGCTCATTCATCAAGCAGTTATACCTCGTCCTGATTTCATCAGCAATATCGTTGCTCACACATTTCATAGAACACCTATAAGGCAAAGAGTTTCTCGGAATCAATTTTATGCTAATGTCTTGAGATGCGCACATAACACAATTTTGGATGCTAATGATATATTTATTGGAAATGTCACTTCAGGTAGTATGATTGATGTGTGATATTGGTGCAGCATATATTGTTTCACCTTTGGCTGACTGAACAATGCTAAAAATACTACAAGTTTTATATATCAGGTGCTTCTTGGGTGGATGTAATATGAGGTTAAAAGCTTGCCGATTCCGGAAATAATTCTATAGCGTTATTACCTTTATGACTGATAATTAATGGACGAAACTGTGTTTGTGGTTGATAATTTAATCATCTGAAAAATGTTTGTTTCTTTCATCCTCTCAATCAATTAATAGTTTTTAAGAATTTGTTTTCCATAATTTAAGAAAAACTGAAGAAACAAAACTTTTGTTTTTGATTTGTTCATCATTTTTCTTCATTGGAATTACCTGGGCACTGCAATATTAGACAACTGACAAAACTAAAAAAATTGCTTCTGTGTATCAGGTAGGCAACACATGGTCAGGATATCCAGTAGGCAACACATGGTCAGGATATCCAGTAGGCAACACATGGTCAGGATATCCAGTAGGCAACACATGGTCGGGATATCCAGTAGGCATCACATGGTCAGGATATCCAGTAGGCAACACATGGTCGGGATATCCAGTAGGCAACACATGGTCGGGATATCCAGTAGGCAACACATGGTCAGGATATCCAGTAGGCAACACATGGTCAGGATATCCAGTAGGCAACACATGGTCAGGATATCCAGTAGGCAACACATGGTCAGGATATCCAGTAGGCAACACATGGTCGGGATATTCAGTAGGCAACACATGGTCGGGATATCCAGTAGGCAACACATGGTCAGGATATCCAGTAGGCAACACATGGTCAGGATATCCAGTAGGCAACACATGGTCAGGATATTCAGTAGGCAACACATGGTCAGGATATCCAGTAGGCAACACATGGTCAGGATATCCAGTAGGTAACACATGGTCAGGATATCCAGTAGGCAACACATGGTCAGGATATTCAGTAGGCAACACATGGTCGGGATATCCAGTAGGCAACACATGGTCGGGATATCCAGTAGGCAACACATGGTCAGGATATTCAGGACGTATGGTCAGTCTGTTCAGGAGGTGTTGGAATGCATAGCATTGTATAAGGGGTGTCTCTAATGTGTATGTCTGACATGATCATTGTTAACATTTGAAATATGTTTCTGTGTATTTTAGGTGACCCATTTCCGGCAGCTGTATGCTAAAGTGATCAGTGACAAGCATGAAGATGTCATGGCTAAGTTTGGTGCCATCTTGGCCCAAGGAATAATTGATGCAGGTGAGATTTTGTTTTGTCATAATAAAGCCTTTGCAATGTTTGTGTGAACCATATGACTTCCAAGTGAAGTTGAGCTACCAGCCCCTAGCCCAATGGTGGTGATTACATAAGGTGAGCTACCAACCCTTTGGCTCCATGGTGGTGATTGAAGAAGGTGAGCTACCAACCCCTGGTACATGGTGGTGATTGAAGAAGGTGAGCTACCAGCCCCTGGTACCATGGTGGTGATTGAAGAAGGTGAGCTACCAGCCCCTGGTACCATGGTGGTGATTGAAGAAGGTGAATGACCAACCCCTGGTACCATGGTGGTGATTGAAGAAGGTGAACAACCAGCCCCTGGTACCATGGTGGTGATTGAAGAAGGTGAACAACCAGCCCCTGGTACCATGGTGGTGATTGAAGAAGGTGAACAACCAGCCCCTGGTACCATGGTGGTGTTTGAAGAAGGTGAGCTACCAGCCCCTGGTACCATGGTGGGTGATTGAAGAAGGTGAGCTACCAACCCCTGGTACCATGGTGGTGATTGAAGAAAGTGAGCTACCAACCCCTGGTACCATGGTGGTGATTGAAGAAGGTGATCTACCAACCCCTGGTACCATGGTGGTGATTGAAGAAGGTGAATGACCAGCCCCTGGTACCATGGTGCTGATTGAAGAATGTGAGCTACCAACCCCTGGTACCATGGTGGTGATTGAAGAAGGTGAATGACCAGCCCCTGGTACCATGGTGGTGATTGAAGAAGGTGAGCTATCAACCCCTGGTACCATGATCCTGGAACATTCAATGAGACAAGGATATATGAAGTACTTGTGAGAAAGCTATTATACAATTTTTACAGGAATTTAGAGAAAACTTTGTGATTATTTCATGAGAGTGCTTAGAGCGTGGTTTGACGCTCGTAACCCATTTTGAAGACGTCATTAAAGAAACATTATTAAAATTAATGCTGCCTTTTCCCAAGTTACACTCTCGTTCATGAAGCTTTTATGCGAGCTAATATTTCTGTACATGGGTTCTGCCTCAACTCTGTGCTTCCCATTGAGTCTGCATGGTTGGAGGGTGTCAGGGACACTTTCATCTTGCTTGGCTGATAATTCATTTACGTTTTGCCTCCGTGGCAACGTGCATTGTTCAAACATAAGATTAGCAGTCAATATTTGGCCTAAACAGTACCAGACAATGACTAGCCCATGTCTATGTTGTGACGATTGGCCCCGACAAAGATTGCCCCCCCCTGGCATACGCCCCCAACCCCCACCACTCCCTCCCATTGAGGATGTGAGTGTTTACTGGACTCTCAACCTAAATTTCTGGCATCAGAGAGCTACTTCCTGCTAATTATTGTATAACCACCAGGGTATTCCTTTAATCGTTCCTCTAAGAGTTTTATCTCAATACACTTCTAACTCCATCAACTGCCAACACCCACATATATTTACCAATCAAATGAAAGAATTTTTCCTGATACAGGTTACTTCAAATTCATGTTTTACAGCCAATTCTGGCTTTCAAGTTATGAATCGTTGGTTTGGGTTGGAAAGTTGAATGTGCCACCTGTTTGTGCACTACTCAGGAACTGATTATGCTGTATATATTTTGATTGCTTTCATGAAGAAGGCATTGACATCTATTAGATTATGGCCAAGGGGTTTTCCTTGCAGGATCTTCATAAGGAGGCCTGGTGTTGTGTTGTGTTGTGTTGTGTTGTGCAATCTCTCAGCTGCAGTCCTATTGCATGCATTACACCTTTGTCAAGGTTAAGTGTCGGCTTTATTCCGCTGAATGCAAACAGCAAGTTTGTGTTTCTGCCTAAGAAGCATGGCATTCATATTTAACTGGTGAAAATAATTGAGATCACAACACAAATTTCAAAACTTAAAGTCGGTGTTAGAATAGCACCAGCTGATTTTTATCACAGCCGTTTGTAATAAATCATGTGTTGGAAAACAGACAGAAATTAGACAGTGGTTTTCATTGCCCAAACCTGATTTGGTTCTTTTGACAGATGATGTTTGAAGATTTTCTTGTTAAAACATGAAAAAGGGAATATGGACATTATTATTATGTAATGTCAATATTCCAGTTTTTGTAGTTTCATCTGGTTGTGCGTAGTATCACCTTTGGAGCAGAACTGAAAAAAGTCCTTTGAAAAAGATATGAGCAGGATTGGCTCAGTTAGATACACTGGTGTATTTGGATAGATTTCTTTTTTGAAAGTTCTGAAGTTAGTGTTCTTGGAGTGTATTGATTAGAAGTATTTCCTAAACACTTGCTTTGAAAGAAGACACATTTTTTGTTATGTTTTTCCGTCCGGAAATTGATCTTCCTTTTTCCCCAGTGTTTTTGATGTTTGATGGGATGGCACTTCAGGTTTCCTGGAACAATCTCTCGTTGGAAGCTGTATAGAATCTAATCTGGAAATACATTTCGGACAAATTTGTGAATGTGGAAACACTGCCAAAGTATTATCTTCATCAGTGGTTGGTCTAACTGCTAGAGTTGTTTATCATTTACCCTTCAACCTTGGGAGCATATATAGATCTTGACTTATATTTATTGTTTCTGATTTGAACATTTTTGTGGTTACATGCGTTACCTTAGCTCTTCCCAGACAGGATTTTGCAAACAGATATCTTCCCAGATTTATGTGCTGGAATCTTATTGAACCTTTGTCTTCTCTGCCAAATAATGGTTTTAAAAATAGGAATGTTTGCTATTGAGTTCCCATGATCATTTCTGAAGCAACTTATTAATGGGAGAGGGGGCACAGGTGGCCGGGTCGTCTAAGGTGCCGCGATTCGCTGTGCAGAGTTGCGTCCCTTGGGCACGCCAGGAACCTATGATTGTGGGTTCGAATCCTGGTTCGCCCCGATTATGTTTCTAGGTTTGTCAGCACCATACCCAAGCTCGTGGGTTTCACCAAAGTGGTTAATGTCTGAGACCTGCATCACTTGGGGCTTTCCTCACACATTAAGCTGACACTCTGATATAACTGGGACTCACTTCTCCCGGGAGAGATATGCTGATTGTCTCAAGTTGCATTTTGCTTTTCTACTTGTCCTTCAATGGAGTCAGTGTGGCAAGGGAGGGTTTCATTTACAACTGATTGGTGTGTTGCATGGATTCGTGAAGAAAGTTTAGTTATCCACTGAGACTATATGGCCCAATGGTCAGTGTTGTATGACAAACACAGATTTCTGCAACAGAACATGTCTTTTACATCAACAACAACTTGAAAGGCCAACATTCTGGCCATTGATCTGGTACCTCTTTCCCCTTTCTGCATGTCTATCACTGAAATTGGAAGAGTTGACATTTGCTGCAGATTGTTCAGGAACTGGGAAAGATGACAAATATGATGGAATTTACTTTGTTTTGATTGTGTCGTCTATTTTAGGAGAGCTTCTGACTGAAAATCAGCTCTCTGCCTTTCATGCTTGGGTATACAGGGTCATATCAGACAGTCTAGTTCAATTTATAATTGCTATGCATCTTACTTCTGTTTTATGAATAACTTGGATGACAGTGTAACCCTTGATGCTTCAAGGGTGAAATGGGCCCCAAGGTCGTAAGAGCATTCTAATGAGGATGGGTGGGTATTCTGTGTGACCTGGATGATTGTCAGTTATCATGCCCTGTCAACCTGGATTGTTGTTGCTCATGATATCGACCATTGTTTTGCCAGGCCCAGACTTGATTATTTACAGTCATTGTTATTAGTGCTGGAATTGGTTGGGAACTGATCATTGATCATTGGTCATTATCTGTTTATTGCAAGCAATCAGTTATTGATTTTGAAAATTTCCATGAAAGAGTATTGAAAAGATTCAAATAGAATTTCAAGAATCTGTTTCTATACAGAACAATGGATGGATAGAACGTTTTTAACATGATTTAGATATGAAATAGCATTTTGTCAAATATTTTCTGGATTTAGTGGACACTTAAAGCAATCATGTAACTAGTGGTACAGAGCTGGAAAATAGGTGGAAGCAATATAAAACAACATTCACTCACTGCCTTGCTGTCAGTACATTGAAGCCTGTGTTACCAGCTCTGTTGGGATTCCGTGTTGGAATCGGTGGCCAGAAAACTCGGCTTGTAGTAAGCGGTGACTTATGAATTGGGTGGCCTGCTCCGTGAACTGATTGATTTCATTTCATCATCACCCTATGGCATGGCGTGTTGATCATGATGTCAATCACTGGATTGCCTGGTGTAAACCCGATTATTTACAGGCGCCATCATATAGTTGGAATATTGCAGATTGCGGCGTGAAAGAACACAAACAACATCGTGTTTGGAGTGTCCGCTACATCTGTGAAGTTGCCACTGCACAAAATACACACGACCTGTTGCAGTTGTACACAACATGTGTCGGGCTGTAATTGGCTTTGACGTAGAAAGTAAATTTGCATGAATAAAACATGTGTATCATTTGGTGCTGCATCCCAGTGAGTGTTGTGCAAGTTGCCAGATCTCTCATTAGATATGCATTGCAGGTCCATCCAAATATATCTTATTGTGGCCATATCTATGTTATTACTTGTTTTGTAGGTAAGTCTAAAATTATGTAAACTGAAAAAAAAAAAACCCAAAATTTTCTAATTTCTAAAACATCTTTTTTGTTTGCATTTATGTGGTAGCCTTTATGTAATTGTTCTTCTTAAGAACTTAAATAAACCTTCATATTTTTTATCCTTTGAATTTTGTGTCCTGCCTCTGAGCCTGAAGGGGCGGTGGGGTAGCCTAGTGGTTAAAGCGTTCACTCGTCACGCCGAAGACCCGGGTACAGTTGCCGACATGGGTACAATGTGTGAAGCCCATTTCTGGTGTCCCCCGCTGGGATATTGCTGAAATATATTGCTAAAAGCGGCATCAAACCATACTCACTCACTCACTCACTAAGCCTTAAAGTCTGTATAACATAAACTACAGTACTCTGTCTTAAGTACGTAGGTTCTGCTATACATCAGAGTACTGATCTGGATATTGCATGTGTTTATGTAGTTTGAAGTTGCTTGATGCCGTGAATTCTACTTAGATAGTTCTGGTAGGTATTTCCTCTGAGCTGCCAGGGAAAACATGGAATTGACTTGTCACTTTGGGAAATATTTTGTTGAAAGTTGATTTAGCTTCTGACTGTAGCGATGTGACTGGTGAACTGTTCAGGTGTTGTGGGTAGACTCTATCCTCTATTCCTATAATGGGGACAAGCTTTGGATTGGCAGTTTGGTGTCTGTTCTTGTATTGTATGATTTCTGCGTTAGTCTTTTTTTCGGACAACGCAAGTTTTGACCTATTCTGAACATAAGAAATACGTCACTCTGGTGTGGAGTGAGGTTGGAATGGGCTCCAAACCTGCAGTGATTCAGAAAGCCGCATGTGATATGCATCATATCTTACCCATCGTACAGGAAGTAGTACACTGCAGTGAAATAGCATTACAATGCAAACCTCATCTTCAAGCAGAAGGCCCAGTCGTCTTAAGGCGCCACGATTCGCAGTGCAGAGTTGCGTTCCTTGGGCACGCCAGAAACCTATGATTGTGGGTTCGAATCCCGGTTTGCCCCGATTATGTTTCTAGGTTTGTCAGCACCATACCCGTGCTCATGGGTTTCACTGAAGTGGTAAACGTCTGAGACCCGCATCACTCCGGGCTTTCCTCCCACAATTAGCTGACACGCCGTGATGTAACTGGAGTACTGTTAAAAGCAGCGTTAAACCCAACTCACTCACTCACTCATCAGTCCCCACAGAACATTGGTACACAGTCCCTTACTAAAGGAACAGTCCCATCCCTGTGGTAGGCCAGCTGATGGGGCCAAGTCGATGACATATGATTGACCAAAATGTCTGTGTGATGAATCATCAGCCCCCACAGAACATGGGTACACAGTCCCTTACTAAAGGAACAGACCCGTCCCTGAGGTAGGCCAGCAGATTGGGCCAAGTCGATGACATATGATTGACCAATCATGTCTGTGTGATGAATCATCAGCCCCCACAGAACATGGGTACACAGTCCCTTACTAAAGGAACAGACCCGTCCCTGTGGTAGGCCAGCAGATTGGGCCAAGTCGATTACATATGATTGACCCAAATGTCTGTGTGATGAATCATCAGCCCCCACAGAACATGGGTACACAGTCCCTTACTAAAGGAACAGACCCGTCCCTGCGGTAGGCCAGCAGATTGGGCCAAGTCGATTACATATGATTGACCAAAATGTCCAAAAGCAACAATCCTCTGAAGACGCTAGAGTGAAGCAGTCCTGAGGCAGTCCACATCTTATCTAATTGCCACTATACTTCCAAACACCTTTTATCTCAGGCCTAACATGCTGCTGATTAGGGTGTTTGGTATTTTTCTGCCATATCTGGGACAGGAGGCAGTCACAGGCTTCACACAATAAAACAGCCATTGCCGCTTCTCGGGTACTTGTCCCATTTCTCAATATCACGGAATATCACTGGGTCATTACAGAGTAGGGACATGGGACATGAGTGGCCCAGGGGGTGGAGGCAACGCAGTCATGCATAGATCTGCTGATTGTAGGGGAATCCCTAGGGGTCCACCCACTGGTTTAGCAGCACCATACCACATGGGTTCCACCATGGTGTTGTACTACTTGGGACATGAGTGGCCCAGGGGGCGGAGGCAACACAGTCATGCATAGATCTGCTGATTGTAGGGGAATCCCTAGGGGTCCACCCACTGGTTTAGCAGCACCATACCACATGGGTTCCACCATGGTGTTGTACTACTTGGGACATGAGTGGCCCAGGGGGTGGAGGCAACACAGTCATGCATAGATCTGCTGGTTGTAGGGGAATCCCTGTCCACCCACTGGTTTAGCAGCACCATACCACATGGGTTCCACCATGGTGTTGTACTACTTGGGACATGAGTGGCCCAGGGGGTGGAGGCAACACAGTCATGCATAGATCTGCTGGTTGTAGGGGAATCCCTGTCCACCCACTGGTTGAGCAGCACCATACCACATGGGTTCCACCATGGTGTTGTACTTCCTTTTCTTGTTTTTTAATCAGTTTTCTTTTCTGTTGCATTTTACAAAGTTCACTACTTTACAATGATGTGATGGCAACTTGACCAAAACTTGGTAAAGGGTTTTTTATACCCATACATATTTCTGTGTACTTGGACATGAAGTTGTGTTTTATGAACTCCTTCTGTATGATATGGAATCCAAGTGTTTTTGTGAATGTTTCATGCCTGAATATTACACTTTGACACCAAATTATAATCAGGTTAACAGGTTCTAATTTGGTGTAGTGGATCCAAGGAGTATGATCTTTTCTGTCAGCAAGTGTTGGGCCTGTGTTACTTTAGGCTTTCTCCCACAGCAAGCTGACATGCTGTGTTGTATACCTGCAATACTGATAGTGTTGAACTCACTCACTCCCTCAGGGGTCAGGGCTAGTGGGTGAGACGCCAGTTTGTGATGTTGTTTAACACCTCTATCAGCAAGTGTTGGGCCTGTGTTACTTTAGGCTTTCTCCCACAGCAAGCTGACATGCTGTGTTGTATACCTGCAATACTGATAGTGTTGAACTCACTCACTCCCTAAGGGGTCAGGGCTAGTGGGTGAGACGCTAGTATGTGATGTTGTTTAACACCTTCAATCAGCAATATGAGGAAGTATAAGCAGGTGTGGCAAATGTTACAAGTCCTACACATTCAGGTGTGATGCCGAGTCATGGAGTCTGAACATTGGATCAATGTTTGTCGCCTCTTATGACGAACATAGGTTACTGGGGATCAATTCTAACCCAGAATCAATACAGGGCTTCTGATGGGACAAAGGAAGTTTTCACTGAGGATTAGAATCCTCTTCTTTCAAATGGTCTGTTTCAATATTTAATAAAGGTAGTTACGTTTTCGTTAAGTGTTTGTTGTGTTTGTTTAACACATAAATACATGTATATTTGACACCTTGCTTGTCTCAATGGGTAGCAAACTTGGATAAGTTGATTTAGTTTTGCTTTTACAGACCTGAGGAACACCCCCCGAGACCTAGTAGTAGACTAGACCATTTAGAAAGAATATCTGCCAGACCCGGTCTCTGTTTCATAGCATTTTCATTGAAATATGTTCTTCATTGATTTGTTTTGGGGGGGGGGCTTATTTCATATTCAATAAACAGTTTAAGAACAAGATGAATAGGCTTTCGAAAACTGATATCTATTTTAAGAAATTCATCACTGGAGATATTAGATAGAAAGAAATTTGATTATCCTTACCTTCAAACGTTGGAGAGTATCTTGTCAAGGTAGTTAAGTTTATCGTCTGAAAGCAACTTCCAAAACTCATTTCAATTTCTCTCCGATTCTCATCACAGTGGAAGAAGATGAATCTGCAACTCATTTGGCTAATATCTATTTATGACCACTCCTACAATCACTTTGTTGACAGAATAGGAACCATAGCACGTAATTTCTGTTTTCAAATTGCTGCCAGGATTTACTTTTTATGCCTGGGTTTTAATGACTAAGGAATATTTTCAGATGGAAACCACATGAAATGTTGACAGAAGTTTAGAGTTGTTCGTTAAATGCAAATTATGGGGTTCTGTTTAAACCATTAGAGTTGATCAGACCTCTCTAGGACCAGCCAGTGTTGATGAGATTGCCATGTCTACAGTTGATCAGACCTCTCTAGGACCCGCCAGTGTTGATGAGATTGCCGTGTCTACAGTTGATCAGACCTCTCTAGGACCCGCCAGTGTTGATGAGATTGCCATGTCTACAGTTGATCAGACCTCTCTAGGACCCGCCAGTGTTGATGAGATTGCCATGTCTACAGTTGATCAGACCTGTCTAGGACCCGCCAGTGTTGATGAGATTGCCATGTCTACAGTTGATCAGACCTCTCTAGGACCCGCCAGTGTTGATGAGATTGCCGTGTCTACAGTTGATCAGACCTCTCTAGGACCCGCCAGTGTTGATGAGATTGCCGTGTCTACAGTTGATCAGACCTCTCTAGGACCCGCCAGTGTTGATGAGATTGCCGTGTCTACAGTTGATCAGACCTCTGTAAGACCCGCCATTGTTGATGAGATTGCCATGTCCACAGTTGATCAGACCTCTGTAAGACCCGCCATTGTTGATGAGATTGCCATGTCTACAGTTGATCAGACCTCTCTAGGACCCGCCAGTGTTGATGAGATTGCCATGTCTACAGTTGATCAGACCTCTGTAAGACCCACCATTGTTGATGAGATTGCCATGTCTACAGTTGATCAAACCTCTCTAGGACCCGCCATTGTTGATGAGATTGCCATGTCTACAGTTGATCAGACCTCTGTAAGACCCGCCATTGTTGATGAGATTGCCGTGTCTACAGTTGATCAGACCTCTCTAGGACCCGCCAGTGTTGATGAGATTGCCATGTCTACAGTTGATCAGACCTCTCTAGGACCCGCCAGTGTTGATGAGATTGCCATGTCTACATGCCTACAGGTGCTGTGTCACCATGCGTATCACTGGAGGCGTTGGTAAAGAGATGAACATGGGGATGATATGAACATGCACATCTTTACACACAATTTCATGCATATAAAAAAAAATTCCTGTATCAGCATCTTTAGAAGTATTGTTGGTAATGGCTGCAAGAAGGACGAGCAAAAAGGTTTCTGTGATAAGATAAGACGCGGTGGCAGGCAGGGAGATGTTCTAGTTGCATTCATGTTTGGCTAATGTGGGTAAAATTATGTACTGTGATAGTGATGTGATTTCTTAGTGCTGAACTACTTGAGCTGTAGCACTGAAGATATTTCCACCTCATTGATGGGACCCACCTGTAGCATTGATGGGAAGGATCTTTGCATGTTAGGATGCTCCAGATTGTTACAGGAACTAGCAGAGACTATCAGAGTGGAAGGCTTACTCAATCACAAACACATTTTGTGCCAGAGAACTGTTATCGTCTGTATTTAAGAAAATATCTGTGGTAGCCTAAATCTTCCGTGTTCATTACAGATAGCACTTTTTTTAGTTCTGAATTACAGAGTGTAAAAAAGTAGAGTGATTGAGAAGCCCCCTATTGCTTCAACATCAGTTGCTGGGATTAGGACAACTTGCTCAGGCTTGCGGATTCAGAAAGTGACATTTATCTCAGTGGAAGATCAGCTTAATCAAGCCATGATAAGCAGCCCCCATCAATACTAATAAGCCCCCCAAATGTTGGAGTGAAATGAGAATGAGGGGACGACAGTATCTAATCCCAATGTATCAAACTGTCGCGAAAGGTCCACCTGAGTGACAATTTGTACTGATCTCATCAGCCACACTTAGAGGTCTCAGGCCATTGATTTACTATCCGTCTTGTACTGGCAGCTCCGCTCATCTGTATTCAAGGTAGGCAGTGGGCACATATCAAATATACCCTTCCAGGATTCTATGGAAGATGTTCAACTGATGGGAGTCAAGATGGGTTAGCGGTCAGTGTTGAATGAGGTCAGAGGTGAAGGTTTTATACTCGACTGGACAAACACATTTGAGTCAGGTCTGGTGCCAGTCGGTGACCTCTGGTGCTCCTGTAGCACACAGGAGAAGTGAGTTTAACAGTACAGGAGCTCACATAGGGAAATCAATTTATTCTTCATAATGTTTGACACTCTTGGACAGGCAAGGTTGTCTTTTGATGAAGCATGTGACTGTGTCTGTAGCCAGGACTTTAATGATTGGTTTTCTTGGTGGGATCTAATGACTGGTAACTTCTTCTGCTGCTTGAGTTGCAGTCAGTGCCGAATCTGTTGTGAACATATACATAGTTTTATAACCTGTGGGGGAGTCCTGGTTTAAGTTGGACCCGACACCTATGTTTGTTGTTTGTGGCGTCTGAATGGACCGGGGGATCAGGGTCAGTGGCTTGGTTGACAGCGTGTCATGGTACCCCAATGACAGGGATTAGATGCTGATATAAAGCCCTCGTGTGTCGGGTCCAGACTTGATTATTTACAGGCTACTGTTTTATAGCTGGAGTAGTGCTAAGTGTAGCTAGCTATAAGCATGCATATTTTGGTGTTTAGAAGACAAACACATACAAGTTTGTCCTCAGCGTGACTATATTTTGACTTCCCCTTTAACAGCTGGAATATTGATTGTTGTATTAAACAACTTTCTTTCATTCACTCACTCTAACATAGCAGTAAATAGACTAATCGTTTTTGTAACTGTTCGCTTGTGCACATTCTGTTTGTGTATGTCAAATGTATGTTTTAGTGAAGATTGAAAGGAAAGTAAGATTAAGACCTATACATGCAGAGTTTCTCGTCCTGACTGGCATTCAGACATAATAAATGAAGAGTTGCCTCCACTTGCTGTGGCCTGGATCCAATGTTCCTTACTGGCACTTGGCCAAAATGTCAGATATTTCTAATATCTGGTGGTCTAGTGGTAGAGCGTCCGCCCGGAGAGCAGAAGGTTCAGGGTTCATTCTCCGGCTGCGTCATATACCAAAAGATGTTAAAAGATGGTACTTGTTGCTACCCTGTCTGGCCCTCGGCATTAAGGGGCTAAAACAAGGACTGGTCAGCTCGGAGTCAGTATACTGTGTCTGAGTGGGGTATTCATGTTAAACTGCAGCATGGTATCTCAGTGAGCTAGCACTATAAATCGGCATCAGTCCGGACTAGTACAAGCAGCCCCACACACACACGTGCATGCATGTCGCTATATTATGTGCAATAATCTTGGACGCGACGTTAAACCCCATTTCACCTCACCTCACTACCCCATCTAAACATCTTTCACTCAAATCAATTTTAACCAGTCCTAAATACTGAGCAAAGTGATAATGATAACAATCAATGGGGTTCTTAACCTGGCTGATGTCAGCTGATTAAATTTCAGCATTTTAATTGAAAGACTTTAACTAGCTGTGCATCTGCCATCCATTTGCCCAGATTCTTGCAGATTTGATAGCTCTCCAGCATCTCAATGTCTCCTACATCATGGATTATGTTTTCCAAACCAGCAGAGTGACAAGGCATCTTCTGCCAGCCTGTAATCTCCAGCCCAAGCTGATAAACGGCTCTTTCATAGGCTGTAGCCCCTTGATTAATTTCTCCAGGTTGAAGCCCCAGAATTTGTCAATGTTATCGGCCACTTGGTTGCCTATCACTGGACAGTCGGCCTTCCTGTAATTAACCTGTAGGTCACAGGTCCCCTAACACTGCTATTGAGGGGGCTTATACATCAGGGTATACATATATGTAATTGCCTCGAGGGGTCCGTGACCATTTTGGATGGGCCCACAGTCAAGATTTATCAGTCATGCAAATTTTATTGTGATTGAAAGATCATTAACTTAGTGTTATGTATGCATGTAGATTTGTGTATGCTAATGAAGTAGCCACGGCTGGGAACTGACCCAACTTTAAGATTTGTAATCCTTGATCAACTCAACTTTTGTTGACCAAGTACAGTTCTGGGGATGGTGTCCTGTTGGTCCTGGCATTGGGAACCTCATTGTCTATATTTCAAAGATGCCTTTGTTGTTTCCCATTTTGTTTTGGTTAACTTGCACTTCCTGACTTCTTGAATCCGATGAGACCGACACAAGTAGGGGTTGGTGTTTATACTGAACAAATTTATTGGAATGAAATATGCTTCTAATGATGTCCATGCTAAATGTTCAATAGACTTGATAATTTTGTGCCGATTTTAATGTATGATGTTGCAAATAATTTTCCTTTGAACAATGACAACATGTGGGTTATCTCCCTTTGATTATGACATCACTGGTGCCAAACTTCATGACTCTCTCATCTCCTTGTGTCAATACTCCGATTTGTGCAAACCAGTTTGTTCAGTCGACAATAAAACAGCATGTGGGTTATCCCCCTTTGATGGTGACATCATTGGTGCCAAAATTCTGTGATCTGCCAGTGCTTATTAATACACAAACTTTGTGCAGTGTCGCAGTGGATTCTTTTGCCTATGACACCTAGGGATGTCTACATGCCTTTTGAGACTGAACATGGAGCTGGCTGTTGGAGAGCATGTTGTGATATGCTGCAAGTCCTCATTCTGACTCACCAGCATATTTATGGCGATATATATCCACACTCTTAACATATGTTTCTGTTCTTGCAAAGTCATGTTGTGTGTGCGACCTGCTTACTCAGTCAAGGCACAGGATTTAGTACAGCACCTGATTACCTGAAAAATAATTCAGTTTGTTCATTTTATTCTAAAAGATTCACTTCTAAAGCATATGGCTGCTAGGACTGTATGATCCTATCTTGTGATCCTAGCAGAAGTTAAGAGAAAGCTTTTTTGTAATGGAGAGATGTTTTATCAAGGTGCAATAGCGTACGTTATTCAAGAGGCTGTACAATGCTTTTACACTCTGGATCATTCGTCCCACATGGGGATTCGGAGTCAGAATAGGTCCTCAGTGCCCATCTTCATCATTATCAGGAGCTTACTAACATGGAGATTGGATGGATACAGTGTGTGACCTGGCTGAATGTAAATGATGGTTAACAGTGTGGATCGTTGCCCATGCTATCAACCACTGGGTTGTCCCGCCCTGTGTTTATTGTTGTCATGCTGTAATGTTGCAGGAATATTGAGGTGCCATTTGCTTTTGGAACATTTGGTTTTTAGCTCAAATAATCATGTTTTGCTTCCAAACTAAGAATATTTAGTTTTCTAACAATCTGACATCACCATGAATCTTTGCTTCCACTTTCGTCTTGCAAGACAGACGCGTGCCTTGCACGTGTGTAGTGGTATCTCTTTGACAGACAGTTGACACCAATGACAATCAGTGGGAGATAAGTCATAGTGCTATATTCCGGTAAAGGAAATCTTTTATGAAGTCAAAATGTCTCCTCCAGGTTTTATTGTTTTCCTTTTCATTAAGTTAATTAGTTTTACCACCAAAATGAGAGTTTTAGTGTCAACTTCATGATTAGCAACATAGTTTATTAATAAGATGCTAAGATTTGTAAACCTGCCATTGACAGTACAACTATAACTGTGCAACAACCACAGACTCCTATCACAGGGTTGTAGTGTTGTAACTCCACTGTTTCGTCAACCCTTAATGAAATGTGTTGATTTGTTGTTGTAAAGAAATCTCCAAAGTTGTAACAGATAAAGACAGGGAATAACTACCAGGGTTTGTACGCTTGAATCCCCTATAAAATCTTCAATCTGCTGCATTTAAGTGAGACAGAGTGTTCTCCCTTTAAACACATTGCTTGTGAGGATGTGATTATGTGGTGCTTCCTTTGGTACAGACATACTCTGGAAGAAGCATTGCAGGTATCACTGCTTCCTTTCTTGTCCTGTAGCCCTTGCTTCATTCAAAGTTTTGACAAGTCAGGCATAGATGAAAATGTCATGCATCCAAGGTTGTATGCTTATAAAGTTATTCCCTTGGCAAAAGCATTATGATATTTGATTCCCACACATAGTGATGCACTTTCTATGTCAGTGGTGCGGTTCATAGAATTGTGATGTTTAATAAGGCTGTGAACACTGTGATGTTTAATAAGGCTGTGAACAGTTTGGTGTAGTCTTTCTATTGAGGCCAAGAAAAACCCGATTGGTGTCTGAAAGGCTTTCAGTAAATGTCTTCTAACTATCTGATGCGTGTACACTTGTGTGTTTCAGGAGGCCGCAATGCAACTGTCTCCCTGCAGTCCCGCACAGGACACACCAACATGGAGGCCGTGGTTGGTCTGCTGGTGTTCTGCCAGTACTGGTTCTGGTATCCTCTCACTCACTTCCTGTCTCTCTCCTTCACACCGAACTGTGTGGTCGGACTCAACTCAGACCTCAAGGTAACAGATACGTAGACAGTTGTTGTCACAGTGACACTCGCTGATGGATTGAAATGTCTTCATGATATTTGTTGATGTATGTGATCATCACAATATTTGAGTTCTAAGAAGGAAATAAAGAAAGATCTATGCATGAAAATGATGAAGATGGCTGGAACACAACAACAGATGGTAGTTAGCAATGTTCCTAAGGACAAGAAAGTATAAACCCCGTGTAACAGTGTGGACCATTCAGGAACCCTCATGGGTCATAAGCTCAGTACACGATTTGTTTTCTATGAGTGCAGATATGTTGGACCAAATTGACATCAGTATCATAAATGCATCATGTGGAACTAGGAGCATGATAAGTGCAATGACATGGTCAAGAAGGAACTGTGTAGATGTCAGGTCAGTGATCCCCTGGTGCATGTTCAGATTGGTGGACTGTGTTTGATGTTGTAGATGCCCAAGATTGAGTTCAAGTCCAATGCCAAGCCATCAACATTTGCCTACCCACCTCCCCTAGAGGAGAAGAGCACAAAGACCAAGGAGAAGGTGGAGACGGCCGTTCTCAGCATCACAGCCAAGCAGAAGAAGAAGGATGCAGAGAAACAGAAGGATGAAAAGATGGAAGTTGTAAGTCTTGTTCCTTTTGGTAAAGGATTCTGACAGTACATGAACATTGTAGCTATTGAACACTGAACATCCTGGTACTTGAAGTGTGAATTTTGTAATACAATTCTGCAATCTGATAAGGTAAATATTTCAATCAGGTAACCTTTGGCATAAATTTGTAAGGTATACGAGTATTCTCAAATATGTGTCATTATTATGCCTCAAAAGGAGATTGTCCAATCAGAGAGCAGAACTACTAACCCCATATGGGCCCTTATTATGCCTCAAAGTGAGATTGTCTAATCAGAGAGCAGAACTACTAACCCCATATGAGCCCTTATTATGCCTTAAAGTGAGATTGACCAATCAGAGCAGAATTACTAACCCCATATGGGCCTGTATATCGTCAGTAAAAATCCAAGATGGTTTATACTGACCTATTATGAGACCGTTTACCATCAGTAACAGCCATTTTGGATTTTCCAACACCCACCTCACATATTTCACATGAAATATGAAATATTCGACACTGTTTTGTGTTTTAATATCATTAATTGTGATGTGAAAAGACATATATTTTTAAAGAAACCACCTTCGTGACTATTAATAAAAATTATAGAGAGAAAAAAGCTTAAAACAGAGGTCACTGATTTATAACTAGCATCGTCACCGATTATAATATAGGATGATGTCACAAAAAAGAAAATTGATGCCAGTGACATCACATAACAGTAGAATAGATAGCAGCCCGTTGCGAGGGGAAAGCGGGCTGCTATCACGTTACAGTGGCCAACAGATCTCTAATAATGTGGGCTTTTTAATGAAAATTCTATCCATTTTAGCTCTAATACCTGTATAAATGTTCACATTTAGTGCATTATGTATTCCATTGGGGTCTTATTTGTTTTCTCCACCAAGTGTGGGTCCTTTTTGTGCCCAGCCAAGACTGTTTAGGTATTGCAGTGTTAAATAGAATTCACTCTACTTGAAATCTTCGGTGTCTATTTGAATGACATTCTAATATTGCTTACAATCCCTATCTTCTCCTTGAACTTCATGTTCATTTGACCATATGCAGGATGAAGAAAAGAAAGATGAAGGCAAGGAGAAAGATGTGGAAATGAAGGAAGAAAAGCCAGAAGCAAAGAAGAAGGAGGCTGACAAGAAAGACGATAAGAAGGATGAAAAGAAGGAAGAGAAGAAGGAAGAGGTGAAGGAAGAGAAAGAGGAGAAGAAGGAGAAGGAACCCGAGCCAACCTTTGAGTTGATGGCTAACCCTGCCCGTGTCATGAAGTCCCAGGTAGGTCAACTATCTTGTCCCCAAATACACGAAGTATCTTCACAGAAGCCACAAGGTCCAGATAGATGTCTTGATGTATGAAACTGATGACCGCTGTACAAAGTGTTCCTGGTTAAAGGTCCAGACAGATGTCTTGATGTATAAAACTGATGACCGCTGTACAAAGTGTTCCTGGTTAAAGGTTGACTTCAGGATTGCTTTTCAAAAATCTTCAAGAAGCCTTCATTGCTGTTGTTACTTGTTTGAAGTTTCATCATTTTATAGAGGTTTTTGATTTCTTAACTATTTTGACTATTCAAACAGAGCCTCCATTGACTCTTTCAGCAAACATTTCACTTTTAAATGCCTGGTTGACTGTATTGTATAAGGTTCTCTGTTTGTATTGAGGCCATACTGTCCTCCAACATTAGACAAATCAGAACCGATGTAATATAGTTAAATTCTTGACAACATCCACCCTGTCTTTACTGAAGATTTGTCTTTCTTTTGCAGCTGAAAGTGCTGTCAATGGGAGAGGAGATCCGTTATACACCAGTGAAAGATGTGAGTCCAATACAGCCTATTGGCCTGTTGTAGTACATAGCTGATACTTGGTCTAGCTGATCATGTCAAGATGCAGTAAACAGGCATCCCCGTGTTTCTGAGGTTGTCTCCCTTTGTGCGAGTTTCTGGTGTCGTGCTGCTGATTCTGGGAAGAATAGTTCCCACGACTCTGATGAGTTATTCTAAGAGCCTGCTAAAGAGGATTGGGTGGTCAGCATCTGCTGAGTGTGTGTCATCATGCCCCCACGCTGTGGATCTTTGCTCACGCTTTCAGTCACTGCCTTGTCTGATGCAACTCAATTATATACTTCCATGAAATAGCTGGAATATATCGCAGAATGTGTCGTTGAGCAACATCATTAGTAAATGTGTTTGCTCTTTGCTCAAATTATTCCAACCAAGAAAGTAGTGCCATTGGTATTGAAGCCATCTTAGTCACAGTCAAGTCATGAAGCAAACCATTCTCTACAAATTCCACCCCTAGTTTCTTGTAGCTGAACTACATATCAGTTATTATGTGGTTTCTGATGTTGCAGCTGACAATTGGAGGCATTGTTATGATGAAGAATACCAAGCCAGGAGAAGATGAAGAAATTGTGGAGACTGTAGCAGGTAAGACACTTGGCACACACTGGTGATGGATCACATGGAAATACAAATATATTTGTGTATCTGTGTTGATGATTGCTGTCCTCTGTATGTCTGACATCTTAGAAGCCATGTATGAATACGATCTTTGAGTGAGTGGTAAACACCCCATTTACCAAATAGTTCCAAATTTGCCTCCAGGTTTCTCACGAGAAACACACACATCGGGGAAAATCCCTATCATATCCCTAAACATATGGGTAAACGTCAGACAGTAATATTTTATATTGCTGGAATATATGTGGCTGATTCTTAAGTAAAACAACTAAAAATAGCATTGATAAACCTGGAGGATATGTGCTTATGACTCGTCTAGTGATGAAGGATCTATGCCTGTTCTTGTAGTGATGTATGCAGGACATATTGTACCATAGCGATTTGGTGAAAGATGATGAGTACTTACTATTTCAGTAATAGATTTAGTAATGGAGGACATATACACAATAGTCAGGTGACTACCCTTCTAGACAACATGTGTTTCAGAATATATCGTGAGATGAAGTGATGTAAGACCCACACAATATATTGTTGGCTGACCTCCTTGTGAATGCTTGAGATGAAGTGATGTAGGACACACACAATATATTGTTGGCTGACCTCCTTGAGATGAAGTGATGTAGGACACACACACAATATATTGTTGTGTGACCTCCTTGTGAATGCTTGAGATGAAGTGATGTAGGACACACACAATATATTGTTGGCTGACCTCCTTGTGAATGCTTGAGATGAAGTGATGTAGGACACACACAATATATTGTTGGCTGACCTCCTTGAGATGAAGTGATGTAGGACACACACACAATATATTGTTGGCTGACCTCCTTGTGAATGCTTGAGATGAAGTGATGTAGGACACACACAATATATTGTTGGCTGACCTCCTTGTGAATGCTTGAGATGAAGTGATGTAGGACACACACAATATATTGTTGGCTGACCTCTTTGTGAATGCTTGAGATGAAGTGATGTAGGACACACACAATATATTGTTGGCTGACCTCCTTGTGAATGCTTGAGATGAAGTGATGTAGGACACACACAATATATTGTTGGCTGACCTCCTTGTGAATGCTTGAGATGAAGTGATGTAGGACACACACAATATATTGTTGGCTGACCTCCTTGTGAATGCTTGAGATGAAGTGATGTAGGACACACACAATATGTTGTTGGCTGACCTCCTTGTGAATGCTTGAGATGAAGTGATGTAGGACACACACAATATATTGTTGGCTGACCTCCTTGTGAATGCTTGAGATGAAGTGATGTAGGACACACACAATATATTGTTGGCTGACCTCCTTGAGATGAAGTGATGTAGGACACACACACAATATATTGTTGTGTGACCTCCTTGTGAATGCTTGAGATGAAGTGATGTAGGACACACACAATATATTGTTGGCTGACCTCCTTGTGAATGCTTGAGATGAAGTGATGTAGGACACACACAATATATTGTTGGCTGACCTCCTTGAGATGAAGTGATGTAGGACACACACACAATATATTGTTGGCTGACCTCCTTGTGAATGCTTGAGATGAAGTGATGTAGGACACACACAATATATTGTTGGCTGACCTCCTTGTGAATGCTTGAGATGAAGTGATGTAGGACACACACAATATATTGTTGGCTGACCTCTTTGTGAATGCTTGAGATGAAGTGATGTAGGACACACACAATATATTGTTGGCTGACCTCCTTGTGAATGCTTGAGATGAAGTGATGTAGGACACACACAATATATTGTTGGCTGACCTCCTTGTGAATGCTTGAGATGAAGTGATGTAGGACACACACAATATATTGTTGGCTGACCTCCTTGTGAATGCTTGAGATGAAGTGATGTAGGACACACACAATATGTTGTTGGCTGACCTCCTTGTGAATGCTTGAGATGAAGTGATGTAGGACACACACAATATATTGTTGGCTGACCTCCTTGTGAATGCTTGCAGCTGGAGGACCAAAGATTGAGGAAGAGGAGGAGCCTGAACCCCCAGAGCCCTTTGAGTGGACCGAGGACTAGAGTCCCTCTACTGCCCAGCAGTCACATCGGACCAGGTGAGCCAGCCCACAGCTCTGTAGGAGAGATTGCACTGTCACAATAACAGGCATACATACAAGCAGTTCTTTCCATTCCGTCTTCATAGAAGATATCACAGTTATACCAGTCCAAAGAATACTTTTGTGTGTTAACCTGACAAAGAAGTCACAATTTTTTATAGTTGATGACATAGCATTGTTCATTGTTGAGATTCTAGATGAGGTCCTCTGTACTCCTTGCTCACTGTGGGGCTCAACTAAGTTGAGTATCTGGTGTCTCAAGTGGAGAGGACCCGCCGTGATATTGCTGGAATATTGCTAAAAGTGGCATAAAACCATACTCACTCACTCACTCACTCACTCACTCACTCAAGTGGAGAGGACCCGCTGTTATATTGCTGGAATATTGCTAAAAGCAGCATAAGACCATACTCACTCATTCATTCACTCACTCAAGTGGAGAGGACCCGCCGTGATATTGCTGGAATATTGCTAAAAGCAGCATAAGACAATACTCACTCATTCATTCACTCACTCACTCAAGTGCAGAGGACCTGCTGTTATATTGCTGGAATATTGCTAAAAGCAGCATAAGACCATACTCACTCACTCACTCACTCAAGTGGAGAGGAATCACTACTCAAGTTGTCAAAAACATTATTATGACTATTTTGTAAGTTTGGGCTACTGTATTCTGAAGGTAGGCCCTTGTTTTCATGGTTTTCAATGGATTAATTACAGGCCAGTCATATGTCTGTAATATTCCTGATTAGTGCATAAAAGAACATTCACTTTCTCACTTAGGTAATGCTGCAAGTCTGAATTAATTTGCTTGGGGATTGATGTTTTTATTTTATTTTATGTGTTTTACTTATCTTTTCAGATGATCAAGGTGTCATCTGAGTCTGTATTGGGAGCCTCAACTTATCTGTTTCAGTCTTTTACTAAATAGTCCATGTTAGGATGTATTTTGTGAAAATGTACCTTCCATTCTGCTGCGGATGATTGTCTTTACAATTGTCAGAATTCTGTTACTGAACTTTTTAAGTCAATGAGGAAATGGACTGACTCAAACCTGGTCATTTAGCAATTCAACATTTTCTGCATATCAAGAGTTAATCCAGAATATGTGCAAGGCATTTGTAAGAGATCACTGTGGAGGAGAAGAAGATGTTTCAACAACTGTATCAAAATGCTAATAATTCCATTAAGTATTCCATTTTGTATGTTCTTGTCATTTTTATTGTATTTAACTGAGAAGCTTTTGTGGTATTTTATTGAAATTGTTATGTCAGCATCAGAGTACTGTATGTCAATATTAAAACTAGGAATAAAAACTGAATACATACTTTACCCTTGTTCTAGTATCCTTTGTCGGAACCATATCCCCTGCATCACTTTCCTCCGACATGCAGACCGAAAGACAAACCCCCCTTGTTCTAGTATCCTTTGTCAGAACCATATCCCCTGCATCACTTTCCTCCGACATGCAGACCGAAAGACGACCCCCACTTGTTCTAGTATCCTTTGTCGGAACCATATCACCTGCATCACTTTCCTCCGACATGCAGACCGAAAGACAAACCCCCCTTGTTCTAGTATCCTTTGTCGGAACCATATCACCTGCATCACTTTCCTCCGACATGCAGACCGAAAGACAAACCCCCCTTGTTCTAGTATCCTTTGTCGGAACCATATCACCTGCATCACTTTCCTCCGACATGCAGACCGAAAGACAAACCCCCCTTGTTCTAGTATCCTTTGTCGGAACCATATCCCCTGCATCACTTTCCTCCGACATGCAGACCGAAAGACTGACCCCCCCTTGTTCTAGTATCCTTTGTCGGAACCATATCACCTGCATCACTTTCCTCCGACATGCAGACCGAAAGACGACCCCCCCTTGTTCTAGTATCCTTTGTCGGAACCATATCACCTGCATCACTTTCCTCCGACATGCAGACCGAAAGACGAACCCCCCTTGTTCTAGTATCCTTTGTCAGAACCATATCCCCTGCATCACTTTCCTCTGACATGCAGACCGAAAGACAACCCCCCCCTTGTTCTAGTATCCTTTGTCGGAACCATATCCCCTGCATCACTTTCCTCCGACATGCAGACCGAAAGACGACCCCCACTTGTTCTAGTATCCTTTGTCGGAACCATATCACCTGCATCACTTTCCTCCGACATGCAGACCGAAAGACAACCCCTCCTTGTTCTAGTATCCTTTGTCGGAACCATATCACCTGCATCACTTTCCTCCGACATGCAGACCGAAAGACAACACCCCCTTGTTCTAGTATCCTTTGTCGGAACCATATCACCTGCATCACTTTCCTCCGACATGCAGACCGAAAGACAAACCCCCCTTGTTCTAGTATCCTTTGTCGGAACCATATCCCCTGCATCACTTTCCTCCGACATGCAGACCGAAAGACTGACCCCCCTTGTTCTAGTATCCTTTGTCGGAACCATATCACCTGCATCACTTTCCTCCGACATGCAGACCGAAAGACAAACCCCCCTTGTTCTAGTATCCTTTGTCGGAACCATATCACCTGCATCACTTTCCTCCGACATGCAGACCGAAAGACGACCCCCCGACCACGTCATACCAATAGACATTAAAGAGATGGTACCATGACTCGTGCTTGGCATCACTTTCCTCTGACATGCAGACCGAAAGACAAACCCCCCTTGTTCTAGTATCCTTTGTCGGAACCATATCCCCTGCATCACTTTCCTCCGACATGCAGACCGAAAGACTGACCCCCCCTTGTTCTAGTATCCTTTGTCGGAACCATATCACCTGCATCACTTTCCTCCGACATGCAGACCGAAAGACGACCCCCCCTTGTTCTAGTATCCTTTGTCGGAACCATATCACCTGCATCACTTTCCTCCGACATGCAGACCGAAAGACGAACCCCCCTTGTTCTAGTATCCTTTGTCAGAACCATATCCCCTGCATCACTTTCCTCCGACATGCAGACCGAAAGACAACCCCCCCTTGTTCTAGTATCCTTTGTCGGAACCATATCCCCTGCATCACTTTCCTCCGACATGCAGACCGAAAGACGACCCCCACTTGTTCTAGTATCCTTTGTCGGAACCATATCACCTGCATCACTTTCCTCCGACATGCAGACCGAAAGACAACCCCTCCTTGTTCTAGTATCCTTTGTCGGAACCATATCACCTGCATCACTTTCCTCCGACATGCAGACCGAAAGACAACACCCCCTTGATCTAGTATCCTTTGTCGGAACCATATCACCTGCATCACTTTCCTCCGACATGCAGACCGAAAGACAAACCCCCCTTGTTCTAGTATCCTTTGTCGGAACCATATCCCCTGCATCACTTTCCTCCGACATGCAGACCGAAAGACTGACCCCCCTTGTTCTAGTATCCTTTGTCGGAACCATATCACCTGCATCACTTTCCTCCGACATGCAGACCGAAAGACAAACCCCCCTTGTTCTAGTATCCTTTGTCGGAACCATATCACCTGCATCACTTTCCTCCGACATGCAGACCGAAAGACGACCCCCCGACCACGTCATACCAATAGACATTAAACAGATGGTACCATGACTCGTGCTTGGCATCACTTTCCTCTGACATGCAGACCGAAAGACGACCCCCGACCAAGTCATACCAATAGACATTAAAGAGATAGTACCATGACCAGTGCTTGGCATCACTTTCCTCTGACATGCAGACCGAAAGACGACCCCCGACCACGTCATACCAATAGACATTAAAGAGATGGTACCATGACTCGTGCTTGGCATCACTTTCCTCCGACATGCCGACCGAAAGACGACCCCCGACCACGTCATACCAATAGACATTAAAGAGATAGTACCATGACCAGTGCTTGGCATCACGGGGCTTAAAGAAATACTGGTTGGCCCTGATTCAGCATTAGTCTGGAGTAGTACAAGCACACAAGAGAACACACCCACACATCCGCTAAATAAGTGCAGTAATCTTGAATGCGATGTTAAACCCCATTTCACCTCGCCACCTCCGCCGTGCAGCTGACACTGAGATACAACGGAAATACTGTTCAAAGTGGCGTTAAACCCAACTCCCTCACTCACACACTGGCTGGCATGAGGTGGTCCTTCCATCATGTATTCATTGTTCAGTGAACCTGTGGAGGAGTAGACTAATATCTGCTCTTTCCACCAAGTTGTGAAGCAGATTTGTCAGCAGGTAGTTCATGTTGTAAGATGGGATGTATGTCAGGATTTGTCCGGGACCAAATGATTGTTTCCGTCCTGGGAGAACACGGCTTGAGCTCACAAACATATACTTAACAAGTAACAGCACACCATTGACCATGGATATGTCAACCCCATATCACACTCAGGGCATACCACTGGAGACATCAGTGAGGAGGAAGTATTGCTGACTTGGGGGACAGTGTGCTGGTCAATCTGGCATGCCCAAGGGAAGTATCTCTGTACAGCGAATTGTGAAACTTGGCCTCAGATTAGGGCTGAGACAAGTCCAAATTTACTACCCAGGTACCCACCCCCCTATTACCCGACCCTACCTGGGTACCCACTCTAGATATTTGGAGATGTCGCAAAATGTCCGATTGGGAACTGTATTTAGATACATGTTTTAAACAATCCGGTCATACATACACTGAAGTTGAATTAAGTTATATCTTTATTCAACCATATGAGAAATCAGAAGGAATGGGTGCATAGTCAGAAAGAAATTAGTGACTTGTAGTGTAACCATAGAGTTAATTTTTGTCATTAAACAATATATCACGTGACTAACCACGGGTCCGGGTAGTCCTGTGTAACCCAAGTTACCCATCCAAGCCCTACCTCAGACCACAATTGACCCGTGAAGGATCCGGGGTGGGAATGGGTCTTCAGCAACCCATGCTTGCTGTAAAAGGCGACTAGGCTTGTCGTAAAAGGCGACTAACAGGATCGGGTGGTCAGACTCGCTGACTTGGTTGATGCATGTCATCGTATCCCAAATGCGTGGATCGATGCTCATGATGTCAATCACTGGATTGTCTGGTCCAGACTCGATTATTTACAGATCGCAGTCATATAGCTGGAATATTGCTGAGTGCGGCGTTAAACAACAAACAAACCAAACCAAATCAGACCACAGCGCTATGATCGAGTCCCTGTGAAATCATGGTAGTGTCATCATGTATAACACTGCACTGACTGCTTTGTTTGTTTGTTTGTTTGTTTGTTTGTTTGTTTATTGATCAACACCGCTCTCAGCAATATTCAAGCTATATGATGGCAGTCAGTAAATAATCGAGTCTGGACCAGACAATACAGTGACTGACATGACGAGCACTATTTCACGCAACTGGGATACGATGACTTGCATGAGCAAGCCTGACCTCCCGTGGGCGGCCGGGTAGCCTCGTGTTTAAGCGTTCACTCGTCACGCCGAAGACCAGGGTTCGATTCCGACATGGGTACAATGTGTGAAGACCATTTCTCCCGTGATATTGCTGGAATATTGCTAAAAGCGGCGTAAAACCATACTCACTCACTCACTGACCACCCGATCCCGTTAGTCGCGGCTTACGACAAGCAGAGTCGCCTTTCACAGCAAGTATGGGTTGTTGAAGACCCATTCTACCCCGGATCTTCTTGGGTCTGCAGTGATTGCAACTTGTGACATGTCAATGACTAGATTGCTGTCATTTACATCTAACTTTTAAACATTACTGTGTGTGATGTAAACAACACACACACAAACATACCAGAACTTTGAAATAGAGACAACCAACCAATCAACATTCAGTTGCCGAGGTGCAAGGGAGCGGCATGGCGAAGGTCACGTGACCATATAGGTGATTTTTATATCTGGGTAATTTAACTATGTGCAAGAGATGTATCTTATGGTATTTCTGTGGAAATCCAAACACAGTAACGTGAATATTACAATTATAGCACTACTTAGAGAATGCGTGTGGGTATTGAAACGGTATTAATTGACCGGCCCATCGTCTCTTGGCTTCTTGTGCCGTTCAAGCCGTTCCCAGCTGATGTTTGTAAACATGTCACTTTCCTCCTTGTCAACAACTGGGTGCAAGTGCAGAGGCCAAGGTCGGGGACAAAGCCCGTCAGCATCGCCTGGTATGACGTCACGCCGCCAAGACAGGCGGTCTGGGCAGCCAATCTTCAGCTGAGAGATTTGCTCTCGGGAAGGGCAGAGTGGGGGCGTGGCATTTTCACGCATTCGGTCAGTTAGTTGGTCATTGTTTTAAGGTCATCATCCATCAAACATACAATGAAAACATTGCAGGGGGAACAGGTGAAGACATATTTGATATCCTTTAAATGCACTGTTCACAGTTTGTTAAAAGGACAAATTATACAGAGTTATATCCTGGCGAAGACCACCACAAATAGACTTCTTGTTATCCCTCGCCCAACAAAGTAGAAAACAGGCTCCATCCGTCCGTCCATCCGTCATGTTTCGTTTCCGGAGCATAACTCATAAACCGTTCAATATGTTTTCATCAAACTTTCCAGGTCTGCCAGGTACATACTGAACTGGTGCCTCTTGTTATTTAGAAATTTAATTTTTTTAAATTTTTTTTACGTTTCCATGCCAACAAGATGGACTTAGGTTCCAAACTCTTCTTTTTTTACAATTTCCATGACAAGTTCCACCTCGGTTAAAAAAGGTTAGGGTTTGTTTAGATTTAATTATGTCATACATTCTGCAACAGGGGCGGGGCATATAGCCACGTTAGTGGCAAAGTCTTGTTACATGTAGAAACAGTCTCTTTTCATCTATACATTTGTAGTCACTGGGCACCAAACTTGTCACCAGAACATAACACCTCATTTTCATAATTGCATTATTGTACAAGATTTCATTCCCAGTGTCTACTGAATGGAAATACCAGTACTTGGCAGAACCATTCCCCTGTTTGTTCTCAACACTGCTCCACAACTGAGTTAGGGAATCAGCATCTGTCAAAGAAGTCTCACTGTTCCTGAACCATGGTATTGTCCCTTCCGCCCACCCCCCGCGGTCAAGGGTGGCCCAGTCGTCTAAGGCGCCGCGACTCGCTGTGCTGAGCTGCGTCCCTTGGGCACGCCAGAAGCCTATGATTGTGGTTTCGCCCGATTATGTTTCTAGGTTTGTCAGCACTATACCTGTGCTCGTGGGTATCACCGAAGTGGTAAACGTCTAGGACCTGCATCACTTCGGGCTTACCTCCCACATTAAGCTGACACCTCGTGATATAACTGGAATACTGTTAAAAGTGGCGTTAAACCCAACTCACTCACTTACTGTAATGCGACAGCGTTATATGAAGCAAGTCTAGGTTTTCCCATATCACTCGGGCTTCTTTTCAGTTTATATGTAGTAATTGTTTCAATTAAAATCATGTATTTCCAGAGACTAAGTGTTCGTCTATCAAGGACAGAACATTATGTGTAGGATAAAACACCATTGCGAGGTTATACTGGGGGATGTAAGAGATTAACCCTTCGTGAACTCGGTCCTACTTAGCCCAGTATAACCTGTGAGTCATGTATGTTTTCTATCTAAGAAACCTGGGGAAACACTGTGTTTAGTTCAGGTATTAATTATAATTATTGAATGTTATGACAAGTCTAATATTATGTAACACATATATTTAACACACACAATTCTGTCGTGAAGCGTCCAAATGCAAGCAAGCATTTGCTACACCTGCAAAGACATTCAGATCGGAATGAAGAGAAAGTGCGGTATGTGTGTTGGACGCGTCATATATGGAAGGGACCACATGGTCGATCACCGTTGAGGAGGTATCAGCAAAAATAAAGAGTATGTAAAACATGCATAATTTTTTTGGTGCACTATATGAGTGAAAAATGACTTATTACGTATGGACTATAATAGTTATGGCATCTGTCCATTAAAGTCTTTAAAATTGAAATTACGCAGGGAAAGCAATATTTTATGTTGGCTTCATCGGGCACCTTTCGTCATTCCTCACAGCATAACGGGAATCGCGATCTGTTTCTTGCTGCATAAAATATACGAAAATACAAGAGCGCATGATCACAGGCGACGTATCAAAGCAGCCCTTTAAGAGAGTTTTCTTACTATTTTTTCTGACATCTTATGTTAAGTTTTTCCTGCATTGTTCTTTCAACTAAGAAAATATACACTATTCAAAGAGTTAAAACATGTATAGATTATGCTAAGCTTGTCCAATGATACATTTGTTCTGAAATCAGGGTTACATTTTACGCCAGAGCAGCCAGCCCTATGAATCTGAAAATGGGCAAAAATAGAAACATTGGGATAAACCTAAAATGCGTTTATGAACCTTAAAATACTCTTCTGTCTCTTGTCGATTTCATTGTTGATAAAGCTGACTTCATGATCTATTCAATGATATAAAATATACGAAAATACAAGTGCGCATGCGCACATCCGACGTGTTCAAAGCAGCCCTTTAAGAGAGTATTTTTCAACTAAACTGGGCGACAAAAGAAAGTATAGGTCGAGTTCCATGGTCGATAAAAAAATAACAAGAAGGGGTTTTGTTGTGAATTATAATATAATCTAGGGAGGGGTAGCAAATGATTGATCAACCACAGTTTGGATGAAATTCTGCAATCACAGGTAATGTAAGCTCAAGGTAAACAATGGTTGGGTAAGAAATTTCATTTTCAAAAGTTGTCTGAAATGTCACCAAAAAATTGTCAGACACACTACAAGTTCATTGTCGACACAGTTGCCTTCAATAGCGTGTATGGCCTCCAGCTGCCTCAATGCATGCTGTGATACGCCGCCTCATCGATGACGTCGGTCTTCTGATGACGTGGACTGGAATCCGTTGCCACTCGTCTCTCAGGGCCTGCTGCAATTCTTGTCAGTTCTTGGCTGATGGCGTGCTCTAATCTGTCTGTGAAGATGGTCCCACAGATGTTCAATAGGATTCATATCGGGTGAGTGGGCAGGCCAGGGCAAAACGTCAATGTTCTGCTGGTTTAGAAAGTTCCGAGTCAGTCTTACAGTATGGGGCCTGGCATTGTCGTGTTGAAACAATGTCCCCTGCTGTTGGTTTTGTAAGAACGGAAGCACGACTGGCTGCAACACTTGGTCTCTGTACTGCACAACGTTCAGGTTTCCCTGTATAATCACCAAATCAGTCTTCTGATCTCCACAAATACCGCCCCACACCATGACACCTCCCCCGCCGAATGGATGGACCTCTCGAATACACGCCGGACCCATACGTTCCCCTCTGCGTCGATAAACTCGTTCACTGCAGTCATTTCGAAACAATTTAAAAACCGACTTTCATCAGTAAACAGCACTCGACGCCAATCTCTCACTTGCCAGCGTCTAACCTTCCTCGCCCATCGCAGTCTCAGGCGTCGATGTTGAGCAGTCAGTACCATTCCTCGGAAACGACGATACGCTCGGATTCCAGCAGCACGAAGTCGTCGTAGTACTGTACGTTGGCTAATGGGATGTCCCAACGCTGTTGCTGCCGTCGCCGTCGCCGTTACGAATCTGTTTCGAAGGTGAATGAGCCGTTGAATCAGCCTGGCTTCTGTCAATGGTGTACAACCAAACCTTCTGGCAATTTGGACCTGCAATGCCCCGATTTCGGCCATAGATCTCCCCCCCTCTCTCTCTCTCTCTCTTTCTCTCTCTCTCTCTCTCTCTCTCTCTCTCTCTCTCTCTCTCTCTCTCCTGTGACAGTCGTGGCATTTCTTTTGTGTGCTTTCATTACGTGTGATTGTAACCTGCAGACGAACGCATTTATACAGCTAACATATGCACGTGCAGTTTATGCCATAGGCGGGAAACCTGTTTCACCATTTTTTTTATCACCGCACGAGCGCCGTCAAAGGTGGCGCGTTCGGATGAGGTGTTTTTTGATTACCAATCTATACTTTCTTTTGCCGCTTAGTTTATATACGTCAGAAGATGTTACTAGTTACTCTATCTGGCACTCGGCATCAAGGGGTTAAACAAGGACTGTCCAGTTCGGAGTCGATATAATGTGTCTGGGTGTGGTATCCAGTTAAACTGGGATATGGTATCTAAATGGACTAGTACTTCCACTCCACGGATAGACGCTCTATCCACGAGACCGCGAACGAGGTTCTAATGGGGTCCAGATGAGGGCGTTTTTTTTATGTAAGGTGTCCTTCACCTTCCCGAGGCAAGAGAGTTAACTGACTATAAAAGTCCAGTTTCCAACTTTGCCGAACTAGGCTGGTATTATGGAGTTACATTTTGGCTGGACTAACGAGGCTGCATAGTCCAATCAAAATCGCGCAACGAAATCGAAATCGGTCGATTGCAGGATCTGCAAAGCATTCTGGGTGCCACCATTTTGTTTGAAACAAATACAAGTAATGCAGTCTGATTGGTCCATAGGAGAGGCTTAGAAGGGACATAACTCGTAATAACCGCTGGTGGCGCTACGATCGAGCCCAGGAATTCCAGCCAAGTTCGGCAAGGGTGGAAACTGGACTTTTAAAGTCAGTTAACTCTCTTGACTCGGGAAGATGGGTGTCCTTATACACATCCAGGTTGAACCAGGGTTTGCCCTAGCCTCTCAAACTGGGGGGAAGTATGGCCCCGTAGCTGTGGTACAAAGAGTCATAGGTCTTTTGTTGGAGGTCATGTTTACAAATTAATAATTGATGTCAGAGTTCGTAATACATTACCTATGGTTGTGGATTCGAATCCCGGTTCGCCTCGATTATGTGTCTAGGTTGTCAGCACCACACCCGTGCACATCGGAGACCTGCATCACTTCGGGCTTTCCTCACACATTTAGCTGACATGCCGTGATATAACTGGAATACTGTTAACGGCGTTAAACTCCAGTTGACTCTTAATCTAAAAAATACTATCTTCTTCGTCTAATCCTGCTTTTTTAATCATGTTTTACGTACTTATCTGCCATCTACTCAGTTGAGCTAATTAAATCGTAATGCCCTATATTATATTATTATCGGTCGTATTTTATTATGTTATTTGTAGATTCATGTAACTAAGAAAGCAACTGCCAAATAATACCATAATTCTTCACACGTGACTTGCTACACCCAGTAGTTTGCACAATAATTTATCTGCTGTTATTGTTTTATCCACAAAGCATAATCTGGAACAATAACAAATTCAACATGAACGTAGAAGTGGTCAGCCTTTTGTCAGCACTTTGAGGCATTACGATTCGTTGTTGAATGGAATCCGTGACCAGATGGAACAGGAACTGGATATTGTCCATGTAATGTTAGTGTGTAATGGAAAACTTAAACTAATTGTCATTAACGTGAAACGATCCATTTTTTGGACTTGACGTTTTGTGACATATTTCCTTGTTTGGTTAGATGTTGGAATTCCATGTAATGTAACAAACACAAGCCCCTCTGTAGGCACGTATTGAAACTGTTTATAGACATTGGGTTTCCATCTTTAAACAAAGCTGATATCGGTCGTATTTTGTTGTCAAGGGATATGTGCGTTTAAGATTTTGTGAAATTATGTTGCGTATTTTTTACTTATATTGCGCCAAATACGCAGGTTTTCTGCGTCAGGGCAGCCCTGGTTGAACCAAACTTTATTGGCGCGTCTACAAATATTTGTCTAAAGAAAACATGTTGCCCAGCTTTGTCTATCGGAATCACAGTGTTGACTTCGATACTAATGGCCGTATTCAAGACAGGACGGTATTGAACAATAATTGCTCAGCATATTTACTCCCAGCCGGAGTATGGTGGTTGGAAGCTACGGTATTGATGGAAAATGCTTGTAAACGCAGGCAAACATTTATTTAGCCATGGGCAAAGTTATCGCCAGGAAGTCAACACAAGATCAGATCACTGCACTTATAGAACGACGTGCATGCACATGTGTGTGTGTGTGTGTGTGTGTGTGTGTGTGTGTGTGTGTGTGTGTAGCTGCTTGTTCTGCCTATTGTTCTAAGGTACAAGTACATTCAGCCGCGGTTGAGAATGTCACTAAAGGGGTGTTACCAATCTCATTGAAATCAGACCTTAGTTTTCTCTACCGCTAAACAAAGATCTGAAGACATCCCATTAGGGGTCACGTCAGAACGACCTTTCATCCGACTAATCAGAGTGTCGCTTACCAGATTATGAAAGTGACAGTCGGAATGTGATTTCTAATCATGCAACCTCGAAAACTTTAACATGGGGTATTCCGAACGATAGTTAACGGCTTAACGACTGGTACTTTACTGGTACTGGTAGATTATTTATTGCAACAATATTCACACTTGACATATTAACTCAATCTATAACAATAAACACTAACTTTACACAAACAATTACACATTTTACATACTGTAAATCTTGAAATTAACACGAGCGTGAATTAAATGCGAAAAATGCGAGTGGTCTTTGCTCGCATTATTAAACATGGCATTAGTATATGGTGTTGTTTCTTAAGTTAATGTTCGGTTTGCCAACTCCCAGCTAACTTTTACAACGGCCACAGATTCAAAATTGAGTATTACAGTGTTTCCGGTAATGTGTTGTACCGGTAGAATTAGGCTTGGATCGGTAATTCATATGACTGCAAGTCCCTGTGGACCGGCACATAAAGTACCTTATCAATCTTTGTTGTTGAACAAAACATTGGCGATATTCAAATAAGTATATTTTTAGAACAAAGTCAGCTTATCTGTTTCCCGATGTCTATTTTAGGTGCAAGGAAATATCTTTTCGCTTTGCTTGGAGGTTAAATATATATTTGAAGTGACTTAGTCCTGAAATATTAAAAAAAGAGATAGTTGTGTCTGAACTGTGTAGGTACTGTGGCACTATTACGCTTCCATATTGTCCAGCTTCCCTATTTACTGTACAAAAACGAAAAAGAGTCCATGCCTAAAATAAAGCGAAAATTATATACAATATGATCCGAAAGGGTTTCCATAATTTCATTTTTTGCCAGAGCGACATATCTGTTTACTCAAGTGATCTGGTTTTCGTTAGTCTGAGCTATCAGACGACGGAGCGTACGTGACCAGAGACCTTTATTTGCATGTATAAGGTATTCAGTACGTTGAAAATGAATAATTGGCAAGAGAATTTCTACGAATTGAGGTTATCTACGAATTTAATTAACAGTTGTATAACGACAAGCGAGGTATAAAGCCTATTTATCAACACCCAGGACACATCCTGAACTTCTAAGTGTATTATATCGCCATTCTATTGTGATAATACCCTTACGCCACCAAAGCTTTGCTTCGGAAATGACGTCGCCATCTCAATCTCTCTTATCAAGAACGCAACACAGAGTTTCTCTCGCTCGCTAGCACAATAGGACTGGACGGCTCGAAAAGAAATATGAAGGCGAATGGGCCCAGTGTTTTTATCACAATAAAATAGAGGATGACTGGCATATGGCTGCTTCACAACAAAGTTACACCATACATTTTATCTACTATTTATTGATCAACAATAAAACTTTATGATACATTCACTACATACCAAAACATAATTCTCATTAGCATTCATAAAGCTGAAAACTTCCTCCATGGAAGTCATACATAGTCCTTTCCAATAAGTTATTATGTCCCCTTTCGTGTATTATCTCCCTTTATCAAGGCCACTTCAAGCTCCTCACAGCGATATCACGTTCGCGGAGCTCGGTATACTGAAACAGCAGGTATGATTAATAATGATTATGGCTTTTCCGTTTTCACCCATTCTTCACAGTCTAACAGCGATGCAAGCACCACAGGCTCCTGAAGACAACAAAATTACAATGAACAGTAAAATGAATTTATTCCAGATAAGATGTGAGGACACTCTCACCTTTTCGCAAACACCTGCTATTTTCATTTGAAAGTGATTCATAAACACACCAGCATTAGAAATTGGCCCTAGTCCTATAGTCCTTGCCAAACTGCTCAACATTTAAGGTATCATGGGGACTAGTAGAAATTTGCCATTTGTTTAGGGTTTTGCTATATGTTATCATTATATCAACTAGCAGACTGAAAATGTAGTTTCTACCACTGCACATGCTCATGATACAGTCGGAATTGTACAATCGAATTCATATGAATATAGAAAAGGTTTTGTCGCTTTTATTTACACCAACACATCAATGACATTGAACCACAGTATGCTTGAATAGTTGTGACCAGTTACAGGAACCAGACTTGTCTACATTATTCGTCAGGCTTACTATAATTAATACACTGAATTCCAGACCTATCATTTTTGGTTTTGATATAGCATTTGATATATTATCATTCAATGTTTGAGTTGACACAATCACACATAAATGATGAAATATATCTGTCTGAGTGGATGCATCAATGCCTGAAGGGTGACAATCAGCCTGTTCACACTTGTTTACAAGATGACTTGTGGCGTGATCTTCAATTTGTCCACAACAGTCATGCATGACAACTGAAGTGTCCACACTTGATCCTGGGGACTTGACATTAATCTGCTGATGGTCGGACACGGAATGCTTACTCCCATTGTCAGTGTCCCTGGATAGCTCAGCTACTGGTGCTTGGGCCTCCTTTTGTATGGTACTCTCATCTGAGTTGGAATCAAACTGAAAATTTATAAGATAACAAATAAAATAATTACTTATCAATATCCTTGATTTCCATTCTCAGGATTAAAATGAAAATTGTAAAAGATCTAATTTCAGATAACCCATGTTCATTGCAACCATTTACTTTCTCTATATAGCCTGCAACCTCGGGGTATCGCGGTACTTGTCATGTACGCTGAACGGAAAAAAATGCACTCACTAACCGTTATGATTATTCGTGTTCTCTGTATCAGATATCATTCATTTTATCAAACAATGCATATTTTACTGATAAAAGTTCATTATTTACATTAGTAGCTCCGAGTAAAAGCCGGGCCTCGCACTCTGTTTGATAAGGGAGAGAACTCCATCGTATCGCGGTACAGAGAAAAGTTGTGTATGGAGGTCCGAATTGGACAAAAAGAGGACATAATTCTACCAACCACTTGGTATGATCATGCCAGACATCAGTGATTTGTCCAGACAAGTGCAAAGACAGCACAAGCAAAATTCTAAATGTGTTATCAGCAATAAAGATTCAATGCATTTTTACCGAAAAGTAAGAGAAAAATATTTTTACAAGTCAACAACAAAATATCAGAAATGACATTTTAAGATTGTTTAAAAAAAATTGGATGACAATAATTTGTCACAAAATGGAAAAAATGTTAAAAGTCTACAATAAATATATAAAAAGCACTCCCAGTATGCCCAAAGTATGTATTTGTCTTTTGGTTACTAGTGGAGAACGTATTTCTAAGTTTGTCATTATGGCCCTTATGATCTCCCAATAGATTCTGGGCACAGAGCGGGAAAAAATGTGCGGACTACGTAACTTCCGTTACCTTATTAGTCGCCATGAATATGCAGATGATCTAGTTCAGGTCGATAGAGAAAGTTTACTTGGGGAACTGCGGGTTATATCGTTGGCCATTGACAGATGGGGGTAAGGCAATATTACAACAGATGCCAGAAATATGTATCAACGGATTAATAACTCCTTACTTACAGCAGACGGAACATTCCGAGGAAATTGAAATTGTTTACGAAGTGAGCACTTCGTGGTTACTGATTTGCATTAAAAGACAGCCGCTAAGAGGCGTGTCCCGCGTGAACTATCGGAAATCACAAATGCCGCGATACGATGAATGCCGCGGTACCATGGGGTCCGAGTATAAAGTAAAAATACTCCGAAATAATAAATTTTCTACATTTTGAAGTTTCTAAAATTATGTGAATAATTCCAATATTTTAACAGTATCGTAATGATAATCTATCAGTCTGAAAAGTATTTGGTCTTTTAGGGGCATCCATGCATCATTAAATAACATGAACTTTAAGCCTCAGTAATATATTGTTTATGTACAGACGTTGATTACCTGATACGTGTTGAACGTTTTCCCCCGAAAATGGATGGTATCATAAACAAAACGCACTTTTAGAATCAGTTAGTATCAGTGTTTGAAAATATACCCTCATATTTCTCACAGTGAAAGTAGGAAGCTCACAGTTAGTGTGAAAATGTCATGCCGTTATGAGGCCTTCGGTTTCCGAGCTAAACAGGCCTGAGTTATCCCCCTGTGATTGCAACGTAATTGCAAGCTCTTCACAGCGATTGCCCGTTCGCGGAGGGTGTCACGCGCTGGGGAGGAGCTTGGCGTAATTGGCGCCAATTCAACTGGGCCCCTGTCTTTTCACAACGCAAAAGATATCAAGTACCAGTTTATGGTGAGCCACCATGACATCCGATACATTGCCTTGTCCGAAGAAGCCCGCTGGACCCTTCAAGAAATCGCGTGACCATACGCTTATGAACCAACAGAATTATTGAAACGATGAAAATAAGAGGAGACCCACATCACCTGATGTGTCACCCTACCCCGACTCGACATCTACCCAGTTAGGCCTACCAGTGACAACGTGGTAAGAATAACACTTGATGTCTGTAAACCTAAATTACCTATTTGCTCATTATTACATTTTTCAGAAGCGGAAACGTAATATCCTTAGAGATTTTTGTCACGCCTGGTGACCCGCATGCTTCGTCAACAGGCCTATTTATCCTGTCCCACCCTGTTACAACCCTATCGCCGGTATCTTCATTGTCGTCAATCTGAGTTTGTCAATATTAGGTATAACTATTCCCACCACCTATAGGCTACAGATCAATGCTACTTGACCATGTCAAGAAACAAATACGATCTGTCGCCAAACGTTGTCTCAACAAGATTACACATTACCAGCTGATTACGAGAGCATATGCTTTGAGTAACACGAAAATGGGGTACGTCCAAGTACGTTTCTAAAGTCGGTTGCGTACTGGGGAAAAAAAAGAATCTCTTTGATTTTTTCATATCCGAATTCAAAATAACTGTCATATTTTATGGACAAGCAACAGGATTCCGTATGTCACATCAGCACCAGCCGAGCAAAACCATCCCCATTTGAAAGTGAAACGATAGATCACTCCATTGATGCGTTTAAAGGGGCACTGATCTAAAGCAATATTCCCTGGGACTGGTTGTTGCCTATGTTATTGTTTTTTTCCCTTGAGTACCCGGATAATACGCAGCGCAACTGAGCGTGACAAAGGACTGGGCTACTGTCTGCAAGATCAGCTAAATAAACTTGGAGGCAATATTTGTTTTACTCGTTTTTGAACACTGATTGGTTAACCGTTATCTATAAAGATTTCGACAAAGGGCGCATGTTAATTAATTTCTTCAGCCTAAAGACAAAAAGAATGGCGGAGCTGATCGGATGTCATCATTTGGAAATACCCCTGATTGTTATAGTTTAATAATTAAAAAAAAGAATTCATGCAGTGAAAGCATTTTCGGATTTCGTATTGCATCGATAATACGATTACTACTCCCTTGTTGACATCCAGGTTTTATGGTATAACCCTACACTTGTGTATTTGTCGTCATTCACTTGATGCTCAGTTAATGAATTTATTACTGGTATAATTAGTGGTAGCACCACTCAGATAACCTGACAAAGGTTCCCATTTGGCATTTATTGTGTCTGGGGTAATTATTCAATCTAAATCCAGGTTTGAAGTGAGGTGAAATGTTTGTTATGTAATATGCACGTGGCAGCCCAGAAAGAGATGAATGATCAGCTGATATACTTTTTTGTAAATCAACGTATCGTTTCTAGTCATCAAAGGATTAACAGAAAATAAACTGATTGATTAATCACTGTTATCTTGCACAGGGGATATGTCAAGAGTGAGTGTTTACATGTCTAGGTTTACTAAAACAAAGGGAATACACTCATATCATGGCGTGAAGTGCTGATGTAAAAACAACATACTTTGTTCAAAGGGTTAACCGATAATACGTTGATTGATTGCTCATTGTTATCTAACTCAATGGATTTTTTTAGGAACCGTGGACGTTATGAAAATAGTTGTGGGCTTTCTCAGCCAAACCTTTGAGACTTGACACCTATGTGAAACACTTGAAACAATCTAAGTGATCAGTTGAGAAACGAACACGGGTTATAATGATATCCCGAAAGATATACATATTTTAAAATATTTGATTGTTACAGAGACACGCGACATCGAATAAGTTTCTTTGTACAGCTGCAGATGTGTGGAATATTTTTCCTTTGTGTGGATATTCACGGATACATTCCTCGAACAAGGAAGCTGCCTAAAATTATACACATAAATTTGATAGGTTGTAATTATGATATTTGCATTTTGATTTCCTTCATTCTCTGTAGCATTGGACAGATTCATTCTTGTTCCTCTACTCTTGGTTTGGAAATTCTTCGATGCGCGATAGGCGATGTTTTCACAAGTCTTTTCCTTTGTAAGCGTGTATATATTACAGTCAATTTGTAAAATGTGATTCTCTCAGGTAATTTATAAAATTTGTAAATATTTCAGTCATTTAGACTGAAAAATCTGTCCATTTCTTTAACAGATTGACTGAAATTGATTAAGACGATCAAAAGGGCCTAAAAACAACATAATAGATTATTATGTAGGATTAGAAGCCAAACAATATAGAAATGTACTTTTCATCGTAACATTTTCTGTCTCTTGGTGATGATATTAAACATAAAAATGTTTGGAATTCGTTGTCATAATACAGATGGACATATTTTTCAGCCAATTTGTAAAATAACTTATTATTTCCAAAACTGTATTTCATGTTGTTGATCAATGTGACCATACGCCCTTATAATATCAATAAAAGTGACAAATGCGCTTACGAAATGCGCAGCACAGGTTGTGAACTAGTCTAGGTTTCTGCTATATCATCAGGGTACTCAGGGGAAAAAACAATAACAAAGGTAACAACCAGTCCCGGGGAATTGCTTTAGACCAGTGCCCCTTCGTTAGATCAGTGCCAGTTCTCAAAAAACATCTCCAAAACAAAAACTGTAATAACCCTAGCATCTTTCCACCCCAAAACATATTCCTACTTGGGGCCAATGTTGAAAACTGTATACACTTAGCTAACCCATCTTTGGTGTAACCATCAATTATAAGAAATTGGTTTTTAAAGTGACTTTACACTATTAAAGATCTCTGTAATGAAGATGATATAATGCCCTTTAATGAACTTTGAAGAAAATACCAAATTAAAGGCACAATTATTGACTATTACCAAGTTCTATTAAACATACCAAAATCCTGGAAAGATACCATTAGAAATAATCACATTATCTTACATAATCAACATTTAAATACAACTTTGATGGACTTACTTGTTGTTGCCTAAAGGCTCCGGATATTTTTATGATAAGAGTACATGTATAATTACGGCAACAGTCTGTGAAAAATGGGATACTATTCTCGACTTAGATATATCATGGAAAGATGTTTATATCAGATACAGAAAATGTACAAAAGATGTAAAATTACTTGATTTTCAATATAAATTTATTTATTGCATCATCTATACAAAGAAAGAATTGTTTCAAAGGAAAATTCTTGATGATGATCTGTGCTCCTTTTGTGAAACTGATACTGAATCCTTACTTCATGTATATTGGGATTGTAAGCATGTTAAAGAGTTTTGGGCTAAAGTTGAATGTTTTCTGAATGGAAAATGTTCAAAACAATTTACATTTACAAAATGCTCTGTTTTACTTGGGTACAACTCTTAACATTCTGTTATATCACATCATACTGGCATGCAGAACATATATATACATGTATCAAGTATTAATAAAAACAAATTGTTACTTGAAAAGTTTCTGAAGACTTTAATTGATATATTTCGGATAGAGAAATCAATTGCACACAAAAACAATACAATAAGACAGTTTGACAGAAAATGGAAACATTTGGCAAATGTCTAGTTAATATGTCTCTGTTTTTTAAAAACAATTTTTATTTTTTTTATTTTTTTTAACATGAACAATTTCCACTTATGTGCTGTAAGGATTTAGCTTCACAGTTAATAAACATGGCAAATGTAGCCTGCCCGTTTCACCATTTGTAAACATTGTTGGACACCTGTAGCCAACTTAAACTTGCTGACTTGCTGACTGCTGTATAGGTATGTAACCTATACCTAATAAGTATACCACAAGACGTGCCACTCAATGTATAACTCTGTAATATCATATACTGAATTGAATAAAAAACAAACACTACAAACACACAAAAAACAAACCCATAACCTGTGTTAAGTGTGTTCTAAATGTTAACATACCTCAAATCATGTGGTGTTGATTACAACATGAAATTCCAACCAATAATCTTGATTCTTTATTCTTTTCTTTTTCTTGTGTCTTGTGTACAAACCTTAGATTGACATTAAATGTGCCTTACCATTACTTTAGACCTCACTGGCTCCTAGCATGACTTCCTCCTGCATGCTGCTTAAAGCACATGGTGACATGACCACACCAATCTGTGCTTACCTCCCTTCTTATTAAGGTTTGTATAAAATTGGCACATGATAAAAAATGAAACTCAAAACCAGGAACTTAAAATAAACAACCTAACCTAACATAACAATTATTTAATATTAATATTGTATACTACTGTTGTTATATGCAATACATAATTTGTGGAAATTCTAGAAACCAGATTTCATACCTCCTTAACCAATTAAGCTATCATAATTGATAGAAAATAGAAATAAACATTTTGACCATTACATGTGGTAAATATCCAATTTTATAACAAAATACAGTGTGTAGGCCAAATGCAATGAGTTGATTACACCCCGAGGACCAGTAAGAGATGAACCAGGGCTCAAATTTCATATGAAAATATATCTTTGATAAAATTGTTTGCTTTATGAATGTAACAGTAGTCAGTATCAGTGTAGAAATAGGATATTTTAGTAGTGCTTTATTGTTTCTCCTCCGTTAGTTGCGAGTATTAATTAGCTCCTTTGGTGAATGTAGCGAGTACCATGCTTTCCGGTCAGAAATGATTTTGTTTATTCTGCATTCCGTCACGGTGTTTACGGATTTCAGTGGCTTGCAGTGGATAGCTGTGAGTTTCTGTTGACTTTATCTTTGAAATGCCATATAATAAGCATCTTGAATATGATGAACTCAGTTTCTCCGTTCAGAGGTTTCGAAAACAGTGCAGTGAATGTAATGATGTGACTCTAAAGAAAGGCGGAAACAGAAGAAAATGTCCCAAAGGCTCGTTGGTTTGTTGTTTAACGCCATACGCAGCAATATTCAAGCTATATGACGGCGGTCTGTAGATAATCAAGACTGGACCAGACAATCCAGTGATTGACATCATGAGCATCGATCCACGCAATTAGGATCGACGACATGCATCAATCAAGTCAGCAAGCCTGACCATCCGATCCTGTTAGTCGCCTCTTTTTTAGGGCAAGCATGGGTTGCTGAAGACCTATTCTAGCCCGGATCTTCATGGGTCTGTCCCAAAAGAATAACCTTTGAACCCACAAACAAGGAATGGGTTCATCATAATAATAATTCTTTAGTGTTTTTCCCTTCAGCAATCATCTGGAACAGTTTCAGATTAACTTGGTTTTGCATCTTCGATACCAGAAATGGGGTTCACACATTGTACCCATGTGGGGAATCGAACTTGGGTCTTCAACGTGACGTAGCGGTCGGATAGCCTAGTGGTTAAAGCGGTCGCTCGTCACGCCGAAGACCCAGGTATGATTCCCAACATGGGTACAATGTGTGAATCCCATTTCTGGTGTCCCCCGCCGTGATATTTCTGGAATATTGCTAAAAGCGGCATAAAACCATACTCACTCACTTCAGCGTGACAATCAAACGCTTTCACCACAAGGATACCCCACCAACCTATTTTATATAAACACTTGAAATAAAGTTTAGAAAAAATACAATATGTTTTGCTTTCATCAATTTATTTTATTATGCATTTGAAGATCTATCTTGCAAAGACCGCCTCCGTGGTCTAGTGGTAGAGCATCTGCCCGGTCTACCACCGCGTCGCGTCATACCAAAAGAGGTTTAAAAAATGGTACTTGTTGTTACCCTGTCTGGTGCTCGGCATTAAGGAGCTAAAACAAGGACTGGTCGGCTCAGAGTCAGTGTGTCTGAGTGGGATATTCATGTTAAACTGCGGCATGGTATCTCAGTGAGCTAGCACTATAAATCGGTATCAGTCCGGACTAATGCAAGTAGCCACACACACACACACAAGCACATGCACGTTGCGATATCAGTGCAATAATCTTGGACGTGACATTGAACCCCATTTCACCTCATTTATCTTGCAAAACAAACAAATCTGACAAGTAAAATAAATCTCCAGTACCATAAATGTCTATTTGCGAGACAGTAATGAAAATATGTAACTTGTAAGGTTTTTAAATTACACCAGTGATATTGAAACATGTCCACAATATTTCAAGAAGTTTTAAATAGTAATACACACATCATGTCAACATGATAGAAAACTATAAACTGTTTTGGCTATTATTGAATTATTAACATTGGTATTAAAATTACGTATATATCATCAATATAAGTTGCTTCTTCTATAGGCTTCCCTCCAGATTGAATGACAAAATTATTTATTTAAAAGGAATGATATTTTTGTAATGTTTTGTACTGTATGACTAATAAAAGACAATTTTTCATTTCAGAATCTATCTGCACCTCATAAACAAGAGGTTCACTTTTGGGATTCGCAGAAATAGTTGAAGAATCAAAGTTATTCAATCTTGTGTTGTCGATTTTATTCATGAATGATTTTCATCTGATGTATGTACTGTTTTTCTCTCTGCTCACTAAAATAAACTTTTTTCATTGAAATCTTGTTTTATGGTCTCTGACAACAATCAGCCATTGCTGTTTCTTTTTATAAGTTTCTGTAATACAGGATGGCTGATGCTGGATGAGGGAGTTTGGGGCAAGGGTGAAGGCCGGGGAAAAGACTGAAGAAAATAGCACAAGCACTGGCTAAATGCTTTGTGGCAACTTGTTAGTGCACTGGCCTGGTTGACTATTTCAAAAGCTCGGTTCTCTTGTTGACTGAAGCACTGTAGCTCACAAGACACACTAATATTCTATGACTTGTAGCTCTGCATGAGAATAAACACAATTTGCACACAATGAAAATGGATCTCAACACCAGGAATTTCTTCTGACACCGGTGGGGCAGGATACTCTAACCTTTCCCAAACACCTGGTATCATCACTATTTGATAGTGATTCATTAACACATGCTCATGATGTAGTCAGAATCATACAATCACCTTTGTTTTTGACAGATATTTCTTATGAATATGGAAAGGGTTTTGTCGCTTTTATTTTCTTCTATATTATCATTGAGGGACCTGAAAAATAAAACAATATTTTAAGATAATAATATGTACACTGACTAAGTGATGGTAAAAGTAGGTGGTAATAGTCATCAGCTGTGTAAGGCACGTCATGCTTACTTTCAGCCTCACTGGGCGCCTAAATACAAATGTCATCTGTTAACTGTGTATAAATTGTAACAGATCTATCCTTTTACATGTCATCCACGCTACACTTTTACATCAAAAGACACTCTTGCTACAATATAGAATATTATAGATATACAAAATAGTTCAATACATTGTTTGATTATTTATTGTCAAAATATTATTGTCTACCTTAAACTGTGAAGCATGGTGTACAATATTTCTGGTGTACACTGGACAGCGACTGTACACCATGATGGACTGAGGCTCTTCTGGGGACCTGTACTTTCTGGGCATCAGTGTCTGGTGTGACTTGGCTCTAAACTACATATTTGAGTGGGTGAGTGAGGATGGTTTTATGCCGCTTTAGCAATGTCATGGCGGGGAACACCAGAAATGGGCTTCACACATTGTACCCATGTCGGGAATTGAACCCGGGTCTTTGGCGTGACGAGCGAACGCTTTAATCACTAGGCTACCCGACCGCCCTTCTATGTATTTAAAAGATACAACATAGAAACATTATCACTTTTGTCATCTATATCTCACTATCACAAAATAAAAAATGGTAACTTGATTTATTTCATGTATCAATGTACTGTAAATTGTATATGTGTGTAAATTGCATCAAACATGAAATATGAGGCCCATGATTTTGTATAGAGACTGGATATTTTGTCAGCTAACCAGCAAAACTAGGTATCTTTTTAAATAAAAAGTATAAGGCCTAAATAAAAATAATTAAAAACAACATGTTGCATCAATGTATTTTTGTGGCTTTTTACTTCAATGGTCTGAATTATAATAATTATTCATGATAATTTGAAGATCACGACCTTTATCAATTGGCACCAATGACGTCATATTGCAAGGGGCATAGGCCATGGTGTGTTTAATATGGAAATAGAACTCTCGGTAAATGTGAAAAATATAAACCGATTTAATGAATAAAATAAATTAGATACTTGTGATATTTGTATTGTTTTGCCACTGAAACTAAGAGTTAAATACTTTTCACAATGAAAAAGTACAAGAAAAATATAAAATGTAGATTTTTGTACTCTGTTGGGTTGACCTCTGCACGCACTTTGAACCCACACTGCCAGAGTGAGGCACCTAATTACCTGCACACAAAATCAGGGATCTAACCCACTAAGCCACCAAGGCTTCCACAAAATGAAAGTCCAACAACTGGTAGTCTAGATTACATACTTTGTGTCGCCTCTGACAAGTGTAAATTGGCGTGGCTCCCATGGCCAAAAGCTATGAATTCAAAATGCCATTTAGAAAGCGGCCAAATGTAACAAATGTTATATTTCGGATAACACTTTTTATTTTTGCGTGAAATGAAATGCTTCCAAACTTTCTGGGAATTGTCTCCATATCTAACACAACAAACTAACTCTAATAGCCGGGTTTTTTTTATCTTTTTTTAGTTGTGGCCTTACTGGATTTTGATTTTAATCATTTCTTTCAACGAAATTTTACTTTAAAGATCATATATTTTAAGGGGATCCAAAGAAACTATTGCAAGGTTACATGAAGTTAGTGTGCCATATGTACCTCATTTGGAGCCCGCCATTGCTGCTTATATCGATATTAATTATTGTTGTGGTTATTGTTATTGTTATTAAATTATCGAATGAAAAACGTTCCACACGTGTGCAGTTTGTTGTTTATGGTCACAACGAGAGGATTTGTAGGCCGCCATTGTTTTACGAACGCTGTCTGCAGATCAGTATATTCTTACAACATAGGAGGGTTCAAGGGGGGTAATTCCTCATTTTCAAATATAATTCTGTTTCTAGAAAAATACATTTAAAATAACAGTGGCGTTCAATGGGGTACCCCCCTTAGGACATTTTTAATGTAAAATTAGGGGGTTATTCGCATTCATGAACGCATATGAATATTCATACATTCATAATTCTCTGTAATTTGTAAACATGCATACGACATATATCTTACTTTTATTAACTTTTGCAAAAAGCAGAACACAAACATCCTAAGATTTTATATACACTATACGAATCCTTACGAATCAATAAAATACATCTAGATGTGGCATAACATTTTTAAGAAATATTAATTAGAGAATAATTTGATTTCCTAAATTTCTTGCTTCTTTAAAGACGATTTACTTTATCATTACATATACCACTGTGTCCAGAGAGACCAAGATTGCTGTTTTTAAGAGAAAAGTTTCCATATTATTTACACATATTACATCCTCTTCATATATCTCTAGGGATCGCATGTCAGTGAGCGTTGGTACATGTGCACCGAAATGTAGCGCTGCCGATATCGAGGAGACATATATCACCACCTCGTGCATTTGTGACAAGTTTTCAAGAATATCTTGTAACACCGTTATAGTTAAACTATAAACTGTTCCAATATGCTGCTATATATTGTGTATTATTCACATCATATATATTTTCTTCTTCTATTTCATGAGAGGGCACGGGTAGCCCAGTCGTCTGAGTTGGTTGGTTGGTTTGTTGTTTAACGCCGCACTCAGCAATATTCCAGCTATATGACGGCGGTCTGTATATAATCGAGTCTGGACCAGGCAATCCAGTGATTAATATCATGAGCATCGATCCACGCAATTGGGATTGATCACATGCATCTACCAATTCAGCGAGCCTGACCACCCGATCCCGTTAGTCGCCTTTTACGACAAGCATAGTCGCCTTTTACAGCAAGCATTGGTTGCTGAAGACCTATTCTACCCCGGATCTTCACGGGTCAGTCATCTGAGACGTCGCAATTCGCCGAGCAAAGCAGCGTCCCTTTGGCACGCCAGCATTGCAGGACTCAGACGTTTACCACTTTGGTGAAGACCTCGAGTATTTAGCTGACAAACCAAGAAACATAATTGGGGCGAACCGAGATTTGAACCCACGATCATAGTATCTGGCTGCCGAATGGACGCAACACTGCACAGCGAATTACGGCGCCTAGGATTTGTTTGTTTGTTTTTTGTTTAACGCCACACTATACCAGGTATATGACCAGCCAATCGAGTGATTGACATCATGAGTATCGATCCACGCAATTGGAATCGGATCGATGACATTCGTCAACAAAGTCAGCGAACCTGACCACCCGATCCCTCTTCCTATTCTACCCCGGATCTTCACGGGTCGCGGCGCCTAAGACGCCTGGGCCCCCCGTGCCCCCCGTGTCCCCCGTCGTTGACGGGACTTGTAAAGGACCAATATTAGGCTTTTGCCGACCTGCCTTACTTGATGTAATGATGAATCCGAGGACATTAACATATTTTAATATTTTCCCCGAAAACCTGGAAAAAGGATTTTCCAAAAGTTTTAACTCCTTTAGTAAATATTTCAAGGGATGCCCTATATCAACTTTGTCGTGTATAGTGTTTAGTTATCCTTTTCAAAGTAGGACATTTTATGTTTTGAAGCATTCTGAGAAAAATATCCCGTCTCTAACAAACTCAAAGAGAATTCCAATCTGATTCAAACATTGTCGTAATGACAGCCATGTTGAATTTGTGATCTGCATCAACAATCTGTCACCAAACATACCCTGTTATTTATACACACTTACGTAAAAATCACCATGCACAGATGTTGCGTGTGTGTGAACTGTTTGCAAAAGCAACAAACATATAAATGGCGTCAACAGTATTCATACATATACATATCTGTCCACCCAATCATATTTGCATGTGGCATTGCTACCCCATAACCGTCATAAACCCGAAGCTGTTTCGCCCCCTTTCACCCTACCGCTCTCAACGCCCCGTGGGTTTCCGGGTTCGGAGAGGTCCGACTTAGTGGATCTGGTGGTCAGACTCGAATACTTAGTTCATTGTATGTCATCATACTCCGACGGCGTGATCACAACATCGATCACTGGATTGTCTGGTCCAGACTCCATTATGTACAGGCCGCCGTCATACAGCTTGAATATTGCTGAGTGTGGCGTTAAACGACAAACAATCAGTCAGAAATCAATAAAGTCTCAACGGAAGGCCGACATCACCTAACAATCTATCTGTAAACGACTTTTAGCCTTTACGTATCAATAATAGATACATGTACAACCGACAAATCCCTTTCAATATTAATAGGAATTCCCTGCTAAAAGCAGATGTACGATTCCGACTATATCATGATCATGTGTCATGAATCACTATCAAATAGTAATGATACCAGGTGTTCGTGAAAAGGTGATAGAATTCTGCCCCACCGGTAGCACCCGTAACAAACACACGCAAAGGCAAGTTAATTGTTCACCTGGAAAAACACGGGAACGGACATCCATATGAAGTAATACTCTTACGTGATGAGTGAGTGAGTGAGTGAGTTGGGTTTAACGCCGCTTTTAACAGTATTCCGGTTATATCGTGGCGTGTCAACTTAATGTGGGAGGAAAGCCCGAAGTGATGCATGTCCCAGACGTTTACCACTTCGGTGAAACCCACGAGCACGGGTATGGTGCTGACAAACCTAGAAACATAATCGGGGCGAACCGGGATTCGAACCCACAATCATAGGTTTTTGGCGTGCCCAAGGGACGCAACTCTGCACAGCGAATCGCGGCGCCTTAGACGACTGGGCCACCCGTGCCCCCTCTTACGTGATGAACGTTAACTGCATGAAGACAGTGACTTTTGATCGATCATCTCAGCACTGGTGTCGCGGGGATTTACCGAAGCCTGTGTAATTGCTAGTCCTGGGGACTCGGAAATGAATTTTGGGGGTCCCGGGAATATATTCGGGTACCAGCTTAGTGGCCACTGTACCAAGAGCAAAAAGAAATATACAAATTATGTGGCCTTTTGCTTCTTTCAGAAAGGGATTTTCTTGTTTGAGACGGAATTTAATGACTGAGTATATAAATGTGACATGGAATGTCCGAACATTGATACAGAAATATCATAAAAATCAAAACAAAACAGGTCCAGATTTGATTATTTACAGACCGCCGTCATATAGCTGGAATATTGCTGAGTGCGTCGTTAACAACAAACCAACCAAGTAACCAAACCAGCGTGCCTGGCAACCCGATCCCGTTTGACGCCTCTTACGTCAAGCATAGTCGCCTTCCACGGGTTGTACCCACGTGGGGAATCGAACCCGGGGAATCGAACCCGGGCATTCGGCGGGACGACCAAACGCTTTAACCAAAACTGAACTGGAATGTAGTGATGAACCCAGCAATTTGGTCTCTTTAAAATCGGCTCACAATTTATTCTAAGGTAACGACTATGTGAATTTCGTTGATGGGTATCTTTGATATTTTATCTTGAAAATCAATAAATTTGCTCTTTTCGGCATAAATTAATATTAACATTTCAAACAAGTTAGGGGTCATGTGGTTTCAATTCATTTCCCACCCTTCATCGAACTAATATATTTTTACACAAAATTATCCAGCCACAGATTACTTTTCACAAACTGTTGCAGGAATGAGTGATGGTTAAATAGACTTAATCAAATGTAACAACAGTTCTTTCAATAATTTTCCATTACATAAAAAAAAATAATCAGTATATTCTCATTTGACCCTCAGTTAATACGTTTTTGCTCGTGTGGTACTTTATACATATTGTTCATAATATTTTGATAATTTGTTTTTCATAATCATCATTATGATTAAAATTTTCATTAAAAAGTTAAGGCGCGTGGCAAGTCATGTTCGTCCATCCACTGTATTACATCTCCATTCTATTATAATGAATACCGCTAAAATTTACCATTTATTATTACAAAATCATTTGCGAAATTTGGAACAAAATCCAAGCCATATTTCGGAAAGGGGTGTCAAAATCGGCTCTACATGGTGTACGGAGTCGACGCTTTAACCTCGCTGACAAACACCACTGCCAATGGCTTTGTCGGTTAAGATTAGTTATATAAACAAATGTCAAATCAGGTTAGAAGTGTTGTTTATTTCATGCAGGTGTTCACCAGAATAGTCACGTGATGTCATGGTTACGAGATTAGCCAATCGGGAAACACTTCCGGTGCACGAGTTTTTCCTGCGCGTTATCCAGACTAAATGGATCGAAGCAGACGACGCTTACTTTATCAAATGCACCGGTGCATGTTAAATTATTTTCAACAAGCTGTTTCGAATTCATTTAAAATCGAGATTACAATGGGCTTAGACCCCTATTTCTCATGTTTATATTATTCACGCGCTACTTTAAAACTTTGGTATGTCATTTGCATTATGAGGACTTTTCACGAAGAAACATTTTCCTGCCCTGCCGCATGTTTTCACTCTGGAGAGGACGGTGAACAAAACGATAAGGTAAGTGTAGCAATATGTAATTAAGCAATCTGTTGGTGAACATATAATTATGTAAACGAATAATCTCTGTGGCTGTAATGATTCGCTGATGATGTGATGTTATGATATTCGAAACAAAACAGCACCAAGGCACACCAAGAGCTGTCTCTGTCACTGTGTGTGTGTGTGTGCGCATCTAGCATATACACAAAAAACATATTGATTCTAAATTCTGTTTCGCAGCAAATACTCTGAATGTATGCAGTTGTTGTCGGCCATTGCGTGGTGGCGTTGGACAAAATTCGCATTGTGAAGTTTTATTGAAAAAAATAATTTGCTGTGTGTATAGTGTGCACGCGCGGGTTCGAATCCCGACATGGGTACAATGTGTGAAGCCCATTTCTGGTGTCCCCGGCTGTGATATTGCTGGAATATTGCTAAAATGTCGTAAAAACCAAACTCATTCGTTTATTCTTTCATTATTTAAAAAAACCCTGATAAATGATATACCGCTTGTTTGTACGGGTGGAGGTTAGAAATGGTATATTAACACTGCCTAATTGTGTTGAGAAAGCCGTTATGACGGCAGCGAAACTGTTTTCTCTTGTTTACATCACTAGTGTGGAGAAACCATGTTAAAACGTTCGCTCCTGTGACGAAAATCCGGGTCTTGTACCCAAATTAGGTACACTGTGTGAAACCAATCCTTGGTCTTCCCGTCCTAATGCGGTTGAAATATAATTATAATTGTGGTATTGGTTAAGTTGAAAACACCAACGACATAGGTGTAAGAACATAAATGACCGTTTTAACCATTCATTGCAGCTCTATCTTGTCCAGCTCCGCTATGAAAGATGTAGTAACACCATATAATGCTGTTTTCTTTCTGTGGTTTAATATCAACAAAACTTAGTAATAATTGCAATAAAAACAAGTCCAGCTCCGACGATTCAACAGTCTTACTCTGACGAGGGTAGTTGTTTGGTCCGCTGTAAGCAACTGCAAACTTAGTACCAATGTCTAAATAGGGAGGGGGAGTTTAGGTGTCACTTCTTCCTTTTAAATTTCTATCAACAAATCTTCACAATGTGAGACTTTGCTAAACCCCTGCACCCATTGACCGACATCTACGTGTATACAAAGATAAAAAAAATACGTATTTAGATTTAATATATATATGACAATTGGTTTCTTTGGAATTTTGTCTTGTCAAAGATTAATCTAAAACATTTGCTGTATATTATAATGAAATTTGAAATTGCCTAAAGAGTAAAGCTAGATTGTTTTTATAGTTTCATGTATAGAGCTCGACCAGAAGTTTGTTACTGATCGTGATATAAAGATCAGTTGTCAAGGTCTTCGGTTGTTATGCAGTTTGTACATTGATCACTGTGGTGTTTAGTTGCAGAGTTTTAGATCTGCAATGGCTCTGTGAATTCTTCAACTTGTTTTGTCTAAAGGGGTAGAGATAGAAACAAATTTATGCCATTTAGTAATACTTTTAGTCTGAAGGGATTTATGTCCATATAGATTTACAATTTGGAATATAAATTTTCAGATTTTGAAATTAGATGTTATTTTATATTAATGGTTTGATCCTCTTGCTAAGTTTTAGAGTTGGTGGGGGTATATCATAGGTCAAATAATATAAGTAATGCAGGGATATGAAATCTCCGCGGAAACGAGGAAAATCGCGTTGTTTTTTTAAAAACGCAGAAAAATAGTTTTGTGTTTCCGGACAACCGTCGGGAATTGTCCTTTTTTCGATCAGGGCTTTCAGCATCGTAATTAATTCACGACACAATATTATTATCGTCGGATTATAGATTTTCGGACATCATACGTTTTCTATCACGAATACTAGCACTATAACGTGGGGTGTGGAGTCACCCAGAAATTGTAAATACTCAGAGGTCAAGATGGCTTGTTTTTAAGATAAAGTTGTCTTTTAGCCTATAAGTGAATGAGGTGTTTTACAGCTGTGATTAGCGAGAAAACTATGAATGTTTCTTCAGCTTCCGACAACCCATAACACGGGGATGTTGTATTATAAATGTCTTATGTTTGCAATGTTGTTTTGGTTTTTTTTCAATAAAAGGTAAGTAAGTACAAGGTAAGTATTTTTTCAATATGCTTCAACATGGGGAAAGGGTCAGACATTGCACGCTTGTGACAGTTGTCCTTGTGTCTGGGGGATGGGGGTGAAGTTTATGGCAGTATTGCTCCCAGACCCGGCGGGAAGCCGGGTGCGCGGAAGCTATGCCCGATTTTTTAAAATTACTGATTTAACTTTGAAATTTTTAATGTCTTTTAATGTATTCCATTTCAGACGCGCCACTTCCTATTAAAATGAATTGTACTTTTAATGTTTAGCTCAAGTTGAGATCCATGTAGATCTCTTAGACGATACAGACATTATCGTTTTCAATTTTATGGTTATTGAAATGGATTGGTCTTTTAATGTGTCAGTATCAGTTGAGGCGCCCCATTTTTTTATTCAGATGTGTGTATCTTTTTTAGCTCCAGCTCATACGCATCACTTCTATAATAATGTTTGTTTGTTTGTCGTTTAACGCCGCACTCAGCAATATTCCAGCTATATGACGGCGGTGTGTAAATAATCGAGTCTGGACCAGACAATCCAGTGATTGATATCATGCTTATGGTTGCACGCATTTGGGATACGGCGACATGCATCAACCAAGTCAGCGAGCCTGACCACCCGATCCCGTTAGTCGCGTCTTACGACAAACATAGTCGCCTTTTTTGTCAAGAGTGGGTTGCTGAAGACCTATTCTATCCCGGATCTTCACGGATCTTCTATAATAATGAGCTAAATTTTTTTGCGGAACGATTGTAGCCCTAAATTATCGTAAAGTTATCGTAAGGAAATCGTATGCTATCGTAGCCTAATTTCGAAACTATCGTAGCCCTAAGATATCGTAAGATTGTCATAAATCTAAGATAGCCTCATACCTGTCGTAAGTTTATGTTATCTTCATCCAAGATATGCATACTTTGCCATAAATATTTTTCAAACAAATAGTTTGCTTTACGTTCAAAGATTGACATTTCATTTTATTAAACTGTGTGATTCAAATTTACGAAGAACGCATCGAAGATTTCACGTCAGAAATATTCTTAATCGCGACAGCGATCCAGATAGCTATGGAGTCGATAGCTTACACCATATTTCTATCCGAGGCCATGCTGAAGAAGTGTGAAACAACATACCTTTTCGATAATTTGGGAAGGATTAAAACGGAAGTTGTCGGCAGGCTCTATCGAAATGACCGTGACCTAGGGGCAGCTAATCTTATTGATTTAACAAGGAAATACATGTGATCAAATATGCGTATAGTGTATTTGTATAAAGAGTATATTTAATATTTTTCAAGCAACAGTAATTGTGTTTGGTTTCGTTTTCAAAACAACACCTAGGTTATCCATATTACTGAAGGACAAATATTTGACAAGTGATTAAATATTGTGTATTGAATAATTGCATTCTTTAAAAACAGGTGATTAACGACAAAGATGTATTCCTTTATATGTAGCAATTATTTGATATTTTGAGAGCAAAAGCTAAGCACATATTTTCGTATCGTATTTTCGAGAATTGCGATTTGAAAAATCAAGTACAAAATGTCCTAACATTGTCCCAATTCACTTCCCAATATATTTTCGCAGAAAATGTTTATTGAATTTAATTTACGGATCAATATAAAATAGATATTTTCACCACAATAATCTTTGAATTTTGCATTCAATGGACCGATTTTCAAATATTAATTGATGTTGATCTTTTTAAGATTTAGGTGTACATTTACCCGTTTTATATTCACAAAATTCAAACCATTCAAACAATAATATCATTGTAAAGGATAGGGTCACCGGACAAATATATATTAACTGACAATCAGCAATGTTGTCAGACAAGCCCAACATAATCGACCTAGGTTCTGGAATAGATTTGACACATTTACAATGTAGGTATTTCGTTCCTCAGTCAGATTTAAATCAAATCAGACAAATCAGTTTATTAGCTCTACTTAATTTAAAAGGATAGAAAATGACCACATTGTATGTATGTTCATGCTAACTTGTGGCGTGTTCCATGAGACAACATTACTTGACAATTCTTAAATTATCTCCCTTTGCGAACGGACATAAGTGTTACTTTTAAATTTTGATAAGAACTATGGATCTAGATAGACCCAGCATACATCAAGTAACATCAGACCTGAACACGCATCTTAAATGCTGAACGCCTGCTGTTCGATCATAGGTCTCGTCATTGTCATTTAGAATAACGTCCCTTAATTACTTTCGTCCTTGACTTTGTACCAATGTGTTTACATAAATATCTGCGCGCTCGCGAGAGGATCATTAGAATTGAAAATAGTGAAGCATCTTTTTTTGCACATTATTTCAATTCTTATAACTATAATGTAGTAACACGGCACTTATTGTTTATAACATTTATTAGGTTTGAAAAAATGCCTTTGCATAGCACAGCGTTCGTTCGTCACGCCGAAGACCCGGGTTCGATTCCCGACATGGGTACGATGTGTGAAGCCCATTTCTAGTTCCCCCCTCTGTGATAGACTTGGCAAATCATACTGAACTCGTGCCTTTTGATATTTTGGGATTTTTCGAATTTTTATTTTTATAACTTTTTATGAGAAGAACTTGGACAAAGACTCCATCGGGGATGGGGTTCGTTTCAAGGGCAGAATTCGAAAACCATTCAGTATAGTTGATCAAAACTTGAAAGATGTATCAGTCACATGCTGAAGTGGTGCCTTTTGCTATTTTGTAATTTTTACACTTTGTATTTTTGCTATTAAGGAATGTTAAAATTTCATTTTTCCGTGTATCCATGGACACAAGTTAGTCTTTGCTGAAATGGAGGTAGGTGTCGTTTCTGGAGCAGCACTAAAAAACTGTTCAACAGTGTTGAATCAAATTTGGAACATGTTTTATTCAGGGGTTGCAGTGGTGCCTTTTGCTATTTAGGAATTTAGATATTTTTTCCTGTTTCGATGGCAAGAGGTTTGTCTTTGACTACATCTTTAAAACTAATAGGTATTCTTCCTTGAAACTATGCACACCTGTGACCAGTTTGTCATCTGATGCCTTTTGCTATTTAGGGATTGTTAGAATTTATATTTATTCCGTTTCCCTGGCAACAAGATTGACTTTGACTGTTCATGTTGGTGTGTACCTGACATAGAAATACAAAGTTCCGAATCCCAATTCCATGGTATTGTTTTGATAGCTCAATAACTACTCTTGTATACTGACGGACAGATCAGATAGAAATTCTTCAAGTGGACTTAACGGGCAGATAATTTGTTCTTTCGAATTTGTACGGGCTTGGAGGGATTTGTCATCTTCTGATAACTGTTGTTCTAATTATTTCCTCGTAAGAGTCCATTTTATTCATCATTTTCGAATAAATACTTCTATCTTCTAATGAAAACGAGCAAAAGTAAAATGAGATGCGATCACGTGCGCGCTATAACGGGGGGCTGGCGATCATTGTTCCTCAGCGATAACTTGTCAGTACTGATATAAGACCAGATGAAATTATCAGTGTTTTACATCAAAACAAAATTGACGGAAGTGGTCGTGATTAGTTCGTACGAGGACTGTCAAAGAGAATGTTACAATACGAATGACTGTTTGGAATGTATATCATGAAGAAATCCCGATTACGTCCATGTAGGTTTCCGCGTCCGTGCTCTTACATTAGTGATAAAAACAACTTCGGGGTAATTGACATGGGACATTTTCAAAGGACAAAATGTGAAAGATCACTAAACAGCCCTAACAATACTCAAATTGACATCACTCAATATCTGACATCATTATTATTTCTGAATAATTAACAAGATTATAAGGTACTACCACCCAAGAGTAAGTAAGTGTAGATTCAATCAAAATCGTTGAGACGTTTTCATAGGCAGCAAATCTATTCAACAAACCTATTTTCGATCAGTCGTTAATTGGACACAGACCGCTTAATTATACTTCGGGTGTTATGATGTGCTGTTACAAAAAGCTTTAAGCGAGATGTAATTGGACCATTTTAAGACTTGAATTTGAAAGCTCAAGAAGCATAGAGTAGGCTATATTTAATACAAGGAAACGATAACTTGCACAGGTGAGAGGAGGAAATATTATTCGTTTAGGTACAATTATAAGCAATATCCAAATCAAGTGAAAGAGAAAATTACGAAACTATGAATTACTTCGACTGAAGTCGTGAACAATTTTTTTTCACAATCACAACTAGAAAACATACATCCTCGTCCCAGCACGTATTTCAAACTTAGCTGCCTCACTTAGACCTTTGCTCAAAATATAATTGTATGGTCCGTCCTTGAAATACAGCTTTTTCTTTCATATTGATTTACAAATGCGATTTTAGAAGTGTATTTTAACCTAGCTACGTACACGCACATTCAAAGGCATTCGACCCGTGAAGATCCGGGGTAGAATAGGTCTTCAGCAACCCGTGCTTACCGTAAAAGGCGACTATGCTTTTCGTAAGAGGCGACCAACGGGATCGGGTGGTCAGGCTCGCTGCATGTCATCGTGTCCCACTTGCATGGGTCGATGCTCATATTATCAATCACTGGATTGTCTGGTCCAGACTCGATTATTTACAGACCGCCGTCATATAGCAGGAATATTGCGTTAAACAACAAACCAAACCCAAAAAAACATTTAATCCCATTCTACAAAAGGAAAAGGTTGAAATAGATAATGATCGTGAATGAATTTAATGGAATTATTTGACATTTATTCTTGCATTTTGGTATTTAACTTCGAAAATGTAACTAACACAATCTTTAATACTAATGGTTTTCAATTATTATGTCTTTTGGCCTTGCTAATCTACAGCTTGGAGGGAACATACACAATTTAAGATGGTGAAAATAGAACCACAAGAACGCATTCATTATGCTCTTAGACAAGATTTTACAAATTCTATTTCTTACTAAGGATGCAAAGTAATTATTACTAAATACGTATGTCACTGATCGAAGTATTTGATAATTTACATAAGACGCAGGGGAAAAAAGAAGAAAACTATTTAAAACATCAATACGAAATCACAGTTACTCTACTATGAAATCATTTTGTCATTCAGAAATCGATTATGAATTTATCTATCTATTGTGTGTAGCTCTAATTATATTTACTGTTTATGTTATAAATTGAACAATGTGAGATTCTAGTATATATGAGGCTAAAAAATTTAAAAGGTTATTTAATATTGGGTCTATTTTGACAGCTTCCTCACTGTAAAACATTCCATTCCCTTACTCAACTAAATGCACATTATTTTCTTGGAATATCAAACCTTTAAACAGTTATGAAAAGTACATTCGTCAACATTTCAAAATTAGAAAACGGCCCCAAATATTCAAACAGTGTTAGTCTAGTGATGAACGCTCTCATTCACTCGTCGGTCGCCGTGGTAATCTTCCCATTTGTGCTGTACTAGCCTACTTTCTATTTCTAGCTCTGTCAAAGAGAACATATTATTACTTGGAAACTAAAACCACTTGTATCCAATATACGACCACAACATTAGATCAGTTGTTTGACATGATGTCATCAACGTCACAACATGCGAGGTCAAATCACGCGCACCTGTTCAGACGACAAAATCACAGCGGCGGGAAATCACCGACCGTCTATTTAGCCTACACACATACAATTGAAGATTTCAACGTCATTTGAACGGAAAAAAATTTTACTCACTGCTGACTTTTCAGATAACATATCAAATAAAAGTTGAAGACTTGCAATTGATAATCACACGTTAATCGAGAGTACAGTCTACACCAATAATTTGTAAATTTAATATTAATTGGATCTAATATCCATGGCAGATTGTTTGAAATACGCAGTCGTCCTGTGGTAATACATTCCTTTTTCTGAGGAGATTTATAATGTGTATTTGATAATGTATATACATACATAATTGATTATCTTAAACAATCACAGCATGAACCATGACTCAACGGAAAATAATATTTCAGCAAACCAATCATAGCGCCATCATCACAGTTTCAGTGAAAGGAAAAACAAATCCAAATCGAACTTTACAGCAAATCGTATCCACAAGCGGTTAACCCAAATGCAAAAAAGGCATTGCTGTCATCATTTTAGAACCCGTGAAGATCCGGGGTAGAATAGGTCTTTAGACACCCATGCTTGTCGTAGAAGGCGACTAACGGGATCGGATGGTCAGGCTTGCTGACTTGGTTGATGCATGTCATCGTATCCCAATTGTGTGGATCGATGCTCATGATGCCAATCACTGGATTGTCTGGTCTAGGCTCGATTAAGTACAGACCGCTGTCATATAGAGGGAATATTGCCGAGTGCGGCGTCAAACAACAAACAAACATCATTTTAGAATTCTTGTCGATGTATTAAATAAGTGTTTTATGTTTGTATCGCGTTTGAAACGAGGGCCGGACTACCACATGTGAAATTGACCATGACACAATTTGTTTACAATATGGTGTCGACTAACGTTAGATGTCGTGGCCACACTTTTGAAATCTCCTTTTGCGACAAAATGTGAAACGGCTAGGGCAATTCATTCACACGGTCAGGTAGTTGGAGCAATGACACATAACTATTTGTCATTTCATGCAGTTGCCCCACTCCCTGGATTTTTAACAGAAATCAGTTTTATTTGAATCATGAAAATACAAGTTGGGGACAAGTCATACTTGTACAATTTTTTGTGCATAATTAAAGAAATTGCCGTCATTCGCATGAAGTTCAACATGGCAGAAAAAGGACGAGATGCGCAGTAACCACTTTACTAATCTCCCCATATTTCGCAATCCGTAGCACTGTATAAAATATTAGTTACACGATGTTAAAGCTGAGATGATTAGGGTGATGATCGTTATAATTTTGATTGTGCGCACTCAGTCTTTGGCATCTTAATTTACAGTTGAAACGGGACATTTTCACGGGACAATATATGGTCCGGTGGCACCAACAGGGCGTGAAAAGTGAGGGACAATATATGGTCCGGTGGCACTAACAGGGCGTGAAAAGTGAGGGACAATATATGGACCGGTGGCACCAAGAGTGCACCACGCCCTTTGACAACAGATGATTAATGGTGAGCATGTCGATTTCCGTTCACTGTTGCCGTCAGATAACCAACCGCTTGATGGTCAAATTCCGTTAACTTAGGATCGGACAGTTCAGACCTGGTTATATTTAAACCATTTCAATCAAAAGCACCAAACTATCTCAGCGTAAGTGCGTGGACGACGGCTTTTCACATCTTCATGGGAATATACATAACCCAGCATCCGAATGGGCATAGTAGCGACTGTCCTATGTCGAAACTATCCGGGGATCGGCGATCAGGTGTGGGGGTGACTCCTGGGCGTTGTATGACTACCTTTTTCGCAAAGAAAGGCTCGTGACCGGACCCGTCTTTGGGAGTTACGGAAGGGGACCTCTGGCTGCGTTTCATGTTACCAGGTAAGCAGGTAAATCCCGACAGGCCTTCAAAGGCTAACAACGACAACAACCAGGACAGCTTCGTATGTTGGTATTACAACCGGTCAAGGTGCATGCGGCCGGCTTGTGTAGTCCCTCACAAGTGTTCCAGGTGCATGCGGCCGGCTTGTGCAGTCCCTCACAAGTGTTCCAGGTGCATGCGGCCGGCTTGTGTAGTCCCTCACAAGTGTTCTAGGTGCCATGCTACACTCTGAATCTATGTGTTCTGATACTGACCATAGGACCCGTCGATACGTTCTGCAACAGAATACAAATTCTCTATTTCCGACAGCACGTGTTCTATTGCTGAACGCCTGTGATCTTCTGGGAGAAGTCCATGCATATTAGCAGAGATAATGTGCTGAATATTGTTAGATGAAGTTAAATTATTTGTGTTTTGGGAATATTTATTTGAGAGAAGAAGAGAGGCTGATAGATTGGTAAGTCAAACAGAAGATGTGTATAAGAAAGGTGATATTTTGAGTTTGATGAATAAGATATAGTTTATAGTTTATAAACACAGCATACTTTGTGTTAATAAAAACTCAATGTAGCCTGACTAAATATAACAAAAAAACGTTATTGAAATACAACTCATTGGTAATACATTGGAAATAACTTGCCTGCATTATGGAACATTTACGTGTATGAGAACGCTGGCATTCTGTTGGCGCTACAATTTCCTATCATCGGAGGGGTATCTGTGATAAGTATCCATTTAGGAATACTTTTGTTTCATATTTAATCCTCACCTAAAATTGTGTTATATTTCGGTGATATAATCATATGCTGATCACAAACGTAAAACCCACCCTATTCGAAACACATAGCAAACGACATATTCCTCGTCATTTCTGTCATTGTTCCACAGGCATTATTCGCAAATTGTGAGATGAAATACCCACTTGTGACTATTGAAAGTTTCCGAAATGATGTTATAGTAAAATGAATATCTATTTCAGGTTCTATATGAATCCAGACTTAAGTTCATCAGGACGTGCGAAGCCCGACTGCATGCACCAAATCTCTGAAAATCTAAATTTGGTGTCCGAGGGCATGATCAGCATGCATCGAAAATGCAGTGAAATCAGCAGAGTAGTGTAAGTATGTAATGAACAGAAAGAACTAAACCTACACAGGACATGCTTTTGGCTATTTATATGGGTGGTGGGGTTCGCGGACTTGGTTGATGCATATCTATCAAATTGGGATCGATGGTCATGATGTCAATCACTGGATTGTCTGGTCCTGACTCGATTATTTACAGATTTTATATGCAGTCATATAGCTGGAATACTGCTGAGTGTGACGTTAAACATTAAACAAAAACACTTCATATAATGAGTTGGTCTCTAATGTTTCAGCTCCAGTTGTGAGCACCACTGCATATAATGACTTCGTCTCTTATGTTTCAGCTGCAGTTTGTGATGCACCACTTCATATAATGAGTTGTTCTCTAATGTTTCAGCTCCAGTTGCGATGCACCACTTCATATAATGACTTGGTCTCTTATGTTTCAGCTCCAGTTGCGATGCACCACTTCATATAATGACTTGTTCTCTAATGTTTCAGCTCCAGTTTTGAGCACCACTTCATATAATGAGTTGTTCTCTAATGTTTCAGCTCCAGTTGTGAGCACCTCTTCATATAATGAGTTGTTCTCCAATGTTTCAGCTCCAGTTGCGATGCACCACTTCATATAATGAGTTGTTCTCTTATGTGTCAGCTCCAGCTGCGATGCACCACTTCATATAATGAGTTGTTCTCTAATGTTTCAGCTCCAGCTGTGATGCACCACTTCATATAAAATGGTCTTTAATGTTTCACCTCCAGTTGTGAGCACTACTTCATATAATGAGTTGTTCTCTAATGTTTCAGCTCCAGTTGCGATGCACCACTTCATATAATGAGTTGTTCTCTTATGTTTCAGCTCCAGTTGTGAGCACCACTTCATATAATGAGTTGTTCTCTTATGTTTCAGCTGCAGTTGTGAGCACTACTTCATATAATGAGTTGTTCTCTAGTGTTTCAGCTCCAGTTGCGTTGCACCACTTTATATAATGAGTTGTTCTCTAATGTTTCAGCTCCAGTTGTGATGCACCACTTCATATAATGAGTTGTTTTCTTATGTGTCAGCTCCTGTTGCGATGCACCACTTCATATAATGAGTTGTTTTCTTATGTGTCAGCTCCTGTTGCGATGCACCACTTCATATAATGAGTTGTTCTTTAATGTTTCAGCTGCAGTTGTGAGCACTACTTCATATAATGAGTTGTTGTTCTCTAATGTTTCAGCTCCAGTTGCGAGGCACCACTTCATATAATGAGTTGTTCTCTAATGTTTCAGCTGCAGTTGCGATGCACCACTTCATATAATGACTTGGCCTCTAATGTTTCAGCTGCAGTTGTTATGCACCACTTGATATAATGAATTGTTCTCTTATGTGTCAGCTCCAGTTGCGATGCACCACTTCATATAATGAGTTGTTCTCTAATGTTTCAGCTCCAGTTGCGATGCACCACTTCATATAAGTTGGTCTTTAATGTTTCAGCTGCAGTTGTGAGCACTACATCATATAATGAGTTGTTCTCTAGTGTTTCAGCTCCAGTTGCGTTGCACCACTTTATATAATGAGTTGTTCTCTAATGTTTCAGCTGCAGTTGTGATGCACCACTTCATATAATGAGTTGTTCTCTTATCTGTCAGCTCCTGTTGCGATGCACCACTTCATATAATGAGTTGTTCTTTAATGTTTCAGCTCCAGTTGCGATGCACCACTTCATATAAGTTGGTCTTTAATGTTTCAGCTGCAGTTGTGAGCACTACTTCATATAATGAGTTGTTGTTTTCTAATGTTCAGCTCCAGTTGCAATGCACCACTTCATATAATGAGTTGTTCTCTAATGTTTCAGCTCCAGTTGTGAGCACCACTTGATATAATGAGTTGTTCTCTAATGTTTCAGCTCCAGTTGCGATTCACCACTTCATATAAGTTGGTCTTTAATGTTTCAGCTACAGTTGTGAGCACTACTTCATATAATGAGTTGTTCTCTAATGTTTCAGCTCCAGTTGTGAGCACCATTTCATATAATGAGTTGTTCTCTAATGTTTCAGCTCCAGTTGTGATGCACCACTTCATATAATGAGTTGTTCTCTAATGTTTCAGCTCCAGTTGCGATGCAGCACTTCATATAATGAGTTGTTCGCTAATGTTTCAGCTCAAGTTGCGATTCACCACTTCATATAATGAGTTGTTCTCTTATGTTTCAGCTGCAGTTGCGATGCACCACTTCATATAATGAGTTGTTCTCTAATGTTTCAGGTCCAATTTTAAGCAGCACTTCAAATAATGAGTTGTTCTCTAATGTTTTAGCTGCAGTTGCGATGCACCACTTCATATAATGAGTTGTTCTCTAATGTTTCAGCTGCAGTTGCGATTCACCACTTCATATAATGAGTTGTTCTCCAATGTATCAGCTGCAGTTGCGATGCACCACTTCATATAATGAGTTGTTCTCTTATGTTTCACCTCCAGTTGCAATGCACCACTTCATATAATGAGTTGTTCTCTAATGTTTCACCTCCAGTTGCGATGCACCACTTCATATAATGAGTTGTTCTCTAATGTTTCAGCTCCAGTTGTGAGCACAACTTCATATAATGAGTTGTTCTCAAATGTTTCAACTCCAGTGGCGATGCACCACTTCATATAATGAGTTGTTCTCAAATGTTTCAACTCCAGTTGCGATGCACCACTTCATATAATGACTTGGTCTCTAATGTTTCAGCTGCAGTTGTGATGCACCACTTCATATAAAGACTTGTTCTCTTATGTGTCAGCTCCAGTTGCGATGCACCACTTCATATAATGAGTTGTTCTCTAATGTTCCAGATGCAGTTGTGAGCACCACTTCATATAATGAGTTGTTCTCTTATGTTTCAGCTGCAGTTGTGAGCACTACTTCATATAATGAGTTGTTCTCTAGTGTTTCAGCTCCAGTTGCGTTGCACCACTTTATATAATGAGTTGTTCTCTAATGTTTCAGCTCCAGTTGCGATGCACCACTTCATATAATGAGTTGTTTTCTTATGTGTCAGCTCCTGTTGCGATGCACCACTTCATATAATGAGTTGTTCTTTAATGTTTCAGCTGCAGTTGTGAGCACTACTTCATATAATGAGTTGTTGTTCTCTAATGTTTCAGCTCCAGTTGCGATGCACCACTTCATATAATGACTTGGCCTCTAATGTTTCAGCTGCAGTTGTGATGCACCACTTGATATAATGAGTTGTTCTCTTATGTCTCAGCTCCAGTTGCGATGCACCACTTCATATAATGAGTTGTTCTCTAATGTTTCAGCCCCAGTTGCGATGCACCACTTCATATAAGTTGGTCTTTAATGTTTCAGCTGCAGTTGTGAGCACTGCTTCATATTATGAGTTGTTCTCTACTGTTTCAGCTCCAGTTGCGTTGCACCACTTTATATAATGAGTTGGTCTCTAATGTTTCACCTGCAGTTGCGATGCACCACTTCATATAATGAGTTGTTCTCTTATCTGTCAGCTCCAGTTGCGATGCACCACTTCATATAATGAGTTGTTCTCTAATGTATCAGCTCCAGTTGTGATGCACCACTTCACATAATGAGTTGTTCTCTAATGTTTCAGCTCCAGTTGTGATGCACCACTTCATATAATGAGTTCTTCTCTAATGTTTCAGCTCCAGTTGCGATGCAGCACTTCATATAATGAGTTCTTCGCTAATGTTTGAGCTCCTGTTGTGAGCACCACTTCATATAATAAGTTGTTCTCTTATGTGTCAGCTCCAGTTGCGATGCACCACTTCATATAATGAGTTGTTCTCTAATGTTTCAGCTCCAATTTTAAGCAGCACTTCAAATAATGAGTTGTTCTCTAATGTTTTAGCTGCAGTTGCGATGCACCACTTCATATAATGAGTTGTTCTCTAATGTTTCAGCTGCAGTTGCGATTCACAACTTCATATAATGAGTTGTTCTCCAATGTATCAGCTGCAGTTGCGATGCACCACTTCATATAATGAGTTGTTCTCTTATGTTTCACCTCCAGTTGCAATGCACCACTTCATATAATGAGTTGTTCTCTAATGTTTCACCTCCAGTTGCGATGCACCACTTCATATAATGAGTTGTTCTCTAATGTTTCAGCTCCAGTTGCGATGCACCACTTCATATAATGAGTTGTTCTTTAATGTTTCAGCTCCAGTTGCGATGCAGCACTTCATATAATGAGTTGTTCTCTTATGTTTCAACTGCAGTTGTGAGCACCACTTCATATAATGAGCTGTTCTCTAATGTTTCAGCTCCAGTTGAGATGCAGCACTTCATATAATGAGTTGTTCTTTAATGTTTCAGCTCCAGTTGTGATGCACCACTTCATATAAGTTGGTGTTTAATGTTTCAGCTGCAGTTGTGAGCACTACTTCATATAATGAGTTGCTCTCTAATGTTTCAGCCCCAGTTAGGAAGCACCACTTCATATAATGAGTTGTTCTCTAATGTTTCAGCTGCAGTTGCGATTCACAACTTCATATAATGAGTTGTTCTCCAATGTATCAGCTGCAGTTGCGATGCACCACTTCATATAATGAGTTGTTCTCTTATGTTTCACCTCCAGTTGCAATGCACCACTTCATATAATGAGTTGTTCTCTAATGTTTCACCTCCAGTTGCGATGCACCACTTCATATAATGAGTTGTTCTCTAATGTTTCAGCTCCAGTTGCGATGCACCACTTCATATAATGAGTTGTTCTTTAATGTTTCAGCTCCAGTTGCGATGCAGCACTTCATATAATGAGTTGTTCTCTTATGTTTCAACTGCAGTTGTGAGCACCACTTCATATAATGAGCTGTTCTCTAATGTTTCAGCTCCAGTTGAGATGCAGCACTTCATATAATGAGTTGTTCTTTAATGTTTCAGCTCCAGTTGTGATGCACCACTTCATATAAGTTGGTGTTTAATGTTTCAGCTGCAGTTGTGAGCACTACTTCATATAATGAGTTGCTCTCTAATGTTTCAGCCCCAGTTAGGAAGCACCACTTCATATAATGAGTTGTTCTCTAATGTGTCAGCTCCAGTTGCGATGCACCACTTCATATACTGAGTTGTTCTCTAATGTTTCAGCTGCAGTTGCGATGCACCACTTCATATAATGAGTTGGTCTCTAATGTTTCAGCTGCAGTTGTGATGCACCACTTCAGATAATGAGTTGTTCTCTTATGTTTCAAGTGCAGTTGTGAGCACCACTTCATATAATGAGCTGTTCTCTAATGTTTCAGCTCCAGTTGCGATGCAGCACTTCATATAATGAGTTGTTCTCTAATGTGTCAGCTCCAGTTGCGATGCACCACTTCATATAATGAGTTGTTCTCTTATGTTTCAGCTCCAGTTGCGATGCACCACTTCATATAATGAGTTGTTCTCTAATGATTCAGCTGCAGTTGCGATGCACCACTTCATATAATGAGTTGTTCTCTAATGTTTCAGCTCCAGTTGTGATGCACAACTTCATAAAATGAGTTGTTCTCTAATGTTTCAGCTCAAGTTGCGATGCAGCACTTCATATAATGAGTTGTTCTTTAATGTTTCAGCTCCAGTTGCGATGCACCACTTCATATAATGAGTTGTTCTCTTATGTTTCAGCTGCAGTTGCGATGCACCACTTCATATAATGACTTGTTCTCTAATGTTTCAGCTCCAGTTGCGATGCACCACTTCATATAATGAGTTGTTCTCTAATGTTTCAGCTCCAGTTGCGATGCAGGACTTCATATAATGAGTTGTTCTCTAATGTTTGAGCTCCTGTTGTGAGCACCACTTCATATAATGAGTTGTTCTCTTATGTTTCAGCTACAGTTGCGATGCACCACTTCATATAATGAGTTGTTCTCTAATGTTTCAGCTCCAGATGTGATGCACCACTTCATATAATGAGTTGTTCTCTAATGTTTCACCTGCAGTTGTGAGCACCACTTCATATAATGAGTTGTTCTCTTATGTTTCAACTGCAGTTGTGAGCACCACTTCATATAATGAGCTGTTCTCTAATGTTTCAGCTCCAGTTGAGATGCAGCACTTCATATAATGAGTTGTTCTTTAATGTTTCAGCTCCAGTTCTGATGCACCACTTCATATAAGTTGGTGTTTAATGTTTCAGCTGCAGTTGTGAGCACTACTTCATATAATGAGTTGTTCTCTAATGTTTCAGCTCCAGTTAGGAAGCACCACTTCATATAATGAGTTGTTCTTTAATGTTTCAGCTCCAGTTGTGATGCACCACTTCATATACGTTGGTCTTTAAAGTTTCAGCTGCAGTTGTGAGCACTACTTCATATAATGAGTTGTTCTCTAATGTTTCAGCTCCAGTTGCGATGCACCACTTCATATAATGAGTTGTTCTTTAATGTTTCAGCTCCAGTTGCGATGCAGCACTTCATATAATGAGTTGTTCTCTAATGTTTGAGCTCCTGTTGTGAGCACCACTTCATATAATGAGTTGTTCTCTTATGTTTCAGCTCCAGTTGCGATGCACCACTTCATATAATGAGTTGTTCTCTAATGTTTCAGCTCCAGTTTTAAGCAGCACTTCATATAATGAGTTGTTCTCTAATGTTTTAGCTGCAGTTTTAAGCAGCACTTCATATAATGAGTTGTTCTCTAATGTTTTAGCTGCAGTTGCGATTCACCACCTCATATAATGAGTTGTTCTCCAATGTTTCAGCTGCAGTTGCGATGCACCACTTCATATAATGAGTTGTTCTCTTATGTTTCACCTCCAGTTGCGATGCACCACTTCATATAATGAGTTGTTCTCTAATGTTTCACCTCCAGTTGTGATGCACCACTTCATATAATGAGTTGTTCTCTAATGTTTCAGCTGCAGATGTGAGCACCACTTCATATAATGAGTTGTTCTCTAATGTTTCAGCTCCAGTTGTGATGCACAACTTCATAAAATGAGTTGTTCTCAAATGTTTCAGCTCCAGTTGCGATGCAGCACTTCATATAATGAGTTGTTCTTTAATGTTTCAGCTCCAGTTGCGATGCACCACTTCATATAATGAGTTGTTCTCTTATGTTTCAGCTGCAGTTGCGATGCACCACTTCATATAATGACTTGTTCTCTAATGTTTCAGCTCCAGATGTGATGCACCACTTCATATAATGAGCTGTTCTCTAATGTTTCAGCTCCAGTTGCGATGCAGCACTTCATATAATCAGTTGTTCTTTAATGTTTTAGCTCCAGTTGTGATGCACCACTTCATATAAGTTGGTGATTAATGTTTCAGCTGCAGTTGTGAGCACTACTTCATATAATGAGTTGCTCTCTAATGTTTCAGCTCCAGTTAGGAAGCACCACTTCATATAATGAGTTGTTCTCTAATGTGTCAGCTCCAGTTGCGATGCACCACTTCATATACTGAGTTGTTCTCTAATGTTTCAGCTGCAGTTGCGATGCACCACTTCATATAATGAGTTGGTCTCTAATGTTTCAGCTGCAGTTGTGATGCACCACTTCAGATAATGAGTTGTTCTCTTATGTTTCAAGTGCAGTTGTGAGCACCACTTCATATAATGAGCTGTTCTCTAATGTTTCAGCTCCAGTTGCGATGCAGCACTTCATATAATGAGTTGTTCTCTAATGTGTCAGCTCCAGTTGCGATGCACCACTTCATATAATGAGTTGTTCTCTTATGTTTCAGCTCCAGTTGCGATGCACCACTTCATATAATGAGTTGTTCTCTAATGATTCAGCTGCAGTTCCGATGCACCACTTCATATAATGAGTTGTTCTCTTATGTTTCAGCTCCAGTTGCGATGCACCACTTCATATAATGAGTTGTTCTCTAATGTTTCACCTCCAGTTGTGATGCACCACTTCATATAATGAGTTGTTCTCTAATGTTTCAGCTCCAGTTGTGATGCACAACTTCATAAAATGAGTTGTTCTCTAATGTTTCAGCTCAAGTTGCGATGCAGCACTTCATATAATGAGTTGTTCTTTAATGTTTCAGCTCCAGTTGCGATGCACCACTTCATATAATGAGTTGTTCTCTTATGTTTCAGCTGCAGTTGCGATGCACCACTTCATATAATGACTTGTTCTCTAATGTTTCAGCTCCAGATGTGATGCACCACTTCATATAATGAGCTGTTCTCTAATGTTTCAGCTCCAGTTGCGATGCAGCACTTTATATAATCAGTTGTTCTTTAATGTTTTAGCTCCAGTTGTGATGCACCACTTCATATAAGTTGGTGATTAATGTTTCAGCTGCAGTTGTGAGCACTACTTCATATAATGAGTTGCTCTCTAATGTTTCAGCTCCAGTTAGGAAGCACCACTTCATATAATGAGTTGTTCTCTAATGTGTCAGCTCCACTTGCGATGCACCACTTCATATACTGAGTTGTTCTCTTATGTTTCAAGTGCAGTTGTGAGCACCACTTCATATAATGAGCTGTTCTCTAATGTTTCAGCTCCAGTTGCGATGCAGCACTTCATATAATGAGTTGTTCTCTAATGTGTCAGCTCCAGTTGCGATGCACCACTTCATATAATGAGTTGTTCTCTAATGTTTCAGCTGCAGTTGCGATGCACCACCTCACATAATGAGTTGTTCTCTAATGTTTCAGCTCCAGTTGCGATGCACCACTTCATATAATGAGTTCTTCTCTAATGTTTCAGCTCAAGTTGCGATTCACCACTTCATATAATGAGTTGTTCTCTTATGTTTCAGCTCCAGTTGCGATGCACCACTTCATATAATGAGTTGTTCTCTAATGATTCAGCTGCAGTTGCGATGCACCACTTCATATAATGAGTTGTTCTCTTATGTTTCAGCTCCAGTTGCAATGCACCACTTCATATAATGAGTTGTTCTCTTATGTTTCAGCTGCAGTTGCGATGCACCACTTCATATAATGAGTTGTTCTCTAATGTTTCAGCTCCAGTTGCGAGGCACCACTTCATATAATGAGTTGTTCTCTTATGTTTCAGCTCCAGTTGTGAGCACCACTTCATATAATGACTTGGTCTCTAATGTTTCAGCTGCAGATGTGAGCACCACTTCATATAATGAGTTGTTCTCTTATGTTTCAGCTCCAGTTGTGAGCACCACTTCATATAATGACTTGGTCTCTAATGTTTCAGCTCCAGTTGTGAGGCACCCCTTCATATAAGTTGGTCTTTAATGTTTCAGCTGCAGTTGTGAGCACTACTTCATATGATAAGTTGTTCTTTAATGTTTCAGCTCCAGTTGCGATGCACCACTTCATGTAATGAGTTGTTCTCTTATGTTTCAGCTGCAGTTGCGATGCACCACTTCAAATTATGACTTGGTCTCTAATGTTTCAGCTGCAGTTGTGAGCACCACTTCATATAATGAGTTGTTCTCTAATGTTTCAGCTGCAGTTGTGAGCACCACTTCATATAATGAGTTGTTCTCTAATGTTTGAGCTCCAGTTTCGATGCACCACTTCATATAATGAGTTGTTCTCTTATGTTTCAGCTCCATTTGCGATGCACCACTTCATATAATGAGTTGTTCTCTAATGTTTCAGCTCCAATTGTGAGCACCACTTCATATAATTAGTTGTTCTCTTATGTGTCAGCTCCAGTTCCGATTCATCAATTTATATAATGAGTTGTTCTCTAATGTTTCAGCTGCAGTTGCAATGCACCACTTCATATAATGAGTTGTTCTCTAATGTTTCATCTGCAGTTGTGAGCACCACTTCATATAATTAGTTGTTGTTCTCTAATGTTTCAGCTTTAGTTGCGATGCAGCACTTCATATAATGAGTTGTTCTCCAATGTTTCAGCTGCAGTTGTGAGCACCACTTCATATAATTAGTTGTTGTTCTCTAATGTTTTAGCTGAAGTAGTGATGCACCACTTCATATAAATTGGTCTTTAATGTTTCAGCTGTAGTTGTGAGCACTACTGCATATAATGAGTTGTTTTCTAATGTGTCAGCTCCAGTTGTGATGCACCACTTCATATAATGAGTTGTTCTCCAATATTTCAGCTCCAGTTGTGATACACTACTTCATATAATGAGTTGTTTTCTAATGTTTCAGCTCCAGTTGCGATGCACCACTTCATATAATGAGTTGTTCTCTAATGTTTCAGCTGCAGTTGTGAGCACCACTTCATATAATGAGTTGGTCTTTAATGTTTCAGCTCCAGTTGTGATGCATCACTTCATATAAGTTGGTCTTTAATGTTTGAGCTGCAGTTGTGAGCACTACTTCATATAATGAGTTGTTCTCTAATGTTTCAGCTCCAGTTGTGAGCACCACTTCATATAATGAGTTGTTCTCTAATGTGTCAGCTCCAGTTGTGAGCACCACTTCATATAATGACTTGTTCTCTTATGTTTCAGCTCCAGTTGCGATGCACCACTTCATATAATGAGTTGTTCTCTAATGTTTCATCTGCAGTTGCGATGCACCACTTCACATAATGACTTGGTCTCTAATGTTTCAGCTGCAGTTGTGATGCACCACTTCATATAATGAGTTGTTTTTCTTATGTTTCAGCTCCAGTTGTGAGCACCACTTCAGATAATGAGTTGTTTTTCTTATGTTTCAGCTCCAGTTGCGATGCAGCACTTCATATTATGATTTGTTCTTTAATGTTTCAGCTCCAGTTGTGATGCATCACTTCATATAAGTTGGTCTTTAATGTTTGAGCTGCAGTTGTGAGCACTAATTCATATAATGAGTTGTTCTCTAATGTGTCAGCTCCAGTTGCGATGCACCACTTCATATACTGAGTTGTTCTCTAATGTTTCAACTGCAGTTGCGATGCACCACTTCATATAATGAGTTGTTCTCTTATGTTTAAGCTCCAGTTGTGAGCACCACTTCAGATAATGAGTTGTTTTTCTTATGTTTCAGCTCCAGTTGCGATGCACCACTTCATATAATGAGTTGTTCTCTTATGTGTCAGCTCCAGTTGCGATGCGCCACTTTATATAATGAGTTGTTCTCTAATGTTTCAGCTCCAGTTGTGATGCATCACTTCATATAATGAGTTGCTCTTTAATGTTTCAGCTCCAGTTGTGATGCACCACTTCATATACGTTGGTCTTTAATGTTTCAGCTGCAGTTGTGAGCCCTACTTCATATAATGAGTTGTTCTCTAATGTTTTAGCTCCAGTTGCGATGCACCACTTCATATAATGAGTTGTTCTCTAATGTTTCAGCTCCAGTTGTGAGCACTACTTCATATAATGAGTTGGTCTTTATGGTTTCACCTCAAGTTGTGATGCACCACTTCATATAAGTTGGTCTTTAACGTTTGAGCTGCATTTGTGAGCACTACTTCATATAATGAGTTGTTCTCTTATGTTTCAGCTCCAGTTGCGATGCACCACTTCATATAATGAGTTGTTCTCTAATGTTTCAGCTCCAGTTGCGATGCACCACTGCATATAATGAGTTCTTCTCTAATGTTTCAGCTCCAGTTGCGATGCACCACTTCATATAATGAGTTGTTCTCTAATATTTCAGCTCCAGTTGTGATCACCACTTCATATAATGACTTGGTCTCTAATGGTTCAGCTTCAGATGTGAGCACCACTTCATATAATGAGTTGGTCTTTAATGTTTCAGCTCCAGTTGTGATGCACCACTTCATATAAGTTGGTCTTTGATGTTTCAGCTGCAGTTGTGAGCACTACTTCATATAATGAGTTGTTCTCTAATGTTTCAGCTGCAGTTGCGATGCACCACTTCATATAATGACTTGGTCTCTAATGTGTCAGCTGCAGTTGTGATGCACCACTTCATATAATGAGTTGTTCTCTTATGTGTCAGCTCCAGTTGCGATGCACCACTCCATATAATGAGTTGTTCTCCAATGTTTCAGCTACAGTTTCGATGCACCACTTCATATAATGACTTGGTCTCTAATGTTTCAGCTCCCCAGTGAAATTCTCTCCATCATGGTCACCGGACATATATTCAGCCTGTGAGCGCTGAAATAATCAAAATCATAATCATCAAACATCATCTAACCACCGTCAGCCTTCAAGACTTCAAGCTACTATAATCCAACACCACTAAAGTTCCATATTCTGTCTGACCCCCTGCCTACAGTCTCGCCCAGGTTAAGCGCCCCTAGCGACAAGCCGCCATTGTTACACAGCGCCCACTGACACACATCCCTCAGGCTTTTTCAAACTACTCTTATTTATTTTACTGTCACTCTTTTTTCTTATGGATTCTTCTTTTTTCCGCAAGGGTATGTATGACCTCCCACCTATTATCCACATCCATTTTCTCTCTCTCCCCCCCACCCACCACCCCTAACCCCCCACCCCCGCCCCGACATGAACATCATACCCCCCAATTTTGGACGACCTGTAATCACTCCCTCCCAACCCTATAGTAAACACCCTATCAACAGAAACAACAAAAGATCCTACACATCCCCCCTGACATTCAACAAAACACCAAAAAATCATGTGCTCAAGAAGCTCCCCCACAAACTGCTCACAAAAAACTAATCCTTCTTGCCTTTTTAGCTTACTGGGGGCACGGGTGGCCCAGTCGTCTAAGGCGCCGCGATTCGCTGTGCAGAGTTGCGTCCCTTGGGGACACCAGAAACCTATGATTGTGGGTTCGAATCCCGGTTCGCACAAATTATGTTTCTAGGTTTGTCAGCACCATACCCGTGCTCGTGGGTTTCACCGAATTGGTAACCGTCTGAGACCTGCATCACTTCGGGCTTTCCTCCAACATGAAGCTGACACGCCGCGATATAACTGGAATACTGTTAAAGGCGACCTTAAACCAAACTCACTCACTCACTCACTCACTCACTTTTAGCTTACTCAACCACCCCACTAAATGAAACGTTCTCAGCAACTGAATTTGCTCTTTGCCTAAAAAAAGCTAATATCAACTTTAAATATGTGAACATTTGCGGCCGAGGCTTCAAAAATACTTTTCCTGATCAAACCTCACTAAATACTGCTTCTAGATTCCCTATCACCGGTTAAACTTAAATTGGCAAACCCCCTCGCAGAAAATCACAAATACTGGGAGTTATATATCTAGACAGCAAAGACACCACAAGACACCAGGAATATAGACATTTAGCCAACCAAATCCACACACAACCCCAAATTACAGACTTTAAAGCAATCAACAAAAAACAATAATCACCAGAAAGAACAGTCACACAAACAGTCTCTTCATCACCTTCAAAACAACAACACTCCCAGCTCACATCACCTTCGGCGCACTAAAATTTAAAGTCCACCTCATCAGAAAAAAACCCCACACAATGTCAACACTGCCTTTCTTTCGGCCATAAATCAATCAACTGCAAAAAAATCCCCCAATGTCCCAAGTGAGCGTCCCAAAATCATGCCATTCAAGAATGCATTTGAGCCTCCTACTGCATAAATTGCCAAACTGAAGGGCACACATCCAACCAAAATACATGACCCATCAAACACCAACATGTACTAAAACTCATACCCCAAATACCCCACCACCCCCAACCCAAACCACAAGGACCTCCACACAAAACTCGCCATCGAGCCCAAACACACTCATCCTCAGTCACACACACAATAGCCACAGCCGACATCCCCCCCCCCCCACCCCCACCCCCACCCCCCAACCGCTTCCAAAATACAAACCATGAAAACTGCACCCTCTGCAAACATCACCCCACAAAAAATACACAGCAACATGAACAATATAGTTGAGTTTATAGTTGCCGCAATCCTTTTGAAACTACCCACTGCAAAAATATTACACAATCTTGTTACACAAGTTTACATTAAAGCTAAATGCTTAAAATGGAAACATGCAAAAGTAGTACCAGTTCTGACGCCAGGAAAACCCCAAAATGAGCCTGACTCATATCGCCCCATTTCACTAACTTCCCATTTATGTAAAATTATGGAATCAATTATTAATAACAGACTCAAGCATCATATTTCAGTAAACAATCTTATTAGCCCAGACCAGAGTGGCCTCACGAACAATAGACAAACTTTAGACCACGTTTTACATTTGTAACAAGACATTAGGACAGCACAAGCACAAAAACAATATACACTCACCATATTTATAGACTTCAGCAAAGCTTTCGATATGGTTAGGCATAATGGCCTCATTCAAAAATTAGAAAATAAAGCCATTAATGGGGTGATTTTAAATATCATACACTATTTCCTATGAGACAGAAATATCACAGTTAAATCCCATGAAACATTATCAGATATCCACCCATTAGAAAATGGCACCCACAAGGTAGCACGTTGTTGCGGAGAATATATAATTTCATGATTGATGACATTTTTTCAAAAACTTCGAAAGACAATAATATATCAACAGCAACATTTGCAGACGACATTTCCTTCTGTACATCCTCGTCTTCATTAAACCTAATTAAAAACAAAATACAGTCTGCATTTAACAGTATTTTAAAATGATCTACAAGTTTGGCTTTCAAACAAACAATGAAGAAATCACATCTGAAAAAGAAGCAAAATTTCTAAGAGTCACATTTGACCAACACCTCACCTAGACTCCCCATATTTCAAAACTGGTCAACTCTTGCGAAAAAGACTTAAACCTAATGAGGGCCATCAGAGGCACTGACTGGGGAGTAGACAAACAAACACTTCTTAGTAAATATAAAACACAAATACAATCAAAAACAGATTATGCCGCTCCGGTACTAAGTGGCATTACATGTACAAATAATAATAAACTACAATCTATACAATATAAAGCCCTAAGAACAGCCTCAGGTACCAGGAGTGGTACTGCCCACAATACACTATTAGACACTGCAGACATTACTCCAGCTTAAACTACTGGGCTGGGGCCCAACATAACCCAATATACAAAACACTCACACAAAAATATGACAACATGACACATATATTCTGACGCCTCAGAGCATAAGAACAATAACACAGGACTAGGTATCCATGGAGACCAGACCAAACCAATAACCCCTAATTATCATCATAAAAATTATACTACTACTACTACTACTACTACTACTACTACTACTACTGCTACTACTGAACTATTAGCCATACTTACAGCCCTCCATCCAGTAAAAACCCTTAAACAAAACAACTTTCTAATTATTTCAGACCCTCTTGGCTCATTAAAACAAATTCAAAACAAATATTCCAAAACCTGACCCGACTTCATAAACAACATCATCCATTTCATATCAGAATTAAAATCAGAAAATAAATCTATAGGACTACTATGGGTACCTTGCAACTCCAACTCACCTGGTAACAACATTGCAGACATAGCAGCGAAAATAGCCATCCACATCCATTAATTTTCACACTACCAAAGTCGAGCTGAATTCTGAAATAAAACAATCCACCAAAATTCTAAATTTCCAAAATCCTATCCCAAATTCTAACTATAATTCATTAACCTATCTATAAATGCTACAATTTTAACAATTCGACCTTTTTTGACAAAATAATATTCCGTGTTATCAGTGGCGATAGAAATCCTAACAGATTGAGTTGATACAAGGAGGTGATCTCTAATGTTTCAGCTCCAGTTGTGACGTGCCACTTCATATGAGGTGATCTCTAATGTTTCAGCTCCAGTTGTGACGTGCCACTTCATATGAGGTGATCTCTAATGATTCAGCTCCAGTTATGACATGCCACTTCATATAATGAGGTGATCTCTAATGTTTCAGCTCCAGTTGTGACGTGCCACTTCATATGAGGTGATCTCTAATGTTTCAGCTCCAGTTGTGACATGCCACTTCATATAATGAGGTGATCTCTAATGTTTCAGCTCCAGTTGTGACATGCCAGTTCATATACTGAGCTGGTCTCAAATATGTTACCTCCAGTTGTGACGCAACACTTCATATAATTAGTTGGTCTCATATGTTTCAGATCCCGTACAAGCCCTCTAAAACAAAAATACCAAAAACCGACCTAAATTAATAAATCAAATACTTAAAATCTCCAACGACCTAACTAAGGCAGGCAAACAAATAACCTTCTTGTGGATACCCGCCCACGTAGGAATATACGGTAATGAAAACGCCGATAAAGCAGCTAAACTATCCCTCAAAATCCCAGAAATAAACCTAAACTTACCCATCTCAAAATCAGAAATTAAAAGTGTAAACAAACAAAAAATCACAAAAAAATGGCATAACCTTTATCTAAACTCAAACAGCCAAATCAAAAGAGTGCTCAGCAAACCACTAACCAAACCAAAAATTCTCCATCCATCAAAAAAAATCGACAGAGTAATCACTAAACTCCAAACAGGACACACCAACCTAAATAACCACCTAAAAAAATTGAAAAAACACACTACAGGTAACTGCCCACACTGCAAACAACCAGAAACCCCAGAACACGCACTCATCCACTGCACACACTACCTAACACATCGAACCGCATTACAAACCACCCTCAATCTAAACAAGGCTCTCACTCTAGAAGCAATACTAAACCCACAAAATAAACTAGAAAACTTCAAGGCCTTAGGCGTATTCTTAATCAAAACGGAACTTATAAAACGCATCTAAAACCATAATAACCTACCAAATCAAAATCACATAAACAAACAATCACCATACCCAGCTCCCTTAGTTCTCCTCCCCAACCCCATCGGCATCTATTCCAAATCTCAAAATTCCCAAATTCTATATAAGCAACCCCTAAAGCCCCCTCTTGGGTTGCACAGACCACCCTCGCCCCTTTCGGAAACATTAAATGGCCTGGCCGGGCCCGTGTGCGAAATACGCATCAGTCGGAAAGCGCACGTTAAATCTCCAAAGTAAGTAAGTAAGTAAGTTATGTTTCAGATCCAGTTGTGACGCGCCACTTAATTTAATGAGTTGTTCTCATATGTTTCAGATCCTGTTGTAACGCGCCACTTCCTACTTGTATGAGCTGTTTTTTTATGATTTATGTCCATTTGAGACGCATCACTTAGACTAAGCCAAATTTTTTTCCAGACAGAATCATTTTTTCAATATTATGGTGTAAACTCGGTGCTACTTTAATTCCTTATAATTTCTATAGTCACGGTGACTTTGACTGAATGTAAGCATGTCCTTCTACAATTGTTCGTTATACCTAGACGACCAAGGTGCCTGGACATGGGTTACACATTGCAACTGTCCGTGGTCATGTGGGCTTCATTCTGAGAAAGCCATGCTATGCTGGACTTTCTCTGTGAAGAATGTGGTCAGTAGATATAGGGGTGTATTTTGCTGGTCCGAATGTTCCGTGTAGTAGGGAAAGTATAACCTTCCGCATTCATGGTGAAGTGTAAGAATGAGTTGCGGGTGCTGTTCACAATGATACCACAGTTACCGTAGAAAGGCAGTTGTAGTGTCAGCTGAGGTCGTCTGGAAGTCTGATCTCCAGAGCACATGCACTGACAGATATTAAAAGGCTCTCAGCTTCAGGTTAAAATGAAAAGATACGCTGTCTTCGTTTGACCATTAATTTAGCACAATAGTCAGTGCAAAGATTTGGTGTAATGGACCTCTATGGTATGTACCCGTTCCGGCAAGTAACTTTGTAGAGATTTATAACGATTTGCGTATCACTACCAAAGGATCATTGTGAAAACAAAACCAAGATCTTATAGTCTATATTGAAATGTACCATCTTCAGTAACGATGATTTAGTCTTTTAATGTTTTAGATCCAATTCAGACGTGCAAAATCCTTTTTTAATGAGTTGGTCTTTCACTGTTTCAGATCTATTTGAGAAGCGCCACTTTCTGGTATAATGAGTTGGTCTGTTATGTTTCAGCTCCGGGTGTGACGCGCCACTTCATATAATGATTTGGTCTCTAGTTTTCAGCTGCAGTTATGATCCACCACTTCATTTAATTAGTTGTTCTCAAATGTTTCAGCTCCAGTTGTGATGCGCCACTTTATATGATGTGTTGGTCTCAAATGTTTCAGCTGTAGTTGTGACGCGACACTTCATATAATTAGTTGGTCTCTAGTATTGCAGCACCAGTTGTGAGGCACCACCTCATAAAATGAGGTGTTCTCATACGTCTCATCTCCAGTTGTGACGCGCCACTTCATATGTGTTGGTCTCAAATGTTTCAGCTGCAGTTGTGACGCACCACTTCATTTAATTAGTTGGTATCTAATGTTTCAGCTCTAGTTTGTGTCGTGCCACTTCTTATAATGAGTTGGTCTCAAATGTTTCAGCTTCAGTTGTGATGCGCCACTTCATATAATGTGTTGGTCTCAAATGTTTCAGCTGCAGTTGTGAGGCACCACTTCATTTAATTAGTTGGTATCTAATGTTTCAGCTCCAGTTGTGAGGCACCACTTCATATAATGTGTTGGTCTCAAATGTTTCAGCTGCATTTGTAATGCACCACTTCATATAATGTGTTGGTCTCAAATGTTTCAGCTGTAGTTGTGACGCGACACTTCATATAATTAGTTGGTCTCTAGTATTGCAGCACCAGTTGTGAGGCACCACCTCATAAAATGAGGTGTTCTCATACGTCTCATCTCCAGTTGTGACGCGCCACTTCATATAATGTGTTGGTCTCAGATGTTTCAGCTCTAGTTTGTGTCGTGCCACTTCTTATAATGTGTTGGTCTCAAATGTTTCAGCTGCATTTGTAATGCACCACTTCATATAATGTGTTGGTCTCAAATGTTTCAGCTGCAGTTGTCATCCACCACTTCATTTAATTAGTTGTTCTCTAATGTTTCAGCACCAGTTGTGATGCGTCTCTTCATGTGAGTTGGTCTCAAATGTTTTAGCTTCAGTTGTGATGCGCCACTTCATATGAGTTGGTCTCAAATGTTTCAGCTGCAGTTGTGACGCAACACTTCATTTAATTAGTTGGTATCTAATGTTTCAGCTCTAGTTTGTGTCGTCCCACTTCTTATAATGAGTTGGTCTCAAATGTTTCAGCTGCAGTTGTGACGTACCACTTCATATAATTAGTAGGTCTCTAGTATTGTAGCACCAGTTGTGACGCATCACTTCATATCATGAGGTGTTCTCACACTGCAAACACGAAAACGTCGTTTTTTCCCGTTTATGCCTATTTGACGGAAAACGACTAAAAATTCATTAAAAATGATTAATTGGTTAGCGCCTGGAAAGTGTCCGGAGAAGAGTCGAGTTTTTCAAGCGTAAAATGAACGGAAAAACGATGCTTTTTTTGCCCCGCCCTTTTCAACTGTTAACCGCCAATCAGATGGCTCTGGACTCCCGACGCACGTGATGCCATAGGCTTCCTTTCGGAAGCATTAGGTTTCGTATTTCTGGCATGCCTTGCTCTAAAGTACCTACGGAAATGAAAAAAACCCTGTTTTTTCGATCTCAGATTTTAAATAAATGCAGTTAATATACAAAATATATAAATATTCAAACAACTCAATTAGTACTAATGGGGCCTTGGCACAAATACAGCGTATAAAAGGTTTTGATGTCTTTTTACACGTAAAAGTGTGTAAAAATATGAATAAAACAGACTATTGTGAAACTGAGCATAACCAGGTGTTAGTAGATCAAGGTGAATGTCCATGACCTATGACACCTTGACGACAGGTGAAAACAGGTGCTTGAAATCACGTGCATGTGATTTGTCAGTGGTTAGTGATTTGTGAGTGGCATTGTGGGATAGTGAATCATCCTCAAAATATCAGAACGTAAAAGGAACATATTCCCTTCTCAAAGAACAACTTACATGTCATTATTACTATGTAAATAAACATAGCTGCTTTTTTGTTTTCGTTTTGATAACTTTTTTTCCCAGGCTAATTTACATAATGCCTATAGCCTGTTTCTGTCATGTCAATTTGGACTTAGTTTTATTTTTGAATGTTGAAAGTGCCTGCAAATTACCTCCTGTAAAGTACATTTTGTATTGAGCACTGAGATAAAACTAGCAAATCCAGACTAGTACTTTTCCAGTTGTTTTGTTATTTCCTATTTACATCTACGTAATGCTTTGTGTCGATTATTAAATCCAGCAAAACATGTTTTTTTCATTTCCATGAGTACTTTAGTATCTGTCGCGTGCAGTGCAGCGAGATTTGCTGATTAGTCAGTTTTAGTCAAACCAAACCATGTCACCAAGTTTATTGAGATAACATATTCGATCTGTTATTATATGTGATTAACAAATACGGTTTTGTGTGTTAATAACATACACTGTGTATTCTAATCAAGTCAATTGGATAATTGAATAAGCTTTCTTTTACATATTACATAACATCATTACACAAAATGTGGACAGTTACTGTAACACACTACGGTGATCGCACTAAACACCACTTTGAACATTATTTCAGTTTTATTACTTGCCCGTGAGGAGATCACCCGTTTAATAAACATACAGCTGTATTACATATTGTGTAATACCAAAACGCGTGCTTATGTACTCTCGGAACACGTTTCACGAACAAATATTGAGAGCTCTTAACATCCCTTGGCTTATTCAACGACGTTGCGTGTGGAGATGATAGATCACTGAGAAGAGCTAATGCACACTCGATGACCCCAGCAACCTTGTTGCTAGGTTGACGTCACATGACATTGATGGATCTTGCAATAAAATTCCACAAATTACGCCATCGGGTATTGTGACGTTATTGTAAACTTTGCGGTGCAAGGCCCCGTTCCATAAGGCGATGGTATTATAGCGCAACGACAGTCGTTAGTCTAAGTTAAAGTATGTGTGTTGCGATAATCTTAGCGCTGCGATAATTTTGTGGAACGGACGCCTGAATTCTAAAGGTGGACCGTTGTATTCATACGTTTCAACTTTTGACGTGATTGAAGTATTATTCTGTTAAACTCAATTCTAACATGACATTGATGAATGCTTGATTCTGATTGGTTAAAAAAGAGGTTTCCTTTTTCCTACGGAAACCCCTTTCAAATATATTAAGCCTTTTCACACAAAAACGTGCGTATGAATACATAGATAGCCTACTTATCAATTCACAGAAAATGGCTGCCGATCGATCACCCCCATATGAACTGTTAAACATATCTTTATTTCCTCTAATACACGCTGGGTCTCTAATACCAGCCGGGTCTCTAATACACGCCGAGTCAAGGGCTCTCGCGAATATAATTCGGTTCCAAATTCAATTTAGCGGGGTTAAATCTACAGGTAACCTAGCTCTACATTGAAAACACAGTATGTTTATCTCCATTCTACCATGACTAAATAAAACGCGAACTCTTTGGTGTTAGCAAATATACTGAGTGAAACGGCATGGGTTGAGTTCAGTGTTTTGAGTGGGTTATCGATCTGAATTTCGGAATCACCGAACAAAATATGGTGCTGTATATACGCAAGCAGTTTGTTTACACCGTAATACTTCGCTCGAACATATGACAGGCATTGAAAGCATATAAGCACGGCAACTTGGTAAGCTAACATGAGGTGGGCATCCGTAAAGAAAACAAAGCAAGCTTTGCAAGGCTTTCGCTCTACATCGCACGTCACCATTATGACGTCATATCGCTCATTGTGACGCAAAAGATATGACGCCACAGTCGTATATAGAAAAGCGCCAAAATCCCAAGCTCTCTGTTGTCTCCAAAACTTAAATACATTCCCTTTGTTGATTTCTGTCGTATTTTTCTGCACGAAATGTATTGCCACACGTCCTTTGAATATTGTAGTAACCGCATCTGTGCATTTTGTAACCTGTAATTGTAGATATGATTATTTAAATGTGCCTACCGACAATGACTGAAAATAGTACTATTCTATCAATTTAAGCTTCCGCGGTGATGCGGCCGTCAAACCAGCTGTTTCAATCAGAGGGGGTTTATTGTGATTTAATAGCCTCTGATTGACCAATCAGAATCGAGTAAATTCCAAATTCATGGTAGAATAGACGACATAGCGTCAAATAGAGGAAATACGGTAGTTTGATATCGGATGTTTGGGGCGTTCTAGGCCGCAACCCTGACTGCTTCGATGAGGACATTAAAAGATTTAACGAAGGCATATCTTTTGCATACAAATGAAATTTTTATGAAACTGTTAGAGAAATCTTCTATGGTGACCAGAATCGGAACAATTTAAGCTATTTCCTCATTGAAACAACCGACAATGAAAGTAAAATATAACATTATAAAAATTGTTTGAAAAAACATCACACCAGCAGGGATAGTTAGTCAACGTGTTAATGTTGAACAGCATCACATGCACAGTACTGGGTTGTCTTCTGGTTTCCTGCAATTCTTCAACAGCACTGTTACTGTTAACAATTTCTTTGGCAGCCATAACTGAGAGTGCAGTGCAGATACAGTGACAACCGGGACACGTTAGGACGGTTCTCAGTTCAGGGTGGGGAGGTATAATTCAAAGATTCACAAATTCAAAATATGTGAAAGAGTGATATCTAATAAATTTTGTTGAGAAAATAGTAATTGTTCATTTTTTGGGTAACTTTTTCTGAAACCCACGAACAGGTAATTTCATTATTGAAACAACCGACAATGAAAGTGAAATATAACATAATAAAATGTGTTTGAAGACATTTTATTCATGACAACATGGTGTTTACAACCCTTTTTCTGATCGATATCGTTTGACATCTCCGTCAACCACCACCGTTAGAATTTTGCAGAAGGGGGTTTGAAAGTGCAACAGAAAACAATCCCCTTCGAAAGTCCACGAAAACAATGCCCCAACTGAAGTGACAGCTTATCAAACTTGATGAAATTCATTTCAGAACACGCACAATTATGAAAATTATACACGACCTACTATTTCTGGACCAGAAATGTCTAAGTTCTGTCACTATTTGGCTTTGGATCCGTGAAATCTTGAAATTGACAGGTCACACCATGCAGATTATCCGGCTCGTCTGCAGCCTAAAAAGCGGCTGTTCAGTCATACTCAGTTCCATTGGTAATCATATGGATGTACCAGCAGGCTCGATCAATCCCAGTAAATCTACAGGTAAATGTGGAACCAAATCATAGATCGGGGTTGTCATCTTGCTTCTTTTAACTTGATCTAGTTAATGTAAACACATGATTGTCAGCCATTGACAGCTGTGGGGTGTGAGTAACCGTGATTTAGGTCAAGTTCTGCCACATCCAAGTTCGGGGTGGAGAGGCATTTACTTTGATGTTATTTTTGTTTACTGGGGGTAATTGCTATCTAACTAATAACTCATAGACATGTTCAATGTATATTAGAATGTTAATTCATTAAGTTTGCTGTAGAAATATATTCGTTTAGCATTTTAAAACCTTTTTCTATTACCCGTCACCCCTACTATAGCTGATGGCATGTTCGATTTCCAAGAAATGACCTCTCTCACAAATATCCGCGAAACGACAGCCAGTCCACAGTGTAAAACAGTGTGCAACAGTTTGATAGAAATTAAAACATCTCTCTTTGGATTAAGTTAGCAGTGTTATTTGTCAACTTCTTTTGAAAAACTATGTGTTTTGAACACTTATTATGAACATCTCACGACTATGGTGTTTTTTAATCTTGAACTTTAGTAATAATTGTTACATATATAACGAACTACCTGTGACCACTTTTCGGAATGTTCAAAGATTGCGGACCTGTGCACCTGTGTTATTACGCGTTGCATGAGAGCGCCGTTTTCAAAGCGTTGTTGCCGTCATGGTAGAATGGAGATAAACCTACTGTGTTTTGAAATTTGATGTAGTCCTACTGTCGATTAGATACCTCTTTATTATATTTTGGAACCTCGCGCTTCGCCTGAAGGATATGGCTCCCCACATCATCACGCTTCCCCTGCCGAATCTGTCCACCGGGGGGACACAGGCGTCGGCAAAACGTTCATGACGTCGTCTGTACACCCGCATTCTTCCATCGCGTCGTTCATGTGCTTCAGTGTGGGGGCAGGACCGAAGCCCTAGAAATTCTCATGAGTCGAGCTGCTTAACGTGGTCACCCATCCACCTACTCACTGTGGTAAACGTGAATCCGCATATCATATCAGCCTAACTAATTGGAGTCTGAAATGATAATAAATCTTCCAATCAAAACAGACTTACTTAATGTCTGCATTGTACTTTTTTGTGCCTCGCTTTCCCACGGCCGTCAAGAACATAAAACATCCGACGCTGATTAGTACCAGGTATTTGAAACAACGCTTCCCAGGCATTTCGCTGAGCCAGTTTATCAGTCAGCCTTCACGAAAGGTAACTTTCCATCTGTCTCAACTCTAGCATACTACATATTTTAATTGCCATTCAAACCGGCAAATAAATGTGTCAGTCAGTCTCGTTTTAACACCTGTACTCCTCGTTATGGAATGACTGCATCGTAACCATAGTCACTGCATCGTGACGACAGTGACTACAGAGTGAGTGAGTTTAACGCCGCTTTTAGAAATATTCCAACAATATCACGGCGGGGACACCAGAAAGGGGCTTCGCACATTGTACCGATGTGGGGGGAATCGAATACGGGTCCTCGGCGTGACGAGTGAACGCTTTAACATCTAGGCTACCCGATCGCCCCGACTACATACCCCCAAAACAAGCTGATCAGTCTAACAAACAAGCTGATCGGCCTCACAAACAAGCTGATCGGCCTAACAAACAAGCTGATCGGCCTAACAAACAAGCTGATCGGCCTAACAAACAAGCTGATCAGCCCCACAAACAAGCTGATCGGCCTCACAAACAAGCTGATCGGCCTAACAAATAATTTTAAGCTAATCGGCCTAGCAAACAAGCTGATCGGCCTAGCAAACAAGTTGATCAGCTCCACAAATAACTTTTAACTTTTAACAGCACCACAAACAAGTTGATCAGCCCACAAACAATCTGATCAGCCTCACAAACAATCTGATCGGCCTAACAAACAAGCTGATCGGCCTAACAAACAAGCTGATCAGCCCCACAAACAAGCTGATCGGCCTAACAAACAAGCTGATCGGCCTAACAAACAAGCTGATCGGCCTCACAAACAAGCTGATCGGCCTAAAAACAAGCTGATCGGTCTAACAAACAAGCTGATCAGCCCCACAAACAAGCTGATCGGCCTAACAAACAAGCTGATCGGCCTAACAAACAAGCTGATCGGCCTAAAAACAAGCTGATCGGTCTAACAAACAAGCTGATCAGCCCCACAAACAAGCTGATCGGCCTAACAAACAAGCTGATCAGCCCCACAAACAAGCTGATCGGCCTCACAAACAAGCTAATCGGCCTAACAAACAAGCTGATCAGCTCCACAAACAAGCTGATCGGCCTCACAAACAAGCTGATCGGCCTAACAAATAATTTTAAGCTAATCGGCCTAGCAAACAAGCTGATCGGCCTAGCAAACAAGTTGATCAGCTCCACAAATAACTTTTAACTTTTAACAGCACCACAAACAAGTTGATCAGCCCACAAACAATCTGATCAGCCTCACAAACAATCTGATCAGCCAAACAAACAAGCTAATCAGCCACACAAATAATCTGATCAGCCTCACAAACAATCTGATCAGCCAAACAAACAAGCTGATCAGCCCCACAAACAACCTCAAGAGCCCCACAAACAAGTTGATCAGCCTCACAAACAAGCTGATCAGCCTCACAAATTTTTAACAACCTCAAAAGCCTCACAAACAAGCTGATCGGCCTCACAAACAAGCTGATCGGCCTAACAAACAAGCTGATCGGCCAAACAAACAAGCTGATCAGCCCCATAAACAAGCTGATCGGCCTCACAAACAAGCTGATCGGCCTAACAAACAAACTGATCGGGCTAACAAACAAGCTGATCGGTCTAACAAACAAGCTGATCGGCCCCACAAACAAGCTGATCGGCCTAACAAACAAGCTGATCAGCCTAACAAACAAGCTGATCGGCCTCGAAAACAAGCTGATCGGCCTAACAAACAAGCTGATCAGCCCCACAAACAAGCTGATCGGCCTCACAAACAAGCTAATCGGCCTAACAAATAATTTTAAGCTAATCGGCCTAACAAACAAGCTGATCGGCCTCACAAACAAGTTGATCAGCCCACAAACAATCTGATCAGCCTCACAAACAATCTGATCAGCCAAACAAACAAGCTGATCAGCCACACAAATAATCTGATCAGCCTCACAAACAATCTGATCAGCCAAACAAACAAGCTGATCAGCCACACAAACAACCTCAAGAGCCCCACAAACAAGTTGATCAGCCTCACAAACAAGCTGATCAGCCTCACAATTTTTTAACAACCTCACAAACAAGCTGATCGGCCTAACAAACAAGCTGATCGGCCTAACAAACAAGCTGATAGGCCTAACAAACAAGCTGATCAGCCCCATAAACAAGCTGATCGGCCTCACAAACAAGCTGATCGGCCTAACAAACAAGCTGATCGGCCTAACAAACAAGCTGATCAGCCCCATAAACAAGCTGATCGGCCTCACAAACAAGCTGATCGGCCTAACAAACAAACTGATCAGCCCACAAACAAGCTGATCAGCCCCACAAACAAGCTGATAAACCCCACAACCTCAACTGCTCCACAAATAAGTTGATCATCCTCACAAACAAGTTGATCAGCCTCACAAACAACCTCAACTGCTCCACAAACAAGTTGATCAGCGCACAAACAATTTGATTAGCCCCACAAACAAGTTGATCAGCCCCACAAACAACCTGAAAAGCCCAACAAACAAGTTGATCAGCCTCACAAACAAGCTGATGAGGCTCACAAACAACCTCAAAAGCCTCACAAACAAGTTGATCAGTCCCACAAACAAGTTGATCAGCCTCACGAACAAGCTGATCAGCCCCACAAACAATTTGATAAACCCCACAACCTCAAAAGCCTCACAAACAAGTTGATCAGTCCCACAAACAAGTTGATCAGTCCAACAAACAAGCCCAAAAGCCCCACAAACAAGCTGATCAACCTCACAAGCAAGCTGATGAGCCTCACAAACAACCTCAAAAGCCCCACAAATATGTTTATCAGCCCCACAAACAAACTGATCAGTCCAACAAACAAGTTGCTCAGCCTCACAAATAACCCCAAAAGCCTCACAAACAAGAGTCAGCTGTATGTAAAGTAACCACAAGTAAATGTGCAATTCTGTATGTAATGAGTCAAGAGTTGAAGAAGTATACATTGTTTAACCACAAAAGATACACCATGGTCGCATCCATATGAAATGGAAAGTAAAACAAGTGTGTTTCTGTGTTTATTTTTAAGCAAACTAGATGATGCTTGCGTAAAGTTTTATGAAGAACTATCACACAGTTTCTCAGTTCTGTTCAAGAAATGAACCCCATCCCAAATTGAACCTAAGTCGAATTTGCTTCCGTGGAGACTAAAAACAGAACAAAATCCTAAAATAGCAAATGGCACCAGTTTAGTGTGTAGTTCAAACCTATGAAAAGTAACATGGAGAAATATTCAACAGTCTTTTAGTTCTGCTTCGGAAACTAACATCACTCACACAGTGAGCCTATGTCCATCTGCAATTTATTGTTTACATGAAAATTCACAGAACCTAAGTCCATATTGTTGCCATGGAAACGTAAAAAAATAAAGGTTTCTAAATAGCAAAAGGCACCAGCTGAACATGTATCTGACAGACCTGGAAAGTTTCATGAAAATATATTGAACGGTTTATGAGTAATGCTCGGGAAACGAACCCTACCCTCACAGAACCTAAGTCCATCTTGTTGCCATGGAAACGTAAAAAATAAAAATTTCTGAAACTTCTCAATAGCAAAAGACACCAGTTCAGCATGTACCTGACAGACCTGGAAAGTTTTCATGAAAAAATAGTGAACGGTTTATGATTTATGCTCCGGAAACGAACCCTACCCTCACAGAACCTAAGTCCATCTTGTTGCCATGGAAACGTAAAAAATAAAAATTTATAAAACTTCTAAATAGCAAAAGGCACCAGTTCAGCATGTACCTGACAGACCTGGAAAGTTTCATAAAAAAAATAGTGAACGGTTTATGAATTCTAGTCCGGAAACGAACCCTACCCTCACAGAACCTAAGTCCATCTTGTTGCCATGGAAACGTAAAAAAATAAACGTTTCTAAATAGCAAAAGGCACCAGCTGAGCATATATCTGACAGACCTGGAAAGTTTCATGAAAATATATTGAACGGTTTATGAGTAATACTCGGGAAACGAACCCTACCCTCACAGAACCTAAGTCCATCTTGTTGCCATGGAAACGTAAAAAATAAAAATTTCTGAAACTTTTCAATAGCAAAAGGCACCAGTTCAGCATGTACCTGACAGACCTGGAAAGTTTCATGAAAATATAGTGAACGGTTTATGATTTATGCTCCGGAAACGAACCCTACCCTCACAGAACCTAAGTCCATCTTGTTGCCATGGAAACGTAAAAAATAAAAATTTCTAAATAGCAAAGGGCACCAGCTCAGCATGTATCTGACAGACCTGGAGAGTTTCAAGAAATGTTTTTGAACGGTTAATGAGTTATTCTGCGGAAACGAACCCTACCCTCACAGAACCTAAGTCCATCTTGTTGCCGTGGAAATGTAAAAAATTTTTTTCTAAAATTTCGAAATAGTAAAAGGCACAACATCACCACTCAAGTGATATAAATGCAAAGTTTGATGAAGAAATATTTAACGGTTTTCGAGTTCTGCTCCGGAAACGATTCAGACATACGGACAGGCGGACGGACGGACGGACAGAATTTAGAATGTAATTTACAAAGACATGAATATATATTACACAAAAGTGCAACCGATCTCACTTATTCCATAGGAAGGGTAATATATGGGCTGATAATATTTGGAATGAACATCAAATATTAAGAAGGGAACAGCTTGAGGAATATAACGAGCAATTTCGAAACAGCAACAGCAGTCCTACAAACAACCCCAACAAACCCGCAAACAACAATACAAAGATCAGCAAAAACAAACAAACAAACAATATCAACAGTTTCACAAACAAACATCAGCAACAGCCACCAACCAACATCAGCAAACATCCCCACAAAAAAGGCATCATTATAATCAGTATCCCCACAATCTCATTAAAATCAAATCTTAGCGCTCTCTATTGCTTAACAAAGATTTGAGGCCATCCCATTACGGGTCACGTCAGAACGACTTTTCATCCAACCAATCAAAGCGTCGCTTACCAGATCGTGAAAATGAAAGTCGGAATGTGTTTTCAAATCATGCAACCTCGAAAACGTTAACACGGGGTATTCCGAACGGCAGTTACGGCCCCTACGACTGATTCCGTCAAAATTATCGTCTATCTCGCGCTTCCGTGGGACAGACATCTGAACGGAGGAGGCGTTGCAGAGTACGTGAGAAGCTCTGTCATACAATCTCAACCATATATTAGACATTCCGGAATGTTCGTTTGTTCAGTTTTCAAAATTTTAATCGAGAACTATGTCAACATAATTATACTGTATATATTTCAAGCGTAGTCTGAAATGGAAGTCGCCAGGTTGAACCGAGTGCCGTAAAGCTCGAGAAAGCTGCTTTCTAATTGGTTAATGTTCGTCATTTCAGTGGTCGGTCAAAGGTCACGTGCGGAACGAATACAATTGTGAGTGTTTTGTCAGCCAAGACCGGGATAATTCTCATCATGTAAAATGGACCCCTTGTGAAGATCCGGAGTAGAACTGGTCTTCAGCAACCCATGCTTGCCGTAAAAGGCGACTATGCTTGTCGTAAAAGGCGACTAACGGGATCGGGTGGTCAGGCTCGCTGACTTGGTTGATGCATGTCATCGATCCCAATTGCGCGGGTCGATGTTCATGAAGTAAATAACTGGATTGTCTGGTCCAGACTGGATTATTTACAGACCGCCGCCATATAGCTAGACTGTTGCTGAGGGCGGTGTTAAGCAACAAACAAACCAACAAAACAAACAAATGGAATGACCTCAAATTTCCCTTTATGTCAATCGGTATTCCAATGTATTTACTGTTTAACAAAGCATTCACCAATAGTCCAGCTACATCACGATGGCCTATACGTAATCCAGTATATGCCCACTACAGCAACACGCTCAACTGTCGGGCACAATGACACACAAATGGGCCGATCACTGGATTGTCTGGACAAGACTCGATTGTTCACAAACTGTCGTCATGTGGCAGGCGTACTGCTGTGGGGCAACACACGCTTACTCTCACACAGATCTGGGTTTAATTCCCCAAGGTGTACAATGAGTGAACCCAACTTCCAGTGTTTAATTCTGTAATGTTGCGGAACCGTGAAGATCCGGGGTAGAATGGGCCTTCAGCAACCCATGCTTGCCGTTAAAGGGGACAATGCTTGTCGTGGGGGGTAACTAACGGGATCGGGTGGTCAGACTCGCTGACTTGGTTGATGCATGTCATTGATCTCAATTGTGTGGATCGATGCTCATGACATCAATGAGAGGATTGTCTGGTCCAGACTTGATTATTTACAGACCGTCGTCATATAGCAGGAATATTGCTTTGTACGGCGTGCTGAGGTCGTCATCTGTGTGACTTTTAATCCCCAAAGAACAGCTTTAAAGATTCAGCTCATAGAGTCGAGGTGGAAATCATCTTTTCAAAATATATCTTTTTAATTCTGTATATCTCAGAATAAATCATGTCTCAATATTTTCTCAGAACTATAAGTCAAAGAAGCTGTGCTCCTCAGAGTAATGTTTTAGTGATGTAAACTTTAGAATTGGGAAGATTTTCTACGTTATGTATGGTTTGAATAAACCTCTTCAGATTTAACTCTGTTCTACTTTGCTAGCCGGTGACTTTTTTTCCCACGTCATTACGTACTAGTAAGCGGTATATAAACTCATTTTTGTCAATTTGACCAGTGGCCTTGCGTATTTGGTAGTACACAATCTGCAGACAGTGGAGGCAAATATAAGTCCTTTGAATCCGAATTCTTATGTAGAGATGGGTGGTGTAGTCATTGTCAACCCGCCATCGGCCAAGATACATTCCCCTGTTATAAAGGCTGCTTTTTCCGAGGCCAAGAAGGCAACAATGTGTCCCATTTCCTCTGCCGTAGCCGTTCGACCAATTGGCGTCGCTTTAATCATGTTTTTTCCATCTGAAACAGAGTGTGTGAGTGAGTGAAAGAGTGTCGTGGGCTTTGGTCTCTTTGACTAAGGGAGATAACTCCAGCAGGACTCCCATCTATCTAAGTCATCTGATGTCTTCAGTGCCGGCTTAAAGCCATATGGCCAGAAGATAATAAATTTGGGACTGACAAAAAAAATTAAAAATATGTCGTGATCAGAGAATACAAAAGGCGTTGGTTCTATACAGATGGTTCTGTCCAATGGCGTACGTTTCGGCCCTCAGATGGTAGCTCAGGGTGATGACGGACGACAAAACTCAGGGGTGAAGTTTAAGACAACAGCAGCAATGCTTATTGATGATGGGTGGAACAGGTCGAAAAGGGACATGTTGATAATAACGCACAGAACGCACACCGGGACCGAGTGGCCAATGTTCCCGGTTGGGAACACGAGCTCTGTCACTTACACAAATCGATCTCTGCCACATCTCTTTTATAGACAGGGGTATAACATAACGTGTTGCAAGATCATTGTCCCACGAGTATGTATATACGTAAGATCCGCCGACGTGAGAAGGTGTTAACTGACATTTATAGATAGAGCTGGAGTTTAAGGGTCCTGCCTGGAGGGGGCTTATGATAAGAGGGGATACGCCGAATATTGTTTGAATATATTAAACAAAGGGCATAGAATTTCGGTGCACTTGGAAAAATATAGAACCAATTAGGTATTTAAGATAAATGAAGCCTTAAATAAAAGTATTGAAATGGTTTGCACTGTGACAGTTCTAACACAAAGATGCTTCACATCACATGTGGTAATTCTGGGTTAAGAATAAATCATCAGTGGGTTACGCTTGTCGTAAGAGGCGTGGAATCGAGGGGTCAGACTCGTTCTCTTTGTTGATAGTGTGTCGTACATGAACGGCGTGGGAAGTTGCTCGTGCTATCAATTACTGGTTTCCATGACACTGGTTGGTTTGTTTTTTTACGCCGCACTCAGCAATATTCAAGCTATATGACGGCGGTCTGTAAATGATCGAGTCTGGACCAGACAATCCAGTGATTGACATCATGAGCATCGACCCACGCAATTGGGATCGATGACATGCATCAACCAAATTAGCGAGTCTGACCACTGGTTTCCATGACAGATGTGGTAGGTAATTACCATGGCACTTTCTTCTTTGTTTAACTGCCGAGACATTATTGAAGTGGGTACGTGGCCTGGTCTGAAACAATCAAACCAACAGAGTGCATAACGCAATCATAGTGAATACAACAGTCAAAATAAACACAACAGCTGCAGTGATACAGCAATCACACTAAACCAAGTGAACAGTTATCAGTATATGGAATGATCGCAGGAAACCAAGTATGACGTACCCAGAATACTCAAAAAACAACCGTAAACGGAAAAGACATATTTGTTAATCAACATTGTAATTACGTTTGTTTGTTTGTTGTTTAACGCCGTACTCAGCAATATTCCAAATATATGACGGTGGTCTGTAAATAATCGAGTCTGGACCAGACAATCAAGTGATTAACAACATGTGCATTGATCCGGAATCGCAATTGGGATCGATGAAATGCATCAACAAAGTCAGCGAGCCTGACCACCCGATCCCATTAGTCGCCTCTTACGACAAACATAGTCACATTTTACGGCAAGCATAGGTTGCTGAAGACCTATTCTATCCCGGATCTTCACGGGCCTATTCTTCCCCGGATCTCCACGTGTCTTGTAATTACAAGAAGATTCAGACGTCTAGAATGACGTCGTATCCTTTCATGACAACTGAGCCCACCAAGTTTTTTTTGGTTTTCTGTTTGTTGTTCAACGGCGCTCTAAGCAACATTCCAGCTATATGACGGCCGTCTGTAAAGAATCGAATCTGGACCAGACAATCCAGTGATTGATTACACGATCTACGCAATTGGTTGGTTGGTTTGTTGTTTAACGCCGCACTCAGCAATATTCCAGCTATATGGCGGCGGTCTGTAAATAATCGAGTCTGGACCACATAGTCCAGTGATCAAAATCATGAGCATCGCTCCACGCAATTGGATTGGTTGGTTGGTTGGTTTGTTGTTTAACGCGGCACTCAGCAATATTTCAGTTTAAAACGGCGGTCTGTAAATAATCGAGTCTGGATAAGACAATCCAGTGAATAATATCATGAGCATCGATCCACGCAATTGGGATACGATGACATGCATCAACCAAGTCAGCGAGCCTGACCACCCGATCCCATTAGTCGCCTTTTACGACAAGCATAGTCGCCTTTTACGGCAAACATAGGTTGCTGAAGATCTATTCTACCCCGGATCTTCACGGGTCCCGCGCAATTGGAATCGATGACCACCCGATCCCGTTAGTCACCTCCTACGACAAGCATAGTCGCCTGTTACGGCAAGCATGGAAAGCTGACGACCTATTCTGTCCCAGAACATTCACGGGTCACCTTGTTTAACGACTGATGGTTATTACCTTCGTGTAACTAAAAGACCATGCCCTGAGTTGATTAACTGGTTTTGCTCATGTGTTATATAACTACATGCCAATTCCAACTTCTTGCGTGATGTCCAACACAATATATATGGAGTTATTACGGAGACCCGTGAAGATCGGGGGTAGAAGTATAGATCTTCAGCAACCCACGCTTGACGTAAAAGGCGACTATGCTTGTCCTTAAAGGCGACTAACAGGATTGGGTGGTCAGGCTCGCTGACTTGGTTGATACATGTCATCGTATCCCAACTATGTAGATCGATGCTCATGTTGTCAGTCACTGGATTGTCAGGTCCAGACTCAATTATTTTCGGACCGCCGTCATATAGTTTTGATATTGCTGAGTCCGGCGTTAAAGAACAAACAAACAACAATGTAAAAGTGGAAGACTTGTGCGATACCTGCTTACGTTATACAGAACATGATTAATGCTTGACCCCTATAAATGCATATTATGAAACTAACACCCTGTAAATAGTAATGAACACATAACGAATACTGGACATGTTGTAACGAAGTTGAGTGTCGAGTTTTCACTAACCTTGCAACCTGATGAATCGAAACACATGAATATACAAGTGATAGAAAACATGCTGCATATTCTCAGCTTATTATAAACTGAACTCAAATAAATCTAAATAAATGCCAGTGAGTGAGTTGGGTTTAACGCCGCTTTTAACACTATTACAGTTATATCGCGGCGTGTCAGCTTAATGTGGGAGGAAAGCCGGAAATGATGCAGGTCCCAGACGTTTACCACTTCGGTGAAACCCACGAGCATGGGTATGGTGCTGACAAACCTAGAAACATAATCGGTGCGAACCGGGATTCGAACCCACAATCATAGGTTTCTGGCGTGTCCAGGGGACGCAACTCTGCACAACGAAACGCGGCGCCTTAGACGACTGGGCCACCCGTGCCTCCCCTAAGTGAATGTAATTTCTATCGATATTAAATATCCACCCCGATCAAACACCATCCACACACGGTCATACACAAAGGCAATATTACTTTCTTCAAAAGTATTGCCTTTCTCATTATACTCACTTGACTGCATTAACGCGAACCCCCTGGGAAGCCATTTCTGTGGAAAGAAATAACGATGTTTGTATTTTGTTTGCTTTTTGATAACACCGTTTATCAGCATTTATTTTATCTGGATACGACGGTGGCGACTAGATGATCCACTCAGTTCCCTTGAGCGATAGGCATAGGTCGTTTGGGACCAATTCTAACCTGGATTCCTCACAAGGTACATTACCACCTATGACGCCAAATCTTCTGTTCTGAAGTGTTCGAGGAATTACTGACAAAAGCTACCGCTACCCATATGTTAATACATATCGAGTGATTATTTTGGTTTAACCCAAATTTGATATTTCAGTTATACCAGCATCTCAGTTTAATGTAAAAGGTAAGCCAAAAGTCAGATGGTGGATTTTTTCCCCAAATGAAATTGTATGTCCTTTTTACCACTTTGGTGAAACCACGGGTACGGTGCTGACAAACCTTGAAACAAAATCAGGGTGAACAGGGTTTCGAACCCAGTACTAGTATCATAGGTTGATGGCGTGCCCAAGGGACGCAACTCTGCACAGCGAACTGTGGCGCCTCAGACGACTGGGTCATGCGTACCATCAGCCTCGGTCTAGGACTTGTTTCTGTTCAAATATCTCTAAAATCACCATTTCCAACACATTGAGGTATACCACGGAGACAAATGTCCGGAGACCAAGTCACTTGCCAAACGAGACACCACAAAGGAGACATGCAGCTGTTCTCATGCAAAACATTTCCACATTTTCTTTAAAATATCTCAACTTGATGTTGAAGTAAACTTAAATGCCACCACCAGTAATACCCATTTTGGCCATACAACCTCCAATGTGCTTCGCGTGTGATGCATATCAATGCTGCACTCCAAATACCACGGGTGGTTAAAAGTTGTTGTTGTTGGTTTGTTGTTTAACGCCGCACTCAGCAATATTCCAGCTATATGACGGCGGTCTGTAAATAATCGAGTCTGGACCAGACAATCCAGTGATTGATATCATGAGCATCGATCAACACAATTGGGATGGATGACATGTATCAACCAAGTCAGCGAGGCTGACCACCCGATCCCGTTAGTCGCCTTTTACGACAAGCATAGTCGCCTTTGGGTTGCTGAAGACCAATTATACCCCGGACCTTCACAAGGGGTCCATTTTACATGATGAGAATTATCCCGGTCTTTGCCGACAAAACACTCACAATTGTACTCGTTCCGCAAGTCGAAATATTAACCACACACCCTGCAACAAACAGATTTGTTTAGCCCTAAAACTGTGGCAATATCTACCATACACATTATAACGTCCTAACGAAGGAAACATGAACTTACATGTGTTACCAGTTTATATCTTATTGGCAGTATTTCAACCATACAGTTATTAAGACAAGTTTTTTATGACGGAATATGTTTGCATCACTGCTTCAAGACATACAATGATTTCTCTGGAAGGAGAAGCTGAGCCGTTTGAGTCCACGGCACCTTTTCCCGGACATCCAGCACATTTTCCAGTGAACAATTGTTTTCGTGTTGAAAAATTGTGAGGCAATTTGCTTCCAGTTTTTCAGAATAAATCGTTTTTTAAAAAATGATTACAGACATAAAATCATACTCATGCATTCACATTCACTCACAAGAGAGTACCTTTAGTTTCAACTAAATACGGTAAAACCAACTGTGTCAAAAACACAGGTGCCTCCACGTCCACAGCCATTGTTTTGTCATACTGTTCTTTGGGCCATCATTGCGATCCCAGCATTGTTAACCTTAACATAGACATACCATACAACTTGTTTCTGTTCTTTTAAAATTGGTTGGTTGGTTTATTGTTTCAGCAATGATCCAGCTATATGATGGCGGTCTGGACCAGGCAATACAGTGATTGACATCGTGAGCATCAAACCACGCATTTGCGATACGATGACATACATCAGCCAAGTCAGCGAGCCAGACCACCCGTGTCTTACGACAAGCAGTCGCCTTTTACGGCAAGCATGGGTTGCCGAAGACCTATTCTACTCCGGATCTTCACGGACAGATATTTGTTAAAATACTGATGTTGTCTGTTGTGCTTCTTGTTCCTGGGGCTGCCGACAAGCAAGCATGGGCAAGCTATTCCACCCCGGATCTTTTAAAACGCCACTCTCTGCGACGAGCCTGTAGGTAATCGCCCATAGACAATGCAATGATTGATAATATGAGCAACAACCAACTCTGTATGGGTGTAATTACGTGGTTTCCATCAATTAACCAAAGACCTTTTCTTCACCTCTTCAGACCGTTGTGTAGCCTAGAGGTTAAAGCGTTCGCTCGTCAAACCAAGACACTGGTAGGATTCCCCACATGGGTACAATGTGTGAAGCCCAATTATGGTGTAGCCTGTTGTGATATTGACATAATATTTACACAAGCCTGATGAAACCCAATTTACTCCAACCTCAGACAAGCATACGGCAATAGGGGGCCTGGTCTTCCAACCCAGAATGTCCATGTGATGGGTGAATGGATTCTACTCTGCAGCAGTTAAACTGGATCATATAGTTGCATTTTATTCTTTGCAATGTATCGATACACATATTTAACAAAATCCATGAAACCCTTTCAACAAAAGCACACCATGGATGTTCTGGGTAAGAACTGGTTCCTAACAACCTATGCTTGTGTTCAGAGGTGACTTAATGGGTCGACCAGTCGGGATTGGTGACTTTGGTGCTTCCGTCTCATCATTTTCCCACACCATAGATCGTTGTTCAAAATAACAATCACAGGATTTTCTGGTCCTGTCACTGTTGTTTACTAGCCATTGTCAAATGGAAGGGCTACTGCTGAGTGCGGCAATAAACAAGACACAAACAATATGTTCAGTTGAACGTGTCTTGTCTCGGCTCGATTATTTACAGGCCGCCCTCATATAACTAAACTATTGCTGAGTGCGGCGTTAAACAACACACAAGAGAACTGTTTTGATTTTCGAAGCAGGTTCTCATTGTAATGTATCATGATGGTACAGAAGGTATGTCCTTTCAACCCTTCTGGACCGCATCCGTGGTCTAGTGGTAGAGCGTCCGCCTGGAGAGCGAAAGGTTCGAGGTTCGATCCCCGGCCGCGTCATACCAACAGACGTTAAAAGATTGTACTTGTTGTTACCCTGTCTGGCGCTCGGCATTAAAGGACTAAAACAAGGAAATGGTCGTCTCGGAGTCAGTATACTGTGTCTCATCGGCATCAGTCCGGACTAGTACAAGCAGACACAAACATGCATGCACGTCGCTATATAAGTGCAATAATCTTGGACGCGGCGTTTATCCCCATTTCACTTCAACTTCAACCCTTCCACTGTAGTTGAAGTATACCCACCAGTATGTCGATTTACCCGAACTTCTTCTTGGTTGTCTCCACGAGAGTCTTTCTGAAAGCAGCATCCGTGACGTCACCCACGTTTATGAGAACATCCTGAAATAGAAAGTCAATCACGTTGTAAAATCGTTGATTCGATATGATGTGGTTTCACCCATTTACCAGTGAGGAAATGTCGTCAACAATTGGCTGAGGCACTAAATTTATGGGACGATTCGAAAGGTTACCTCGTTGTGTTTGTACTCTCGAAAGTGCAGTGAATGCTGGCATGCCTATAGGTTGTTTGGATGGTTTGCTGTTTAACGCTGCACTAAGCAATATTCCAGCTATATGACGGCGGTCTGTAAATAATCGAGTCCGGCCCAGATAATCTAGTGATTGACAACATGAGCATCGATCCACGCAATAGATCGATGACATGATCAACCAAGTCAGCGAGTCTGACCACCCGATCCCGTTAGTCGCCTCTTTCGACAAGAATAGTCGCCTTTTGCGGCAAGCATGGGTTGCTGAAGACCAAATCTACACCGGATCGTCACGGGTCACATGCCTGTAGGTCACATCGCTCAGGATAAACAAGGATGTGGATTTGTTAATCAGCTATAGCTTTCTCCTTGGTTTCTACTTACGGCAGAACCTTTCGTCTTGCAGTTCTTAACCACTTCCTCCAAATTCTTCTGGTTCCTGCCTGTCAAAGACAGTTTGGCTACTTCTTTTGCAAACACTGATGCAATTCCTGCCCCAATTCCTGAACTGGAACCTGAAAGGAGGAATGTGCTGATTGAAATCCAACATACAAAGAATTCCATTTCTGTCACTTATGTGTTCTGGAAACTGATCAATGTACCCTGCTTTGTTTGGTGCGTGCGTGTGTGTGTGCGTGCGTGCGTGCGTGCGTGTGTGTGTGTGGAGGGGGTGACTGTGGCTGGTGAATAACGTGACAGAAAGTGTCCACATTACGTCCATGCTTGTAAGATCTATATTGTGATAAAACGAGTCTTACATCGCGAAGTGCATCAAATCACGTGAGAACCTTGATTAAAAACATGAAAAGATTTAGAAAAGATCTGTCGATCACGAGTTGGCGGCGCACATGCGCTGCAAATCCTGCAATCGAAATCTGCATGCCTGTTTACGAACCAGATTTCGATTTCGCTGTGCGATTTTGATTGGGCTATGCATAGAATCGTTAGTCCAGCCAAAATGTAACTCCAAAATACCAGCATAGTTCGGCAAGGGTGGAAACTGGACTTTTATAGTCAGTTAACTCCCTTGTTTCGGGAAGATGGTAGGCTATCGAATGATCTTTGTAATCATACGCACGTTTGTGTGCGAATAAACTTGTTAATTCTGAGGTTTGTAATGAAATTAGACACCTGATTTCAATGTTATTTTTAGCTCACCCTGGTCCGAAGCGCTTCCATTTGTACAATTTTTAATCCCCACCACCTGGGGATGCTTCCAGTCAAATTTCGAAGAAGTCGTTAGAAAAAAATTGTTGACGGACGGACACCTCAGTATGGCAAAAGCTCGCCTTGGTCCGTCGGACCCGGTTAGCTAACAATGAACAATCTCACCTGTAATGATAGCAACTTTTCCTCTCAGTGCCATTGTAACAGGAAGCCCACTGATGCAGCAAGTGTGTGTGTATGAATTATAATTTAGTTCCTGAATGTTATTCCTTCCACGCCGGTGTCCCGGTATAAACTCTCCCCCGTACAAATTCTCCCCCCGGAGATTTTATACCGGTACAGATTCTCCCCCGGAGAATCTGTTCTGAAATAAAATCTTCCCCGGGCGGATATGTTTCGCGCCCCCCTCAGTATAAAGTCTCCCCCCTGATTATTCGGTTTGTTGCAATGTCTTTAAGTACTATATTCTTTAAACAGTTATCTTTAATGTAAGGAGGGTTACCTTAAAAAATAGATTATGAAATATGGTCATAATGAATTGATATTTCAGCATATTTTATTTGGTAACTGTACCTTCCATCCTAAAATAATTATAAGACATAATCATACCAAACAAATTTGAATGAAATGACTTAATGTAACAAATACATGTACGGTTACTGTTGTAACAGAATTCAGAAATCTTATTAATCCTCGCAAACATTCGGTTTTAACACTAACTACGTAAAAACTGTCAATATATCCACGCGTGCCTCCATCTCAGGGTGTCCGTCATACTCTGATTTTAGATCTAAAATATATTCCTTAATACAGGCTACGATATGAAAATGGTATCAGTGTAATATCAGTGGCTAGAATATCATGGTGCAAGCAGGTTTCTGTTAAACATACAACATCATAACTATTTAATTCAGCACTGATAAAATCTACTTTGTCTTTAAGACTGCGTACGTGTAGATATATAATCTTTAAATCTGGACTATGCAAAGGTCCTGGATTCGGATGGATATCACCGCAGCAGAAGTGAAAAAGTAAAACTAAGAATGATAATCGGAAATTATATAAGCAAAGTAACCCAAAATATAGAGAAATATGTATCATCTTCCCGAAATGATTAGCATGTAGAATAGATTCAAAAACACCCACTATCAGCCTGTATTGAACAACATCAACCGGCATCGACAAAGCAAAGTGATCATGTAATTCTTACAATCGGGCTGGCGGTGAATCTGAGAAGGGATTCATACTTTATATACAACTTAAAATAAATGTGATTATGAAAAACGAAAGGAAAAGTGCCCTCCCCCCACCCCACCCCACCCCTCCCACACCCGAAAAGAAAAAAAACCCGCAAAATCAATAAAAATCAAAATCAACAAATATAAACAAACAACCACACACACACAAGTAACTAAATGTATATTTAGATAAATATATCACCCAGAAAAAATAAAGGAGAGAAAAAAATGAATAAAAAATACATAAACAAATAAACATTAAAACCTAGAGGAATATGAAAATGTGTAATGCTAAAGCACGAAAACACGATAAACTGTACCAACATTACAATGTTCCCCGTTATGCATGCTTTACCTGGGTTACATACGGGTAATCTAAGTTAGAAATATATGACTGATATAAATTCTTTAAACACGTTAATATCGAATATGCTTGGATTATCTTTTTTTTCAAAGTGCTCCATTCAAGAAAAGTTATATAGAATTATATATTTACTCTCCCCCATGTATTTTGCTCTTTTATGTAAAAGCTTTTTCACCTTACACATTTTAATTACAGATTCCTTTGTTTTTATTTTAATGCAAACAAACCAGGCTTTTGAAATGCTATACAAAAACTATGCTTAAAAGTTGACAGAGTTTGTTGTTTCTAATACGGTTTTTGTTGTCTGTATACATTTTTTTAATATACCAGTTTGAGTCTACATGTGAACACAATCGATGGTTGAAATGTAAGTCTAAGAACAAAACATGAACTAATTCTCAAGAACTGCCCTGGGGAGTGCCATTTTCTAGGGGACATTGGTCCGATAGTGTTTGGTCTATACCCACGGTTATTTTACGATTGTTTAGGAAGCCCTGAATGTAGTTTATTATCTGACCTTTCAGTCCTATTTTTTAAAGTTTTTGTATTAGCCCGTCGTGCCATACCATGTCGAAAGCTTTAGAGAAATCTAAGAAGATGCCTGTGGTATATTGTTTATTTAGTTGTCCTCTCTTAATATGTTGCTCTAGTCGGGCGAGGTTATCTAGGGTTGAGCGGCCAGGAGTGAAACCGCTTTGATCTGTGTTTAGTGCCTCAAATACAATCACACTGCATCCCAATGCACATACCCTAAAACTAAATGTAGAAAATGCGCACAAACAGACTGCCCAGGCACATGCACACTCTGATGCATCCACTGCAAATCCATCCAACACACTTCACTATCAAACCAATGCCCACACAGACACACACTCACCCAGCAGGCCAACAAACACATAAACATAGACACGGCCAAAATCCAAACACGAAAATTTGCTACACCTGCATCCAAACTCCCTACACCACACCCAAACACCATCCCACAAACAAACACCACACCCATAACCGACAGCTCTGTCTGGGGCCCCTACCGAGAAACCGCACCCAACTCACACACACAAGCAGCCACTCAACCAACCACGAACCCTTCCATATCTCAACATAGCCAAAACATGCAAAACAAACCACAAAACGACCGCCACAACACGACCCTCATCCAAGCACCCTACAGCCCAACAGCACCAACACTCCCCCACAAGCAAGCACAACAACAAAACACAAACACTAAGAAATCATCAGCTACACCCATCCCGCAAACACCTACACAACCCTCCACATCATATGCCTCCCCTATGGAAACTCAACCAGCTAAACCTAATCTAACCGATGACGAAGATTTTCTCCACTACTGAGGAAACAATAGACACTACCCCAACTAAAACAAACCAAACTTCCCTCTCAGCCCCCAAAAGGAAGAAAACACTAAACCGCAAAACTCCCCAACCAGCTAACACCCAAAACCTAAATAACCTCACCTTACTCCTAGTATACATGCATAGTCAAAACTCACCAAAAGCTAGTATGAAATCCTTCCACAAAGTAGCTTTCAATCTAAAATTAACCCATCTTCCCTTCTTCCTCTTTAACCTCCATCTAAAAGAAGTCACCGAATAAAATAAAAACTAAAAACTAAATCACCAATCACCCGAACCCAATAATGGAAGGACTAAATATTTTTCAGTGGAACGCCAACGGACATTCACCTCCCACGGCCATGAACTAAAAACTAAATTTAAACTAAATAAAGGCCCTCACATTGCTTTTATCCAGGAAACCAAATTCTCAAAAAAATCCAAATTCACACTACCCAACTACAGCTCAGTTAGAACTGACAGAGTTAAACAAAAAACAAGAAGAGCCGCAGGAGGACTAATCATATTTATCAGGGAAGATATAAATTACGAAGAAAAATATATATAGACACGCCAGACCTAGAAGCCAATGGCATTAAAATCACATTATATAACCGAAAAATAAACATCATAAATATTTACCACTGGGCGGAACAAAAGGTCCAACCTGAGGATCTAAACAAACTACTCCAAATAAGCGATAAATCTACTATATTCCTAGGAGACTTTAACGCTCACCATCCTACATGGAGCATAGATGATAAAATAGATAATCATGGCAAATTAATTTCCGAATGGATAAAAACAAACGACCTAGTACTCCTAAATAATAACCAACTCACGAGGTACGATAAAATAAACCAAAAAATGTCGGCTATCGACCTAACCATATGCACCGCAGATCTAGCTCAAAGTACTCAATGGGAAGTGCACGACGTCCCGCTAGGTAGTGACCACTTCCCCATAAACATAACCATAGGAAATACAAACGTACCAATCCAAACAGAAAACCAAGAACCAAAATTCCATTACAATAAAGCTAACTGGAACCAATTCCAAGATATCTGCAACGAAGCTAACTTTAACGAAATAGAAAATAATGATCCAGAAACCTATTGTAGAAACCTAACAGACTACATAATAAACGCAGCCAAAACCTCCATCCCCTTCAAAACATCTAAGACAGGCTAGGCAAACCCACGGTACCATGGTGGAATGAGGAAATAGAACAGACTAGACGAAAACGTAAATCAGCCTTCAATAAAGCAAAACGCGACTACAAACATCTAAACATAGCCCACGAACTAAACCACCAGGTTAAAAAACTAGTCCAACTAGCCAAAAGTAGAGACTGGAAAAAATTCTGCGAAGGTATAAATAACCGTACAGATGCCAGAACGGTCTGGGGCAAAATCCACGCCATTAGAGGCTTAAAACGACATAAAAAAACCTAACATTAACAACTCAACCAACCCCGCCCAAAAAGCAAATAATCTCGCCAACCACTTTTCAGCCGTTAGCAGTAACACCAACTTCAGCCAAAAATTCCAAGATAAACTTAAAACAAAAAACAAACCCACAAAAGAACCAAACAATAACAATCTAGAAATAAACCAACCCTTCACAATGGAGGAGCTCCTCTACGTAATCGAAAACAGGAAAAAGGGCACAGCCCCAGGATTTGACCTAACTTCTTACCAAATAATTAAAAATCTCCCGCTTAAACTACTCCAGGCACTACTCAAACTATACAATCTCATCTACCTAAACGGACAGGTTCCCACTCCCTGGAAACAGGCCCTAGTCATACCAATCCCTAAACCTTATAAACCAGCTAATCAAGCTAACTCATATAGACCAATATCCCTAACTTCAAACTTATGCAAAGTAATGGAATCAATGGCTAAAAATAGATTACTTTACCTAACCCAAAATAACATCAACTATTGAACTGCATGGCAAGTATTTATAAAATGACCGGGGGAGATTTTATTTCGTAGGGTGGGGGAGAGTTTATTTCGAGAGGGGCGGAACTGTACCGGTATAAATTCGCCGGGGGAAGATTTTATTCTGGGGGCGAATATATTTCGTGACACCGGCGTGTAAATTAGATATGTCTCTGCAGCTTGCACCGGCGAAGTTAAAGCGGCAGTGTAAACCCTTGTACACACTTGCCTGCGCTAGTGCACCATGGGAGTAGTTACGTGACCTACAAACATGCTTCATCATCGTGACTTGCCGCTTTGTTATCTTTGAAACTTGAGCACATACAGATGACTCTGCAAGTCATGTGCATATTTGACATATTCATTCATCAATAATTGTAATCCCCTTTCACCCCAAACCATGATTCAGCATTGCTAGTCGGCAAAACATTGACGCTTTGAACAGATCCCTCAACTGTTTTATGGGTTACGTGCAAATTTGGCATATTCATACATCACTTATTTAATTTGGTTGGTTGGTTTATTGTTTAACGCCACACTCAGCAATATTCCAGCTTTATGACGGCGGTCTGTAAATAATAGAGTCTGGACCAGACAATCCAGTGATTGACATCATGAGCATCGATCCACGCAATTGGGATCGATGACATGCTTCAACCAAGTCAGCGAGCCTGACCACCCGATCCCGTTAGTCGCCTCTTACAACAAGCATAGTCGCCTTTAACGGCCAGCATGGGTTGCTAAAGACCTATTCCACCCCGGATCTTCACGGGTCTTATAACGATTGATTTGACTTTATGACGACAAACGAAATAATCTCCGATGGGGCATGTGTGCATTGCATGACTAACGTACATGTCAACGAGCACGTATAAACCAATGACAACAGTCTGCCCCACAGCATGTTTACCAAGTGTCAACAATCGAACTGATATCCCGCGCATAAAACGTCGTTAGATGACTTGCACAAATCTGAAAATCAAAGTCGGGACAGTATTTGCACATGACGTTATTATGAAGTCTATTAAAAGAAGACATCGTGAGATGCTTCCTAAAATGAATTCCACTAAATTCTTGACACTCAGCATTACAAATGGGTGAAGAAAAAACAATTATTCCACAAACTAAACAGACTCGGACATGAAGCGAGCTGTTCGCGTTCCCGTCTATTTTTACATTTGTTTCTTTGTGAGTTGTTTAACATGGCATTCAGATATATTCCAGCCATGTTTGCGGCAGTCTGTAAATAATAGATTCTGGCCCGGACAATCCATGACTGACATCATAAGCAATGATCTACGCAATTTGGATACGATGACATGCATTAACTAAGTCAGCTATCCTGGCCACCTGGTCCCGTTAGTCGCCTCTTGCGACAAGCATGGATTGCTGAAGATATATGGACAATCGATATGAAAATCACGTGTGTCACTGAAACTCTGTTTAATCACAAGAATCATTTAGAATATGTTTGTTTGTTTGTTGTTTAACGCCGCACTCATCAATAGTCCATCTATATGACGGCGGTCTGTAAATAATTGAGTCTGGACCTGACAATCCAGCGACTGAAATCATGGGCATAGATCCACGCAATTGGAATACGATGACACGCCCAACCAAGTCAGCGAGCCTGACCACCCGATCCTCTTAGTCGCCTCTTACGACAAGCATAGTCGCCTATTACGGCAAGCATGGGTTGCTGAAGACCTATTCTAAGCTGGATCTTCACGGGTCTATTTAGACTAGGCCGTCTCCGTGGTCTAGTGGTAGAGCGTCCGCCCGGAGAGCGGAAGGACCGGGGTTCGATCCTCGACCGCGTCATACCAAAAGACGTTGAAAGATGGTACTTGTTACCCTGCCTGGCGCTCGGCATTAAGGGGCTAAAACAAGGACTGGTCGGCTCGGAGTCAGTATACTGAGTCTGAGTGGGGTATTCATGTTAAACTGCGGCATGGTATCTCAGTGAACTAGCACTATAAATCGGCATAAGTCCGGGCTAGTACAAGCAGCCACACACATACATGGCATTCAGATATAAGTGCAATAATCTTGGACGCGACGTTAAACCCCATTTCACCTCACCTCTATTTAGACTATGATCAATACTGCACGTAAACACCATCACTTTGCTAATATATATATATCTACGTGTGTGGTAGTATTTGTTTTGTGCACAATGTATGATTGTTTGTTTAACGTCGCACTCAGCAATATTCCAACCATTTAACGGCGGTCTGTAAATAATAAAGTCTGGACCAGACAATACAGTAATTGACATCATGAGCATCGATCCACGCAATTGGGATACGATGACATGCATCAACCAAGCCAGCGAGCCTGAACATCCGATCCCGTTAGTCGCCTCTTACAACAAGCAAAGTCTCCTTTTACGGCATGCGTGGTTTGCTGAAGACCTACTGTAAGACTGCCAGTGATATTATCGGGTCCGACAATATCGAACGAATTGGTAGTGAAGTATGACAGTAGATGTTGTGATCTTGAAGGACGATAGAGGTAAGACAGGTAAGTCTGTCCCACTCCTCCTACAGTGCCTAGCCAAGTTCTGTCAACGTGCACGTGGTCAGCGGCCTATGGTCAGACGCGCACATCTCAATATCATGTCCCAGATGTGTTCAATGGGGGAACACCTATGTTCATTGCTGGCTATGGAAAGGGCCAATCAATTTAGATCTTGTTATTTTTCCAGACATAGCGACTACACACATCCTCTTGTAGTTCCATTCAACTCCCTTTGATCACACAGACATGTGAAAACGTTTGTGTGCGTGAACGTATCAACACTGATAACAGATAGGTTCGTACTGCTTTCCAAGTTTTCTTCATGCAGTCAACACTATCCCACTTTCATTCATATCCATGGCACGACACTTAACTGTGCTGAACAGTATTACATGCATAGCAAACCTGTTACATTTGAAGATTAGGACACAGTCAAGCAAAATCGACAAAAGGAACACGTAAGACAGTTTAACCAATGGACGTGTGACAGCTTAACACGTTAGACAGTTTAACCAATGGACGTGTGACAGCTAAACACGTTAGACAGTTTGACTAATGGACGTGTGACAGCTAAACACGTAAGACAGTTTAACTAATGGACGTGTGACAGCTAAACACGTTAGACAGTTTGACTAATGGACGTGTGACAGCTAAACACGTTAGACAGTTTTACTAATGGACGCGTGACAGCTTAACACGTTAGACAGTTTAACTAATGAACGTGTGACAGCTAAACACGTTAGACAGTTTGACTAATGGACGTGTGACAGCTAAACACGTAAGACAGTTTGACTAATGGACGTGTGACAGCTAAACACGTTAGACAGTTTGACTAATGGACGTGTGACAGCTAAACACGTAAGACAGTTTGACTAATGGACGTGTGACAGCTTAACACGTTAGACAGTTTAATCAATGAACATGTGACAGCTAAACACGTTAGACAGTTTGACTAATGGACGTGTGACAGCTAAACACGTTAGACAGTTTAACTAATGGACGTGTGTCATCTTAACACGTAAGACAGTTTAACTAATGGACGTGTGACAGCTAAACACGTTAGACAGTTTGACTAATGGACGTGTGACAGCTAAACATGTAAGACAGTTTGACTAATGGACGTGTGACAGCTTAACACGTTAGACAGTTTAATCAATTATCATGTGACAGCTAAACACGTGAGACAGTTTAACCAATGGACGTGTGACAGCTAAACACGTTAGACAGTTTGACTAATGGACGTATGACAGCTAAACACGTTAGAAAGCTTAACTAATGGACGTGTGACAGATTAACACGTTAGACAGTTTAACCAATGGTCGTGTGACAGCTTAACACGTTAGACAGTTTGACTAATGGACGTGTTAGAGCTAAACACGTTAGACAGTTTATCTAATGGACGTGTGACAGCTTAACACGTAAGACAGTTTAACCAATGGACGTGTGACAGCTTAACACGCTAGACAGTTTAACCAATGGACGTGTGACAGCTTAACACGTTAGACAGTTTGACTAATGGTCGTGTGACAGCTTAACACGTTAGACAGTTTTACCAATGGACGTGTGACAGCTTAACACGTTAGACAGTTTTACCAATGGACGTGTGACAGCTTAACACGTTAGACAGTTTAACCAATGGACGTGTGACAGCTAAACACGTTAGACAGTTTAACCAATGGACGTGTGACAGCTTAACACGTAAGACAGTTTAACCAATGGACGTGTGACAGCTTAACACGTTAGACAGTTTGACTAATGGACGTGTGACAGCTAAACACGTTAGACAGTTTAACCAATGGACGTGTGACAGCTAAACACGTTAGACAGTTTAACCAATGGACGTGTGACAGCTTAACATGTTAGACAGTTTGACTAATGGATGTGTGACAGCTTAACATGTTAGACAGTTTGACTAATGGACGTGTGACAGCCTAACACGTTAGAAAGTTTAACAAATGGACGTATGACAGCTAAACACGTTAGACAGTTTAACCAATGGTCGTGTGACAGCTTAACACGTTAGACAGTTTGACTAATGGACGTGTGACAGCTAAACACGTTATACAGTTTGACTAATGGACGTGTTACAGCTAAACACGTTAGACAGTTTGACTAATGGACGTATGACAGCTAAACACGTTAGAAAGCTTAACCAATGGACGTGTGACAGATTAACACGCTAGACAGTTTAACCAATGGACGTGTGACAGCTTAACACGTTAGACAGTTTAACCAATGGTCGTGTGACAGCTTAACACGTTAGACAGTTTGACTAATGGACGTGTTAGAGCTAAACACGTTAGACAGTTTGACTAATGGACGTATGACAGCTTAACACATAAAACAGTTTAACCAATGGACGTGTGACAGATTAACACGTTAGACAGTTTGACTAATGGACGTGTGACAGCTTAACACGTTAGACAGTTTAACCAATGGTCGTGTGACAGCTTAACACGTTAGACAGTTTTACCAATGGAAGTGTGACAGCTTAACACGTTAGACAGTTTAACCAATGGACGTGTGACAGCTTAACACGTTAGACAGTTTTACCAATGGACGTGTGACAGCTAAACACGTTAGACAGTTTAACCAATGGACGTGTGACAGCTTAACACGTAAGACAGTTTAACCAATGGACGTGTGACAGCTTAACACGTTAGACAGTTTGACTAATGGACGTGTGACAGCTAAACACGTTAGATAGTTTAACCAATGGACGTGTGACAGCTTAACATGTTAGACAGTTTGACTAATGGATGTGTGACAGCTTAACATGTTAGACAGTTTGACTAATGGACGTGTGACAGCCTAACACGTTAGAAAGTTTAACAAATGGACGTATGACAGCTAAACACGTTAGAAAGCTTAACCAATGGACGTGTGACAGATTAACACGCTAGACAGTTTAACCAATGGACGTGTGACAGCTTAACACGTTAGACAGTTTAACCAATGGTCGTGTGACAGCTTAACACGTTAGACAGTTTGACTAATGGACGTGTTAGAGCTAAACACGTTAGACAGTTTAACCAATGGACGTGTGACAGCTTAACATGTTAGACAGTTTGACTAATGGACGTGTGACATCTTAACATGTTAGACAGTTTGACTAATGGACGTGTGACAGCCTCACACGTTAGAAAGTTTAACCAATGGACGTGTGACAGCTCAACACGTTAGACAGTTTGACTAATGGACGTGTGACAGCTTAACATGTTAGACAGTTTGACTAATGGACGTGTGACAGCCTAACACGTTAGAAAGTTTAACAAATGGACGTGTGACAGCTAAACACGTTAGAAAATTTAACAAATGGACGTGTGACAGATAAACACGTCAGGCAGTTTAACCAATGAAAGTATGACAGCCAAACATGTCAAACAGTTTAACCAATGAAAGTATGACAGCGAAACACGTCAGACAGTTTAACCAATTGACGTGTGACAGATAAACACGTCAGACAGTTTAACCAATGGACGTGGGACAGAGTAAGATGTGACGCGGTGCGAAAAGAATATCGTGCTAACTGTCACCAATCTGCTTACTTGAAATACATTATGTTGAACTCCTACCCCAGAATCCACGTACAGGCTGGTGCTCATGATAAACGTTGGGGTGTTAGACTATCGCTATACAGCCCGAATATTGTAAAACGGAGAGGAGAGAACGTATTTTGGAAAAGAACAATGAAAGTCAGAGAAAATCGCATAGCAAAACGCTTTTTATTCCGTTTTAAAAGGGTGTCAGATAGGATGCCACTTCCTACATTGACATATGTAATGGGAGCAACAGATCCACTCAATGAAAGAGTCGTTGTACAATTACACAACATTTACCGAAATAAACTGGTGGAATATTCTTTGTTTTTGCATTAGAAATAGCAGACTCATCGTGTGTATGTCACATTAAGAAGTAATTAACATCTCCAGGGTGTGGATATGTTGAAAATTCCAAAGTAGAGATATACATTAGCGAAGTCATGGTGAATACGTGCGGCATAATCTCAGATTATATTGATTCTTCTGATTAAAAAGTCTGAGTGACACACGTGATATCCATATCGATTGTATATGTACATAGTGTCCTATAGACAGGACATGTGTAGCTCACTTTGTGTTCTGTCTGCATGATAAACGTCCCTATCCCCACAACTCCCTCTTAACCTTTACCTTCTCTGTCATGACATGCAGTCGCGTGAACTACAATATAGTTAAGAACTATACGACGAGTTGTTATCGTACAATAAAACACTACAGGGAGAATAAACTACTCGTAGCGCACGAATTATCAACAACAGGTGCAGTCTCATTAAGGATGTTTATACAATTTACAAGCTTCAAAAATAATTGTCCACATTTTGGTTGGTTGGATTGTTGTTTAACGCGCACTCAATATTCCAGCTACACGACGGCGGTCTGTAAATAATCGAGTCTGGACCAGACAATCCAGTGATTAATATCATGAGCATCGATCCACGCTTTTGGGTTCGATGATATGCTTCAACTAAGTCAGCAAGCCTGACCACCCGATCCCGTTAGTCGCCTCTTACGACAAGCGCATGTCCACATTTAAATAATGATGACTCATTGAGTCGGACAAGTCCATTTCATGAACAGGAAGGGTAAGTTTTGGTAATTCCTGAATAGTCTCTTAAGCATCAAAACAATGCAAAATGAGTATATATATTTTATTCTCAACCAGGATAACAGAATCCATGAAGCATTTGAGAAAATAGTGACATGTATTGTAACATTTCTAACAGCCGACAAATGCATGTGAACTATGATACAAAAAAATCAAGTTTAAGCGAGTTCATTCTAATTTCTCTTGAACCTGAAGTACAAAGTGCGAATTACTGAAAGTTGCACTGCTGAAACAAATCCCTATGGCGACACTCTGATTGGCAGATACTTTCACATTTGACATTCGGTATTTGCAACAGCTGTAGTGTGAAAGTTACTAGATTCTGTGGTTTGCAAAGGGTAACCTAAAGAATAGCTCATGGAACGCGCAGTAGCCTCGTGTAGTGTGTTTCTGAATCTCCTTTTCTGTCCTATCGCTGTCTTATTACAGAAACTCAAAATTATTATTTTGTCATGTGTATGCCCTGTCGGCGACATCATCTCGTATACCGTTGCATCGGTGTCAAACAGGAGTGTTATCAAAGTCGCGCGTATAGTGTGGTTTGTGTATTTCTCACTCAAATTGTTTTTACGGAGAGCATCTTAATCATATTGTTGTGGGCGTTTTCACCAAGAGGTTGTTTGCCATACCATTGAACCTCGACTGGCACCTTTGTTAGTGGATACTGAAAATATTCTCAGCGCATCCTCGGTTTCATTTTGACATATAAAGAATTAAACTTCGAACCGGGCATCTTTCATCATCAGGTACCTCGTACAAGTGCGTTTTTTTCTTTTTTTCTTTTATCTTCAGTCCCGTGTGGTTTTATCTTTTTCATTATATGCCATCTCAAGAAACTGTAAACGCTTTGAAGGTTCGTCATACCCTCTCTGTCACGCCGAACTTCAAGCCACGCCTTATGAATTAGACTGAGGTCTCTCAATTGACAATACTCCACTGTCATACAGCCTATGAATGTCACGATAACTAACGGTGGTTTGTGCTTTGTAACATCTGCACCCTTCAGCTTTAGATCTTTAATTGCATCAATTAAGAACATGGTTCGACGAAATAAAACTCAGATTTCTGTTGTAGGGCGGTACGGTGGCCCATACCTGCCACTGGTGAGATCATTTTTTCACTGTATGTATATATATTTTGCCAGATACTTTTCGTTTCAAATTGAATTACTTTCATGTCAGTTCCCTGCCAATCGACAGGTTGGAGATTGTATCCGTAAGATTGAGCTTTGATTCTAAAGTAGGTATGACTTGCTTGATGAGCCACCAAGGATCTCACCAGTGGACGTATCTGGCGGCCGCCAGATAAAGTATAGAGGTGTTAAGGGAAAACTGATCTCACCCGTGGCGGTTGCGGGCCACCGTAGGGCGGAGATGTCAAATGACAAAACAAGGTAGCTCGTATTGCCATTAATACGGATTTACTGTCGGCCTTTCCTTCCTTGGTGTGTACCTCACAGTAGAACAATCTCAGCCGTTCATTTAAATCCTCAATCGGGAGAGTTTCAAATATGTCAGCGTCTCCCCGCTGACGCAGCCATTCTAGAAACAAAATAGAATATATCTGTCTACTTCAAGGTTGCAAAGTAAAATAAAATCAAAGACATTAACTGATTAAATAGATCTTTGACGTCAGATATTAAACACAGTTTGGTAGCCAATGTATCCCTTTCAATGTTTCCAAAAGATTTGAAAAGATTTGGTTATTGCAAAGTGTTTCTGAAGACCTGCACATTTACTCCAAAAACGAAAATTGGCGCGTTTCTCAAACACACAAGGTAGATCAATGTCTTTTCCATTTGCTGACTTGGAAGTCCTTTTGCTGGAGAGGTGAAAAACACATATTTCTTAAATATTAAGCGATTTTAGTGCATGATGCCTCGTTGGAAAGCTCTTGAAATTCTGAGACGTTTGATACCAAATCCGACACACCTATAAGGGGTCGTTAGGGAATGCCAGAGCGATTTTAGTCACAGAGTAGACCAGTGTGACAGTTGTTTGAGGAGACAGGAGCGGTAGGAGGTCAGAAGAAACCAGGTCGGCGGGGGACGAGTTGAGACTCTGCAGGGGATGGTATCGACAGTAACACTAAATCCAAGGGAAGCAAACAGTGTAGACATTTTGAAGTTCCTCGCTGATGAGAAAGCAACTATAGAATCAATATTGTTTGACTTTCTATCAGAGACAAAAAGTGTGAAATGGTTCGTGACACTGACAATCAAATTCATAAAATATGATGAAAATAATGAAGCATCTTGGCAAGACCTATTTTGAAAAATATGAAATTTGTTATGTTGAATATTTCTGAGATTGACAACCAAATAGCTGAAGCTTATCAAAAACTATATACTGCTTCGTAAGAATTTCGGGGCGGAGATCGTGGATTGATATTAGACAAATTGTTCACTTAGAAGTAAACACTGCAGAGTATGCTCCTTTAGCAGCTAGCAGTTACATCCCCCTCCCCAAATGTCTGAAGTATATAATAGCTCTTAAATATCAAGAACGATGACAATAGATGCTTTGTTTGGTCTGTCCTGGCGGGCATACATACAATTGACTGGAAGGGGAATGCTAACAGAGTCAACAAGTATATTCAGTTTGAAAATGATCTTAATGAAGATGGCATTGATATGCCAGTGCCTTTGTCACAAGTTTCCAAATTTGAAAAGCAAAATGAAATTTCAGTCAATGTATTTGGCTATGAGGATAACGATGGGGTTTTCCCGCTCTGTCTAAGCAAGTGTAACTTCCCTAAAGAAGTAGATTTACTGTTGTTGACTTAAGGAGAAAAGAGGCACTTCTGTTTGATTCGGAGTTTTAGTAGGTTGATGGGGGATAGGACAAAACATCATGGAACAACATTCTATGGGAAATATTGTCTTCATGGTTTTACTAGACAGGATTTGCTTGATGATCATAAGCCCTGTTGTAATAACCACGGGCTTCAGAAAATCAGATTACCTGAAAATGAGGATGAAAAATGGATCAGATTTAAAAGTATACAGAAACAGCTCAGAGTACCTTTTGTAATCTATGCTGATTTTGAGTCTATTACTAGAAAGGTTAGTAACTGTCAGCCCAACCCAAACATGTCACACACTACAGTCTACCAACAAGATGAGCCCTCAGGATTCTGCTACAAGGTGGTTGTTCTAATCCAGACTATTACAAACCAGCTGTAGTTTAAAGGGGTCCCAATGCTATTCAACATTTCGTTCATTGCTTACTCAAGGAAGATATGCACATCACAATGTTGTTAGATCAGGAAGCAGCTATGAACTTGACCAATGAAGAAGAAATACTGGTTCAAGGATCCTATACTTGTCATATTTGTCATGAACCTTTTGGCTCCCAATCTATTAAAACAAGAAATGACTATCATGTGTCTGGAGTGTTCAGAGGAGCAGCCCATCAAAAATGTAATTTAAATTATAAGTTTAGAATAATGAAGGATAGAGAGAACAGTCAGAACAAATACTTTCTGCCTGTCATCTCTCACAATCTTCGGTGATATGACAGACATCTCATTATGAAAAAGCTAGAAAAATCTGCCAAATCAAGGTTACAATGTTTGGCCAACAACAAAATATATTTGATTTTCTGTTGGTAACTTGAAATTCATTGATTCAATCCAGTTTTTGAATGCTTCTCTGGATACATTAGTAAGCAATTGGAATGCAGAAGATTCGGCTAAATTTCAAAACCTAAAGAATGAGTTTTCAGGTCAGCAAGAATTTCAGTTACTCTTTAAAAAAGGAGTATATCCCGATGATTTTATGGACGATGAATCCAAATTTGAACGGGGACATTTACTATCTCAAGATGATTTTTACAATGTTCTAACCGACAGTCATATCTTGGACAGTGATCACACACATGCAGAGAAGGTCTGGTCCACTATTGGTCTCGGTACAATGGGTGAATACCATGACTTGTATATGAAAACATGTCCTATTGTTAGCAGACGTTTGTGAGCATTTTAGAGACACTGCTCTAGAGTACTATAGATCCGGCCCATTACTACACATTACCAGGGTTGGGTTGGGATGCTTTGTTGATGATGGGGGATGTAGAACTTGAGCTTCGCTCTGATAGACATGCATCTCATGATAGAGCAAGGTCTACGAGGTGGTATATCAATGATGTCCACAAAATATACTAAGGCCAACAATCCTTATTTAAACCACTTCAAACCTAGTGGGCCTACGATCTTTATCATATGCTTGGATGCTAATAATCTGTATGGTCATGCCATGTCCCAACCACTCCCTGAACGAGACTTTCAGTGGATGCCATTGACAGCCTGGACATAATGAACATCCCCCATGATTCTAAAATGGGATACATTTTGGAAGTTGACCTGGAGTATCCAAATGATTTTCAAGCCTCTCACAGTGACTATCCTCTGGCCCCTGAGTCTATGCCAGTGACAGAGGACATGCTTTCGCCACAATCTTTGAAATTGAGAAAGAAGTTATGTATAAAGGCAAAAGCTGTCAAGAAGCTCGTTCCAAATGATAAACAAAACTAAGTTGTACACTACAGACATTTACAGTTTTAACTGAGTCAGGGACTAAAGTTATCTAAAATTCACAGAGTTATTCAATTCAAACAATCTTCCTGGTTGAAGTCTTTCATTACTTTTAACACAGAGAAGAGGAAACATGCTAAAACTGAAGCATACAAAGCACTGCTAACACTTTTCAACAATAGCTGTTTGGGCAGGTCAATGATGAACGCTCGACATGTGAATGTTGAATTGGTGAATTCAGCTAAGCGCTTCAAGAAACTCTGTTTCAATCCTTCTTTTGAGGCCATTAAAATATTTAACCCTGATCTGGCAGCTGTCCACTTAAAAAACTACTCTCGTTTTGAATCAGCCCGTGTATGCATTATTCTGTATTCTGGATCTTTCCAAAATAGCGATGTATGATTTTCATTATCACTTTATCAGTGTAAACTATGGAAAAAGAGCTCAGTTGTGCATCACTGGCACAGATTCACTGTGTTATGAACTCGAGACAGCAGATATCTATGCTGACATGAAAGAGCATGCTGACTTGTTTGATACTAGCAATTATGATACTTCCCACCCACTCTATTCTAAAATGAATACTAAAGTATTGGGTTAAATGAAAGACGAACTAGGAGGAGTTGTGATCGATGATGTTTATGGTATCCGAAAACTAAATTTACTGTTGAGGTATAAGCTTATATATGGGGGTAAAACAGACTGTCACATAGCCGTGCAGATAAACACTTCATTAATGTGGTCACACGGTAGCCAAATGTATTCCAATACAATAATGCTACATACTGTGGACTTAATTTTACCTTTCTATTTGTGTTTGTAAAGTTTTATAGGTGTTTTGTGAAAGGCATAACACATTGATGAATCGTCTTCCCGAATCAAGAGAGAACTTAGTCGAGCATAAATGGCAATGGTCTGTATCAAAGAGTCAATCACCATCAGAAACAAGACCAAATTTATCGATTGCAATACCAATGCCCTGAGATACAGTGCCCAAAGACTTGATGATTAACCGAATTATCCTAAAAGGAAGGGATGAAGACTTGTCAAAATATATCATGCTGAAAATTAGCCCGCAATAGCCGACCTGAATTCAATAAGGACTTGCTGATTAGGGATACCAAGAGCCAGTGTGGTATCGGATTGGAGCAAAACTGGCACGTTTATGTTTGTGTCTCTACGTGATTTGATGAGACAGGTCTAATGATTGGATTTTGAGCTTTGTTTTTCAATAACGCTATTTCCTTTTCGGATTTTAGAAATGACCCAGTTTGTAATGTCAGACTATTTTCTTTAATACGAAGATGATTCGTTTCTATTGTGTGGACAATATCTCTGTAGCTCTCACAACAGATATATTATGCGTAAGGCGGGGTTATGGCGTACACTGTGTATACAGGAACATAACTAGATCTGGGACAAGGCAGAGCCGAAATACCAGGGGATGATGGGATGATTATTTATGGGTAATGTAGGGTCATGTGTTCGGGGTTTAATGCTGTACGTAACATGAAACATCCTTCGTTGTTTTGTTTGATGTCTCGTGGCTTATTGTATGTTAGCCACGTTGGGAGTATATTCTCTACAGTAGTGGAGTAGCCTTATCGTGGAGAGCGCTCATCACGCTGACGACCCTGGTACGATGTGTGAAGCATAGTCTTTCACACAGACCCTGAAACAAATATATCCATGACAGCCCATGCAAGTCTATAATAGTTGGCAAGTCTTGATTATAGCAATAATTGAAAATGAACAGCGTCTCTGGGCTCCTTTTTAAATTTAATTTCTTAGGATAATTTAGCATTTATTTTTTCTGTAAGACATGCTCCTTTCAGAGACTAGATGTTTTGTCTGTATGAACCCCAGCGTTGGTTTCACCGCCGTGGCTGTACATGTTAAGTCACTACAAGCGACGGAAAAACAGGTATCACTTGTTTTTTGCTTCCTTTCATAATCAGGCAGGCACTCGATCTGGTATTTCGTAAACAATATATTGCCGCTGCTGCTACTTTGTTTTTATGTTTGTTTGTGTGTTGTTTAAAGCAATATTCCAGCTGTATGACAACGGTCTGTAAATAATCGAGTCTGGACCAGACAGTTCTGTGATTGATGTCATGAACATCGATCTTTGCAATTGGGGCATGCATCAACCAAGTCAGCGAGTCTCACCACCCAATCCCGTTTGTCACCTTTTACAGCAAGCACGGGTTGTTGAAGACCTATTCCAACCAGATTGTCACGGGTCTGCTGCTGCTGCCGATGTTGATGATGAAGGAGTTAATGGCTGTCATGGACTGCTAATGGTATCGCTTAATACAGGCGAGTGTAATAACGTCAGGTGAGAAAAAGTGAATAACTTATGATGGTGACGATAACGGTTTTGAGAGAATTAAGGTGAAAACGGTAATGATGGCAAATATAGTATGAAAGATTGAGCCACACTTCACTAACGTTTACCTGGGTTTTATACGGCGCTGAAATGTTCATCCAGTATGCACAAATGTATAGATTAGACGCAGGCAAAACATATTGCGTCCCTGGGGATGTACAGTTATGCTCATTGTTCCAAATTCTGGACCAGAAATATAAAGGTCCTGTAAGTAAACTAATTATCAAATCTTGCAGTACAGTACACAACACCATTTCATTACTTTGTCCATGTGGGGAATCGAACCCGAGTCTTTGTCGTGATGTGCCAAAGCTTTAAACACTAGGCTACTTTCCTGACCCCATGTAGTGTAGTATAGTTTATGGTAATACTGATGGCAGCGGTGACAATGATTTGTATGTCTGAACAAGGGCGGTTGTAAATGTGCCCAAGGAGAATAATGACGACTGGTGATGGTACGGTTGATTAGGGATGATGATGATGATGATGATGGCGAGAGATTTTGGCATGAAGTAAATTACAATATGTACCCCATCCCTGGTCTCTCCTCATGTTACCATTACCGCCACTTAAATCCCTCAAAGTCGCATTCGAACCTCAGCGACCCCATGAAAGGCGTTAAAAGAACATAAAACCAGTCCACAGCACTGCGTCAATCAACGCCAATATGAAATCACTTACCGGCGAATCTCCATTACAAAGATTTCCTTTAAACCACGTTTGTCATTTACACGTACGAAACATGTGTCGGTGTGCGACGAATAATCTAGCGACCCCCTCCGCCACCAAAGAACGCTGAAACTGACAGGCTTTGATCATGCATCCCCTGAACTAGCCCCAGTGTGTCTGTATCGTTCGCTCCATCCCCACATTCCGTCGAAAATATATTTATTAATTAAAGAACGAACAGCTGAACAGAATTACTATCTGACGATATGCAGGTTCAAATATTTTGTTACTCTTGATAATACCCTGGAAGCATTTATTTCAAACATCTTATTTGTAGATTCAACTCTTTGAGAAAATTCTGACACTAAGTTGCGACAATATTTTAAAAACAATGATTACAGCATGTACGGGTGGTAATATTATCTTGTATATCACAGAGCTTTAAGCCTTTTTGGTTTTGTTCTGTAAAAAAGGGAAAGGAAGCAACAAAAAAGGCCTGAAAAAAGATGCTTCCGAGACCGCCTTAATCATTTCCCCCTAAGCACATTTGTACCTTCTCTGCAGGGTCTTAAGGACGTCTCTACATATTCCCGGCAAATGTCTCCACACCATCTGGGCAAACTACTCCAACTTGCAGCTTGCCAAGATGTATCCAAGACTTCCCTACAGTACCTACTGAGGTAGTCTCCGATACTTCCTCAGAACTTACCTTTTATGGCTAATAAAATATGCTTTGAACAATCTCGGCAAAGCTGCAAAGGAAGACCCCGGTTATACTCCACAAACTTATGTTACATAATCAAAGATGTTTTTGAAGCATCCCTGCAACACTTGCAAAGAGGTCTCCGAAGCGTCTTCACAAACCTATCAGGGGTAATTAAATATGCTTTGAACCATCCCAGCAAAGTTCTTAGGAAGTCCCCGAATAGTCTCCACAAACTATTATCAGGAAATGAAAGATGTTTCTAAAGCATCCCCGCAACTCTGGCAAGGAAGTCTCCAAAGCGTCTTCACAAACCTATCAGGGGTAATTAAATATGCTTTGAACCATCCCGGCAAACCTTCTTAGAAAGTCCCCGAATAGTCTCCACAAACTATTATTAGGTAATCAAAGTTGTTTCTGAAGCATCCCAGCATTATATTATTCCAACACATACTATTGCTCATAGATAAAATGTCACACAGTCATAGCTTTATAGGACTAAAAGTCCATTTTGAATAATTACCTATCTAACATGTTATATACAATTTCTTTTCAGAATTGGGCCCACAAAGCAAAGCACTCCTGACGTTCTTGATGCTCCTTGCACAAGTGCTGCAGAAGGTCAAGAGATACATTCAAATTTTAAGGGATATAATTGCCTTTCAGTTTCATACATCCATAAATGCACACATGGCACTTTGCTTAATTCAGATCCACATTTAAATAGGCTTCAACTGACTTATCTCATTGTCAAAATGTATGTGGATGGTTCATGCTATTCAAAAGAAACATTTCTACATGGTGAAATAAATTATTCAGTAAATTATTCAGCAAATTACAAGCATTTTCTCTTGTATGATTTAAGATTTTGTATTTGTTTGTACATTATCATGTGCCATTGATTGTTTCAGGACTCACAATCAGTGACCTGTTGACTGATTATGTCCAGCAACAACAGAGGGAAGAGGAACCTGCTAAGAAAGATGAAGGGAATGGCACCCAGGCTGAGCCCAAGTCAGAAATGGACCAGCCCATATATGATGGACATTGGATGTCCATAGGCTTAAGCATCACCCTGATATCATTGTTTGCTATGTGTCACTTTGTTACCGGTGCCATGTTGGCTGATTTACTGGTGTTGATACGTTGATACGTTTGCACTGTATGTCACAACCTAAAGCCCCGCAGAGTGTTAATATGCTAAGAAAGACATTTGCTTCTTTCGAATCTCCCCTGCAGAGAGTCACTTTTTGTTCCAAGTCCCTCTTAGCCTCTAGTTCTAAGAATTTCTTCCCTGTGTTTCCACTTTACCGTCAGTTGCGTTCCTTTTTCAAAAACCAAACTTTTGTATCTGGCCTGGGCCACCGATTCCTCAGCCGGAAGAAAAATGCAAGAAACCTTGAGGACATATATGACTCAAACGTATATCAACAATTTGTTGTCAATGATGGTCTTCTTTCAGAAAAGCATCCATACAACATATCATGTGGCCAGTATATTTGATGGTTAATGAACTCCCATTCAAACAAAGGAAGTCCAAAACTAATATGCTTATGTATGGGATATGGTTTGGGCCAACAAGTACATTTTGTGAACCTCTTCAGGCATCTTTGTTAGACCATGAAACAAATGGTGTGCAGGTTGAAGTAAATGGTGAATCTGTTATTTGCCATTGTTTTCTTATTGCTTTGACTGCTGATCTACCTGCAAAAAGTGCTGTATTAAATATGGTTCAGTTCAATGGATCCCACAGTTGTCTTAATTGCACACAAAAAGGTAAAAACTTCCGAACTGATAAAGGTGGCAATGTGCACACATTCCCTTATGTTGAAGCGGACCATAATGGTCCAGCTCGTACCGCCACTGATTCAGTTAGAAATTCACTAACTGCTAGCTCTGTACAACCAGTTGAAGGAATCAATGGTTACTCCTTTCTTATGAATCCGACAAGCTTCGATTATGTTCGATCATGCAGTGTAGACTACATGCATTGTGTTCTGTTAGGCGTAACTAAATTGCTCCTTACCTTATGAAGATATGGTTTTCTTCAGCACATGCTGCAACAAGGTTTTTATTATTGCCATATGTTGATTCTGTTGACAATTTGCTTTGTTCAGGAAACCCACCATCCATCATATCAAGGCTGCCTAGATCTTTTAGTGAACATTTAAAATACTGGAAAGCTGCCGAATTAAGATCATGGCTTCTATTTTACTCAATTCCAATTCTGCGGGGATGTTGCCTTGTGTGTATTTTTATCATTACACTTGTTTTGTTGAAGCTTTCACCTTACTTTCAATGGACAGTATTTCTGAAGCAGATGTGACAAATAGTCAGGTTTTGTTAGAGTATTTTGTCTGCATGTTTGCTGATTTGTATGGAGAGAGATACTTAACACTTATGTTCACTCCCTTTTGCATTTGCCCTCAACTGTGCGAAACCTTGGTCCTCTCTTGGTACATTCTTGTTTTCCATTTGAAAATCTTAATGGCAATCTCATGCCTATGTTCCATGGTACTCAACATGTTGACTTACTAATTATGAATGCTTTTAACATGATGCAACTGATGCCTTTAATGCTATCCTCTGTAAAGAAAGATTCTCCAGCATATTAATTCCTAACAAAACTCTGCAAGAATTCCCAACACTACTTGCAAGGAGAGTTGGCCAAGACTTGTAAATTTATTGGTAAGGGCTTCAACAAGAAGCTCTGTGGTGTCCATTATGTTGCATTAATAGATTTCTTAGGAATTGAACACATGGACTTCATGGTCTTCAAGCAGCTTAAGTTGAGAGGAAAAACCTTTCATTCCAAAGAGTATGTCAGATCTTTGAAAAGAAATTCATCAGCAGTTATCTTCAGAGAAAAAGAAAACAAAAGAAGGGGTGTTATCAACTGGTTTTGTTTCACCCAAGATGTCAATTGTGTTTGTGTAAAAACCCCACTGTGATGACAGTTGTAAGATGCCGGCCTGCATCACTCCATATGATGTGGATGCAGGATCCATATTTTCTTCTTATGAGGATGAAGTTGACAACTTTCTTGGTATTGAGCCATCCCATGCAATGTTGGTGAAGGCACAGGCTGAAGACATGGGGGTAGTTATTGTACCAGTCAAAAACTTAATATCCTTATTGATCCCAGTTGTTATCGATGACACCCTTTCTCTTTGTGAACAACCCAACACCATATAAGGTGACCTGTAATGTAATTGAACTAAGGACATCATGAAATAACTCTAAATTGGCTTGTCTGGGACATTCGTTGAAAATATTAAAATAATTCAAATACATGAATAGTGAATCAAAATGTTATTTTTTTTATTGCATTAATGTAAATAACCTCAAATCAATATATTGGTAAATGCATGCATAAGAAACAAATACTTTATAAACAATTTTTCTACAACAAAAGAATATATTTTTTTATATTTTCATTTTCCAGAATATTGTATACTCAAATTCCTGCATTTGTTTTTACTGTGTTTAATAAAAAATATACCTAGAAGCATTAATTGTGTTGAGTATTTCATTATTTATATCTTTGTTGACATATATAGGATTTTCTAATTCATTGCATGTGAATTTATAAAATCAATAGTTATAAAGAAAATTCAAAATAAATAATAAAGATCATGTCATCAAGGTACCTAGATTTTGACTGAAGCTCAGTGTATTCATCTGTATTAATTGAAACGTATGAATTTAATACCATACAACAGTCCACCTTTAGAATTCACAAAATTATCGTAGGGCTAAGACTATCGCAACTCACATACTTTAACAGACTAACGACTGTCGTTGCGCTACAATACGATCGCCTTGTGGAACGGGCCTTGCGCCTCAAAGTTTACAATAACGTCACAAAACCCGATGACGTAATTTGTGGAATTTTGTTGCAAGATCCATCAGCGAAACAATGCAGTGTGACGTCAGCCTAGCAACAAGGTTGCTGGGGTCATCGAGTGTGCATAAGCTCCTCTCAACTCAACTCGACACGCAATGTCGTTGAATAAGCCAAGGGGTGTTAAGAGCTTTCAATATTTGTTCATGAAACGTGTTCCGAGAGTACATAAGCACGCTTTTTGGTATTACACAATGTGTAATACAGCTGTATGTTTATTAACGGGTGATCTCTTCACGCGCAAGTAATAAAATATACTAGTGCGCGTGAACGATATTGCACCAGTGCACATACGATTTTTAGTAACTCGATTTTTTTCTAATCCTATAGGTAATTAATTATTTTTTGTGATTTATGAGACTTTGTTCTTGCCGTTTGGGCAATATAGTGACATGTCTTACCCGATGTATTTCATTTATTCTCCTTAATAACTGTCCAGAATATACTGAAATTAAATATATATGAATATAAACATCAAACCATTATGTTTTACCCAAATAACTGGTAAATAAAATACTTGGAATGCAGTTTTAAGAAATAAGATTTTATTTGGGTTCTTAAATCCTTATTCACCTAACGTTCCAATTCGGCTGTATTTTATTTACTCCAGTACGTTTGTAAATACAGTACGACACGAATATAACGAACACGGATAGAGCGAACAAACGGATGCAACAAAATCTACGATTTATCTCCTATATACTATCATATAAAATTTACGTACATCACGAACTCTCTACAGCGAACTAACGGATATAGCGAGCTGATATCTGATCCCCGACGAGCCCATCTACCACTAATTCGTGACTTGTAAAGCGAACTGAGAAATGTCATTCATTGTCAAGTGTCACTGACAATCTAGTCTATATTTTGATTTTCCAATGTTAATTAAGTCGGTAGGATTACATGAGTTGGGTCGACGTATATCACGATAATGCCATATAATAGAGTTTTGTTGTCTGATCGGTGACCGTCTAACTAATGGAAAGTTTATCGTATCTTTATTCTAAACAATAATACTTTACATACACAATGTTCAACAATATATTCCTAAAATCAGTCTGCAACGCCATTTTGAAAACCGCGCCCTCTGCCGGCGGCAGTTGCCAGATCATTCGATTACACCCGAGCGCCCGCGGAGAGCGCTAAGTAAGCGCTCAGAAAGCGCTCAGAAAGCGCCTCGGCCTATTGAACGCATGCCAGGTGAAAACCATGGCAATTATGACCCCAGTGTGTATCACGGAAGCAGTTTCCAATGTACTGCGTGGATGGACAATGTCACGCTGCATGTCATGCTTTGGCCTTTCATCCGCAATAAAGTTAGATTTGTATCCATATCAGCTGGTCCCCATATCCATATCACCCCTCAGCCTTATAAAACACGGGCCTTTATTAAGTATTGAATGTATAATTTATTCTAAAGGGACATGATCCCACCAAAGTATGTGTAGTAATACGATGTTGTGTGAGTAAGATATCTCCACCCACCCCTCCTCCCACTTGTCCAGGTGGGTGACAGTTACAGCGGAGGCATCAGGGTCATCAATGTTCGAATATATCTCAATCCATCTAGCCGCCATGTTTATTCCTCCTGACGTAAATGCCAGTGTTTGACTTGGCATGTAGTGAACAGTTTGACGGAACATGTGGGTACTTATGTACGCCTCTGTACTAATTCTTGCAAGGAAATCCCAGGGGTTCCCCAATAATGTGGAAACATTCCGTCAAAGTTTATTTCAAGAATACAGTCTGGAGGAAAAAGTTTGAACGTCAAAATGTGTCGTTGATCCGCTTATTTGCGTCAGTTTCTTGGTCGTTTGAACAATGGAATTGAAAAGCGGAATATCCTGTAAATGTCACTTTAAAATTTATGAGCTAAAATCTGATTTGCCTTTGTTGAGAGCTGCATGGATGGACAATGTTGCAAGTCATGTTTTGGGCCGTAAAGTACAATCAGCTGAGATCTGTGTATGATAAAACTGTACACACTTAAACTTGTCCACCAGCCTTAGAAAAATAAACAGGATCCTGTATGAGGTACTGAATGTATTGGTTACAGTTTAATGTAAGGGTATAGTATGCTACATTCAACTTATGCGTTCGTTCACAACAGCTGACAGCATGACCCCACCAAAGTATGAGGTGCCATGTCCTCCATAGATTCCATTTGAGACACTTATCTCCACCCACGCCTCCTCCCCCTTGTTGAGATGGGTGACAGTTACAGCAGAAGCATCAGCGTCATTAATTCCCGGGTCTGTTTGTGCCAACCCGGCTGCCAGCTTCACTCCTCCTGACTTCATGATGAGGACAAACAAGTACTTGTGTGACCCAAACAGTTCCAGCTGTGTCCAGAACATGTAGGTTCCAGAGACAGGTGCAGTGAACTTCCCAGTGTTGTTGTACGCAGAGCCGGCGTTGTAGTCGACCTGACTGAATGTCAGGGGAGTGTTAGAAGGTGGCTTGCCAGGTGGGGAATGCGCGTGGAATGCCACATTTCTGTTTTTCGATGCTAAATGAGAGCAAAGAAATGATTACTAAATATAAAAAAGACACGAATCCGTTCTGAATAACATAAAAGGTCAGTGTAATAAATGTTATATTTGGGATAAAACTTTCTTAGTAAAGTACAGATGCTTGTACTTTACTAAGAAAGTGGTGTTACATTTGACCACTTTCTAAATGGCAGTGTGTATTCATAAAAGATCAGTACAATCTTTATCCAGAAACAAGAGTTAAAAGTGACTTGAGGTAAAATTGGGTTAAAAGTGGCGTTCAAGATTGTTGCATTGTCATAACGTACAAGATCTCTATCGCGCGCGCGTGTGTGTAAGTGTGTGTGTATGTGTGTCTGTATGTGTATGTGTGTGTGAGTCTGTGTCTGTATGTCTGCTTGTACTACTGTAATCGGCTTTGTTATCTGAAAGCACATCATCCCACACAGGCTACAGGTGCGTGTCTTTTTACCAACAACAAAACAATAACATCATAAAACCATAGTGCAGCTGTTTTATACAAATACATGTTCATACAATGCAACTATCCATTGCGTTATACATACGTCTATATTCAGTACACGAAGATCTATGGTATAACGGGCATGGTGCTGACAAACCTCGAAAAACCCGTGAAGATACTGGTTAGAATTGATCTTCAGCATCCCATGCTTGTTGCGAGAGCCGACTATGCTTGTCGTAAGAGGCGACTAACGGGATCGGGTGGTCAGGTTTGCTGACTTGATGGATGCATGTCATCGTATTCAAAATGCGCAGATCGATGTTCATGTAAATCACTGGGTTTTAATGACCGCTTCAGATGAGCTCTATTTCAATGAAGAATACCTGACCCCAAAATTGTAAATTATGGGATTTAAATTAATTTACGAAAAAGGCTGAGGATAGGTATGGTAAAGTAGGATGAAGAGAAGGTAAATACATGTATATACTAGTAAGTACACTTTTTAAACACATTTTATGTTTAACTATGAAATGAAACACGTGGTTAACAAAGGTACGTAAAAGAACTGTAAATATGAGTTAAGATAGCATATGAGGAGGTAAAATGAAATCATGTATCATATGAAGTCTCAAAAGTAAAGACAACAGAGGAAAAGCGGCTGGTGATGGCCACGTTGTGGTAGCCCGAACAAGGGGTGGATTGACCTTGGCTTAATTGAGCTTAGGATTAAAATACTCGGTGTTTTTACAGTATGAGCAGTTTATGAAGGCGAGTTAGGTAAAGGTCTTGTTGATTGTGTTAAAAACTGTTTTAATGTTGCTTTGTTTGTGTGTTCTTATTTAGGAATTAAACAGTTACACTGTGTGAACCTCCGAGCTTCAATAAACACATCCAAACTGACGTTCTATTCTTATAATTTCATACTTTGTAGTTTACTGATCTCGCCGAATAATATTGTAACAATGTTTGCTTAAATTTGAAGTCCCCAGTTTCGCCGAAGAACATTTCAACAATGGTATTATGTCGGTATTTGCCGGCTCTCGGTCACATACTTTTCCCGACTCATATTCAGTTACGCAGTGAAAAATAGTTCTTTGAATATATACAACATAATCTAGAGATATGTCCACATAATTTCATTCTCTGAACAAATTAACAAACAATATTTGGGATAAATCAAATCTTAAAAATAGGCAACAGGAAAGTGAACAAAAATATAAACATGACCTCGACGCACCGAGGCGATGTCAACCTTCAAGCGCGGATTTATATATGACGTCACATAAGTTTGTAAAGAGGTGCATTTCGAGTCGAACGGGAGCATGAGGATGAAATTTATTCTTACTGCTGTTGAAAATGAAGTTTATGCAGCAGTTATGGAAAACACCCCGACGCGTGAACCATCTCATTGCCCTAGCAAATTGGGAATATCACCGATTTATGAACGTGTTGCTTGCGTTTGGATAATCACAAACCAATTCGGACGATGTGGAATGGACTGTTGGGGACTGGACGGAGTGCTCTGAAACGTTTTGAGTTAATTTTCAACGTCAGGGTGTGTTGTATTTGCAGTTGAGGATTTGTCGCGTGTGCTGTAATACTTTGCTTAGCTGGTGTTTCTTGTCACCTGAGATGGACCAACTGTATGACCAGATGCCAGCTTCATTTCTGTGCCCCGTCATTCCTCATGTGCTGCCGCTTCTCGGCCTAGAATGCATGGAGTAGGTCGGCCAACTCAGAAACCGGAATAGTAATTCCGTCTTCGGATATTTTCTCGTCTCGATGACCAATCGGTAAAACAGGTAGGCAAGTTTTGTGTTTTTAAATTTTTTAAAATTTTCTTTCCTTACCTTTTTATGTTTTATGGTTTCTCAAAATCTTAGCTTTTTATTCCCGATAAGATAGTGAATTGGGTTTTAGTTTGGGATTGATCAGGAGCAGTCACTTTGATCTATGTTAGCGGCCCCATCTGAGCAGGATACAACATTGTTTTCATTGGTGCTGGATTCCTGTCATTTCCAAAAACAAGGCATCAAAGTCAGTATCGCTATTGAAAGATCGCCATTCCATATCCACATCACCGTAAGGACAATCCATTTTGTTTCATCTAGCATCTAGGCGACATTAAACACCAGAACCAAAGCATTTATTTATTTTTAAGTCATATGAAATGTTACAAGACAAGGCAAAAATACTAAATTAATTATATTCCTGATAAATGCAGGGATTAAAAAGAAAACCGATCGAGAATTCGGGGATACTCCGGAAAGTAGTTCCGGCAAATGTTCACACGATCAATTTCACAAAAAATTGTTCACGTGAACGCCAAATATCAGATCACGTGACTACCCAATTCAGCCAATCAGCATGAAAGAAACAGTGTAAACTTTAAAGTATGAACTTATTAGGTAATGTATTGGTTATAGTGTGACCAAGCCCATGAATTGAGGTTAATTTGATTTTGCTTAAGGCGGATAGAGGTAGAACCTCAAAGTTTTAGTGAGTTATTGAATGAGATACCAGTTCTTGTACCCAGGGCTATTTTATTTAGTTTAGATTAGGTTGTTAGCGTTTCGAACCTGAGCTGCAAAGTCGAGTTTGGATTGTGTAAAAGTTTTATACACTCTTCAAAAAACGAAACGCACAGGTGGTATGTAGTTTATTGAACCTGACTACACAAAAAATCCGGTATAAAAATTGGATATATGTTATTGGAAAATGTTGGTGGCCTGATATTCGACAAACGGCGAGATGGAAGACAAGGTGCTTTACGTAGTGGAAATGAGCGTTTTGCCCCACGTACGTGAATTCGACAAATTCGACAATTTGACAGCAAATCACTACATTAATCAAATTCTTCAACCGCACCTTCTTCCAATCATTGTCCGCCAGAGGGAGTTCCAACGCAGTAGACTACCTCCCTAATGCCAACATCAACCTCTTGCTCTGGCCGTCAAGATGTTTGATATCTCTACCCAATCGAATATCTCCTTGATGAACTCGATCGACGTGTACGTCAACGTCAGAACACACCGCAGGCACCCCCACAACTGGCCAATGTGTTACAAGCAGAACGGCGCAGAATTCCGCAGGACACAATTCGTACACTTATCCAGTCAGTGCCGAGGAGATGCAGAGCCGTGATTGCTGCCCGGGTTGGTCACACGAGATACTGAGTTCAGCGCAACCTTGTGGCCTTATGTGACATGACAATGAACTGTTTTCAATGCCTTTGTACAACGACAACATGTGACTATAGAGCTCCAAAATTTCATATTTGTATTTATGATATTAAATTAAATATATCGACTTTAATGTGTACAAAAAGTTTACTAAAAATCTACCTGTGCGTTTCCTTTTTGGAAGAGTTTATATGTTTAGTGTTTGTTTAGCAGCACGCCTGCCAGTGCCGCTGATGGCCCTCGTTAGGTCTATGTCGTTTTGACAGGAATTGACCATGTTACAAATGTGGTCTGTACATGTTAAGCGTTGATCAAACGTTACACCTAGAAATGTTGCTACTTTTTGGAGTGTCATTTCTGCCTTGTTTAAGTGCAGTTTTGGTGCTGAATTTGGCATGAAAGCCAGTGTTTTTCAGTGCTAATTTTGAATCCTCAGTTGGAAGACAGGGCATTCAGGGCTGCTGCACCTGCTTTTGGGACCATACTCCCCTCAGAACTAGAAAGCAAAAGTTTCTTCTTGAGACTTTCCCGTCAATTTTTTTTTATGCCAGTCTACTGTTTTTTATCACATATATGTAACAGCGCCAGTTAGCAGGACTGGTTGGAAATTAGACGCTTTAATTTTTTAATTTTATTTATTGATACATCTTGTACAGTTGCAGTCACTAGTGTATATATATATATATACTTTTATTCCTCCATAGGAGAGTTACAAGGTATAATATTAAAGATAATTACATGACAATAATTACATTGTCAGAGAATACCACCTTCTGCTTCCAATCGTCCGACGGCGTTGTTCTGTTGGGCTTCAGTTGGAGGTGGCATGCATTCGAATTTGTACAGTTGACATTCCGACCGACATACCCTTCCAAACTTGCATTGTATACAGTAATTTATGAAGTTTCACGAGTGGTGTAACAGTTACTTTTCTGTATTTTCCTGGCTAAGTTTTAATGATTCCAATATTCACATATGTGTTTATTTTTGTAGGAACATAACTTGCATTTGGGTAAATAAGTGTAGTGAGTGAGTGAGTGAGTTGGGTTTAACGCCGCTTTGAACATTATTCCAGTTATATCACGGCGTGTCAGCTTAATGTGGGAGGAAAGCCAAAAGAGATGCAGGTCTCAGACGTAAATAAGTGTAAAACAATTGACTTAGTTAGTAATCACAATCCAGATTGATGTAAGGAAATTTCATTGTTTAACTATCATTATGTGTAGTTAGTTGTGGGGCTCGACACAGATTTTCTTTGTTTGCACTGTTGTCAATATGTACCTTGACGTGACCTTGAAACTTCGACCATACTGAAAACTGTTTTTATTGCTTTTTCGTAAAAAAAGTAATGCTATTTGGTACATGTGTAGTTATTATTGGAGCTTAACATATATGTTCCATTTGTTTTTCACCTTGTTTGACAATGCTCTAATATTATCATAAAATGAATATTTGCTTGAGTAAACTGTTTCTCATCTAAAATTGCCAAACTGAGGAAGCTGAAGTTTGGCTTATATGTTTCTCTTACAAAGACATATATCTTTTTCAATTCGTTAGATCTTAGTCTTAGTTATAAGTATGTATGCAGAAAATATTGGATTATCATTGGTGACAGTAGCTTTTGTTCTTTGTCTGCCTTTGTTTTTGAAACTGTTGACTATAAATCCAGGTGATCTTTCAGTCTTAAGTAAAATATTGTGTCCATATCGGCCCTTAACAATATGGCTCCAAACCTCATCTTATCTTATCTTAACGAATCCCTACTATTACCAAATGAATTTTATTAAGAACTTTTAAATGCATCTGAGATAATTAACTATTATCTTCTACTTATCCTTCTTGGTCTTGAATGCATAAGTTCTTACCTATACGTCAAATATATTAGTATAAAATAAAGCAATATCAAATACCGTTAGCCTCTAAACAGTGCACATAAAAAACTTGAATGTCCAACAATGTGCTAAGCAAAGACTCACCAAGTGTCGTCACCAACTGCTTATTGTCCAGAGATTGTTTTCGTACAACGGCCAAGTCAGCTTTCAAAGTCGCTACTTCTGAGATCGTCAGACTGATATTATTCTCTGTCGTGTGAACATCTGCCGACAACAAGTGTACATCTTGAGAGACTTGTGTCAGTGAGTACTGGTTGTCCAGGGATTGTTTCTGTACAACGGATAGATGATTTCTCAAAGTTGTGACTCCAGTGCTTGTCAAGTTTAGGTTCTTCTGTGTCATATGCAGACTAGCAGAAGTTGTGTTCATGTCTAGCTCCAGCCTTTCGACTTGTTGTGATGTACGGAGTGCCAGCACGTTTGTCGCTTGGAGTTCCATGTTTTCTACCACCTGCTTATGTGTGAGAAGTTGAACCACAGATGACGTATTCTTAATTAAACTATCCGCCTCCCTCTTTACATAATACACAGTTGAGTTTACCAGACTAAGCTGTTTGTGTAACATCTTTACATCCGACTGAACTGCACTTACCTGTGCTGTGTTCAGTTTGACTTCGTGGCTGATTGGATCCAAGACTGTTCGGTTTACTTGAGTATTACCATTACTGTTACCCCGTTTCATGTCATTCACCTCTGCTTTCAACAAAACGAGGTCATTAGATGACACCCGCAGTTCAGTCTTTAGGGACGCCACTTCGTTTGTCAGGGAAGAAATCTCAGCAGCTGCCTGTGCCTTGTGGGACTGTAGATCTGATTGAAGCTGCACAGTCGTTGTCTGAAGGCCGGTCACAGTTTGTTCGAGAAGGGTGACATGGTTTAAAAGGCTGGAGAGGTCTGTACTACCATCCGGTTTTGTCATAGGCAGAATCAGTCCAGATAGAGACCCACTCAGTAATATACAGAGAGAGAAAACGGTCACAAACATTATGCATGTATGATGGCTGACGAAGTCACTTTGAAAACTTCTGTACACCTCTCTTCATTTATCTATAGTAGTGGGTCATGTGAACAGTGCATCTGCAACTGTTCGAGATGTCATGTAAAACATGATACTCCAATTCATGATTTCATTACCTGGGAGCAGGTGACAGCAAGCAATCTAAAGGCCGCAACAAATGAATGCATTAGTAATGTCTCATTCGTCACCACTCGCCCCTTTCCGTAACCTGCAAGAAGACTCGTCCCCATATCGATGAATGTTATGTGCGAAAATACGACAAACCAATCAGAATGCGCGTATGATTTCAAATTCTTCGTCAAAGAATCCCTCAGAAATGATTTGTGATTTTACATATCTCTTGCATCTAAAAATATACCAAAGACACAGTTAAATGTGTTCAATCATACTGTTTAATTCCGCACGTCCAGATGTGCTTTAAATTGCATCTGAAATATATATACTATATTGGGAAAATGTGTGAACGATTAGGCAACGAGTTGACAATTGTTTTAGGTATGCCCGTTTGCGCTAAGATGGAACCCGGTCGCAAAAATGGCCACGATAGGGGCACGAGTCGCTATTCGGCTTGTCCCGGAATAACACGAGTTGGTCACGAATGAGTCATGTTTGTGACCCCGTGAGGAACCGGGAAAGAATGTGTTCTGCAGCACCCCTTTGATGGTAGTAGTAGGCGACCAAAGTGGGCGAGATGTTGTTGTCACTGGAAAACGTTTTAAAATTTTCTAATGCCAACACATTTTGCGTTTGGGTTATAAACGCAAGGACATCAAGACCTATTATTATTTTTATACAAACCTCAAATCAAAGTTGTCTTTTCAAACCACATATAAGAAATGTTAAAGCTACATGGTTAAATGTCCTTAATACACTAAAGGTCTTTTCAAATACGAAATGACCAACACACTCTGCTCCATCTCAACAGAATATGGAATAGATCTAAACTTGATTATGACTGTTTTCACTTTAATCAACTCGTATTGATATATTTGATATCAAAAGACACCCAGGTGTGATATTCTCTCTCTCTCTCTCTCTCTCTCTCTCTCTCTCTCTCTCTCTCTCTCTATATATATATATATATATATATATATATATATGGTTCAGCTCGCAAATCGTACACTCAACAGCTTCAATCCATTTATATCGGGGTCTTAGAGTGTGCCTGGGTGTATTTAGAAGTGCCAATTTTCTTGATAACAGAAGTATAAAACTGGTACAGCAATGTGTTTCTCAACTCCATTCCAATCCATCTAATGCAGCATTTAACACTGTTTTTAATCCTTTGTTAGCTAAGAAATATAACGCAATTCGAACACTTGGTATCCGTATTCAAACACAAACTAAAGGTGCAAATTCAAATCTTTCTTCAATTGCTGATTTCAAATTATCTGAAGTGCCACTGCGGCAGTCAATACAGACCGAAAACAATGCCGAATCAACGAAAATGGACATGGCTAATACTCACTCCTTATCAAATCAACAACATATCATAAAAATTGTAACACCAATATACTAATTATACAAGAATATACACCGATGGATATAAAAATGGTGACAAATACGATAACCTGATGGAAGAGCCTAAAGGTGCCTCATTGGCCCTGTAACTTGTGATGAGAGAAGTTTCATATTTCTTTCCGACAGATAATTATGCTTACATGAAATAAACAACTTTAAAATTGACCGTCCCTTTTTAGTTGAAGTTTTGATGCCGAATAACCGTTGATTTGGTGTCATACCTTAACTGGTTTAAGTCACTTTGAGGAAGTTAGAATACGAAGGTGTCGCATTGGTGTCTTTACACTTATTCCTTTTTATTAAAGGAAGAGGTCTCACCTTGCCTTATTTCTTGCCATTACCCTGTGACTGCCAAACCCCTGTTCCTAGAGTGTGTAGATTTTGCAATGATTCGTCAACGTTTTATACTATTCAAACTATTGCCGATCTTTCTAATACCAGTTCTAACCACTAAATATTAGCACTGTTGAAGGAAAATAAACTTAGAATTTGATAAATTTTAAACGTCTGTTTCCTGTGATAATGGACTGATGTTTTAGTGATCTTTAATTCTGCGTTTTTCAATGTAAGACAACTAATCCTTTTTCTTTCATTGACTTGACCGGTGGTGTTTTGACTTTTCTTTACAGAGAAGCTTTTTGAAAACTGTATGTAAACAAGATCAACAAAGACCGATAAACTTCGTATCGAATATCTTGAATACCACAATAACTCCATATCTAGATATAAGTCCATACATTTTCTGTAGTTTTATCATAAAAAATCGAATCGGTCGTGTTTGGCGTCTCCATCTGTCACAGTGGGCGGTGCTTATTTAGGGTTGTGCTATAAATAGCAAAGCGCATGGTCAAGTGTCATGTGACACATTCGATGCATTTGTGGTCAAAGAGTATTGTGGTGTATATATTGCTACGGCAGAACAGCAGCACAACATCAGTTTAGGTAAATGTAACAGTAACGATACAAAAATACGAAATTGTTTAAAACTTTAATTATTACACAGACTTTTCAATTAGTGTTTAGGAAGAGGCCTTAATTGAAACACCAGACGATGAGCCAATATGTCTTAGCTTGACTAGAATATTTGAATAAGTCACGCGTATCAACATAACAATGCACAACTGATAAATAAGTAACGATATAAACTAGATGATTTGACCGACATTAGGCCTTTCTGGATAATATTGTACTTACGATAAGCGAAAACTCCAATACATGTATTCCATGACAAGTTTAATTATGGATGTACTGTTCTTGCACATACTTTTCACACACAAAAATGAGTTTGATCATTAGATCCACATGCATTTGTCCCATGTATTTTTTGTTCGGAGGATGTGGATACATTTCGCGCACAAGTTCCAAGACACATCCCGTTGTCTCCACGTCAATCCTTCCTCTGCTGCTACGTTTAATATCCGTTTAGATATTAGAGAGGCGCCATGTTGTTGATTCGAGTTGACAGTCGTTATGTCATCTTGAAGTGTAACTTTTTCCACGAAAAAGTCATCGATGTCGTAATCGAAATGACTAAAGGCTCCTCTGATCATCTCGAACAACTCTTCCGTCTGATAAGGTGTCACACGAAAATATATATTTTGCGCTCACAGGGCATGGTTGCCAGGAGATCGCGCGGTCTGAAAAGGGGCAAACAACGGTTTTAGAAAGTAATTAGAAGATATCCGCAGTGCAATCGAAAAATACCATGTACAGCATGTTTTTATAATAGCAGTCACAAAAACATTTCTTCAGTAATTTATTAATTCATCCCGAGGTGTTTTTTAAATTTTTTTTATGAAATAACTTACTCTATTATTGAAAGACATTTACTTTTATAAATGTAATATTTTATTTCGTCCTCCTGCTCTCTAGTTAGTTAAGGTTTGAGAAACACATACACCAAATATTGATGGCCTTATGCTAATGATACGTGGCATGCCACAAAAGGAATCAACATGGAATCTGGGTCACTGGGACCCGCAAAGGTTCACGGATCGAGTGACTTTGGCATGAGGAGCTTTCGGACAAGTGTGAGTCAGCCCAAAACACATTGCTACCAGGCAATAAAGACATGTGACTGAAACGACAAAAACTTACGTTCACTTGAAAATATGTTTGACCATTATCGGGGTTTTCATGATCGTTGTTATCAAGATTCAAGATGTAGGCAAGACGAACACGACGAAAAAACACAGTATTGAAGTCACCGATTGCCATGTACATTGTGAGAAATGCTATTCATAAACTGCAAATATAGTCAATCATAGGATTACGTTTAGTGCCATGATACATATTATGGTGAATGTTTCATAAACACTGCTTTTTTTCATCACCATAAACGTATTTCGTTCTCGTCCAGAATACAAGCACAGGAGTAATTTGTGTTTTGGAATGTAAGGAACACATAAATCGTGGACATTTCCAAGTAACACTGTATGAAGATGTGTAGTTGACACATAGGTAGGTTTTGAAACCAAATTCTTACGCGATTGTTCGAAAGCATTAGAATAGGCCAAAGTGGGTGTGTGTTTAAATGTCGCCGCCCGTTTACGCACTTGGTTGGTTGGATTGTTGTTTAACGCCGCACTCAGCAATATTCCAGCTATATGACGGCGGTCTGTAAATAATCGCGTCTGGACCAGACAATCCAGTGATTAATATTATGAGCATCGATCCACGCAATTGGGATCGATGACATGCATCAACTAAGTCAGCGAGCCTGACCATCCGATCCCGTTTATTGCGGCAAGCATTGGTTGCTGAAGACCTATTCTACCCCGGAATCTTCATGGGTCACTTCCCAATGAAATTTGTGCTATCATGACGTCATTGTGACCTGTCAGATCACCCGTATAAGCTCCGCCCACTATCCAATTATCGATAAAACTATAATTATTTCAGTGAAGTTCGTATAGATTTCTAGATATGTTGTATTTGTATGTTCCTGGAAAGTCCAGTCTGTTGTTAACTGCTGTTGAACCTCCTTCTTTTTCACAAATAATGGCCTTTATTTCATTTGGCTTTGGGCTTTAGGGTTTAATCTTTTAAAATAATGTACGATAGGATGACGACGGAAATATGTTCAGTCTTTTTTCTATCCCTCCTAGCTTGTCGTGAGGCAACATGTGTTAAAATAGTCGAAAAATTTTCACTTCCACAGAGATGACCATGGACGGACCATTCTGAGGAAACGCACGCTCCTAATAGACTTGCAATGTAGGTGACCACATGTTCAGAGGCAAAAAAGGATTATTAACTTCTGCGGAAGTTTTAGTAGAAGGTACCTCCATGCGCTGGACTAGCCTGAATCGTTTCATGTTTTACGATTAGGAGAAACCATGATAACATGGCATATTTCATTGCTTACAATATCCATCACTGGTTTGACTGGTCCGGCCTCATATATTTACCAGTTGCCATCATATAGCTGGAATAGAGATGATTTGGCATTAACAACAAATAAACGATCATCGAGGGAATATGTCTTACCTGTTTCTGGTCCTGTCTTTGTTTAAAAGTTAGCACAATACTTAACGAAATATGTCTTCATGGAGCAACTTTATGGCGAGTGTGTGTTAGAGGGTTTGGTTTGCTACTTTATTTCACATTATTTCAGTTATTACATGGTGTGTCATTTTGATGGAGGTTAACCCCAAAGTGACGCAGGTCTGTTTCGGACGATTACCACGTAGCACAGATATGGTTTCTTTAAATAATTCTTTAACTTCTTTTATTTGAATATAACTTTTAAATTTTGTTGTTGTATGTTAATGTCCCTATCTTACTTCTTAGCTTAGATACTGTGTACTGTATGCACTTTATTAATTTAAATATCTATCACAGGTTCATGTGTATGCACCTATAATGCTTTATGTATATTTGTCACGTGTTGTTTTTTCTTAACGTTCTATTGTCATGAACTGTGATGTACAAGTTCCTGAAAAGGTTATAAATTATTAGTATTATTTACAGATTAAAATTTAAGATATGCAACAGTGACGGTTTGGGTGAGCCTGGCACAGTCAGGCTGGTTAGGCTCATCATCTCAGGAAGCGCTGCCTAAGCAAACCAACCCAGAACTTTTCGGAGAATGTGAAGACTCCTCAACACTGCAGCCTTCTGCATTACCCAGTTTGTCAGAAGGGCTGTATTCCTGGTAGCAAACCCGGGTACACTCCCAATATCAGTCAACAGATTGGGGGGTACCAAACCTAAAGCACCAAGAACAATGGGGAGTCGGACATTTCGAAAGCGACATCCACATATTTGCTATGTTTTTCCTCAAACTTTTTAATCTCATTAGGGTCAAAGGGGACAGAAAATTAAATGATACAAATGATTTCATTGGATTTATCAAAAAGGACAAGATCAGGTATGTTGGCCTGGATACGTCTGGGGCTGTAAATGGGCCTATTCCAAAGAATTTTGTATTGATCATTTTCCATGACGCCCTCTACATATTCCGGGTCGTACCATGGATGGACCTCTGTGTCGGAACCACACGCATGGCGAGGACGGTAATAAAATGATCGAGGTACACCATCATGTCGTTTAAGATACTGAGTTTGTGCCAAAGCTGGGCATGCACTGACAATGTGTTGGACAGTATCATTAAATTCATTACATAATCTACATTTCATATTTACATTTTGATGCAAAATCACACATTTACGGTTTCGAGTGTGAAGTGACTGGTTCTGAGAAAGTATTATCATTATCATTATTATTATTATTATTATTGTTGTTGAGACACAGTTTCGGTTTGAAAATTGAAAATATCATGGAATTGTTTTGCTTTGACAAGCTACTGAGCTGACATAATTATCTCAATATTATCTGGCTCACAGTATTATCTGGTTGCTTTTGACAACACATTTGAAATTCCCACAGTATACCTACACTAGAAAAGGATTGTCATGTTTTGTACTTTGACATCTTGTTAAAGCGAACATTCACGTGATCCGTCATACTGAGATAGCAGTTGGTTTTAGCACAGCAGACAAATTGACGAAAAAATGTCTGTGGCTGTTGTGTTTCTGTGCAATTTCCTAATTGGGACGCTTTCAGGGCTCATTTTGCCGATGACCAAGGTTGATGGCAGCGCCGATATATCCAGCATCATAAACCACGTCGCCTCGCTTGAACACACTGTTACTGGTCTGCAGACGACTACTGGGCAGCTGAAAACAGATCTCCAGACAAGTAGGGCACTACAGCAGTCGGCAAATAGGGAAATTGCCTATTTAAAAGATGAAGTGGCATCTTTGAAGGCAGATCTGCGGTTGTCGACAGAAGAACTGAAAATTGTGAAAGCGGAACTTAAAGATGTCAAACAGGGCAATGATAATTTTCAAATGAACCAAACGGGGCTGGATTCTATCAGTCTTGTTTTGGCGTCTAACTTGGCACAAGTGAATACAGTGCAGTCAGAGGTCAGGATGTTTAGTAATCAACTAAACCTTATAAACTCAACGTTGTATGATGTAAAGAGAGAAGCAGATGGATTTATTCGAAAGGCATCGCCAATATTCCAGTTAATTGCTCAAAGTCAGTTGATAGAAAACATGAAATCTGCAAAGGTTCTGGCACAGAATACGTCTAACCAGATAGCACAGCTTGCGCAAGACATGAACACAACTACAGCAAACATGCTGAATGCCACACATGTTCTACAGTCAGTCAATGCAGATCTACAAACTGTGAAGAATAATATCAGTCTTACAAGCTCAGACGTCACGACTTTGAAAAGTGACATGGCAGGTGAAAAGAAGCAATCTTTTGACAACAAGCAGTCGCTGACACAGATTTCTCAGACGATGCAATCTTTAATGGGAGATCTGAACACAACTAAAGGAAACATGCTTAATGTCACTCATAATCTGCAGTCAGTCAATGCACATCTACAAACTGTGGAGAGAAATCTCAGTCTCACAAACTCGGACGTCACAGCTTTGAAAATAAACATGGCAGATGAAAAGAAGCAATCTTTTGACAACAAGCAGTCCCTGACACAGATTTCACAGACGATGCAATCTTTAATGGGAGATCTGAACACAACTAAAGGAAAAATGCTACATGTCACAAATGATCTGCAGTCAGTCAATGCAGATCTACAAACTGTGGAGAGAAATCTCAGTCTCACAAACTCGGACGTCACAGCTTTTAAAATAGACATGGCAGATGAAAAGAAGCAAACTATAGACAACAAGAAGTCGCTGACACAGATGTCTCAGACGATGCAGTCTTTCACGGGAGATCTGCGCACTATACAAAACAATCTCGGTTTGACAAGTTCGGATGTCAGGAATTTGAAAAGAAATATGTCTACTTTAGCGGGACAGATCTCAAGCTTTCGGTAAGATGCCATTATTGCTGTTCATATGTTTTTCTCATGATATACTGTGTTGGACAGATCTCCATGATAACAATATTGTTAGTGATTGTTAGTTAAACATGTACAATCCAAATAGAATCTCAAAGTTAATACATAAGTGATCACTGTAGACGTGAAACATCACTATGGATAAGACTTTAAGAACAGTTTTCAACAAATATTTTTTACATCTTATCTGTGTCCTATTTCGTGGTGATACGAGTTCCTGTGTGTATACACAGGTCACAACGTTGCATAGATCAGTTGGGTGGGTGTTTCTTGGCCTTCGGTCTGCCCCACACTGAAGCACATGCACACAATGTGATGTCTCCACTCGGTAGATACATGTCTGTAAAGAAGTGTGACCTGAAAAGGAAAATCGAGTGCCCATTGGCCCACTGACCAGGCAAATAATAATGTTGCGCAATGGCGGGGAATATAATCTGGCGCATTGTAAATTAATGTACACACATATTAGTGTCAACACATTTCCAAAATCCTTTGAAGTGACACCATGTATCACCCATGTCCTTGATGCCTTCCTTCTTTCCTTTCAGTCCAGAACCAAAGACACCAAATATAGCATTCAACGTTTATCACCCTACAGACCAGGTACCTGGCGCAGACATTATCTTTGACTTCAGTCTTTACAATGCTGGGTCATGCTACAACACGAGTACAGGGAAGTTCACTGCACCAGTCTCTGGAACATACATGTTCTGGACACAGCTGGTGCTGACTGAATCCGACTCCAATACGTATATGTACATCATGAAGACTGGCGGGTGGATGGCGATGGACACAGATATCAAGGACAATCATGCTTCTATGATGGTTATCAATCATGTATTCAAGGGCAATGATGTATGGGTGACAACGTCAAGCTCCCACAACATCGCTAAGCCATTTCCGTCCTCACATTTCGGTGGAGTGCTATTGTCAGTGGACTAACATTTGTCTGGAAGAGGGCCTGTACTAGAATGTACTTAGTAAAGACGGTCCAATTACCTTACTTCATGTCCTTATTCCTGTATCTGATGTATGTTCTTGTAGTGTCTTGACAATCCAACTCTTCACACGTCTAGATTAGCAGACATGTATACTACTCAAAGAAGTGAGAATATCCGATTATTTAATTTTACTACAGTCGATCTGTCTCTTTAACTTATTTTCAGTAGTTTATACCTACTCAGCCGAATAAACTACTATATGTTCTACATTTCCTTTGAGAGCACCAGGCCTTTGAAATGGCAGCATTGATAATCTCTATACAACAGTTTACTGAATCTCAATCCAATATTAAAGATGGCTACGGCATTTAACATGCGAGTAATACGTAAAGTGAAAGCAGCAAAATGGTTCAGGCATCCAATGAAAGATTTGGGTTTATTTAACGGACTTTTCAGCTTAAAGAAAATCTAATACACATGTGCAACTAACGAAAAAACATTACATCCGATCTCCAAACACGTATGCGTAATAACAATGGTTATTCCGTGCTTGTGGTACGTTACGTTACTTATAAAAAAACTGGTTACACGATGTCGAGTTTGTGTGTGCATGTCTTAAAACATGGAAAACAGATCTATACATGCTTTTGAAACAGAAAACACCTGACAGATTGTGAATGGGGAATAGTGGTAGGGCTTGGCCAGAATTCACCGATTGGAGATCCACCTTCATCTTAGTCAGTAGGATCCTAACGTCAGCAACGTACCAATTAATACACACGACATCCCATTTCAAAGACTTGCTTGCTTCGTGACGTTCAAGGAAATCTGTTTCATCAAAACATGTTAAATAGGCATACAGTGTACATATTTACACCAACAAAAAGTTGTATGTGGTTTCATTGTTATCTAAAAAGAAATAACAACTGCCAAGATCACACAACCAGCGCGAATGCATATCGACAAACCGGCTACAGACTGAGCTGTAGCCGTGACGTCATAGTCGAGAGACGCCCGACATTTGTTCTTTGTTGACAATGAAGTGATTTTCCCTTATCGGTGTATTAAAGACGCGAAATGGGGTGCTGGCTTGGTGCGGGTATACTATTAAATCAAGCAAAAGTACCAAGTGTCTTTTCTTCAAATTTCCAAGCTAAAAGGCCGTTTTAGAAAGGAGGAAGGTTTGGATACAGCGATGTCAACGGAAACAAGCGGTGGAATTTTTGCGTTCTTTGCATGTTGATGCATATGCCTATGAGAGAAATCAAGACAAACTAAAGGAACTTTTTTCATATAAAAACAGAATAACTGATATCAATGAAGAGTTAGAAAATATATCATGTTCAATGTTTTGCCTTGGGAATTCATTTCAGGTAAATGTCAATGTGAAAACAGTGTCTGAGTGTCTGTTTTATTGGATACATGTGTCTTATTGGACATATGTTTATTGTGGACAATAAGGTAAGAGGTGGACCCACGGCTTGTCAAATGGGTTATTGTGTGACCAAAAAAAAAATATGTTTTAGGTTAGACAAGAGTGAATGTGATGTACATGTTTTACTTTAGCCTGTAAACATTTACACGGCGTTAAAAAATCCAGCTACAACCAAAATTGTTCGTGGTGAGTATGGTAGATATTCAATCTATATTTTGCTTTCAAACGCTGCATCAAATATTGGTAAACTAAACTCGTTTCACAAGAAAATGTTACAAGTTATTATTATTAGCTGCAAGTTATGGTAAAGTTAATTGGGTATCGAAAATGAAGATGTAATTGTATAACATGGGGTTTGGGTATAGATTGGAACGAAAGTTTGTTGGTAGCATAGATTCTATTAAATCAATGAGAAGGCTGAGATACATTGATGTGGAAAGTGTGCTAAACGATTTTGGTTGGTTGGTTTGTTCTTTAACGCCGCACTCAGCAATATTCAAGCAATATTCCAGTAAATAATCGAGTCTGGATCAGACAATCCAGTGATTAATATCATGGGCATCGATCCACGCAATTGGGATCGATGACATGCATCAACCAAGTCTGCGAGCCTGACCACCCGATCTATTGCTGCCTTTGTGACCGATACACACAGTTCAATTCCACTGCAGACCGTCCGAGAACCGGCTGACCAAGAGTTACCACCCCTGCACAGGATCGCTACTTTCGACTGTTCGAACCTTCGTCATAGCAATGCAAGCCACGGAGAGTGCAGGTAGTATACCTGGTTTGAGAAGGATATCGGACCAGACTGTCAGGAACCATTTTCGCGAGGCTGGAATCCGACCCAGAAGAACAGTTATCTTCCCTGTTTTGCAACAGATCCATCGACAACGACGCCTGCGTCTGGACCAGACAATCCAGTGATTGATATCATGAGCATTGATCCAAGCAAATGGGATCAATGACATGTATCAACAAAGTCAGCGAGCCTGACCACCCGATCCGGTTAGTCGCCTTTTACGACAAGCGTAGTCACTTTTTACGGCAAGCATGGGTTGCTGAAGACCTATTCTACCCCGGAATCGTGCTAAACGAAAAGTCCATTGTTCGATTCCGACTATATCATAAGTCTATTCATCATACAAGGTGGTCGTTTAAAGGCCGTTCCGGTGATTGCACATGTCTATGACGTAATCGGCTGGTAACGATGTCTCTAGTCACCAGTGATGCTCAAAGCTGATACGAACCACACCCTAATGCATTGAGTCGTATCTGATCATCCGAACCTTCTGTGTAGTTTTGTGTATACAACGACTATGCAACATCTTCCAGGGTGTGTTCCTTTGTCATTGTCATGTCTGTTGTCTATTGTGTAGCGTGTAATTACAACCAATGTCTTACATTAAACGATGGCGAGTGGGTTACCAACTTGTAAATGAATATGACTAAAATATTAACTATTCACAGTCACTATTCATTCGAGTCCTTATTTTTCCAATATGCAATGTTTAATGAGAATATATCGTTGCAAATAGTCGTCTTGCAGACGATTATTATCCCTTTTGTTCAATAAGCAATGTTTAATGACATTATTTCGCCTTGCCTTGCAGACGATCATTGTCGTCAACAACTGAAAGCTTTTCATTCCAACGTCACGCCGAAGACTCAGGTTCGATTCCCGACATGGGTACAATGTGTGAAGCCCATTTTTCTGGTGTCCCCCGTCGTGATATAGCTGGAAGATTGCTAAAAGTGGCGTAAAACCATACTCACTCACCCACTCAAACACATGACTAAGTTATCCTGAATATATTTATATATATTTGTATGACTGACTTTGGTTTTAATAAATTACCTTTCTCTAATATAGTGTTTGACAGTACTGGTGCTGGTCACTCAGTGCTCCCCGCCAGCAGCCACGTGTATTCACGCCACAGAAGGAACTATAAATGAGACTGTCCTCATGTGTGCACGAGCACGTACGGAACGCGTAGATTAGATGACATAATATTTGTCTTTTACAGCAAACTTAAAGTCAAGGTTCGCCAAAGGTAACTACCTCTACTGTCATAATGAAATCAGCTTTCCATTGACTCAGAAACTGGCGTTACACACACGCAAACAATTAATGGATGAAATGAATGAATGAAGTATATTAAAAATTGCTCCTTATAAATGACAATGATACAAGAACGTACTTACATCTGTTCTTCTGATAACAATGAACAGCAATGTAGCAATCTTGTTATCAGAAAAGAATAAGGTCCTATTCAGAAACCACAGAATGTAAATGAGTGTGTCATCGAAGAAAATGCCACACTAGCCTTACCCAACAGATACTTTTCCTGTGAAACCCACGAGCACAGATATAGTTCTGGCAAATCTAGAAACATAATCAGGCAAAATCTGGGATTCGAACTCACATCATAGGTTTCTGGTATGAATACGGAACAGCCAATTGCAGCGCATTAGACGACCAGGCCACTTGTGACCCCACACTTTCACGAGATAAGAAACAGTCAGGGTCACGGTTATGTTTAAAAGAGGAAAAAGCATATCAGAATCGCCTTGCGTTTACATTCTTTTGAGCAAAGAAATATCTTTCTGCTATCTGGTTCACAGTGGCTTCTAAACACATGTTAATCTCACAGTACACCTATGCCAAAATAGGAGCTTCATGCTTTGCACTTTGACATCAAGGACATAACTTTGACACGTGATCCGTTACATTTTGATAGCAGTTGAATTTATCATTGCAGACCAACGGACGAAAATGTCTGTGGCAGTTGTGTTTCTGTACACTTGTCTCACTGGGACGCTATCAGGGCACGTTTTGCCGATGACCAAGCTTGATGGCAGCGCCGATATATCCAGCATCATAAACCACGTCGCCTCGCTTGAACACACTGTTACTGGTCTGCAGACGACTACTGGGCAGCTGAAAACAGATCTCCAGACAAGTAGGGCACTACAGCAGTCGGCAAATAGGGAAATTGACTCTCTAAAAGATGAAGTGGCGTCTTTGAACACAGATCTCAGGTTATCGACAGAAGAACTGAACATTGTAAAGGCGGAACTTAAAGATGTCAAGCAGGGCAATGGTAATTTTCAGTTGAACCAAACGGGGCTGGATTCTACAAGTGTTGGTTCGGCCTTTGACACTCCACAAGTAAATACAGTGCAGTCAGATATCAGGATGTTAAGTAATCAACTGAAGCTTGTAAACTCAACGTTGAATGATGTAAAGAGAGAAGCAGATGGATTTATTCAAAGTTCCGCGCCAATACTACAGTTAATTGCACAAAATCAGTTGACAGAAAACATTAAATCTGCAAAGGTTCTGGCACAGAATACGTCTAACCAAATTGCACAGCTTGCGCAAGACATGAACACAACTACAGCAAACATGCTGAATGTCACACGTGATCTACAAACTGTTAAGAAAAATCTCAGTCTTACAAGCGCGGGCCTCACAACTTTGAAAACTGATATGGCAGTTGAACAGAAGCAAACTATTGACAACAAGCAGTCGCTGACACAGATTTCTCAGACGATGCAGTCTTTAATGGGAGATCTGAACACAACCAAAGGAAACATGCTTAATGTCACTCATGATCTGCAGTCAGTCAATGCAGATCTAGAAACTGTGGAGAGAAATCTCAGTCTTACAAGCTCGGACGTCACAGCTTTGAAAAGTGACATGGCATATGAAAAGAAGCAATCTTTTGACAACAAGCAGTCCCTGACACAGATTTCTCAGACGATGCAGTCTTTAATGGGAGATCTGAACACAACTAAAGGAAACATGCTTAATGTCACTCATGATCTGCAGTCAGTCAAATCAGATCTACAAACTGTGAAGAGTGATCTCAGTCTCACAAACTCGGACATCACAGCTTTGAAAAGTTACATGGCAGTTGAACAGAAGCAAACTATTGACAACAAGCAGTCCCTGACACAGATTTCTCAGACGATGCAGTCTTTAATGGGAGATCTGAACACAACCAAAGGAAACGTGCTTAATGTCACTCATGATCTGCAGTCAGTCAATGCAGACCTAGCAACTGTGGAGAGAAATCTCAGTCTTACAAGCTCGGACGTCATAGCTTTGAAAATAGACATGGCATATGAAAAGAAGCAATCTTTTGACAACAAGCTGTCGCTGAAACAGATTTCTCAGGCGATACAGTCTTTAATGGGAGATGTGAGCACAAATACAGGAAATAATCTGAATGTCACTCATGATCTACAGTCAGTCAAATCAGATCTACAAACTGTGAAGAGTGATCTCAGTCTCACAAACTCGGACATCACAGCTTTGAAAAGTGACATGGCAGGTGAAAAGAAGCAATCTTTTGACAATAAGCAGTCCCTGACACAGATTTCTCAGACGATGCAGTCTTTAATGGGAGATCTGAACACAACTAAAGGAAACATGCTTAATGTCACTCATGATCTGCAGTCAGTCAATGCAGATCTAGAAACTGTGGAGAGAAATCTCAGTCTTACAAGCTCAGACGTCAGCAGTTTGGAAAGAAACATATCTACTGTGGAAGAACAGGTCTCAAGCTTTCGGTAAGATGCCGGGTTTGCTGTATACATGGTTTACATAAGAATTAGTGTTTGGACAGGCTTCCACGATAATAGTATGGGTAGTGAATGTCAGTTAAACATTTACTGTCAAAGTAGAACGGCACATTGTTAATGTGTGTGTACGCACTGTCCTTTTGTCATAGAGACACTATTGCATTACAATGAAAAATCACTATGGATAATAACTTCAGTGAAATTAATCTTAATAACATTTTCAACAAGTAGTTATACATCTCTTCTGTGTCTGTGGCTGATATTTTATGTAGCCTTTGATAACATCTTTTTGTGACTGTTGCATATGGCTGAAATAATGCCGATCCGACTCACTCACTAATATGTTCATGCTGGAATATTCTCAACTGGTTCTCACCGTAAATAGGTGGACAAGTTCTGATGCGATGTAAATCAATATTTTTTTCATTCATTATCATCACGTGCCACATGTGATCCTGAGTACAACGCACACGTAAAGAAATCTGGTGAAGCAACGTTGGTCGCGAAGAATGAGTTGGATGACCAACAGAGTTCGGCCACTTGACTCCTGAGAGTTTCTAGCACATGTGGTGTCTCCTTTGTCACGTCACTTAGAAAATGTCTTTGTTAACCTAGCAGTGAATGTGTCCCTGCTAGGATTAGATGGTAATGTCACCATCGCCTTCTAGCTCCTCACGGGCGACTTTGGTGATGTATTCCCTGGGAAGCTGAGAATGAGTGCCACCAATCCATTGATCGGGTGAATGGAATCCATTATTAATGGACTTGTATTATAATTATTAACAACATATACCCGAACTGTTCACAAAAAAAACTTTCATTAAACTCGTTGATGCAAGCTGTCTTTCCTTTCAGTCCAGAACCAAAGATTGCATTCAACGTTCATAGCCCTACAATCCAGGCACCTGGAGACCTCCTGTTTTTTCATCACGTTTTCTACAATGCTGGATCGTGCTACAACACGAGTACAGGGAAGTTCACTGCACCAGTCTCTGGAACATACATGTTCTGGACGCAATTGGTACTGATTGAGTCCAAGTCTCAAACGTTCATTTACCTCATGAAGACTGACGGGTGGATGGCGATGGACACAGATGTCAAGGATTACCATGCCTCTATTGTTGTTATCGATCATGTTAACAAGGGCAGTGATGTATGGGTGCAGGCGGCAAGCTCCAACAACCTCACTCTGAGAGTTCCGTCATCACGCTTTGGTGGAGTGCTATTGTCAGTGGACTAACCTTCTGAAAGAGAACCTGTACCAGAATTGAGTCAGTAAAGACGGTCCCATATTTCCTCACGTCATGTCTTACATTATCAGATTTTTTTTAAACAGTAATGTCTTGATAACAGTTCACACGTTTAGATCATCGGAGTCCATTGCAGCTCACATTCATCTACATCCGGCCGATCAAAAGACATAAAACAGCCATATTGTTTTAAGGAAATCACCAGGCCCATGAAGCTGCAACATGTGTGCTCTCTCTACAATAACTTTCAGAATGTCAATTCAATCTTACACATGACTACCATTTTGAAAAGTCATTTCGGCATATCACCTCTTCGGAACGTTCAGGCACGAACAGATTGCACGTTTAGTAAGACTTGGTTAATTTGAATGCACTTGTAATTGGTGAGATTATTTTGAGAGAAATGTGCGTATAATACGTAAAATGTCGAAGTATTCCACGGCTAATACCTTTAGGAGATCAAGTGCACACACAATATCATATCTGACACTCAAAAAAATAGGCCCTTCCATGATACGACCCAGAATACGTAGAGGGCGTCATGGAAAATGACAAATACAATTTTTTTGGAATAGTCCCGTATACAGCCTCAGACCTATCCAGGCCAAAAATAACCCTTCCATGTCCGTTTGGAGAAATCCTATGAAATCATTTATACCATTGAATTGTATGTCCCTTTTGACACTAATGTGATTGACAATATTGTGGAAAAACTTTATTGTGTATACTTTTTTATATATTACAGGGCATGATACCTAATGCTGCTGCCACATCATATTTGACTCATCATATTGCTTGTCTTTGGTTGCAAACAGTATTCATTGGTCCAGTGTGGTCAGTTACTGATTTCACAATTCAGTTGTGTACATGCCGATTTCTAGGTTAATTTTTGCTTTTCCATTTGGCTTAAACAGTATAACGGAAATTATATGAATGGATTACTAAAATAAGTTGACACCATGTGTTCTCAAAGGGTAAATCCTTTGTCCTGTTGTATCGCTATGTCCAGCATAAAACAACATTCAATCAATCACAACGAATATAATTTGTAGATGTGCTATTATAACACATTCATTTCTCAGATTGCAGGCAGCCGTGACTCAACTGGCGTATTGTCAACTGTGTCCGAACACTCACACTCACTCGTGGCTGTTCAGCATTAAACGCCGAGAAACACACACCAATGCCTTACCGATATTTGGCACATGGTCAATGGTGGAGGCGCACCTGTCTGATTTGTATTACCCTGACAGAATAATCAGCGTTTCGCTGGTAAGATCATATTGTCCCCATACATTTTGCAGACACATAAACGAACCCCTTCATACGAGTGTGCCATAACACCAACTACAATTGGTGAACACAAATAAGAAAAAATTGTGAGTGAGTTGGGTTTAACGCCGCTTTTAACAGTATTCCAGTTATATCGCGGCGTGTCAGCTTAATGTGGGAGGAAAGCCCGAAGTGATACAGGTCTTAGACGTTTACCACTTCGGTGAAACCCACGAGCACGGGTATGGTGCTGACAAACCTAGAAACATAATCGGGGCGAACCGGGATTCGAACCCAAAATCATAGGTTTCTGGAGTGCCCAAGGGACGCAAATCTGCACAGCGAATCGCGGCGCCTTAGACGACTGGGCCGCCCGTGCCCCCCAAATAAGAAAAACCTTCACCTGACTGTTGACCCTAATGATGCTGTGAGTGAGTTAAACTTTAACGTCACATCGACAATATTTTAGCCATATAGTGACAGATCAATTTATACATCAATAATGAATACAGTTTGACTATATAAAAACCTGTCGACAAAGGACAGTAAAACAAACCAGACTATCACAGATATGAATATAAAACAAGCATGGAACTATAAAAAAGATGTAACAATACACAAGATATGATAAAAACGGGCTATCGATCGCCAATCACTGACGATACATCACCATACTGGGGACCATGGGGACTTACAGTTCCTTTGCTACCTGCATGGACCCCAGCAGGATTTATACCATATCCTCAGTCGCTGGCGACTGTGCGCATTTTTCGTCAAAATTAAAAAGACAGATATTCTATGTTTACAGACTAGGAGATATAAATATTCATTGAATGAAAAGGGACTTACACTATTCTCTCAGGGGGACAGCCAATAACCAATCTATATTCCACCTAAATTTTAAAATAATTTTTGTACAAGACATATCAACATAATTTGTTGTACAATTTTATTTTTTTTAAAAAGAAGAAGAATTAAATGAGTACTAATGCTATTAAATGATCTTTTGTCGAAGAAAATTTGAAATACTTATCCCTTGTGATGGAAAAATCAACACAGTCAAGCAGGATAAGCTTGATGGATCCTCATCCTTCAATAAATACTCGTGAGTATATCTGGAATGGCCAATACGACATCGTCGCATAATGACCTTGTCAAATCTGGACTGACAACCCAAGTAGGTGTTACCGATAGTTGGCTTAATTTGATGTAATTTATTGATACCGACTTGGATGTCCCACTTCTCTTGCATAAGATCTCTGATGTAACATCTGATCACAGGTTTAAAATCACTGAAAGGAATTAGTAGTTGTGTCACAGATTGGTTGAGTGCCATTGTGTTCCGCCATTGTGTTCAGCCATTGTGTTCAGCCATTGTGTTGCCTGTTATGTCCACATGACTGGGCAACCAACAAAAGACGATGCCATATTGGCCAGTTGAAAGATCTTTATAAAGTTCTAAAATGTTTAAAATAATTGGATGATACGATTTTTGGTTTGTTGTTTAACGCCACACTCAGCAATATTCCAGCTGTATGACGGCGGTCTGTAAATAATCGAATCTGAAACTGATTTCTTACATTAAATGCCCGCTATTTAGAATATATAAACCCGTGAAGATTCCGGGGTAGAATAAGTCTTCAGCAACCCATGCTTATCGGAAAAGGCGACTAACGGGATCGGTTGGTCAGGCTGAATTGGTTGCTGCATGTCATCGATCCTAATTGCGTGGATCGATTCTCATGATATTAATCACTGGATTGTCTGTTCCAGACTCGATTATTTACACACCGCCGTCATATAGCTGGAATATTGCCGAGTGCGGCGTTAAACAACAAACCAACCAACCAACCCAACAGCGAGTAAACAACATTAACAACAAATCTTATTCACTTATAGTTTCTTTTTTTTTTCCTGAAGTGGTTTCAAACCATTATTATTATTATTATTATTATTATTATTATTATTATTATTATTATTAGTAGTAGTAGTAGTAGTAGTAGTAATAGTAGTAGTAGTAGTATTTTAAAAACCATGAAGTAACTTTTTTTTGGTGAATTATATTTATCAAGACAGGGAATCAAAACGTCGAAGAGAGAACTTTCGTTTCCCGTCGACTAATTGTAGAAGTTATCGCCATTAATTTGAAAAAATTAAAAAACTTATGACAGTGAACAAAATAATAATGAATGATTTGGTACCCCACAATATCTTATGTATATCTCAGGTATACGCGTGTATAAGTATGTGTGTGTTTGTAGGTATATGTGTTTATGTGTAATACTGTAATATATATATATATGTGAATGTGTTATTTTCTCATTACTTGTATATAATTCCTATGCACTGTACATATATTCTTCACAATCATAAATATATATTACCATGTGGAGAAATGTATACAGAAGGCCTCATTAGTGTGTAACTTGTGCCTAATCCATTTGATTTTCCGCATTAAAATATTTTAAAATCAATTGTTGGTCACGTGATCTCGTTTATTCCATTAAAATTCATAATTGCTTTCATCAATTTGTCGTCTAACGGATAACAATATTCGATGTACACATGCATGCGTATTTCCATGCACTTATATAATGGTTACCTTATACGTTATGTTTGGCCAACGAACACAACTTTCATCATTGGCACAACGTAGGACCAACGTATTGAAGAAATTTGACAGCGGCCACACGTCCATAAACAAGGTAATGCCAATTTCCGATATTTATATTACGTGAGTGAGTGAATGAGTGAGGTTTTACGCCGCTTTTAGCAATACTCCAGCAATATCACGGCGGGGGGACACCACAAATGGGCTTCTAACATTGTACCCATGTCGGGAATCGAACCCGGGTCTTCGACGTGAGAGGCTAACGCTTTAACCACTAGGCTACCCGACCGCCCCTATTTATATTACAGTTGTGCACATGGATGCAGTGTTACAAGAATGCTTGGGAAATTATCATGTGTCAGACTAATAATTGTGATATTTTACATTATCCACCTTTCTGACATCTTATACGGTATATATCACATGCATGTGGATTCCGCATTACGTCGTTGATTAACATAGGAAACTGGCTTTGATGAGCGTGAGTGAGTGAGTAAGTTGGGTTTAACGCCACTTTTAACACTATTCCAGTTATATCGCGGCGTGTCAGCTTAATGTGGGGGGAAAGCCGAAGTGATGCAGGTCTCAGACGTTTACCACTTGCCAAGAGACGCAACTCTGCACAGTGAGTCGCGGCGCCTTAGACGACTGGGCCACCCGTGACCCCGACTATGATGAGATAAAAACGTACATGTAAACGTAAATATGTCAGTAAAAATATTTTTGTATCCTATGATTGATTGACTGGGATACAGTAATGGCACAGTTCAGTTTTCTATAAAAAAGATTCGTTCCTGTCTATTTGCGACCTCCATTAATGTATGGCGTACATTTGCGGCGATTTCACGCAATTGGATGGACGAGAAGCGGCTTTAATTCCATCTCCGCCAAACCAGTTCATTTGTATAGGTTGCTGAGTCCCGAATCGCATGTGGGAGTCGTGTCCCCGCCGAGGGTGTTAACCTGCAATAGAATCACAAACATGGAGTTACTTTAAATGAATATACGAATAAGTACATACACATGACTACTCATTATTTTCATGACATAGTTTCGGCGCGGCGTGAAAAGTATCTCTGATTTTATTATTTAGTTTGTGGGGAAATAATCTTCATGGTTGTTGCTGAAACCAACGTTAAACGATTCTTAGTTACTGGTTTTGTTTCAAATTTATAGCTGCAATAAAAATAAATTGTCAACGCATTTCTTTACATCTCATGTTTCCAATTAATAATACCTAGTTTATTAGACAGGACAAACGAATTGAAATAAAGCATGTAGAAGGAATAAGATAACCTGTATATTGGACTGACATAATAGAATGATTGGTTTTGTTTGTTTGTTGCTTAACTCGGCAATGTTCCACACGTATGACGGCGGTCTGTAAATAATTGAGTCTGGACCAGCCAAACAGTGATGGACATCATGAACATCTATCTAAACTATTGGTATACGTTTGGTTTTCTGCTCATCATCAGAGTCGGAAATCGGGAATTGCGGCGCCGTGGAGGTCTTGACCACCCGTATCCGTTGAATGATTTAGGACCTACCTTAGGGAAAGGGTATTTTATCGGAAACAGTGCTATTTTGTTACATTTGATTATTGTAGTGCAAGTAATAATTTCACAAAACAAATGTACACGCTTTTTTTTTCATGCCCTTATTTTCATCCGTCTTATGGTGAAAAGGTAACTTGGTTCTGCAATATTCAACTTGGAACAGGGGCGATCGGGTAGCCTAGTGGTTAAAGCGTTCGCTCGTCACGCCGAATACCCGGGTTCGATTCCCGGGTACATTGTGTGAAGCCCATTTCTGGTGTCCACCGCCGTGATATTGCTGGGATATTGCTAAAAAACGTCGTAAAATAATATCAGAGGATAAGCCACTGGCAATGTGCCGACTAAGCCACAGGCCGCCGATAATAAGCCACTGGCAATGTGTTTATCGACCCGTAAAGATCCGGGCTAGAATAAGTCTTCAGCAACCCATGCTTGCCGTAAAAGGTGACTATGCTTGTCAACGAGCCTGACCATCCGATCCCGTTAGTCGCCTTTTATGACAAGCATAGACGCCTTTTACAGCAAGCATGGGTTGCTGAAGACCTATTCTACCCCGGAATCATCATTGGTCGAATTGGGTTTGTACACATCAACGCGCGACCCGTAAAGATCCGGGGTAGATGGTCTTTGTTGTGCCCTCGTATTCCGATTGCGTGGATCGATGCTCATGATATCAATCGCTGGATTGTCTGGCCCAGACTCGATTATTTACAGACCGCCGTCATATAGCTTGAAAATTGCGGAGTGCTGCGTTAAACAACATGAAACTGAAACTTAAAGTGGTGGTTTGTGCGTCGAAGGTTTGGAATGTGTAATCTGCTTATCTTGTGGGAGATGCCAGATGTGTGCAATCATTTATAGGAGTGTCAACCTACGCAACTCAAGTGGCAGTTGTGGACAAAGGTTATTATAAACTGTTTCCGGAAGCAAGAATACTGGTCATCATTCATGCATAATGTATATTCCAGTTATATTTCCGTGTTTTATCTGCAGGTCTTTCTCTGGGCAAATGTCGCCGATGACTTAACCTGACGGTAGTGCTGATCTTACCTCTGTCTCAAGTCACGTCACACTCCTTGAGACCCGTGAAGATCCGGGCTAGAATTGGTCTTCAGCAACCCATGCTTGCCGTAAAAGGCGACTAACGGGATCGGGTGAGTCAGACTCGCTGACTTGGTTGATGCATGTCATCGTATCCCAATTGCGTGGATCGAGGCTCATGATATCAATCATTGGATTATCTGGTCCAGACTCGATTATTTACAGACCGCTGACATATAGCTGGAATCACAGGAACTCGATATTGCTCTATGTACAAAAAATATACGTCCCCCATACTACATAAAAGATAAGGAGCATCACCCGCCATATTGGACTGTTTGTTTACATCAAGCAAAATATACGATTCCTACCTTTAATCTTTTTGCCACCGGATATTCTCGCGCAAGATATTCTCTAAGGACCTAAATAACATATCCATGTACATGAACCTGTCTTGTTTTCTGTTTTTTTAAATGAGAAAATACCTTGTAAACTTGCAAGTCGAGTAACCGCGATCTTTTCGTTAGCGGAAGTAGTTTACTGGAACGGGCTTAAAGAGCTACGAGTTATCTGATTGACTGAGTGAGTGAGTGAGTTAAGATTTAGTGCATATATATTATATTGTTTAGTATGTGCAAGTGTTCACTGTGAATTTGTGGTATTGTCTATAGTATATTGTTTTGGAAGGCGTTAGTTGTTGTATGGTCATTGTGCTTGTTGTTCCCTAGTGTTCCTCCGTGGAGTTGTGGGATTGTCATTGTGCTTGCTGTGTCCTAGTGTTCCTCCGTGGAGTTGTGGGATTGTCATTGTGCTTGTTGTGTCCTAGTGTTCCTCCGTGGAGTTGTGGGATTGTCAATGTGCTTGTTGTGCCCTAGTGATCCTCCGTGGAGTTGTGGGATTGTCAATGTGCTTGTTGTTCCCTAGTGATCCTCCGTGGAGTTGTGGGATTGTCATTGTGCTTGTTGTTCCCTAGTGTTCTCCCGTGGAGTTGTGGGATTGTCATTGTGCTTGTTGTGCCCTCGTGTTCCCCTTGAAGTTGTGGTATTGTCATGGTGTTGTGCCCTCGTGTTCCCCTTGAATTGGTGGTATTCTCATGGTGTTTATTGTGCCCTCGTGTTCCCCTTGAAGTTGTGGTATTGTCATGGTGTTGTGCCCTCGTGTTCCTCCGTGGAGTTGTGGCATTGTCATGGTGTTTGTTGTGCCCTCGTGTTCCCCTTGAAGTTGTAGTATTGTCATGGTGTTGTGCCCTCGTGTTCCCCTTGAATTGGTGGTATTGTCATGGTGTTTGTTGTATCCTCGTGTTCCCCGTGAAGTTGTGGTATTGTCATGGTGTTTATTGTGCCCTCGTGTTCCCCTTGAAGTTGTGGTATTGTTATGGTGTTGTGCCCTCGTGTTCCCCGTGAAGTTGTGGTATTGTCATGGTGTTTATTGTGCCCTCGTGTTCCCCGTGAAGTTGTGGTATTGTCATGGCGTTTATTGTATCCTCGTGTTCCCCGTGGAGTTGTGGTATTGTCATGGTGTTTATTGTATCCTCGTGTTCCCCGTGGAGTTGTGGTATTGTCATGGTGTTTATTGTATCCTCGTGTTCCCCGTGGAGTTGTGGTATTGTCATGGCGTTTATTGTGCCCGTGTGTTACCCGTGGAGTTGTGGTATTGTCATGGTGTTTATTGTATCCTCGTGTTCCCGTGGAGTTGTGGTATTGTCATGGCGTTTATTGTGCCCGTGTGTTCCCCGTGGAGTTGTGGTATTGTCATGGCGTTTATTGTGCCCTTGTGTTACCCGTGAAGTTGTGGTATTGTCATGGCGTTTATTGTGCCCGTGTGTTCCCCGTGAAGTTGTGGTATTGTCATGGCGTTTATTGTGCCCGTGTGTTACCCGTGAAGTTGTGGTATTGTCATGGTGTTTATTGTGCCCGTGTGTTACCCGTGAAGTTGTGGTATTGTCATGGTGTTTATTGTATCCTCGTGTTCCCCGTGGAGTTGTGGTATTGTCATGGTGTTTATTGTATCCTCGTGTTCCCCGTGGAGTTGTGGTATTGTCATGGCGTTTATTGTGCCCGTGTGTTACCCGTGGAGTTGTGGTATTGTCATGGTGTTTATTGTATCCTCGTGTTCCCGTGGAGTTGTGGTATTGTCATGGCGTTTATTGTGCCCGTGTGTTCCCCGTGGAGTTGTGGTATTGTCATGGCGTTTATTGTGCCCGTGTGTTACCCGTGAAGTTGTGGTATTGTCATGGCGTTTATTGTGCCCGTGTGTTCCCCGTGAAGTTGTGGTATTGTAATGGTGTTTATTGTGCCCTCGTGTTCCCCGTGAAGTTGTGGTATTGTCATGGTGTTTATTGTGCCCGTGTGTTCCCCGTGAAGTTGTGGTATTGTCATGGTGTTTATTGTGCCCTTGTGTTCCCCGTGAAGTTGTGGTATTGTCATGGTGTTTATTGTGCCCTCGTGTTCCCCGTGAAGTTGTGGTATTGTCATGGTGTTTATTGTGCCCTCGTGTTCCCCGTGAAGTTGTGGTATTGTCATGGTGTTTATTGTGCCCTTGTGTTCCCCGTGAAGTTGTGGTATTGTCATGGTGTTTATTGTATCCTCGTGTTCCCCGTGGAGTTGTGGTATTGTCATGGTGTTTATTGTGCCCTCGTGTTCCCCGTGAAGTTGTGGTATTGTCATGGTGTTTATTGTGCCCTCGTGTTCCCCGTGAAGTTGTGGTATTGTCATGGTGTTTATTGTGCCCTTGTGTTCCCCGTGAAGTTGTGGTATTGTCATGGTGTTTATTGTGCCCTCGTGTTCCCCGTGAAGTTGTGGTATTGTCATGGTGTTTATTGTGCCCTTGTGTTCCCCGTGAAGTTGTGGTATTGTCATGGTGTTTATTGTGCCCTTGTGTTCCCCGTGAAGTTGTGGTATTGTCATGGTGTTTATTGTGCCCTTGTGTTCCCCGTGAAGTTGTGGTATTGTCATGGTGTTTATTGTATCCTCGTGTTCCCGTGGAGTTGTGGTATTGTCATGGCGTTTATTGTGCCCGTGTGTTCCCCGTGGAGTTGTGGTATTGTCATGGCGTTTATTGTGCCCGTGTGTTACCCGTGAAGTTGTGGTATTGTCATGGCGTTTATTGTGCCCGTGTGTTCCCCGTGAAGTTGTGGTACTGTAATGGTGTTTATTGTGCCCGTGTGTTACCCGTGAAGTTGTGGTATTGTCATGGTGTTTATTGTGCCCGTGTGTTCCCCGTGAAGTTGTGGTATTGTCATGGTGTTTATTGTGCCCTTGTGTTCCCCGTGAAGTTGTGGTATTGTCATGGTGTTTATTGTATCCTCGTGTTCCCGTGGAGTTGTGGTATTGTCATGGCGTTTATTGTGCCCGTGTGTTCCCCGTGGAGTTGTGGTATTGTCATGGCGTTTATTGTGCCCGTGTGTTACCCGTGAAGTTGTGGTATTGTCATGGCGTTTATTGTGCCCGTGTGTTCCCCGTGAAGTTGTGGTATTGTAATGGTGTTTATTGTGCCCGTGTGTTACCCGTGAAGTTGTGGTATTGTCATGGTGTTTATTGTGCCCGTGTGTTCCCCGTGAAGTTGTGGTATTGTCATGGTGTTTATTGTGCCCTCGTGTTCCCCGTGAAGTTGTGGTATTGTCATGGTGTTTATTGTGCCCTTGTGTTCCCCGTGAAGTTGTGGTATTGTCATGGTGTTTATTGTGCCCTCGTGTTCCCCGTGAAGTTGTGGTATTGTCATGGTGTTTATTGTGCCCTCGTGTTCCCCGTGAAGTTGTGGTATTGTCATGGTGTTTATTGTATCCTCGTGTTCCCCGTGGAGTTGTGGTATTGTCATGGTGTTTATTGTGCCCTCGTGTTCCCCGTGAAGTTGTGGTATTGTCATGGTGTATATTGTGCCCTTGTGTTCCCCGTGAAGTTGTGGTATTGTCATGGTGTTTATTGTGCCCTTGTGTTCCCCGTGAAGTTGTGGTATTGTCATGGTGTTTATTGTGCCCTCGTGTTCCCCGTGAAGTTGTGGTATTGTCATGGTGTTTATTGTGCCCTCGTGTTCCCCGTGAAGTTGTGGTATTGTCATGGTGTTTATTGTGCCCTTGTGTTCCCCGTGAAGTTGTGGTATTGTCATGGTGTTTATTGTGCCCTTGTGTTCCCCGTGAAGTTGTGGTATTGTCATGGTGTTTATTGTGCCCTTGTGTTCCCCGTGAAGTTGTGGTATTGTCATGGTGTTTATTGTGCCCTCGTGTTCCCCGTGAAGTTGTGGTATTGTCATGGTGTTTATTGTGCCCTCGTGTTCCCCGTGAAGTTGTGGTATTGTCATGGTGTTTATTGTGCCCTTGTGTTCCCCGTGAAGTTGTGGTATTGTCATGGTGTTTATTGTGCCCTTGTGTTCCCCGTGGAGTTGTGGTATTGTCATGGTGTTTATTGTGCCCTTGTGTTACCCGTTAAGTTGTGGTATTGTCATGGTGTTTATTGTGCCCGTGTGTTCCCCGTGAAGTTGTGGTATTGTCATGGTGTTTATTGTGCCCTTGTGTTACCCGTGAAGTTGTGGTATACGCCATTCTAGGAACAGTTTGGTGGAAATCGGAATGTAGCGACACGAGTATATCTATTCAGCATTAGGGGCGGTCGGTTAACCTAATGGTTAAAGCATTCGCTCGTCACGCCGAAGACCCGGGATCGATTCCTGACATGGGTACAATGTGTGAAGCCCATTTCTGGTGTACCCCGCCGTGATATTTCTGGAATATTGCTAAAAGCGGCATAAAACCATACTCACTCTATTCAGCATTAAAAGCTGTGAATATTGATCTTCATAATCTTAAGAAAATTCAGTGGTAGATGATAACAGTGTTCACTCGGTATGCCTTCAAATGATAAATGTTGATTTTAATACCTGCATGATATCTAACTAGGACTGACATTGTTGTTGACATATAGGCAACAATATCACCGGCTGGTGGAGACCAGTGAGCCTGGTGGGGTGGACATTAGTACCTGCTCACCAATGTATGCTTGAATCACTACAACAGTGATAAACGTCACAGGACCCAGCCTGCCGTGATGCTGTATCAAACAGTATATCGACGTCATCTGTCATCCTGTTGTTGATCAATCAATATATCTATTGTGGAAAGGGCCCGATTGATCTGCTTCGAACATAGGTAACATCTCCCACACATCGGTATTTATGTCCAGCTATACACTAGGTCACATCAACCGCGACTGGACGATAGACTACGTGAATAGATATTAAAGCAGTTTCCGTCTGCTGAGATCAATATGTGAATTATATCGTTATGTTTATGATAATCGAATGGCATGATGTGACACCTTGCACATGTAATCTGAAACCCAGCTTGCCGACCGCGTCACAAATGCCGTCAGAGCACTGGAGGCACTGCAGCATGGTAGCGCTTGTGAATATAGCAATATGCAAACGAAAATAGGAACACAAGTCGTGCATATATATAGTGAGTGAGTTAAAATTTAACCTCGCATCGGCATTATCTCAGCCATATAGCGACGAGGCATATATATAAGGCGGGATCGATATCGCGACCAGAAATAGACCATTCACTCTAGACACCTTGCGATTTCCCCGGAACTCACGAATATAAAAGAGGATATTTTTTTTTGAAACAGTGTCACTGGTCGAGGATTGAACTGCCCAAACCTCCCTGATTACCACGGCAATGCCAGATTTGGCAAGTAACTTAACTGGGCTGGTGTGTTTTAAGGCAGCGATTAATGTCAGTGTAGATGACTGTATGATCGAAGTATTCTCACTCGGACCCGGCTGGTCCATGTTATCAATCTTCTCGAGCACACACACCAGCAACAGCACCATATGACAGTGTCGTCTGATTTACCGGAAATATTAATTGACTTTTTGTCGTATGGCCCTGTCACACAACTACGTTTTTAGAGTAACTTGAACCTAGCGTACGCTGTCATACGTCGAGCTTTCATCGAGAAAACGTTTTTGACGTATCCATAGCGTATACATAACGAGTTCACCGTATATGTAACAAATGTCCTACGTATTAGGAGCGTATCACTGAGCATATACATAACTTATACCAGCATATAAAAGCGTATTGCCAGCGTGTGTCCGGCGTGTTCAACGTATGACCAGCGTATGAGTAACGTATCACCAGCGCGATTAGCGTAGGGGATAGGTGCCTAAAACGAGCCCCGTGGTAGTATAACTAGTAGTGTACACCCATTCACCAAATTACTTCATACACGCAGTTGTCTTCGGTCACCATTAAAATGCCTCCCAAGAAGAAACCTGCCAGGGGCCGAGCAACATCTGGTAAAATGTCAATTTGAGGATGTCATGCCGATGTTGGAGAATGGCTTTTTCTGCTTGGTGCAGCCTCTCAGGATCCTTCACCTCCATCGTCTATGATGCTTCCATCAGAAGTGATGAGGAGGTACTCACCGGGACCCAATATAGACAGAAACCCCCAAAACGCTGGCACTACGGTACAAATACGCTAACTAAACTTTAGAAAGTTATTTTGTCGTCAGACATACGTCGAATACGCCATATACGTTGGTTGTATACACGTTAGAAGTAGGTTACGCATACGTTATCGATACCTTAAAAAAACACTTTCACCTTCAGCCAACTCATGTCGACGTATGTCAGCGTATGGGTAACGTATATCTGGCGTATGTAAACGTATGTACATGTACCTCTAACGTATGCCTAACGTATGATTCATAATCCATACGCCGAAAGTTTTGTGCATGCACAAAAATGTTTTTAAGCCTCGGCGTACTACAACGTATACCAGCGTGCAGCCAAATAGGGGTAATTTGGCTATATTGCTTTTAGCGACTTCTTCTAAATGAAAGAATGGCAAGGAGTATTTAAAAAAATAAATGATTTAATAAAGTGGTTCGCAAAATAAATGATGTTGTGAATGGAGAAAACATGGTTATGTCCCCATCAGTTACAAGACAGTTATGATGTCAAAACCGTATTTCCCTAAGTCCTAAAATATTTCTGAAAGTAATTGATTTGTTAAACTGTTACGAAATTGACTAATATATATAATTTTGATTATTTCATAATATTATAATCATTATCAATTAATTTCATGTTATTAAATTTTTTACTTAATTATTTTACTTCAGGTAAAAACTTTCAATAATTAATACGTTTGTCGTGGTGATTCTTGTGTGAATGATCCCATGTTGCTTGTGATGTATGTTTGGTTGATTCATTGTAAGGTATTTATAAGCAACATTTTGAACACAGTTTCAACAATATCTTACAATTGAATATAAATTAAACAAAATATGCTTGTCGTATGAGGCGACCAACGGGATCGGGTGGTCAGGCTCGCTGATTTGGTTGATGCATGACATCGCTCCCAATTGCGTGGACCCGTGAAAATCCGGGGTAGAATAGGCCTTCAGCAACCCATGCTTGTCGTAAAAGGCGACTTACGGGATCGGGTGGTCAGGCTCGCCGACTTGGTTGATGCATCAATTGCGTGGATCGATGCTCGTGATATCAATCACTGGATTGACTGGTCCAGACCCGGATTACTAACAGACCGCCGTCATATAGCTGGAATATTGCTAAGTGCGGCGTAAAACAAGATACCAACCAACCATAAATGTAAAGGAAATATACACTGCCATTTTCTCATGTGTAGGGACCATTCCGCCATTGCCCATAGTCGATACAAATATACAACACGTTTAAATGAGTAAACATAAATTTATATACGTGAATAAGTATACAGTTGTGAAAAACATGTCTTTCTGAGCACTCTAGCCTTATCATTTCTTATGGACAAGAATTTTGTCTGAAAATATTTACGTGTATGTGACATTGTTGCATAATTACAATTCGCCGTCATTCGCTTGGTGTTCAAACATGGCAGAGAAAGGTCATCGCTGATCAGCTTGTTTGTGGGGGTGATCAGCTTGTTTGTGGGGGTGATCAGTTTGTTTATGAGGCTGATCAGCTTGTTTATGAGGCTGATCAGCTTGTTTGTGGGGGTGATCAGCTTGTTTATGAGGCTGATCAGCTTGTTTATGAGGCTGATCAGCTTGTTTGTGTGGCTAATCAGCTTGTTTGTGGCGCTGATCAGCTTGTTTGTGGCGCTGATCAGCTTGTTTGTGGCGCTGATCAGCTTGTTTGTCAGGCTGATCAGCTTGTTTGTGGGGGTGATCAGCTTGTTTATGAGGCTGATCAGCTTGTTTATGAGGCTGATCAGCTTGTTTGTGTGGCTAATCAGCTTGTTTGTGGCGCTGATCAGCTTGTTTGTCAGGCTGATCAGCTTGTTTGTCAGGCTGATCAGCTTGTTTGTGGGGGTGATCAGCTTGTTTATGAGGCTGACCAGCTTGTTTATGAGGCTGATCAGCTTGTTTGTGGGGGTGATCAGCTTATTTGTGAGACTCATCAGCTTGTTTGTGGGGCCGATCAGCTTGTTTGTGAGGCTGATCAGTTTGTTTGTGAGGCTGACATACTTGTTTGTGGGGCTGATCAGCTTGTTTGTGGGGCCGATCAGCTTGTTTGTGAGGCCGTTCAGCTTGTTTGTGGGGCCGATCAGCTTATTTGTGGGGCCGATCAGCTTGTTTGCGAGGCCGATCAGCTTGTTTGTGAGACCGATCAGCTTGTTTGTAGGGTATGTAGTCGGGGCGATCGGGTAGCCTAATTATTAAAGCGTTCGCTCGTCACGCCGAGGACCCGTATTCGATTCCTGACATGGGTACAATGTGTGAAGCCCCTTTCTGGTGTCCCCGCCGTGATATGGCTGGAATATTGCTAAAAGCGGCGTTAAACTCACTCACCCTGTAGTCACTGTGGACACGATGCAGTCACTATGTAGTGCTGTGGTCATTATGTAGTCACTGTGGTTACGATGCAGTCACACCATAACATAGACTGTAGGCTGTTTAGTGCAGGTGTTAAAACGAGACTGACTGACACATTGATTTACCGGTTTGAATGGCAATTAAAATATGTAGTATGCTAGAGTTGAGACAGATGGAAAGTTATCTTTCGTGGAGGCTGACTGATAAACTGGCTCAGCGAAATGCCTGGGAAGCGTTATTTCAAATACCTTGTACTAATCAGCGCCGGATGTTTTATATTCTTGATGGCCGTGGGAATGCGAGGCACAGAAAAGTACAATGCAGATATTAAGTAAGTCTGTTTTGATTGGAAGACTTATGTACACGCTTAGTTCTCATCTTTAAATAGTGGACAGATAAATAGATTGTAGAACTCATCACCTCAACCGTCTGGCACCAAACAGTAAGCGCTTATCAATCATACATGTGGGTACGGTATCCCCACTTAAGACCTGTACACGCATAGTTCGAAGGGTGTATCGGCACACTCCTATAAGCTGCTTTAAGGTCAACTTTAGCCATAAAAGCTCCTGTCAGAAGTTCGTTCAGCGCATCATGAATTTTCTGGTAAGAGACGGACTCCTTTGTAGCAAAATCATTCACTGACCCTCCTTTGGGTAGGCTGAAATCATGAATCAAACAGATGTCCGTGATATCCTTGGCAGTAAGAGCACTCGCAATGAGGAGCTTGTTTAATACTGCTCATAATGCCCAAATTCCATTACTTCGCGAATCCTCCTCTCCATCTTCGGGGGGTTATCTGCTGCGAAACATGACTTATGATTGTTTACTTCACTGGGATTTTTTCCCTGTTGACAATATCAAACCTTCTCACACTGAAAACACGAAAACGTCGTTTGTTTCCGTATATGGTCATTGGACGGAAAAACGACTAAATATTCATTAAAATTGATTAATTGGTCAGCGTCTAGAAAGTGTCCAGAAAAGGGTCGAGTTTTTCAAGCGTAAAATGGACGGAAAAACGATGCTTTTTGCTCCGCCTTGTACAACTGTTAACGGCCAATCAGATGGCGCTGGTCCCCCGACGCGCGTGATGTCCAAGGCTTCCTTTCGGACGCTTTAGGTTTCGTATTTCTGGCATGCCTTGCTCTAGTATCTCTCGCGCGCAGTGCAGCGAGAATTGCTGATAAGCTAGTTTTAGGATATGTTACATGTTAATGGAATTCAGACATGCGCCAAGAAGTCAAACCAAACAATGTTACTAAGTTTATTGTTGTAACGGCTATGTACAGTTACCCCTATCGGATAATAGGTTGTGTTTCATTTGGTTATAACAATAACTATTTTTTTAATGTGAAGTTTACAAGATATACGACTTGGACGCGAGGTCGGTCTCATGACGTTCTTAACGTGACTGTATTCTTGAAAAGGCGTAAACACTGACTACTTCCACATTCCTGGGGAAAACCCGTGGAATTCCCCAGTACGAATTCATACAGAAGCGTGGTTGCAAGCCCATTTAAGGATACCCTCGCTACAACCCATCCCAGAGAGAAAAAACACGAAAAAAAATCCAAACTGTCGCAGTGACAATTTACAGAAATCTATGAATTTACCTTAGTATCTATTTGACTCATCTTCACAATCACCTTTCAATGATCGGCCAATTGATCAGTGATGCCAAAGGCTTGAAATAGCCACAGGTTAATTAACAACTTCGAAAATATCTCCCGTCACGTTTATCGTGTCGGCCATTTTGACGTATTGTACTTGATGTAAATGTATTACGACGCTCTGTCATTGTGATTGACTTACTGAGGTAATTCTGTAAAAGATCTTCTCATCTAATGAGGATATTGTTTGGAATATATTTCTTGTAAACATACTAAAACATGTGTTCCTCGCTTTGGGGGGAACTATATTATTCCGGGGTGGCCCATTAAATCTAGTAGTAAGTCAAGGCACCATGCGTGATCTGTTATTTTATGTGTTTAAATTACGATTTGGGGCGTTAATAAAATACACTGACGCAAGTATATTCTATTCAAATCAACTGGCTAATTGAATATGCTTTCTTTTACATATTACATAACATCACTGCACAAAATATGAACAGTTGCAGTAACACACTACGGTAATCGCATCAAACATCATTTTCAACTGTACAGTATATCAGTATTTCAGTTATATCATGGTGTATCAGACTGATGTGGGATAAAAATCCGAAGTGGTTCAGGTCATCCAATGGGTGTTCGGGAAAAGGTGAGCGTATCCTGCCACACAAGTGGCACCCGTCACAAACACATGCAAGGACAAGTCAATTGTTCACCTGAACAAAGCACGGAAACACACAATGATGCCCGTCCTCAGTTTTACCGAGCATGTAAATTATTTTGTCCGTCAAAAACATGGACGAGTATAAACAATATGTTCATTCACGTAATACATGTCATACATTTGACAAAATGTATTGACTCGGAGCATTATTGTTAATCACAGCGTATGCATTTGAACTCATCACCCATCCTAATATTGATAACCCTTCTTGAAGATCTATGAAATCAGAAGCTGCAACACTCTATCTTTTAACTGGCATGTTAGACTTCTATTTCATTACTCAGTTTTATTTGCACGGATTACTATGGAAGGGACATTGTCTCGTTGTCGCATTGTCGCATTGACGCCTTTACAAAAACAAGCAAAACGTGTCAAAATTAACAAAAGCGCGACAATTGGCCATTTGTCGCATTGTCGCGTGTTCGCATTGTCGCTCTTTGATAATCCTTTTCTTTATTTTACAAAAGGGCGACGATGCCGTAACGCGACATTTTCAAGGTCAAAATATGTCTCGTTGTCGCATTGTCGCCCCATCACAAATGTGTATAAAAGGCGTAAAGTTCAGTTATTGTTACAGTTAGGAAGTTCAAACTGATAAATGTACGTCTTGAAATGAAAACAGTCCGTCCGCGAGTCCATAAAGTTTTATTGTGAGCTCTTCTCTAAAAGTGCTTAGTGTTCAACTCCCAGTTCCAAACACGTAGTACCTCCTCAATAATCCACATACCTCCAGTGCAGTGGTCTTCCGGAAGATCTTACTCTTGACCGTATTAGACAACTGACGAGGGCATTGCCTAAAAGTAGGGCCGTGCCGGGCCAAGACGGGCCAAAGTGTTATTGGCTAATTACTTCATTATCGGCGATCATATATTATTATTGATGCAACATACACACATGACATTAATGAACAATCACCAACCAAAAACGTGAAACATAATTAGGTATTTCGGAGTAAATCGCTTGAAATCCAGAAAGTGGAGCTGTGTGTAAGCGTCGCTGATCTAGGTAACATGTAAAAGAGCAATCGTTAAACGAAATAAGATTTGAAACGTATCAAATACTTCTAGCTCTTGCGATATAAATTTCCATCTGTCGGCATAGTGTTTATATTTATAGGATAGTACTATATCTATGTAAATACCACTAAATAATGTCACTGTTCATCGTGTATAAAGCAGACACGTTGTTTAAAGTAGGCCTCTTCTCCCCATACTCTCAACAGTCTCACAAGTGTTCGGTCCAACTCGGCCCGGGCTGTCAAAATCAACTTAAACCTCACAGATGTAACATGAAATGGATTCACACCTATAGATTAGTATTATATCTACCTAAATATCTCTTTATAGTGTCTCATATCGCGTTTTTTAAAGAAAACAAGGTGCTCAAAGTGAAGCCCTTTTCCCTCTACATTCTCAACATAGTCTCTATCAGAAGTGGTGCTCGGTCCGACTTGTCCCGGGCTGTCAAAATCAATTATACACACAGATGTATCATCAAATGTGTTAATATCTGTAGCTTAGTATTGTATCTACATATAAAACACTTTATAATTTCACAGTACATCGTATTTAAAGAAAACAAGGTGCTCAAAGTGAAGCCCTTTCCCCTCTAGATTCTCAACATAGTCTCTAACAGAAGTGTTTGGTTTGTGGTAGGTCCGACTTGGCCCGGGCTGTCAATATCAACTTTAAACACACAGCTGTATCATCAATGTAGAGGGAAAAGGGCTTCACTTTGAGCACCAAGTTTTCTTTACATACCGCGATCTGAGACACTATAAATTGGTATACAGGTAGACATTATATCATTTTGTCTTGGAACATCTATAAGATGTACAGCTACATGTATTTACCAAAAGAAAGAATCTACGTTTTTACTTCATTAAATAAACATTCACTCATTGAACATCTCCAACAGTTTTGTCCATGTTGAGATCCACTGAAATGGTTAGTTCACTTGTTACATTTATATAGAACAGAACGATATTTGTGATTAAATATGATTGTGGATACATTTACCTAGGCTATATTTTAAAATTCAACAATAGCTTGCGTGTGGTTTGTTTGGAAGCATAAAATCAACTATTGTTTGTAAAAAACATTTGTGTGTGTTAATATATATGTTTTTTAAAGGAAGAGGTGTTTGAATAAATAATTATTTGTGTGTTCACAAACCCCTATCATGTAATTATATTTTCCTGAATAACATGTTGTTTGCATGTAAAATAAATGTCCCTGTTCACCTATGTAGAAAGTCGATAAGCGAAATAAGACTGAGTAACAGACTGTGTATTATAGATCCATAGAAATACGATTGCATAGACGATCATTTCAGAATACAACAGGTGTAAAGTGTGGCTAATTGACATGTATCTCGATGACTAATTGAAATGTATTTCGCAGGTAATAATCAATAAACATTGTGACAGAAAAACAAGTGACGGATTGAGTTGAATTTTAGTTTTGCGAAAAAGGTCCGTGGTTTCTGTGGATGAAACTAAGTTTGACAATGTTGCAAATGATCACCTTCTTTGACTTCATTACGGATTCCTCAACCTGTATCGAGGAGAATTGTTTACAGTTAAGTAAAATTCTAATTAAGATTTCTTAAAGCTGTCACGGTGGCAAATTCAAACTTCGATATCATGGTACACAGTTCTATTGTAAAGTCAGATTGGGAGTTCAAATTGGCGCTATGTATTTTTATCTCGAATTTGAAATAAGCGGTTAAATTTATATGTTTTGTTTGTTTGTTTGTTTTTTTGTTTAACGCCACACTCAGCAATATGCCAGCTATATGACGGAGGTCATGCAAATAATCAAGTCTGGACCTGCCAATCCAGTGATTGACATCACGAGCATCAATTCAAACAATTGGGATAAGATGATATGCATCCAATCAACCAAGTCAGCGAGCCTGACAACCAACCCGATCCCGTTAGTCGCATCTAACGACAACCATAGTCACCTTTTAATGCTGAAGATCTGTTCTAACCCTGATCTTCACAGGTCCAAATCTGTATGTGAGGTGAGGTGAAATTGGGTTTAACGTCGCGTCCAAGATTATTGCACTTATATAGCGACGTGCATGCACGTGTATGTGTGTGGCTGCTTGTACTAGTCCGGACTGATGCCGATTTATAGTGCTAGCTCACTGAGATACCATGCCGCAGTTTAACATGAATACCCCACTCAGACACAGTATACTGACTCCGAGCCGACCAGTCCTTGTTTTAGCCCCTTAATGTCGAGCGCCAGACAGGGTAACAACAAGTACCATCTTTTAACGTCTTTTGGTATGACGCGGCCGGGGATCGAGCCCCGGACCTTCCGCTCTCCGGGCGGACGCTCTACCACAAGACCACAGAGGCGGGCCCAAATCTATATGTATTTTTATGGTGAGGCGGTCGTGATCGGAGAATAGGTTCGAGAGTTCGGTACACACATTCGTGGTCAATATCTCTCATGTCGTGGATGATAGGGATTTTGTCATGTTTTGAAGAAATGTCATCACTGGCATGCTTTTGATGGTACACAAAACGTAAGCTTTACCTCGAACATGCTAGTTCCGGTCACAAAATATATGCTTTATCTTTTACTGATTTTTGTATTAATAACATTACAACGTTTCTCAAGGTTACAGACTCCAAGGATTCATTAAAGTGCATTTTAAGCACCTAAAATTGACAACTAACACCCTGATCGCAAAACTCCTAACGATTTTTACTAAAAATAGATACGAAAACTTTTGCTGAACCCGAGATTTGAATGACTGACAAATCCGTACTTTCTTGTGTTCTCATACATAAAACTGCAGTGTAAACATGATCTAACATGGCTTAATGTGGAATGTGTCTAGGATTGTAAACTTTCCATATTATTCCAAATTGTATGCATACACATGCGTCATGTCTTTATTTGGTTTTGTGTCTCTACCCGCAAACATATGTGGCAAGATACACCTTCCATGATAGTGGACGATGTGGACACTGACGAAAATTTCTACAACATGTCCAAACATTCCCAAACAGACAGAATCATATGCTTTCTGAAAGTCAATCCAGCACATCGTTGTTGTCGTTGTCGTTTTTGTCGTCTACGTCATCATTATCCTTCAAGGATAGTGGACGGTATGGACACTGGAATATTTCGAATATTTGGAAATGTGTGCATTTTAATTAATATAAACACTATTTTAAGGGTCAGGAAACGGGATTTTTCTTGTCATGAATGGCGAGTATAACAACTTGGGAAGCTAGCTTGACATTTCGTTAGTACGGTCCTCATACTTTCTTTGCCTTGTTTCTCCTGAATCTCATTAGTTTCAAAAGAAACAGATAAATCGGTCATACAATGCTTTCATTGGATTTATCAAAAAGGACCATATCAGGTTTGTTCGCTTGGATACGTCTGAATTTTATATGTAATTATCATTTCCCACGACGCCCTCTGCATATTCTGGGTCGTACCATTGATGGTCTCGGAGTCAAAACCACGCAGTACGGTAACAAGAGGATCGAACCATGCCAAAGATACTGTGTTTGTGTCAAGCTGGACATCAACTTTGACACAAAATCACACATTGACGTTTTCGAGTAGCAAGTGACTGGTTCTAGGTCGATTTGATATGGCACTTCGCTTGATTGACACTCATTTCTGTACCGTCCAGCACCATCAACAAAATAAACATTAACATTGATATTCAGTACTGCATCAATGGGTCGTTTAGGAAAATCCATTGAATGACTTGTTTTCAGTCTTGACATGCTTCACAAGAGCATCTTCAGATGAATAAATATGTGCAATAGTGCACGATTAAATTCAATCATGAAAGGCCTCCTTGTTAATCACAACACATACGTTAAAATATGGTGATCATCCTCATCATAAACAACTATCATCATCATTATCATTATGATGTTTATGTTCCCGTCAGAGTACATCGTATTTAAAGAAAACAAGGTATAGATATAAACACATTTGATGATACAACCGTGAGTTTAAAGTTGATTTTGACAGCACGGGCCAAGTCGGACCCAACACAAGCCAAACACTTTTGATAGAGACTATGTTGAGAATGTAGAGGGAAAAGGGCTTCACATTGAGCACCTTGTTTTCTTTAAATACAGCGAACCGAGACACTTTAAAGTTGTATATAGGTTAATATTATACTCGTTTATAGATGTGAATACATTTGAATGTACATCTGTGAGGTTTAAGTTGATTTTGACCGCCCGGGCCAAGTCGGACCCAACACTTCTGACAGAGATTTTCTTAAGAAAATACAGGAAAAGTGTTTGACTTTAACGGACCAGTTTTCTTTAAATACGATGTACTGAAACATTATAAAGTGGTATATAGGTAGATAAAATACTAATCTATAGATATAAAACATATTTGATGATACATCTATGTGTTTAAAGTAAATTTTGACAGCCCGGACCAAGTAGGACCCAACACAAGACAAACACTTCTGATAGAGACTATGTCTAGGATGTAGAGGGAAAAGGGCTTCACTTTGAGCACCTTGTTTTCTTTAAGTACAGCCATCTGAGACTCTATAAAGTGGTATTTAGGTGGATATAATACTAATCTATAGATGTGAATCCATTTGATGATATATCTGTAAGGTTTAAGTTGATTTTGACAGCCCGGGCCAAGTCGGACCGAACACTTTTAACAAGGATTTTCTTAATAAAATACAGTAAAAGTGCTTGACTTTAACGGTCCAGTTGTCTTTGAATGCGATATACTGTGACATTATAAAGTGGTGTATAGGTAGATATAACACTATTCTATAGATGTAAATACATTTGAAGATACATATGTGTGTTTAAAGTAGATTTTGACCGTCCGGGCCAAGTCGGACCCAACACAAGCCAAACACTTCTGATAGAGACTATGTTGAGAATGTAGAGGGAAAAGGGCTTCACTTTGAGCCCCTTGTTTTCTTTAAGGACAGCGATCTGAGACACTATAAAGTGGTATTTAGGTAGATTTAATACTAATCTATAGATGTAAACACATTTTAAGATACATATGTGTGTTTAAAGTTGATTTTGACAGCCCGGGCCAAGTCGGACCGAACACTTCTAACAGGGATTTTCTTAAGAAAATACAGTAAAAATGCTTCACTTTGAGCCCCTTGTGTTCTTTATATACGATGTACCGTGGCATTATTAAGTGGTATATAGATAGATTTAATATTAATCTATAGATGTAAACACATTTGAAGATAGATTTTTGTGTTTATAGAAGATTTTGACCGCCCGGGCCAAGTCGGACCCAACACAAGCCAAACACTTCTGATAGAGGCTATGTTGAGAATGTAGAGGGAAAAGGGCTTCACTTTGAGCACCTTGTTTTCTTTAAATACAGCGAACTGAGACACTATAAAGTTGTATATAGGTAGATATAATGATAAAATCTATAGATTTAAAGACATTTGATGATACATTTGTGTGTTTCAAGTGCATTTTGACAGCCCGGGCCAAGTCGGACCCAACACAAGCCAAACACTTTTTATAGAGACTATGTTGAGAATGTAGAGGGAAAAGGGCTTCACTTTGAGCACCTTGTTTTCTTTAAATACAGCGAACTGAGACAATATAAAGTTGTATATAGGTAGGTATAGTGCTAGTCTATAGATTTAAAGACATTTGACGATACATTTGTGTGTTTAAAGTGCAGTTTGACAGCCCGGGCCAAGTCGGACCCAACACAAGCCAAACACTTCTGATAGAGACTATGTTGAGAATGTAGAGTGAAAAAGGCTTCACTTTGAGCACTGTGTTTTCTTTAACTACTGAAATATGAGACAATAAAGTGGTATATAATTAGATATAATACTAATCTTTAGATATAAAGAATCTTAGGAACTTGAGAAGTGCTTGGACAGTTATTAACACGTGTCGTGTCAGTCCTTTGACATTCGCGAATATCCACTTCCAGAAAACATCCTGTGTTGGTTTAACACGAATTAGTCATAACCCGTTTAATATCCATTCACTCTTACTGTCCCCCTGTACCATTAAATCCCATGAATGGAAGTTAGCCGCAAGCTGTGACAAGGGGAAACTGTCTCTTCTTTAGTCCCGTCACCTCAATCTTTAACTGTTGTGCGTGTGGGTGACAGGTGCTATTGGTAAGACAATAAAAATGTTCTGAACAGGATTCAAATATCAAGTGATGTGCATGCCCAAGTTCATGTGCAGCTACATTTATTTTAATAGTTGTTTACACCAGGGCCTTGTGAACTTCATTTCAATGCCACATTTAACACTGCGACTATTACTAACAACGACAGATCATTTTTGAAAAGAACTTGGTATCAAACAAACGCTGACATTAACATTACAAGGCCTTGAGAAACACCTGGCTGTATTCGCTAACTTAAGTACAATTTCTACACAATATGATATGCCCCAAGCCGACCTCTGGAATACGCTATAAATACACGTTACGCTTTGCATTCAACACGGGTGAAAGTAATTCATTGTTGATGAGAATTTGATAATTGCTCAATTCATTGTACGAAGCGACCTCAGCCAGCAATTGTTTCGCTTGAAAGCAGCTGAAAGTTAGCGCATTGATGTAAGGCGAATCGCTGTACATCTCTTGCAAGCGATTGGCACTTCACAAAGCACTAAATCTTCCTCACTTCACACTGCTATTGCAACCTATTGTTCAACACGATTATATACCAGGGTTACATAAACTAATTTGTTTATACTGGTAGATATGATAACAGATCTTGGAAACTGTTTCAGGATAACTGTTGGAAAGAAATATAAAGAATTGTTTCTTTTAACCAGAGGGTGCCAAATTATGATGATTGAGGATTATTTGTTGAAGTGATTTCTTGGTTGTATCTTCTATGACATCACATGTTTCACAGAGACCTTGTTCAAGTTGGGTTGGTGATTTTGTATATCTACCATTTTTAAGTTTTAGTTTCTTAAACGAAGTTTTGAGAAATGTGACCTATGAGCTTTGTTTTTAGGAATTACATTTGTTGTGCTATCTTGTAATAATATTTTGTATTTATTTGTACTATTAGTGGGAATAGACCAAGTTTTGCCTGATACGCCCAATTATGTATTTTCTTGCCTACTCCTAGAAATGATTTACAAAACCAAAGATGTAGCCTTTCTGGAAGAAGTGTATCAATATTTTTAAACACTGCGAAATCTACACCCCAAAATTCTCAATTGTACTACATTATTGGTTCTATTAGGGTTTTAACGATGTTATTGTTAACTTTACAAGGAAATTATCTTGAAAAACGCCTGTTCTAATCTCTGGTACGCACCTGTCGATCTCCTAGTGAGGGAATGTATACAACTTTGAACTTTCCATTTGTATGAAGTTGTGGACATAAATATGTGTATCTGTCAGCTGTGGTGGAATTGGTTTTCCTTGTCCTGACCATTTAAGGAAACTGTTTCTTTAATTATGCTTTCCAACACTACATTAACAATTTGAACTTTACATCCTCTCCTCCCATAGCTTACACTTCCTTCATCTGCATATGGCATTATATGGCGGGGAACAATAGATGCTCTGCAGCAATATCTACTCGTTTGTTTAGGATTTGTTTAAATTAAATAGGTCCATGGGAATGAGTAATCGTTGGAAATATGTAAACAAAATATTAAAAAGATACGTTATTTTCATGTATGTATAATGCTATGCGTACCAAAGAAATACATAGCAATTATGAGAAATATATTTTTAGATATTGCTAACTGTAAATTACTATGATAAACATGTTTATGTTATTCGACAACAATCATAAGCGGGAGAAACATCATGTCCACGGCATGTTTACCTGCTTCAGAGGGCTGATGGTCCTCTGGGAGGCAAAGGGCAGGGTACCAGTCTGGCGCTATGTGTGACCATACAGCACTTCACCGCGGTGAAGCGTTGACCCATTTCCGTGAAGCAGGTCTGTCTGCCGAAAGGGTCGAAAGGGTCGAAACAGGCATACAACATATCGCTATGCTGAAAACGTTTACCCATTTCCGAGGAGCAGGTCTGTCTGTCTGTCAGGCATACAATATATTGCTGTGCGGGAAACGTTGACTGGGGAGCGAGATATTAGCATATTTGGGACATTGTGAATAATTGACATGCCAGGCTACAGGAGTAAACACTTTTGTGAGGTAACTCTCATAAATATTAATAACGAAATAAATATTAATTATTATGAAAAAATATAAATAGCTTTACCACAGTAGATATATCAATGTCAGTGTCAGTGTCAGTGTCAGTGTCAATGATCGTGTCAACTTAAGACTCCATTTTCCTTGAAACCAATAACAAATGTTTCACTTAGTCAATGTTTCGAAAAAAGATCAGTTTTGTTTTCATAATATGTTTGTTTTCTACTTTTATATAACATAAATATTTTAACTGAAATGTGTCATATTCTCATTCCTGATTCTGAAATTCTACATTTTGTTTTATCTTCTTAGTCACACATGTGCGCTTTATTACAGTATAGGTACTTGACTCAATAGGTGAGTTTGCTACAAAATTTCTTTGCGCCATGTTGATCCTCTGGATCAAAGTTATCTTGTCAAGTATGATGAAACGAATGTAAACAGTCTTGCACATTGTACAGTAGCAATCAGTATGGTGAATCAGTTCCACATGGAATCGTGATGTGCAGGTGAATTTTGACATGGGCACAAAATGTGACAAGTATGTTTTCCGAGATTACCCCACGAGGCGAAGCCGGCACTAGCTAGACCTGTGGTAGTCAGACAACGCCTATTGAAGGTAACCCAACGAATACAGCAAATTCTGTTACAGCACCATTACTTCAATCTAAGCAGAGTAGACACTAGATGACAACGCAGAAATCCTCGATATCAACCCAGAATTGAGACATTCCTTGACCTGCGACATCGACTGAAGACTCCATAAAATCATAAATATCTGGCAGTCAGAGCAACATATCTTCACGTTGTTCCCAGGCAAGTTATCATTCCCAGAACAGTGAACGTCCCGTCTCTCCCAACTATCTGATGAACAATTGACAATTAATGTGAATTAAAGTTAAAGGAACTTTCCAACAGACAACAGCAGGAGAAATTGGCAGTTGAAACCTTTTCCCAGTCAGAGAAGCCTAAGAAGACCGACGTTTGCCCACCTTGTTTTGAAGGTGAGAAAGAGGATTCACACACAATTGAAAAGACGGAGAAAGATCAGAAGAGCTTAGCTTGAACTGAGTGAACTTAAGTTCGTAGAGAGTCGAATGAGAACTGATCCAAAGCCAGTGAAGGTGAACTTATGCCCCATGCCTCCAGATCCACATTCTATATTAACCACAAGGCTAGCCCAGAGGCCCCGATTAGTATCCAATGACACCTATTCTGTATGAACTCCTCATATGACCCTCAGTTGGTGTACCAGATCTGAAATCCCTAGTTTCACTAGTGGTAGTGAAAAGGACTTTGCACTGATGAAAATGAAATTTGACAAACTGATCAATATCCACCCTCATTTGACTGAACAATATAAATATCTTATGCTGATAGCTGGTTGAGTGGTGGGCCAGGAAGGTTAGCATATGCTTTCATGTGTAACCCAATGCCTCAGACAAGAACAATGAAGTTACTACAAGACACCCGTGTGATCAACCAAGACAACTGAGGCAGGTAGAATTGACCTAAATCTTATTCATGCCTTATGTCAAATATGAAGACAGTGCAGCCTTTGAGACCTTTGATTTGACAGGTTACACATTGACCAGTATGCTGGAAATGAAGTGAAGTGTTGTTCATAAGTAGATTCCCTCTTGAATACGCTTTCCAAACGAATAAACGTTAGCTTTGTGTAGTACTGGCTCGACAGAAGTCTGGTGGGTGGTGAACAGGCATACCGTGTAACATTTCAGTGCTCGGTTACAGATGCAGTTCAGAGCATCCAGGGTAGTTTCTCTAGCTGTACAATCAAAGAGACATGACAGAGTTGATCATCCACAGCGGTCAGGTAGAGTCAGTCGTTCTACCCTATTTATCACAACTATAAATCCAACTACGGTCCTCACTACACAATCACTTTCTACGAAATCACGACCCCAAGTTCCCATCCAAGCCAATCACACACACGTTTTGTGCCTACTGTAATGATGAAGAATATCACCTGAGTGTATGTGAAGGTTTCAACTGGATCAAAGGGAAGGTGTTGGAAATGTGTAATCTGAAGAGGACATGTCATAGCTGCAAGAAACCTCATCTCACAATACTATACTCCTCACAAAAAGTTAAGCAACAAGTATTATTTTCCGTGCAACATTCTCATCAGTGTTGAATACCATCCACTGAGAACAAATTCAGGAAGGAGAATTACCTACGAATACTCGACTTAAAGCCTTTTCCATGTAGATTTTTCTGATAACACTGATAACATCGTCTGAACACAACCACCTTCAAAACACACATGCAAAATGCACGACATGCATGTTTTACACACTTCTCCCATGCACCCTGATTGCTTAAAAACTGCCAGCAAGGGTAATTTGTCGACCTTAACACTTTAGACATGGCTAGGTGTCACTTGACGCCAACTGAGGCTGCTCAGATTGTTGGAATGGTACATGGGGGTCTCACCCAAACTGCTGTTGCCAATCATTTTAATGTTCACCGCAGTGTCATCTCAAGAGCGATAACTCGATACCATCAAACTGGACTGATGACAGAGAGACCACGCACAGGTCGTCCAAGGGTACAACTCCTCGTGAAGACCGGTATTTAGCCACCCTAGCCCGGAGAAACAGGTTTACTGGCCAGATCTCTCCAGAATGACCTTCAGAGAGTTGCAGGAAACAGAGTCTCAACACAGACAGTAAGAAACAGACTTCACGCTCAGGATCTGAGGTCCAGACGACCAGTACGACATATCCCACTGCCTGCGCACCATCGACAACAGGGACTTGCTAGGGCCAATCAACGCCATAACTTGAGGGTCAATCGCTGGCGTAACCTTCTCTTCACAGACGAGTCAAGATTCTGCCTTGACTTCAACGATGGTAGGGCACATGTGTGGAGAAACCGTAATGAATGATATGCCAACTGTACAATTGCTGAACACGACCAGTACAATGGTGGAAGTTTGATGATCTGGGCTGGCATCAGGGTTGGACACAAAACTGATCTTGTGGTCATCAGACGTGGTACCATGACTGGAGTACGGTACAGGGACGAGATTGTCACACCTGTGATCATTCCCCTGGCACAACAAGCAGGTCCCAACTTCATCTTTATGGATGATAATGCTCGTCCACATCGAGCAAGAGTTGTCACTGATCTTCTTCAGACCAACAACATCACGCTTAAAGACTGGCCTGGATCCTAATCCCATTGAACATGCATGGGACATTCTTGGAAGGCGTGTTTATGGTCTTCATGTTCGTCCTCAGAATCTGGATCAACTTGAACAGGCCTTAAGGAGAGAATGGCAGAACATTCCACAACAGACACTTGATAGGCTTATCTGGTCAATGCCAAGACGTGTAAAAGCTTGAATTCAAGCCAATGGTGGACATACACGTTACTGAACATTGGATCATTGTTTCAAAATGACTTAAACTCAAATTTAAAGATTTTCATCTTTCAGTGCAGCACATTTTGCACGACTGTTTTTATCATACTGTTTTTGATCATTTGTAAACCTGTTAGGCATAAACGCTTTTCAGTTCCCTTTGAGGACAATGTGTGTTTGTGCTCTTTCTTTGTATTGCTTCAGTCAGTTTTTAGGTATTGGAATATATGAACATGGACTGACACATAATGGATTTGTTGCTTTTTGTGAGGAGTATATGTTGCCTGGTGTTGGATTTGGTTCAAATGCAGAATGGAAAGTATTGTACTTAATACAACAAACCGTTACGGGTCTACTTTTCACAACAACCCATTGTGTGAGGCATTATGTGAGATATGTCACCTGCACCACACTCAAACATTGACCAAACATTGAAGTGTCAACAAGGTCTGTGAGAATATGTAGGTTAATCGATTAAACCTGCAAATGTAGAAACGTACTCATTAATAATTATTTTCTGTCTCGTCAAGGGCGCTGCAATTTTCTGCAGTCCCAGGTTCGCCACTTTCACCTTACAGAATCACGCCATCGAGAACAAGGCCAAGTATCCAGATGTTTCCATGTCAATCCTCAAGTCGTTTTATGTTGAAAACTTCTCAGAGAGCATTCCAACAGAGACCGAGGCAAAAGGTCTGATCAACATGAGAGAACTCCTTATGTAAGGTCGATGCAAAATGAGACAGTGGGTTCGCAATGTACTTTCAGTTATCAAAGACTTACCCTGAGGTGCAAGGTCAGAGAGTTGTGACATGTGATTGGTACATGGAACGGATTATCCAAGGGAAGGTACTCTGGGGTTACAATGGGAAATGTGATAAGGATGTTATCACATACAAGATCGACCTATCCAGTACAGTCATCTCACCATGATGTACCGTTTATTGGCCAGCCAATCAATCCTATTGGTTATCTCATCCCCGACCTCTCCCGACCCTAAATCTAGTGCAAAACCTCTGGCGCTCCAAATGTCAGTGGGATGAACCTATTGAACCTGGTCACTAAGTGATGACAGGGTGACGTGGGAAAGTGAATTGACACTCACCCCTCACTTGATACACAGAGACAGAGCCTGACAGAGAAGGCTGAACTTACACAGCTCAGACTGATTCGTTCCCAGAAGAGATCACAGTGCTTTCAGGTTGCTTCCAGAGTTAGACAAAGCTGATGGTCTCATCCGAGTGGAAAAATGTGTCAAGCTGAGGACATACCTGACGATGTAAAGCACCCAATAGTACTTGGTCACAAACACCACATCACAAAGCTGATCATGAAGGATTATGACACACGTCTGCATCACTTTGGAACTGAGAATCTATTCGCCAACAATAAGCGGAAGTTTTGGAGTTTAAGAGGACGTGAAGCTATCCGGAATCAACAGAGACTATGTACAGACTGGCGATGGCATGCCAATCCAGATATTCCCAGAATGACTAACCTTTCTGTGTCCATGCTCCGTTTGTTTAAACTCCATTCAACACGTGTTTTGTGGAATAAGAAGATTCTGGTACCAGACATATCCTGTGTTGACGACACCAAAGCAGTCTTTCTCGACGATGTCGACTCAATATGACGCGTCGAACAGAATGTAGTGCTCGGAGACCTGCTGCTCTTAGACGGTTTCGTACGGTCTTGTCGGAGATTCTACGCAGTCTGGGTATTTGGGATGCGGTTGAGTTCGTCCTTCCACGTGGGTGGCGCAGTCGGATGAAGCATCTTGGGCAGGGATGGTCACTCTTGATCGTCCCGACCTTGGCCGATCATGTGTTGACCCATGCTTTTGAAACCGATCCCATAGCCTTGTGATGGTGCTGGGCGCTACCCTGGCTGGTAATGGGCGCTACCCTGGCTACAGCTGATCGGGTCGGGATTCCCCTGCCTGCAAGCGGCCTATGACGTTGTTTCTTTGCACTTTTGTTAATCTTGGCATGTTGTTGAACTGTCACTGTTCGATTGACCTAACCGCTCATAGTGGTGCTGCACGTGCAGTACGTGCAGCTTCATGGTTCTTTTGTTTATGCACTGGGTGCGTTTTCCGAAACGTACGTGTTTCCTGACTAATGTTTTGCATGCCTTTGTTGGAGTTCGGTCTTGACTGCCATCGAGTTCGGACGTCTTTTGTTTCTGAGCAACTTGTCTAGTGTTATACAACACACTTGATTGTTTATGATACTTCCTCTTTGGTTCTTTTGGCTTTCGATTTCTCTTCTGTTGGAGTGCATTCAAACTTTTAATTTCTATTTGGTGTTTGCTGATTGTTACAGTCAGTTGTTGTGGATAGTCTTCGGCAATGGCTGACAACAGAATGGAATGTGAGGAAGGATTTAAAGTGGTGGCTTCAGGGAGGAAGGGAATCGGCCGTATTCCAAGCAACCAAATACTGTCCCTCCAACTGCATGGTCTGATCTTACTTTTGTTTTTGATGAGCCAGCGCAGGTCAAATCAACCACCGATGTAGTTGAATATGATGATGGTTCAACGACCCTCTGTCATCTTATGACACAGTGTGCTTTGGCTAAAGCCTTGGCTAAGATCACTAGAGAAATATTCAGTGTTAAGCGGATGGCCAGGGGAGATGTTAGTGTCAAAGCAAAAACCGTTGAGGCTGCCAAAACACGTTTGCAGGTCAAAGAACTTGATGAACATTTTGTCACCACTCATGAGCCTGAATCCTTAATGCGAACACGTGGAGTCATCTATGGTATTGATCTGGATATTGAACTTGAGGCTGAGTTAAAACCTGTGTTACCATTAATGTGCTCTGCTGTGCGTCTGACCCGTGGGCCTGATAAGGTTCCCACCAAATCTGTTCTTCTTACATTTACTGGCCAGTCTTTACCAGATCATGTTGTCATTTTCTTCCAGAGATTTCCGATCCGGATGTATGTTCCTCATGCTCTGCGATGCTTCAAGTGTCAGTCCTTTGGGCATGTCTCTGCTAAGTGTAGGAGCACTCATCATGTGTGTGCTAAATGTAGAGGGAAGCACAAATATGAGGAGTGCAATGAAAGTTCCCTTAAATGTAAGAACTGTGGTGGTGCACACTCTGCGGCATACAAAGGCTGCATTAAATACCAGGAAGCTGTCCAGATTCAGAAAGTCCGAGTTGAGGGTAAGTTGTCTTATTCTCAGGCTGTTCGACAGGTGTGTGGATATTTAGATGTTGCTCAGGTTCCAGCAGTCCCTTAACCACCTCCTGCAGCTAAACCACTGTCTCAGGTTGTTACAATTTCTGATGTTGTGTCTTCTCCAGGCTTGGTGACTGCTAGTACTCAGACTGAAACTATGGAAGTTGAATGTCAGATCGATCCTGTTGTTGACATCATGCCTGAATCATCTTGCAAACCTCTATTTAACAATGTCTCTCCTGTTGATTTTCTCAACTTTATTATTTGTGTAGTTGCTAATCTTGGCACTACTCGTGCATTCAAGTCTGATGGTCTCCAGATGATAGCGTCAGCTGCCCAGTCGCTCTTGGGGTTAAAATTGTCCCCAGATGATCTGACAAGCATGGTTAAGGGTCAACAGTGGAAGTCCTAATCCTTCTTATGGCTCTCTTGATCCTTCAGTGAAATGCTAGATCAGTAAATGCTAATGGTCCGGGATTCAAGGTTTTTATTAACAGTCTTGATCCAATGCCTGATGTTATATGTCTTCAGGAGACGTTCCTGAATCCTAAACAGAAATTCCGTTGGGAAGGTTATGTCTGCCTACGTAAAGATCGTCAGGTTGGTTTTAGAGGTGGTTGTGCTATAGTCATAAAGGACACTTTGTCATTTAGTGAACTTACGTTGCCACCATCCCATTTAGAAGCGAATACAGTCAATATTCATTTGAATGATGAAAGATCAGTCTCCATTTTTAATGTCTGTAATAATGCTCTCGCTACCCATGATGACTATATTTCTCTTTTGAACATGTCAGACAATCTTACAGTTGTGTGTGGTGATTTTAATAGTCACAGTCCATTGTGGGGAGCTAGTAAGTTGGATGCTGGAGGTAAAAACATTGAGACACTACTTGATGAAAAGAATCTTTTCCTTCTTAATGATGGTTCTATGACCCGGTATGACTTGGCTTCTGCTTCATTTTCGGCCCTGGATTTGTCCATTGTCAGTCCACAACTGGCTCCACATTGTGATTGGGAAGTGTATTTGCAGGATTCATTTGGTGGTGATCTTTATCCTGTGTTTACTAGCCTTCAACTTGACCCAATCGCTGAACTGAGTGGTACACCTCAGCGGTGGGTTTTCTCTAAAGCTGACTGGTCTGCATTTACTGCTATGTGCTCTGACACAATCACGCCTGCTATAAACTCTATTGATATGGAGCAGTTTTCCAAATGCTTTGTCTTTAACATTATTGATGCTGCCAATAGATTTATAGGCACAAGTTCTGGTAAACGTCCGCTTAAACCGCCTGTTTGTTGGTGGATGGATAAATGCCAATCAGCACATGATGCCAGGAAGAGGGCAAAGAAAATTGTTGAAAGATCGGCTTTGCTGTGTGATTTAATTGAGTATAGGCACACTTCTGCATTACTGAAACGAACGTTATTGAAGCAAAACGTTTGTCTTGGTCCAATTACACCAGTTCTAAAAATAACAATACACCTCTATCCAAGGTATGGAAAGTGAAAAAGATTTCAGGTAGTTCAAGTTCCAATTGTGCTATTCCGTCTATTGGGTAAAGTTACGCCTGCAGCAATAAATATAGACAAGATTAATGCACTGGCTCAGTCATTTCTAAAAGTATCGAGTACAGATAACTTTAACTCAGATTTTTCTCCGCTATAAAGGAACACTTGAATCAGAATTCTCGGACATCTTACATTGTCCAACATATCATATTGCTGATTACAACTAAAGACTGCTATTTCTGGACGGAAAAATACTTCACCAGGAGATGATTCATTATATATGATATGTTTAAACATCTTCCCCTTATCAGCCTTGAAACCATGCTTTTACTGTTTAATAATATTTGGTTTGAAGGCAAACTACCGACTTCTTGGAAAAAAGCAATAGTAGTTTCAATTCCAAAGCATGGTAAAGATCCTACTGAAGCCACATCCTACAGACCTATTGCTCTTACCTCTAACATGTGTAAAATAATGGAGAGAATGGTAAATAACCGGCTGGTGTACTTCATGGAAAAGAACAATCTGTTTTCAGAAGTTCAATCAGGATTTAGAAAAAATAGATCTTGTGCTGATCATTTAGTGCAACTTGAAACTGAAATTAAAAAGGCATTAGGTAGCACTGAATATTTAATGGCTGTTTTCATGGACATTGAAAAAGCATTTGACATGTGGAGGGAAGGTTTGGTAATTAAACTGTATAACCTTGGAGTCTGTGGATGTATGCTTGATTGGATAAAAGATTTCTTAACGTGTAGAACTATACAAGTTTGCATTGGAATGTCACTGTCAGATATTTATATTTCAGAGAATGGAACACCTCAAGGAAGTGTGATCAGCCCAACATTATTTAATGTCATGATAAATGATTTGTTTGAGAATATTATATCCTGGTTGAAACATCACAGTTTGTAGATGATGGAGCATTGATGAAAAGGTCCGGTAATTTTGACACTGTCTTCCAGTCGTTCAACAGTCTCTCTATCTTGTACAGAATTGGTGTGTACATTGGGGTTTTAAGATTTCAGCTTCTAAATCTTCTGCTATCATTTTTACTCAGAAAAAGATTCCTCATACTTCAAAATTAGTCTTGTGTGGTTCTGAATTGGAGTTTGTCGATAAAGTCAAGTTTTTAGGCCTCTGGTTTGATAAGAGGCTCACCTGGAAACCACATAGGGACTATCTGATTCAGAAATGCAATAAAGTCCTGAACCTTTTGAGAAGTATTTCCAGTTCCAAATGGGGTGTATGTTAATGTTATATAGAGCCCTCATTAGATTTCGACTTGAATTCGGTTGTCAAGCCTATGCATCTGCATGTGCTACACAAAAAGCAAGACTTGATGTTGTTCCGTCGAAAGCCCTAAGATTATGTCTTGGAGCATTCAGTTGAGGCTTTACAAGTTGAATCGGGTGAAATGCCTTTAGATCTCAGGCGTGAAATGTTAGACGTTAGATTTATGTTAAAATTGAAATCATTTGGGAGAAAACACTCAACGTCAACTGTGTTGAATGATTGTGTAGAATATTTTAATGACACTTGGAAAAATGGTATGGGGCCTTAAGGGATGCGATCTCAGAGAACGGCTTTCAATCATACTGTGCGTGATGTTGCAATAGATGACACTACTGTTCTGCCTGAAAAGCCACCATGGCTGCTTGAACTACCATCAGTTTACCTTGATGTCCTGAAGCAGGTCAATAAATGTGAGCCAGCGCCTCGAGTTAAAGCTGTAGCTGAGGAACATACCCGAAGTCTACAGTGGTTGAATGCTATGCAGATTTAAACTTATGGCTCTAAGTGCCCATGTGTCTGGTCGTGTTGGTGCTGGTACATTCATCGTTAATGAAAAGAGAGAACTTTCTATCCGATTGGCTGATCACTTATTAGTATTTTCTGCTGAACTAGGAGCAATCATTGAAGCATTGCGTTGGATTGATGTTCTAAGGCCTGTTTCAGCGGTAATTTTCAGTGACTCGTCAGTGCATTACAAGCAATTCGGGTAGGTTCTTCCTCAGGGAGACAGGACTTGATCGACATTATTCTCGTCCTTTATAATGACTTAAGTAAAGATCTGTTAGATGTTGAATTTTCATGGATCCCCGCTCATGTTAGATTAATTGGAAATGAGAAAGCTGATAAATTGGCAAAAGCTGCACTAGAATTTGATGAATCCGAATAGGATGAAACAATTTTACCTTCTCCTGCAGAGTTAGGCACCGTCAGTATGACCCATGCTAAAACAAAATGGCAGCAGAGATGGGCATCATCCTTAAAAGGACGTCATCTCTTTGGCATCGATCCTTTTATCACTAAATTACACATATCTAGAAATAATCGGAGAGAGGAAGTTCTCTTAACCAGACTTCGTCTTGGGCATTGTGGCCTTGGTGCTTATCTAAATGTTATTAATAAAGACATTTCTGCACATTGTACAGTGTGTATCAGCTTGATAATGTAGCTCATTATTTATTGCATTGCCAAAAGTATGTTTATCAGCGTAAGGCAATGGTGGAGTCTCTAACAGTTCTCAATAGTGACTTCTCATTGTCTGGTATTTTCTGTTCTAGGGATATTGTTCTCCATGAAGTTCAGAATGTCATTCTCGCTTATATTAAAGCATGTAGCAGTTTTGATATTTTATAAAATATCCAGGTACTTAGAAAACCTTTATTATGGGCAAGGTGTAAATGGGCCGAGTTGCCCAAACACCTATAAAACATTTTACTAATCATCATCATCATCATCATCATCATGCCTTTGTTGTGATCACTTTGATCTCGGAAATTTGTCACTGACACTATAACACATTAAACCTCATTTTGCATGTCTTGGTCCGCTTAATTTGCTTTTATGGCCCAAAATATCCGTATTGCATTTGTTGGTTTTAAGAGTATATTTTCGATACAAAACCATATTGCGTAACGTATAGATTTGAAACTATATTCGATTCACTTCTCTCGTCTCTCTTCATATTACACCTCCATGTGACATGTTGCTGATTTTGTATTGCCAGAAACTATTCTACGTGTGTAATGGAAACATTCGAGGCTAATAAGGTTCATACAAATGTATATGCACAACTGCACAAATGTAAAAGCATTTCTGAATGACAGTTAACTCTACATCCTGTATTATATGTTTGAGAGAAATCGATGAACATCTCGTCCGCTGAGACGATGAAATGTTATGTATTTATGTAGTTATACTAGTGTTGCTGAAGACCAATTCCAATGCAAAATTAAAATATCCTTGATCGTTATTAAACTAGACATGCCCCGTGGCTTCAGACAGAAGGTTTTGGATTCTTGGGTGGCTCACGCTTTATATGTTCGACTGTTGTTTAACATCGTAGGGCAGCATGAAGTTGGCACCCCTGACGTAACAAGTCTCAAGCAGGGTTTAGTTTTTTTGTCTTAATGATTGAATGATGTCATTCGCTTGAAATAAAAGTTGCACCCAGTAAAGTTAGATATGGAAAGAAATCCAGGCCCGGCCATTGCTGAAAATGAATGTATATTAAGGTTCTGTAAACTTTGGGTGTGTGTTTGAATCATACTACAGCGGCTGATGACGGGGGCCTAACGCTTGAGGCGGCGCGGTTGGATTTCCCGAAGCAATACATGACAGTGTGGAGCTCAGTGATATGTTTTATTAAGTCGAGCATTCTCTGTTTTAGCTTAGAATGGACATCAATATAATCGTCCTGACCAGTTTTTGCCAGGCTTCTGGTATCACTGATGTCATGGCCCAGTGGGGTAGCTTATTTGAAGAATAAGATTATGGCATTAGTTTTGATGAAATGTGCACAATCTGAAAGAAATTGTCATATGATGATTCCGTCCCTATTTGACGTTATTTTTAGACATTGAGGAATTCAGTTAATTGGGAAATGAGGTGAGGTGAAATGTGAAATTGGATTTAAATTGCACTCATATAGTGGCGCATGCACGACTGTGTGTGTGGCTGCTTGTACTTGTCCAGATTGATGCCGATTGATAGTGCTAATGAATAACCCACTCAGACACTGTGTACTGACTCCAAGCCGACCAGTACTTGTTTTAGCCCCCTAAGTGCCGAGCGTCAGAGAGGGTAACAACAAGTACCTTTTTTTAACGTCTTTATGTACCATTTAACATACCATTATGACGCGACCTTCCGCTCTCCGGGCGGACGCCCTACCAAAAGACGGAGGCGGTCTCATCGGTAAATGAAAGCCTGTCAGCTTGGTAGTGTTTACCTGGGCAAGGTCTATTATGACGACTCACAGTCCGTTGTGACGCAAAGTATATGATATGGGTTGTCTCGCACATTGTCCTGATTTTATATATTCTCCAAACACTGTGGGGACAGTCGAAAATATCATCTGATAAGAGGAATACAAAGGGGTATCGAGTGGATAAGAAAAAGGAAGGACTATGTTGTCAAGGGATACAAAAGTGATAGTAAAAATATCAACGTTTGAGATGACTTGATCAATAATGGGGCATACACCTATCGTTTATGCGGCATGGCAAGGTCCGAATCAATCTCCCAATAACAATCTGAGTTCGCCTCCAGACACGTCCACGCCTAACTAGAAAGTCGAGAGTGAATCTGGACACACCTAAAAAAATAGCAAGAGACCATCGGCGATTTACTGGCTAGAATGTGTCGGTGGTACAACACGTGTGATAAGACGCATGGAGACGATTTCTAATCATCTGGTCAGTGACTTGAACTCCATGGCGAAAGTGAAGAGCGATTTCATTGGCTGTTTTGGCTCAATTTCTTAAATTCAGGTTTCTGATTAAAGGATCTTGGACTTGTGTTGTTGTCTTATTAGGGCGCCCTGTCCGGGGCGATCATTAGCATATTGTGTCTGCAGAAACCTGTTTAAAGGACTGAGACACATTGAACATATTTGCTCTTACTGCGTGTTACTCGTTTGAAGCATGCCAGTTGCCTTTATCGAGTTGTAGACGACGCATTCCCAATCTGATAAAAACAATACTGCATTTAAGCAAAAGTGCGGCTCTTGCCTGCTACTGTGGGTAATGAACATGAACAATACTAATGGCTCAGTGCGATTTGACGACCTTTCACATAAGTGTCAAAATATAAAAAATGACCTCTGGCCCCCGTGCAAGAAGGAATTGCTTGGTCCAAATGCAATGTTTCGGGTGCTTGGGGGCTTTAGATTTTGTTTCCATTCTCTGACAGTCATTTTTCAAGGCTGGTCTTGACCACAGATCATAACATATATTATATTTCAAAGTCCTGTACTTTCTGTGGAGAGTATACATATACTGATATATAATTTCATCGACATGGTACATATAGAATACATGACACAAGTTCATTCTATTTTCCAGAGTGACAAACAAGTTCAGCACAGTTCGGTCAAATCGGTGGATAGTTGTGACAACGATCTCCTACCCAACATCAGACATCAAGTTCCTGGCAGGGATACCTGGCTGGAAGGTCGTTGTTGTCGGGGACACTAAGACTCCAAGTGACTGGAGGTAACCATTACTACAGTCTAAGAGGGAATACAGGATTTAGGTTATAGACCCGAGGTTTATACACATATATAATTTCACTGTTACTATCAGCTATTTATGAATATTACCAATGAAGGTGGACTGATCGTGTGTTATGGCTTTCCCATATTTGCGCATTTGCATCTTACCGATTCGACACGCTAATCGGACAATTGAAGGCAGCTTCATTCTTGAGAAAAATACGAACTGATAATCTATTTTTCATGACGTCACATATTGACGACATTACGTCATCTGAAAAACAGGCCTTTAGTGAAGTGTCTTTGTAGGGTTGACATTTGTTCTTCATTTTCTGTAAATATGTAATATATAGACTAAGCTACTCAGGTTTCGTAGATGGATACATGTTTTTGAAAGCAAGGAATCTGTCACATATTGGTATTTATTGAAACCATTCCTCCTTTCAGGTACCCAAATTGTATATTTCTGAGCTTAGACGATCAGTATGAACTTGGTTTTGAGACGACCTCTCATCTTCCAGAGCGGAGCTATGCCAGAAAAACAGTTGGATATCTGTTTGCAATAGCCCATGGCGCACAAATCATTTATGAAACTGATGATGACAACCGCCCACTCGATTTACTGAGACAGTTCCTTCTGGATCCAACAATGTGGGGTCTCTTGTACAAAGGAGAAAAGCTCTTCAACCCTTACCACCATTTTGGACAGCCAACATTGTGGCCAAGAGGTTATCCACTTGGTTCAGTAGGAGAAAACATCACACTGGAGTATGAGCTGAATCACTGGAAAACCCCGTCCATTCAGCAGGGTGTTGTGAATGGTGATCCTGATGTGGATGCCCTTTTTAGACTGACCCGGAAACAGACCCATTCTCAACTCAATGTGACCTTTGATGACCGGGCTCCACCAGCAATTGTGCCAGCTGGGGTGTTCTCACCCTTTAATTCCCAGAATACCCTTTTCCTGTATGATGCATTATGGGCACTACTGATTCCAACTACAACAACGTTCCGAGTGTGTGACATCTGGAGAGGCTACTGGGCTCAGAGACTCCTGTGGGAGATGGGAGGACACTTAGGATTCTTCCCACCAAACGCTTTCCAGAAGAGGAATTCCCACTCCTACCTTAGTGATGCAAATGATGAAAAGGATCTCTATTTCCAAACAGAGCGCCTTGTGACCTTCTTGTCCAAATGGAGATGTGGAGCAGACAAGTCATTTTTTGACTGTGTGAAACAACTCTCAAAAGATATGTGTGAGAACAATTTTTGGAAGGAAAGTGACGTGATCCTGACTTCAGTGTGGATAAGAGACCTCAATACCATTGGCTATGAGGAACCTAAAAGAGTTCCACTTGTGTCTATACCTGACAAAACCCTTCCGATTGTAAATAAAAGGATTCAACACCAAACCAGGAACACAGGCGAAATGTCCAACGTTGTTTTCTGGGCAGCAGAACAAACACCTCCTTTGACATATTCCCCAGAAATACAAAAGACAGCCGTTTTGTCTCGATTAACCAAATCGGCATCTTATTGCAAGAATTACCCATATAATGCTTCAATATTTGACAATCGAATTACTATAAATACCTTCTCCAACATTCTACTGATTGTTGTCTTTAACTTCCCCCACTACCAGAACCTAGATCTCCTGGAGACTATTTATAGCATGCATTTTCCAAATATCTTATATTGTGGTCCAAGGAAAGACCGTTTTGATGCATACGCAAAGCACCTTACAAAACATGTCTCTTTTATTGAAGTTGATGTTGGTGATGGTTGGTTTGCCCAGAACTGTCTGACACAAGCAATGAAAATTAATTATAATGTAGATGGGTATCTCTACATTGGCGATGATACGTTGGTCAATGTTTGGAATCTACATAATCTTCCATTTGATAAACTTTGGCTTGTTAAAGCAACAGTATTGCAACAGTCCAAGAAAACAGAGTGGCCTTGGTTCAACAGTCCAAGAGTTGGCCTGAAAATGTATCAAGCTGCCCTAAACGCATCAAAAGTCTTAAACAAACGTCGGTTTGACAGTTTTCTTCAGATGTTAGCAAGGAATACTAAAAAGGTTGATGGATTATTGAAGTCAGCTTCGGACATTGCATATGTTCCAAGAAAATATAAAAATGATGTGATATATTTCATGGAGCATTTTTCCAAATTCAACCTGTTTGTTGAGATAACAATTCCTACTGTTTTTGCTGGTATTGAAAAGTGGGAAAATGTCCACAAAATGCCAGGAATGTATTTGTGGTATGATGGGAAAAGAAAACATGTCACAAAATATTTCAACAAGGATGGTATATTCCTCCATCCAGTTAAGCTATCAACTGTACTGCGGGCAGGCAAAGAGAGACAGTTTTTGTGTGGGACGTATCTACCTTTGACAATGAGAATGTCTCAAAAGGAATGAACAATACATTGCATCCATAACCTTGTAAGGATAATTTTCAGGACCTGAATAAAAGTTCATTGCCCTTACACGAGTGTAACACACATGTTGCACGGAAGCTCAACGGTTTGAGCACGCAGGTGCAACGAGTGACCCATGCGTGTGCAATGCGTGTTACACGGGACCGGGTTTCTGTTGAATTTGACAAATAGATCAAATGAATAGTTAGATAAAACAAAACAGATGTGAATTATGAGTTAATGAGCGACCATTGACCTGTGTTCACCAGACCATTAACACGATTTCGGCCCCTCTTGATTTGTGTTCGGTTGCACTACTCATAATATACATGAACCTTTCCACTGGGGTCCAGTCAAGCCATTGTGACCAACAGACAGTAGAACAGTAGATAATCTAGAATTTAGTTGAATGCTACGGGAACCCCGAGCTGACTTGGTAAATATTCGCAATAAATCAAGTGAATATATTTGTTGATTTTATTAGTCATTCCGGTTGATTGCAAATATAACAATGTTCGTTCGCCAAATCTATGCTTTAGATTGGACAATTATGATAGAGCAGTCACCCCTACTACATGTATGTAGAAACTTGCCACATTTCTCCACCACCCACTTTTTTTCTTTTTTTTGGAAGAATTATTAAGAGGACCTATTGTGGACACCTGAACAGAAAGAAATAATCGTTCGTGGTTTGTCTTGGGGGTGCTCGCCAAAACACACCCGTTGCTATGCAATGCTACTTGCACATTTTAGTTGTTGTAAATATAATGCTTTTATGCTCTGCATGTGAACAGCATAATATTATGACTTGACATATTGTTGTTGTGGGGATGAAGACGTCAATAGCACTTCAATCAGGAGATTGCTTTGATAACATAAGGGAGAACTACAATTATCGCAAAGTTAGTACAATTTTATGATACAAAGTAGTTAATTATTCACACTTTCGATGACTGTAGAAAAAAGGGTAATTGGGGAAAATTATTCATTGGTGTAAAGATGGTTTGGTGTTTCTGTTTCTTAATGTCTTATTAAATTTCAGACATTATCTTTTTGACTTGTTTATTTAATGGGGAATACGAACTGCCTCATTCCCTTATGGTAGCAAAGTGTAGCGACAAGTGGTAAGTCAATTATTTCTTATATACAGGAGGAAGGGTCTGTAAAGAGTGATGAATCTCTGGCCCAAGAAACAAACGGGTTACTGATGACACTAGAGAACATTTTGAAACTGAACCAACAAAAAGCCAATGTTACCATAAATAATAAGAGGATATTTGAAATGATTATAAACAATCATGTTGTCTGGCTGTAGATATAATTTGTGATCTGTGACACAGAATCTCATAAGGGTTGTTAATTTTACAATTGCCCAATGCGCAGACTGAGTTTTGCTACGTAGCTCGGAGTTTTGGCCAACTAGGGACAGACAGCTGCTGAAATATCTTCTCTGAAGGGCGAAGTGGTTTCCTTGAAAACAGAACTACGAATTACATCAAATGACCTGGCTGTGTTGCAAGCAGAAATAAACCTAGGGAACTGTAATATACTACTCAAAATTTGATAAGGATCACTAGGTGATATGTGTGTATGTTACCACAAACATAACAAAAGACATGACTCTGACTCAGAAACGTGTTTAATCATGTTATGAATGAAAATTCATGAACGGCATAAACTTGTATCAATATGGAATGTTTGAAATCTGCAAACACCAAAAGGCATTTCATTAAAAAATGTTAACAGCAAACAAGAGAAAGAATTACACAGTTATGAGGGATAGTCCATCATTACACTTAGTCGATGAAGTGTCAATATCGAGTATGACCTCCCCTTGCATCAATGACGGCCTGACAACGTCGAGATATGCTGTCAATAAGCACCCGGATGTTCCCAATGGGGAGGTTGTTCCACTCTTCCACGAGGGCATGTCCGAGCTCTGCCTAAGTCGTGGGTTGTGCTCTACGGCGTGAAAGGGCAACCTGCAGCATGTTCCAGACATGCTCAATCGGGTTCAAGTCCGGCGAGCGCGCTGGCCAATCCATGCGGACAATTGTCTCCTGCTCAAGGTACTGCTCAACCACCCTAGCGCGATGAGGACGGGCGTTATCACCCATCAGGATGAACTCAGGGCCAACAGCACCAGCGTAGGGTCTGACGTACACATCGAAGATCTCATCCCGGTACCTCACCCCCGTCATTGTTCCTCTCTCCAGGACATGGAGATCTGTCCTTCCATCTCTGTTGATTCCACCCCAGACCATGATGGAACCACCACCATAACGGTCATGTTCACTGATGTTGGCATCATGGAAACGTTCACGTTGTCGTCGCCACACCCGCTGCCTCCTGTCTGTAAAGTCCAAACAATACCTGGACTCATCGGTGAACAGAACTAGAACCCAATCGTTCCGTGTCCAAGTGACACGATCTTCAGCCCATTCCAATCGCTCCCGCCGGTGTCGAACAGTCAGGGGGATTCGGACACATGCCCTTCTCGAGTAGAGACCTGCATTGTGAAGACGATTCCGTATCGTCTGAGTGGACACATTCACCCCCGAGGCGTTCAGGAGGTCGTTACGTAGGCACAGATGAATACGGTACAGTCAGATGTCATGCTGAACACCGCCCAGATGAATACGGTACAGTCAGATGTCAAGCTGAACACGCCACAGATGAATACGGTGCAGTCAGATGTCAAGATGTTAGACAAACGACTAACTCTGGTAAACTCTACTGTTTATAATATTCAGAATACATCATGTGTGGTCCATCTTATCGCTCATGAGCACGTACGCGTTGTACAAAACCTGGAACTCCTTTCGACAAAGGCGCTGACTCAAAGTACATCAAAACAACTGGAGAGGCTTGAGATTAACATGAACTCAACTTTTGCAGGTCTGCATATGACAAAGGATAACCTAAATATGACGAGCACTGAAGTCTCAACTTTGAGAATGATCTGTCAGTTGTACAGAAACAGATGTAAACACATTTGATGATACATCTGTGTGTGTTTAAAGTTGATTTTGACAGCCCGGGCCAAGTCGGACCCAAAACAATCTAAACACTTCTGATAGAGGCTATGTTAAGAATTTAGATGGAAAGGGCTTCACTTTGAACACCTTGTTTTCTTTAAATACCGCGATCTGAGACACTATAAAGTGGTATATTGATATATATTATACTAGTCTAGTCGATAGCTGTGAATCCATTTGATGTTACATCTGTAAGGTTTAAAAGTTGATTTTGACAGCCCTGGCTAAGTTGGACCGAAAAATTCTGACAGAGATTTTCTTAAAAAAATACAGTAAAAGTGCTTGACTTTAACGGACCAGTTATCTTTCAATGAGATGTACTGTGGCATTATAAAGTAGTATATTGGTAGATATTATACTAGTCTATATACGTAAACACATTTGATGATACATCTGTGTGTTTAAAGTTAATTTTGACAGCCCGGGCCTAGTCAGACCTTACACAAGCCAAACACTTCTAATAGAGGCTATATTGAGAATGTAGAGGGGATAGGGCTTCACTTTGAACACCTTGTTTTCTTTAAATACTGCGATCTGAGACACCACAACGGGGTATATAGATAGGTAATATACTAGTCTATAGGGCATGCAGGCCATGGGATCACATTCACTTTGTTCTGTCCAAGTGCTTGTTGAAAACAATCCGGGCGACATGGGGTCGGGCGTTGTCATGCCAGGTCCATGTTGATTCAAAAACGGCACAACGATAGTTTGATGACCTCGACAAATTGCTAATGACCACTTGCAAACAACTCTCTCGGCGAATCCTCCCCCCGCCTCCCCTGAAACGGTCTTCCCCGACAACACAGTTTTGAGCGTAATGTTCGGTACGCTCGTATTTGGCCATCGCCGTGGTAGAGGTGACAACGAGACTCGTCGGTGAACAGAGCAGTCTCAACCGAATTACCTCCCAACGTACTCACTGACTACACCACTGCAGACGCAATCGGCGGTGATTGTTGGTCAGAATTGGGAGACTTGCTGGTCTCCTCGCAACAATCCCGTAACGTCTCATACGGTGACTTCAAATAATGTGTTTCATGTTGCAGTTGTCAAGACAAGCAGAAAAAATGCATACCGAATCCCTACAACACGCGTGCTTTTATACCCTGGTTGAAGTCATCAATTGCATGATTGCGGCATGAAAGACATTTTTGCCATCAGATCATGCTTTTCTGCTGAGGTTGCGTTTGTGCTATATGTTTTCGTATTTTCGTATCCGATTTGAACACAAGTTTTTTCTTGTATACAACCAATTGGAAATGGGTGTCACAGGAACTTTTGTTGCTGAGTATATATGAATACTACAGGAATACCTGATACAACGAGTCTCCATTTCACAATACCTTGGTATAACTTCCCTGGGCGAACTTCATATCATCCATCTTGTGTGAGGGCCTATGAATGAAATAAAACTATATTCTGCAAAAAATAGAAAACGCAAAAGTGATTTTAGATGTATAAATATCATATAACCAATCATCGTCTTTTGCTGGTTACCAAGTCATGTAGGCATAGCAGATGTTGCGGCTGAAGCAGCTCTTGACCAACCGTTATCTCCACTACTTATCCCATACAGTGATTTCAGACGAACTATCAACAGTTATTTTCGGGATCTCATGCAAAGGAGTCGGGAAATCCACGTAGGAATCAATAATCTTCACGAATTTAAACCAACAATCGGTCAAACCTACGTCGGTTGTCAGTCAAGACATGATGCGGTCGTTTTACGACGATGTCGTACAGGCCATTCTTGTTCTACTCATGAATATGTGTTGCAAGGTGTGGATCCTCCATTTTGTATCCCTTGTGATGAGAGATACCACCACAATGGATAAATATTTCAAATCATCATCTCTTAAGGATCTTTTTAATTGTATTTGTTCTCATTGAATTATAGGCTTTTTAAAAGAAATTGAACTTATTGATGTATTTTGATGTACACTCTTCAAAAAATGAAACGCAAATGTGTTTTGCGAATTCCAATTAGATTTTTTTCCCACAGCAATCGTCATAAAGACAATTCTTATGTTTGATTCCCGTTAATCATGTCATGATTGTTGTTCATTGCGCGCAAACACACCTCAAAATGTTTGTTTTTTGTAAACGTTTATCAGCAAAAATGCAAAGGATGCGCGGAAATTGCTGTCAGAAAAAGTTTTCCGCACAATGCACGTGCAAACTGTTGAAAACAAATTTAAAGTAGAGACTATAACTATACAAGACCGTACAAGGTTCATCAGTTCATTACGAATTTTCTGACGTGAACGGAGATCGAAAAATGCCAAGATTAACTGCAGCTGACCGAAATATCGCCATTGGACGTTTGGAAGCAGGGGAGTCCCAGTCTGCTGTTGCAAGACACTTCAACGTTCACCAAAGCACAATATCTCGACTATGGGATCGATATACCCGCACTAATTCGACTCAAGATCATCCCAGAAGTGGAAGACCAAGAGTGACCACCCCTGCTCAGGACCGGTTGTATCACCTTCGGAATCGATTTGCTACAGCAACGGACACTGCAGGACAAGTGCCTGGTATGCGAAGAATTTCCGAACAAACCATCAGAAATCGTCTGAGGGAAGTGGGTATTCGAGCGAGACGACCAAAAGTTGGACCTGTCTTGCGACGTGTCCGATGGTGCAACAGAGTACAGGTATGGGATCTCAGGAACTGGCGACGCGTTTGGTTCAGCGATGGGTCAAGTTTTCTTCTTCAACGACGGGAAGAAAGACAAGGGGTATACCGACGTCGACATGAACGTTTTGCGCCGAACTGCATTCGACAGGTGGATCGATTTGGTGGAGGGAGTGCCATGGTGTGGGGAGCCATGTCCAACACGGGTAGATCACAGTTAGTGGTTGTCCAGGGCAATCTTACAGCAAACCGATACATATACCAAATTCTGCGGCGTCAACTCCTCCCAACTTTGGACCGCCAGAGGGAGCTGTTCCACACAGCACGTGCAACAGTTTATTTCCTTGTTAATGAGAACATCAATGTCCTTCCATGGCCGTCCAAATCGCCTGATCTCAACCCGATTGAACATTTGTGGGACGAACTAGATCGACGCGTCCGTCAACGTCACCAGCATCCCCACAACCTGGCACAACTCGCCAACGCCTTACGGGAGGAATGGCGAAGAATTCCCCACGAAAAAATCCGACGACTTGTGCAATCTGTGCCAAGGAGGTGTCGAGCAATGACGACTGCAATGGGTGGTGTGACCAGATACTTACCATGTCGCCCCCTTGTGGCTACACATGTGCAATGACTGAACTCAATGAATGCTGACAATGACGACAATGCTTTTGTCGATCACTGTGTCTAATTTCATTTGATTGTGTTCACGCATATTCTGTGTAGATACTTTTACATCCGCTTAATAAATGTCCATATTTTTTAACGATGCGTGTCCTCTTTTGAAGAGTGTACATAGTTGATTCGTAAATCGGTCGTGTTTAATTATGAACTGAGATTGTTTATTGCTGTGTCCTTTTGACGGCGGTTAAAGTACTGTGAAATGGTTGTCCCCCTGAGAGAGAATCTTAAGTCCATATCATTCACAGTATGTTATTTCTATCATAGTTTTAATCGTAGAATATGTGTTCTTTTAAATTTCGGCTGAATTTGCAAATAGTCGCCAACACCTGAAGGGATGATGTAAATCCTGCTTGGGTCCACTGTAGGTCCCATGGACCTTAGCATGTTTCTGGCGATCTCTAGCTTTTTATATTGTATTGTTTCATATATTGATATCTTTTTATGGTTGTATGCTAGTTATTAATATAAACCTGTGATATTCTAGTTATTTTACTGTCCATCGATGACAGGTTTTTATTTAGTCTAAATGTATGTATTATTAACGTATAACTTCTCGTCACGATATGGCTGAAAGGATGTCGAAGTGACTTTAAATATCAATTCACTCACACACTCACTCTGTTCACTTTGAGGTCACTGTGGCCACATTTTGATGACTTTGCAGTCACTGTGGTCACTATGTGGTTCTGTGGTCATAATGTGGTCACTGTGGTCACCATGTAGTTCTGTGGTCATTATGTGGTCACTGTGGTCACCATGTAGTACTGTGGTCATAATGTAGTCACTGTGGTCAGTATGTACATGTAGTACTGTGGTCATGATGTGGTCACTGTGGTCACTGTGTAGTACTGTGGTCATAATGTGGTCACTGTGGTCACTATGTGGTTCTGTGGTCATAATGTGGTCACTGTGGTCATTGTGTAGTACTATGGTCATAATGTAGTCACTGTGGTCACTATGTAGTACTGTGGTCATAATGTGGTCACTGTGGTCACTATGTAGTACTGTGGTTATAATGTGGTCACTGTGGTCATATGTAGTACTGTGGTCAGTATGTAGTATTGTGGTCACTATGTAGTACTGTGGTCAGTATGTAGTCACTGTGGTCACTATGTAGTACTGTGGTCACATTGTAGTCACTGTGGTCACTATGTAGTTCTGTGGTCATATGTTGTCACTGTGGTCACTATGTAGTACTGTGGTCATAATGTAGTCACTGTGGTCACTGTGTAGTTCTGTGGTCATATGTTGTCAATGTGGTCACTATGTAGTACTGTGGTCATGATGTGGTCACTGTGGTCACTGTGTAGTACTGTGGTCATAATGTAGTCACTGTGGTCAGTATGTAGTACTGTGGTCATAATGTGGTCGTTGTGGTCACTATGTAGTACTGTGGTCTTAATGTGGTCACTGTGGTCATAATGTTGTACTGTGGCCATAATGTAGTCACTGTGGTCACTATGTTATACTGTGGTCATAATGTAGTCACTGTGGTCACTGTGGTCATATGTAGTACTGTGGTCATAATGTGGTCACTGTGGTCACTATGTTGTACTGTGGTCATAATGTTGTCACTGTGGTCACTATGTAGTACTATGGTCACTATGTAGTACTGTGGTCATAATGTAGTCACTGTGGTCACTATGTAGTACTGTGGTCATAATGTGGTCACTGTGGTCACTATGTAGTACTGTGGTCATAATGTAGTCACTGTGGTCACTATGTAGTACTGTCAGTCAAAACATGACGATGTCGTATTGGCCACAGTCGGTTTACCTACGAATATCTGCTTAAAACAGATGAGGACGAGCCTCCTAAGTTTATCCCTTGTGATGAAAGGTTCACAGTAAAGCATGCAAGGGATTCACTTTATCAAAGCGTTAATCTGGCAGATCTTTTCCTGCGTTAGCGGGCATCTCATCTTAAGTTACTTGAAATAAATTGGTCTGTATAATACATTTTAAATATGTTTGTGAATAATTAATTGTTTGTTTTTAAATTTGGTGTAATGATTTGACCAACTGACCCATTATTGAAGGGCCTGTCAAGGAGGTTAAAGTACCATCAACTTATTGTCCCCATGTGTAACTATCATCATGGCCTAGCTTTGGCTACTTGTGGCCCATAGCCCATGTTTTAAACTGTTTAAATGATATTGTTTTGACCAAAATTATATGTGATACAATTTGTTTTTAACATAACTTCATGACTCACTCGTGTATATTTGAACGTGTTCTCGTTGGTATATGACTAGAATAATGCTGATGTGACGTTAAATTTTAACTTGCTCACAGATTGACACTGACCCAGGTTCTATATGGCACGAATGGAACAGTAGATTTTCATGGCGAAGGTCATCTGTTATCAATATCTTGGAAGCAATCAGATCCCAAACTGTGGCCTGGGGAATGTTCACCAATTCTGCCTGCAGTTCTTGTGCCAACTCTCGGCGGTTCTGTGGTTGTTGCTGACGTGCTCGCAATCGTTGATCCAGTGCATCACATAAATGTTCGATTGGTTAAAAATCCGGTGACCTGGAGGGCCATGGCAGGACCTGATTCCTGAAAAGATTGTTGTCATTCCTGCTATGTTGCCTTGTTGGAAAATGACGTTCGCTTGCTGAAGAATGGGAAGGAAGTGTGGCTGAAGAACATCATCCGTACATCGTTGTGCTATTAAATTCCACAAAACTTGCACCAAGTCTGTCATACCAGTGTAGGAGATGGCGGCCCACATCATCACACCACCACCAGCAAATCTGTCCACATCCTATATGCACTTACGTGCATAACGTTCCCCGCGACGCCTGTAAACACGATGTCTATCATCCGCACGGCGAGGCATAAAACGTGACTCGTTACTAAACCAAACCTGTCTCCATCGCAGTTGTGTCCATACTCTGTGATTGTGACACCATTGACGTCGCAGCTGACAATGCATAACAGTCAAAATGACACCTCGAACTGGTCGTCTAGCGCAAATACCTTCGTCGCGTAAACGGTTCCTCAATGTCTGAGCTGGTATGCTACGTTATTTTGGTATTGCTGTAGTTATAGAGGTGGTCGTAGTGCTTCTTTCACGTAATTGTCATGGCTACATGAACCTATCCTGAGCTCAAGTATTGATATTGACCGGATCTGGGAAGGCCATGTGTTGTCCCGCGTATCTGATAACGGCTCCACAATCTTGTAATAGTGCTTGGTGCTACGTGGAAAAAACTGGCTTCGGCCTAAGACGAATCCCCTGTTTGCAGTCGTTGCAATGGCGTTGTTGCATCGGACTTCCGTCAGTGGTTTCGCTGTTCACCTGCTGTAAGATTGTGATGGCATACCAATGAAAACCCAACGTGTTTATAGCCCCCAAAGTGCTCGTGCATGTCATGTTGGTGTGTTTCGACGCCAGGCTCTGTCGTGATTGTGTTTTTGCGATTTTTCACCAAATTTCTGCAGTACTGCATTCTTTCCACACCAATCTTTTCCAACCCCCATGCAGAAATGACCAATTCCATTTTGGTATTGATTTTGTATGGATGTCGGCATCACTGTCGGATTTTTACGATATTACTACCTTGACACATAAAATAATGACTACGTTGAAAAGGGACACTTGACTAATAACATACCGCCATCTACAGGTTAATTTATAACACGACTTTGACTCCATTTGATTAAACATTTTTGCGATAGTGTGTAGATATCAGGTTCTCCTTTAATAGTTCAGATGCCGTAAAATGAGACTATGCTTGTCGTAAGAGGCGACTAACGGGATCAGGTGGTCAGGCTCGCTGACTTGGTTGATGCATGTCATCGATCCCAATTCCGTGGATCGATGCTCATAATGTCAATCACTGGATTGTCTAATCCAGACTCGATTATTTCCAGACCACCGTCATTTAGCTGGAATATTGCTACGTGCGGCGTAAAAGAACAAACCAAAACCAAACCAATCGTTATAAAGTTATAATAAAGAGTAAGCGATGTTCAGCACAATATGACTGAAGTAAGCTGCAACATGTTAAATAAGCTGCAACATTTTAAATAACTGAAACATTTTCAATGACTAAAACATTTTAAATAACCTGAAACATTTTCAATAACCTTAAACATTTAAAATGTTTTGCTTACACTTTACCTTTCAAATTACTCCTGACATTTATTTTCGTTTTGATTCGAAAGTTGAAACGATTTTGAAGTGTCAACGTTGAATCAACATCCGATGAGTTTTTATTCGAATTTGATTTGGTAATTGTTTGAATATTGACTCCTTGGCTAAATACAACTCTTTATAATCAGGTAAAATGGACTCCCAAACTGCAATATACCAGGGAGCTCAGGCGGAGGTCTAGGGTGATATCGTGTCAGAAGCATGCCAATTTTTCCACGTAACAGACCCGTACAACACATGGTTTGATCAGGGTGAAATACTGTACCTGTGCGAATGTTTGTTTTATTCGTCATCACTCGGGCGTTCATGGTGTACTATCTGGGGTCATAATGCCCTGATAAAGCGAACTGTCCATGCAGTATAAAATATATTAATCTATGTCCATATGAATTCCTGTGGTTCCGAAAACGTATTTGATGCATAAATTTTATTTTATGTAGCACAAATAAACGGACACACACTCAAACATACTAACGCACAAGTAAAACCAATCATACATTAATACACAAAAAAGCCACACAAATAAGAAACCACAAATACTCAAGGACAACACAAACACACTTACACAAACAAACATCACAAACACGGAAAACGTCCATTCTCAATTAAACTTGTGTATGATACACAACCCAGTCTGTCCCGCGGGAGACGTTCTGATCGACAAAAGACATGTATTCCCGGGTTTGGGGAAGGTACATCTCAATTTTAGTTGCACGTCCCCTTCGTCGAGGTAAATTATCATGCTATCAATCAAGTCGCCGAGGCTGACGACCCAATCCAATCAGTGGCCTCTTACGATCAGCATAGGTTGCTGGGGACCAATTCTAACCCGGAAATAAAACAGGTAACTAAACCGTGAAGATCCCTGGTAGACTAGGTCTTCAGCAACCCATGCTTGCCGTAAAAGGCGATTATGCTTGTCGTAAGAGGCGACTAACGGGATCGGGTGGTCAGGCTCGCTGACTTGGTAGAAGCATGTCATCGATTCCAATCGCGTGGGTCGATGCTCATGATGTCAATCACTGGATTGTCTGGTCCAGACTCTATTATTTACAGACCGACGTCATATAGCTGGAATATTGCTGAGTGCGTCGTTAAACAATAAACCAACCAACCAAATTAAATAAGTGATGTATGAATATGCCAAATTTGCACGTAACCCATTAAACAGTTGAGGGATCTGTTCAAAGCGTCAATGTTTTGCCGACTAGCAGGCGGCGTACAATGCTGAATCATGGTTTGAGGTGAAAGGGGATTACAATTATTGATGAATGAATATGTCAAATATGCACATGACTTGCAGAGTCATCTGTATGTGCTCAAGTTTCAAAGATAACAAAGCGGCAAGTCACGATGATGAAGCATGTTTGTAGGTCACAGAGTGTTTATCTACTCCCATGGTGCACTAGTGCATTCACAATATGACTGAAATATAATCTACAACATGTTAGATAAGCTAAAAGAATTTAAATGACCTGGAACATTTAAAATGTTTTGCTTACACTTTAACTTTCAAATTACTCCTGACATTTACTTTCGTTTGGATTTGAAAGTTGAAATGATTACTTGAAATATATAGGAGTTTAAACAACTTTACTCTCTTTTGGCACGATACTGTAAGACCTTTTTCTTATTTCAGAATAACGGCTACCATTCTGGAACGGCATGATCGCAGACAACAGCACCAGTGGATTCTGTCTCCGTGTCTTGACTTAAAACTAAATTTGTAGCAGGAGTAGACCAAATACTGTCCCCAAAGATTGTTTGGAATACAGCGAGGCACTTGTGTGTTTATTCGCCGAAGGCCCGGGTTCGATTCCCCACATGGGTGCAATGCGTGAAGCCCATTTCTGGTGTCCCTCGGGGCAATCTCATTAAAATCAAATCTTTGTACTCGCTACTGCCAAACAAAGATCTGAGGACACCCCATTAGGGGTCGCGTCAGAACGACCTTTCATCCGACCAATCAGAGCGTCGCTTACCAGATCATGAAAGTGACAGTCGGAACGTGTTTTCTAATCATACAACCACGAAATATTTGATACGGGGTATTCCGAACGACAGTTACGGGTTTTATGATTATATCCATACAATCTAGGCCATCTATAAGCTGTTCCAGAGTGTTCTTATCAGTTTTTATTTTATTAATCGAGAATACGTCAAAATATGTTTCGAAGCGTAGTCGCCAGTTTGAGACTAGTGTCGTAAAGCTCGAGAATGCTGCCTTCTGATTGGCTAATGTCGATTTCTTGTCAGTTATTTCAATGGTCGGTCAAAAATCGAGAAAGGTCGTTTTGACGTGACCCGAAATGGGATGTCCTCAGATCTTTGTTTAGGGGTAGCAAGAACAAAGATCTGATTTTAATGAGATTGCTATCGGGGGCACGGGTGGCCCAATAGTCTAAGGCGCCGCGATCAGCTGTGCAGAGTTGCGTCCCTTGGGGACCACAAGAACCTATGATTGTGGGTTCGAATCCCGGTTCGCCCCGATTACGTTTCTAGGTTTGTAAGCACAATACCCGTGCTCGTGGGTTTCACCGAAGAGGTAAACGTCTAAGACCTGCATCACATCGGGCTTTCCTTCCAAATTAAGCTGACACACCGTGATATAACTGGAATAATGTCAAAAGCCGCGTTAAACCCAACTCACTCACCCAGGTGTCCCCGCCTTGATATAACTGGAATATTGCTAAAAGCGGCGTAAAACCATACCCACTCACTCACTTGAGCGTTTGCCATATTGCTATGCTATGCAATAGTCTATGATTATCTTGTACTTTCGCCGGGTTTCGCCGGGCCCCCTTTCACCAGAATAGACTATAGTCGGCCAACTACCCATGCGTTACCAAGTTCCAGTTCTTTATGATATTAACATATTATTTTCCATAAAGTGGAAGGATTGGCAAACAAGCAAATTTTGCTTATTTGAATGCCTCTCCCAAACATCATACACATACAAATTACAATGTATTAAAGTGATATGAGTAATAGAATACATCATATAATTGACATTAAAGATTATTATTGTTCTGTAAGTGATTTATTACTGGATTATCTTTCGAAACTACAGCTACGCTATATTATTTACATCTAGCACAACAACATCACAGTGTCATATATACTTGCCGTAAAAAGCGACTGTGCTTGTCGTTAAAGGCGACTACTAACGGGATCGGGTTGTCAGACTCACTGACTTGGTTGATGCATGTCATCGATCCCAATTGCGTGGATCGCTGCTCATGATGTCAATCACTGGATTGTCTGGTCCAGACTCGATTATTTACTGGCCGCCGTCATATAGCTGCAGTATTGCTGAGTGTGGCATTATACAACAACAAAAAATGTAACTTCTGAAATATGCAACCAATATACTTACTTAAACGAATGAGTGATCAACTATCAGTAGTTGCGAATAAGCATCGGAGTTAATAAAAGTTGGGATTTATATGACAATAATTTGGTAATAATTTTCTTTCAAAACTAAAACAAGTATACTGGAACATATGATATTCATTTACCCTTGTACGCGAGTCACAATACGGGCAGAGTCTCAATCAAAGGAACATTCTGCCACGACCCGTTTCTACGGACAAAATAGGTATTACTTGTACGAAATTGTAGAACTTGTATTGAAGGACACTTGACTTATCAAAATCATCCATTGTCTTTGGAATTATATAAACGTCAAAACTTGCATCCAAATAACATAAAATAGGAAATATTTCAGTCGGAGTCTTGGAGGCTTGCTCATTGTTACCTCACTGGCTACAATTATTAATGGCTATGTATGACTGTCACGACTCGATTATTTACAGACCGCCGTCATATAGCTGGAATATTGCTGAGTGCGGCGTCAAACAACAAACCAACCAACCAAAATGTGAACAATTAATTTTTAAGCTTGTAAATTGTATAAACATCCCTAATGAGACTGCACTTGTCGTTGATAATTCGTGTGCTACGAGTAGTTTATTCTCCCTGTAGTGTTTTATTGTACGATAACAACTCGTCGTATGGTTCTTATCTATATTGTAGTTCACGCGACTGCATGTCATGACAGAGAAGGTAAAGGTTAAGAGGGAGTTGTGGGGATAGGGACGTTTATCATGCAGACAGAACACAAAGTGAGCTACACATGTCCTGTCTATAGGACACTATGTACATATACAATCGATATGAATATCACGTGTGTCACTCGGACTTTTTAATCAGAAGAATCAATATAGGCTGAGATTATGCCGCACGTATTCACCATGACTTCGCTAATGTACATGTATATCTCTACTGAGGAATTTTCAACATATCCACACCCTGGAGATGTTAATCACTTCTTAATGTGACATACACACGATGAGTCTGCTATTTCTAATGCCAAAACAAAGGATATTCCACCAGTTTATTTCGGTAAATGTTGTGTAATTGTACAACGACTCTTTCATTGAGTGGATCAGCTGCTCCCATAACATATGTCAATGTAGGAAGTGGCATCCTATCTGACACCCTTTTAAAACAGAATCAATAGCGTTTTGCTTTGAGATTGTCTCTGACTTTCATTGTTCTTTTCCCAAATACGTTCTCTCCCCTCCGTTTTGATAGAAATACAATATTCGGGCTGTATAGCGATAGTCTAACACCCCAACGTTTATCATGAGCACCAGCCTGTACGTGGATTCTGGGGTAGGAGTTCAACATAATGTATTTCAAGTAAGCAGATTGGTGACAGTTAGCACGATATTCTTTTCGCACCGCGTCACATCTTACTCTGTCCCGGGGCGGTCGGGTATGCTAGTGGTTAAAGCGTTCGCTCGTCACGCCAAAGACCCGGGTTCGATTCCCGACATGGGTACAATGTGTGAAGCCCATTTCTGGTGTCCCCCGCCGTGATATTGCTGGAATATTGCTAAAAGCGGCGTAAAACCATACTCACTCACTCTTACTCTGTCCCACGTCCATTGGTTAAACTGTCTGACGTATTTCGCTGTCATACTTTCATTGTTTAAACTGTCTGACGTGTTTCGCTGTCATACTTTCATTGTTTAAACTGTCTGACATGTTTCGCTGTCATACTTTCATTGGTTAAACTGCCTGACGTGTTAATCTGTCACACGTCCATTGGTTAAACTGTCTAACGTGTTTAGCTGTCATACGTCCGTTGGTTAAACTGTCAAACGTGTTAAGCTGTCACACGTCCATTATTCAAACTGTCTAACGTGTTTAGCTGTCATACGTTCATTGGTTAAATTGTCTAACGTGTTTAGCTGTCACACGTCCATTGGTTAAACTGTCTAACGTGTTTAGCTGTCACACGTCAATTGGTTAAACTGTCTAACGTGTTAAGCTGTCACGCGTCCATTGGTTAAACTGTCTTACGTGTTCCTTTTGTCGATTTTGCTCTGGACATTTTAAAATCTGCTTGACTGTGTCCTAATCTTCAAATGTAACAGGTTTGCTATGCATGTAATACTGTTCAGCACAGTTAAGTGTCGTGCCATGGATATGAAGGAAAGTAGGATAGTGTTGACTGCATGAAGAAAACTTGGAAAGCGGTACGAACCTATCTGTTATCAGTGTTGATACGTTCACGCACATAAACGTTTCAACAACATGTCTGTGTGATCAAAGGCAGTTGAATGGAACTACAAGAGGATGTGTATTCGCCATGTCTGGAAAAATAACAAGGTCTAAATTTATTGGCCCTTTCCATAGCCAGCAATGAACATAGGTGTTCCCCCATTGAACACATCTGGGACATGATATGGAGATGTGTGCGTCTGGTCATAGGCCGCTGACCACGTGCACGTTGACAGAACTTGGCTAGGCACTGCAGGAGGAGTGGGACAGACATACCTGTCTTACCTCTATCGTCCTTCAAGATCACAACATCTACTGTCACACTTCACTCGATATTGTCGGACCCGATATTATCACTGGCAGTCTTACAGTAGGTCTTCAGCAAACCACGCATGCCGTAAAAGGAGACTATGCTTGGTGTAAGAGGCGACTAACGGGATCGGATGTTCAGGCTCGCTGGCTTGGTTGATGCATGTAATCGTATCCCAATTGCGTGGGTCGATGCTCATGATGTCAATCACTGTATTGTCTGGTCCAGACTTGATTATTTACAGACCGCCGTTAAATGGCTGAAATATTGCTGAGGGCGACGTTAAACAAACAAACAAACAAACAAACATTGTGCAATGACAAATACTACCACACACGTAGATATATATATTAGCAAAGTGGTGGTGTTTACGTGCAGTATTGATCATAGTCTAAATAGACCCGTGAAGATCCAGCTTAGAATAGGTCTTCAGCAACCCATGCTTGCCGTAATAGGCGACTATGCTTGTCGTAAGAGGCGACTAACAGGATCGGGTGGGCAGGCTCGCTGACTTGGTTGGGCGTGTCATCGTATTCCAATTGCGTGCATCTATGCCCATGATTTCAGTCACTGGATTGTCAGGTCCAGACTCGATTTTTTACGGACCGCCGTCATATAGATGGACTATTGATGAGTGCGGCGTTAAACAACAAACAAACAAACATAGTGTAAATAATTCCTGTGATTAAACAGAGTTTCAGTGACACACGTGATTTTCATATCGATTGTCCATATATTCAATCTTCAGCAATCAATGCTGGTCGCAAAAGGCGACTAACGGGACCAGGTGGCCAGGATAACTGACTAAGCTGATGCATGGCATCGTATCCAAATTGTGTAGATCATTGCATATGATGTCAGTCATGGATTGTCCGGGCCAGAATTTATTTTTTACAGACTGCCGCAAACATGGCTGGAATATTGCTGAATGCGATGTTAAACAACTCACAAAGAAACAAATGTAAAATAGACAGGAACGCGACCAGCTAGCTCGCTCCCTGTCCGAGTTTTTTCTTCACCCATTTGTAATGTTGAGTGTCAAGAATTCATTGGAATTCATTTTAGGAAGCATCTCACGATTTCTTCATTTAATAGGCTTCATAATAACGTCATGTGCAAATACTGTCTCGACTTTGATTTTCAGATTTGTGCAAGTCATCTAACTACGTGCACGGGGTATCAGTTACATAGTTGACACTTGGTAAACATGCTTTCGGGCAGACTGTTGTCATTAGTTTATGCGTGCTCGTTGACATGTACGTTAGTCATGCAATGCACGCATGCCCCATCGGAGATTATTTCGTTTGACATCATAAAGTCAAATCAATCGTTATAAGACCCGTGAAGATCCGGGGTAGAATAGCTCTTCAGCAACCCATGCTTGCTGTTAAAGGCGACTATACTTGTCGTAAGAGGCGACTAACGGGATCTGGTGGTCAGACTCGCTTGACTTGGTTGAAGCATGTCATCGATCCAAATTGCATGGATCGATGCTCATGATGTCAATCACTGGATTGAGTATGCGATATTCAGCACAATATGTTCGAAGTAAGCTGCACCATGTTAAATAAGCTGCAACATTTTAAACGACTGAAACATTTTAAATAAACTGAAACTTTTTAAATAGCCTGAAACACTGTTAATGTTTTGCTTACACTTTACCTTTCAAATTACTCGTTTGGATTCGAAAGTTGAAACGATTTTGTAGTGTCGACGTCGAATCAACATCCTATATCAATGATGAATTTTGGTTGGTAATTGTTTGAATACTGGTTCCATGGCTAAATACAGCCCAGGTAAAATGGACTCCGAAACTGCAATGTACCAGGGAGCTCAGGCGGGGGTCTAGGGTGATATCGTGTCAGGAGCATGCCATTTTTTCCACGTAACAGACCCGTACAACACATGGTTTGATAAGGGTGAAATCCTGTACTTGGTGCGAATGTTTGTTTTATTCGTCATTACTCGGGCGTTCATGGTGTACTATCTGGGGTCATAATGCCCTGATAAAGCGAACTGTCCTTGCAGTATAAAATATATTAATCTATGTCCATATGAATTCCTTTGGTTCCGAAAACGTATTTAATGCATATATTTTCTATTAAGTAGCACAAATAAACGCAAACATACACTTACACACAAGTAAAAACACGAACACATAAATACACAAAAAGCCACATTAAAAAGAAACCACAAATACTCAAGGACAACAATCACATGCACAAACACACCTGCACAAACAAGCATAACAAACACACAAAACTTCCATTCTCAATTAAAGCTTGTGTGTGATACTTAACCTCTAGTCTGTCGCGCGGGGGACGTGCTGATCGACAATTTTAAAGACATGTATTGTTGGGTTTTGGGGAAGTTACATCTCAGTTACCGTTCCAGGATCCCCGTCGTCGAGGTGTAAAGACATGCTATCAACCAAGTCGCCGAGGCGGCCCCGTCATATAGCTGCATCATTGCCGAGTGCAACATCGCAGAGATATCTGCAGGTGCTCACTTATGAAGGATAACAAAGTGGCAAGATTTTGCCAAGTCACGATGATGATTCACGTTACATAGGTTACGCAACAGAGTGTTATCTACTACCCTTGGTCACCAGTGCAGGCAAGTGTGTACACGCGTTTACACTGCTGCATACAACTTCGCCGGTGCAAGCTGCAGAGACATATCTAATTTACTCGCCGCCGTGGAAGGAATAACATTCAGGAACTAAATTGTAATTCATACACACAGACTTGCTGCATCAGTGGGCTTCCTGTTACAATGGCACTGGGAGGAAAAGTTGCTATCATTACAGGTGAGATTTTTCATTGTTAGCTCACCGGTTCCGCTTTAAGCGACTTCTTATCGGGAACTAAGAGATAGACACATTACTGCCTAGAAGTTTATTCCCCTTACACGCATGTGCACTCGTTGGTCACTTCTGTGGAACCCGTCCGCCACGCGTGCGATGCCCGTGTACGGTTCACTCCCAAAACTTCTACATGCCAAAACTTCTACATGCCAAAACATCTACAGAGAGTTGTCATGGCTGATTGAGTTTACCTGTTGTTATAATGGTATAGTTCTCCTGTAATTAAGAAGACTCATTAGCTTCTTTACGATGTTGTTTTAGAAAGGCAAGGAAGGGTACTTTGGGAAGATTAAATAGTTACAGATATACCTAATGAAAACAACTTATTTGGAGATAAAGAAGATTATAATAAAAAGACCCGTCACTTACAATGCAATTAACTGGTTAAGGAAATCACAATTATACACTGTTAAAGATCAAAATGTTTCATGTGTATGTAGGAAAAGCAACTTACAAGTTGTCGGGCTGAGAGAAGTTTGAACCTTAAATTGGGTTTACTCAATTTATTGTGGATTAACACTATAGTATATAACTAGAGTCCATCATGATGACAATTGAGTTCGTGTCGTCATATCTAAATAGAATGTTGGAGTATTCACATGTGCATTGGCTTCCCGGAGAAGATTCACACACCCCCTGAGGCGAAATAATCTCTCTTCAAACCAACACACTCAACTCGACGTCTACTACCAGCTTTAGATTCACTGATCTACCTGGCATTCAACCTACCAACAAAGGGATTCGGACATTCGAACACCCAAGCCGGTCGGCTGGCCGCCATTACTCAAGCCTTCACCCCCCGAGCGCTACCCCCAGGACATGCCATTTGGCCTAGATAAGTCTCCCTACCTTATCCCTTATCCCCTGTAAATACGTTATTTCTATTGATATCAATCCCATTTTTTTGTGTCACCTTTTCATGTATTATTGCCACCATTCCATGCAATGTAAATATTTGTACATAGTTGTTTATTGTCTCATCATTACAATTGTATATCCAATCCTCCCCCTCCTACCATCATGGACCCGTCCTATTCCCCAAATATGGAAATCACTTCCCCCCTACTCTCAACTTCCATATTCTCCACCCCGGACCCCAAAGAATTTCCCGGGCTACCTAAATCTCACAACCTTAACATCATCCCGCCCAACTTCGGCCTTGATTTTGAAATTATCTCCCCCTCTTGACCCGCTACACACACTCTTCCATTCCCAATCCGAACTCACAAAACTTGAAAAAACAAAACTAGCACTTACACATATCAAATCGGGCTGGCCTACACATACACACATCTACACTGACGCCTCACAAAACAATAATCATGTCTCAGGCATAGGCATACACATAGACCACTTTAAAATCATCGCTCCAGATAAACTTCCACACATCCAAAGCAGAAGTCAAAACCCTATTAAAAAAACCCATCAGCTCTGCTAACTACACCCAACTTTTACAACTATCAAATTCCCCGTGGATTAAAACACTTTACTCAAAGCCCAACACAAAAAGTCGCAACTATAGCCCGTACCCACAAATGGACAAAATCATTACCAGAATTATAAGTGGCACGTACAACCTTAATCACAATCTATTCAGACAAAATAGACACCCGGACGGTAATTGCGCTCACTGCAACACACGTGCACCCGAGGACCTAAATCATATAATAAACAAATGTCCCATATATGCATCCCAACGCACCCAACTATATAACTCCATCCCCCCGTCCCTCCACACAAACATAAACAAACTCTTCTCCCCCCTTAACACCCAACCCATATTTGATGCCAGTGCCACCTTTATCACAAACAGTCAACTTACTTACTTACTTACTTACTTACTTACGTTTGGGGATTTTACGTGCGCTTTCCGACTGGAGTGTATTTCGCACACGGGCCCGGCCGGGACATTTAGCGTGGGTTAGAAGGGAAAACAAAGGTATTGCAACCAGAGGGGGGATTTAGTGGTTGCTTATATAAATTTTGGAGATTTCGAAATTTGGAATACATGCCAAGGGGTGAGGTAGTGTACTAAGGGAGTGTGTTGGTGTGTGTTTGTTGGTTTATGTGGTGTGGTTGAGTGATGTTAGATGCGAGTCATTAGATTGGTTTTAGTTAAGTATAGGCCTAGTGCTTTAAATTTTTCTATATTGTTATGTGGATTTAGGATTGCTTCTAGGGTAAGAGTTTTATCTAGCTTTAGGTTTGTTTGGAGTGTTGCTCGGTGGGTTTGGTAGTGCGTGCAGTATAAGAGTGCATGTTCTATTGTTTCCAGGTGTGGGCAGTGTGGGCATTTACCGGTTGCGTGTTTTTTAATTTTTAAGAGTTGACTGTTTAGTTTGGTGTGGCCTGTTTGGAGTTTGGTGATTATTCTATCAATTTTTTTGGATGGGTGGAGGATTTTAGGTTTGGTTAGGTTTTTTTTGAGGATTTTGATTATCTGAGTGTTGTTTTTTTTATATATGTTGTGCCATTTTTGGGTGATTTTACGTTTGTTAATACTTTTGATTTCTGCTTTAGATATTGGTAGTTTTAGACTTATTTCAGGGATTTTTAGGGATTTTTTGGCGGCTTGGTCGGCGTTTTCATTTCCATATATTCCTACGTGGGCTGGGATCCAGATAAATGCTATTTGTTTGCCTGCCTCTGTTAGATTATTTGCGCTTTTGAGTATTTGGTTTATGAGTTTAGGGCGGTTTTTGGTGTTTTTATTTTGGAGGGCCTGTAGTCCACTTAGTGAGTCTGTGAGTATTAGGATTTTTTTTTGTTTTTTAGCTTGTTGGTTATGGAGGGCGGATGCTATGCCCATTAACTCTGCAGTGAAGATGGATTGGTTGTTTGGGAGTCGAAACGATTGTGTGTTCCAATTTGGTTGTGCTATGTGGACTCCGAAACCTGTGCGATTTGTGATCGGATCGGAAGATCCGTCTGTGTAGATGTGGCACCAATTTGTCCAGTTTTCGTGAATGTAAGCTAGTGTGGTGGATTTAGCTATGTTTGGATCGGTTTGTTTATTTATTGAATTTGCCAGAGATGTGTCTATTTTGGGGATTTTAAGTTTTGGAGTAAATGTGTTTGATGGTTTGCAGTTTTGTTTGAGGTTATCTATGTTGTTTTCGTTTAGGTAGTTGAGTATTCGTTGAGATATTGGAGTAAGTAAGGGTGCTTCCTAGTTAGAGCCTGATTTTGAGGGCGGATATTTTCGTTTAGGAGGTTTTGGATAGGGGGGTTTGATTGGGACGCGGCCCAAAAGTTGAGGGTTAAGTGTTGCCTACGTAGGTTTAGTGGCATTTCTCCTGTTAAGGCCTGAAGTGAAGTGAGAGAGGTGCCATGTTGGGAACGAGTGACTATTTTGAGAGCTTGGTATTGGATTGTGTCTAGTTTTTTGGTTAGGTTATTGCTAAGCGTATCATAGATCGCACATCCGTAGTCTAATTTAGACCTAATTAGTGAGGTGTAGAGAGAGAGTAGAGTATCTTTGGAGGCCCCCCAGTTGGAGCCAGTGAGGCATCTTAGTGCGTTTAGATCTTTGCTGCATTTGGTAGTTAGGTTTTTAACGTGGGCCTCCCATGTTAGGTGTTCGTCGAAGATTAGCCCTAGGAATTTAGTTTGTTTTTGGAACATAATTGGTTTATTGTTTAGTTTAAGATTTGGGGTGGCGTGTTTCATTTTTTGGTGTTTGAAGACTATTCCTGTAGTTTTCTCAGAGTTTAGGGAGAAGCCCCACTTGTCTGCCCATTGCTGTATTTTATTTAGGGATTTTTGGAGTAGGTTTTGGGAGGTTGACATACTTTTTGAGCGGATCCAGAGGGCGAATTTGGATGTTTTAATTTTAGGGGATAGGCCCTCGAAGAGGTCATTGATCATTATATTAAAGAGTGTTGGGCTGAGAATGCTGCCCTGGGGAGTGCCGTTTTCTAGGGGACACTGGTCCGATAGAACCTGGTCTATACCCACTGTGATTTTCCGGTTATTTAGGAAGTCCTGTATGTAGTTTACAATTTGTCCTTTTAGTCCTATTTTTTGAGTTTTTGAATTAGCCCGTTGTGCCAAACCATGTCGAATGCTTTTGAGAAGTCCAAGAAAATGCCTGTAGTATATTGTTTGTTGAGTTGTCCTGTTTTGATCTCCTGTTCTAGCCGGGCGAGATTGTCTAGAGTTGAGCGGCCAGGAGTGAACCCGCTTTGGTCTGTATTTATGATGTTGTTTAGAGTTAGGTAGTGTTGAAGTCTATTTTTGGTCATAGATTCCATTACTTTACATAAGTTTGAGGTCAGAGATATTGGCCTATAAGAGTTAGCTTGGTTTGTAGGTTTGTCGGGTTTAGGGATAGGGATAACTAGAGCCTGTTTCCAAGGGGTTGGTACCTGGCCGTTTAGGTAGATTAGATTATAGAGTTTGAGTAGTGATTGGAGTAATCTGGGAGGGAGTTTTTTGATTATTTGGTAGGATGTTAGGTCTAGTCCTGGGGCTGTTCCCTTTTTTTCTGTTTTGGAGTACGTAGTTTAATTCTTCTATTGTGAAGGGTTGATTTATTTCTAGGTTGTCGTTATTTAATTCTTTGGTAGGTTTGGATTCTGTTTTGAGTTTTAGTTGGAATTTATCGCTGAAGTTTTTGTTGCTGCTGATGGTCGAGAAGTGATTTGCTAGGTTATTTGCTTTTTCGCTGGGGTTGGTTGAGTTGTTTATATTAGGGTATTTTTTGTGTCGTTTTAGGCCTCTAATGGCATGAATTTTGCGCCAGACCGTCCTGGCATCTGTGCGGTTATTTAATCCCTCGCAATTTTTTTTCCAGTCCCTGGTTTTGGCTATTTTAACTAGGTTTTGGACCTCATGGTTTAGTTTGTGGGCAATAGGTATGTAGTTATGGTCGCGTTTGGCTTTATTGAAGGCTGTTTTACGTTTTCGTCTGGTTTGTTCTATTTCCTCGTTCCACCAGGGTACTGAGGGTTTGCCTGATTTATTTGCCCTTCTAAAGGGTATTGAGTTTTTAGCTGCGGTGATTATGTATTCTGTTAGGTTTTTACAGTAGGTTTCTGGGTCATTATGTTCTATCTCGTTTAGATTGGCTTGGTTGCAGATATTTTGGAATTTATCCCAGTTAGCCTGGTTATAATTAAATTTAGGTTCTGAGTTCTGGGGTTGGTCGGGGACGTTAGTGTTTCCTATGGTTATGTTTATTGGGAAGTGGTCACTTCCTAGTGGGGCGTCGTGAACTTCCCATTGAGTGCTTTGGGCTAAGTCTAATGTACAAATAGTTAGGTCGATAGCCGACATGTCCCTATTGGTTTTGTCATATCTAGTAGGTTGGTTGTTATTTAGTAATACTAAATCGTTGGCTTCTATCCATTCAGAGATTAATTTACCGCGGTTATCTATTTTGTCCCCCGTGCCCCAGGAGGGGTGGTGGGCGTTAAGATCTTCTAGGAAAATAGTTGATTTTTTGCCTATTTGTTGAAGTATGTTTAGATCCTCTGATTGGATTTTTTGTTGTTGCCAGTGGTAGATATTTATGATGTTTATTTTGTTGTTGTTTAGGGTGATTTGAATACCATTGGTTTCTAGGTTTGGGGTGTTTATTTTGATCTCTTCATAGTTTATGTCTTCTCTAATTAGTATGGCTAATCCTCCTGATGCTCTAGTGGTTTTACATTTAGGACGATCTGTTCTGACTATGTTATAGTTGGCTAGGTTAAATTTGGATTTATTTGAGAATTTAGTTTCTTGGATGCATGCTACATGCGGTCCTTTGTTTAACTTAAATTTTGCCTTTAGTTCGTGGCTGTGCGAGTTAAGCCCGTCAGCATTCCACTGAAAAATATTTAGTCCTGCCATTATTTGGGTTTTTAGCGTTTGGAGATTGGTTGATTTATGGGGTTATTTTATAAATCTGAGATAATTAGTTGGTATCCTGCATTGAAGTCTCTATAGTTTTGAGTGGTGAATTTGAGTTTGTAAGCTATTTTGTGCAGGTTTTTAGTGCTTGCCTCTGGTTTAATTTGTTTTAGCATGTAGGCTAGAAGGAGAGTTACGCTATTTAGCATAGTTTTAGGGAGAATTTGGGGTTTACGTTTTACTTTTTTGGTTCTTTTAGGGGCTGAGCGAGTTATTTCGTTTATGTCTTCCTCTGTTTCTACTTCGTAATCATCTGAGTTTTCTTCGTTTAGTTCCTCACTCTCCATGGGGGTTGGTGGCGTGTCTGGTAGTGTATGCGAGAGCGTGCTGGGCATGTCTGTGTTTTGGCTGCTGATTGGATTTTCAGGTTTTGCCTGCTCGGTTGTGGTTGTTGTTGCCCTGGTGGCTGTAGGCTGAGTGGTGGAAGGTTGGGTGGTGACGGGAGGTATGCGGTTTGTTTTGCGTGTAGGTGTGGATGTTGTGAGAGGGTTGGGTGTGGTGAAGGTTTGGGGGTGGTGTGGGTAGTGGGTGTGGGTGGTGATTGTAGGGTGTACTTCCTGGAGGATATTATCCCATGCGGATTTTAGATGTCGGGGGGTGTTTGGTTGCGGTGTGGGTAGGAGTGGTTGTTTCGTATGCTGTGATAGTTTTCTTGTTTGGTGTTTGGCCGTATCTATATTAATGTGTCTGTTGGCCTGTTGTGTGAGAGTGTGCCTTTGTGGGCATTTGTTAGAGAGTGAGGAGTGGTTGGTTGTTTTACAGTGTATGCACCAGGAAGCGCAAGTCCCTGGGCATTCTGTTTGGGCGCATGTCCTGCATTTGTTTTTTTTTTGAATTTACATCCGTTAGCTGTATGGTTGTATTGAAGGCAGTTAGAGCATTGTTTAACCTGTTTAATATAGGGTTTTACTTCTAGTTTTGTTGATGCGCCGAAAGAGATGAATTTTGGGGCTTCAGGGTATTTAGCCGTTTTTTGAAAGTTGACAATAACGATAGGGGTGTTTGAGGTCTTTCCGTTTCTATTTGAAGTTATCCTCCTAGTGCTAGTGATTTTGGGTTGAGGGAAGGTGTCTGTGTTATCGTTAGCTTCGTTTGCCTACATTATTAAGTCATCTTCTGTTTCCCTAGGGTTAACCCTAATTACGCCTCTGGTGTAGAGCTGCCAGTTTGGAGTTTGATGTGTGACTGTAAATTGGAAGATTTGCGTTATCTTTTTGGCTGCGTTTAGAGATTGTAGGTCGGGGAAGATTATTTGGAATCCTTTATTTACTTCTTTGATTTTGTCGAAATGGATTTTTTGTTTTTTAAACCAAATGCCTACTTTATTAGCTGTGAGAACTTTATTTAGGGTGTTTATGGGGCCGGCGGCGCAAAAGTACAGAGCGAAGGTGATTATGGCTGCTGGGAAGGTGGGTGATGCGGGTGTAGTGTTGGAAGTGTCCAGCTTCCGTTTCTTAGGGTTCAACAGTCAACTAACAGATCGCTTCTAAATACTACCCACAGTAAACCCACCCAGGTATAACTCTCCAAACCCCACCACAGCTAAACAGGATCGAGATCCAAATTCTCCAACCCTTCACTTCTCCGACGTCCGCGCCCTAAACCAAGCTAACCTACTCATCGGCCAGTAATACATACCCAACTCCCATCATAGCAAACCGGATCGAGATCCAAATTCCTTATGTAGTCCACTTCTCCGACGTCTGCGCCCTCAGCTCGCCAACCATAACATCCACCCAAAACGTTAGCCACACAGCCCACGGCCGCCGACACTCCAAGCCCACTTACCACGCTACAACACACGAATAGCCAAAGCGTCTTACCCCCAGCCCCAGCTGCCCTTACCCCCCCCCCCCCCCCCCCCCCCCCCCCCACACGCACACACACTCTTTACACCCAGTAACGGTTCCCCCTTTTTTCTTTTCTTTTTCTATCTCTTAGTATTACTAAATAGCAGCTTAACTACTGTTCTCGTCTCATATGCTTTACACACTAGGATACTCTACAACATTAGTCTACCATCAATTCCTCGCCCACCCCCATCTGAGGTTATTTCCCCCTCCCCTCTTACAGTTTTTTGGGAATGGTGATTATCTTATCATTATACTATTTATTATCTCTTCCCCACCTTCCCCGTCCGCGAAATGCAGTAGATGCGAAGCGGACGTTAAACCCTTTAAACCCGCCGCCGCCGCCGATGACAATTTATCACTATGGCTGGTATCAGGAAAGTGGAGTATGTCATGTCACAGAAGGGTACTGTGCAGGTATTCCTAGATGGCTATCGTTATGACAAGAATGTTGTCAGACAGACATGCATTCACTGGAAGTGCGTAGACTCCACTTGTAAGGGCAGATGCACCACTGTAGGTGACTTCATCAGAAATGTCTCTGATCACACTCATCCACCTGAAGACAGCAGTAGAGTAAGATTCATCAGTACCATGAGGAAGAGGGCCAGAGAAGAAACCACGTCGATGCGTACCCTGTACAACGATGAGGTAGCTACAGAAGACCAGCCACAGCTGCTGCCATCGTTCCCATCCATGAGCAGTGCCCTGTACCGACACAGGCGGAAGAACATCCCAGCACTCCCACAGACAAGAGCTGAAGTCCAACTTGAAGGATACTGGACTGAAACAACAGACAGCCGCCTATTCCTGCTTTTCACTGATGGAGATGCAAACAAGATTGTTGTATTTTCTACCCATGACCAACTCCAAGCTTTGCAGTCTGCAGACACTGTATACATGGACGGAACATTTACATCTTGCCCAGATCTGTGGAACCAGGTATACATGATACATGCAAGAAGTGGTTCCTGTATGTACCCACTTGTCTTCGCCCTCCTGCCTGACAGACAGACCACAACTTACACCAGACTGTTCAGCCGACTCAAAACAGAAGTCCAACAGAGATTCAACCGTCCCCTCGCTCCTGCCACTGTCCAGACGGATTTTGAGAAGGCTGCCATTCGTGCCGTCAACACAGAGTTCCCGAATGCCGACGTCAAAGGTTGTTTTTTTCATTATTGTCAGGCGATCTGGCGGAAGACACAGGATCTTGGATTAGCAGTACAGTACAAGGAAGATCCTGCAGTACAACAATGGATCAGAAGAGCTGCTGGACTTGCCCTCCTGCCCTTGCTTGATGTCCAGGACACCTGGTTTGATGCTATGCAGGCAACTCCACCAGTTCCGAGAGCTGAAGACTTCAATGACTATTTGGTCATCAACTGGGTTGACGATGATGCTCGGTTTCCAATACCTTTGTGGAATCACCACCAGACAGCCGGCCCTCGCACCAACAACAACCTTGAGGGATTTCACGATCGTCTTAACAGATCCTTACCCCACCGCCACCCGAATATCTACCGATTTGTAGAAGTGATTAAGAAGACTGAGTGTGCAGACAGGACAAAAATCGCACAGTTAGACTTTGGTGCCTCCCCACCCAGCAGGAAGCGAGTTTATAGAGAGACTGAAAATCGCCTGAGACGTCTTAAGGACATGTTGACTCAAGGACAGAAAACCCCTATCGAGTTCCTTGATGCTGTTAGTCATCTTCTCAAACTTGGTTAAGAGACTTGAAATATGGTAATTTTAGTGCTGTATGTGACAGAGTGAGGCCAGTTGTCACATTAAATTAGTGTGTGTACTATTTATTTATACCAGCGCTTACATTGAATTAGTAAGTAGTCTAGTGCAAAAAGTGTGTGTACTATTTATTTATACCAGTGCTATATGAGTAAATTGTCTTCATTGTCTTCAAATTGTTTTGTTTTGTTGTATGTTGTACACTTCATTAATTGGACTGTTCCAATCAATGTCCAACAGGTAATAGCCAGGAGATAAGCGGTGCAGTGGACCATGAACTTTGTTGTTTTAAGCTGTAGAAGTTTTGGGAGGACACCCCTTGTGCAACGCGTGACACTCTCATTACAGGGGGAACAAACTTTTGACCAAAGGAGATGTTAAGATGAACTTGGAGGTGGTAACAAGGAGATGTTTTTTTTTATTTCCTGACGAAAAATGTTAATACACATTTTATTATATGTACTTGCTGATGTCTCATTTTTAGATGTGACTTTGTTAAAAAATATGAGTACACTTGTGGCTTCTACATGATGTTTTGCGATGGTGTTAAGAGAATACATGATCCTGTTAAATGTTATTGCTATTCACATGCATTTTTGTGATTTGACATTAAACGTCTGTAGTACGACTTTCAGTGATCATATTTATGAGGTTTGGTGGAGCATTGTTTAAATTGGACCCTAATCACTTTCTGATGGTTGGGTCAGTAATGGTTTACTTGTCATATCTTTTAGAGTATTTGTCAATTGTGTTGAGCTTACAAGCACTAATTGCAATTTTTGGTGACATGTCTCATTAAAACATGAAGTCTCATTTAAAACATTAAGTAAGTACGACAGTATATAATAATATTCCAATCGCATTAGAATACAATGATAACAAGATAACCCTAAAGCCAGTTTTCCACATTCATAGCCAGGAGGAAAACTGATTAAACAAAGGGAAGAGGCTTGCCCTTACTTATATGTAGAGACATCATCTGAATTTGGCTATATATAAATGTTACGATACTGTACCTATCTTCACGCATTATTAAAACATCGGCATATAGTTCACGGAGACGAAGGCTAGAGATACAATACGATATTCGATTTTTAGATGTTAAAGTTCATTATTTGATAATATATTCAGTTATTCATATTTAAATACCGATTCGCTATATTAATAAACATTTCATGATAAAAAATCGAATTTGTGATATAAATTCATTCTTTGATATCCATAAATGAATTATTGATATCAAATAAGGTATAAATAGTAAAAAGGCGCCCTATATATTGTTCTTTGTGGATTGTTTTAAGTAACGCTATTCCACTACGGTTATAGTGTTAATTGCTAGTCTTTTTTCTGCACCATCATTTCTTTCATCTTATGAAAAACTGTTTAAAAAATAGCAACTTATTATAAACCTTACTTACTTACTTACCCGACCTGCGTTTATGTATCTCTCTGTCATTATTATCGGTAACATGTGTCTAGTTTTAAGTATATATACTTATGCCATACATGTACTGATTAGGAATAACATCATCGTAAGATATATGTTCTCCATATACATGCAGCACAACGGTACTTTGATTCTATAGCTCAGAAAATCGTTACCCCGAATTACTGTGTAACGGTTCACACCTTGTTCTCAGACGTGTCATTCAGACCAAAAAGTCAGTTTTCAAAATCTCACCGGTTATAAAGATTTGATACATGCCGACTGACACTCTTGATGGGTCAGTGATTAAGACACACGCTTCCTATTCAGTTTGTACGTATAATTACATGACTGTGTGTATGCATGGTATGTATGGCTGTATGTATGATTAAATGTATGGAAATTATGTGTGTCCGTGCGTGGGTGTAAATATATGTAAGCCTAGATTACAAAATAAATGCTTCGGTCGTTTGAAGCCAGAAGTCAGAGGTATTCCCGGCAAAGAAGCCTACTCTCGCAGTTAGTCACTAGAGCTGAAACTTCTCTCGCAGATTTTTTTTTAAAATAAGGCGAGTTGAGCCGAGTAAGCTTAGGGATTATCGGCTGTTGTGTGAAAACAATGCTTCAGAAAGATAGACGTCCTGTCCCTGTGAACAAACCTACAGATTACGGATAAGAACGCCTAAACAGAGGCGTTCTTGATAACGTTTGATTACTTTTGCTGGAGAATATGTTTCTTGTACAAGCGTTATAAAACATGGGAATCAAAATATATGAATGTTGAAGCTAGACTTCACTTTAGTTTTCCTTGATTTAGCAGGCCAATCATACTGAAAAAAACAGTCTAATTGTTTATATTACTATATCCTGCTGTGCTTTACATCTAACAAAGCCATACAGTACTATTATATTAGGCCTTAATCTTTTCTTTATTTAAAACCTTCTCCCTCTGTAACACAATTCATATGTTCTAGTATCATATGCAATATATCCGTATTTACAGATATACATCATTCATAATTTATAGTCAACATAAACTGACGTCCAAAAGAAACTTTACCACTCTTGCTCAAAAACAACAAAACATACATGCATGAAGTAAAGTGTATTGAGAAGATCAATATATCAACATAATCAACACTGAAAATGACAATCATACCGCGACCGAGAATGACGTCAGAGACCCCAAAGTTGGGTGTGGTTCAAAGCTCGAGCTTCCAGAATCATGGACAATAGGCAGAGTACATAAACAATCGCTCACGTTCAATAACAAGTCATTAGTAGCGTGTGTGACCACCAAATGCCTCAATACACGCCAAAACTCTTCGACGCACAGAAAAGTCAGTCGTCTGATGAGGTCACATGGGATTTGACGCCATTCGTCTTGGAGGGCCAAGATCAGTTCTTGCCGGTTGGCTGGAGTGAGTGAGTGAGTGAGTTAAGTTTTAAGTCACATCGGCAATATTTCAGCCATATCGTGACTATCAAAGGTTAAATATTATAAATACTTTGAAAGCGTATAAAAAACCTGCCAAAGATGAGCAGTAAAATAACTAGACTTATCACAGAGACATATTTAAAACTAGTATGGAATCATAAAATTGACATTACGACACATAACAATACATTATAAAAATAGGCTATGATCTCCAACAACTGAAGGTAGATCACCATACTGGGGACCATTGGGACTTACAGTACTTTTGCTACTTGCATGGACCCCAGCTGGATTTACATCCGGTTGGCTGGAGAGTGTGGTCGTTGTCGAACACGACGATCCATCAAGTCCCAGAGGTGTTCTATGGGGGACATGTCGGGTGAGCGTGCAGGCCACGACAGGACGTTGACGTTGTTGGCTGCGAGGAAGTTAGTGACAATTCTGGCTGTATGGGAACTAGCATTGTCATGCTGATAAATGACACCATGTGGCTGCTGTTGGAGAAATGGTAGGACAACTGGACGAAGAATGTTATCCATGTACCGCTGAGCTGTCAACGATGACCAGCGGTGTCCTCTTCTGTCCACAGATCGCTCCCCACACCATGACACTCCCTCAACCATATGGTACGACCTCCTGCACGCAACACGACGCCGTTCGTTCACTCCTTCGGCGGTAAACACGTTGTCTTCCATCAGCCCTAAACATACAGAATCAACCTTCGTTGAAGACAACCCTCTGTCAGTCAGGTCGTTGCCAACGTCGTACAGTCCGGACCCATCTCAATTGCAGACGACGATTTTGCGCTGTCAATAGCTGTCCTCTGTATGGTCTAAAAGGACTGATTCCACGAGCCCTGAGTCAGCGTGTCAGCGGTCCGCTCTGTCTGTCTGTAACGTTGCATCAAGTTGGTAAGGGCAACACGGGAGCAACCGAAGGTTCGTGAATATGGGCGTGGGTGGCTCCTATCTGTACCATACCCAAGGCTCGTTCACATTGTTCGACTGTGAGTCGTGGCATTTCTTTTGTGTTTTTTATCACTGTGGATGTCTGACTTGCCGTTGCAATCGTTTTATACCCTTACCCGCACGTGCATTTGCAGTTGTCCGTGGTGCACGTGCTTTGCGCGTGTTATCTCGCAAACATGTAACAGACGATTAACATTTTCTGCATTCACTATTGTTGTATTTAGCTTATGTGTTTCAGATAGACTTCATCGAAAACAAATTTATACTTGGTCTGAAATTTATATTTTCAGTTGGTAAAGTTTCTTTTGGACGTCAGTTTACATACCTATAAATCTTTACTATACTCAATAACGTAATGTAATGTAATGTAATGTAATGTAATGTATTACGTTAAACATCTCCTGTACCTTGAGTGGATCAGACGATTTGTGAAGGCCCTAGGGATCCTCCTGCACACATCCAGAGCAGCTGTGCATGGTTCATCGGCAGTTGTAGGGACTGGGCGCAAATTGTGCAGACGCCTTTGAACCTCATCCCACAAGTGTTCGATGGGGTTCAGATCAGGGCTGAGGGCTGGCCACGGTAAAACACGGATATTGTGTTGTTGCAGAAAGGCCATGGTAGCTCTGGCAACATGGGGACGAGTGTTGTCCTGCTGGAAAATGTGTTGTTGATGTTGTGCAAAAAATGGAACAACGTGGGGTCTGATCACTTGGTCGATATACCGCTGAGAAGTGACGCTAGGTCCACCCCATGGATCCCTTTCCACAACGTTTCTGTCAGCGAAACGATCACCTCGACGCCGCCAAATTCTGACTCTTCCGTCTGCATGGGAGACACAAAAGCGACTTTCATTAGAGAAGACGATACGCCTCCACTCACGATGATGCCTATTGTGATGACCCTGTGCCCACAGAAGTCGTGCTTGTCGATGCCTTGGATGGAGAACAGGACGACGTGCTGGTCGGCGACATCTGAAGTTGTTGGAACGGAGAACGGCTAATGTGTCGACTATGTGTTCCTATGGTCTGTCGAGCACTTTCACTTGCAGTAAGGAACGGATGTCGCTGGTGTTGGCGGGTAATCTGCCGATCTTGTCGAGGTGTGGTGCATGATACCCACATATTCTTTGAAATGGTGCGTTTTGGCGATTCGTTTTTTATGTTGCGTTTTTACTCGGGGCTTCCAAAATGCAACTAAAAATATTGATAACATCATCAGGCTTCACTACATGCTAAAAGGTTATGGTTCCGTGTTTGTTACCTATTTGCTTAAAACCACTTGCGTTTCTTTTGCGTGTGAGTATATAAGAATGTTGATGCAACGTGTGAAGATTACGTACGTTTGACTCATTAACATATTTCAACACCCTTTTTAACGGTAATATTAGATACATTTAAACGCTGGTAGCATATAACCGTTGAAATTAAAAGGACTACAAAAAGATGTATTTCTTATAATAGAAGGTCCATAAGGGTATTTTGTGAAGTACTGTAACTCGTTACCAAAAAATAGTTCTCTTGATATTCAATGCTGGACATTTCCCCACACCCCACTTTTTGTTGGTTTTTGGTAAAAGTTGATAAGAGGAGGTTTAGTGGGGGACTGGAGGTATCTTTTCAGGGGGTGTTATTCTGACATTACCCACTATTTAGTGGAAGATATTGGAAATGAATATAGTATAGACTGTCATGTTGTCTGACTGCAGATAGGATTTGTAATCCTAGCAATCACTGGGGTTTCACATGAGGGATTGTGTTTTTACGATTGCCCAAATGGTCCTGCTGCGTATTGGTGCTTAGTGATGTCAAAGGTAACATTTTATTTTTAGGGGAAATTGGTAGTGAATACTTAATACCATGTATACAGGATTTTTAGCCCTTTCTTTCTCTGTGTGTCTATCTGATGGAAAGAAGTCACTCAACCAGTTCATGCATTCCATGGTAAAGGATCAGATTTGGTTAACACCCGTGTTTATCTGTGACAACTTCCCACTGGTGACATTTTAGTGAACTTGGCAAGTGGTGATGAATTTTGATATTCATATTATTATGATCTGTCAATCTGTACATAAATGTGTGTGTTAAATCAGAACTTTCAAAGGGACTGTTCCCTACACCCATCAATATCTTAATGAATGCACATTAGTCTATTGTATGAATTAAATAAAGATCTTACTGAGTATATGTTTTGATTGCATGACAGATTGGATTAAGGCAGAAAGGAACATTTCCTGAACATTTCGAACTAGTGGAGGAAATTGGAAATGGCTGATTTTTTGGAAGCATGATGTTTCTTATTTGTGGCATGCCATGCTCTAGTATCTGTCGCAAGCACTGCAGCGAGATTTGCTGATGAGATACGATAGATAGTTCCATTTTAGGATATATAACATGTTAATGGAATTCAGACACGCGCCAAGAAGTCAAACCAAACCATGTTACCAAGTTTATTGAGATAGCATATCCCCCCGCTATGCACAGTTACCTCTATTGGATAGTTGGTCGTGTTTTATTTGGTTATAACAGTAAATAATTTTTTAAAATGAAGTTTACGATATACGGCTTTTCCAAAGGAAGAGATGTTGGTAATTACACATGTACTGCAAACAATGGACGTAGCACAGTGTTATATGCTTGCTATCTCAGCTCTGTTTGAGCAAGTCATAAACTTCAGGGTGGACGAATCTGATCACCTTCCTATTATTTGTGAATTGAATATGAAAGTAAGCTTATGGACATAGCCGGTGACATGTTACTGACACCCTATACAAAGTACGTTTGGAGAGATAGCTGCCAAAAAGTCTTTGATAAAATAATCACTGATGATGTTTCAAAATCACTGATTAAGGATATTAAAGCTGAAATTTATAACGATATTGATAACGCCGTCAATAAGATACCCCATCTATTCGAGCGGGTAGCAGCTTCATTGAGCAGACGACATGGGTCACGTGACTCTATACCCGCCCGACAGCCCGCGTGGTGGAACATGCAGTGTGAGACAGTCAAGCGTGAAGAGTATCGGGCCTTAGACAAGTTTAGATTGACTGACGCTTCATTTGATTTGCAAATTCATAAACAAAAGTAGCGAATATTTAAATCAGTGTGTCATGATTGTAAATCGTCTTTTCGGCAAGGAATCAGACATAAACTTTACAGTATTCGTGACAACCCTGATGAACTGTGGAAATCTATTAAATCATTTATTAAGACCAACTTGTCTTCTACAGGCAGCAAAGTCAGTGGCACTGAATGGCATAATTACTTTAAACAGTTACTGAATACAGGTCAAACCACCTCGATTACTAGAGATAAAGTTAAGCAACATTTATTCGAGCATGATTCACATTGTAACAATTGCAATGAAGGACTACCTGATCAACTTAATAGAGACATAAGCCTTCATGAAGTTACAAAGACAATCCGTTATCTTAAATGTCATAAAGCTGCAGGTTGCGATGAAATTCCATCGGAATTACTTAAAAATTCTTCATTTCAAATATCTCCGATACTTATGAATTTGTTTCATGAAAGAATGAAATCTGGGAATTTCCCGATTGATTGGTGCATGGCAATCATATGCCCTCTTCAAAAAAAGGAACTTTATCTGATCCAAACAACTACAGAGGAGTCTCTCTATTACCAGTGATTGGAAAGGTTTTCACCAAAATAGTAAACCAGAGAAAAGTTGTCTCATGAAAATAATGTTCTTTATGAAAATCAAGCTGAATTCAGGAAAGGTTATTCGACGGTGGACAACAGGTTTTCTCTTTATGTGGTGATCAAATCAACAGGTGGCAGATTATATGTTTTCTTCATAGACTTCTCAAAAGCCTTTAATTGCGTAAATCACACTTTACTATGGCATCGACTTATTATCTATGGAATACATGGAAATATTTTAACTGTCTTAAGAAATATGTATTCAAAACTACAGACTTGTGTAGGACAGATCAAGGCCTCACAGACTTTTTCAGTGCTGGGTTGGTACTCGCCTAGGATGTATGGTCAGCCCGCTGTTATTTTCATTTTACATCAACGAATTGGTTACTGAGATGACTTCGTCAAACTGTAGAGGCGTTTTCATATCTGAAGATTGTCCTAATATATGTTCACTTCTCTATGCTGATGATGTCGCTAACTCTGCAGGCAAACTCCCAAGAACATTTAAATTGCGTTAGCAACTTTTGTGAAAAATGGGGTTTGAACCTAAATATACAAAGTCTGAGGCGACTTTCAATAAATCTAGGGCCTTAAGGCATTTAGTCTTTAAATATCTAATATGTGGCAAAAACGTCAAATGATCGTCGAAAATCAATCCAAAAAATTTCGCCTCTTTTACAGTCTTAATTGGAGTGTTATCTAAAAAGAGCTCTGGGTCTTTATGGGGTTTATATTTCCGACAGAAATGTATAGAATTGGTATTAGTCTGTGAAAATTTAAACCCATTTTCAAAACACCTTTAATGAATTTTATTAAGACACAACTGTAACTGTCTTTCAATGGTACGCATATTTTTACCATGACATGAAATATTAAAATCATCCACAAACGATGACCCATCAATTGAGTCATTTAAAACTTTAGATAAACTATTTATTTTTATACTAAACAATGTGACAGACAAAATACTGCCCTGTGGAACCCCCTGATCCTGATTATAATAATCAGACAGAGTTGAACCAACACGAACTTAAAATTGTTTGTCTATTAGCGGCCTCTTAAACCAAAGTCATGTAAATCTTTTAAAATACCATGCTTCCAAGTGGTATCATAAAGTTTTTCAAGATAAAAAAAGATAGATACAGCATGTTGTTTATTGACAAAAGCATTTTTTAAAAATGATTCTGAACGAACCAAATGGTCAATTGTACTTTGGTTTTTACGGAAACCGCATTGGATATTACTAATCAGATTATTGGTTTCTAAAAACCAAACTAATCGATTATTTACCATGCGCTCCATGGTTTTACAAACACAGCTAGTTAACGAAATAGGTCTATAATTTGATGGATCTGTATGATCCCTGCCAGGTTTTGGTGTGGGTATAACTATGGCATTTCGCCACGAAGGAGGAAAATGTCCTGTTGTCCAAATATCATCAAACATATTCAGTAGTGTTGTGAGGCAAGATTCAGGCAAGTGTTTTAAGAGCTGACAATGCATATCATCAGCACCAGTTGCAGTATCATGAGCTTGTGCTAAAGCAGTGTGTAGTTCATGTAGTGAAAAAACTTCCTTATAGTCTTCGCCATTGTCAGAATTAAAATGAACTTTTTTCCTCTCTTGTTGTTGTTTGTACTTCTGAAACTTTGGATTATAATTTGACGAAGAAGAATGTTCAGCTAAAGTTTCCCCAATTTGTTTGCAATGTCTGATTTTTCGGTCAATAAGTTATTGTCATCTTTGAGATGATGAATACTAGTTTTAGAACCTTTGCCTTTGATTCTTTGTATCATGTTCAATACCTTTGACATAGCCGTGCATGAATCTATTTTAGACACACAATTCTTCTAAGACTGACGTTTATTGTGTTTAAAGGTTCGTTGAGCCTTGGCAGATTTTTTTTTCACATTGTTTAAAATATGAACGGTAGGAAACTATTTCTCTGCCGTCTTCCTACACTTCTAGCTTGTTTGCATTCGTCATTAAACCATGGTTTTCTAATATGTGGGTTCACAGAGGACCTAGGAATAGCATCATCAGCTATGTTATTCAATTTGTCAGAGAACAATTGAATTAGGTCATGAACATCTATAAAAAGGTTTGGTTTCAATTTGTCAGCACATATGGTTTGATATAATGGCCAATTTGCCTTGGAAAAATTCCATCGTTTTGAAGGTGGAGCATCAGTGGGATTTACAGCTGTAATACTAGTAACTGTCGGAAAATGATCACTTCCACAAAGGTCATCATTGACTGACCATTCAAATTCATTATATATGTTAGAATCAGTGACTGACAGATCTAATGCAGAATACGTACCCGTTGCAGGATGCAAATATGTGTTCGATCCGTCGTTGAATAAGCATAGATTATTATTAGAAATAAAATCTTCAAGGATTTTACCTTTGTTGTTTGTATTGGTACTTCCCCATAGAGGGTTATGTCCATTAAGATCAACCATGATGATACAGGGCTTAGGGAGCTGGTCAAATAAATCCTGAAGATCAGACTGCTGAAGATTTGATAATGGAGAAATATATAATGAACAAAGAGTGAAGGTTATGTGTAAGGTAAGACGGACAGCAACAGCCTGAAGATTGCTGTTAAGAGGAACCGGGCTGAGGATAATGCCCTGCCTCACCGAAATTGAAGCACAGCTAGTGGCTTTATCACTTATGAAAGTCCAGCAACCAGCACTAATTAAGACGGACCAACGTTGTGTTTATGGTCTGGTGAACACAGGTCAATGGCCGCTCATTAACCAAGATTTACATCTCACTGTTTGATTTATCTCACTATTCATTTGATATATTGGCCAACTTCAACTGAAACCTGGTCCCGTGTCACATGCATGGCACACGCGTGTGCAGCGAATGATCCACGTGTGCTCAACGGGTTTCACACGCGCTGCACACCCGTTGCACACGCGTGTTCAACGGGTGCTCAACCCGTGTGCAACCCGTTGAGCACCTGTGTCACATGCATGTTACGCGCGTTCTCAACGCGTGTCAGGGGAATGAACTTTTAGGCAGTAGTGTATCGACCATATTTGGTTGGAAGCAATCGCCGGGGGTGGGGATTCAAAATTGTACAAATGTTGGGCTGACCAACCAAGGGGCCGAGGGGCGGGGCGAAATGAGGGTAATTTGGCGTTATTGCTCTAAACTACTTCCTCTCTGAAACTAAGAGATAGAAATCAATCATATGATGGGAAGTATTCTCAGGTGATGTTAGTTTACAATTGTACAAATGGAGGGGCTGACCTACCCCACCCCACCCCCCTTCCCAAGGGGCCAAGAAGAGTTTATAACTTGGACACAATTAAGATCCCCAACCGTATAACCATATGTACAATTGCTGAGTATTGCTAATACCATTTGGTGTTTATAATTATTGCAACGTTGGCAACAGACGAATACTGTCAGAGACCGTCCTCGCAGTGGCAGGCCACGCGTAACCAATAATCGAAAAGACAACTGGATTCGAATAACACACCTACGAAATAGATTCCAGCCAGCAACAGTGACTGCAAGAAGCATCCCTGGCCTTCGACGAATATCTTCACAAACCGTACGTCGCCGCCTCAGATGTGCAGGGATTGTCGCCTGAAGATCCGACAGACGTCTCATTTTGACAGGAAACCACCGTCAAGCACGTCTACAGTGGTGCAGACAGCGTCTACACTGGACGGCCATGCAGTGGGGACAAGTTCTATACCCTGACGAGTGTCGTTTTCACCTCAGGCACAGCGATTGACGGATTCGAGTGTACCGACGTCGAGGAGAACGTTAAGTCAAGCATTGTTTCATGGAAGAAGATTGGTTCGCAGGCGGCAGCGTTATGGCATAGGGTGGGATTACAGCAAGACAGAGGACCCGTTTGATAGCGGTAGAGGGAAATCTCAATGGACAGCGCTACCGCGACGAGATCATCGGCCCTGTTGTTTTACCGTTTTTGCGTCGTCATCGCCCAGGCATTACCTTTCAACATGACAACGCCCGGCCTCATATTGCTCGACTTGTTCAGGATACTCTTCAACAAAACAAGGTGAATGTCATCCCCTGGCCGGCTCGCTCCCCTTATCTCTCACCAACTTTGCATTAAATCTTGTTCAATGTCACAGGAACTTTTGTTGTTCAGTATACAATTGTTGGACATGAAGAGACAAACACAATTATGATCTTAGAATTGAGTCTTGGGTCTTTCCACATCCCTAGGGATTAAGTTCTTGGGTACCAACCTGAAAACCGATGAGATTCCCACTCTTTTACCATATACATGCATACATGTAATTGCTTAGTACAACAAGACAAATAACATATGCTATCAGGACTGGCCCTTCTGTTCATCTGTCCGTCACTCCCAAAGGAGTTAGAACCTTGATCATAACATGCAAACCGATAGCATCCCCATCCTATAATGATAGAAACATTGTTTTTGTTATGAAGAGAATAATACATTTAAGACAACAGGGTTCGCCATGGGGTCCAGCATTGCCTCTGGAAACTTAGATCCTGGATCATAACATGGAAATGGTTCAGATCGTTATGCTACATTTGTATCTAGAGAAGTACACGTTAATGCTGTCAGATTTGCCACCCACCCCTTTTAAATGCTGACAAATTTTAAATGAGTCAAAATGTACAAGGCAAATGTTTATTTTGTTATGATTGCATAAATATCCAGGTGAGCGATACAGGCCCTATGAGCCTCTTACTTAAATCGTGTACTGATCCGCTTTTCATGGGTTTGAATCCCCGACCACTGGCATGTCAGACACTCGTGGGGAAGAACACAGATCACAAGCAACAAATGTCTGTCGTAATAGGCGACTTAAGGAAGGTCAGGCTTGATGACTTATTTCTTGTTAATCAGCAATAGTCCATGTATATAAAGATGACTTGCAAATTACAGTGACCGGACATGAAAATACAGTGATTAACATCATGAGCATGAGTTAGAGTTGTTATACGATGACATGCAATCAACCAAGTCAGCGAACCTGGCTATCCAATCCAATTAGTCTCATGTTTCATTCCAATAAATAAAGTATCATATATTACCTTCCCTAGCGAGTGAATAACTGAGTGAATATTGTTGCATTATCTATTGGTGAAGGTGTTGAATTGATATTTGATGTTTAGTACATACAATTATATATCACGATACTGAATGATGTTTGATTCTGATTGTAAAAAATAACATTGAAATAAGGTGTCTAATTTCATTACAAACCTCAGAATTAACAAGTTTATTCGCACATATGAATACATAGCTCTATAGATAGCCAAATGCGCTTGTTTCAGAACACATAAAATATTGAAAACCTTTCATATGTCGAATCATAATATCATCAATATGACACTGAGTAAAAATGCATGCTTAAGAAGTCTTTTCATCCAAAATAATACAACCAAGATGGCAAATGTGCAACTGAGAGTGACTTTTAAAGAGAGTGTGAGAGGCAGACAGCAGCTGTATAATAGTTTCATTATGAGTATTTAAAAAAAATATATATCAAATATAATGAAACGGTAGACATTGACCAAGAAGTGTTACTTATAGGCCTTGGACGAGTCCAAATTAACTACCTGGGTACCCACCCCACTATTACCCGACCCTACTCGGGTACCCGCTGTTGGTCCCAAGAGATAAGTACAAATGTGGAACGGGAATAGTTTGACTGTAGCCCTGGCAAAATGTATGTAGATACTCACAGAAAATAATCTGGTCATACATACACTGAAGTTGACTGAAGTTTTACCTCTATTCAAACCTTTAAAGTCAGAAGAAATGTGTGCATAGTCAGAAAGAAATGTGAACATTAGTCACTTATAGTGTAACCGTGGAAGTTCTAGATATTTTTGTCATTAAACAATATATCAAGTGACTAACCAAGGGTCTGGGTTGTCCTGTGGGTATCCGGTCCTACTCAGTACCCAAGTTCCCTGTCCCAACCCTAGTTAGTTGTACAAGTTTACAATCCACCACTGATGTTCTCGACAGAATGATATATTTGATCATATTAAAGCTTTATGGATGGGATGGTATTTTAAAAAAAGGTGGTAAAACATATGTTACACTTGTTGTTTTCATATATCTTACTTAGCTGTATTATATCCATATGTCACATGTATGAATCCCTGGATTGTTTGGTTAAGACTCGATTATTCACAGGCCACAATCATGCAGCTGGAATATTGACAAGTGCAGTGTCAAACAAGAAACAAATAATCTGCTTTGTTTAGTGACACATTACTTGGAACAGTATTTCAGGCATATCATGGCATGTCAGATTAATGGGAGATGAATGCCGAACATGATACAAGTCGAAGACGTTTACCACTCTGATGAAAATCAAGACGACAGGTATTCTGCTGCCAAACCAAGAAACATAACCTGGACAATTCTATGACTTGAACCCGCAATCATAGTATTCTGGCATGTATAATGGACACGATTCACAGCTAATTGCATGCCTTGGATGACTGGGTCTAGTCTGCCATACAGAACCTGATACAATTATATCCAAAAAGAGTCTCTCCTTTTTATTATATTTTTATAACTATAACATAACAACTGTTTTGATCTGTAAAATATGTTCATTTCAGAGACAAGATGTTTGTCTAGACTGGGCCATATGTGCTTCTGGAACTCCTAAAAACTTTTCAGAATCTGAGCTACTAGTCAAAGTATACCCTTACTTTAAAGAAGGTGTCCTGAGGTTATAATGTGTTGTGTTTTGGTCTCCATATCTACAGCTTTCCATATGTCTGTATCTGATGATCTGTTGTTGAACTTCTTTTCTTGGCCAGTGACCTTCGCATCATAATCATATGTATCAGCATAGAGAAAATGTAAATGGTTAGTTTGTAAACGATGAAGGAGTAACAGTATGGTTCTTTAAGATAATATTATTATTATTATTATTGTGTTGTCATTTAGTTCTGTCTGTACCAAGTAGTCATGACTGTATGGCAGCAATATGGTAAGCTAATTTGAATCCTGCAATAAAATGTGGGACAAAAAGAAAACATGCCTTATTTTGAAAGGCAGTTATTCTCATTGTCGCTTAGTATATAAGTTTTGAAGATATTAACGTAAAGACTGTATGCATGTAACTTCTTGAAAATAATGATATGAATATTCTTTTTACAGCCAGGCTCTAAACAGAATTTTGCACAATTGTTGTGAATGAGCACACAGTACAAAACAGTGTTTTGTCAAATACTGCTTCTTGCAACTACCGTACTTGAATTTGTTTCTGTTTTGTAAGCTGCATCATAGGCTTGCTACAACATTATCGATGAGAAAGGTCAGTGTTAGTGATACTCATAGGTCATCTGTAACTTTGGACATACGCTCCAGACAAGCGGATATTAAAAAAAGTCAAAACATAACCTTCCCATATACAATCATATCTAAATTTCACAGATATACAAATTATTTCACAAAATATTATTAAATCTTGTTTTGTGTTCATTCCCATAGGGAATTCAAATAATTCCAATAAAGTAAAATTATTTTTTTCTGCCACAACATTAACAATATGAGCTAATGACCTTGCTTAATTTTACACTGAGGTTCTCACACCCTTCATAGAGCCAGTTCCTCCTTAGAATTCAAGTATCAACAATCTCCTGAGCAGCAAGGGATCTGAACAGACAACTTGTCAGTAGTCATTAGGGAATCATCTTGTGACATGTTTATGGCTAGCGTGTAGAGTCAGTGCTAGCAGTAGCTTGCCTGTATTCAGTTGTTTGAGCCCTCAACAGACCAATGAACCCTTCAGTATAAACTATCAATTTCCACTTTCCCCAGTTTGGTTTTAGCAAGTCTAGAAATAGACAAATACACACTTCCATGGAAGGTGGTAATACATCAATCAATACAGATGTTCACAGGTCATAATCAACCTATGACATTTTATACACAATATCATCATACAATCTACACTTAATGGAATGTTAAGATTTCTTCTTGGCTGATGATAGCAAATCACATTTCAAACTTGTGAGCAGAACCTGAGTGCTATGGGTCAATATTTCTAATCTTAAGAGATTTTTTTGCTATTTTATTACTCATATCCCCTAGACCAGAAATGGGATAACACCTATAAAATCTACAGTTAATGAAATCTGAAGATTTTCTTTTGGCTGCGGATAGTAAATCACATGTCTAGCTTGTGAGCAGATTCTGAATGCTATGGGTTAATTTATCTAATTTTAAGAGTTTTACTGTTTTATTACTCATATCCCCTCGAACAGAAATAGGATAACGCCTTTAAAGTCTACAATTAATGGAATCTTAAGATTTTTTCTTGACTACTGATAGTAAATAACATTTGAAACTTGTGAGCAGAATCTGAATGCTAGGGGTCAATATTTTTATTTTTAAGAAATTTTCTACTATATTATTACTCATGTCCCCTCAACCAGAAATGGGATAAAGTCTATAAACTCGACAAATAATGGAATCTTAAGATTTCTTCTTGGTTGATGATAGTAAATAACATTTCTAGCCTGAGAGCAAAGCCTGAATACTTTGAGTCAAGATTTCTAATTTTAAGAGATTTTTGACTATATTATGACTCCTATCAGCTTGACCAGAAGTGGGATAATGCCTTTAAAATCTACATTTAATGGAATCTTAAGATTTCTTGTTGGTTGATGATAGTAAATAACATTTCGCACTTGTAGACAAAATCTTAATGTAATGGGTCAATATTTCTAATTTTAAGAGATTTTTGACTATATTATGACTCATCTCACCTTGACCAGAAATGGGATAACACCTATAAATTCTACAATTAATGGAATCTTAAGATTTCTTCTTGGCTGATGATAGTAAATCACATTTCAAACCTGTGAGCAAAGCATGAAGGCTACGAGTCAAGATTTATAATTTTAAGAGAGTTTTCTTCTATTTTATTACTCATATCCCCTAGACCAGAAATGGGATAATACCTTTAAAATCTACAATTAATGGAATCTTAAGATTTCTTCTTGGTTGATGATAGTAAATAACATTTCAAACCTGTGAGCAAAGCATGAAGGCTGCGAGTCAAGATTTATAATTTTAAGAGATTTTTCTTCTATTTTATTACTCATATCCCCTAGACCAGAAATGGATAATACCTTTAAAATCTACAATTAATGGAATCTTAAGATTTCTTCATGACTACTGATAGTAAATAACATTTGAAACTTGTGAGCAGAATCTGAATGCAATGGGTCAATATTTCTAATCTTAAGAGATTTTCTACCATATGATTATTCATATAACCTTGACCAGAAATGGGATAACACCTATAACCTTGACAAATAATGGAATCTTAAGATTTCCTCTTGGCTGCTGATAGCAAAGCACATTTCTAGATTGTGAGCAGAATCTGAATGCAATGGGTCAATATTTCTAGTTTTTAAGTGAGTTGGGTTTAACACCGCTTTTCACTTTATTACAGTTATATCATGGTGTGTCAGCTTAACGTGGGGAGAAAGCTCGAAGTGATGGTGCTGAAAAACCTAGAGCATTACTGGGGTGAACCGGGGTTCGAACGCACAATTATAGGTTGCTGGCGGATCCAAGGGACGTAACTCTGCACAGTGAATCGCGGCGCCTTAGACGACATGGCCATCCATGCCCCCTCTAATTTTAAGAGATTTTTTACTATATCATCAATCATCTACCCTTGACCAGAAATGGGATAACACCTTTAAAATCTACAATTAATGAAATCTTAAGATTTCTTCTTGGCTGATGATAGTAAATCACATTTCAAACCTGTGAGCAAAGCCTGAACACTTTGAGTCAAGATTTCTAATTTTAAGAGATTTTTTTACTGTATTATTATTCATATAACCTTGACCAGAAATGGGATAACACCTTTAAAATCTACAATTAATGAAATCTTAAGATTTCTTTTTCACTGATGATAGTAAATAACATTTCAAACTTGAGAGCAGAATCTGAATGCTATGGGTCAATATTGCTAATGTTAAGAGATTGTTGACTATATTATTACTCACATCCCCTCACCTAGATGTGTCATAAATGTGATGCTTTCAAGAATGAAAGGAATCTTGAGAGTATTGTTTTCTGAACATTGTCATTCACATTTACAACCTTTGAGAAACATGTACTTTGACAATAAGCTTTGCATATGAAACTACATAGTTTTAAAAAAAGCTTCGTCCCCTTCACAGCTGTAATAGGCTAACTGATCATCATGGAGGGACTGACTGCACAATGTATGACATTGTCCTAGGTCTGTACCTGCCTTGATAGAAACCACAGAAAAAAAAGTAAAGGTATAATGACTTACCTACACATTCTCGTCTTTCAAAGAAATATTATCTTAGAAACTTCAGCCACTTGGCCTTCAACAGCAAGGACCAGACGACCATTTTGATCAAGTTGTAAAGGGAGGATAACTCTTACTGTTGCTTTGTCTTGCAAATATTAATGTCAATGATGACAGAGCTTGAGATAACAAGTTCAGTTCTCCATTAGTAATGGGTTTATTAAATATATGTTATCTGTCTTAAGTTGGTAATTTTGAAACCTTTCTAAATATTTCAATCATATTAAATAATATCATTTAGATTCCATATGGTCTCCCCAGAAATATGAGGACATTTTGCTTGCAAAACGGTTATGAAAGCTTCAACGTTAATATGTCAATAAGCTACCAGGAATGGTTCAATGAGTTTCCCAGTTATTTTAATGCTGACCAGGAAGGAGATTTTGTCATACCGGGTATTACATATGGTATTTTTTCCTTTAAAACAATGAGAAAAAGAATAGGGTGGTGGGTGAATCAAAGGAACATTAAAGAAATCTTTTTCAACAAGAGAAATCTTTTTCAACAATTTCTACTCTAATATTTCTATATGTAATTAGTTTCTTTTATTTTTTAAGTTAGACTTCTAAGATGAGGCACAAACTCTCTCACATCCTGCATCTGCTATGCCTGGAAGCAGTTACATGCGCCTCCACCATTAATATAAAAATTAGTTGCTTTTATCATCATGTACACAATAATCAAATGGAGTGATTTTGAATAATTGTTACCACTCAAATCTAACATGATAACGATAGTAATATTTACAAAAAATGACTTAGGGACTTGAGAATACAAACACACTTAGTTATATTCAAAATAATTAATATTATTATATTGATGTACATACCCTCCCACATATATTTTGTGAACATCATGGCCTATTGTACAATGTCATGAGTATTTATTCCTAGACATTTACCTGCTGTGTTACTGTGTATGAGAAGAAATATGTCCAACTCTCATAACTCTTGAAAAATAGCAGAACACAAACATCCCAGGAACTTGAATTATTACACTTGTATCCCCAACAATGAGTGGCATAACATCTTTAAAATACATAAATTAGAGAATAATTTTATTTTCATTTGGCTTTTGCTATTTTGTAGGAAACACTGTGTTCAGAAGTGGCCAAGATAGCTATTTAACAGAAAATTTACTCTGTTATTAAACATGTCACCACCTCACAAAGGTTATGATATGATAGACAATTAAATAATAAATTTGGGATTTATATCATGGTTAGAATTTAAACATGGCAATGGGCAGTAAGTACAGATAATAAGCAACACGGCCATTTTAATAGGAATTGCATTTTTTCATGAGCGATCTGCATAAAAAGAAGAAATTGTATTCCGCTTTAGTTCCGCAATACCACTTTTATACGCTGCTATATTTACCTGCAAATGTCGGACATTGAGTCAGTACCATTGCCATTGGCGCACTTTGCAGAACGGAGTAAAAATACAAAACACAAGAAGTGCAGTGCAGATGATTTTGCTCTTATTAAATGTTTGTCAATCAAACACATAGTTTCATGCCAGAGATATAATTCTCTGCGGTGTTTATTCCAGTTCTGGTCGTATCCCAGTTCTGGTCGCAACACGTGTGGCCCAGTAAGGCTCCGCGATTCGCTGTGCAGAGTTGCGTCCCTTGTTCACGCCAGAAACCTATGTTTGTGGGTTCGAATCCCGGTTCGCCCCGATTATTTTTTAGGTTTGTCAGCATCATACCCAAGCTCGTGGGTTTCATCGAAGTAGTAAACGTCTGAGACCTGCATCACTTCGGGCTTTCCTCCCACATTAAGCTGACAAGCCGCGATATAACTGGAATACTGTTAAAAGTGACGTTAAATCCAACTCATTCACTCACTCATTTGTTGGCTCTTACAAGCATGGAGTAATAAGGACACATTCTGTCACGTTATTCGGCAACCACACTCACCCTCAACACACACACACATGCACGCACGCGCACGCACGCACGCACACATACACACACACTTAACAAAGCAGGGTACATTGGTCAGTTTCCAGAACACGTAAGTGACAGAAATTGAATTCTTTGTATGCTGGATTTCAATCAGCACATTCCTCTTTCAGGTTCCAGTTCAGGTATTGGGGCAGGAATTGCAGCAGTGTTTGCCAAAGAAGGAGCCAAACTGTCTTTGACTGGCAGGAACCAGAAGAATTTGGAGGAAGTGGCTAAGAACTGCAAGACGAAATGTTCTGCCGTAAGTAGAAACCACGAGAGAAAGCTAGAGCTGATGAACAAATCCACATCCGTGTTTATCCTGAGCGATTCTGTATATAGAAACAGTTGTCTCAGGCGTCGCGTGTCATGTCCTATAGGCATGCCAGCATTCGCTGCCCTTTCGAGAGTACAAACACAACAAGGTAACCTTTCGAATTGTGCCACAAAATTAGTGCCTCAGCCAATTGTTAACTACATTTTCTCACTGGCAAATCAGGTTAAACCGCATCATTACAAAACAACTATTTAACAACGTGATTAACTTTCTATTTTAGGATGTTCTCATAACCGCGGGTGACATCACGGATGCTGCTTTCAGAAAGACTCTCGTGGAGGCAACCAAGAAGAAGTTCGGGAAAATCGACATACTGGTGGGTATACTTCAACTACCGCAGAAGGGTTGAAGGTGAGGTGAAATGGGGTTTATCTTCGCGTCCAAGATTATTCCACTTATATAGCGACGTGCATGCACGTGTGTGACTGCTTGTACTTGTCCGGACTGATGTCGATTTATAGTGCTTGCCCACTGAGATACCATGCCACAGTTAAACATAAATATCGAGTACCACCTTTTAACGTCTTTTGGTATGACGCGGCCGTGGATCGAACCTCGAATCTTCCGCTCCCCAGGCGGACGCTCTAGCCTGGACGATCTACCACTAGACCACGGATGCGGTCCAGAAGGGTTGAAAGGACATGCACATGTATACCTTCTGTACCATCACGGTACATTACAAAGAAAAACTGAATAAAAAACCAATACAGTTCTCCTGTGTGTTGTTTAATAGTCTGGTCATTATGTAATTTAACCTCAAGAAAATTGCAACAGAATATATATTGCTGAGTGCGGCATTATACAATAACAAAAAAGTTAATTTCTGAAATATGCAACCAATATACTTACTTAACGAATGAGTGTTCAACTATCAGTAGTTGTGAATGAGCATCGGAGTTTTTAAAAGTTGGGATTTATACGACAATAGTTTGGTAATAATTTTCTTTCAAATCTAAAACAAGTATACTAGAACATATGATATTCATTTCCCCTTGTACGCGAGTCTCAATCAAAGGAACATTCTGCCACGACCCGTTTCTACGGACGAAATATACTAGCCACATAAAGAAACTGTGCACGGAGAAAATATAGATATAAGGGCACACCGTCCACATATGAAATATAGGTTTTAACACAGCAATTATTGGAGACATTCAAACGCTCATGCACGTGCCATGCGATATGACGTCATGGGGGCCTATGGACGTGCAATGTGTTACTGCACGTGCATCCTGTGCAGCTGTACACAGCATGTGCAACTCAAAATCGCCGTCACTTTGGAAAGCATGATCTGTGGTCATTCAAAAATTCAAAAATTCTCAGGCGCAGACACAAGCATATCACAAGCAAATCAGGCCAAGATAGACAGCTGCACAGCGTCATGAAGCCATTGGAATGATCCGAGCGGGAATGAGGCAATAACAGGTGGCAACACATTTCCAATGCCATCGTAACACGATATCGGCATTGGTGAGGCGTTATCAGAATACAAATGACGTTGCCGACCACCCACGTTCAGAACGTCCCCGAGTAACGACGCCAAGACAGGACAGATGGATTCGAGTTATACATCTCCGACACAGGTTCCAAACGGCAGTAACGACGTCCCAGACAATTCCTGGACTGCGCCGTATCCGTCCCAACACTGTCAGGAATCGTTTACGTCAGTACGGGATTCGACCACGACGCCCTGCCATACGTCCCATCCTGACACACCGTCATCGAATCAACCATCTAAGATGGTGTCGAAATCATGTTCAGCAACCTCGAATATGGTGGAGAAATGTTGTCTTTACAGATGAATCGAGGTTCAACATTTCCCACAGTGACGGGCGCCAACGTGTGTACCGGCGTTTGGGAGAACGTTATGCACGCAACTGTATTGTGGAGAGGAATCGTTCTGGAGATAGCTCTGTGATGATTTGGGGTGGGATAACAGCACGGCACCGAACCCCTTTGGTGGTTGTTCAGGGCAATCTCACCGGTGTTGGCTACTGAGATCAGATTCTGAGGCCTGTGGTCATTCCTTTCCTGCAAACGTCATGGCCCGGGATTGACATTTCAACAGGACAACGCTCGTCCTCACACGGCTAGGGTCGCAATGGATTTCCTTCACCATAACAATGTCATGTTACTGCCATGGCCTGCACATTCTCCAGATCTCTCCCCAGTAGAGCATGTGTGGGATGAAATGGAGCGCCGTCTGCGTCGTCTTCCACATCCTCCAGATAACGTCCGTGACTTGGCACAGGATTTGTGGAGGATATGGCAGGCCATTCCCCAGGCCTTCCATGCCCATTTGGTGCACTCCATGCGTTGCCGATACACTGCTGTGATTCACGCACAGGGTGGTCATACCCGTTATTGACTTTGTGACTTTGTCGTTTGACCCCCTACTCCATTTTGATCACCGACGTCATCGTAACAGATGTTGTTCAGGTCCCGTTGACATTTTCTTATGGTCCGATCATTCAGCTGCTACAGCGTCTGCATCAATTTGTTCTTGCTGTGTTGTATTTCAATCCAGAATATATTTTCTCCGTGCACAGTATTACTTGTACGAAAATGAAGGACACTTGACTTAACAAAATCATCCATTGTCTTTGGAATTATATAAACGTCAAAACTTGCATCCAAATAACATAAAATAGCAAATATTTCAGTCGGAGGCTTGGAGGCTTGCTCATTGTTACCTCAGACTGTCACTGGCTACAATTATTAATGGCTATATGTATGAATGCACCTACTCCCCCCAAAACCACCACCCACCCCACCAACCCCCCCCCCCCCCCCCCCCCCCCCCCCACACACACACACAATTAGGTGATTTCTTCCACAATTAGTACATTAAGCTCTTAAAATGGTATATGAAGTGTGATTATCTTACATTTGAATATAATATGTATGACTTCATTCCAATATTTGAAAGTCTATGGCAACATTTACTTTCTCGGCAACTCTTCATATATGTCCTCTATTTGACCTTGAACTATTATAATGAATTAAATTGTTCCCTGTGATATTTTTTATAAAGTAAATAAAAGTTGTATACCCAGATTGTTTTTTAATTTAGTTATATTAGAAAGAAAACTATAATAAATTTGAATCTCTTCCTTTCAACAAATATCAAAGAATACGAAAATACGAATTATATAGGCCTATATCTTGTGACCTTGAGAAAGGTCATTCCCACGAGTTGATTTTGGTAGACTTGTTTTTCCTGAAAGCTGACATGCAACCAAATAACATAAAGTATGAATTAATTCTGTTGCAATTTTCTTGAGGTTGGCCATTTATTTCGTCCAAAATGACCAGACTAAAACGCCGCACTCAGCAATATTTTAGTTATATGAGGGTGGCCTCTAAATAATCGAGCTGGGACAAGACACGTTCAACTGAACGTATTGTTTGAAACTTGATATTGTTTGTTTCTTGTTTATTTCGCACGCAGCAATGGTCTATCAATTTGACAGTGACTCGTAAACAACAGTTACAGGACCAGAAAATCCTGTGATTGATATTTTGAACAACGTACGATCTATGCTGTGGGCATATGATGAGACGGAAGCACCAAAATCACCAAACCTGACTGGTCGATCCATTAAGTCACCTCTGAACACAAGCATAGGGTTCTTGGGAACCAGTTCTTACCCAGAACATCCATCGGGTGCTTCTGTAGAAAGGGTTTCATGGATGATTTTGTATAAAATACATATCGATACATTGCGATGAATAAAATGCAACTATTTGATAAACTGCTGGAGAGTAGAATCCATTCACCCATCACATGGAGATTCTGGGTTAGAAGACCAGGCCGGCTTGTGTGAATATTATGGCAATATCACAATGGGCTACACCGTATTTTTGCTTCACACATTGTACCCATGACTTCGGTTTGACGAGCAAACGCTTTAACCTCTAGGCTACACAACGGTCTGAAGAGGTGATGAAAGGGTCATTGGTTAATTGATGGAAACCATGGAATTACACCCATACAGCGATGGTTGTTGCTCATATTATCAATCAATGGATTGTCTGGACTCGATTACTTACAGTCTTGTCGCAGAGTGTGGCGTTCTTATAAGAACAGAAACAAGTTGTATCATATGTCTATGTTTAGGTTAACAATGCTGGGATCTCAATGCTGGGTCCGCTGAGAGCAGCGCCCAAAGAACAGTACGAAAAACAAATGGCTGTGAACGTGGAGGCACCTGTGTTTCTGACACAGTTGGTTTTACCGTATTTGATTGAAACTAAAGGTACTCTCTTGTGAGTGAATGTGGACGCATGAGTATGGATTTATGTCTGTAATTATTTTTTAAAAACGATTTATTCTGAAAAACTGGAAGCAAATTGCCTCAAAATTTACAAACGGCCCAGCTTCTCCTTTCAGAGAAATCATTGATATGATCAAAACATATTCAGTCCTTATAAACGTCATATAACACTTGTCTTAATAACTGTATGGTTGAATACTGACAATAAGATATAAACTGGTAACACATGTAAGTTCATGTTTCCTTGGTTAAAACGTTTTAATGTGTATGAAAGATATTGCCACAGTTTTAGGGCTAAACAAATCTGTTTGTTGCAGGGTGTGTGGTTAATACTTCGACGGCTGGCACGAAAACAATTGTGAGTGTTTTGTCGGCAAACACCGGGATAATTCCAATCCTGTAAAATGGACCCCTTTTAACCACCCGTGGTATTTGGAGTGCAGCATTGACATGTATCACACGGGAAGCACATTGTAGGTTGTATTGCCAAAATGGGTGTTGAGACAATAAAGGGGGTATTAGTGGTGCAATTTTAGTTTACTTCCTTTTCCAGTTGAGATATTTTAAAGAAAATGTGGAAATGTTTGTATTAGAAAGTTGTACGGTGCGTGTCTCCTTTGTGGTCTCTTGTTGGGCAGATGACATTAGTCTCCATGTATACCTCATTTGTTACCATTTACACTAATTGTAGAGATCAAAATAAAAATATGTTGGAAAGGGTGATTTTAGAGATATTTGAACAGAAGGAAGACCAAGACCGAAGCTGATATTTTGAAGAGATGTTGATTACGACGACAAATATTTTACCAAAAAGGTACCCTGAACCTTCTTCGCCCTTTTAGTCATCTATATCATTTGAAGTGATGGGGCTGTTTGTGTTACTTTCATGTATCATGCAAAGACCTATGAACTTATCAATATTCCCTCCCGTACAGACACCGAATGGAGGTTTCTACGTCATGTCGAAGGCGGCCTTGGAAACATTCACAAGATACCTTGCCCAAGGTTAGTATATCAACCTTTCTGAAACCGATTTGGGTGGCCCACTCATGTTAAGTACTGCGGTTCACTGTGCAGACTTTCGACGTGTGAGAATCCGATAATCGTTGGTTCGAACCCGACATTCAAAACTAAAATATTGAGGGTCTATGCCCTTTTTACTATCAAACAACCCGCTCTATATACAAATACACTCCGTGAAATGGCACTCCAAGGGTGGCATGGATGGGCCAGTTGTTTGAGGCGCCGCAATTCGCCGTGCAGAGTTGCGTCCCTTGGGCACGCCAGCAACCTATGATAGTCGGTTCGAATCCCCGTTCACCATGATTCTGTTTCAAGGTTTGTCAGCACCGCACACGTGGTTTCACCAAAGTCGTGTAAAGGACATACAATTTCATTTGTGGAAAAAGTCCATCTGACTTTGGACTTACCTTTTACATGAAATTCAGTTGCATTAAAAGAGGCGCCATACATGGTAATTTACCCTGTGAGGAATACTGGATGGAATTGGTCCCTAACGACCTCTGCCTGTCGTTCAAGGCGACTAAATGGACCACCGTCGTATCTAGATAAAATATTGCTGAGCGGTGTTAACAAAAAGCAAACAAAATACAAACACCGTTTTTTTCTTTCCACAGAAATGGCTTCACAGGGGGTACGCGTGAATGCAGTCCTGTGAGTATACCAAGAAAGGCAATACTTATGAAGAAAGTAATATTGCCTTTGGGTATGACCGTGTATGTTCGGTGTGTGGATGGTATTTGATAGGGTCGGATATTTAATATCGATAGAACTGACATTTACTTAGATTTATTTGAGTTCAGTTTATAATACGCTGAGAATATGCAGCATGTTTTCTATGACTTGTATGCTGAGTTGATTAACTGGTTTTGCTCATGTGCTATATAACTACTTCCTGTATGCCAATTCCAAATTTCTACGTGATGTCCAACACAATTTCTTTTTGAAGTTATTACGATGATATTGTAAAGGTGGAGTCCAATGAAGATCGGGGTAGAATAGCTCTTCAGCAACCCACGCTTGCCGTAACAGGCGACTATTGTCTTTTGGTTACACGAATGTAATTATCATCAGTCGTTAAATAAGGTTCCTGCAGATGTCTAGATGTGTAGATCGTGTTATCAATCACTGGATTGTCTGGTCCGGGGCACCGTTCCACAAAGCGATCTTTGCGTTACGACTATCGTAAGCCAGTGTTAAAGTATGGGACTTACGATCACCTTAGCGCTGAAAAGGGGCCCAGATTCGATTCTTTACAGACCGCCGTCATATAGCTTGTGTGTTGCTGAGGGCGCCGTTAAACAACTAACAAAAAAAAGGGCTCAGTTGTCATGAAAGGACATGACGTCATCCTAGATGTCTGCATCTTTTTGTAATTACAAGACCCGTGAAGACCCGGGGTAGAATAGGTCTTAAGCAACCCATGCTTGCCGTAAAAGACGACTATACTTGTCGTAAGAGGGGACTAACGGGATCGGGTGGTCAGGCTCACTGACTTTGTTGATGCATTTCATCTATCCCAATTGCGATTGCAGATAGATGCTCATGTTGTCAATCACTGGATTGTCTGGTCCAGACTCGATTATTTACAGACCGCCGTCATATTGCATTACACAACAAACAAACAAATGTAAATACAATGTTGATTAACAATATATGCTTTCCGTTTCCAGTTGTTTTTGAGTATACTGAGTATGTCATACTTGGTTTCCTGCGATTATTCCATATACTGATAACTGTTCACTTGGTTTAGTGTGCTTGGTGTTTATCATTCAAAACAGGCTCCCACAGGAGTTACCGCTTGGGTGCTTTGCAGACCATTGTGGTGTCATTGGTTACCATGACGCCACAATCAAATGACATCACAAATGGTTCTGCAACTGAAGCAGTACTTTTTACACTGCTTTTTTCTGTCTACAACCTGAAAAAGTTTGAAGAATGATGTTGGATGATAAATAAAATCTCACCCTCGTGTCTTTTGACATCAAATATATCAACACTCGTTGATATATTTGATATCAAAAGACACTCGGGTGAGATTCCCTATATCACTGCAACAGTTATATTCAATGTGTTTGCTGTATTCACCGTGATTGTTGTATTCACTGTCAGTGTTGTGTTTATTGTGACTGTTGTATTCACTATTATTGTGTTATGCACTCTGTTGCTTTCATTGTTTCAGACCAGGCTACGTACCCTCTCGACTAATGTCTGGGCAGATGGATAGTGCCATGGTAATTACCTACCACATCTGTTATGGAAACCAGTGGTCAGACTCGCTGGCTTGGTTGATCCAAGTCATCAATCCCAATTGCCTGGATCGATGCTCATGATGTCAATCACTGGACTGTCTGGTCCAAACTCGATTTTTTTTACAGACCACCGTCATATAGCTGGAATATTATTGCGGCGTCAGACAACAAACCAACCAAGCAATGGAAACCAGTAATTGATAGCACGGGCAACGTCCCAAGCAGTTCATGTACGACACCCTATCAACAAAGAGAACGAGTCTGACTTCTGGATTCCACGCCTCTTACAAGCGTAACCCACTGATGATATATTTGTGTTAGAACTGTTACAGTGCAAACCATTTCAATACTATTATTTAAGCCTTCATTTATCTTAAATACCTAATTGGTTCTTGATTTTTCCAAGTGCACCAAATTTCTATGACCTTTGTATAATATACTCAGACAACATTGCGCGTATCCCCTCGTAACATAAGCCACCTCCAGGCAGGGCCCTTAAGCTCCAGCTCTATCTATAAATGTCAGTTAACACCTCCTTACGTCGCCAGATCTTACGTATAAACATACCCGTGGGACAATGGCCTTGCAACACGTTATGTTATACCCCTGTCTATAAAAGAGATGCGGCACTGATCGATTTGTGTAAGTGACAGAGCGGGTCTCCCCACCCGGGGAACATTGGCCACTCGGTCCCGGTGAGCGTTCTGTCACGTTATTATCAACATGTACCTTTTCGACCTGTTCCACCCATCATCAGTAAACAAGGCTGCTGTTATCTTAAACTTCACCCCTGAGTTTTGTCGTCCGTAATCACCCTGAGCTACCATCCGAGGGCCGAAACGTACGCCCTTAGACAGAGCCATCTGTATAGAACCAGCGCCTAGTGTTTTCTCTGATCACGACATAATCGCTTCACTCTTTTTAACTCACTCACTCACTCTGTTTCAGGTGGACAAACTCATGATAAAAGCGACGCCAATTGGTCGCAGGGGCACGCCGGAGGAAATGGGACAGATTGTTGCCTTCTTGGCATCGGAAAAAGCAGCCTTTATAACAGGGGAATGTATCTTGGCCGATGGTGGGATTTCAATGACCACACCAGACATCTCAACATAAGAATTCGGATTCAAAGGACTTATATTTGCCTCCACCGTCTACAGTTTGTGTACTACCAAATACGCGAGGCCACTGATCAAATTGACAAAAATGAGTTATGTATACCGCTTACTAGTATGTAATGACGTGGGAAAAAGCAGTCACCAGCTAGCCAAGTAGAACAGAGTTCAAATCTGAAGAGGTTTATACAAGCCATATATAATGAAGAAAATCTTACCAATTCTAAAGTTTACATTACTAGAACATTACTCTGAGAAGCACAGCTTCTTTGCCTTGTAGTTCTGAGAACATATTGAGACATGATTTATTCTGAGATATACAGAAATAAAAAGATATATTTTGCAAAGAGTTTGTCCACCTCGAAACGTATGAGCTGAATCTTTAAAGCTGTTTTTTTTTTATTTAAAGTCACGCAGATGACGACCTCAGCACGCCGCACACAGCAATATTCCAGCTATGTGACGACGGCCTGTAAATAATTAAGTCTGGTCCAGGCAATCCAGTGATTGATAGCATTGCTATCAATCCACGCAATTGAGTTGGTTGGTTGGTTTGTTGTTTAACGCCGCACTCAGCAATATTCCAGCTATATGACAGCGGTCTGTAAATAATGGATCCACGCAATTGAGATCAATGACATGCATCCACCAAGTCAGCGAGCCTAACCACGCGATCCCGTAAGTTGCCCCTCACGACAAGCATTGTCGCCTTTTACGGGAAGAATGGGTTGCTGAAGGCCTCTTCTATACCGTATCTTCGCGGTTCCGCAACATTATAGAACTAAACACCGGCAGTTGGGTTCACTCATTGTACACACGTGGGGAATTAAACCCAGATCTCTGTGAGAGTAAGCGTGTGTTGCCTGACGCCCAAAAGCAATACGCCTGCCACATGACGACAGTTTGTGAACAATCGAGTCTTGTCCAGACAATCCAGTGATCGGCCCATTTGTGTGTGTTGCTGGTGTGGGCATATACTGGATTACGTATAGGCCATCGTGATATAGCTGGTCTGTTAGTGAATGCTTTGTTAAACAGTAAAATCATTGGAATACCGATTGACATAAAGGGAAATTTGAAGTCATCCCATTTCTTTGTTTTGTTTGTTTGTTGCTTAACACCGCCCTCAGCAATAGTCCAGCTATATGGCGACAGTCAATAATCGAGTCTGGACCAGGCAATCCAGTGATTAACACCATGCGCATCGATCCACGCATTTGGGATACGATGACATGCAACGAAGTCAGCGAGCCAGACCACCAGATCCTGTTAGTGTTTCGACAAGCAGTCGCTGTTTACGGCAAGCATCGGTTGCAGAAGACCTATTCTACTCCGGATCTTCACGGACAGATGTTTGTTAAAATACTGATGGTGTCAGTTGTGCTGACAATTTTGTTCGTGCGGCTGCTGATGTTTATGATGCCGATTTTTGTGGTGATGTTTGATGATGTTGATTTTGAAACTGTTGATGTTGTTTTGCTTATCTTTGCGTTGTTGTTTTGGTGTCAGTTGAGGTTGCTTGTGGGCCTGCTGTTGGTGTTGTGATGTTGCTGTTGTTATTTTACTCCAGCTGTTCCCTTCTTCATATCTTATGTTCATTCCAAATAGGGGACACGGGTGGTCCAGTCGTCTGAGGCGCAGTGATTCGCTGTGCACATTTGCGTCCCTTGGGCACGCCAGAAAGTTTTGATTGTGGGTACGAATCCAGGTTCGCCCCAATTATGTTTCTAGGTTTGTCAGCACCATACCCGTGCTCGTGGGTTTCATCGAAGTGGTAAACGTCTGAGACCTGCATCACTTCGGGCTTTCCCCCCACATTAAGCTGACACGCCATGATATAACTGTAATACTGTTAAAAGCGGCGTTAAACCCACTCACTCACTCAGTCATTTCAAATATTATATATCCCATATATTCAGTAAGTGAGTGAATACTGTTGTGCTTTTGTTGAATATATATTCATGTTTTGTAAATTACATTCTGCCATGATACTGAAGCATCTACTATGATACTGTAACATGCTTGATTCTGAATGGTCACAATAATGTTGAAATCAGGTGTCTTATTTTAAGTAAATACCTCTCAATTAACACGTTTATTTACACAAAACGTACGTATGAATACACAGATCATACAGTAGTCTACACTTCCATCAAGAACAATGACATCTGATTAGATACTTACCAGCACACTGCACTTGGTCACAACAAAATATCAAACATGCATTAAACCTAGATCTTTATGAGAGTAAGTGCTTGTTGCCTGACGCCCCACAGCATTGCTTGTGTTATTTCTGGAGTTTGTTAGGAGTTTCATGTTGTTTGAGGGGCTGCTGGTGTTTGTGGCGCTCCTGGTGTTGTTCCGGTTCTGTTCCTGATGTTTCTAGTTCTGTTCCTGATGTTGTTTCTGGTTCTGTTGTTGTTTCTAGTTCTGTTCCTGATGTTGTTTCAGTTCTGTTGTTGTTTCTAGTTCTGTTCCTGATGTTGTTTCTGGTTCTGTTGTTGTTTCTAGTTCTGTTCCTGATGTTGTTTCTGGTTCTGTTGTTGTTTCTAGTTCTGTTCCTGATGTTGTTTCAGTTCTGTTCCTGGTGTTGTTTCTGGTTCTGTTGTTGTTTCTAGTTCTGTTCCTGGTGTTGTTTCTGGTTCTGTTGTTGTTTCTAGTTCTGTTCCTGGTGTTGTTTCTGGTTCTGTTGTTGTTTCTAGTTCTGTTCCTGATGTTGTTTCAGTTCTGTTGCTGATGTTGTTTCAGGTTCTGTTGTTGTTTCTAGTTCTGTTCCTGGTGTTGTTTCTGGTTCTGTTGTTGTTTCTAGTTCTGTTCCTGATGTTGTTTCTGGTTCTGTTGTTGTTTCTAGTTCTGTTCCTGATGTTGTTTCAGTTCTGTTCCTGGTGTTGTTTCTGGTTCTGTTGTTGTTTCTAGTTCTGTTCCTGGTGTTGTTTCTGGTTCTGTTGTTGTTTCTAGTTCTGTTCCTGGTGTTGTTTCTGGTTCTGTTGTTGTTTCTAGTTCTGTTCCTGATGTTGTTTCAGTTCTGTTGCTGATGTTGTTTCAGGTTCTGTTCCTGGTGTTGTTTCTGGTTCTGTTGTTGTTTCTAGTTCTGTTCCTGGTGTTGTTTCTGGTTCTGTTGTTGTTTCTAGTTCTGTTCCTGGTGTTGTTTCTGGTTCTGTTGTTGTTTCTAGTTCTGTTCCTGATGTTGTTTCAGTTCTGTTGCTGATGTTGTTTCAGGTTCTGTTCCTGGTGTTGTTTCTGGTTCTGTTCCTGGTGTTGTTTCTGGTTCTGTTGTTGTTTCTAGTTCTGTTCCTGGTGTTGTTTCTGGTTCTGTTGTTGTTTCTAGTTCTGTTCCTGATGTTGTTTCAGTTCTGTTCCTGATGTTGTTTCAGTTCTGTTCCTGATGTTGTTTCAGTTCTGTTCCTGATGTTGTTTCTGTTTCTATTCCTGGTGTTGTTTCTGTTGCTGCTGTTGTTTGTGGGCCTGATCAGCTTGTTTGTGGGGCTGATCAGCTTGTTTCTTGGACTGGTCAGCTTGTTTGAGGCTGATCAGCTTGTTCGCTCGTCACGCCGAGGACCCGCATTCGATTCCTGACATGGGTACAATGTGTGAAGCCAGTAGGAGTAAATTAATACCTCCAGCACCTTCCGTGGAAGGTGCCCTATGAATATTTATGAGCATAGTGTTATACTAATAGACATGCATGACGTCACAATGAGAACGGCATCATTATGCATGAATGTTAATGTGAAGAATGGGGCCTTTGTTAAAATGTGATAGTTGATGAATTCTTTCGGAATTCCAGCTCTTTAGAATTCTTTAGGAATGCCAGCTATGTGGAATGTAGTCAGCGTAGAATCCTTCAGATGTATACTAGAATGATCGTCATCAAATGGAATGCCATCCCTTTGTGAAGAAATTTGGAATTCTTTTGGAATGCCAGCTTTTGGAATGTAATCAGGGTAGATACCTTCAGATACATACTAGAATGATCGTTATCAAATGGAATGTCACCCTATCGATCCTTAAAGAATGTGGACATGTGTTAACACCCTTCCCTGCATAGGGTAGCCTATCTCCCTTCACCTTAATAAAACAGAACCAATCATTTTAAATGTTTGCACTCCTGAAGAGCAACCTCCCTGTGGTGAGTGCTGGGTAACACAAATAGCTCTTCCCCCATGTCGAACCGGGGCGCAGAATAATTCCACAGCACCTCATTGTTTGCCATGGGTTGTATCCCTGTGTCGGTGGAGGAAGGGATTCTAGATCTGGTGGTTGATGGCACTGGGGGCCAGGAACAGTATTCCTTTTGCCCAACACACCACTTTGACCCTTACTTCACCTAGACGGGGGGGGGGGGGGGGGGGGGTAGAATGGGCCTGGTTTTATCAATCGGTTGGTCACGCCATGCCCTGTACATGGTATGTTTCGATTTAGAATATATCCTTATAATCCACATAGATATTTTGGAAAGCATTAGATATTGAATAGGTTATAAATCTGACTAGAGTCCTATGCCGGAAGGCGGTGGCTTATGGGCCAATCTGGCATCAATGACCTCCGGGTTCTATTTGTTATCAGGGAACTGTCTAGGGTGGAACCAGCCTGACTTTTAACCCTGTTTGACAAATTTAGCTACCTCTGTCCTTTTTGCTGGAGTATAGCACCCCTGTAGCCCTGGTGTTTGCAGTTGGTTTCCACTTCAACATCGTTTCTGTTGACACTCCATGGCGGATGGGGAGCAGGGGTGTAGAATTTCATTTGTTTCATTATGGGTACCCAAAAATTCACTGGTTCTAGATCACAAACTAACTGTAGGCATGTTGATACAGATACAGCCAAATCTTTTGATGATGAGTCTGTGCACAATATTGATTCGTGGCGGCGATTTCCTTCTGTCGGAGGAGTTGATGGAAAGTCTCTAAAATCAACCCCTTCGTTGTTTCAAAGTCAATTGATGGCATATGTGGAACAGTTAAAAATGTTAGTCGTCTGCGGTCCGGATCACTGCTTGTGGAGTGTGCCAGGAGACAACAATCTCAAAATCTCCTCAATGCACATTATTTTGCAAATACTGAGATTGTTGTCTCAGTGCACCAAACATTAAATTCGTGTTGAGGCATTGTACAAGATCGTGCAAAGTGCCTCTCAGATATGTCTGAAGAGGAGATTGCAACAGAAATGCAGCAACAAGGTGTGTCGTCTGTCAAACGATTTACTAGGAATGAAGGCAATACCATCATCAAGACCAACACGTATCTGTTTACGATTGCTCTTCCAAATATCCCTTCATCTGTCAAAGCTGGGTACTTTAACATTGGTGTGGATGTTTATATTCCAAGCCCACTCCGGTGTTTTAACTGTCAACATTTTTGACATGGTGCAAAATCCTGTCATGCCACCGAAATTTGTTCACGCTGCAGTAAACATCATGATGGTACTGATTGCACTCATAACATCAGGTGTGCCAACTGCGGCGGCGACCACGTGTCCTCCTTCAAATCATGTCCCGCTTTTATAAAACAAACAAAAGTTCTAAAACTAAAGTACACTAATGACATCTCCTTTGCTGATGCCAAAAAATTGGTTGATCAAGAATCTAATCCTTCCTCTTCTACACTGACCTATTCTGCTGCAGTCTCCTCTTCTCCACTCAAAGTGGATACCGGCTATAAACTGCCGCTGCCGTTACAGCAGAGAGGACCTTCCCCCCGCTCGTGATCTCCAATTGAACCCCCATGAGTTGTTCTCCCACTTTGAAACAATGGAATTGTAGAGGACTTCGGACCAATTTTTATGATCTTCAGCTCTTAATTCAAGACTTCTAACCATCTGCATTTTGTTTAAAAGAAACCTTCGACTTTTGATGATTTTAACGTACCTCTTGTCGAGGTAAAAATATGCATACTATAGAAATTTTCGAAATGTAAATCTGCATTCACTTTCACTTTTGCAGGAAGTACACGCCTCATAGAGACCCAGAATTAGTTTTGGATGTCAATCCTATTAAGGTTGTTAACGAAGCAAAGTTCTTGGGTATAATTTTTGACAGACATTTGACATTTTTACCTCACATCAAACATTTAAAAAATAGATGCCTGAAGGCCCTAGAGTTGCTGAAAGTTGTTTCCAATTCAAAGTGGGCCGGGAATCAGAAAACCCTACTCCACCTGTACCGATCGCTGATTCGCTCTAAATTAGATTATGGCTCCATCGTCTGTGGTGGAGCCTGTAAAAGTAATTTGAAATTGCTTGATACCATTCATCATCAAGGTGTGAGGCTTTGCCTTGGTGCCTTCAGAACTTCTCCCATTACTAGTCTGTACGTGGCTGACGAGCCATCCCTGAAACACCGTCGCTTAAAATTAGCGTTGCAATATGTTACAAAACTTTATTCAAATCCAACTAATCCTGCATTTGAATGTGTTTTTCACCCATCTTATGGGGATTTATAGGGGAAAAACCATTGCTTATTCCTCCACTTAGAATAAGAATAAAACCTGCCATTTTTGATGCTAACATTAACCTTACAGTTTTATTTCCGACTCAAATTTTGCTTGGCAGTTTATAAAGCCACGGGGTCGATCTGATGTTAACCAACCTAAAGAAATCCGATATAATTCAGTTACTTTATCAACCAAATTATAATGACCTAAGAGGCACCTATAACACTTACAAATCTATTTCCACAGATGGATCCAATGACGGTGGTGCAGTTGCTAGTGCACTGTCATTGGATCCAACACTATATCATCAAGAATAGCAGACGTCAGTTAAATTTTAACTGCAGAATCTAAGGCAATTTTAACAGCTCTCCAATATATACATTCACAATCTAAACATGAACAGTTCATCATATTTTCTGATTCCCTTTCCTGTCTTCAAGCCATAAAGAATATGTTCTGTTATCATACACTTTTACTTGAAATAATAGAATTACATAATGATCTTGCTACTGGCCAATATGAGATCGTCTTTTGTTGATTACCAAGCCATGTTGGTATTATTGGTAACACAATGACCGATACTGCTGCAAAGGCAGCACTCAACAAATCTGTGACACCACTTCTAATCCCATATAGTGATAATAAGCCTGCTATTAGATATTACATCAGAGACCTTATGCAAATAAAGTGGGACACCCAAGTAGGTATCAATAAGTTACATGAAATTAAACCAACTATTGGTTACACCTACCTTGGCTGTCACTCCAGATTTGAAGAGGTCATTCTAAGATGATGTCGTATTGGCCATTCCCGATACACCGATGAGTATTTACTGAAAGGTGAGGATCCTCCGTTTTTATCCCTAATAAGAGAGAATAATGGTCAAGCATGTCTTGCTTGACTGTATTGATTTTGCCATCACAAGGGATCAATATTTCAAAGTTTCACTCAAGGACCTTTTTAACATAAACTCATTTAATTAAAAAAAATTAAGAGAAATTGAATTGGGTAATAAATTTTGATGTAGAAAGTTTTTATAAATTTGTAGTACATAATTATGAACAGAGATTGTTAGTGGTTGTACCCTTAATGGGGGTTTGAAGTAGCGTAAAATTATTGTCCCCCTGAGAGGGTGCGTAGCCCACTTCATTCAAAGTATTTGATTTATACCAGGTTTTTAATCGTAGAATAATTGTTTGTTTTAATTTTGGCTAAATTTCTCCATAATCACCAGTAACTGAAGGGATGGTGTAAACCCTACTGGGGTCAATGCAGGTAGCAAAGGTACTAGCTAGGGTGAAAAAACGTCTTTGTTCAACCTCCAACCTCCAAACGCACACTCCTAGGGTCACCCAAGGATATTTCTACCTCTTTCCACACCTCTTTCTTACGAAATAATTTCTTCTTTGGAGACGTGCCCTAAAATGACACAAAAGAGTACCAAACAAAGCCAACCACAACAGAACACAAACCACTCCCACAACAAAACAAATAGCGCACAAATACCATAGCAATCACAGTAAACAATAACAAATCCCCAAATAATTAAATAAGATTTACAAAAATAAATTGCATTATCTAACCCTAGTTGCGGCGCAAACAAAACGCTCAAAAAACGCCACAAAACGCATGCGCGCGCTCGACAATTGGGAACTGCAGACATCAAAAACACCACCAACGCTCCGCAACGTCCCGAATTCGCCGCGAGAGCTCCAAAATTCCACGGAAACATCGCAAAATGCAAAATCGACAAAACCCTAGCTAACCCCCTAACCCCCTGAGGTTAGCCCTAACCATACCCGTTAGCTTGAATTTCGACTCTTAACCTAGCTAAGACTAGTGTAGGTCAAAATGACGATGGACAAAAATAATTTGCACTATGTAACCCTATTTGCGGCGCAAACAAAATGCTCAAAAAACGCCACAAAACTGACACGACAATGGGGAACTGCAGACATCAAAAACACCACAAACGCTCTGCAACGTCCCGACTTTGCCGCGAGACCTCCTAAAATCCCCCGAAACATAAAAAAATGCAAAAACGACCAAACGCTAGCCAACCCCCTAACATCGTAGGGTTAGCCCTAACCATACCCGTTAGCTCGAATTTCGACCCTAACCCTAGCTAAGACCAGTTTAGGTCAAGATGACCCCATACGAGCCAAACTGGGGTGAAAAAACGTCTTTTTTAAACCTCCTACCTCCAAATGCACACTCCTAGGTGCACCCAAGGCCATTTCTACCTCTTTCCAAACCTCGTTCTTTGAAATAATTCCATCTTTGGAGACGTGCCGTAAAATGACACAAAAGAATACCAAACAAAACTAACCATAACAGAACACAAACCACTCCCACAACAAAACAAACAGAGCACAAAGACCATAGCAATCATAGTAAACAAGACCAAATCCCCAAATAATTAAATAAGATGGACAAAAATAAATTGCACTATTACGGCTACCTCGTGATAGACGCTAGACCAAACAACGACCCTCAGTACGAGCGACTGCGTACGGGCATTTTTCCCAATGAAATATGTACCTCGATTTACCAAAAGACTGAAGTACTATAAAAAGTCCAGATGATTCTGAGAGATTGTCATTTTACTACATCACTGGCATGGGCAAAGTCTATTCGTGGTGCAGTGTATCCTTCCCACCCGGTGAATCAGAGACGATTTTGTCGCAGAGTCCACAGTGGTATAAGACGAAATCGGAGTGTATCGAATCGTTGAATCGTGTTGTCAAACGTGGGGTTGACCTACCAGACTGTTGGGACGGACCGTATTATTTTCTGTTTTCGAGATCGATTTTTGAATGGGAAGGGTGACAACGAATTGGAGAAGCCAACCCCACCTTTAACACAGCCGAGCCTTACACACTATAAACAAGTAACTCGCAATAATATTAATACATCAACTTTTGATGACTGATCAGCGTGTCCGAGAGACATCGAATTAAACATCATAAGAGATATTGTACAGGATGTAACCGATGCTCATTTTGGTAGACGCATGCTAGCTTTGTGGAACGTTTGAAAACAAAATGACGTTAAATGGAATGAGATGGATAACATCACTACGAGAGGGGGACGCGTGATACCAAGGACGAGTCTAGCAAATTCCTTCGCTATACAATATCGTCACCATCAACGATACCCACCCTTACTCAACCTGTGGTTTTCTGCAGTTAATGAAACAGTATCACGTTCCAACATATAGAAGGAAAATCGCGAAAAGGAACACAAACAAGAAATAATATAGATATGTATGTAAAACATAAGGTTACACACGGTGTGCCTCTACATAAAACATTGAAGAAAATGAAATCACTGGGAAAGTTTTCATCGTGAACGATTGTCCATTATTTTAATCGTAAATGTTAATAGAGATGGGAATAAAACTACAGTTCACATTCACACGTTCTCTCGTTGTTGATGTTGTTATGCTGCATTTGATGATGCAGTCCTTCTTGCAACAGATCACAGGTTTGAGTATTTTTGCACACAGCAGCGTCTACATGAGAGTGTGTTAGAACATTAGAACACGTAACTATAGTCACTACATGTTTTTCTTTTACAAACGATATGCATTATTTGTATTGTTTTTGTTTATCACAGAGTTCACGTTACTATCCACGTGGCTTCACATTGCTATCCACACGGGTTCACATTATAAGAAGTAGTGGTTGCCGCTGCAGTCATTTAAGGGTTGTCATCGGTGTTATACAAAGGTGGTTCATCAGTATCGTGCTCCCCTCTTCATTGCTGTGATGTCGTTTAGTGCCAAAACAAAACAAATTTTTTGTTTTTGTTTTATATGCATGTTGACAATATACTTCACGAACTTTAATAAAACACTGATACAAGAATAGAAATGATAATAAAAATCTAAAGTAAGTGAGCGAGGGAGTGAGTTTTAACGTAGGGTTGCGACCGGGTATGAAAACTGAACTCGAGTACCCGGCAGACAATACCCGAACCGAACTCGAGTACCCGTAGTTCAATGTTGGCCCACTTGTTTGTAATGCTTTTGCGACTAAAAGGTCATCAAACATTGATTGATCTGTTCTAAGGTATTATTTTTTTATTAAATGCCTGCGTGGCTTACCTAAAACCACAAGTGACGCAGAATATCAAAGTAATCTGGCGACAGTCATTGAGCACTGTCACCAAAACAGGCGAGAGCGGGAAACGGCAAGATCACATGACTGCCTGACACGTGACACGGGTAATAAATCGATATGTGTCTGAGTGATCTAGGCTTGTATTGTAATTTGTAACATTGCACTATTTCAGTATTTCGTAAAATAATTTTGACAATAATGACAAACACAAGTAACATTAGATTTCACATTTTTATTGAACAGATCACCAAATTATTGAAAACTGTTTAGTTTTATGTTAAAATAGTCCAACAGAACAACTTTTCTGTTTTTTATCGTGCTGAAGCATAAAGACAAACTTGCAACTTTGAACAACCTAATTTGTTTTTTAACCGAACAAAAATTTAAAAAATCAGTGATCATGAAAAGTTATCAAACGAATTTTAAATAACACTTGTGGAATGTCATTTGTGATTTCTTATCACCACAACATGGACTTTCTCATTGTACGTCTGTCTCAAAATAAATCAGATCTGGTAAGTATAAGATCTAGACCAGTGAGAACGGACTTAATTAATGATGATTGCATAAAACACGTCCCATTTTAATTCTGGAAACCCAAAAGTCCAGAAACTCTACGCTCTTTGCTCAGTCTCGGTTAAAGGTATTTACAAAATTAAACATGCCGTTTTCATGGGAATATACCAAGGAAGAAAAAATGAAAAAAAAATTGTTTAAAAACTCAATATTTAGACTATGTCGCCCATGGGCCTGCCCATGGGCGAAGTTTGGCCCATGGGCCTGCCCATGGGCGAAGTCTGGCCCATGGGAAGGCCCATGGGCAGGCCCATGGGCGAGAATATGTTCCTTTACTTAAAACTCATGTTTTTGTTTCGCAAATACATTTAATGTATTTATTCAAGTATCATGACACAAAATTTAACTCATTTTAACTTAATTCAACGATTTTATAGCGATATTGAAATATTTCGCCCATGGGCGAGAAAAAGGTTTGGCCCATGGGCGAGAATATGTTCCTGTACTTAAAACTCATGATTTTGTTTCGCAAATACATTAAATGTATTCATTGAAGTATCATGACACAAAATTTAATGAAAAAATAAAAAAAAAATGTTCAAAAACTCAATATTTAGACTATGTCGCCTGGCCCATGGGTAGGCCCATGGGCGAGAATATGTTCCTTTACTCAAAACTCATGTTTTTGTTTCGCAAATACATTAAATGTATTTATTCAAGTATCATGACACAAAATTTAACTCATTTTAACTTAATTCAACGATTTTATAGCGATATTGAAATATTTCGCCCATGGGCGAGAAAAAGGTTTGGCCCATGGGCGAGAATATGTTCCTGTACTTAAAACTCATGATTTTGTTTCGCAAATACATTAAATGTATTCATTGAAGTATCATGACACAAAATTTAATGAAAAAATAAAAAAAAAATGTTCAAAAACTCAATATTTAGACTATGTCGCCTGGCCCATGGGTAGGCCCATGGGCGAGAATATGTTCCTTTACTCAAAACTCATGTTTTTGTTTCGCAAATACATTAAATGTATTTATTTAAGTATCATGACACAAAATTTAACTCATTTTAACTTAATTCAACGATTTTATAGCGATATTGAAATATTTCGCCCATGGGCGAGAAAAGGGTTTGGCCCATGGGCGAGCATATTTTCCTTTACTTAAAACTTATGTTTTTGTTTCGCAAATACATGCAGGTGTTCTTACTATTTTCATGGCACATAATGTAACTCAATTTTACTCAATTCAGCTATTTTACAGATTTATTGAAATATTTCGCCCATGGGCGAGAAAAGGTTTTGCCTTCGAAATCCTTGATTATTATATCATGCCAGAGTTCTGAAATACAGTGACAATGTTGCTGAACAGTAGAATCTGATGGACGTATTGTGCAGAACCTGTTTGACACTATGGGTTCCAGGACCACTAACACTCTGAGCTGAAAAAGTTTGGTCCTAACCGCACCCAACATCTTTAATGAACCCGGCCTTATCTCTCAAAACGTTTTGGCAGTTTATCATACGAATTCATGTGCGTGTACAACATTAAATTTTAGTTGATACATCCCACTGTGCAATTACGTGACAGGTACGCGTGCGCGTATTTTAATGGAAAGAAACTATTCGTCTTTTGTTGTATAACGTTTGGCTGAATATCTTACATTCTAACGAAATCTCGAAATAATTATTTAATTACAAGCAGTGTCGAACTGACCAGTAGGAATTATGTTTCAATGCGATTGAGGAAAACGTGAGTGAATATTGTGACACTAAAGCAACTTTTAACTGCATTGTCACTTTTGGTATGAAAATGGTAATAGTTAAGAAAAACGTAACAGCCTTCTTATAATAATTTTCATATTCTCATTAGTACGTTGTGTCTAATTACAGCGTCGGCCTTATTTACAGGTGATTCTACAATACTTGTTGTCGGTCAATTACAATCTGCCACACCACGCGTGAATAAACAGTTATGCAGGTGTTGCTGTGGGCAAATACCTAGCCTGTATATGTATATTTTTGTGGATACATGTATTACATATTTTCGTTGATATGTTGATATATTAAGCACAAAGACACAAAAAGTTTATGAAAGATGAATTTGTGCCTTGATATAAATATATTCAACACGAACGAAGATTGTATTTTCTCCGCGATCCTGATGTGTATCATCGTTTAATTGGTCATTAATTAAAAGTATGTTGTGAGGCGATATCAAAGGAGCCGCTCAATATACACAGTGTCGTCCGTTTCGCGTGAACTACCAAACCACCCTGTCAGTAAGAGTTATGTAATCGGTACACAAATATATTTGGTGCGATGTCAGTGTGGAAGGAGTTTGAATTACGTCCGCCAGTGGCCAGAGAAAGTATAGTACCAATCAACAAGGCCAATGCCGTACTAATAACCTAGTGACTCGCGTAACAACGGCTGTCAATATGTCTGCTAAATCTACCATACCATCATCCCTGTCACAACTGGCGTATTAACGGTTTATTCAAAAAATTATTGTAGAAATGTCGTTACCAGACTAACGTACGTCGTATTCAGTCCTCAACTGGATGTCACATTCCTTATATCAGTTAACAGCCCTGTTTGTGAAAATAATTACTAAGACTAATAAAATCAATTGTAAGACCGCATAGACCATAAAACCGAATAAAATATGTCTTGGTATCATCTCTTGTGTATTAGATGATGGCAATGACCGGAAATGTTATAACGTTAGATTAAGAAGGAGAAACATTAAAGTGTTTTACAATACTTGGAAACATGAGCAATAAGATGTAGCAACATAAACATGCATGGAATAGGGAAAAAGGATGAAAACGAATTGAAAAGGATTTTAATACAAAATTATCGAACTAAATAACTTGCCTGAACAGAAGGGGTACCCAAACTTGTTTGACAGTTATTCGTGTGTTGTAGACTGTCGAATGGGACTCATGTGTGTACGTAGGGTACGCATATCTATTGCAAGTTTTAGTACTCATACACTTTCTCTTTTTGTGTTTTGTTTGTTTGTTAGTTGTATAACGCCACACTTAGCAATATTTCAGCTGTATGACGGCGGTCTGTAAATAATCGAGTCTGGACCAGACAATCCAGTGATTGACATCATGTGCATCGATCCACGCAATTTGGATACGATGACATGCATCAACCAAGTCAGCGAGCCTGACCACCCGACCCCGGTAGTCGCTTCTTACGACAAGCGCTGTCGCCCTTTTACGCCAAGAATGGTTTGTTGAAGATCTTCACGGGTCTATTGAATGCAGGGATTTGTGTAAAGTCATCAGACAGCATACAATGCCAGCTAAAAAATTATACTCAGTGTCTCCGCAAAGTACTATAGTGCGGAACTTAGAGTACATGTGAGATTATACTCAGATTAGGGAGATGTTTAATCCATATAACGTGTTATTATTCTACCTAACAATGTATTTAATGAAATGAATGCAAAACAAACTCAACGGCTAAAAGGTTTCATTGAAAAAACTACCCCTAGTCTTGACTAATAAAACAACTGCAACCCGACACAGATTAAACGCAACTTACAAACACAATCATAATCTGGTTAGTCTGTATCACTCAACGAGGCCGCTTACTCTGCCCACAGTATGACAGTATTGGGCAGTTCAGTAATTAGGAGCCAAAACCAGGCAGGTACGCTGGTCACACTTGACTGGTCTGACTGATGATTAGGTCGTCTGACAATTGGGAGTGAACCATAGCAAGAAGTATCTGCGAAACTATTTGCTCCTTTTATGGGACCGATTAGTTTTATGACCATGGGCCTCGGCACAAGCGTGGTGTTGGAAGACAAGTTATACATGTACATCCGATATGGTGACTGTTTTTCGCTATTCATATTCTAAATACATTCATAATACCACAACATTTTAGTACCCCTTGAAACTTTACAATCACTTCAATATGTACTACAGATTGAACGAGAACACTTGATCATTGTCTCTATTATCAGCCGCTACGTTTGTATCGTTTGCATTCTACAAAGAAATATTTTATCTGTCCTTTTGCAGATTTAGCCTCAGAATGTGCTCATTCGAATTAGGAACGAAAATAATTGCTTATCATGAGTATATATGATACAGTTAAAAGTTACTTGTACACTGTAGACGTATTCACTTTAAAGTCGCATACGACCTTCGCGAGCGAGTTGAATGATCCAGGTTAATTGGAACGAAGTCTAGAAAGGGTTATAAAGTTTTGTATTTGGTAATGTGTAGGTTTGTTAAATATAATTTTTTAAATTCCTTTTATTTCAATATGTAAAAACATAACTATGCGCTTAAAAACAGAGCTGACTTGATGGGAGATAGCCACCTCAGATTGTCTGTTGGACACGGTTTAACCTTACTGTGTCCTCACCCTGGTTGTTGTTACCGTTGTTATAAGGGATTAAGAGCTACGGCTCATTGCATTTTTGGTTACAGTCTGTATCACTAAAGTGGACATGTGCAGGTGAACTCTTTTCAATTAGTATATGAAATGCCCCAAAATGTGAACTCCAGACAATAATAACCTGAGGGTAAATCCACGTGCGTCTGCCTTTCCCCTCGTTCACCTTCGAAATCCTTGATTATTATATCATGCCAGAGTTCTGAAATTCAGTGACAATGTTGCTGAACAGTAGAATCTGATGGACGTTTTGTGCAGAACCTGTTTGACACTATGGGTTCCAGGACCACTAACACTCTGAGCTGAAAAGGTTTGGTCCTAACCGCACCCAACATCTACAAGTTTGTAAGCTTGTAGACATCATTAAGAAGTAATTAACAGTCCCATGCTGAGACCTTTCTCAAAATTCAGACCGGTGGCAGGCTGCCAACAAAGAGAAGAAAATATCGCAACCCCGACACGAGTGTGCTCAGTCAAACAATGAACTTACGACCAGCAGAAACGTCGTATTTTAGGAACAGTGCTATAACAAGACATTTGAAATTTCTTACAAGCAGATACATTAGAGACAGTGACTAGACTACAGGTACGTAATCCGTATCAATCAAAGGTGTAAAAAAACTGAAAATCATATCTGTCGGAGACCTACCAAATTACCAAGTTTTATCATTACTATATTTATTACAATGCAAATACTTTAGTGATACATTTTTTAGAGGAGAGGGCATACACACAAGTATATTGCTTCCGTGTGTGAATGCAGGTTGTACTTGGTATCTCAGTTCTCAGTTGCATACCGGTTGTATAACTGAATTTGTATATGGAACCATGCGTACAGCATGACAATTACTTGCTACTCGTCAGTTTACAACACACATAACACGGTCAAACAATTTTAGGCACCGCTTTTGCGAGTTATTTAGTACAATAATGTTTTATTAAAATCTATTTCAATTTGTTTTCACCATTTTCCCTATTGACAGTCGTTGTTACGTGCGTCACTAGGTAATTAGTACGGATTGACCTTGTTTATTGTTTCTATACTTTGAGGATTTCTGTGGCAAGTGGCGGACGTAATTCAAACTCCTTCCGCACTGACACCGCATCAAATATATTTGTGTACCGATTACATAACTCTAATGGACAGGGTGGGGTGGTAGTTCACCGGACGACACTGTGTATATTGGGCGGCTCCTTTGATATCTCCTTCAAACATACGTTTATTGAATGACCCCATTAAACGATGATACACATCTCGATGAATATATCAAGGCACTAATTCATCTTTCATAAACATTTTTTTGTCTTTGTGCTTAATATATCAACATATCAACGAACATTTGTAAAACATGTATCCTAAAAAAAATAAACATTTTCAGGCTAGGTATTTGCCCACAGCAACACCTGCATAACTGTTTATTCACGCGTGGTGTGGTAGATCGTAATTGACCGAGAGCAGGTATTGTAGAATCACCTGTAAATAAGGCCGACACTGTAATTAGATACAACGTACTAATGAGAATTATCATAAGAAGGCTGTTGTTTTTTCTGAACTGTTACCATTTTCATACCAAAAGTGACAATGCAGTTAAAAGTTGCTTTAATGTCACAATATTCACTCACGTTTTCCTCAATCGCATTGAAACATAATTCCCACTGGTCAGTTCGAAACCGCATGTAATTAAATAATTATTTCGAGATTTCGTTAGAATGTAAGATATTCAGCCAAACGTTATGCAATAAAAGACGAATAGTTTTTTTCATTAAAATACGCGCACGCGTACCTGTATATTGCATACCTAGTGTCACGTAATTGCCCAGTGTGATGTATCAACGGGACATAAAATGGGAAAATAGAAACTAACTAAAATTTAATGTTGTGTAAAATAACTCCAATGAATTGGAGTACACGCACATGAATTCGTATGATAAACTGTCAAAACGTTTTGAGAGGTAAGGCCGGGTTCATTAAAGATCGCTACAATATGTAAAACAGGTGAAATTTGTAGAACTAAAGGAAACATCCAACCAAATGCCCTTTTTAAATAATAATGTAATGATATAATATAAAGTATATTTCACATGATACAATATACTTTGCAAACAGTTAGTTGATGCTTGAAAGGGACTGACGAAAACATGGGCGAAATATTTTAATAACGCCGTAAAATAGTTGAATTAAGTAAAAATTAGTTAAATTTTGTGTCATGATACTTGAATAAATACATTTAATGTATTTGCGAAACAAAAACATGAGTTTTAAGTAAAGGAACATATTCTTGCCCATGGGCCAAACCTTTTTCTCGCCCATGGGCGAAATATTTCAATATCGCTATAAAATCGTTGAATTAAGTTAAAATGAGTTAAATTTTGTGTCATGGTACTTGAATGAATACATTAAATGTATTTGCGAAACAAAAACATGAGTTTTAAGTAAAGGAACATATTCTCGCCCATGGGCCAAACCTTTTTCTCGGCCTTCCCATGGGTCAGACTTCGCCCATGGGCAGGCCCATGGGCCAAACTTCGCCCATGGGCAGGCCCATGGGCGACATAGTCTAAATATTGAGTTTTTAAACAATTTTTTTTTCATTTTTTCTTCCATGGTATGTTCCCATGAAAACGGCATGTTTAATTTTGTAAATACCTTTAACCGAGACTGGGCAAAGAGCGTAGAGTTTCTGGACTTTTGGGTTTCCAGAATTAAAATGGGACGTGTTATAACTAAATCTCATCATCACTGCCTGGACTGCCCAGCAATGGGAGGGCCGGCAACATAGGAGTGTCTGTATGTTATGTGTCTGTTGACTCTGTTCCGGGTTCAGTCTTAATTGATGGAGCATCATTACAAACGCTGACGTCCGCAGCTGAAGCCGACGTAGAGGGAGAGGCATTAGAAATGGTTGGCTTTTTCAAAACTTTCCTCAGGTTTTTGTTCAGGAAAGTAATTACATCTGCAGTTTAGGGGAGAAGTTTAGCACGATTATGTGTAATAGACCAGCCGTAGAAAAGGCTCTCTTTGTCGGAACACTTGTGCCAGGTATTGACAGATACCACTTGGCTAGCTTTGCGATCCTGGGGAATGCATGATCGTTTTCTCTACACCAGCTGAGAGAAAAGGACTTTCCTGTTTGTGGCTTCTAAAGCTTGCTTGACGCGGCAAGGAAACTATTATATTCTTGCTCTTCGCTCTTACATGTATCAGTATCATCATCAATGTCAATGATATCACCCAAGAGAAAATTCATGGCTCTTTGGTTCTCACCGAACGTCGGCTTTTTTCTGGGAGGTGGCAGGTCTCCTTCCTTTTTCACAACTACAACGTTTGCTGCAGTGTCTGCTGAATCCACGGCATGTTCCAACTGCTCAGTGACCTCCTCAGGCTCAGGCTCAGGCTCATGTGCAGAGCTGGTTCGCTCCTTCATCTGATCAACTTGGTGTTTTCTGACAGCTAAACTTTGATCTTCATCCAGGAACCGCAAGTGCTTAAAACACGGATCAACAGCAGTAGCTAGCATTGCAGCTGTCAAGTGAAAATCTGTGCCTTGAAGTCGTGACTGAAGGCCCTGTTTGATCCTTAGTTTCAAGTCAGACACTATCTTGGTGTCCAGTTCTCCAGGTACAAGGTGCTTGCGGATGAGGGCAAAGACCAACGTATAAACTCCTGCAGACGTCGGGAAATCTTCTCCACAGAGCACTTCTGTCTAAGACACAAGTGGCTTCAGAGCTGGCACAAGATGTTCCATAAGTGCCCAGTGCCTGTCTTTCAAGTTAAGACATCTGTGCTTTTTAAACTTCTCATCATGAAGAACGGTTACTACGTTAGTAAGCAGAAAGATGAGACGTTCAAACATGTAATAGATCGAATTCCATCTAGTTGGCACATCAGTAATGAGATGTCTGATGTCTTTGCCCAGCTTCTTTTGAACATCTTCCAGCTCTTGAGTGGCCACCAATGATTTTGTGAAAAAGATCACTAGTTTCCTGGCATGGATGATCAAAATGTCGATAGCTTCCAGTTTGAGACCATCGTTGACCGCTAGTTGCAGCGTGTGGGCAAAACATTTGATGTGAGAGTACCCTGTCACCCTGGTTGCAACTGACATGTTGCTGGCATTATCTGTGGTCAATCCACAAACTTTCTGGATCGCGAATTCATGTTGAATTTGTACCAGAACGCCGGCTATGATCTCCCCTGTGTGACGCTCCTCTACTAGACGTGTTGCCAGGATGCAAGAGTGCAAGTTCCAGTCATCGGTAAGAAAATGACCAGTTTCTGTAATAAAGCCATGTGTGGCGCAACTCGTCCACATGTCCGTGGTAAATGCGACTGCTGAACATTTCTTTAAATATTCAATCAACAGAGATTTGCAGTCATCATATTCTTTCATCAGGTATTTGTGTAACGTATTAGGGTGAGGAAAAACATAATTTGGGTTCATGATATGACAAACATTTCTGCCTTTTACGAGGTTTAGTAGCAGCAAGTCGTTCACACACATTAGTGTTTCCTTTTTAGTGAGAAATCATAAGAATTTCGATTCATCGGCTTAAGATTTTACAATCCCCAACGCCCCTTGCGTTAAATTTTATTGTTTCTTGGCTTTCTTTCTGTCACCGCCGGTAAGAGAAATGCTCTTGTGTTTAAAACTTAGATGCTTTTTCATGTAACTCGTCGAACTACCCGCGTAGCTGATACATATGCCACAGAGACGGCATTTGGTCTTTTTCTTTGTGTCATCAAGGTAAATATATCACGGCATGTCAACTTAATGTGGGAGAAAACCCCAAAGTGATGCAAATCTTAGACGTTTGTCACTTTGGTGAATCCCACGAGCATGGGTATGATTCTTACGCAGATATAACCCTCAAGTTTGTTCCTGGTTGACTTGCACAAGGTTGCAGGTGTAAGTATCATCATCATTATCATCATTGGAGTATGTAACTTTTTCTGGCGTAAGTATCTTGATTGGTGACTTGACTTGTGTGGTATCTTTGTTTTTGTTTTTTTTGTTTTTTAATATCACAGATAAATAAATGCTAAATACAGAAACAATGGAACATAGCTTATCATTTTTTTTCAATACATGGGGACAGAGGGAGGGGAACAGCATACAACGGCGAAAAAAACTTTCTCTCTCTCTCTCAAAATTATAGACCTGGGTTGTAACCGTATTGTACCGAACTGATGCTGTCATTAAACAAATATCGCTGATCATCTAGTGGGATGAGAGCCATTTTGGTAGTTTTGATGGTGAATAATTCATTGTTAAAACTTCTTATTTGACTGAAGGTAGCCATCATTTGAGAATGGTTAAATAAACAGTCTTTGAACATTTGATGACGCATATCTTTTTGAATAAAGTTGTTCTGAATACACTTTGCTGTATGCTTTTCAGCGACACCTGGTGATTTGTCAAAGATGAATGAATAATTCTTGACACGAAGTCCCACAAACTCCCTAATCACTTTCCACCTGCCTCATCCTTCGTGACACCTATGGCCTTATGTCGGATGGTAGAATGAAGGGGGTGGTCTATGGGATAATTGGACGTGTCAAAGAGCTCCAGGTGAGCTTGCATGAACTCGAAGGTGTCTCGGAGAAATGTCCCTACTGGAGATGTCTGCTGGTAAAATATGCTGTCCGTGTCCGTCATCAGTAACTTTAGTTGATCGCCATATTGTTTCACCATAACATCATAGTGAAATGACAAGAGAATTTGTTAGGCGTGTTCTAAAATGACAAGGCCAACAGACACTGGCTGATCAAATGTCACGGATACTTTATCCATAATCACTGACACTAAATGTTCTGAAAATATTTTAACGTTTTTGAAATTTGTTTTTGAACTGTATCTGTCTCTTTTCGTCCGTGATCAGTTCAACTTCTTGATAATTTCTAACATTTTGTAATTGTGTTCATAGACTGCATATGAGAGAAGTTTAAATAAATCTGTCGAAAAATCGTTCGTGGCCTCTCTATGTTTTTGAGTGTTAAAATCGATATAAGATGCCATCCATATTTCATGTGAAAATTTCATAACTTTATGAATTTTTGTGGGTTTGAGACCTAAATGTAGTTAAAACTGTTTCATAGTGGATGACATAGTTTGTTGTGTCCTTTAACGTCAAGAAAAGTTTGGATCCAGAAGGTTTTTCTCCTTTCTACCCCGACGGGTAGGGAGGGATGAACATCGTGTAGTTCCGAAGGGTAATGTAGATCGTGTCAAGCGGAACAGGACTGTGAACAACGTCCCGCCGCATCAAAATAGAAGCTCCTCCAGTAGCTTTATCTCCCGGGGGAGGGAAGGAATGATACGAACTATACTGCCGTAAATCAAATTTATCGGTATTTTTAAGGTACGTCTCTTGTAAAGAAGGCACTCGTGAAGAGCAACCTCCTCGTGGTGAGTGCTGGGTAACGCTAATAGCTCTTCCCCCGTGTGGAACCGGGGCAGAATATTTCCACAGCCCCCCATTGCTGGTCGTATGAGGCGACTAAAATGGGCAACCTGTTTGCCGTGGGTTGCGTTCCTGTGTCGGCGGAGGACGGGATTCTGGTAGTTGAGGGCACTGGTTCCTGGAACTGTGTTCCTTTGCCTAACACACTATTTCGACCCTTACTTCGCCTAGACGGGTGGTAAGATGGGCCCAGTCTTATCAATCGGCTGGTCATGCCAGGCCCTGTGCGTAATATTGTATATGCACTCCTGTGTTGTATTATAATGTGTATTTTGGACTTGGCCATGCATACTTGGTATGAATTACCAATTTTTGATGGAATAAATTGCCTAGAGTCTTACGCCAGAAGGCGGTGGCTCATGGGCCAATCTGGTGATGTTGACCTCTGTATTCTGTATGTCTCCAGTTTCTTGTCATGGACTGAACCTTCCTGGCACTAAATCTGGTAGATAAATATAGCTATTCAAGTCATATTTGCTGGAGTATAGCATCCCTGTATCCCTGGTGTTTGCATCCTGGATGTCCGGTGCGATATAACACTGTCCTTGTTGACACTCGATGGCGGGTGGGGAACAGGGGTGCTGAATCATATTCTTTCATCATGGCTCAACAGCAATCTGGTTCATCTCGCAATGAAAAAAAAGAGACGATTAGAAGACATTGAAATTTCGTCTGGAAGTATTTCTCAAAATATTGATACCTGGGCTAGATTCCTGGTTATTGAGGCTGCTGATAAGCTGCCTATCAAATTAAATCCTTTTGCCATTTCTAAGGCTGTGTCCGGGATTTGTGGTGAGGTCAAGAACGTCACCCGTCTCCGTAGTGGTTTGCTTCTGGTGGAGTGTGCACGGAGACAGCAATCTCTCAATCTGTTGTCTATATCTACATTTGCCAATATTGAGGTTGCTGTGTCTGTGCACAGAACTTTAAACTCTTGTCGAGGCATTGTTCGTGACAGGGCTCAATGTCTGTCCGACATGTCTGAGGATGAAATTGCTACTGAATTGGAAGACCAGGCTGTAACCGCTGTTAAACGTTTCACGATCAAGAAAGACGGTGTCATCACGAACACCAATACTTATCTCATGACGTTTGCCCAAACTTCCCTTCCACAGTCCATAAAAGCAGGTTATATGAACATCGGAGTGGATGTGTATGTCCCTAATCCGCTCCGATGCTACAAGTGCCAACATTTCGGTCATGGCTCAAAATCCTGTCATAACTCTGTGGTATGTCATTGTTGTGGTGACAACCATGAGAGCATTGACTGTGATCATGATCTGAAGTGTGCAAATTGTTCAGGCCCACATGTTGCTTCATCCAAATCTTGCCCTGTGTGGCAAATGGAATCCAAAATAATGAAAATAAAATCTGAAAAAAACATATCCTACCTGGATGCCAAAAAACTATTCAAAATTCAGACCACTACCCCCTCAACTATTTCTTGTTACAACATCTACTATTTCGTGTCAGACTGACTTGACATGGGTCACGTCAGATCAACCAGTTGATACTGTTCCAATCATTCAGGATATACCTACCATCAGTCTTTCCAGTTCAGGTTCTCAGACTGAGATTCAGTGTCAGAAACCATCACATACGTCAGTCAAACAACCAGTCGTTGTTCATTTGTCGAATAAAGAAAAAAAGAAATTGAAGAAAAAACAACTGCCAATCGTCCCTTCACCTTCAGAGGTTCCTTTACAGAACTCCTTTGGGCCTCTGGACATGGAGGTTACTCTGTCCTCACAGGACAGGCGGGGGAATAGTTCCTCCTCACATTCACGCGAGCGATCTCCAATTGAGCCACCATGACTCAATTGTCTAATATAATGCAATGGAATTGCAGAGGACTGAGGCATAATTTTCATGAACTGCAGTTATTAACAAGTGATTTAAATACATCAGCAATTTGTTTACAAGAGACGTACCTTAAAAATACAGATAAGTTTGATTTAAAGCAATATAGTTCATATCATTCCTTCTCTCCTCCAGGAGATAAAGCTACTGGAGGTGCTTCTATTCTAGTGCGGCGGGGCGTTGTTCACAGTCCTGTTCCGCTTGACTCGACTCAGCAAGCAGTTGCAGTTAGACTTACACTGCATATTGCCTTCACACTTTGCTCCTTATACATTCCTCCTTCTTCAAATCTTCAGCGTAATGATCAACAAAAACTATACGACCAGCTCCCAAAGCCCTGTGTCATCATGGGTGATCTAAACGGGCATAATCCTCTATGGGGAAGTTCAACCATTAATCAAAAGGGAAAAGTGATCGAGGATTTTGTTTCCGACAACGATCTTTGCATTTTTAATGACGACTCCGACACTTACTTACACCCTGCTACTGGTACCTATTCATCTTTAGATCTGTCCTTGACGGATTCAGTTTTGTTAAATGAATTCTCATGGTGCGTCCATGATGACCTATGTGGGAGTGACCATTTCCCCACGGTGCTTAAGCCCATTAATCTCGCTGATGATCCACCTTCACCTCGATGGAATTTTTTGAAGGCTGATTGGCCTTTATTTCAATCTTTATGCGAAGATAAATTAAAACCTACGTCTTTTCAGAATGTTACTGACCCGATTCAGTTGTTTTCAGATCAACTGAATGAAATTGCTAATGAATCAATACCTAAGTCCTCTGTCAACCCACGTGTTCGTAAACCATGGTTTGATGCTAATTGCAAACAAGCTAGGAAATGTCGTAAGAAGGCGGAGAAGTACTTCCGTAAACATCCCACTGTCCATAATTTAAATACTGTTAAAATTTCTAATGCCAAGGCAAGACGTCTATTTAGGCAAAATAAACGTCAATCCTGGCAGACTTATGTCTCAAAAATTAACTCTCGTACCCCTATGTCCAAGGTATGGAACATGATCAAAAAGATCAAAGGCAAGGGATCAAATTCTACAGTTAACCATCTGAAGGATGGCGATACTTTGTTAACTGATAAATCTGCTATTGCCAATAGCATTGGTGAAACTTTATCTCATCATTCTTCTTCATCTAATTACGCTCCTGAATTTCAAAAATATCAGCTCCAACAGGAAAAGAAAAAAGTTAATTTTACATCTGATAATGGTGAAGATTACAATGAGGTATTTTCACTACATGAGCTATATACTGCTTTAGGGCAAGCTCATGATACAGCAGCAGGCGCTGATAATATTCATTATCAGCTGCTGAAACACTTGCCCGAATCATGCCTTGAAACTATGTTAAATATATTTGATGATATTTGGACATCTGGGATGTTTCCAGCTTCATGGCATAATGCCATTGTTATCCCCATTCCCAAACCTGGGCGGGATCATTCTGATCCATCAAATTACCGACCTATATCTCTCACTAGCTGCGTTTGTAAAACTATGGAACGCATGGTAAATAATCGATTAGTGTGGTACTTGGAAACGAATAATCTTCTTACCAATATACAATGTGGTTTCCGGAAGAACAGAAGTACTATCGATCACTTAGTGCGTTTAGAATCATTCGTTAAAAATTCCATTGTAAATAGACAACATGCTGTATCGATCTTTTTCGATTTAGAAAAAGCTTACGATACAACATGGAAACATGGTATTTTAAAAGATCTTCATGATTTTGGATTAAGAGGCCGTTTGCCTCATTTTATATCACAGTTTTTAACGGACAGGCAATTTCAAGTCCGAGTGGGTACAACCCTGTCTGACCATTATAATCAGGATCAGGGTGTCCCACAAGGCAGTATTTTGTCTGTCACTTTGTTTAGTATTAAAATAAATAGTCTCTCAAAAGTTTTAAATGATTCAGTTGATGGATCACTTTTTGTGGATGATTTTAATCTATCTTGTCGGGGTAAAAATATGCACACAATAGAAAGGCAATTACAATTATGTCTTAATAAAATTAACAAGTGGTGTTTAGAAAACGGGTTTAAATTTTCCAAATCAAAAACTAATTGTATACATTTCTGCAGAAAATATAAGCCACATAAGGACCCTGAACTATTTCTGAATGGCACTCCTATCAAAGTTGTTAAGGAGGCCAAGTTCTTGGGACTAATTTTTGATAACCACTTAACTTTCCTTCCACATATTAAATACCTAAAAGCTAAATGCCTGAAGGCACTCGACTTATTGAAAGTAGTTTCTAATTCCAAGTGGGGAGGGGATCAAACAACCCTCTTACACTTATACAGGTCACTAATTCGTTCCAAACTTGATTATGGCTCCATCATCTATGGTGGAGCCTGCAAAAGTAATTTACAAAAACTCGATACCATCCATCATCAAGGCCTGAGGCTTTGCCTTGGAGCTTTTAGAACGTCTCCCATTCACAGTCTCTATATAGAAGCAGATGAGCCTTCTCTTAAACAACGCCGTTTAAAATTATCTTTACAATACATCACTAAATTATATTCTAATCAGTCCAATCCAGCTTTTAATTGCGTCTTTAATCCTCTCTACGAAGATCTTTACAATAAGAAATCAACACTTACTCCACCACTCGGAATCAGAATAAAATCTGCAATATCAGCTTCTAATATTCAAAAGCAAACGCCATTTTTACAGCACTTAAATATATCAGTAATCAAGCTAAACATAAACAATTCATACTGTTTTCAGATTCTCTTTCATGCCTTCAGGCGATTAAAAATATGTCACCTAAACATCCACTTTTAATCGAAATTCTCGAATTATTTAATGATCTTGCTACTGGCCAATATGACATCGTCTTCTGTTGGTTACCAAGCCATGTTGGTATCATTGGTAACACAATGGCTGATGCTGCTGCAAAAGCAGCACTCAACAAATCTGTGACACCACTTCTGATCCCATACACTGATTTTAAACCCATGATTCGATCTTACATCCGAGATCTTATGCAACAGAAGTGGGACGCCCAAGTAGGTATCAATAAATTACATGAAATTAAACCAAATATCGGTTACACCTACTTGGGCTGTCAGTCCAGATTTGAAGAGGTCATTATGCGACGATGTCGTATTGGCCATTCAAGATATACACATGAGTATCTTTTAAATGGTGAGGATCCTCCGTTTTGCATCCCTTGTGATGAAAGAATCACAGTCAAGCATGTCCTGCTTGACTGCATTGATTTTTCCATCGCAAGGGATGAATATTTCAAAGTTCCATCACTCAAGGATCTTTTTTATCAGATAAGTTCTCATTTAATTCTTGCTTTTTTAAAAGAAATTGAGTTAATTCATAAATTTTGAATGCTTTGTTGTGTAAATAAATATACCTTTTATGATCGGTTGATTAAATCAATATCTGAGATTGTTAGTGGCTATATCCTCAAAGGGGGTTAACGTAGTGTAAAATTATTGTCCCCTGGAGAGGGTATGTAAGACCACGTCTTTCAAAGTATATTTATATCTTCCACTTTTTAATCGTAGCATATATGTTCTTTTAATGTTTGGCTAAATTTTGTCAGTCGTCGCTAACAACTGGAGGGATGATGTAAATCCGACTGGGGTCCATGCAGGTAGCAAAAGTACTGTAAGTCCCCATGGTCCCCAGCGCGGTGATCAACCTTCAGTTGGTGGCGATCTATAGCCCGTTTTTATAATGTATTGTCAAATGATTCTGTTAGTTATTTCTTTTAACATATTAAAACTAGTTTTAAGACAGTCTGTGATATGCTAGTTTTTATAATGCCCTTCGTCGGCAGAATTTTGTACTACTTAATATATATTGTTAATGTCAATTTTGTTTCGTCACGATATGGCTGAAATATTGCCGATGTGACGTTAAGCTTTAACTCACTCACTCACTCACTCTTGTAAAGAAATTGCTGATGGACAAATATCCGTTGTTAATAATTGCAGTTCGTTAAGATTGTGCCTACGTCCTCTGCAATTCCATTGTACAATGTGAGAAGAGCTACTCATGGTGGCTCAACTGGAGATCTTGAGCGGGAGGGAGGTCCATTCCTATGGACTGGGACTGAGGGACTAACCTCCATCTCCAGCGGCTCAAAAGGATTATGAACCTCTATAGGTGTAGTTATAGGAGAAGGCGCCTCCAAGTGCTGGAGTGCCCTGCCTTTCTTCTTCAATTGCTTTTTAGTCTGCTTTGACAAGTGGGCTTCACCTGAAACTGTTTGCATTTTAGTGGATGTTTCTGGTTCCATCAGTTCAGTATTTTTAGGTGTTGCAAGCAAGGTCTCTGTTTGGGAAGCAGATGTTACTTTTGACGGAACTATGGGAGATGTCTTGGTTTCATCGATGGTAATCTGTTCATCCTGAACCGAAGAGATATCGGTTTGTGTAGAGATTGTCGATACTTTCACTACTTGAGTTGGAGAGGACACAGCAGCTGAATACGTCTTGGTTGACGGGGTTTGCAATGGAAGTAACTTTTTGGCCTCAGTGTAAGAAAGGTTGTTTGTGATTTTTAATATTTTGGCTTCATGTTCAAATATAGGACAGGATTTAGACGAGGACAAGTGCTTTCCGTCGCAGTTTGCACATTTGATGTCACTTGTGCAGTCTGAACTCTCATGAGTTCCACTACAACGGAAGCATCTTGTCTTAGCAGTGCAAAATTTAGCTCCGTGGCCGAACTTTTGACACTTATAACATCGGAGTGGATTTGGGACATAAACCTCCACTCCGATGTTAGAGTAACCAGCTTTAATTGATTTAGGAAGAGTTGACATTGCAAAAGTGAAAAGATAAGTTTGTGTGTTGATAATCTTACCATCCTGTGTCTTTCTGGTAAATCGTTTTACTGCAGTGACGCCTTGGTTTTGTAATTCAGTTGCTATGTCCTCTTCTGCCATGTCTGACAGACAGCGAGCGCGATCTCTCACAATACCTCTGCAAGAATTCAGTGTCTTGTGCACTGAGACAACAACCTTTGTGTTAACAAACTGCTGGAGACCCAGGAGATTAACGGATTGTTGTCTACGTGCACATTCAACAAGGATTGAGCCAGAACGAAGACGTGTGACATTCTTGACTTCCCCACAGGTACTTTGGATTCCCTTGGAGATGACAAAAGGATTGAGCTTTAAAGGAGAGCCATCAGAGGATGAAATGACGATGAACCTAGGCCAAGAATCGACCACTTGAGGAGAGACATCTTCATCAGACGAGACAGAATCTGTATGCCTACGCTTGTTTGTTTTTGAAGAACCAGAGTGCAGATTTAGAGACATGTTGTTAGTATAAGTTTCAGCATCCCTGCTCCCCACCCACCATCGAGTGTCAACAAGGACGGTGTGCAGTGGAAGCCAGGCTACAACACCAAGGTTACAGGGATGTTATATTCCAGAAATATAGACTTGAAAAGCTATGAAAACTAAAAGAAGTAATGTCAGGCTGGTTCGGCCCATGACATAATTCCCAAGAACCACAGGTTTCAGAGGTCCGTATCACCAGATTGGCCCATGAGCCACCGCCTTCTGGCATAGGACTCTGGGCAATAATATACATATATGTATTAATAACGATTCGTTATCATATATCAGAATGAACCAGTTTTTAATATGATATTTCTGAGATATGTTTTCAATGCACAGGACATGGCGTGACCAGCCGATTGATAGAATCGGGCCAATTCTACCACCCGTCTAGGCGAAGTAAGGGTCGAAGTGGTGTGTTGGGCAAAAGGAACACCGGTTCCTGGCTCCAGTGCCCTCGACCACCCGTTGAATCCCGTCCTTCGCCGACACAGGAGCGCAACCCATGACAAACGGGTTGCCCAATTCGGTCGCCTTTTACGACCAGCAATGGGGTGCTGTGGACAAATTCTACCCCGAGTCCATATGAAGGAAGAGCTATTAGCGCTACCCAGCACACACCACGAGGAGGTTGCTCTTCACGAGTGCCTGTTGCTGGAATATTGCTAAAAGCGGCGTTAAACTCACTCACTATGTAGACACTGTCGTCACGATGCAATCACTATGTAGTGATGTGGTTATTATGTAGTCACTGTCGTCACGATGCAGTCACTATGGAGTGCTGTTTTCATTATGTAGTCACTGTGGTTACGATGCAGGTACACCATAGCGAAGACTATAGGTTGATTAGAACAGGTGACGTAACGAGACAGACTGCTATATTGATTTGCCGGTTCGAATGGCAATTAAAATATGTAGCACGCTAGAGTTGAGACAGATGGATGGAGGCTGACTGATAAACTGGCTCAGCGAAATGCCTGGGAAGCGTTATTTCAAATACCTGGTACTAATCAGCGCCGGATGTTTTATATTCTTGATGGCCGTGGGAATGCGAGGCACAAAAAAGTACAATACAGATATTGAGTAAGTCTGCTTTGATTGGAAGATTTATTATCATTTCGGACTGCAATTAGTTAGGATGATACGATATGCAGATTCACGTTTACCACAGGTGATATTTTTAGCTCACCTGACTGAAAGTCAAGTTTGTTAGTTTGTTGTTTAACACCGCATTCAGCCATATTCCATTTAAATGACGGCGGTCTCTACATAATCGAGTCTGGTCAATCCAGTGTTTGATATCATGAGCATCGATCAACGCAATTTGACAACGTTGACATGCATCAACCATATCAGCGAGCCTGACCACCCGATTCCGTTTGTCGCCTCTTACGAAAGCAAAGTGAGCTGATGTCAAGGCCTGCGTGTCTGGCGTCTGGCGGCGTCTGAATTGAACTGAACTGAATTTATTACACCCAGGCCGCTATCAGGGGCATTAAAGGTACAGTGAGTGAGTGAGTTAAGTTTTAAGTCACATCGGCAATATTTCAGCCATATCGTGAATATCAAAGAATAAAGGTTATAAATACATTAAACTACATTTTAGCTCTGATGTAACATCTAATAACAGGTTTGATATCGCTGTATGGGATCTGAAGTGGTGTCAGAGATTTGTTGAGTGCTGCAGTGGCAGCAGCCATTGTGTCGCCTTTTATGCCCACATGACTGGGCAACCAACAAAAGACGATGTCATATTGGCCAGTTGAAAGATTATTATAAAGTTCTAAAATATCTAAAATAATTGGATGATTGGAAGAGACTTTTTTCAGTACCTGAAGACAAGACAAAGAATCAGAAAAGATGATAAATTGTTTATGTGCAGACTGTCGTTAAATGTATACTGAGGCTGTAAGAATAGCATTGGCCTCAGCAGTGAAAATAGAGCTATTGTCTGGTATTCTAGATGGTATATGTTTTGATCCAACGACAGTGGCACATGCCACCTTGCCACCGTCCTTGGATCCATCAGTAAAGATTGAACAGGGAGCGTCATATTTATTTCTTAATTGTCAGAAATTTTTCCCTTTCTTCTTGTTGTTGATACTTCTGAAACTTTGGATTATAGTTCGACGAAGAAGAAAATTTCGCCCAGTTAGTTCGTCGAGCCTTGGCATAATTAATTTTTACATTATTCAAATTATGAACAGTAGGATGGCGTCGAAAGTATTTCTCTGCCTTTTACCTACGCTTCCTAGCTTGTTTGCATTCATCAGTTAACCATGGTTTACGAATATGTGGGTTCACAGAGGACTTAGGAATAGTTTCATCAGCTATATGCTTTAGTTCGTCAGAGAACAATTGAATTGGGCCAGGGACATCCATAAAAAGGTCCTGTTGCCATTTGTCAGAACATATGGTCTGAAATACCGGCCAATAGGTCTTCAGCAACCCATACTTACCGTAAAAGGTGACTATGCTTGTCGTAAGAGGCGACTAACGGGATAGGGTGGTCAGGCTCGCTGAATTGGTTGATACATGTCATCGATCCAAACTTCGTGGATCGATGCTCATGATGTCAATCACTGGATTGTCTGGTCCAGACTCGATTATTTTACAGACCGCCGTGATATAGCTGGTATATTGCTGAGTGCGGCGTTAAACAACAAACAAACAAACAGACTATGAACAGGAGAGGTCCTGAAAGCTCCAAGACAGAGCCTCAGGCCCTGGTGATGAATTGAATCTAGTTTTTGCAAGTTACTTTTACAGGCTCCACCATAAATGATGGAACCATAGTCCAATTTTGAGCAGATCAAAGATCTGTACAAATGGAGAAGGGTGGTGTTATCTCCGCCCCCTCTCGAGTGTGATTCGACTTTCAGCAAGTCTGGAGGTTTTAGGCATTTTGCCTTGAGATATTTTTTATGTGGCAAGAAAGTCAAGTAGCGATCGAAAATAAGCCCCAAGAACTTGGCCTTCTCAACTACTTTGATGGGTGGGCCAGATAGAAATAGTTCTGGGTCTTTGTCTATATTTTCTGCAGAAGGGTATACAATTAGTTTTAGTTTTGGAAAATTTGAAGCCGCTAACAAGCGACCATTTGTGGATTTTGTTGAGACACAATTGCAGCTGTCTATCAATTGTGTGCATGTTTTTACCGCGACAAGAAATGTTAAAATCGTCCACAAACAACGATCCATCAACTGAAACATTTAAGACTTTTGACAGACTGTTAATCTTGATACTAGATAAAGTAACAGACTAATACTGCCTTGTGTCCCTTGTGGGACACCCTGATCCTGATTATAATGGTCAGACAGGGATGAACCCACTCGGACCTGAAATTGTCGGTCTGTTAAAAATTGTGATATAAAATGAGGTAAACGACCACTCAAACGAAAATCATGTTAATCCTTTAAAATTCCATGCTTCCAAGTAGTGTCATAAGCTTTCTCAAGATCGGAAAAGACTGACATGACATGTTGTTTGCTTACAATAACATTTTTAAGAAAGCATTCTGAACCTAATGAATGGTTGGTAGTGCATCGATTTTGGCGGAAAACACTTTGGATTTTGTAATTAGATTATTGGTTTCCAATACCAAACGAATCTATTATTTACCATCCGCTCCATGGTTTTACAGACACAGTTGTTTTCACGGGCTTGTTGAAAAGTTTCCCAGCGCTACTGTCAATATATCTTCTACTTGATCCTTGATTCATCATTTTGGCATTAACAATATATTATTTTCAACGTACATTATTCGTTTGCTAGTCATTTGTTTTTGAGTATTTGTCAATTGTGTTTAGCTAAAAAGCAATAATGGTAATATATGAGGACATGTAAATATATAACGTTTCACGTAAAACGTAGTAAGTACAATAGTAAATATAAATATTCAAATCGCATAAAAATACAATTATAACAAGATACATATGTAATTCTAAAACCTGTGTTCCACATTCAGAGCCAGGCGGAAAACTGATTAAATAAAGGGAAGAAGTTTGCCCTTACACACGTGTAGATACATCGACTGAATATGACTATATATGTAAATGTTAACATACTCAAGCTGTCTACACGAACTGTAAAAAATGGGCATAAGGTCACGGAGACTAAGGCTATAGATATCATACCTGATTCGATTTTTTAGATGATAAAGTACATTATTTGATAAGTTCTGTTACTGATATCTAAAAATCGATTTGCTGTATCAATAAACATTTAATGGTATAATAAAATCATATTTGTGATATAATTCATTCTTTGGTAACCATAAATGAATTATTGATACAAAATATGGAATGAAGAATAAAAAGGCGCTCTATATAGTGTTCTTTGTGGATTGTACTGATTAACGCGATTGCATCACGGTTATAGTGTTAATTGCTAGTCTTTTTTCTGCACCATCATTTCTTTCAACTTTTCAAAAACTGTTTACAAAATGGCAACTTATAATTAACCAATGAAATTATACTGACCCGACCTGCGTTTATTCATCTCTCTGTCATTATTATCGTTAACATGTGTCTGGTTTTAAGTGTATATACTTATGCTATACATCGTACTAAAGGGGCACTGATCTAAAGCAATTCCCCTGGACTGGATGTTGCCTTTGTTATTGTTTTTTCCCCTGAGTACCCGGGTGATATAGCAGAAACCTAGACTAGTTCGCGACCTGTGCTGCGCAGTTCGTCAGCGCATTTGTCACATTTATTGATAGTATATGGGCGTATGGTCACATTGATCAACAAAATGAAATTCAGTTTTGGAAATAATAAGGAAATGTTGCTTTGTAATTTTCGTTTCGATTTTCGTTTAGGCTATTTTGACTTGCAACACATTGTAAACATTTCTCCTGAGCATTGCCTATTTTATCGTGTGTATATTTTTACAGTCAAAATGTGCAAAATTTTCACTTAGGCAATTTATTAAACGCCTGAATATTCAGTTATTTTACAAATTGACTGAAACATTTGTCCATCTGTATTATTATGACAACGAATTCCAAACATTTCTTTGTTTAATATCATCACTAAGAGATTGAAAATGTTATGATGAAAAGTACATTTCTATATTGTTTTGCTACTTATCCTACATAATAATCTATTGTGATGTTTTAGGCCCTTTTGATCGTCTTAATCAATTTTAGTCAATCTGTTAAAGAATCTGTCAAAATGACTGAAATATATACACATTTTATAAATTGCCTGAATGTATCACATTTCACAAAGGAAGAGACTTGTGAAAACAACGTCTATCATTTTAGCTCTGATGTAACATCTAATAACAGGTTTGATATCGCTGTATGGGATCTGAAGTGGTGTCAGAGATTTGTTGAGTGCTGCTTTTGAAGCAGCGGCAGCAGCCATTGTGTTGCCTTTTATGCCCACATGACTGGGCAACCAACAAAAGACGATGTCATATTGGCCAGTTGAAAGATTATTATAAAGTTCTTAAATATCTAAAATAATTGGATGATTGGAAGAGACTTTTTTCAGTACCTGAAGACAAGACAAAGAATCAGAAAAGATGATAAATTGTTTATGTGCAGACTGTCGTTAAATGTATACTGAGGCTGTAAGAATAGCATTGGCCTCAGCAGTGAAAATAGAGCTGTTGTCTGGTATTTTTGATCCAACGGCACATGCCACCGTCCTTGGATCCATCAGTAAAGATTGAACAGGGAGCGTCATATTTATTTCTTAATTGTCAGAAATAAAATTGACTTTTTCCCTTTCTTCTTGTTGTTGATACTTCTGAAACTTTGGATTATAGTTCGACGATGAAGAAAATTTCGCCCAGTTAGTTCGTCGAGCCTTGGCATAATTAATTTTTACATTATTCAAATTATGAACAGTAGGATGGCGTCGAAAGTATTTCTCTGCCTTTTACCTACGCTTCCTAGCTTGTTTGCATTCATCAGTTAACCATGGTTTACGAATATGTGGGTTCACAGAGGACTTAGGAATAGTTTCATCAGCTATATGCTTTAGTTCGTCAGAGAACAATTGAATTGGGCCAGGGACATCCATAAAAAGGTCCTGTTGCGTAAGAGGCGACTAACGGGATAGGGTGGTCAGGCTCGCTGAATTGGTTGATACATGTCATCGATCCAAACTTCGTGGATCGATGCTCATGATGTCAATCACTGGATTGTCTGGTCCAGACTCGATTATTTTACAGACCGCCGTGATATAGCTGGTATATTGCTGAGTGCGGCGTTAAATAACAAACAAACAAACAGACTATGAACAGGAGAGGTCCTGAAAGCTCCAAGACAGAGCCTCAGGCCCTGGTGATGAATTGAATCTAGTTTTTGCAAGTTACTTTTACAGGCTCCACCATAAATGATGGAACCATAGTCCAATTTTGAGCAGATCAAAGATCTGTACAAATGGAGAAGGGTGGTGTTATCTCCGCCCCCTCTCGAGTGTGATTCGACTTTCAGCAAGTCTGGAGGTTTTAGGCATTTTGCCTTGAGATATTTTTTATGTGGCAAGAAAGTCAAGTAGCGATCGAAAATAAGCCCCAAGAACTTGGCCTTCTCAACTACTTTGATGGGTGTTCCAGATAGAAATAGTTCTGGGTCTTTGTCTATATTTTCTACAGAAGGGTATACAATTAGTTTTAGTTTTGGAAAATTTGAAGCCGCTAACAAGCGACCATTTGTGGATTTTGTTGAGACACAATTGCAGCTGTCTATCAATTGTGTGCATGTTTTTACCGCGACAAGAAATGTTAAAATCGTCCACAAACAACGATCCATCAACTGAAACATTTAAGACTTTTGACAGACTGTTAATCTTGATACTAGATAAAGTAACAGACTAATACTGCCTTGTGTCCCTTGTGGGACACCCTGATCCTGATTATAATGGTCAGACAGGGATGAACCCACTCGGACCTGAAATTGTCGGTCTGTTAAAAATTGTGATATAAAATGAGGTAAACGACCACTCAAACGAAAATCATGTTAATCCTTTAAAATTCCATGCTTCCAAGTAGTGTCATAGGCTTTCTCAAGATCGGAAAAGACTGACATGACATGTTGTTTGCTTCAATAGCATTTTTAAGAAAGCATTCTGAACCTAATGAATGGTTGGTAGTGCTTCGATTTTGGCGGAAAACACTTTGGATCTTTGTAATTAGATTATTGGTTTCCAATACCAAACGAATCTATTATTTACCATCCGCTCCATGGTTTTACAGACACAGTTGGTTAACGATACAGGGTGGTAATTAGATTGATCTGTATGATCCCGACCAGGTTTTTGTACAGGGACTACAATGGCATCATGACACGAAGGAGGAAAATTCCCTGAAGTCGATATTTGATCAAAGATGTCTAAAAGAGTTTCGAGACATGGTTGTGGCAGATGCTTAAGCAGCCTAGAAGTTCATTCCTCTTACACGCATGGACACCGCGTTACGCAACCCGTGTGCATCCCGTTGGTCACTCGTGTGGAACCCATCCGCCACGCATGTGATACCCGTGTGCAACGCGTTGAACACGCGTGTGCACCCCGTTCGTCACTCGTGTGCAACGCATGGCACACTGATTAGAGGGGGAACAAACTTTTGACCAAAGGAGGATCCATGTTTAGCTGAACTTGGTGGTGGTAACAAGGAGAGACATTTTTTTATATCCTGACGACAAATGCTAACACACGTTATTGTTTGTACTTGCTGATGTCTCATTTTTAGATGTGTGATTTTGTAGAAAAATATGAGTACTGGTTTGGCTTCTTCATGATGTTTTGCGATGGTGTCAAGAGAATACACGATCCTAGTAAATATTATTGCCATTCAAATGTGTGTGTTTTTCTGATTTGACATTAATTGTCTGTGGTACGACTTTCAGTGATTATGTTTATGAGGCTTGACGGGGCATTGTTTTTATTGGACCCTAATTACTTTATGATGGTTGGGTCTCTTTGTCTCAGCTCCATAGCCGTGACGTTGGAAAAGAGCAGCATTTAATTAAAGATACACTTGAGGGAGAGGTTCTAATAATTACCGTGCCTCAGGAAGAGACCGGTAGACGTGAGCGCGGGGTTGTGTATAAGATGGCCGTTGCATAATGGCCGGCAGGAGAGATAAACATTGAGCTAAAACACTTTTGTTTTCACGGGCTTGTTGAAAAGTTTCCCAGCGCTACTGTCAATATATCTTCTACTTGATCCTTGATTCATCATTTTGGCATTAACAATATATTATTTTCAACGTACATTATTCGTTTGCTAGTCATTTGTTTTTGAGTATTTGTCAATTGTGTTTAGCTAAAAAGCAATAATGGTAATATATGAGGACATGTAAATATATAACGTTTCACGAAAAACGTAGTAAGTACGATAGTAAATATAAATATTCAAATCGCATAAAAATACAATTATAACAAGATACATATGTAATTCTAAAACCTGTGTTCCACATTCAGAGCCAGGCGGAAAACTGATTAAATAAAGGGAAGAAGTTTGCCCTTACACACGTGTAGATACATCGACTGAATATGACTATATATGTAAATGTTAACATACTCAAGCTGTCTACACGAACTGTAAAAAATGGGCATAAGGTCACGGAGACTAAGGCTATAGATATCATACCTGATTCGATTTTTTAGGTGATAAAGTACATTATTTGATAAGTTCTGTTACTAATATCTAAAAATCGATTTGCTGTATCAATAAACATTTAATGGTATAATAAAATCATATTTGTGATATAATTCATTCTTTGGTAACCATAAATGAATTATTGATACAAAATATGGAATGAAGAATAAAAAGGCGCTCTATATAGTGTTCTTTGTGGATTGTACTGAGTAACGCGATTGCATCACGGTTATAGAGTTAATTGCTAGTCTTTTTTCTGCACCATCATTTCTTTCAACTTTTCAAAAACTGTTTACTAAATGGCAACTTATAATTAACCAATGAAATTATACTGACCCGACCTGCGTTTATTCATCTCTCTGTCATTATTATCGTTAACATGTGTCTGGTTTTAAGTGTATATACTTATGCTATACATCGTACTAAAGGGGCACTGATCTAAAGCAATTCCCCTGGACTGGATGTTGCCTTTGTTATTGTTTTTTCCCCTGAGTACCCGGGTGATATAGCAGAAACCTAGACTAGTTCGCGACCTGTGCTGCGCAGTTCGTCAGCGCATTTGTCACATTTATTGATAGTATATGGGCGTATGGTCACATTGATCAACAAAATGAAATTCAGTTTTGGAAATAATAAGGAAATGTTGCTTTGTAATTTTCGTTTCGATTTTCGTTTAGGCTATTTTGACTTGCAACACATTGTAAACATTTCTCCTGAGCATTCCTTATTTTATCGTGTGTATATTTTTACAGTCAAAATGTGCAAAATTTTCACTTAGGCAATTTATTAATATTCAGTTATTTTACAAATTGACTGAAACATTTGTCCATCTGTATTATTATGACAAACATTTCTTTGTTTAATATCATCACTAAGAGATTGAAAATGTTATGATGAAAAGTACATTTCTATATTGTTTTGCTACTTATCCTACATAATAATCTATTGTGATGTTTTAGGCCCTTTTGATCGTCTTAATCAATTTTAGTCAATCTGTTAAAGAATCTGTCAAAATGACTGAAATATATACACATTTTATAAATTGCCTGAATGTATCACATTTCACAAAGGAAGAGACTTGTGAAAACAACGTCTATCATTTTAGCTCTGATGTAACATCTAATAACAGGTTTGATATCGCTGTATGGGATCTGAAGTGGTGTCAGAGATTTGTTGAGTGCTGCTTTTGAAGCAGCGGCAGCAGCCATTGTGTTGCCTTTTATGCCCACATGACTGGGCAACCAACAAAAGACGATGTCATATTGGCCAGTTGAAAGATTATTATAAAGTTCTTAAATATCTAAAATAATTGGATGATTGGAAGAGACTTTTTTCAGTACCTGAAGACAAGACAAAGAATCAGAAAAGATGATAAATTGTTTATGTGCAGACTGTCGTTAAATGTATACTGAGGCTGTGAGAATAGCATTGGCCTCAGCAGTGAAAATAGAGCTATTGTCTGGTATTTTTGATCCAACGACAGTGGCACATGCCACCGTCCTTGGATCCATCAGTAAAGATTGAACAGGGAGCGTCATATTTATTTCTTAATTGTCAGAAATAAAATTGACTTTTTCCCTTTCTTCTTGTTGTTGATACTTCTGAAACTTTGGATTATAGTTCGACGAAGAAGAAAATTTCGCCCAGTTAGTTCGTCGAGCCTTGGCATAATTAATTTTTACATTATTCAAATTATGAACAGTAGGATGGCGTCGAAAGTATTTCTCTGCCTTTTACCTACGCTTCCTAGCTTGTTTGCATTCATCAGTTAACCATGGTTTACGAATATGTGGGTTCACAGAGGACTTAGGAATAGTTTCATCAGCTATATGCTTTAGTTCGTCAGAGAACAATTGAATTGGGCCAGGGACATCCATAAAAAGGTCCTGTTGCGTAAGAGGCGACTAACGGGATAGGGTGGTCAGGCTCGCTGAATTGGTTGATACATGTCATCGATCCAAACTTCGTGGATCGATGCTCATGATGTCAATCACTGGATTGTCTGGTCCAGACTCGATTATTTTACAGACCGCCGTGATATAGCTGGTATATTGCTGAGTGCGGCGTTAAACAACAAACAAACAAACAGACTATGAACAGGAGAGGTCCTGAAAGCTCCAAGACAGAGCCTCAGGCCCTGGTGATGAATTGAATCTAGTTTTTGCAAGTTACTTTTACAGGCTCCACCATAAATGATGGAACCATAGTCCAATTTTGAGCAGATCAAAGATCTGTACAAATGGAGAAGGGTGGTGTTATCTCCGCCCCCTCTCGAGTGTGATTCGACTTTCAGCAAGTCTGGAGGTTTTAGGCATTTTGCCTTGAGATATTTTTTATGTGGCAAGAAAGTCAAGTAGCGATCGAAAATAAGCCCCAAGAACTTGGCCTTCTCAACTACTTTGATGGGTGTTCCAGATAGAAATAGTTCTGGGTCTTTGTCTATATTTTCTACAGAAGGGTATACAATTAGTTATAGTTTTGGAAAATTTGAAGCCGCTAACAAGTGACCATTTGTGGATTTTGTTGAGACACAATTGCAGCTGTCTATCAATTGTGTGCATGTTTTTACCGCGACAAGAAATGTTAAAATCGTCCACAAACAACGATCCATGAACTGAAACATTTAAGACTTTTGACAGACTGTTAATCTTGATACTAGATAAAGTAACAGACTAATACTGCCTTGTGTCCCTTGTGGGACACCCTGATCCTGATTATAATGGTCAGACAGGGATGAACCCACTCGGACCTGAAATTGTCGGTCTGTTAAAAATTGTGATATAAAATGAGGTAAACGACCACTCAAACGAAAATCATGTTAATCCATTAAAATTCCATGCTTCCAAGTAGTGTCATAGGCTTTCTCAAGATCGGAAAAGACTGACATGACATGTTGTTTGCTTCAATAGCATTTTTAAGAAAGCATTCTGAACCTAATGAATGGTTGGTAGTGCTTCTATTTTTGCGGAAAACACTTTGGATCTTTGTAATTAGATTATTGGTTTCCAATACCAAACGAATCTATTATTTACCATCCGCTCCATGGTTTTACAGACACAGTTGGTAAACGATACAGGGTGGTAATTAGATTGATCTGTATGATCCCGACCAGGTTTTTGTACAGGGACTACAATGGCATCATGACACGAAGGAGGAAAATTCCCTGAAGTCGATATTTGATCAAAGATGTCTAAAAGAGTTTCGAGACATGGTTGTGGCAGATGCTTAAGCAGCCTAGAAGTTCATTCCTCTTACACGCATGGGCACCGCGTTACGCAACCCGTGTGCATCCTGTTGGTCACTCGTGTGGAACCCATCCGCCACGCATGTGATACCCGTGTGCAACGCGTTGAACACGCGTGTGCACCCCGTTCGTCACTCGTGTGCAACGCGTGGCACACTCATTAGAGGGGGAACAAACTTTTGACCAAAGGAGGATCCATGTTTAGCTGAACTTGGTGGTGGTAACAAGGAGAGACATTTTTTTATATCCTGACGACAAATGCTAACACACGTTATTGTTTGTACTTGCTGATGTCTCATTTTTAGATGTGTGATTTTGTAGAAAAATATGAGTACTGGTTTGGCTTCTTCATGATGTTTTGCGATGGTGTCAAGAGAATACACGATCCTAGTAAATATTATTGCCATTCAAATGTGTGTGTTTTTCTGATTTGACATTAATTGTCTGTGGTACGACTTTCAGTGATTATGTTTATGAGGCTTGACGGGGCATTGTTTTTATTGGACCCTAATTACTTTATGATGGTTGGGTCTCTTTGTCTCAGCTCCATAGCCGTGACGTTGGAAAAGAGCAGCATTTAATTAAAGATACACTTGAGGGAGAGGTTCTAATAATTACCGTGCCTCAGGAAGAGACCGGTAGACGTGAGCGCGGGGTTGTGTATAAGATGGCCGTTGCATAATGGCCGGCAGGAGAGATAAACATTGAGCTAAAACACTTTTGTTTTCACGGGCTTGTTGAAAAGTTTCCCAGCGCTACTGTCAATATATCTTCTACTTGATCCTTGATTCATCATTTTGGCATTAACAATATATTATTTTCAACGTACATTATTCGTTTGCTAGTCATTTGTTTTTGAGTATTTGTCAATTGTGTTTAGCTAAAAAGCAATAATGGTAATATATGAGGACATGTAAATATATAACGTTTCACGTAAAACGTAGTAAGTACAATAGTAAATATAAATATTCAAATCGCATAAAAATACAATTATAACAAGATACATATGTAATTCTAAAACCTGTGTTCCACATTCAGAGCCAGGCGGAAAAATGATTAAATAAAGGGAAGAAGTTTGCCCTTACACACGTGTAGATACATCGACTGAATATGACTATATATGTAAATGTTAACATACTCAAGCTGTCTACACGAACTGTAAAAAATGGGCATAAGGTCACGGAGACTAAGGCTATAGATATCATACCTGATTCGATTTTTTAGGTGATAAAGTACATTATTTGATAAGTTCTGTTACTAATATCTAAAAATCGATTTGCTGTATCAATAAACATTTAATGGTATAATAAAATCATATTTGTGATATAATTCATTCTTTGGTAACCATAAATGAATTATTGATACAAAATATGGAATGAAGAATAAAAAGGCGCTCTATATAGTGTTCTTTGTGGATTGTACTGAGTAACGCGATTGCATCACGGTTATAGTGTTAATTGCTAGTCTTTTTTCTGCACCATCATTTCTTTCAACTTTTCAAAAACTGTTTACTAAATGGCAACTTATAATTAACCAATGAAATTATACTGACCCGACCTGCGTTTATTCATCTCTCTGTCATTATTATCGTTAACATGTGTCTGGTTTTAAGTGTATATACTTATGCTATACATCGTACTAAAGGGGCACTGATCTAAAGCAATTCCCCTGGACTGGATGTTGCCTTTGTTATTGTTTTTTCCCCTGAGTACCCGGGTGATATAGCAGAAACCTAGACTAGTTCGCGACCTGTGCTGCGCAGTTCGTCAGCGCATTTGTCACATTTATTGATAGTATATGGGCGTATGGTCACATTAATCAACAAAATGAAATTCAGTTTTGGAAATAATAAGGAAATGTTGCTTTGTAATTTTCGTTTCGATTTTCGTTTAGGCTATTTTGACTTGCAACACATTGTAAACATTTCTCCTGAGCATTCCTTATTTTATCGTGTGTATATTTTTACAGTCAAAATGTGCAAAATTTTCACTTAGGCAATTTATTAATATTCAGTTATTTTACAAATTGACTGAAACATTTGTCCATCTGTATTATTATGACAAACATTTCTTTGTTTAATATCATCACTAAGAGATTGAAAATGTTATGATGAAAAGTACATTTCTATATTGTTTTGCTACTTATCCTACATAATAATCTATTGTGATGTTTTAGGCCCTTTTGATCGTCTTAATCAATTTTAGTCAATCTGTTAAAGAATCTGTCAAAATGACTGAAATATATACACATTTTATAAATTGCCTGAATGTATCACATTTCACAAAGGAAGAGACTTGTGAAAACAACGTCTATCATTTTAGCTCTGATGTAACATCTAATAACAGGTTTGATATCGCTGTATGGGATCTGAAGTGGTGTCAGAGATTTGTTGAGTGCTGCTTTTGAAGCAGCGGCAGCAGCCATTGTGTTGCCTTTTATGCCCACATGACTGGGCAACCAACAAAAGACGATGTCATATTGGCCAGTTGAAAGATTATTATAAAGTTCTAAAATGTCTAAAATAATTGGATGATTGGAAGAGACTTTTTTCAGTACCTGCCATATTCCAGCTATATGACGGCGGTCTGTAAAATAATCGAGTCTGGACCAGACAATCCAGTGATTAATATCATGCGCATCGATCAACGCAATTGGCATCGATGGCATGCATCAACAAAGTCAGCGAACCTGGCCACCCGATCCCGTTAGTCGTCTTTTACGACAAGCATAGTCGATAGTCGCCTTTTACGGCAAGCATGGGTTGCTGAAGATCTATTTCACCCCGGGTCTTCACACAAGGGAACAATATCCCACACGTCTGCAGCTGTACATAGAAACGTATTCGATGTCACGTGTCTCTGTACCAAACATATATTTTATATATATATATCGTTTCGGGATATTATAACCCGTGTTCGTTTCTGAACTGATCACTTAGATTGTTTCAGGTGTTTCACATAGGTGTCAAGTCTCAAGGGTCGGCTGAGAAAGCCCACGTGACAACTATTTTCATAACGTCCACGGTTCCTAAATAAATCCATTGAGTTAGATAACAATGAGCAATCAATCAACGTATTCTCGGTTAACCCTTTGAACAAAGTATGTTGTTTTTACATCGGCACTTCACGCCATGGTATGAGTGTATTCCCTTTGTTTTAGTTAACCTAGACATGTAAACACTCACTTTTAACATGTCCTCTGTGTAAGATAGCAGTGATTAATCAATCAATGTACAGTCCGTTTGACTCCAAATGAGAACGATGAATTGCAAAATAATTCGAAATCCAGAAAAGTGTATGAAACATCAATACGGTTCTTGACTATGAATACCCTGTAATTTTGTTTTGTTTATTTTAAGATCCATGACGGATGAAGTTCTTTAAGAAACTATCATGTAATTTTGTATAGAAATGTGTACATGACACGTAGGGGGGACAAACCGTGGAAGGCACAGCGCAAGCACGCATGCACTGCACTTTCTGTGGTAGGGGAAATGACAGAGCGTTAGAGGGGCCGACTCATGATAATTTCAGTCGCAATCTGACTCGCTCATGCCATAGATCTCGTCGTCGGAACTGCTGGTGCCTGAACCGACTGCCACTATCATAGGTTGGACTGTTGATGGCTGTAGTCCATCTCGTGACCAATAACGTGGCTCTATCTCGTCAACGACTGTGGCCACACAACGCCTCCATGTTTCTACTGTTACCCGATCGTGTTCGATCGTCCAACGTCACCCTTGACGATGCCCCATACCAACTCGATTGGATTCAGGTCGCAGTGGTAAGGTGGCAGTCGTAAGACAGCGTGACCCTGACCCTTGATGTAACTGTCAACGTTATACACGGGGTCAGGTTTCATAGTTTTGATGATTTCATAGAGCTGTGGTTTCGTCGCTCGAGAAGGAAAGGTAATGTTCCTCCGTTGCAGCCAAGTAACCATGTCTCCTTTACGGTTATTAGAGGTTGGAGTCTTGCTTTCTGGATCCTGCACACTATGATACGGTGCATTGTCCATGACAATGAGAGACTTGGTAGGCAAAGCAGGGACCAATTTATCTTTCACCCACTCCAGAAATACATTGCCGTTCATTTCTGTGTGGTAGTCCCTGTTTTGTCTTTGGCCTTCGCTCTAAAGACGAGGTCACAGTCTGGGAGAAAACCCTTACTAGCAGAACTAGCATGGAGAACTATGAGTCTTTCACCCTTTCCCATTTGTAACTTTCTACCAGACTCCTTACAGTCACCACTGGGTACCCACTGACTGCTGGCTGTGTGTGACGCATTTACCCATGTCTTTTCTAAGAAGACGGGCTCATATCCTTCTTCACGTTTCTACTTGATGGTACGAAGGTAATGATTTCGGAGACGAACAGTGTCAGACCGTTCACACAACACAACCCTATTATCTCCAGTTATCTGTATTTGTAACCAAATGTATGCAACAGCTGCCATAGTTTGTACTTTGTAACACGTAAATCATGGTCAGTTTCAAGGTGTTTCATCAAAATTCTTAGGGACAGGTACTTATTTTCTGAGTGCAGTTTAACAATTGCACGTCTGACTTGATCCCTCTGAAAACTGTCTAATTTACCAACCTTGCGTGGTTTTGACATGTTCCCTACCTCCTTGGCCTGACTATTTGTATCTCGTCGACTAACAACATTTTTAAGCTTCTGAGGGGACATACCAAGAGCTTTTGAAGCTCGTTTCAAGAATTTATTAATTGCATAAAAAGGCTTTGCTCTTTCTGCTTCACTTCCAAAGAAATCATACACATTCAACATCAACTTTTAACATCTGCTGAGTAGCGCATCTTGTCATTGAATGAACACGGTCACTGTGTAGCACGTGCAGACCGTGCTTGCGCTGTTCCTTCCACGGTTTGTCCCCCTACGTGTCACGTACAAATTTCTATACAAAATTACATCATAGTTTCTTAAAGAACTTTCTTAAAATAAACAAAATTCAGATTTTGTTGGGTACAGGGTATTCATGGTCAAATACCGTATTGATGTTTCATACACTTTTCTGGATTTCGAGTTATTTTGCAATTCATCGTTCTCATTTGGAGTCAAACGTACTGTATTTTCTGTTAATCCTTTGATGACTAGGAACGATCCGTTGATTTACAAAAAAAGTAAATCAACTGATCATTCATCTCATGCTGGGCTGCCACGTGCATATTACATAACACACATTTCAACTCGCTTCAAATGTAGATTGCGATTGAATAATTACCTCAGACACAATAAATGTCAAATTGGAACATTTGTCAGGTATTCTGAGTGGTGCTACCACTAATTATACCTGTAATAAATTAATTAACCGAGCATCAAGTGAATGACGACAAATACACAAGTGTAGGGTTATACCAGAAAACGTGGATGACAACAAGGGAGTAGTAATCGTATTATCAACGCAATCCAAAATCAGAAAATGCTTTAACTGCATGGATACTCTTTTTTATTATTAAACTATAACCATCAGGGGTATTTCGAAATGACGACATCCGATGAGCTCCGCCGTTCTTATGGTCTGTTTGTTTAGACTGAAGAAATTAATTAACATGCGCCCTTTGTCGAAATGTTTTACAATTGCCCAAATGAAACTGTGAGTATTGGAGCTTGCCAAAGGTCACATTTTATATTTAGAGGAAATTGACAGTAAATACTTAATACCATGTGTAGAGGATATTTTCAGGATTTTTATCCCTTTTCTTCCCCTTTGTGTAATTTTGATGGAAAGACGTAACTCGTGCATTCTGTGTAAAAGGAGATCAGACTTGGTTAGAATCCGTGTTTATCTGTAACAACTTCTAACTGGTGACATTTCAGTGAACTTGGCAAGTTGTGGTGAATTTTTATATTCATATTATTATAATCTGTCAAAGTGTACATAAATTTGTGTTTAAATCATAAATATTCAAAGGGATTGTTCCCTACACCCGCCCATATCTTAATTAATAAACATTATTTATTGTAAGGGTAAAATAAATATTTTATCTAAGTATACGTTTGACATTTTCTGTGCATGAAAGATGGGATTAAGGGAGAAATGAAATATTTTCTTAGAAGTTTCCAATAACTAATGGAAGGAATTGGAAATGGCTGAAACTGTAGAAAGCATCAAATCCGTAACATATGTGACAGATCCCACAGTGTGATTTCAACAGGCCTATTACCTTGTGAGCACGTTAGCGTTTTTCTTAACAGTTAAGAAAAAGATAAGAAATTTGAAGTGAACTACATTGGAAAATGAGAGAAGAAATTGAAAGTCAATGTTTTTTTATCATAAAAAAACTCTCTGTTCAGTGAACAACAGTTATTATTTTGGTACTTTCAAGAGGAATCCCAAACCTTCTCTTGCTCTGTTATGATATATTATGTCAAAGGGAAAACAAGAAACATCAACATGCAACAAAGAATGTTTATTGGACTTGTTAATTTGCTTCAGTCTGTTTGATTCCATTTGAGACCGATAAATTGCTCACTAACTCAAAGTCTAATAAGTGCAACAAAACCAAAATGTGCACAGCGACATGAATTGGATAGACCAACTCTGATGGTTTGTCTCATAATTTTGGACACCCGAATAAAAAAATTGTTTAACAAACGAACATCATATTGTTGACATTTTTCGCCATCCCATACCAGGGAGGACCAGTCGCTCATGGAACAGCCAGGTAATGAACAAGCATGTGCACCGTATATGGGGGTCATCTCAAAAGCCGTTTTGGTGTTCAATCGGAGTCACTGTTGCAGGTTTCTGAAGCCGTGACAGTGCATTCGGAATCGGTGTCACTGTTGTCCGAATCGCTATCGCCGCTGTCCGAGTCTACCCTGATGATCACTGGCTTGATTGTGGCATGGTCCAATCCACTATGATCTCAATGATGTCTCTCTATTTCATTCTCAACTTTCTCAACAAACTTTTGCCACGTTTCCTGCGTGATAGTGTCTATTGATTGTTGAACAAGTTTCTGTACATCCCGCAGTTTGAATGTTGTATTTTGCCTGGCAACATCCGATTTAATGATACCCCAAATTAGTTCTATTGGGTTTAAATCGCAATGATAGGGCGGCTATCGCAAAACTGATGGCCATGTTCTTTAAGATACTCGTCAACCTCAAAGACAGGTGTGGTTTTATTAGACTTTATAATATCACACAGAGCAGGTTTCGTTACTTTTTGTGGATACGGTATTGCTTTATGTGTCAACCATTCTATCATATCGCCTTTCCTACTGTTAGACGTTGGGGTTTTTGTGTTAGGTACCTGAACGCCATGATATGTAGCATTGTCCATGACTCTTGGGGGCCAATACCGGTACCAGTTGAGTTGTAACCCATTCTAGCAATACCGCTCCGTTCATTTCGGTATGATAGTCTTGGTTGTCCCTGGATTTTGCCTTGAAGACTAGCGAACAGCCTGGTAGGAATCCCCGACTCTTGCAGCCAGCATGGAGCATAATAAGCCGCTCACCCTCCTTGCTAAGTGGCAATTTCCTGGCACAGAAATCAGAAGAGGAGCTAGTGAACCATTGTGTTCCTGTGGTATGGGAAGCGTTTACCCACGTTTCGTCCAAGTATACGGGCTCATATCCTTCTCGTATTGTGCGTAAGAAATGGTTCCTTAGTCGAACAATATCAGACCTCTCGCATAATGCATGTATATTTTCGGAGCTTACTTTTTTTGTAATGGAAACCAAATTGGTGTAGCAATTTCCATAACTGATATTTTGAAATGGTCAAAGAATGATTTGTCTCCATATATTTGTTTAGAGTACGGAGAGAGACATAGATATTTTGTCTATACAGAGTCTTAATGGCGTTTCTAACCATCTCTGGCACTCGTGAAGAGCAACCTCCTCGTGGTGAGTGCTGGGTAACGCTAATAGCTCTTCCCCCGTGTGGAACCGGGGCAGAATATTTCCACAGCCCCCCATTGCTGGTCGTATGAGGCGACTAAAATGGGCAACCTGTTTGCCGTGGGTTGCGTCCCTGTGTCGGCGGAGGACGGGATTCTGGTAGTTGAGGGCACTGGTTCCTGGAACTGTGTTCCTTTGCCCAACACACTACTTCGACCCTTACTTCACCTAGACGGGTGGTAAGATGGGCCCGGTCTTATCAATCGGCTGGTCATGCCAAGCCCTGTGCGTAATATTGTGTATGCACACCTGTGTTGTATGTTCATGTATATTTTTGGTCTTGGCCACGCATAACTTGTATGAGTTCACAATTTCTGATTGAATACTTTGCCTAGAGTCTTACGCCAGAAGGCGGTGGCTCATGGGCCAATCTGGCATTACGGACCTCCGGGTTCTATTTGTCATCAGATAACTGTCTAGGGCAGAACCAGCCTGACTTTTAACCCTGTTTGACAAAAATAGCTACCTGTGTCCTTCTTGCTTGAGTATAACACCCTTGTAGCCCTGGTGTTTGTAGTCGGCTTCCACTACATCACCGTCCTTGTTGACACTCCATGGTGGGTGGGGATCAGTGGTGTCGAACAACTTTCTTTCATTATGGCTACCCCAAACTTATCTGGTTCTCGCTCAAAAAGTAAACGCAGGCATATTGATTCAGATCCTGCAGTATCTTCAGATGAGGATTCTGTACTACATATTGATTCTTGGCCACGTTTTCTGGTTATTGAAGGTGTTGATGGTGAACCCCTCAAAATCAACCCCTTTGTAGTATCAAAATCTATTGAAGGAATATGTGGAACTGTAAAAAATGTTACTCGTCTCCGGTCCGGTTCATTACTTGTGGAATGTGCTCGGAGACAACAATCTCAGAATCTGCTCCAGGCACATCATTTCGCTGATACTGAGATTGTTGTCTCAGTTCACAAGACTCTGAATTCCTGTAGAGGTATTGTTCGCGACTATGCGAAATGCCTTTCAGATATGTCTGAAGATGAAATTGCTGCAGAGCTTAAAAATCAAGGCGTTACTTCTGTCAAAAGATTCTCTAGGAAGGATGGTGATACATTCATTAAAACGAATACCTACCTTTTTACGTTTGCACTGACAAAGCTCCCTTCTTCCATCAAAGCCGGGTATTTCAACATCGGGGTGGATGTGTACATCCCCAATCCACTCCGATGTTTTAAATGTCAACAGTTCGGACATGGCGCAAAATCCTGTCGCAACAAACAAGTTTGCTCCCGCTGCAGTCAAAACCATGATGGTACTGAGTGCACAGAATCCATCAAATGTGCAAACTGCAGTGGTGAACACATGTCCTTTTCAAAATCATGCCCCTCTTTTGTCAGACAAACTAAGATCCTTAAAATCAAGTACAGCAATGACATTTCATTTGCTGATGCAAAGAAATTACTAGAGAAGGAGTCATCCCCTTCCCCTTCTACTCTATCTTACTCTGCAGCAGTTTCCTCTTCAAATCTCAAAGTCGATCATGGGTGCCAAACGGCAATTACCTGGGTCTCCGATGTACAAACCATGTTATACAAAATTGATGCTGCCGTCACCCATTCTTCCTCCACATCAGGTTCACAAACTGAGCTTTCGGCAGAACCTCTACCAGAGACTGACACTGTGCCTGACCCTGAAACTCCCCCCGAACCTGTGGCTGTATTGAAACAAAATGTTACTGTTACCAGAAAAGCAAATAAACAACAAAAGAAAAAGGAGTCTAAGGCCCTTAAACACATTGAGGTGCCTTCTACATTGACAGCCCCACTGGAGGTTCATAACTCTTTTGAACCTCTAGATATGGAGGTCACTCCATCGCTGCCATTGCAGCATAGAGGACCTTCCCCACGCTCCCGTTCTCCAATTGAGCCTCCATGAGTTGCTCCCCCAATTTAATCCAATGGAATTGTAGAGGACTTCGGAACAATTTCAATGATCTTCAGCTATTAATTCAGGATTTCAAACCATCAGCAATTTGCCTACAAGAAACTTTTCTTAAAACAACAGATAATTTTGATTTACGACAGTATGTTTCTTTCCATTGCTTTTCTCCTCCAGGTGATAAAGCTACTGGAGGATCTTCTGTTATGGTGAGGCAGGGCGTCATTCACAGTCCTGTTCCTCTCAATACCCCTCTTCAGGCCATTGCAGTACGTATAACACTAAATATTGTTTTTACTTTATGTTCTTTGTATATACCACCATCGTACTCTCTCCGACAGTCTGATCTTCAGACGCTATATGATCAACTCCCTAAGCCCTGTGTTATCATGGGAGATTTGAATGGCCATAACCCACTTTGGGGTAGTCATGCCACTAATAATAAAGGAAAAGTACTTGAAGATTTTCTCTTCAATAATGATTTGTGCATTTTAAATGATGGTACTCACACATATCTACATCCTGCAACTGGCACTTACTCTTGTTTAGACCTGTCAGTTGTAGATTCTAGTTTACTTCAGGAATTTGAATGGTCAGTCCACGATGACCTAAGTGGAAGTGACCATTTTCCTACTATTTTACAATCTGTGACACCATCTGATGTACCTCCGTCATCACGATGGAATTTTACTAAGGCAAACTGGGCTTTATATGAAGTCCTTTGCACTAATCATCTAAAACCTGATGGTTTTCTTGATGTTTCCGACCCTATTCAACTTTTTTCTGATAAACTCAACAAAATAGCTGATGAATGTATTCCGAAGTCCTCTTCAAATCCTCACATACGTAAACCATGGTTCAACACTGATTGCAAACTAGCTAGGAAGGCAAGGAAAAAAGCTGAACAGTATTTCCGTCGCCATCCTATGGTCCACAATTTAAATAAATTTAAAATATTAAACGCTAAAGCACGGCGTACTTTTAAACAAAACAAGCGTCAGTCTTGGCAAAATTATGTCTCCAAGATAAATTCACGTACGCCGATATCTAAGGTATGGAACATGATTAAGAAAATTAAAGGTAAGGGTTCTAAATCTAGTGTTCACCACCTTAAAAATGGGAATGAATTATTAACAAATACTTCTGATATTGCTAATAAACTTGGTGAAACTCTGGCTCAACATTCTTCCTCCTCGAACTACGCCCCTAAATTCCAAAAATATCAAAAGCAGCAAGAAAAGAAACCAATCAATTTTAATTCAGACAATGGGGAGGATTACAATGAAATATTTTCCATTCATGAGCTCAATACTGCCCTTGGGCAAGCTCATGACACTGCTACGGGGTCTGATAATATACATTATCAACTCTTAAAACATTTACCGCAACTCTGTTTAGAAACCCTCTTGATGATTTTTGATAAAATCTGGACGTCAGGAGATTTTCCTTCTTCATGGCGTGATGCTATAATTGTTCCCATACCCAAACCTGGACGTGATCATACTGATCCTTCCAATTATAGACCCATTTCATTAACAAGCTGCGTTTGCAAAACCATGGAACGCATGGTCAATAATAGATTAACATGGTACTTGGAATCAAATGACTTAATAACAAACATTCAATGTGGTTTCCGTAAAAATCGCAGTACCATTGACCATTTAGTTCGACTGGAGTCATTCGTTAAGAATGCCATTGTAAATAAGCAACATGCAGTGTCTATCTTTTTCGATCTAGAAAAAGCATACGACACTACATGGAAGCACGGTATTTTAAAAGACTTACATGACTTTGGATTGCGAGGCCGTTTGCCTCAATTTATATCCAAGTTTTTATCTGACAGACAATTTCAAGTCCGAGTGGGTTCTACCCTGTCTGATCATTATAATCAGGATCAGGGTGTCCCACAGGGCAGTATTTTGTCTGTCACTTTGTTTAGTATCAAAATCAACAGTTTAGCAAAGGTTTTAAACGATTCAATTGATGGATCGTTGTTTGTGGATGATTTTAATGTTTCTTGCCGTGGTAAGAACATGCATACGATTGAGAGGCAAATGCAACTGTGTTTAAATAAAATCCAAACATGGTGTCTAGAAAATGGCTTTAAATTTTCCAAATCTAAAACTAACTGTATTCATTTTTGCAGAAAATATAAACCTCACAAAGACCCGGAACTGATATTAGATAACAACCCCATTAAAGTCGTAAAAGAAGCGAAATTTTTGGGTATAATTTTCGATCATCATTTAACCTTTTTACCACATATAAAATACTTAAAGAATAAATGTCTGAAAGCCCTAGATTTGTTAAAAGTTGTCTCTAATTCCAAGTGGGGAGGGGATCAGAAAACCCTCCTCCAACTATACAGAGCTCTTATACGCTCTAAACTTGATTACGGCTCCATCATCTATGGTGGGGCTTGTAAGAGCAATTTAAAATTATTAGACACCATTCATCACCAAGGCCTGAGGCTTTGTCTTGGTGCTTTCCGTACTTCACCTCTTCACAGTTTGTATGTGGAGGCTGATGAGCCATCCCTTCACCACCGACGCATTAAATTATCTTTACAGTATATATCTAAATTACGTTCTACTGAATCCAATCCAGCGTATGACTGTGTTTTTAATCCCCTGTACAAAATTCTATACAATAAAAAGACATCTCTTATTCCACCCCTTGGAATAAGAATACAATCTGATGTTTCTGCTGCCCAAATCCATCTTGAAACCATAGCCCCCACTCGGCTGTTCACTTCTCCACCATGGCAGTTAGTGAAGCCCGTGGTAGACCTAACATTAAGTAAACTAAAGAAATCCGACACAAATCAATTAATTTATCAACAGCAATATAATGAATTACGAAGCACGTATGATACTCATAAATCTATATTTACAGATGGATCCAAGGATGGTGATGCTGTTGCCAGCGCAACCGTCATTGGGTCCAGGACTATCTCAACCAGATTACCAGATAACTGTTCTATCTTCACAGCAGAAGCACATGCTATTTTAACGGCTCTAAAATACATCAACAGCCAAACTAAACATAAACAGTTCATTATTTTTTCAGACTCTCTTTCTTGCATTCAAGCTATTAAAAACATGTCTTCCACGCATCCACTTTTAATGGAAATTGTTGAATTGTTTAATGAGCTTGCTACTGGCCAATACGACATCGTTTTCTGTTGGTTACCAAGCCATGTTGGAATCACTGGTAATACCATGGCCGATGCTGCAGCTAAAGCAGCACTCAACAAATCTGTGACACCACTTCTGCTTCCATACAGCGATTATAAACCCGTGATTAGATCTTATATCCGTGATCTAATGCAAAAGAAGTGGGACACTCAAGTAGGTATCAATAAATTACATGCTATAAAACCAACCATCGGTTACACCTACTTGGGTTGTCAGTCCAGATTTGAAGAGGTCATTGTACGACGATGTCGCATTGGCCACAGCAGATATACGAATGAATATTTACTTAAAAGTGAGGATCCTCCATTTTGTATCCCTTGTGATGAAAGAATCACAGTCAAGCATGTCCTGCTTGACTGTGTTGATTTTTCCATCACAAGGGATAAATATTTCAAATCATCATCGCTTAAGGATCTTTTTACCAATATTAGTCCTCATTTAATTATTGCATTTTTAAAAGAAATTGAACTGATAAATAAATTTTGATGTACATACTTGTTTCTTAATTTGATAGTGTCTAATTGTGAACTGAGATTGTCATTGGCTGTGCCCTTGACGGGGGTTAAAGTACTGTAAAATTATTGTCCCCCTGAGAGGGCATAGTAAGTCCATATCATTCGAAGTCTGTTATTCCTATCATAGTTTTAATCGTAGCATATATGTTCTTTTAAATTCAGCTAAATTCCCTAATCGTCGCCAACACCTGAAGGGATGATGTAAATCCAGCTGGGGTCCATGCAGGTAGCAAAAGTACTGTAAGTCCCCATGGTCCCCAGTATGGTGATCTACCTTCAGTTGTTGGAGATCATAGCCTGTTTTTATAATGTATTGTTATGTATCGTACTATCAATTTTATGATTCCATACTAGTTTTAAATATTTCTCTGTGATAAATCTAGTTATTTTACTGCCCATCGTTGGCAGGTTTTTATACGTTTTCAAAGTATTTCTGATATTTAACCTTTGATAGTCACGATATGGCTGAAATATTGCCGATGTGACTTAAAACTTAACTCACTCACTCACTCACTCACTCTAACCATCTCTTGTTGAAATGAATCGACTTTAAAACATCGCTTAGGTTTTGAGATGGTCCCTTCAGGTGTGTCACTGCAGGTTGAATCAGTTCACTTTTTTACCATTGTTTTTAACTTTCCTTCTGTTATCTCAACTGCACGTGCAGTTCGTAAACGATACTTTTTCAAAGTATATTGTGGTCTACCTCTTTCACATTCTTTTTTTAAAAGTTTGAAGACGTTGCAAATAATTGACCTTTCGCACATGAAACTCGCCCACCTGGTTGTTCTTTGAGCGAGTGGTCCTCCCTGGTATGGGATGGCGAAAAATGTCAACAATATGATGATCGTTTGTTAAACAATATTTTCATTCGGGTGTCAAAAATTATGAGACAAACCATCAGAGTTCATGTCGCTGTGCACATTTTGGTTTTGTTGCAATCATTAGATTTTGAGTTAGTGAGCAATTCATCGGTCTCAAATTGAATCAAACGGACTGTATATCAACTGTAATATGCTTCCGTGTGTGAATGTGTGTAATACTTGCATATTGGCTACCCAGTTCTCACAATACTTTATATGAAAGCAAAATTGTGTGTTTAATTAACCTAATCTCTGATGTCAGAGACCAATTTCAAACCGCATGTCTTGGTGTTACACAGCCAGTGTCCAAACTCTCGTGTATCTACCGTAATATTTCTCCCTCGCGATCTAACGTTCTAACATTTCAGGGCATAGACATCATCTTATACACAATATTTGCGTTCTGGACATATTATCTTTCGGTTCCATAGCCTGTACTGTCTTAAAATTGACTTTATTAGCCTTCGAATGTTACGTCTAGTACACACAAACAGGACCGTTTAGCCTATATAAGGAATGTAGCAGTCAGTGGATCTTTCAGTTTGCTGACTTACTGTTGGTATATCCGTTTTCTTTTAGTAAATGAGGGGATAGTTAGTAACACAAAAATACGATATACTACGGGTTTTTTTCCCAACTATCACAAACTCATTCGACACCGACACCGCATCAAACGCCGCGGTAGACTGGACACAGTTATGTGAGCACCGATTGGTATAATCCCTACCGACAGGGTGGGGTGGTGGTTCAGTCTGTTGTCTAATAGATGCTGGGCGGCGCCTTTGATCTCGCCTCCAAACATGCATGTAGTAGAAGTAAGATGATCAGGATGGCCTGGAAATAAACAAGATCCTTTATTGTTGAATATCAAGGCACCAATTCATCTGTCATTGTTGTTTTATGTATGTGCAGCCCAGTGTATCCACAATTAACTAGAATGTTTCATATCTACAAGCCAAGTATTTGCCCACACCAAATATGTTTTTGCTTAACTGCGTCAGTGTGGTTTATCAACATTTATATAACGCTTGCGTCAGTGTGGTTTACCGGTAACTTCTCAGTCTGCTTACATCTCAATCTGCCTTCACTTTTTTTGTAGGCAGATTGAGTATAAATTAGTAATTAGGGTAGGCAGACTGAGTGTAGTGAAATTCTATCTTACCTGGTGAAAAATGGAATGGTCCACAATGTAACAGCGAGAGAAAAGGAAGATGTTGCTTTACATATATGTGATATCAACAGTAGATTAAAAAACAACATCGGCCGCACAGCCTTTCAGACACAAAATAATTTAAAGGTTAATGTGAGACATGCAAATGTTTCTTTGTTTGTTTTGGTTAGTTATCAAAATACTTTTAAAAGTTTCAATGCCTTCTTAGTTAGAAGGATTAACCAATTAACTCAGATATGAAACACTTTTATCTACTTTGTTTTTTGTTGTTTTTTATTAGTTAATCCTATTCACACTTTTACTCACATTGTTAACCTATTACTTTATTTCAAGGAGTATTTTATTCTAAAATCCCTGAAATAATATAGAAGGTGTGTGTGAGGCTTCAGGTATCGCCTGAACAACCGTCGACATACTACAACTCACTGGAAGTGTGTCTTGGCAAAATTAGCACAGTTGGTGAATTTGTTCGAAATTCATCCCCTCACAACCACGAAGTTTTTGAAGACGACACAACCTTACGCCTCATGAGTAATCTACTGTGCCGAGTCAAAGAGACTTAGACTCGCGTCTTCAGACACTGAAAGTGAAGCTTGTGCAAGAGCGGATGACCTCAATGAACTTCTTAGATGCTGCCAGCCACCTTTTGAAACGGAAGATGTGAACTGTGAACTAAGGTGACGATGTGAACTATTGATAGATATGGGCCCAATTTCTCAAAACAAAGTTTTTGCTATTAAATAACATTAAATATTGCACATTCTGTTTCGTTTGTCTAACAGTCTGGACACTGTTATTATTGAAATAGGGATGTTCTCATTGTGCCTACACTTTAATTTACAGTGTAGGCAGACTGAGATGTAGGCAGACTGAGAGTGAACTCTTGTATAATGTGGATTCACGCTTGATGTGGCAGACTGAAATTGAACATAATGATAGTGTCAGCAGAGATAATAGAGGTCATAAGACACAACTTTATTTGCTTTTCAGGCCACAGACAGTGGCATATGAAGATCATACATATATATGTTTAAGTTACTTCTTTGCTAGGCATGTAGAAGTTGCAGTACTAAGTAAGGATAAGATTTATGGATGAACAACTTCTTTAAAACAATTAAGAGCGACGTTTCGGTGTTGGTAAACTTGCTTCATAACGGTGTTAGAACCTACACAGAAACGTCGCTCTTAATTGTAATAAAGAAGTTGTTCATCCATCAATCTTATCCTTACTTATGTTTGAGTTACATGGGCAGCAGGCAAATATTGTGTTCAATGAAAGAAAACGTTGATAGCTTTTTAACATCCCTTTTTGTACTATTAAACAAACTGTTGACATATTCGCTTATTGTAATAACACGTAGGTAACAAATAATATCTATTTCTCAAATCCACGAGCATAATTGTTGTCAAACCTAAAAACATAATCAGGGCGGCAAGTTTTGACTTGCCATGTGCCTTAAAGTGAGTTTATTCTTAAACATGCCAAAAGCGATTGACCTTACAGTATATATTGCTGGGAAGTGTCTCTCGCACGGTTATGGGTAATGACGTATTGTATAATATTACTGGGGAATGTTCAAATTAGTTGCCGTCATTTACTCCAACGTCAAGCGTCTCAACCATAACTTTGGTTATATATCAACCCCCTGTCTCTATGTCTTAAGTTGTTAATCGGTAATTGCAGTCCAAATTTATCAACTTATTAATCTATTGTTGCAAACGTGACTGATTTGTTTACACAATAAGAAATGTAATTGATCATGAACTACTGAGGCAGTCAAGCACCTGTCTAAGAAATGTAAAAGCAGCCATGTTACATGTAGTCCAAAAGTATTAAACTTCATCCGTCACTAAAATGTCACCAGTTGGAAGACCAGTTCACAGATAAACAAGGATTCTAACTAAGCTTGAATCTATCAAAGCTAGCATGTGAATAAACTCAGTTCACTGAAATTTAACTAATTAAAGCACTTGCAGTGATCAGTTAACAAGTAATCAGTGAGATGGTATATAAATACTTGGAGCGCTAAAAAAATTCATTGTTAATAGACATATGCACCTGTGGCTATGTGGCCGTAGCCTTGTATGTCAAAGTTTCAAATACCAAGTGAAACAAAGACGAGGTAAATGCATACAATGGAAATGATGTATGCTGCATGTCCAGCCACCATCACTATCTCTAGTTACCTTTTCGCGATTCCGAGCCTTGCGAATAACCATTGTCACCACCTGGTTGAGTGGCTTCCTTCCATCAACGTAAAAGGATTACCCACAACCAATTTCCTCTAATGATAAACTGTTATCTTTGGTATCCCTTGCTATACTCATCATGGTCATTGGGCAAATGTTAACATCACAAACCAAAACGAGATTCTGTGTACATGGTCACACCCGGTGATTGTGAAGATCTCAAATTCTATCAAAGACAGACAACATGGCTGTTCATATTAATTACCAATCTTCTCTTAGAATTAGTGATACATATTAGAATTCCACACAAAACTCTCTTTTATTAATTCTTACAAAATACAAAGCAGAAAGTGAGGAGTGGGGAAATGGGACATATACCTACCTGAAAAAATAAAACATTAGTATTGGTGACATCTCTATCATAATTGTACTATCTAAGAATAAATTTGGCGTACGAAAAGCATAATATTTGCAATCAAATCCTTGGATCCATCTGTAAATATAGATTTATAAGATCTTCGTAGAGAGGATTGAATATGCATTCAAAAGCTGAATTTGACTGATTAGAATATAATTTAGTGAAGTATTGTAGAGATAATTTTGTTTAAGAGAAGGCTTATGTGCTTCTATATATAGACTGTGAATGGGAGACGTTCTACAGGCTCCAAGGCAAAGCCTCAGGCCCTGATGATGTATAATATCTAGTTTTTGTAAATTACTTTTGCAGGCTCCACCATAAACGATGGAGCCATAATCAAGTTTTGTACGGATCAGTGATCTATACAAGTGTAAGAGGGTTGTTTGATCCCCTCCCCACTTTGAGTTGGAAACTACTTTCAATAAATCGAGTGCCTTCAGACATTTAGCTTTTAGGTATTTAAAATGTGGGAGAAAAGTTAAATGGTTAGCAAAAATAAGTCCCAAGAACTTGGCCTCCTTCACAACTTTGATAGGGGTGCCATTTAGAAATAGTTCAGGGTCCTTATGCGGTTTATATTTTCTGCAGAAATGTATACAGTTAGTTTTTGATTTGGAAAATTAAAAACCGTTCTCTAGACACCACTTGTGAATTTTATTCAGACATAATTGTAATTGTCTTTCTACTGTGTTCATATTTTTAACACAAGATATATTAAAATCATGAACAAAAAGTGATCCATCAACTGAATCATTTAAAACTTTTGACAGACTGTTAATTTTTATACTGAATAAAGTGACAGACAAAATACTGCCTTGTGGGACACCCTGATCCTGATTATAATGATCAGACAGGGTTGTACCCACTCGGACTTGAAATTGCCTGTCTGTTAAAAACTGAAATATAAAATGAGGCAGACGGCCTCTTAATCCAAAATCATGAAGATATTTTAAAATACCATGTTTCCATGTTGTATCGTAAGCATTTTCTAAATCGAAAAAGATCGATACAGCATGTTGTCTATTTACAATGGATTTTTTAATGAACGATTCTAAACGCACTAAATGATCGATAGTACTACTGTTTTTCCGGAAACCACATTGTATCTTGGTAAGATCATTTGTTTCCAAGTACCACATTAATCGATTATTTACCATGCGTTCTATAGTTTTACAAACACAGCTAGTTGGAGATATAGGTCGGTAATTTGATGGATCAGAATGACCCCACCCAGGTTTGGGTATGAGGATAACAATGGCATTATGCCATGAAGTTAGAAACGTCCCTGATGTCAAAATATCATCGAATATATTCAACATAGTTTCAAGACATGATTCGGGCAAGTGTTTTAGTAGCTGATAATGAATATTATCAGCGCCTGCTCCTGTATCATGAGCTTGCCCTAAGGCAGTTTATAGCTCGTGTAATGAAAATTACGGTTATAACGAACTCAAAGGGACAACTTCTTTTAGTTTGTTATAACCGTAGTTCGTTATAAGCATATATACAGCATACATACATCAAATGGCCGGGACTAAAAAATAAGTTCATTATACCGGTCAGTTCGTTATAAGCGTGTTCGTTATAACCATAATTTACTGTACTTCATTATAATCTTCACCACTATCAGATGTAAAAATTACTTTTTTCTTTTCTGGTTGGAGCTGATATTTTTGAAATTCAAGAACGTAATTAGATGAAGACGAATGTTGAGATAAAGTTTCCCCAAGTCTATTCACAATAGCAGATTTTTCAGTCAGCAGAGTATCGCCATCCTTCAGATGGTTAACAGTAGAATTTCATCCTTTACCTTTGATCTTTTTAATCATGTTCCATACCTTGGACATAGGGGTGCGCGAATTAACTTTGGAGACATAATTCTTCCATGACTGACAATTATTTTGTTTAAATAGACGTCTTGCCTTAGCATTTGAATTTTTTACAGTGTTTAACTTATGGACAGTCTATGAATGTCCACGAAAGTATTTTTCCGCCTTCCTTTGACATTCCCTAGCTTGTCTGCAATTATCATCAAACCATGGTTTACGAACACGTGTGTTGACAGAGGACTTAGGAACTGATTCATCAGCAATTTCATTCAGTTGATCCGAAAACAACTGAACTGGAAGTGGGTCATTAACATTCTGAAAAAAATGCAGGTTGTAATTTATCTTTGCATAATGATTGAAATAAAGGCTAGTCAGCCTTCATGAAATTCCATCGAGGTGATGGTGGATCATCACTGGGATTAATGGGTTTGAGAACAGTGGGGAAATCACTACCACATCGGTCGTCATGGACAGACCATGAGAATTCATTTAACAAATCTGAATCCGTCAAAGACAGATCTAATGATGAATATGTACCGGTAGCAGGGTGCAATTAAGTGTTTGAGCCATCGTTAAAGATGCATAGATCATTATCGGAAACAAAATCCTCGATCACTTTACCCTTTTGATTAATGATAGACCTTCCCCATAAAGGATTGTGCCTATTTAGATCTCTCATGATGATACAGGGCTTTGGGAGCTGGTCGTATAGTTTCTGAAGATCACTTCGCTGAAGACCAAATGAAGGAGGAAGGTACAAAGAGCAAAGTGTGAAGGCAATATGCAATGTAAGCCGAACTGCAACAGCTTTTAGATTTGTGTTGAGGGGAACAGGACTGTGAATAACGCCCCGCCTCACCAAAATAGAAGTGCCTCCAGTAGCTCTATCACCCGTAGGAGAAAAGGAGTGATATGAACTATACTGCCTGAAATAAAATATATCTGTATTTTTAAGGTATGTTTCTTGTAAACAAATTGCTGATGGACTAATATCCGTTGCTAATAACTGCAGTTCATTAAAATTGTGCCTAAGTCCTCGGCAATTCCATTGTATTAGATTCGAATGATTCATGGTGGTTCTACAGGAGATCACCACTATTGTTGTGATGTGAAGATGGGGTGACATCCATCTCAAGAGGTTCAAAGTAGCTGTGGATATCTACAGATGTTTCAGTGAGAGTGGGGATCTTAGTTGTAATTTTTCCGTTTTGTTTTTTCTTTTGTTATTGCAGTTGATGGTTTGTTGGTAGCTGATATAACAGTAGCTGGTATTTCAGGAGTGGGTGTAGATGGGGCCACAACCTGAGTCACAATTAGAGATTCTGAAGACATTTCACCTGAACTGATGGATTGAGTTGTTTGACTCTCACATGTTGTAGTCATAGGCAGCGGTTGTTCAGAGTGTGTCCACGTCAAATCGGTCTAACATTCAATAGATCTACTGGTTGAAGGGCGAGAGTAGGTAGTAGCAGCAGCAGCAGCATAGGATTGTTTGGATGAAGGTGTCCGGCTATCAAAGAGTTTTTTTGCATTAAAGTAACTAATGCTGTTTTGACATTTGATTGTCAAGATGTCTTTTTCACGTTTCCAAAAAGGACAGGATTTGGATGACGCTACGGGTTGACCCATACAATTAGTACATTTGAGGTCTGCTGTACAGTCCGAACCATCGTGATTGGCACCACAACGGTGGCAAACCATCGCATGATTTGGAGCCGTGGCCAAACTTCTTACATTTGTAACTTGTCTCTTCTTATCATTGCGGTTTGAACCAGGTATGTAGTGAGCCATGATGAAATTAGTTTATTCAGCACCCCTGCTCCCCACAAACCATGGAGTGCTACAAAGAGCGATGTTTCCCTGCACCGGATCTCCAACATACAAACATCAGGGATACAGAGGTGGTATACTCCAGTGAAAACAACATAAAAATATATGTATTTGTCTATCAAATAAAATGCCAGGCTGGTTCGGCCCATGACAAGAAATTGAAGACATACAGAACTCAGAGGTCGAAAGTACCAGATTGGGCCATATGTCTAGGCAAGTTGATAACATAGAATTTCCTTATAACATGCATACCAAACATATGAACGTGTTTCATACACAAGGCACGGCGTGACCAGCCGATTGAAAGAACCGGGCCCATTCTACCACCCGTCTAGGTGAAGTTAGGGTCGAAGTGGTGTGTTGGGCAAAAGAACACCGGTTCCTGGCTCCAGTTCCTTCAACCACCAGACTCCCTTCCTCCACCGACACAGTGGCGCAACCCACGGCAAACAGGTTGCCCAATTCGGTCGCCTTTTACGATCAGCAATGGGGTGCTGTGGACACATTCTACCCCGTTCCACACGGGGGAAGAGCTATTAGCATTATCCAGCACTCACCACGGGGAGGTTGCTCTTCACGAGTGCCCATTAACTCAAGATTCACATCTCACTGTTTTGTTTTATCACACTATTCATTTGATACATTTGTCAAACTGAAACCTGGTCCCGTGTTACATGCATGGCACACGCATGTGCAACGAGTGACCAACACGTGCTCAACGGGTTGCACACTCGCAGCACACCCGTTGCACACGCGTGTTCAACACGCGCTCAACCCGTGTGCAACCCGTTGAGCACCCGTGTCATATGCGTGTTGCACGCGTTCTCGGGGGGTTAGGGGAATGAACTTCTAGGCAGTAGTGTAGCTCATGAAATGAAAATACTTCGTTGTAGTCTTCCCCATTTTCAGAGTTAAAATTAATATTTTTCCTCTCCTGTGGTGTCTGATATTTAATAAATTCGGGGAAATAATTAGACGATGACGACTGTTTTGCCAATGTTTTCACCAATGTTTTATTGGCAATGGCTGATTTATAGGTACTTGACTCAATAGGTGAGTTTGCTACAAAATTTCTTGGCGCCATGTTGATCCTCTCGATCAAAGTTATCTTGTTAAGTATGATGAAACGAATGTAAACAGTCTTGCACATTGTACAGTAGCAATCAGTATGGTGAATCAGTTCCACATGGAATCGTTATGTGCAGGTGACTTTGACATGGGCACAAAATGTGACAAGTATGTTTTCCGAGATGACCCCATGAGGCGAAGCCAGCACTAGCTAGGCCTGGTAGTCAGACAACGCCTATTGAAGGTAGCCCAACGAATACAGCAAGTTCTGTTACAGCGCCGATACTTAAATCTAAGCAGAGTAGACACTAGACGACAACGCAGAAATCCCTGATATCAACAAAGAATTGAGACATTCCTTGGCCTGCGACCTCGATTGAAGACTCCGTAAAATCATAAATATCTGGCAGTCGGAGCAACATATCTTCACGTTGTTCCCAGGCAAGTTATCATTCCCAGAACAGTGAACATCCCGTCTCTCCCAACTATCTGATGAACATTTGACAATTAGTGTGAATTAAAGTTAAAGGAACTTTCCAACAGACAACAGCAGGAAAAATTGGCAGTTGAAACCATTTCCCAGTCAGAGAAGCCTCAGAAGCCCGGCGTGTTGCCCACCTTGTTTTGAAGGTGAGAAAGAGGATTCAAACACAATTGAAAGGGCGGAGAAAGATCAGAAGAGCTTAGCTTGAACTGAGTGAACTTAATTTCGTAGAGAGAATGAGTGAGTGAGTGAGTTAAGATTTAAAGTCACATCAGCAATATTTCAGGCATATAGTGACTAAATCAAGTTATACAGAAATAATACATTCATATAGACATTAAAAGCTGTCGACAAAGGACAGTAAAAACACTAGACTATCACAGATATAGATTTAAAACTAGCATGTTACCATAAAAATGTGACTACTCTGAACAATACATTATACAAATGGGCTAGGGATCACCAGCAACCAAAGTTAGGACAACATACTTGGGACCATAGGGACTTACGGTACATCTGCTTCCTGCATGGTACCCCAGCAGGATTTACACCATCACTCTGGCTACTGGTGATTGTTAGACATTTGAAGCCAAAGTATTTAAAAACAACAAGCATTCTACGATTAAAATCCAGGAAAATGAAATAAACCTTGATTGGTTGGTTGGTTTGATGTTTAACGCTGCACTCAGCAATATTCCAGCTATATGACGGCGGTCTGTAAAAATTCCGGTCTGGACCAGACAATCCGGTGATTGATATCATGAGCATCGATCCACCCAATTGGAATCCATGACATGCATCAACCAAGTCAGCGAGCCTGACAACCCGATCCCGTAAACATACTTTGAAGGAAGTGGTACTTACGCACCCTCTCAGGGGGACAATTATTTTACGATACTTCAACCCCCTTTGGCACTCGTGAAGAGCAACCTCCTCGTGGTGAGTGCTGGGTAGCGCTAATAGCTCTTCCCCCGTGTGGAACCGGGGTAGAATATTTCCACAGCACCCCATTGCTGGTCGTAAGAGGCGACCAAAGTGGGCAGCCCGTTTGCCGTGGGTTGCGTCCCTGTGTCGGCGGAGGACGGGATTCTGGTAGTTGAGGGCACTGGTTCCTGGAACTGTGTTCCTTTGCCCAACACACTACTTCGACCCTTACTTCGCCTAGACGGGTGGTAAGATGGGCCCGGTCTTATCAATCGGCTGGTCATGCCAGGCCCTGTGCGTAATATTGTATATGCACACATGTGTTGTATTTTACTGTATATTTTGGTCTTGGCCATGCATACCTTGTGTATGTTCTCAATTTTGGATTGTATAAATTGCCTAGAGTCTTACGCCAGAAGGCGGTGGCTCATGGGCCAATCTGGTACTTTCGACCTCTGAGTTCTGTATGTCTTCAATTTCTTGCCATGGGCCGAACCAGCCTGACATTTTATTTGATAGACAAATACAGCTATTCATGTTGTTCTTACTGGAGTATAACACCTCTGTATCCCTGATGTTTGCATGTTGGAGATCCGGTGCAATAAAACATCGCTCTTTGTAGCACTCCATGGTGGGTGGGGAGCAGGGGTGCTGAATCAATTACTTTCATCATGGCTCACAATCACTCTGGTTCGAACCGCAATGAAAAGAAGAGACGTCTGGAATCTGAGATTTTATCATCTGATGATGATGTTTCTCTCATACCAAATAATAATTCTTGGGCACGTTTTTTGGTAGTTGAATCCAGAAATGAATTACCACTAAAAATAAATCCTTTTGCCATATCTAAAGCCATTGCAGGTATTTGTGGTGAAGTTAAGAATGTTTCACGGCTCCGGGGCGGTTCTCTTTTGGTAGAGTGTGCACGGAGACAGCAAGCTATCAATCTTTTGAAATGTACTACATTTGCAAACACTGAAGTTGCTGTCTCTGCGCACAGAACGTTGAACTCGAGTCGGGGGATCATCCGCGACAGAGGCCGTTGTCTGGCGGAAATGAATGAAGATGATATTCTTGACGAACTCAAAGATCAACATGTCACTTCAGTGAAACGGTTTACTCGAAAGGACGGAGAAAACATTATCAAGACAAATACTTATTTGTTCACATTTGCACTGTCGACTATACCACAATCAATTAAGGCAGGCTATTTCAACATCGGAGTGGAGGTGTATGTCCCCAATCCACTCCGATGTTACCAGTGTCAGAAGTTTGGGCATGGCTCCAAATCATGCGATCGGCCGATTGTTTGTCACCGTTGTGGTGCAAATCATGACGCCTCAGATTGTACGGCTGACCCCAAATGTGCTAATTGTATGGGTAAACATTTTGCGTCTTCGAAATCCTGTCCTCTTTGGAATCATGAAAAGGAAATCTTAACTGTCAAATGTAAAAACAACATTTCTTTTCAGGAGGCTAAAAAAGTCGTTGCCAGCCGGTCACCTCCATCAGCGCACACCTATGCTGCTGCTGTCTCTCGACCTTCTACCACAAGATCTATAGAATGTCAAACTGACTTGACATGGACACACTCTGAACACCCTGTGCCTATGGTTACAACATCAGAGAGTCAGACCAATGATTCAGATAGTCAATCATGTGGCATCTCTTCAGCATCTCAGGTTGTGACTCAGACTATGGCCCCACCTAAACCAACTCCTGAATTACCAGCACCTAACAAACCATCGCCTGAAATGCCCAAAAAACAAAAGAAGAAACAAAACAAGAAAATTTCTACTAAGATCCCTACTCTCACTGAAACATCTGTAGATGTTCACAATTACTTTGATCCTCTCGAGATGGATGTTACTCCATCTTCCATGAGTGGTGACTCTTCTTCACGTTCACGTGAGCGATCTCCTATAGAACCGCCATGAACCATTCAAATATATTTCAATGGAATTGCAGAGGACTTAGGCATAATTTTCATGAATTGCAATTATTAACAACAGATTTAAGTCCATCAGCAATTTGTTTACAAGAGACGTACCTAAAACATACAGATAAATTTGAATTAAGGCAGTATAGTTCCTATCACTCTTTTTCTCCTCCGGGTGATAAAGCTACTGGAGGAGCTACTATTTTGGTGCGGCGGGGCGTTGTTCACAGTCCTGTTCCGCTTGACACAAATCTGCAAGCAGTTGCAGTTAGAATTACACTGCATATTGCCTTGACACTTTGCTCCTTATACATTCCACCTTCTTCAAATCTTCAGCGTAATGATCTACAAAAACTATACGACCAGCTCCCAAAGCCCTGTGTTATCATGGGTGATCTAAATGGGCATAATCCTCTATGGGGAAGTGCAATCATTAATCAAAAGGGAAAAGTGATCGAGGATTTTGTTTCCGACAATGATCTTTGCATCTTTAATGATGACTCCGATACGTATTTACACCCTGCTACTGGCACGTATTCATCTCTCGATCTGTCTCTGACAGATTCAGTTTTGTTACACGAATTCTCCTGGTCAGTCCACAATGACCTGTGTGGAAGTGACCATTTCCCCACCGTACTTAAACCCATTAATCCCGCTGAGGATCCACCTTCCCCTCGATGGAATTTTTTGAAGGCTGATTGGCCTTTATTTCAGTCTTTATGCAAAGATAAATTGCAACCTACGTCTTTTCAGAATGTTACTGACCCGATTCAGTTGTTCTCAGATCAACTGAATAAAATTGCTGATGAATCAATTCCTAAGTCCTCCGTCAACCCACGTGTTCGTAAACCATGGTTTGATGACACTTGCAAACAAGCTAGGAAATGTCGTAAGAAGGCGGAGAAATACTTCCGTAAACATCCCACTGTCCATAATTTAAACACTGTCAAAATTTCAAATGCTAAGGCAAGACGTCTATTTAAGCAAAATAAACGTCTATCATGGAGGAACTATGTCTCCAAAATAAACACTCGTACCCCTATGTCCAAAGTATGGAACATGATTAAAAAGATCAAAGGCAAGGGATCAAATTCTACAGTTAACCATCTGAAGGATGGCGATACTTTACTAACTGATAAAACTGCTATTGCCAATAGACTTGGGAAAACATTATCTCAACATTCGTCTTCATCTAATTACGTTCCCGAATTTCAAAAATATCAGCTCCAACAGGAAAAGAAAAAAGTAAATTTTACATCTGATAATGGTGAAGATTACAATGAGGTATTTTCACTACATGAGCTATATACTGCCTTAGGGCAAGCTCATGATACAGCAGCAGGCGCTGATAATATTCATTATCAGCTACTGAAACACTTGCCCGAATCATGCCTTGAAACTTTGTTGACTATATTCGATGACATTTGGACATCAGGGACGTTTCCACCTTCATGGCATAATGCCATTGTTATACCAATACCCAAACCTGGGCGGGATCATTCTGATCCTTCAAATTACCGACCTATCTCTTTAACTAGCTGTGTTTGTAAAACGATGGAACGCATGGTAAATAATCGATTAGTGTGGTACTTGGAAACAAATAATCTTCTTACCAATATACAATGCGGATTCCGGAAAAACAGAAGTACCATCGATCATTTAGTGCGTTTAGAATCGTTTATTAAAAATTCCATTGTAAATAGACAACATGCTGTATCGATCTTTTTCGATTTAGAAAAAGCATACGATACAACATGGAAACATGGTATTTTAAAAGATCTTCATGATTTTGGATTAAGAGGCCGTCTGCCTCATTTTATATCACAGTTTTTAACAGACAGGCAATTTCAAGTCCGAGTGGGTACAACCCTGTCTGATCATTATAATCAGGATCAGGGTGTCCCACAAGGCAGTATTTTGTCTGTCACTTTATTCAGTATCAAAATTAACGGTTTGTCCAAAGTTTTAAATGATTCAGTTGATGGATCACTTTTTGTGGATGATTTTAATCTATCTTGTCGGGGTAAAAATATGCGCACAATAGAAAGGCAATTACAATTATGTCTTAATAAAATTCACAAGTGGTGTTTAGAAAACGGGTTTAAATTTTCCAAATCAAAAACTAATTGTATACATTTCTGCAGAAAATATAAGCCACACAAGGACCCTGAACTATTTCTGAATGGCACTCCTATCAAAGTTGTTAAAGAGGCCAAGTTCTTGGGACTTATTTTTGATAACCACTTAACTTTCCTTCCACATATAAAATACCTAAAAGCTAAATGCCTGAAGGCACTCGATCTCTTGAAAGTTGTTTCCAATTCAAAGTGGGGAGGGGATCAAACAACCCTCTTACACTTATACAGGTCACTCATCCGTTCAAAACTTGATTATGGCTCCATCGTCTATGGTGGAGCCTGCAAAAGTAATTTACAAAAACTAGATACGATACATCATCAGGGTCTGAGGCTTTGCCTTGGAGCCTTCAGAACGTCTCCCATTCACAGTCTCTATATAGAAGCAGATGAGCCTTCTCTTAAACAACGCCGACTAAAATTATCTCTACAATACATCACTAAATTATATTCTAATCCGTCAAATCCAGCTTTTGAATGTATATTCCATCCTCTCTACGAAGATCTTTACAAAAAGAAATCAGCACTCAATCCACCACTCGGAATTAGAATAAAATCTGCAATATCAGCTTCGAATATTAAACTCCAAGATATAGCTCCTACTCAACTTTTCTCATCTCCTCCTTGGCAAATGGTAAAGCCAGAGGTAGACCTGACATTAACCAAACTTAAGAAATCTGATACTAACCAATTAATATACCAACAAGAATACCATCAACTAAGAAACAATTATGACACTTATAAATCTATATTTACAGATGGATCCAAGGATGGTGGCGCAGTTGCTAGTGCCACTGTCATTGGATCCAGAACAATCTCTTCACGTTTACCTGATAACAGTTCAATATTCACTGCAGAAGCAAACGCCATTTTTACAGCACTTAAATATATCGGTAATCAAGCTAAACATAAACAATTCATACTGTTTTCAGATTCTCTTTCATGCCTTCAGGCAATTAAAAATATGTCTTCAAAACATCCACTTTTAATCCAAATTCTTGAGTTATTTAATGATCTTGCTACTGGCCAATATGACATCGTCTTTTGTTGGTTACCAAGCCATGTTGGTATCAAAGGTAACACAATGGCCGATGCTGCTGCTAAAGCAGCCCTCAACAAATCTGTGACACCACTTCTGATCCCATACACTGATTTTAAACCCATGATTCGATCCTACATCCGAGATCTTATGCAACAGAAGTGGGACGCCCAAGTAGGTATCAATAAATTACATGAAATTAAACCAAATATCGGATATACCTTCTTGGGGTGTCAGTCCAGATTTGAAGAGGTCATTATGCGACGATGTCGTATTGGCCACAGCAGATATACTCATGAATATTTACTAAAAGGCGAGGATCCTCCGTTTTGTATCCCTTGTGATGAGAGAATCACCGTCAAGCATGTCCTGCTTGACTGTGTTGATTTTTCCATCACAAGGGATAAATATTTCAATGTAAAAACAATTAAGGACCTTTTTAATGATGTTAATTCTCGTTTAATATTATGTTTTTTAAAAGAAATAGAACTTGTCCATAAATTTTGTTGTGCTTAATGTATTATTTTATTAATTGGTAGTGCTAATTAATAACTTAGATTGTGAGTGGCTGTACCCTCGAGGGGGGTTGAAGTAGCGTAAAATTATTGTCCCCCTAAGAGGGTATGTAAGTCCCCAACCATTCGTAGTATTTTTATGCATACCAGACTTTTAAATCGTAGTATATTTGTTAGTTTAATTCAATGGCTAAACTTGCATATAATCGCCAGCGACTGAAGGGATGGTGTAAATCCTACCGGGGTCCATGCAGGAAGCAAAGGCACTGTAAGTCCCCATGGTCCCTGGTGTGGTGATCTCCCTTTAGTTACTGACGATCTCTAGCCCATTTTTATATTGTGTTGTTCCTTACTACTTAATGCTTTTAACTGTTCTGCAACTAGTTTTAAATCTTATCTGTGATATTCTAGTTCTCATACTGTCCTTTGATGACAGATTTTTATAAAGTTTAAATATTTGTATATTTCATGTCTAATTTCTCGTCACGATATGGCTGAAATATTGCCGATGTGACGTAAAGCAGTACCTCACTCACTCACTCACTCAACCCCCTTTGAAGGTGCAGCCACAATCAATCACAGTTATCGAATCATTCTACCAAATTAAAATCAAATACTTTTTACAATACATATAGTCAAAATTTATCAACTCAATTTCTTTTAAAGAACTTACATTAAAAAGATCCTTTATGGATGAAACCTTGAAATAATTATCCCTTGTGATGGTAAAATCATGACATGCTTGACTGTGATTCTTTCATCACAAGGGATACAGAATGGAGGATATTCACTTTGCAATAAATACTCATGTGTATAACGCGAATGGCCAATACGACATCGTCGCATAATGACCTCTCCAAATCTGGTCTGACAACCCAAGTAAGTGTAACCAAAAGTTGGTTTTATTGCATGTAATATATTAGTACCTACTTGGGTGTCCCACTTCTTTTGCATTAGATCTTTGATATAGTACCTAATGAAAGGCTTGTAGTCACTGTATGGTATAAGAAGTGGTGTCACAGATTTGTTGAGAGCTGCCTTTGCTGCAGCATCAGCCATAGTGTTACCCGTGATTCCAACATGACTGGGCAACCAGCAAAAGACAATGTCGTATTGGCCAGTAGCAAGGTCATTATATGGGATCATCATTTGACCTTTCTGCTCCACATAAAATACTTTTATCATACATTAATAAACGTATTAAAGACGACGTAGTTTATTTGAATCCCAACTGGATGCTCCATCCTCCGCAACATATATACAGAAATACATATCAGGAAGGATCATTTGAACAAAGTACTTATAGTAATACGCTTATTCTGATTGGTTTGTCGTGTTTTTGAACATAACATGGTTCAATAGTTGAGGTGAAATGGGCTTTAATGTCGCGTTCAAGACTGCATGCACGTGTGTGTGTGTGTGTGTGTGTGTGCACTAGTTCGGACTAATGCCTATTTTATAGTGCTAGCCAGTTGAGTATACTGACCGACCAGTCCTTGTTTTATCCCCTTAATGGCGAGCACCAGGCAGGGTAACAACAAGTATCATCTTTTTTTGGTGATATGTGCCTGGGAATCGAACTTACGACCTTCCGCTCTCCGGGCAGACGCTCCAGCCAGCAGACTAGGATAGGTGGATGGATTATCTTGCAGATTACGGAGCAGGGGGCGAGTTCTGATTAATGTCAAACGTGCAGCAAAATTCCATTGATAATGTCAGATGGTGCTAATGAAGTGTCGCAACGAGGTTACAATGTAGTGACGTCTCTTCTCCCATTTGCCAGTGTTGTAAAAGGGGGATGAATGCTCTTGTGATTTTTGATACAAACCCATATTGCGTTACGTATAAATTTGAAACTATATTCGATTCACTTCTCTCGTCTCTCTTCATATTACATCTCCAAAACGTAGAAATCCACACCCGGTCGATGCTGAAAATGAATGTATATTAACGTTCTGTGAATGTTGTGTGTGTGTTTGGATCATACTTCGGTGGCTGATGACGGGGATTACCGCTTGGGGCGGTGCGGTTGGATTTCCTGAAGCAATACACGACAATATTTCTTTTAGTAAGTCGAGCATTCTCTGTTATAGCTTAGAATGGACATCAAAATAATCGTCCTGACCAGTTTTCGCCGGGCTTCTGGTATCAGTGATGTCATGGGCCAGTGGGGTTTTGATGAAATGTGCACAATCTGAAAGAAATTGTCATATGATGATTCCGTCGACACGGTACTTATAGAATGCAAGACACAAGTTAATTGTATTTTCCAGTGTGACAAACAAGTTCAGCAAAGTTCGGTCAAATCGGTGGATAGTTGTGACAACGATCTCCTACCCAACTCCGGACATCAAGTTCCTGGCAGGGATACCTGGCTGGAAGGTTGTTGTTGTCGGGGACACCAAGACTCCAAGGAACTGGAGGTAACCATTACTACAATCTAAGAGGGAATATAGGATTCCAGTCTTGCAATAACGTGTTTATATACCTGAGGTTCATACACATATATAAAATCACTGTTACTGTCAGCGATTTATCAATATTTCCAAAAAGGGTGGACGGATCGAGTGTTATGAATTTCCCATATTTGCACATTCGAAACGCTGACTGGTCAATTGACGCCAGCTTCATTCTTGAGAAAAATACGGTCTGAAAATCTAGTGTTCATGACGTCACATATTGACGACATTACGTCATCTGAAAAATAGGGTTCCTTTAGTGAAGTGTCTCTGTAGGGTAGCGATTTTTTCTTCATTTTCTGTAAATATGTAATATATAGACTCAGCTACTCAAACCTCGGAATGACGCACATCTGTGCCGTGTGAATAAATGCTGTAAGTCCCTCCCCTAAGACGCGAGATTAACATCATTCATTCACACGTTACAGATAATTCGTATACAGTACGCAGGTCAGGGACTGCTGACCACTTACTTTTGATCGCAGCGGTCTGGTCTTAAAATATATTGTCACTCATCCTGAAACGGACAATACGTTTGCACGGAGCTCACACATGCTTTTACTCACTACCAGCCTTCAGGCTCGAAGTAGAATTTCTGTACAAAATGTGTTTTGTTTTAATGAATAAATAGGAACTGGTCATATTGAGTGAGTACACATACACTGGAAAAAACTGGCTATATTTACCATTGGTCACATTTGCTATTTTATCAGCAAATAAATTTGTATTGTATTTAACAAAGCTTTAATGATTGATTCATGCAAGAAATCACTCGTGTATACAAACATGCTTAGAAATAATTCTCCAGTAAAATTCTGTAGTATCAAGGAAGGCAAAGTTGAGTGGATTTCAACTTCGTAATTACTATGCGACGTTTCGATACAGATGCATGGTGAAGTAGACGGGGTCACGGCTCTCACAGTCGTCTAAAGTGTCGCATTTAACTGTGCAGGGTTGCGTCCCTTAGACACGTTCCTGGTTCCTCCCGATTATGGGCCTCAGTTTGCCATCACCATACCCGTGATCGTGGGTTTCACCACATTAAGCTGTAATATATCTGCAATATTGCTCGAAGCGGAATTAAACTCAACTCCCCCGTTCACTGCTGAAGAAGGATAAAATGAATACAGTGGGGAACGTGACTAAAATTACATGCATAAATTGGGCACCATGTCTTTATGAACTATATTTTGGTGAAGTTTCGTAGATCGTTACATGTTTATAAAAGCAAGAAATCTGTCACATATTGGTATTTATGTATACCATTACTCTTTTCAGGTACCCAAATTGTATATTTCTGAGCTTAGACGATCAGTATGGGCTTGGTTTTGAGACGACCTCTCATCTTCCAGAGCGGAGCTATGCAAGAAAAACAGTTGGATATCTGTTTGCAATAGCCCATGGCGCACAAATCATTTATGAAACTGATGATGACAACCGCCCACTCGATTTACTGAGACAGTTCCTTCTGGATCCAACAATGTGGGGTCTCTTGTATAAAGGAGAAAGGCTCTTCAACCCTTACCGCCATTTTGGACAGCCAACATTGTGGCCAAGAGGTTATCCACTTGGTTCAGTAGGAGAAAACATCACACTGGAGTATGAGCTGAATCACTGGAAAACCCCGTCCATTCAGCAGGGTGTTGTGAATGGTGATCCTGATGTGGATGCCCTTTTTAGACTGACCCGGAAACAGACCCATTCTCAACTCAAAGTGACCTTTGATGACCGAGCTCCACCAGCAATTGTCCCAGCTGGGGTGTTCTCACCCTTTAATTCCCAGAATACCCTTTTCCTGTATGATGCATTATGGGCACTACTGATTCCAACTACAACAACGTTCCGAGTGTGTGACATCTGGAGAGGCTACTGGGCTCAGAGACTCCTGTGGGAGATGGGAGGAAACTTAGGATTCTTTCCACCTAATGCTTTCCAGAAGAGGAATTCCCACTCCTACCTCAGTGATGCAAATGATGAAAAGGATCTCTACTTCCAAACAGAACGCCTTGTGACCTTCTTGTCCAAGTGGAGATGTGGAGCAGACAAGTCATTTTTTGACTGTGTGAAACGACTCTCAAAAGATATGTGTGAGAACAATTTTTGGAAGGAAAGTGACGTGATCCTAACTTCAATGTGGATAAGAGACCTCAATACCATTGGCTATGAGGAACCTAAAAGAGTTCCACTTGGGTCTATACCTGACAAAACCCTTCCAATTGTAAATAAAAGAATTCAACATCAAACCAGGAACACAGGCGAAATGTCCAACGTTGTTTTCTGGGCAGCAGAACAAACACCTCCTTTGACATATTCCCCAGAAATACAAAAGACAGCCATTTTGTCTAGATTAAACAAATCGGCATCTTATTGCAAGAATTACCCCTATAATGTTTCAATATTTGACAGTTCAATGACTATCCACACCTTCTCCAACATTCTACTGATTGTTGTCTTTAACTTCCCCCACTACCAGAACCTAGATCTCCTGGAGACTATTTATAGCATACATTTTCCAAATATCTTATATTGTGGTCCGAGGAAAGACCGTTTTGATGTAAACGCAAAGCACCTTACAAAACATGTCTCCTTTATTGAAGTTGATGTTGGTGATGGTTGGTTTGCCCAGAACTGTCTGACACAAGCAATGAAAATTAATTATAATGTAGATGGGTATCTCTACATCGGCGATGATACGTTGGTCAATGTTTGGAATCTGCATAATCTTCCATTTGATAAACTTTGGCTCGTTGATGCAACAGTTCTGCAACAGTCCACGAAGACGAAGTGGCAGTGGTTCAACAATCCAAGAGTTGGCCTGAAAATGTATCAAGCTGCCTTGAACGCATCAAAAGTCTTAGACAAACGTCGGTTTGACAGTTTTCTTCAGATGTTAGCAAGGAATACTAAAAAGGTTGATGGATTATTGAAGACAGCTTCAGACATTGCATATGTTCCAAGAAAAGTTAAAAATGATGTGATATATTTCATGGAACATTTTTCCAAATTCAACCTGTTTGTTGAGATAACAATTCCTACTGTTTTTGCTGGTATTGAAAAGTGGGAAAATGTCCACAAAATGACAGGAATGTATTTGTGGTATGATGGGAAAAGAAAACATGTCACAAAATATTTCAACAAGAATGGTATATTCCTCCATCCAGTTAAGCTATCAACTGTACTGCGGGAAGGCAAAGAGAGACAGTTTTTGTGTTGGACGTATCTACCTTTGACAATGAGAATGTCTCAAAAGGAATGAACAATACATTGCATCCATACCCTTGTAAGAACAATTTTCAGGAGCTGCCAAGAAGTTCATTGCCTTTACACGCGTGTAATACGTATGTGGCACGGAAGCTCAACGGTTTGAGCACGCGTGTGCAACGAGTGACCCATGCGTGTTACACGGGATCGGGTTTCAGTTGAATTAGACAAATAGATCAAATGATCATGAATAGTTAGATAAAACAAAACAATAAGATGTGACTCATGAGTAAATGAGCGACCATTGACCTGTGTTCACCAGGCCATTACCACAATTTCGGCTCCTCTTGATTTGTGTTCGGTTGCACTACTCATAATATACATGAACCTTTCCACTCGGGTCCAGTCAAGCCATTGTGACCAACAGGCAGTAGAACAGTAGTGAATTTAGACGCACGTTAAGTGCTGCGGGAAGCCCTAGTTGACACGCGTGTTGCGACTGGGTAAATATTCACAATAAATCAAGTGATTGTGTTTGTGGATTATATTGGACGTTCCGGTAGATTGCAAATATAACGATGTTCGTTCTCGCCAGATTTATGCTTTTGGTGGTACAATTATGATAGAGCAGTCACCATTACTACGTAGGAACATGCCACGCCCCCCCCCCCCCCCCCCCCCAACAACATTTTTCTTTTTCTGTAATAATTAATGAGAGGACGTTTTGTGGACAACTGAACAGAAAGAAACAATCGTTCGTGGTTTGTCTTGGGACTGCTCGCCCAAACACCCGTTGCTAAATCATGCACCTTGCACATTTTCGTTTTTGTAAATGCCATGCTTTCATGCTCTGCATGTGACAGTCTACGTTGAACAGCACAATATTATGACTTGACATATTGTTGTTGTGGGACGAAGATGTCAATAGGACTTCAATCAGGAGATTACTTTGATAACATTAGAGAGAACTACAATTATCGCGAAGTTATTTCAATTTTATGATACAAAGAAGTTAATTATTCACACTGTATATACTGCTTGACTGTGTGGACTTTGCAATTGCAAGGGATTCACATTATCAAAGCGTAAATCTGAAAGATCTTTCCTTGTGTAAGCGGGCATCTCATCTTAAGTTACTTTAAATAAATTGGTCAGTACAATACATTTTAAATGTTTGTGAATACTGAATTGCTTGTTTTTAAATTTGGTGTGATGATTTGACCAACTGACCCATTATTAAAGGTTAAAGTACCATAAACTTATTGTCCCCATGTGTAACTATCATCAACCCGTGTTGCAAGCCAAGTTATTGCTGAGTATGTTTTAAATATTGGCTAGTGTTGTGCACAACCACCAGTAGCTGACGTGATGACGTAAATCCTGCTGGAGTATCATGCAGGAAGCAGAGGTACTGTAAGTCCCCATGATCCCCAGCGAGATGGCCTAGCTTTGGTTACTTGTGGCCCATGGCCCGTGTTTAAATGATATGTTTGACCAACATTATATTTGTGATACAATTTGTTTCTAACATAACTTTGCATTCATGACTCACTCGTGTATATTTGAACATGTTCTCGTTGGTATATGACTAAAAAAAATGCCGATGCGCGACGTTACATTTTAACTTGTTGCTTAGTCATTACATAGTGACCACAGTGACTGCATATTGACTGCATAGTAAACACAATGAAAGCATAGTGACTGCATCATGTGATAAATAAACTGTTTGTGCAAAAATAAGAAAAAGAAGTATTATGCACATAGCTTGGCGTGAGCAGCCGATTGATAGAACCGGCGCGGGCCCATTCTACCATGCACAGTGAACAGAATGACTGCTTAGTGACCACAGTGACTGCACGGTGAACAGAATGACTGCTTAGTGACCACAGTGACCGCATAGTGAACAGAATGACTGCTTTGTGACCACAGTGACTGCACAGTGAACAGAATGACTGCTTAGTGACCACAGAGAGACTGCATAGTGAACAGAATGACTGCTTAGTGACCACATAGAGACTGCATTGTGAACAGAATGACTGCTTAGTGACCACAGTGAATACATAGGGATTCCAACAAAGTGATTGCATAGTAAACAATGTGGTTCATAGTGAACATAGTGACTCCATGGGGTACTATACATAGTGACACCATGGGGAATAGTTAAAATGTAACATCGCTTCGGCACCATGGGGAATAGAGTGACTGCATAGTGATCACAGAGCTGGCACAGTCACTGCTAAGTGAGTGAGCAGAGTGACTGCCTAGTGACCACAGTGACTGCATTGTGAACATAATGATTCGTCAATGATCACAGGACTGTATAGTGACCACAGTGAATGCATAGTTAACATAATGATTTGTCAATGACCACAGTACTATATAGTCACCACAGTGAATGCATTGTGGACAGAGTTATTCGTCAATGACCACAGTACTATATAGTCACCACAGTGACTGCATTGTGAACAGAATGATTCGTCAATGACCACAGTACTATATAGTTACCACAGTGAATGCATAGTTAACATAATGATTTGTCAATGACCACAGTACTATATAGTCACCACAGTGAATGCATTGTGAACAGAATGATTCGTCAATGACCACAGTACTATACAGTGACCACAGTGAATGCATTGTGAACAGAATGATTCGTCAGTGACCACAGTACTATAAAGTGACCACAGTGAATGCATTGTGAACAGAATGATTCGTCAATGACCACAGTACTCTATAGTGACCACAGTGAATGCATTGTGAACAGAATGATTCGTCAATGACCACAGTACTATCTTGACCACAGTGAATGCATTGTGAACAGAATGATTCGTCAATGACCACAGTACATTACAGTGACCACAGGGAATGCATTGTGAACAGAATGATTCGTCAATGACCACAGTACTATATAGTCACCACAGTGAATGCATTGTGAACAGAATGATTCGCCGGTGACCACAGTACTATCTTGACCACAGTGACTGCACGGTGAACAGAATGACTGCTTAGTGACCACAGAGAGACTGCATAGTGAACAGAATGACTGCTTAGTGACCACATAGAGACTGCATTGTGAACAGAATGACTGCTTAGTGACCACAGTGAATACATAGGGATTCCACAGTGAACAAAGTGATTGCATAGTGAACAATGTGGTTCATAGTGAACATAGTGACTCCATGGGGTACTATACATAGTGACACCATGGGGAATAGTTAAAATTTAACATCGCTTCGGCACCATGGGGAATAGAGTGACTGCATAGTGATCACAGAGCTGGCACAGTCACTGCTAAGTGAGTGAGCAGAGTGACTGCCTAGTGACCACAGTGACTGCATTGTGAACATAATGATTCGTCAATGACCACAGGACTGTATAGTGACCACAGTGAATGCATAGTTAACATAATGATTTGTCAATGACCACAGTACTATATAGTCACCACAGTGAATGCATTGTGGACAGAGTTATTCGTCAATGACCACAGTACTATATATTCACCACAGTGACTGCATTGTGAACAGAATGATTCGTCAAAAACCACAGTACTATATAGTTACAACAGTGAATGCATAGTTAACATAATGATTTGTCAATGACCACAGTACTATATAGTCACCACAGTGAATGCATTGTGGACAGAGTTATTCGTCAATGACCACAGTACTATATAGTCACCACAGTGAATGCATTGTGAACAGAATGATTCGTCAATGACCACAGTACTATACAGTGACCACAGTGAATGCATTGTGAACAGAATGATTCGTCAGTGACCACAGTACTATACAGTGACCACAGTGAATGCATTGTAAACAGAATGATTCGTCAATGACAACAGTACTATATAGTTACCACAGCCAATGCATTGTAAACAGAATGATTCGTCAATGACCACAGTACTATATAGTGACCACAGTGAATGCATTGTGAACAGAATGATTCGTCAATGACCACAGTACTATCTTGACCACAGTGAATGCATTGTGAACAGAATGATTCGTCAATGACCACAGTACATTACAGTGACCACAGGGAATGCATTGTGAACAGAATGATTCGTCAATGACCACAGTACTATATAGTGACCACAGTGAATGCATTGTGAACAGAATGATTCGTCAATGACCACAGTACTATCTTGACCACAGTGAATGCATTGTGAACAGAATGATTCATCAATGACCACAGGACTATCTTGTGCACAGTGAATGCATTGTGAACAGAATGATTCGTCAATGACCACAGTACTATACAGTGACCACAGTGAATGCATTGTGAAGAGAATGATTCGTCAATGACCACAGTACTAAACACTGACCACAGTGACTGCATTGTGAACAGAATGATTCGTCAATGACCACAGTACTATATAGTGACCACAGTGAATGCATTGTGAACAGAATGATTCGTCAATGACCGCAGTACTATACAGTGACCACAGTGAATGCATTGTGAACAGAATGATTCGTCAATGACAACAGTACTATATAGTGACCACAGTGAATGCATTGTGAACAGAATGATTCATCAATGACCACAGTACTATAGTGTGACAACAATGAGTGGACTGTGACCAGAATGATTCGTCAATGACAACAGTACTATAATGTGACCACAGTGAATACATTGTGAACACAATGATTCATCAATGACCACAGTACTATATAGTGACCACAGTGAATGCATTGTGGACAGTTATTCGTCAATGACCACAGTACTATATAGTCACCACAGTGAATGCATTGTGAACAGAATGATTCGTCAATGACCACAGTACTCTATAGTGACCACGGTGAATGCATTGTGAACAGAATGATTCGTCAATGACCACAGTACTATACAGTGACCACAGTGAATGCATTGTGAACAGAATGATTCGTCAATGACCACAGGACTATATTGTGACAACAATGACTGGACTGTGACCAGAATGATTCGTCAATGACCACAGTACTATATAGTGACCACAGTGAATGCATTGTGAACAGAATGATTCGTCAATGACCACAGTACTATATAGTGACCACAGTGAATGCATTGTGAACAGAATGATTCGTCAATGACCACAGTACTATATAGTGACCACAGTGAATGCATTGTGAACAGAATGATTCGTCAATGACCACAGTACTATATAGTGACCACAGTGAATGCATTGTGAACAGAATGATTCGTCAATGACCACAGTACTATATAGTGACCACAGTGAATGCATTGTGAACATAATGATTCATCAATGACCACAGTACTATATAGTGACCACAGTGAATGCATTGTGAACAGAATGATTCGTCAATGACCACAGTACTATATAGTGACCACAGTGAATGCATTGTGAACAGAATGATTCGTCAATGACCACAGTACTATATAGTCACCACAGTGAATGCATTGTGAACAGAATGATTCGTCAATGACCACAGTACTATATAGTCACCACAGTGACTGCATGGAAGTTATAACAATGGAGGGACAACTTGCTTTCAGGTGGGCTGCGTGGAGCCGTATTTTAACTGTAGATGTTGAAATTCGCCTTCCTGTTAATGTACGGAATTCCCAGGAGCAGATATGAATTGATATCGAAGTGCAATTAATGTACTGAGACGATCTTGTCTCGGTGCCGTATTTTAGGTCTGCCAGGCCAGCGTCTCACCCCATCCCCACCCGTTTAACGATACTGCTCATGCACGATGTGACATTTCCTTGTGATTAGATGTTGCATTCAGATGCAGAGCCACTGTATTGTAAATGCACCTCTCAAATCATAAGTCGGTACTCGACAGTATATTAACATAGTCATTCTTGATAAGTAATAAATATCACCACCCCTTTATCCCCTTTCTTTTTTCTCATTTTGATAAATGTCAGTATCCCCAGAACCCCGTGCTCCCACTTTCCATGATCTCCTTTAGATAAATCCCTGTCCGCAAAACGCCTCCTCTCCTTTCCCCGGATACCCTTTAGATAAATCTTCATATCCCCGAAACACTCATCCCCTTTTCCTGATCTCCTTTACAACTCTCCTTCGCTGATCTTCTTTAGATAAGTCTTCCCATCCACACTCCCCGGGGGGACCAGTGGAGGGTAAGCAAGAATATGTCCTCAGCACCCCATTGCTGGTCATAAAATGCGACCGAAGTGGCCAACCTGTTTGCCGTGGGTTGCTTCCCTGTGTCGGCGGAGGACGGAAGTCTGGTGGTTGAGGGCACTGGTTCCGGGAATAGGGTTCCTTTGCCCAATACACCACTTCGACCCTTACTTCGCCTAGACGGGTGGTAGGATGAAACCAATCGGCTGGTCATGCCAAGCCCTGTGCATTACTAATATATTGCACAAATTTGTTTAACGTGAAATGTCAAAATGTTAATAGAATCTGGTGTTACACAACTGGAGTATATCTATACTGTAACCTCTTGGTGTTAGTCTGATGAAGATCCAATGACATTTAACATCGCCAGTATTGGCGCTCCGTGGTGGGCAGGGAACAGGATTGATGAAACTTATTCTCTTAACCATGGCACCCAAAACAAGTTCTGAAAAGGCAAAAAGAACACATTCAGATTCAGAAAGTGAACTTGACTCCTCGGATGATGAAAAAGTTGGTCGATTGTGTTATTCAGAGAGAGACATTTGGCCCAATTTCATTGTGCTTGAGGCCACTTAAGAACGCAAATTAATATCTTACTCACCCTTTCTACAAGAAAAAGCAATAAAAGGTAAAGTTGGGGAAGTCACTGATGTAAAGACACTGACATTTGGCTCTCTTCTAGTGGAATGCTAATCTTGTAAACAAGCTGCTACCCTTCTTGAATCCACTAAACTGGCAGATATTAAGATCAAAAGTTACGCTCATAAATCGCTCAACTTCAGCAAAGGGATCATCCGCGACCGTGGTCGCAGTTTAAATGACATATCAGTTGATGACATTGTTCCTGAGCTCAGAGATCGAGGCGTTATTGAAGCAAAACGTTTCATGTTCAAGAAAGATGGGAAAATTTCGCCTTCCAAACCTAACCTCTTGACGTTTGATACACCTAAACTGCCAGAACGTTTAAAGGTAGGTTGCTTTGCTATGAGGATTGATTTGTTCATACCACGTCCTATCCGCTGCTTCAAATGCCAAAAATTTGGTCATGGTCAAATTTCATGCAGAAATCATGTTGTGTGTTATCGCTGTGGAGATCGGGACCATGAAGGATCTGCTTGTGATGCTACCATCAAATGTTCTAACTGCCATGAAGCTCATGTGGCACCTTCCCTGAATGCTCTGTGTTCAAATTTGAGTCAGCAGTGCAGTGGCTCAAGTCAGAAAAAAATAAATTCTACGTTGATGCACGGAAGATAGTCTGTGGCAATTCTCCTGCAGGACCAAAAGTTCTGGTCTGTGTCAAACAGACTGTACATGGGTCAAGGCAAACATTCCTGCATATCTTTCTTTGAACACATATGAATCTAACAATGTATCTTCAGTTTCCGTTCAAACATCCCCCTACAAATGTCCAAACAGAGCAACAAAGAGAAATATCACCAATAGAAGGTATACCCAAACCAGAAGTAGCACGAGCAGAAGTAGTACGACCTTGAATTAAACAAAGTGTTCAAAACAAACCAGAAACGGACAGATGTCCAAAATGACTACAAGATCCTGTCCAAATTTCCAATCGGTTTGGCCTCCTAGAAGACATGGAAGTGACTCCTGAACCAGGTAAAAGTGGCCTTATACATGGCCACTCTTCAAAAAAGAAAGAGGGTTGAGGTAGATCACCTGTTCACCCTCCATGAATCATAATATTATACAATGGAACTGTCGAGGAATTGAAATCAAACTTTTAGCTAAAGACTTTAACCCTGTGGCATTTAACCTCCAGGAAACATTTTTAAGAGATGATCAACTATTTGCTTTACGTCAGCATGACAACTATAGTTCGTTTACAAGGGTGACGAATGGTAAGGTCTCTGGTGGCACAAGTATACTAGTGAAACAGGGAACACTTCATACCCTGTTACACTAAATACTTCCTTACATGCTGTTGCAGTGCGTATAACATTGCATATTACATAACTCTGTGTTCTTTATATATTCCTCCATCATGTGCTCTTCAACTCAGAGAACTAGATAATCTTATTGATCAACTTCCCAAACCACTTTTGATTATGGGAGACTTGAATGGTCATAATCCCTTATGGGGATCATCCCACCATAATGATAAAGGAAGAGTACTAGAAGAGGTAATAGATAAGCATAGTCTATGCCTTCTTAATAACACCTACCTCCATCCTGCAACAGGTACGTACCCAGCTTTGGATTTGTCCATTTCTGATCCATTCCTTTTTAATGAATTTTCATGGTCAGTTCATGGTGATTTGTGCGACAGTGATCACTTTCCTACCGTGCTTAAAGTTCTATCTCCCTTTGAGGATAGTTCCATTTCAAAATGGCAATTTTCCAAAGCTGATTGGCTATCTTTTAGCTCTGTGTGTAGCACTCAATTGAAAGTGGATCATTCCATACATGGCCAGGACCAAATGAAACTGTTTTCTGATACCTTATTAAATATTGCCACTGAAACCATTTCTAAGACCTCGACAACTCCACATATTAATACACCATGGTATAATGTTGATGGCAAACAGCTAGAAAAAAGGAAAAAGACTGAAAGAGTTTTCAATAAACATCCGACTCAAGATAACTTAAACCACTTAAGGATATCAAGAGCAAAGTCTAGTAGAACAATTAAAAACAATAAACGTAGCAGCTAGAGACATTTTGTTTCCAATTTGAATCTCCATACTCCCCTCATTAAGGTCTGGAATATGGTCAGAAGAATAAAAGGTAAAGGGTCCACTAGCAGTGTTCAACACTTGAAAACTGACACTGATACACTAACATCCAAAAAGGACATAGCTAAGAAGCTGGCAGCGACAATTAGTAAAAATTCATCATCTACCAACTATGACCCCAAAATCAGCAGGAAGCAATGATTCTGAATTTCAGATCCGATAATTCTGAAGATTTTAATGAATCGTTTTCCTTAAGTGAACTGCAAGAGGTTCTACATAAAGCTAATGATACAGCATCTGGGCCAGATGATATCCATTATCAATTATTGAAACATCTACCTGAGTCATCTCTTTTAACCCCTTGTACATTTTCAATTATATTTGGGAATCGGGTAGTTTCCCTTCTCTTGGCATGAGGCTACTATCATTCCTGTGCCAAAACCAGGGAAAGATCACTCGAATACTTCTAATTACCGTCCAATAGCTTTAACAAGTTGCATCTGTAAAACCTTGGAACGAATGATCAACAGGCGTCCTGTCTGGTATTTGTAATCTAATAATCTGGTAACTGATATTCAGTCTGGTTTCAGACATCAGAGGAGCACCATTGATCATCTCGTTAGATTAAAGTCATTTGTACACAACGGTTTTATTAAAAAGCAACATGTTGTATCAATCTTTTTTGATTTAGATAAGGCATACGATACAACATGGAAATATGGCATTTTAAGAGATCTCCATAATATGGGTCTTTGTGGACGTATGCCTGATTTAATTACACGCTTTTTAGAAGATAGACAATTTTAAAAGTTCAAGTGAGCTCCACATTATCTGAGGTATATGATCAGGAAATGGGCGTCCCTCAGGGTAGTATTTTATCAGTGACACTTTTTAGCATAAAAATAAATAGCCTTCCAAATGATTTAAATGATAATATTGATGGTTCGTTATTTGTTGATGATTTCAATGTATACTGAACCTAATTAAAAACTTCACAATCCTAAAATTTTAACATTTTGACCAGTTATCACTGTGGGCCCTTATTGTGTATTTAAACAGTAATGGCCGTGTATTGTCTTAAAAAAACACCCGTTTTTGTGCAGGTGAATCGATCAAAATCATGTGCACAGCACTATAGTGGCAAAAGTGTTTTTTCACGTGCAACTGGTCACGTGGCCATACTACCGCCTGTGTTTTCAGCCATACTTGTTAGCAGTCATTAACAAAAAAGAAAAACACAAGAAAACAAAAGTCTTTACGGTCATTTATCATGCCACGACTTTCAAATGTGCAACGTGAACGTGCCACCGGCATGTTGCAGACTGGAACAAGGACGATGGGTTGAAGTCGACGGAATGTTTATGATTTACAGACGCGTCTACAGCAAACGGGTACCACCGCTGATCGCCCGCGGCCAGGTCGACCACGTGTGACGTCACATGCAGGGGATCGTCAGATTCTCTTACGTCACTTCCGTAACCGATTTTTGACGGCTACATCAACTAGAAATGAACTGTTTAGGGGTAGACTGAGTGCGCAAACTGTTTGAAACCGTCTGAGAACTGCTCACCTTCAAGCACGACGACCATACTGCGGGTCGATTCTGACTCAATTACACAGACGTCAACGTCAATTGTGGGCACAGCGACACATACGATGGCCTCAGAGGAAATGGAATCAAGTCGTCTTCAGTGATGAATACCGATTTAATCTTCGAATTGCTGATGGTAGGGCGAGGGTGTTGAGGCGCCGTCATGAACGTTACGCCCAGTGTTGTGTTCAGGAAGTTGACAGATTTCGAGGCGGAAGTGTCATGGTGTGGGGTGCTTTCTGTGGCAATGCACGTTCCAGGCTTCTTGTAATCCGTGGCAACCGCAACGCTGCTGCTTACCGAGACCAGGTACTGGCACCAGAACTTCTGGCTTTTATGGCAGCGCATGGGCCCGGTTTGATGTTCCAACACGACAATGCCAGACCCCACGCAGCAAATTTGACAAGGAATTTCCTTCAGAATGCGGGAGTCAACGTCATGGACTGGTCGTCAAAGTCTCACGACCTCAATCCCATCGAACACGTCTGGGATGCTCTTGGCAGAAGTCTGCGCATTCTCCAGAACCAACCACAGAATTTGCAAGATCTTGGCACCATTTTGCCACAACAATGGCGTCGTCTTCCCAAACAAGTGTTAAAACCTGATGTAAAAGATTTGAAGGCAAGATGTCTGAAAGCACTTGATATCCTTAAGGTGGTATCAAATGCTAAATGGGGTGGATACCAACAAATTCTGTTACATAAAAACATTGATTCGGTCCAAACTTGGTTACTGCTGTTTCATATAGGGTTCAGCCAGTAAATCGTACATTAAAGAGCTTAACATCATTAACCATCAAGGTCTAAGATTGTGTCTGGGGTCATTAAGAACTTCCTCTGTTGAAAGTTTATATGTTGAAGCTAATGAACCTTGTCTTGATAGCAGAAGTATAAAACTGGAACTGCAATACGTAACAAATCTTCATTCGAATCCATCCAATCCGGTATTTAACATTGTTTTTAATCCCCCTTATCAGACTTTGTATGACAAGAAACCTAATTCAATTCCTCAACTTGGTATTCGTATTCAACACATTACAGATGCAGATCTAAATATTTCTTCCATTGCAACATATAAACTACCTGAAGTGCCACCATGGCAGTCAATACAGCCTAATGTCAATTTGGAGTTAACAAACTTGAAAAAGGCATATACGAACAATTCATCATATCAACAAGCATTCCATGAACTTAAACATCAATATAATGGATACACAAGTATATACACTGGAGAATCCAAAAATAATGAGAAGGCGTCAGCTGCAGGTGTCACGCATGATAGTATTCTATCAGTACGATTAACTGATGGAAGTTCACTTTTTACAGCAGAGGCTAAGGCTTTACCCATTAGCCTTGCAACTAATTGAATTTTCGAAAGAGACCACTTTTATCATTTTTTTCTGATAATTTATCCTGTTTACAGGCAATCAACAACCGTAAAACTGACTATCTCTTTCTAGTTGAAAGTCACTTGAATTTGTCCGTGGCTAATAATGACAAAATATTGTGTTGGCTCCCCAGGCATGTTGGAATCAGTGGAAATACTAAAGCAGATTCTGCAGCTAAAGCTGCTTTTGGGAAATCCTTCTCGGTTGGTACTTTCCCATATGCTGACCTAAAACCTGCTATTTTCCAATATGTTGGCAATATGTGGCAGCAAAGTTGGAATAAACAAGTATCGAATAAGCTCCTTGCCATACAACCCTACTGGATTAAGTTGTCAGGATGAATTTGTTATCCGACGGTGTCGTATTGGACACAGTCATTTGACTCATTCCTTTTTATTGGAGGAAGAGGATATCCCCCTCAATGTATTCCTTGCCATAGTCCCTTGACTATCAAGCACTTTTGTTGGAATGTGTTGATTTTGTACTTATTCGTCAACGCTTTTATACTGTTCAAACTATTTCTGAACTTTTCAATGCTGTTTTTAACCACTTAGTTTTAGCCTTTTTGAAAGAAATCAAAGTGTATGACAAGATGTAGATTTTAAATTTTGAATGTCAGTTTTTACAGTTAACTGTGATAAGGGACTGAAAATTTACTGATCGTCGTAATCACTTTTGAATAATGTTGACTAAAGGAAATTGATTTCGTTTTTTTAGTTGCGAGTAGATGGAATTTTGCTGATGCGGCTTAAAGCAACTATTACTCACTCAGTCACTCACTCCCATCCACACAATCAATCCTCTGCCCTTTCACTAATCTCCTTTGGATATATCTCCTATCCCCACAACCCCACCACCATTACCAGAACCCCATTCTTCCCCTTTCTCCGCATCTATCCCCACAATCCCTGATCCCCTTTTCCCCTATCCACAAAAAGCTTCCTCCCACTTTTCACTGATCTCCTTCAGATTAATCTCCTTATCCCCACCACCCCTCTTTCCCTGAACTTTAGATAAATCTTCCCATCCACACAACCACTCCTCACCCTTTTCACTGATGTCCTTTGGATATATCTCCTATCCCCACAACTCCTCCTCCTCTTTCCCGGCTCTTATTTAGATAAATCTCCCTGTCACCACAGCCAGTCTTCTCCTGTTTCCTGATACCCTTTACATAAGTCTCCTTATCCCCCAAAACCCCTCCTTCCCTTATCTCATTGAATAAATCTACCTATCCCAACAACCCCTCCTCCCCTTTCCCGGATCTCATTTACACAAATCTCCCTATCCGCAAAACCCCTACTTCCCTAATCTCATTGAATAAATCTCCCTATCCGCAAAACCCCTACTTCCCTAATCTCATTGAATAAATCTCCCTATCCGCAAAACCCCTCCACTCCTTTTCCCAGATCCACTTAAGATAAATATGCCCATTCCCACAACCTCTCCTCCCTTTAACACAGATCTGCTTGGATCCATCTCCCTATCCCCACAACCCCTCCTCCTCTTTCCCGGATCTCATTAAGATAAATCTCCCTTTCCGCCAAACCCCTCCTCTCCTTTTCCCGGAAACCCTTTAGATAAGTCTCCTTATCGCCACAACCCGTCCTTCCCTGATCTTATTTGGAAAAAATCTCCCTATCCGCACAACCAATCCTCTGCAAACCCCTCCTACCCTTTTCCTTTCATCTGTCTCAGATAAATCTCCTTATGCCTACAGCCCCTCCTTCCATTGATCTGCTTTAGATAAATCTCCCAATCAGCAAAACAACTTCTCTACTCTTTCCCTTTCCCAACAACCCCTCCTTCCCTGTTCTCCTCGTTATCCGCACAATCCCTCCTTCCCTGATATCATTTGGATAAGTCTTCCTATATGCAACACCCCCCACCCCCAGTATACTCAAAAACAACTGTAAACGGAAAGTACATATTGTTAATCAACTTTGTAATTGCATTTGTTTGTTTGTTTGTTTGTTTGTTTGTTTGTTGTTTACTGCCGCAAAACTCCAAATATATGACGGCTGTCTGTAAATAATCGAGTCTGGACCAAACTTGTATGAAAGGGACATGCATTCAGTGCAGGTATGTTAGTTAGTTGGTTGGTTTATTATTTAACGCCGCACTCAGCAATATTCCAGCAAAATGACGGCGGTCTGTAAATAATCGAGTATGGACCAGACAATCCAGTGATTGATATCATAAGCATCGATCCACTCTGAAGACCTATTCTAACCCGGATCTTCACGGGTCCAGTGCAGGTATGATGCAATAGTCACTTGTAATTACTACCAATTAAAAAAACATGATGATAATGGCAAACTGAAGCTAATAAGTATATTCAGCTGGATTATGATGCCAGTTAAAAAGTCACTAGTTGAAGATATTTTATGTGAGCTTCTATAATCCATTGTGTATCTTATAGAATCGTAGAATTTAATGTAGATTATTTAAATGTTTTTTTAAGGATTTGTCAATATGAACATCACAGGTAGTGAATATATGATATAAGCTTGTGTTATTATTCAGCGTGAAACCTGAAACGGTTTGAATAGCTCCGGCACACACTGCTTTTCTTAAAAGGGTTTGTCACCAACCCCAAATTCGTTTACCATCAACCACTTTTCAAGATGCTTTGTTGTTTTTACTGGAGTATAAACGCAGTACTAGAAACCTTCCAGATACCTTCAGCAACCTTCAAATTTCTTGGTATTTTCAAGATACTTTTTGTATGTGTTTCATACGTATGTGTTTTTGGAAGGTTTCCAGAAGGTTCCCAACGGTATCCGGGCCGGATCCAAAATTGGAAGGTATCCAGAAGGTTTCCGGAAGACGGAAACCTACACTTTTTTTGCTGTGAGTATAAATAATGCCAAAGTTAAATGTTTCTTCGTGGACATCTTAAAGTTGAGATGCTAATTACAAAGTGTCAGATTAGGTACTAAATGTTCATTCATATTTTCTGCATGCCTCAGTACTGCAAACAAAGAGCCCCCTTTGAAGAAATTGTAGATACATTTCAATAATTAAAGTCACATGCTATATATTTGTAACTGTGTAAATCATACAAAATGCACATATAATGTATGTGATGAGATTTCCCTTAGATTGGAATTCAGTTGGGGGAGGTAACATCAAGGCGTATAGTGGAAGGAATGAGTATTTCATCACTTGTGTTTCTTTAGGAAGCATTAGGAGTTGGGGTACACAGTAAGGATATGATATATGGATGAACAACTTTATAATAAGGAGCAATGTTTTCGTGTAGGTGATTACAGTGTTAGAACCTACACCAAAACATTGCTCCTAATTGTAATAAAGTTCATCCATATATCTTATCCTTATTCTTGTTTCTGTTTCAGAAATGCCACAGAAGAAAAAGTGGAGGAAGGTGCAGGCCATGAAGCGACGGATGGAAGAGAAGCACCTGAGGGAGCAACAACGACAGATGGAGGAGAAGCACCTGAGGGAGCAACAACGACAGATGGAAGAGAAGCACCTGAGGGAGCAACAACGACAGATGGAGGAGAAGCACCTGAGGGAGCAACAACGACAGATGGAGGAGAAGCACCTGAGGGAGCAACAACGACAGATGGAGGAGAAGCACCTGAGGGAGCAACAACGGCAGATGGAAGAGAAGCACCTGAGGGAGCAACAACGACAGATGGGGGAGAAGCACCTGAGGGAGCAACAACGACAGATGGAAGAGAAGCACCTGAGGGAGCAACAACGACAGATGGAGGAGAAGCATCTGAGGGAGCAACAACGACAGATGGAGGAGAAGCTCCTGAGGGAGCAACAACGACAGATGGAGGAGAAGCACCTGAGGGAGCAACAACGACAGATGGAGGAAAAGCACCTGAGGGAGCAACGACAGATGGAGGAGAAGCACCTGAGGGAGCAACAACGACAGATGGAGGAGAAGCACCTGAGGGAGCAACGACAGATGGAGGAGAAGCACCTGAGGGAGCAACAACGACAGATGGAGGAGAAGCACCTGAGGGAGCAACAACGACAGATGGAGGAGAAGCATCTGAGGGAGCAACAACGACAGATGGAGGAGAAGCACCTGAGGGAGCAACAACGACAGATGGAGGAGAAGCACCTGAGGGAGCAACAACGACAGATGGAAGAGAAGCACCTGAGGGAGCAACAACGACAGATGGAGGAGAAGCACCTGAGGGAGCAACAACGACAGATGGAAGAGAAGCACCTGAGGGAGCAACAACGACAGATGGAGGAGAAGCACCTGAGGGAGCAACAACGACAGATGGAAGAGAAGCACCTGAGGGAGCAACGACAGATGGAAGAGAAGCACTTGAGGGAGCAACAACGACAGATGGAGGAGAAGCACCTGAGGGAGCAACAACGACAGATGGAGGAGAAGCACCTGAGGGAGCAACGACAGATGGAGGAGAAGCACCTGAGGGAGCAACAACGACAGATGGAGGAGAAGCACCTGAGGGAGCAACAACGACAGATGGAGGAGAAGCACCTGAGGGAGCAACAACGACAGATGGAGGAGAAGCACCTGAGGGAGCAACAACGACAGATGGAGGAGAAGCATCTGAGGGAGCAACAACGACAGATGGAGGAGAAGCACCTGAGGGAGCAACAACGACAGATGGAGGAGAAGCACCTGAGGGAGCAACGACAGATGGAAGAGAAGCACCTGAGGGAGCAACAACGACAGATGGAGGAGAAGCACCTGAGGGAGTAACAACGACAGATGGAGGAGAAGCACCTGAGGGAGCAACGACAGATGGAGGAGAAGCACCTGAGGGAGCAACAACGACAGATGGAGGAGAAGCACCTGAGGGAGCAACGACAGATGGAAGAGAAGCACCTGAGGGAGCAACAACGACAGATGGAGGAGAAGCACCTGAGGGAGCAACAACGACAGATGGGGGAGAAGCATCTGAGGGTGCAACAACGACAGATGGAGGAGAAGCACCTGAGGGAGCAACAACGACAGATGGAGGAGAAGCACCTGAGGGAGCAACGACAGATGGAAGAGAAGCACCTGAGGGAGCAACAACGACAGATGGAGGAGAAGCACCTGAGGGAGCAACAACGACAGATGGAAGAGAAGCACCTGAGGGAGCAACAACGACAGATGGAGGAGAAGCACCTGGGGGAGCAACAACGACAGATGGAGGAGAAGCACCTGAGGGAGCAACAACGACAGATGGAGGAGAAGCACCTGAGGGAGCAACAACGACAGATGGAAGAGAAGCACCTGAGGGAGCAACAACGACAGATGGAGGAGAAGCACCTGGGGGAGCAACAACGACAGATGGAGGAGAAGCACTTGAGGGAGCAACGACAGATGGAAGAGAAGCACTTGAGGGAGCAACAACGACAGATGGAGGAGAAGCACCTGGGGGAGCAACAACGACAGATGGAGGAGAAGCACCTGAGGGAGCAACAACGACAGATGGAGGAGAAGCACCTGAGGGAGCAACAACGACAGATGGAGGAGAAGCACCTGAGGGAGCAACAACGACAGATGGAGGAGAAGCACCTGAGGGAGCAACAACGACAGATGGAGGAGTATCGCCTCCCTAAAAATGATGCCGAGGATGGCAGCCTCGTTAAAACCTGTTGTGAAACCACAAACTCATATACTTGCAACTGAAACTATGCCTGACCCAATGCCTAGCCCAACGCCTGAAACTATGCCTGACTGAACGCCTGAAACTATGCCTGACCCCATGCTTGAAACTATGCACGACACTATGCCTGACCAAACGCCTGAAACTAAGCCTGACCTAACGCCTGACCCAATGCCTGACACTATGCCTTACTCAATGCCTGACCCAATGCCTGACCCAACGCCTGACCCAATGCCTGACACTATGCCTTACTCAATGCCTGACCCAATGCCTGAACCTATGCCTGACCCAATGCCTGAAACTATGCCTGACCCAAAGCCTGAACCTTTGCCTTACCCAAAGCCTGAAACTATACCCGACCGAACGCCTCGAATAGTACACATTACGTTGCTAGAAACGGTTGAAGCGCACATAAAAGTTTTTACACGTTGCCGTAAAGGTTTCTTATCTTATTTAGGGAGAGAGAGAGACTTAAGACACATATATGTACATACAGTGAAGTAAAGTTACAGAAGTAAAATAAAACATAAAACATAAAACATAAAACAATACTTTTCTAAAACTGATTGTACAAACTTGACTAGGCAATTTTGCTTAACACTAAGTACATAACCTTTCCCCTCGAGAGGTATAATGGTACTTTTCCAGTCAATGTAAACCAAAGTTACAACATCTAAATCTTAATCTTAATTTTAAAGAAATAAGTATTGGTAAAGAAAGACAATGAACTCTCAATATGTCGAAGTGACTTGTACCTTTTATTAGTATACGAATCTGATAAATTGTCAATGTACTCACACCATGTTTGCCTTAGATTATCTAAAGGACGAAGCTTAAACCATATATATATATACTGACATCAAGAGACACCAGCCAGCCATGAACTGTGACCAGGGAACCTATTTGCCTAGCGCTTGTGACTTATTGTTTTTGATCTTTGTGAGCGCTAATCATCTAGTTGGCTTCCATTTGCCGATTGCTATTTCCATTCTTTCACCTATCAGTGCCAATTACCCCCGCCTCCCGTTTGCCCATTGTACATTGCCTATTACCTGTCAATGATAACATCAATCTCATTAAAATCAGACCTTACTTCTAGCTTCTGCTGAACAAAGATCTGAGGACATCCCATTACGGGTCACGTCAGACCGACCTTGCGCGAACTTTGACCGACCAATGGAATGACCAATCAGAAGGCAGCTTTCTCGTGCTTTACGGCACTAATTTCAAATTGGCGACTTCGCTTCGAAACATATTTTGACAAATTCCGATTAAAAATTCGAAACCTGAACAAAAATCATTCTGGAATGGCTAATAGATGGTCTACATTGTAAGGAATAAGTCGTTAAACCCGTAACTATCGTTCGGTATACCCCATGTTAAAGTTTTCGAGGTTGTATGATTAGAAATCACATTCCGACTGTCACTTTCATAATCTGGTAAGCGACGCACTGATTGGTCGGATGAAAGGTCGGTCTGACGTGACCCCTAATGGGATGTCCTCAGATCTTTGTTTAGCGGTAGCGAGAACTAAGATCTGATTTTAATGAGATTGTAATAACTTAAGTGCTGGCTTCCATCCTATCTAAAGAAGTTGACATCCATAAATTCTCTTCCTTATGTATATAGTCTTTGTTTAGTCTCCATGTTTAAACAGTTGCATAAATAACTTAGAATCACCAACATCTTGAGAACGTCACACATAACCAAAACCAAACTGGAAGAGAATAGCCTTGATATAATTATCCCTTGTTGTTCGACCTGATTCATCAAGAGATTTTACCATAAGATAACACTGGTGGGGTAGTCTGAATGAATCTGGATGAATTAGTCTACATTCAATATTTTACCGCCCTTGACATGTAAGTGAAGTTCACTGGCAATCTCCCACATTCACTTAGAGCCATGATGTTGTTTCCATCTTTACCAACTCTTAAGTACCAGGGGCGGTCGGGTAGCCTAGTGGTTAAACTTTCGCTCGTCACGCCCTTGACATGTAAGTGAAGTTCACTGGTAATCTCCCACATTCACCTAGAGCCATTGATGTTGTTTACATCTTTACCAACTCTTAAGTACCAGGGCCGGTCGGGTAGCCTAGTGGTTAAAGCGTTCGCTCGTCACGCCGAAGACCCGGGTTCGATTCCCGACATGGGTACAATGTGTGAAGCCCATTTCTGGTGCCCCCCGCCGTGATATTGCTGGAATATTGCTAAAAGCGGCGTAAAACCAAACTGACCCACTCACCCACCTTAAGTACCATCTTGGTTTGGTACATACTTTGTGTGGAAGTCTGTTTTGCGACAGCACTATGTTCCCCACACATCAGATCCGTAGCAAAGAATTGAAAGACTAATTGCATAACTAGTTTGAAGAGAACATCACTTGAAATACCACCAATAGTTCTGCGAAAGGAGTACTAGTACATACACATTACAGCTATGTGGACCCGTGAAGATTCCGGGGTAGAATAGGCCTTCGGGTCTTTTACTTGCAGTAAAAGGCGATTAACGCTACAAACACACACATCCAGAACACACAACACATATACAAGGATATGATGACTAAAACAGCCACCAGTGCAACTCATTCTTAAAAAAGTGAAACCTAATATGTATGTCTTCATGCATCAAGAGAATATCAAATTTGTGTCGGACACTTAAATATCCATACAACATAGGTCTGTGTTTGTTTGTTGTTTAACGCCTCACTCAGCAATATTCCAGCTATATGATGGCGGTCTGTAAATAATCGAGTCTGGAGCACCCCGTGAAAATCCGGGGTAGAATAGGTCTTCAGCAACCCATGCTTGCCGTAAAAGGTGACTATGCTTGTCGTAAAAGGCCACTAACGGGATCGGGTGGTCAGGCTCGCTGACTTGGTTGATACATGTCATCGATCCCAATTGCGTGATGTCAATCACTGGATTGTCTGGTCCTGACTCGATTATTTACAGACCGCCGTCATTTAGCTGGAATATTGCTGAGTGTGGCGTGCGGCGATTGTCCAGTTTTATGTATTTGGTTAAATAGTAAAGTACCTAGTTTCAGAGTATTGGCTTTTGACGACTTTATAAAATCAGTAGCAATGCCATCAGTTCCTGGAAATGTATTATTTCTTAATTGATCAATGTTAAGAGTTCACTTCGTGCTGTGTGATGCCATCATCCAAACAGCCTTAATACAATGCAACAACCCTGGTGTTGATGTCTCACAGAGGCGTAATATCAACAAACAAACATACAAAACAAAATTTTGCCTGTGATGTTAAACCATGATCAAAGAGAGCATCAGAGGGAAAAACAATGCCTAAATACCTATAGAATGAAACAACTTCTTACTGTTGACCTTCATAATACCCTCTTTCGTAATTTTTTAAAGGACTTCAATATCTAAAAACAGTGATCTTACTTTCATTTAGATTAACCCCATACCGGTCTGTCTGTAGAATGAATCTAAGCCACCTGACCACATCTTCCGTCACTGGAAGGCTTTGTCAGGCATCCCGGATATAGTGTCCGCAAACAACATGTATTTTACCTTTTCCACCATTAGTTTCTAGAACTGCAAGAAGCTTCTTAAAGAAGATAATTAAAAGCTGTGAGCTTCAGATAAAACCTTGATGGGTAGCCAGATTACTCAACTATCCCAAGATGTAGGGGATACAAATTTGTTCTTATACTCTTTAAAACAAAGGTTACGGGATATGTATAGTCAAACCCGGCACGATAGTATATCTTCTCGTCTCTTTAGCCATTACAAGGATAGCAAGTCTGTTATAGAGCCAGAGAAGAATATAAGTATGATAGATGATACATCGCTTCTTAGGGCATTATGTAAATTCAAAGAGTCATTACACAATTTCAATGTAACTTGTAGACGTAGATGTGAAAAAAGGAACGTTGAAATGGGTATCTGTAAAAACTGCCAATTAGGAGAAATTGAGGATGAATTTCATGTTTTATTGGTATTATTATTCCAGATGAATTTCATGTTTTATTGGTATTATTATTCCAGTTATATCACTGCGTGTCAGCTTAATGTGGGAGGAAAGCCCGAAGTAATGTAGGTCTTAGTCGTTTACCACTTCGGTGAAACCCAAGAGCACGGGTATGATGCTGACAAATCTAGAAACATAATCGCGGCGAACCGGGATTCGAACCCACAATCATAGGTTTCTGGGGTGCCCAAGGGACGCAACTCTGCACAGCGAATCTCGGCGCCTTAGACGACTGAGCTACCCGTGCCCCCCATGTATTTGGTTAAATAGTAAAGTACCTAGTTTCCGAGTATTGGCTTTTGACGACATTATAAATTCTATAGCAATACCATCAGTTCCTGGAAATGTATTATTTCTTAATTGATCAGTGTTAGAGTTCCCTTCGTGCTGTGTGATGCCATCATCCAAACAGCCTAAATACATTGCAACAACCCTGGTGTTGATGTCTCACAGAGGTGTAACATCTCAGATGGCTCACAAGTAAGTAGTGATGAGAAGCGACCGACCCAGTCATTTGCACTAAAAAGAGGAGGTAATTTTATCCTTTTTAACAGATTTCACTAATTTCAAAAACAATGTTTGGGGTCATTACTAGCCCCGACAAGCTTTTTTCTCACAATTGCAATAATGATTTTTTTCGGCTGAAAGTAATATTGAATAAAACGGATCCGTTTGTATTCCTAAAGATAGGATGAAAACCAACCCTTATATTTAAAAAAAACTATGTCGAAGTGAATGCGCTGTGTTAACGCTGACATTTCTCTTAAAGAACATTATCTTAAAAAGACTGCTGTGCAGTCGAAATTGTTAAATATCTGATAATCATCAAATATTGATAGAAAGTCATTTTTTTATGTGGTGATTTTAATAGCCACAATGAAATTTGGGGAAGTGTTGTCCGATCGATTAAAAAAACAATGCTTGATTTTGTTCAACAAATTGGTAAACCTGACACAATCAGAACATGATTGTAATAGGATTTAACTGTTTTTAATGTTCTGTGGTCACATCATCTGCCATTGTACTGCCTGGAGTACAGTCCAACAAAATGCGGCTGCTTCTCTGCGGTATTAATTAAATCTTCTAGCAGGTATTATTTCAAAATTAATTTCGCTTATGCGTTGTTGTTGTTGTTAATGACAGATGTATGGCAGATATTTCCTTTTCAAACTACAGTCAACTACGGTTATAACGAACTCGAAGGGATCACTAATATAAACTCTCGTTATATCAGTAGTTCGTTGTAAGCATATGTACAGCAAGTATACGGCAAATGGCCGGGACCCAAACTTAAGTTCGTTATATCCGCCGGTTCGTTATAAGCGTGTTCGTTATAAACGTGGTTTCTTGTATTTCAAAGATATATATATACTCACTATTATCTATCTATTCAGTCGTATAACTACTACTACTACTACTACTACTACTACTACTACTACTACTACTACTACTGTAACTACAACTGTAACTACTGCTACTATAGCTACTACTACCGTGAAGACCCGGGTTAGAATACTACTACTGTAACTACGACTGTAACTACTGCCACTACAGCTACTACTACTACTACTACCACTACTACTACTACTACTACTACTACCGTGAAGACCCGGGTTAGAATTTGTCTTCAGCAACCCATGCTTGTCTTTCGTAAGTGTGCTATTCCAAACCTGCACTATGCACACGCCTAACAGCAGCACTGTTGTGATATAAAACAAACTGCAATGTCCTTCTGTCAACATGGCGTCAGTCAACGATTACGGGTGTCAATTTCAGTTGGCCTAGAAAATCGGACGGACTCGCTATTTCAAGGCCAGCGAACTGTTCCATAACCCGATACTAGCGCTAAGGCGATTGTTGCTCCTATAAGTCAACATAGACGTATGACAGTCGTAGTGCTACGGTCAAATTTTAGAACGGGGCCCAGGTCGGACATGTTTGTTTGTTTGTTGTTTAACCCCGCACTGAGCAATATTCCAGCTATATGACGGCGGTCTGTAAATAATCGAGTCTGGACCAGACAGTCCAGTGACTGACATCATGAGCATCGAACCGAGCAATTGGGATACGATGACATGCATCAACCAAGTTAGTGAGCCTGACCACCTGATCCTGTTAGTCGCCTCTTTAGATAATCATAGTCGCCTTTTACGGCAAGCATGGGTTACTGAAGACCTACTCTACCCCGGATCTTCACGGGTAGGGTCGGACATGTGCACGCGGTAGTAACTTTAAACATGTTATATATGCTCATGTTGAGCGCATGCCCCACTGTCTAATACTATGAGTGAGTGAGTGAGTTCGGTTTAAGGCCGTTTTTAACAGTATTCCAGTTAAATCACGGCGCGTCAGCTTAATATGGGAGGAAAGCCCGAAGTGATGCAGGTCTCAGACGTTTACCACTTCGTTGAAATCCACGAGCACGGGTATGGAAACATAAGCGCTGCGAACCGGGATTGGAACCCATAATCATAGGTTTCTGCACAGCGAATCGCGGCGCCTTAGACGACTGGGCCACCCGTACCCGCGTGTAATACTATGAGTGCCTAATAAATGTGATTACAATTTGCTATGGTCAACAGCACCTTAACTATATCTGTGATCAAACTCGGTACATGATATTTTAGGACAAGAAAAAAAAGGAAAACAAACACAGAAGATCAATCATTGTGGTGATGATGATGATGATGATGATGATGATGATGATGGTCGTCGTGGTGGTGGTGTGACAAGTTTAGTACGTCCGACATCTGATTAAAATATAACACGTTCTTGCAGTGTGAAGCATTCATGGTTCCTCTTACAATGTAAGAGGCGACTAACGGGATCGGGTGGTCAGGCTCGCAGACTTAGCAGATGCATGTCATCGTATCCCACTTGCGTGGATCGATGCTCATGATATCAATCACTGAATTGTCTGGTCCAGACTTGATTATTTACAGACAGCCGTCATATAGCTGGAATATTGCTGGGTGCGGCGTTAAACAACAAACAAACAAACGCCATGTAAAAGATTCCACTCGGCACAGCGTTTACTTCCCTTTTGATATATCTTTCTCCATCTAGGGCGTTACAAAGATGGCGTATATGACGAAGCCAGCAATAATCATCTAACCAAACGCAATATAATTGTGTCATCGATGTTCCGTCTATGTTCACAACGGCCTGTAAATAACCGAGTCTGGACCAGACAAACCACTTTCTGAGAGATCAGGGGGCACGGGTGGCCCAGTCGTCTAAGGCGCCGAGATTCGCTGTGTAGAGTTGCGTACCTTGGGCACGCCAGAAACCTATGCTTGTGGGTTCGAATCCCGGTTCACCCCGATTATGTTTCTAGGTTTGTCAGCATCATACCCGTGCTCGTGGGTTTCACCGAAGTGGTAAACGTCTGAGACCTGCATCACTTGGGGCTTTCCTCCCACATTAAGCTGACACGCCGCGATATGACTGGAATACTGTTAAAAGCGGCGTTAAACCCAACTCAGTCACTCACTGAGAGATGAAGAAGCAATCAATGTCGCAGCCGCACAATAACACCAGTCAGACAAGTCCCACGGACTGGTCACCCCTTTCAATTAAGTCGACTCTTACAACAAGCATAGGTCACTGCATGGGGTCCAATTCTACCCGGAAACCCCAGAATGAGCTATCAATTGAACACTTGGTGTGTGGTAAGGTCTGTTCCTGACAAGGATATCTTATACAGGAAACCATATCAGAGAACAGTGGTCATTCCTTTTCCGGCGTTGAGAGGTTCTCAATGAGAGCCTTCCCTTCAACACCACACCGCTCTTATTCCACCCATTCGGCCATACTCGGTAGTTTCCGTGATGTACCGAGGAGACAAAGGCATTCGTCACCACTCGCCCCTATCCGTAACCTGCAAGAAGACTCGTCCCCCTATCGATGAATGTTATGTGCGAAAATACGACAAACCAATGAAAATGCGCGTATGATTTCAAGTTCTTCAGTCAAAGAATCCCTCTGGAAATCTTTTGATTTTACATATGTCTTGCATCTAAAAATATACCCAAGACACAGCTAAATGTGTTCAATCATACTGTATAATTCCGCATGTCCCGATGTGCTTTTAATTGCATCTGAAATATATACAATTTAAGGAGAAATACATGTGAACCATTACGCAACGAGTTGACAATTGTTTCAGGTATACCCGTCTGCACTAAGACGGAACCCGGTCGCAAAAATAGCCATGAGAGGGGCACGAGTCGCTATTTGGGTGGTCCCGGAATAACACGAGTTGGTCACGAATGACAATGATTGAGCACACGTTTCCACACGTTTCCCGTTTAATGATCAATCATCAATATGTGAAACATGCACCGCATATCGCCAGATTCTGTTTCTACTATTTATCGACATACTAAATTACTTATGGTGAGGTGAAATTGGGTTTAACGTCGCGTCTAAAATTATTGCACTTATATAGCGACGTGCATGTACGTGTGTGTGTGTACTAGTCCGGAGTAATGCCGATTTATAGTGCTAGCTCACTGGGATACCATGCCGCAGTTTAACATGAATACCCCACTCACACACAGTATACTGACTCCGAGCCGACCAGTCCTTGTTTTAGCCCCTTAATGCCGAGCGCAAGACAGGGTAACAACAAGTACCATCTTATAACGTCTTTTGGTATGACGCGGCCGGGGATCGAACCCTAGACCTTCCGCTCGCCGGGCGGACGCTCTACCATTAGACCACGGAGGCGGTCTTGAATTACTTATGGCTTGATCAGACGTTCATAACGGGAAGAAACAACAGAGTGGGAGTATCAATTGTTGTGAACCAGTGCAGTAATTACGTACAAAATTAAGTTGCACGAGGAAATATGCTTGGTAGTAAATAAAATCACGTGATAAGGGCGTGACATACACAACATCCGTGCGCGGAATGCATGCAATTATCACAATGATAGCAACCACACAAGGCTGTTGTTAATTTGAATTTCGTATATTATTTGGTAGCACTTACGTCTTTTACGTCGGATAAATAACATAATTCCTTCAGTTTTAAACCTGAAGGTGCAGACATCTACATAAGATTGTTACAGCTAATCCTCCACCTGCCATATATACTCTGTACCATGTTCATTATTTAGCCCTTCTTGACAACGGTATAGGGATCTATACCGAAACGACGCCGTAACAGTAAAATAAAGAAGCTGTTATCCACTTTGTCATCCTTTAACTTCTAAGAAATGCCTTTAAATTCATGTTTGTGCAGATTTTTAAATGAATGGTCTGTTCAGAAATATGCCCACAATCCAGAGGTGAGGATAAATGAATAGTTTGTTTTATGGAAAATACCATGACGTCAATTTTAGTGGTGTAAAGGTGCAACATTAATAGATTTTTGATGGAAATATGTTTGGTAGTAAATAAATAATGTGTTGGATACAGCTGGGGAAAACAGATTTTTCTTAACACACACACCCCAAGAAAAAGACCTGGTGTCAAAGTATGTCATACAAAACTTTATTACCACTCGAATCGTAATTCGGAACGACACACGCGTACGTATAATTACTAATCTCAACCCGTGAAGATCCGGGGTAGAATAGGTCTTCAGTAACCCATGCTTGCCGTAAAAGGCGACTATGCTTGTCGTAAAAGGCGACTAACGGGTTCGGGTGGTCAGGCTCGCTGACTTGGTTGATGCATGTCATCGTATCCCAATTGCATGGATCGATGCTGATGACGTCAATCACTGGATTGTCTGGTCCAGTCTCCATTATTTACAGATCGCCGTCATATAGCTGGAATATTGCTGAGTGCTAAACACAACTGAGTTATGTCCCTTTGTAAATATGCGGCCAACAGACAATAAATAACAACAAACTAATCTCAGTTTATGTTCCAATATTACATACATAGTGAACCAGTGACGGTGTGGCATGTTTATTTGAAAGTGTAAATAATAAACAAACAGGAAAAATGCTGTCTGGCATTAATAGATAAAACGTTGGAAACGGGGCAGTTGGATGAAATATCCAGAAAAAAATGGATTAAAAAAATAATATTATCAAAAGTAGTGAGTGAGTGAGTGAGTATGGTTTTTCGCCGCCTTCAGCAATAATCCAGCAATATCACGGTGGGGGACACCAGAAATTGGCTTCACACGATGAACCCACGTCGGGAATCGAACCCAGGTCCTTGGCGTGACGAGTGAACGCTTTAACCACTAGGCTACCCGACCGCCCCTTGTCAAAAGTAAATGAACCAACGTCCCCATTTATCAGATTCTGCCGGCACAGAAACACATCAGGGGCGGTGAGGTAGCCTAGTGGTTAAAGCGTTGGCTCGCCATGACGAAGACCCGGGTTCGATTCTCCACATGGGCACAATGCGTAAAGCTCATTTTCCGGTGTCCCCAGTCGTGATATTGCTGGAATATTGCTAAAAGCGGCGTAAAACCATACTCACTCAGAAACACAAAATAGTACTTTTTCTTTGAAGATTTATACAGTGGACTCAACATGGGTTTATGGGCTCTACAAATATTTTTGTTATTTCAGATTAAAACTAAAATAGATATATACATTGTGTTTTGTGGTGAAAGGTTTGTTTATTCTTATTACCGTGATCGATATATGTTTGTTTGTTTGTTTGTTGTTTAACCCCGCACTCAGCAATATTCCAACTATATGACGGCGATCTGTAAATAATCGAGTCTGGACCAGACAATTCAGTGATTAACATCATGAGCATCAATCCACGCAATTAGGATACGATGACATGTATCAACCAAGTCAGCGAGCCTGACCAACTGATCCCATTACGACAAGCACAGTTAATCGACTTTTATGGAAAGCATGGGTTTCTGAAGAACTATTCTACCCCGGACCTTTACGGGACCGTGAGAAATGTACATTAATAGTTTGAAAGGGGAAATGACGTGTAACATGCATGGTAACCTCTTGTTTGACCCCACTTCCCATATAAACATATTAAATCCACACCATACAGTTACCACTAAGAAGTTTGATGTCTACAGTTACAAAATTGCTTAAGTCATATAATCCTTATCATTTTTAATATTAGGTTTCAATAAATTAAATATGGTCATTCAGACATTTTGACTTTGGGTATACAGTATTCGATCACAGATGTTCAATTTCTTAATATGTGGTATTATGATAACTCTAATTATATCTATTTATACAAAATGACGTCACAATTAAAGTATATACTTTAAGTGTTCTCAACAGCACAAGTTGAAATATGTACAGACATGCGTGTCTATCTCTAAATTAAGTGACTCTGCGACCTGATGTAGCCTATATTAAATATTATACAATCTGTCATGTCTGTCTCCCTAAATAACAATCAACACTTAATGTTGACGGTCATGCATTCATCTAATAATAGGTATTACCGGTCATGAAGGTTTACGAGTAATATCACAACACAGGTGAATATATGGTCCGATCTCTGATTAATATAAAACAGGCTCCTTACAGGGACTTGCGGTGTGTGAAGCTTTAGGGTTTCTGTCACAATGCAAAAGATTTCACTCGACACAGCGGTTACTTCCCCTTTGTACATTTTTCTCCACAGAAGTCACGTAAAGCAGGTGTTAAGTTAGCCAGGTTTACAAATAACATTCGAGTGTCGTGCGAGCGGCGGTTGCGAATGAGAAAATGGCTGGGGGGTCGCAATCGTTTCAGAAAAGGTAAGGGCTTGTCCTTTTAGTTTTATGAATTAAAAGTGTCTAAATGTCTCTCCATAATCTGTGGCGTATCAGTCATGTACATCGTTTTCGTCTGCGGTATCTTCGCCCTGCCTCCCCGATTGGTACTATTTACGTGAGTACTTGCAACGAGTCGTGATGCGAGTGGTGTTCTGCCGATCGATGTGTTTGAATCACTCTAATGGTTGTGGGGCGTATATAGACATATGTATCTAGACTTCTGCTAGTTGACGGATGGTGCTGACGATACTATCTTACATGATGAACTGTTGAATTATTATTGATACCAATTAAAGTGTTTATAATTCATTAGGGGAGGTCGGTTGGCCTAGTGGTTAAAGCGTTGGCTCGTCACGTCAAAGACCCGGGTTCGATTCCCGACATGGGTACAATGTGTGAAGCCCATTTCTGGTGTCCCCCGCCGTGATATAGCTGCAATATTGCTAAAATCGGCGTAAAACCATACTCACTCACTTATAATTTATTAACTCATTTATGTATGTGACTATCAATGATCAGGAAGATCATGGTGTTGATTTCATGATGATGATGTTGATGATGATGATGATTATAATTTCTTAATTCATCCCTCAAATACAATTTTGTGAGAGTTTGTGTCATGTAAATATTATTATATACTGTGAAAGTGACTTTATTTGATGGTTAAATCATTCCATCATTTGTGTCATTGAGTCATTAAGTGAATCACAGCAGTCTGTAGATCTGCATAAAACACATGTGTATCAATATCCACTACAAATATACCATACCGTATTCAACGTAATAAGCGCCCCGCTCTAAAAAGCGCCCACGGCGACATTTGCTAACATATTGGCTATTGAACAATCCCAAATAGCACCCCTTCCGATTGAACAATGTACACACCACTTATTTATTCATGTATAATACGCACTCGTGTGTTATATGCACCCTTAATTATGGGCAATTAAATTCTGGAAAAATATATCTGTCATACATAAACACTTCAGGCTGTCAGCATAAACCACGAAATTTATCTTTCAACTCTGTTTTTTTCGCCAAAATAATATTCTAATAAGAGCCCCCTATTTCTAATTTTGAGAGGGCCCTGGGCGGTTATTATGTCGAATACGGTATATGCAAATTCGAAGTTATCTTTCCTGTACAGTGTTCTCATATGTTGCGCAGATCTTTTATTCCTGATTTGATACCTCTCTGTATGAAGATATTACGACCCTCAGAGGTCAAGCTCGTAAAACCTGACTGAACACTAGCCACCAAAACAAAATGAAGGATGCATTTTCAAGTCAAGCTTTCATTGTCACCCTGAAAGTCTTATGACTATTGAAAAATGCGAGTGAAACGACAGTGTGTGAAATACCCACAACATTAGAGGTAACTTTTATTATTCTCCATTCAGAACTGCCTGTGTGCATTCAATAATGCCACACAAAGGTCAGATATGCTGCTCTGAATGCTTCACTGAACCAAGCTTATTGGTCTATTAAAATACATGGTACAATAACATCTTGAAGTATTGAATCGGAGTGAAACGTGATGAGTATGCATAAACAGTTAAGGTGAGGTGAGGTGAAGTTGAGTTAAACGTCACATTCAAGATTATTGCACTTATATAGTGACGTGCATGCACATGTGTGTGTGCCTGTTTCTACTAGTCCGAACAAATGGTGGTTTATTGTGCTAGCCCACTGAGATAGCATGCCGCAGTGTAACATGAATACCCCACTCACACACAGTATACTGACTCCGAGCCGGCCAGTCCTTGTTTTAGCCCCTTAATGCCGAGCGCCAGACAGGGTAACAACAAGTACCATCTTTTAACGTCTTTTGGTATGACGCTAGACCACGGAGGTGTTCACACAGTTAACAAATGTGCTGATATTATTGTGTTTAATTCGATAAGGCTGAGAGTGGTGAAATGTCAAAAAAAAGAATATTGCCTCATGCACAGCGGGATTTGTTGGATGATAAATTGACGATGAAATTTTTATTCACCAACAATGACAGCCTGTCTGCACATGCAGGGGCACGGGTGGCCTAGTCGTCTAAGGCGCCGCCATTCGCTGTGCAGAGTTGCGTCCCTTGGGCATGCCAGAAACCTATGATTGTGGGTTCGAATCCCGGTTTGCCCCGATTATGTTTCTAGGTTTGTCAGCACCATACCCGTGCTCGTGGGTTTCACCGAAGTGGTAAACGTCTGAGACCTGCATCACTTTAGGTCTTCCTCCCACATTAAGCTGACACGCCACGAGATAACTGGAATACTGTCAAAAGCGGCGTTAAACCCAACTAACTCCCTCACTGTCTCCACATGCGTTTAATGAGTCTTCAGTTTACAATGCAGTGCTCGATTTGGGGAACTTGATTTAAGTTAACCAAGCATGTTGACATGAAAACCTTAAGTTGCACCCTGGTCCCATAAATTTATCAAAGTTGTAACCTGGATGCATAAACAAGTCTCAATAAGCTAAACCTCAGACGTCTGATGTGTCATGACTTACAGATAACACAGGGACTATTGATGTGGTATGGTAAATAAACTATAGAGGTGTCGAATATGTTCACCGACCAGTGTATACATGTCATCGTGTCCCAATTGTGTGGATCATTGCTCATGATGTCAATCACTGGATTGTCTGGTCCAGACTCGTTGGTTGGTTGGTTGGTTGGTTGGTTGGTTGGTTGTTTAACGATGCACTCAGCAATATTCCAGCTATATGACGGCGGTCTGTAAATAATCGATTCTGGACCAGTCATTCCAGTGATTAATATCATGATCATCGATCCACGCAATTGGGATTGATGACATGTGTCAACCAAGTCAGCGAGCCTGACCACCCGATCCTGTTAGTCGCCTTTTACTGCAAGCATGGGTTGCTGAAGACCTATTCTACCCCGGAATCTTCGCGGGTTGGTCCAGACTCGATTATTTACAGACCGCCATCATAAAGCTGGAATATTGCTGAGATAGGCGTTAAACAACAAACAAACAAACAAACAAACAAACTCAGACCTATGTTGTGTGGATATCTAAGTGTCCCACACAAATTTGATATTCTCTTGATGCATGAAGACATAAATATTAGGTTTCACTTTTTTAATAATGAGTTGCACTGGTGGATGTTTTAGTGATCATATCCTTGTATATGTGTTGTGTGTTCTGGATGTGTGTGTTTGTAGCGTTTGTTTTGTTTAACGCCGCACTCAGCAATATTCCAGCTATATGACGGCGGTCTGTAAATTATGAAGTCTGGACCAGAGAATCCAATGATTGACCCAACCATCGATCAACACAGCTGGAATACGATGACATGCATCCACCAAGTCAGCGAGCCTGACCACCTGATCCCGTTAGTCGCCTCTTACGACAAGCATAGTTCCTTTTTACGACTAGCATGGGTTGCTGAAGACCTATTCTACCCAGATCTTCATGGGTCGTGTGTCTGTAGCGACATGTCTAGTTGTCTCCACCTCAGTTACGACAGCAACTCTTTGCAACATGAAGTTTAGAATTTTCTAAAGCTGTCACATGAATAATCCATTGTGTTATGATCAGCCGTGCATGTTCTTTTTTGTCTTTTTACTGGTAGACTGTCAAGCCCTCAGTTTTCACATTATCCTGTAATATGCATCAGGCGTGTCACTCCTGTGATCAATATCACCTCAATTCATGTTTTCATTGATCATGCACCCATAGTTGTCCTAATGGAGCACGTCAGTTTCAGATACTGCTTTCCATAAAGCTGCTCCTGAGGCAGTACGAAAGGCTACAAGTCAAACTCACTTAGGAAGGCACATACCGTATTCGACGTAATAAGCGCCCCGCTCTAATAAGCGCCCAAGTCGATATTTGCTAATATATTGGCAAGTGAACAATCCCAATTAGCACCCCTTCCGAGTGATCAATGTACACAAGACTTATTTATTCGTGCATAATATGCACTCATGTGTTATATGCACCCTTAATTATGGGCAATTAAATTCTGGAAAAATATATCTGTCATACATTAACAATTCAGGCTGTCAGCATAAACCACAAAATTTATCTTTCACTTCTGTTTTTTCCGCCAAAATAATATTCTAATAAGAGCCCCTTATTTCTAATTTTGAGAGCGCCCTGGGTGCTTATTACGTCGAATACGGTAGTTCATTTCTCCATGAAACACATCAGTGTCCCGAAACTGTCACTATCACACACAGCCTCATTTATCCAGTGTGTATATATATATCTCCATTCTATTTTGACAAATAATTTGGACCCATTTGCAACTATAGCTTCTCTATGAGTCCGGTTGAATGACACAACGCTAAAAATAGCCTTCCAATCGTATGACACAGTTCTTACATGATTGAAACAACTGGCTATTTGACAGTACTCACTTCGCCTTGTGGAATGCTTTCTCACTGTCAACAGGGGATGCCATACAACATCCCGTTATCTTAATGCACCAGGGGGCATGGGGCCCCAGTCGTCAAAGGCGCCGCCATTCGCTGTGCAGAGTTACATCCCTTGGGCACGCAAGAAACCTATGATTGTGGGTTCGAATCCCGGTTTGCCCCGATTAAGTTTCTAGGTTTGTAAGCACCATACCCGTGCTCGTGGGTTTCACCGAAGTGGTAAACGTCTGAGACCTGCATCACTTTGGGCTTTCCTCCCATGTTAAGCTGACATGCTGTGATGTAACTGGAATACCGTTAAAAGCGGTGTTAAACCCAACTCATTCACTTATTCACTCTTATTGCACCAGAAAACATTTTTCCTGTTCAAAGATTTTTGTGACCTTAGGGGCCATTTTGACTTATCATTATATGTTATAACTATAGTATCTTCGGAACACAAAAATACAATTCACGAACTTCAATTCCTTTTTTACTGTATTCAACGTAATACACGCCCAGGGCGCTCTCAAAATTAGAAATAAGGGGCTCTTATTAGAATATTATTTTGGTGGGAAAAACACAAGTTTAAAGATAAATTTTGTGGTTTATGCTGACAGCCTGAAATGTTCATATACAACAGATAATTTTTTCCAGAATTTAATTGCCCATAATTGAGTGTGTATTATACACGAATAAATAAGTCTTGCATACATTGATCAATTGGAAGGGTTGCTAATTGGGATTGTTCATTCGCCAATATTTTAGCAAATATCACCGTGGGGGCTTTTTAGAACTGGACGCTTATTACATCGAATACGGTAAGGGACCTTTTGGGTCTTTTCATTATATTTTATAACTATAGTATCTTTGGACACAAAAATACAATTCACAAACTTCAATTCATTTATTACAGAGATTCATGGCATCAAACATTTGGACTCATTTCCCGACTTATAACTGTTTATGCAATAATTTGCTATTTTTAGACATAGACAAGAGAGATGGTGCTGATTAAGTAGGACTGGCTGTCGATATATAGCTCATAGAGATTGATAATCGCTAACTAAATATCGATCAATTATCGAGAAATATTGGAGAAGCAACTGAAGCAAATATGCAAGAAAATCCTGAAAGAAATCCAAATATTTCACGCTGCTGGTGAGCAGTGACACATTTATGCATAGATTACTTTGTGGACGTTTGAGATATGTAACAATTGCTTTTCGTCTTCAACATTTGACATTAATGACAATAACAAGTCTGTTTCCATAAATCTAAACTTTTTTCACCACGATTAAGTTCATGTAAGTCATTATCGTTGACAACAACAGTGATTTTGACACAATATTCTGTATATTGGTCAATGACTTGGACCCAGGAAACGTAATGAGTCAATGGCAAAAGTCAACAAGTCAAACCAACAAAAATGATACAAAGACAGTGCTGCTCAAAATTTCATGATCAACTAAGACTTTGATGGCTGTGCATTGTTTTATTAAATCGATACTGTAAATAGGACTAATCCTAGGTCAAAAGTTTAACTACTTAAACCAACATATGTCAAATTGAAATTTTGTCAGTCAGTGACCTGTGACCAACAATTTCATATGGATAATCGTTAATATTTCTTCCCATCGACGATAATTTTGATTATCGATCCTTTTAGCCGACCCTAGCTAATATGGTTACCTCCAAAACGAGGCTCTGGTTGGGTTTGGGTTGAGTGTGTTTAAATAATAAATGTGGAGATATAATACATTGGATATTGAAGGTTTCATGCAATAATTAATTCAGTGGTGTCTAGGAGATTGGCATTTTCACTCACGGTGTGAGTGAGTCAGTTTGATTTAACACTACTTTGAGTGAGTTATGTTTAACGCCGCTTTTAACATTATTCCAGTTATATCACTGCGTGTCAGCTTAATGTGGGAGGAAAGCCTGAAGTGATGCAGGTTTAAGACGTTAACTACTTCGGTGAAACCCACGAGCACGGGTATAGGAACATAATCAGTGTGAACCGGGATTCAAACCCACAATCATAGGTTTCTGGTGTGCCCACGGGAGGCAAATCTGTACAGCTAATTGCGGAGCCTTAGACGACTGGGTCACCTGTTTTCCTTAATCAGTTGCACGGAATTACTAAGCTTATTGTTGGAGGAATACACTGTGATGCAGGTTGTAGACAATTACCATTTTGGTGAAACCCTTGGGTACACGCTGGAATGGTGCTGACAACCCAGGGATCATAATGCAGCAAGTCTAGGATTCAAACCTATAATCAGCAGATCCTGGCATGCCCAAGCAACACAACTCACCTGGCTGACAGGATCGTTGTTCATGTTATCAACCGCTTGTTTACCTGACTCGTGAAAATCCGGATTGCCGTATAAACAGGCGACTATGTTTGTCGTAAGAGGCGACTAACGGGATCGGGTGGTCAGGCTTGCTGACTTGGTTGATGTATGTCATCGTATACCAATTGCGTGGATCGATGGTCATGATATTAATCACTGGATTGTCTGGTCCAGACTCGATTATTTACAGACCGCCGTCATATAGGTGGAGTATTGTTGAGTGCAGCTGTAAACAACCAACCAACAAACAAACAAACTGGTTTACCTGGCCCCAGAATCATTTACAGGCCGTCATGATGAAACTCAGTGTATTCATAGTCATACAAAAAACTAATTGCTTGTTTTTAAATTGGCTGTGATGCTTTTATCAACAAAAATCATTGAAGGCTCTACACAGGAGGTTGAAGTACTGTAAAATTATTGTCCCCCTGTGTGACACGTAATTCCCATCATAACTGATGTAACTATCATCAACGAGTCTTTTTAAGCCAATTCATTGCTGAGTATTTTGTATTGGCTAGCATTGTGCACAACCACCAGTAGCTAAAGTGATGACGTAAATCCTGCTGGGTTCTCGTGCAGGAAGCTGAGGTATCGTAAGTTCCCATGATCCCCAGTGAGGTGCACTAGCTAAATGTTGTAGATATAATTGTTGACAAATTTGTTTTTGGATATATATTAGTATTCAACACTCAATTATATATATTTCAAAGTGTTCTCGTCGCTATATGGCCGAAATAATGCTGATGTGATGTTAAATTTTAACTCACTCACTAATAAAATACAACTCCTGAGGGATGCAAACATTAAAATTACCGTATTCGACATATTAAGCGCCCTGCTCTAATAAGCGCCCATGGCGATATTTGCTAAGATATTGGCTAGTGAATAATCCCAATAAGCACCCCTTGTGTTATATGCACCCTTAATTATGGGCAATTAATTACTGGAAAAATATATCTGTCGTATGTGAACATTTCACGCTGTCAGCGTAAACTACAAATTTTACGATCTTTCAACTCTGTTTTTTTTCAGCATAATAATATTCTAATATAAGCCCCCTTTTTCTAATTTTGAGAGCGCCCTGGGCGCTTATTACATTGAATACAGTAATTAGAACATGAGAGGACACCAGGATCTTACTCAAAACTTTTGGCCATTCTGTTCCTGTGCTATGGGGGCGGTCAGGTAGCCTAGTGGTTAATGCGTTCACTCGTCATGCCGAAGACCCAGGTTCGATTCCCGACAAAAAGCGGCGTAAAGCCATACTCACTCACTCACTCACTCGATTCCCGACATGGGTACAATGAGTGAACTCATTTCTGTTGTCCCTCGCCATGATATTGCTGGAATATTGCTAACCATACTCACTCACTCACTCTTGTGCCATGACAAGACCAACTCAGATTTCAGACCAGTGATCGTGCATTGCTAAGTAGTTGTTCATTGTTAGCTCACAGGGTTATGCACAGAGTGTTTAATCATTGTTATGTTTATCAAGTGACACTCCAGGACAGTAAACATCCCATGGCCGTTTATCCTTCAGGATTGTTCTGCCATGAAAATGTGAATGAAGATGACATTTGGTCCATCAGCCATCACAGCACTGAAGAATTAAATTAAATTATTTTCTATAAGGCCTTAACATTTTTTAAGTTGGTTTACAAACCGACCGATCGACAAATCAAAATGAAATTAGAAATAAAATTAAATAACTTTTGACAGTTTTGATTTTGACCAACACTGTTTTACAATTATGTGAAATGAGAAAAAAAACGCAAAATTTTATCACCACTGCCTTCGATAAGTGGGGAATAATATGTGTATAATCTGTATTCTAATAAAAACAATATGAATTTTTCTTTTAGTAATTTCAGTATTTTGCCATGTTAAAACTTGTTTGTTTTGAAAATAATTATTTTCCAACTAATGAAAGCTAAAAGACCTAGCAAGTACATTGCAGTGGGGATTCCGGGTTAGAATATGTCCCTAGAAAGCTATGCTGGTCGCACGTAGAGCGCAGTGGGGATTCCGGGTTAGTGTAGGTCCCTAGCAAGCTATGCTGGTCCCACGTACAGGGCAGTGGGGATGTCAAGTTAGAATAGGTCCCTAGCAAGCTATGCTGGTCCCACGTACAGGGCAGTGGGGATGTCAAGTTAGAGTAGGTCCCTAGCAAGCTATGCTGGTCGCACTACAGCACAGTGGGGATGTCAAGTTAGAGCAGGTCCCAAGCAAGCTATGCTGGTCGCACTACAGCACAGTGGGGATTCTGGGTTAGAATAGGTCCCTAGCAAGCTATGCTGGTCGCACTACAGCACAGTGGGGATGTCAAGTTAGAGTAGGTCCCAAGCAAGCTATGCTGGTCGCACTACAGCACAGTGGGGATTCTTGGTTAGAGCAGGTCCCAAGCAAGCTATGCTGGTCGCACTACAGCACATTGGGGATTCTTGGTTAGAGCAGGTCCCAAGCAAGCTATGCTGGTCGCACATACAGCACAGTGGGGATTCTTGGTTAGAGTAGGTCCCTAGCAACCTATGCTGGTCGCACTACAGCGCATTTGGGATTCTGGGTTAGAGTAGGTCCCTAGCAAGCTATGCTTGTCGCATGTACAGCGCAGTGGGGATGTCAAGTTAGAATAGCTCCCATAGATGTTTCATTGCGTGTCATTGTACCCCAACAGAGTGTATCGTTGCTCATACCATCCATCACTGGGTTGTCTAGTCTAGTGCTCATACCATCCATCACTGGGTTGTCTAGTCTAGTGCTCATACCATCCATCACTGGGTTGTCTAGTCCAGTGCTCATACCATCCATCACTGGGTTGTCTAGTCCAGTGCCCATACCATCCATCACTGGGTTGTCTAGTCCAGTGCTCATACCATCCATCACTGGGTTGTCTAGTCCAGTGCTCATACCATCCATCACTGGGTTGTCTAGTCCAGTGCTCATACCATCCATCACTGGGTTGTCTAATCCAGTGCTCATACCATCCATCACTGGGTTGTCTAGTCGTGCTCATACCATCCATCATGGGGTTGTCTAGTCCAGTGCTCATACCATCCATCACTGGGTTGTCAAGTCCAGTGCTCATACCATCCATCACTGGGTTGTCTAGTCCAGTGCTCATACCATCCATCACTGGGTTGTCTAGTCCAGTGCTCATACCATCCATCACTGGGTTGTCTAGTCCAGATTCGACTATTTGCAGACTCCTGAAATATTGCTGTGCGGTGTTAAACAGCAAGCTAATTTCTCTCACTGCTCCCTGCACCGAGTGAACAGACACCAGGTGACCTCCATTTGTAGGGGGAAAGAGCTGTTGCTGTGAGGACATACGGACATGTTATTGATGGCCATTCAGCTGGTTAGCTTGCTCAGACAGGCCAGATGTTGTCAGATCAATGTTTACCAGATTCATTTGCACTTCAATGATATTATCCCCACCTTTGGAAATGTGGGAATGAGATAAAGTGACAGAAATGTAGTCCGGACTGATGCCGATTTATAGTGCTAGCCCACTGAGATACCATGTCGCAGTTTAACATGAATACCCCACTCAGACACAGTATACCAACTCCGAGCCGACCAGTCCTTGTTTTAGCCCCTTTATGCCGAGCGCCAGACAGGGTAACAACAAGTACCATCTTTTAACGTCTTTTGGTATGACGCGGCCGGGGATCGAACCCTAGACCTTCCTCTCTCCGGGCGGATGCTCTACCACTAGACCACGGAGGCGGTCATGTGGGAATGAGATAAAATGACAGGAATGCACAATCAATGAGTGAATGAGTGAGTGAGTGAGTGAGTGAGTGAGTTTGATTTTACGCCACTATTAGCAATATTCCAGCAATATCACGGCGAGGGACACCAGAAATGGGCTGCACACATAATTTGGAAATTACTTTGATTTTCTAAATATTTCTTAAATCAGTCAGATTTAAGTCACTGAATGAATATAATATATAATTTAACTCTCGAATTATAAACCTGTTTCTTTGAGAGAGAAGTGTTACAAATTCGTTGACAGTAAAAAAAATTGAGATCTGCAGTGATAAAAAATGTCCACCAACTTTGGTCCTGACACATATAGCACCACCGAGCATAACAATCAGAACGTAACCCACTCATCAGACACCTGGTCCACGCTAACCAATATCTAATTTTGTAAACAGTATAAGTAATATTTTAAATATCATACCTCGACTGACCAATATATTTTTGCTGAACTGGAAACTACTTGTTGCACAACTAATCATAAGATCACAAGCTTAGAATGAGACCCCAGTGGGAGCATATTAATTTAGAAAGCAGTATAAGTAATTCAATAAATATATAACGCATCACTACACCAATATGTTATTGCTGAACTAGAAACTACATGTTGTACAACTAATCACAAGATCACAAGCATTCCATGAGACCCCATTGGGAGCATATTAATTAAGAAAGCAGTATTAGTAATTCAGTAAATATATAATGCCTCTACACCAATATGTTATTGCTGAACTAGAAACTACTTGTTGCACAGCTAATCACAAGATCACAAGAATTCGATGAGACCCCAGTGGGAGCATATTCATGGACTAATTTTATAACCAGTTCTCCAGATTCACTCGCGCCATATTGTGGAAATCAATATGAAAGTCACAGTGAGCAATTCTGGCACATTCCGCTGTCATTACTCAGTATGCATAGTTCCCATCTGTTGCTAAACTTGATGTGAGTCGAGGTATTTGATAATTACTTCTGTCCTGGGCTCAATGAACTTGTTAGCTTTGCACAGCAGTGTCTATTAAGAGCAGGCTATTCTGGGAGGAAGTTCATGCTATTCCGGTCAGAGATGAGGACTGATCAAATATTGGTGATGCAAGTCTTGTTGCTTATCTTTCCTCAACATGTTTTGTGTAAATTTTGTTTAAAAGTTCACAGCTGGTCACCGTGACAATGAGTGTCCTCTAACTGTTGCATGAATGTTAAGTATCTAACTACACTTATATAATGTTGATACTTTTCACATAGACAGACATTTTGTCCCAGAAATAAAGTTATATAAAGTCTTATTTAAAATTTATATATCTACAAAATAAAAAATATACCGTATTCGACCCAGTTAAAGCGCCCCGCTCTAATAAGCGCCCACGGAGATATTTGCTAATATATTGGCTAGTGAACAATCCCAATTAGCACCCCCTCCGATTGATCAATGTACGCAAGACCTATTTATTCGCGTATAATACAAACTCCTGTGTTATATGTACCCTTAATTATGGGCAATTAAATTCTGTAAAAATATATCTGTCGTATATATACATTTCAGGCTGTCAGCATAAACCACAAAATTTATCTTTCAACACTGTTTTTTTCCACCAAAATAATACTCTAATAACTCAGCCACTATTTCTAATTTTGAGAGCACCCTGGGCGCTTATTATGTTGAATGAGGTAATCCAAGTGGAGCGCAGAACAATCCTTAATTGGAGAGCTAGGCAATCTAGACTTGCCAAATCATTCTAGACTTGAGTTGGAATTTTTTCTCTAGGGCCTTGGAGACTTTTCACACAGCACTGTGTCCGCAGTGTTTGAATTAAGGATAAAAGTGAAGGGGTCCTTGTCACCAGGCTTGTCACCAGGCTTGTCACCGGGCTTGTCACCAGGCTTGTCACCGGGTTTGTCACCGGGCTTGTCACCGGGCTTGTCACCAGGCCTGTCATCAGGCTTATCACCGGGCTTGTCACCGGGCTTGTCACCGGGCTTGTCACCAGGCTTGTCACCGGGCTTGTCACCGGGCTTGTCACCTGGCTTGTCACCAGGCCTGTCATCAGGCTTATCACCGGGCTTGTCACCGGGCTTGTCACCAGGCTTGTCACCGAGCTTGTCACCGAGCATGTCACGGGGCTTATCACCAGGCTTGTCATCAGGCTTGTCATCAGGCTTGTCATCGGGCTTGTCACCAGGCTTGTCACCGGGCTTGTCACCGGGCTTGTCATCAGGCTTGTCATCAGGCTTGTCACCGGGTTTGTCATCAGGCTTGTCATCAGGCTTATCACCAGGCTTGTCACCGGGCTTGTCATCAGGCTTTAGATACTTGTTTGGGCCACTGTGTATTGACTCACATCATTCACATTGGGCAGGTATAGTTTATTCTGGTGTAGTCTCTTTGCTCCCTAACCTCAAGCCTGGGAATATTTTCTACTTTTTTGAAAATTAATTTGGCCCAGAATGCTGTTTCATGTGACTTCTAATGTATCTGTTCGTGTGCTGCCCCAAGTGTGTCCGATGCCACATTTATTGAAGCTTACAACACCAATACAGAGCTCCAGAACTTTTTGAGCAATTGAGTTTTTACTCTTGGGTTTCGATTATATTTGGGTTATTACATTTTTCATTGGGTAAATAATACTTTTTCACTCATCTATTCATCACTCTAGGGTTTTTCTTAAAGTTAGTGAACATTTTAAGATTTTAAAAACATGAAATAATGTTTTAGATGTATATAACTGTTCTAAATATATAGGCTTGACTTGGAAAGTGAATTAGCTTGTAATTGTGTTTCAGAAATTAGCTACTTTGTACACATGCGGAAAAAGCTTCATTGGGTTTTTACGTGAGCTGTTTTTATACATTCGAGTTTTTCATTTAATGCATGCGTTTCTGTACGCAAGTTAACTGAAAGAGTAATTGGGTTTTGAATATTTTTGGGGGGTATTTTACGCAAAAACGCTGCTTATCTGTAGCACTGCAAATACATGTCCAAATTACCAATAACTGGATAGAGCTCTTTTGTGCATTCTTCACAGCAGTAGGTGAGGTTAAATGGGGTTTAACGTCATGTCCGAGATAGAATAAAGCGATAATGTGTTTCTATGTGTCTGTCTGGCTGCTTGTACTGGTCTGGACTGATCCCAATTTCATAGTGCTAGCCCGCTGAGATACCATGCCGCAGTTTAACATGAATACCCCACTCAGACACAGTATACTGACTCCGAGCCGACCAGTCCTTGTTTTGTCCTCTTAATGTCGAGGGCCAGACAGGGTAACAACAAGTACCATCTTTAAACGTCTTTTGGTATGATGCGGCCGGAGATCAAGCCCTGGACCTTCCCCTCTACCACTAGACCACGGAGGCGGTCTCACTGCAGTAGAGTTCATGGATACATTATGCCTGCAATCGAAGAGTAAACACAAATCTGTAAACACAGCCTGGGACAGGGCAGGTTGAAAATGCTAATTTGAGTAATATGTGATTTATTCAAACATGTTTGGTCACAAGAAACTCTGAGGGGGGCATGGGTGGCCCAGTCGTCTAAGGGGCTGCAATTTGCTATGCAGAGTCGCGTCCTTTGGGCAAGCCAGAAACCTATGATTGTGGGTTCAAATCCCGGTTCGCCCCGATTATGTTTCTAGGTTTGTCAGACCATACTCACTCACTCACAAGAAACTCAAAATTAAAAGGGTTATGTTGATTTATTTATGTTGCATATTTGATGCAAATATACAGCTCATCTTACCTGTGAGTGTTAGTTGAATACCATCTTTGCTCGAGGTTTCGGTGCTGAATGCTTGACCTGCATCAAGCCATGCTATAACCACGATAACTGAAATACTTTTCAAAATAAAACCCAAATTTCTCTCTTTATGAAACCTGCATCGAGTAAAGGCTAAAGTGAATGATTGTCACACAGTGTCCGACCCTCAATCTGAATACAGTCAAACCCACTTGTCAGGCCCCACTTAACCAGACCTCTCTTATCCAGAAACAATATCAGACTTTTTTGAAAAATGACAAAAATGACTGTGAAATGCTCCGTTGTCGAGATATCCGTGTTCTGGAATCAGACAGTGAATTTCACTAAGCTACAATACAATTGGAGAGTATTATGCTCCCCTTATCGATCAGCGTCAATGTGTGTGATGTTTGTTCTGGGCTGAGTCCAAATTTACTACCTGGGTACCCGACACCCTATTACCTGACCCTACCTGGACACCCGCTATAGATCTCAAGAGTTGGGTACAAAATGTCCAAATGGGAATTGATTTACCGCAGCCTTGGCCAAAACTATTTAGAAACGTGTATAAAATGATCTGATCATGCATACACTGAAGTTGATAGACGCTTTACAGAGCTCCAGATAAGCTGCGTATCTGCGTGAAATACGCATCAGAAATGCAGAAATACGCATCAGAAATGCAGAAATACGCAGTAAAATATAATCCAAGTGTATCAAATACGCAACGAACATTACAGATACGCTACAAAAATAAAACGATGACAGTTACATCATGATCATTTGCCATCACACTTTCTTGTGGAAGTATCGTGGTATTTTTTAGTCCTATAAAGCTCTCGAACCCACACGACACCAGTTTGCAGGGACTAGATGAATAGTGTTTTTAAATATTTGACTTAAATACCCACATGTGTAAAAACTAGTGAGTAACAGAAATTTGAATAGGCAGGTAGAATTACTGATACCCAATGATTTTAAAATGCATGGGTAAAATACCCACAACACCAAAAGCTTATCTGGAGCTCTGGCTTTATCCTTACTCAAGTTTCTAGGTTTGTCAGCACCATACCCATGCTCGTGGGTTTCACCGAAGTGGTAAACATCTGAGACCTGCATCACTTCGGGCTTTCCTCCCACGTTAAGTTGACACACCGTGATATAACTGGAATACTGTTAAAGGCAGCATTAAACCCAACTCACTCACTCACCTTACTAGGGGCGGTCTGGTAGCCTAGTGGTTAAAGCATTCGCTCGTCACGCCGAAGACCCGGGTTCGATTCCCGACATGGGTACAATGTGTGAAGCCCATTTCTGGTGTCCCCCACCGTGATATTGCTAAAAGCGGCGTAAAACCATACTCACTCACTCACTCACCTTACTCGAGCCTACAAGTGTCAGAACGAATGCTTGCATAGTCAGAAAGAAATGTGAACATTAGTTGCTTGTAGTGTAACCATGGAGATGTCATCAAACAGTACTAACATGACTAACCACGGGTCCGGGCAGTCGTGTGGGTACCCGGGTCCTACCCAGGACCCACCCGACCCCAGTACCTGAGTTACTAGTCCCAGTCCTAAATTTAAACATCAAGGGAGCAGGTAGCATTTGATTCCAGTAGATTAAAGATGCCGTTTGGAACATGTTGGAATGCTATACTGACTATTAATCCAATTTTTATTTGGCAATAAGTGTCAGTTAGGAATTTGACACTGAGGGGAAGAATGACTTTAAGATGGTTTTACCTTGACCTACACTACACTACTTTTACCTTGAACTAAGATTCAATGGGACCCCCCAAAAATTGATTTCAAGGTGTTGTGTACTGTAGTGTTGTAGTGTAGTACTGCAGTTGTCTAGTGTAGTGTTGTGGTTTATATGAGAGCAAATATTGCTACTGTTGGTTTTTCACTGCCTTGACTTGACTTAAAATCAATTACTGATAGCATTGGTAACTTCACCATGGAAACCAACGGATGATTTTGCATAATGCATGAGAGTTGTGACCATCAGGATGAGGAAGTTGATCTTACTGACTGCATTCTATAGCATGTATAGAGGTTACTTGATGTGCTGTGTTAAACGATGGAGATTCTAAAGGTGTGTTTGAGGTAGTGATGCTAAAGATGTGTGAGAGGCAGGGATGTTAAAGATGTGTGAGGCAGTAATGTTACAGATGTGTGTAAGGTAGTGATGTTAAAGATGTGTGTGAGGTAGTGATGTTAAAGGGATGTGAGGTAGTGATGTTAAAGATGTGTGTGAGGTATTGATGTTAAAGATGTGTGTGAGGTATTGATGTTAAAGATGTGTGTGAGGTAGTGATGTTAAAGAAGTATGAGGAAGTGATGTTTAAGATGTGTGAGGTAGTGATGTTAAAGGTGTGTGTGAGGTAGTGATGTTAAAGACGTGTGTGAGGTAGTGATGTTAAAGATGTGTGTGAGGCAGTGATGTTAAAGGTGTGTGTGAGGTAGTGATGTTAAAGGTGTGTGTGAGGCAGTGATGTTAAAGGTGTGTGTGTGGCAGTAATTTTTAAAGATGTGTGTGAGGTAGTGATGTTAAAGGTGTGTGTGAGGCAGTGATGTTAAAGGTGTGTGTGTGGCAGTAATTTTTAAAGATGTGTGTGAGGTAGTGATGTTAAAGGTGTGTGTGAGGCAGTGATGTTAAAGATGTGTGTGAGGCAGTGATGTTAAAGATGTGTGTGAGGTAGTGATGTTAAAGGTGTGTGTGAGGCAGTGATGTTAAAGGTGTGTGTGTGGCAGTAATTTTTAAAGATGTGTGTGAGGTAGTGATGTTAAAGGTGTGTGTGAGGCAGTGATGTTAAAGATGTGTGAGGCAGTGATGTTAAAGGTGTGTGTGAGGCAGTGATGTTAAAGATGTGTGAGGCAGTGATGTTAAAGGTGTGTGTGAGGCAGTGATGTTAAAGGTGTGTGTGGGGCAGTGATGTTAAAGATGTGTGTGATAGGGGCATGCCTTTGCATTAACTGCTCATGAAATCATCCTCTGAATACTGCAACTAAACACAGTACCTTGTCAAGGAGGAAATTATTTGTAATATGCATGCATATTGTGATTTCACTGATAAAAGAAATGTTTCCATAAGATAATGTTGTTATCAGTACACCTTGGACTTATCCAGCATATTTATTGTTAATCAATTTAATCTTTGTACGTGATACTTACATCTAAGGCCACAATAAATTATTTATTAACATTTAATCCACATCAGGTCTATGAAAGGCATTTAGAAGTGATACACATAAGGAAGGAAATATATGGATGTCAACTTCTTTATTATGAGGGACACAATGTTTCAGAGTATATGCTTACACCATCAGGTGAATGAATGCCATGAGGCAGAGAGCATATATATCTACATAGAAGGACAACCAAATTAATAAGATAACAAAAGGTAGAAAATAACAAAGGGTAGAAGCTAACAAAGGAAGCCAACAGATGATTGGCGCTGATAGGTGATTAGCAATAGACAATGGAAGCCAACACTTAAGTTATCATAGATAAGTAATAGGTAATGGACACTTTTGAAGGTGTCCATTGCCAATTACTTATCTGTGAAAGGTTAATTAAGTGTTAAGCATATACTCCGAAAAGTTGTGTTTCACAAAATATAGAAGTTGACATCCATATATTCTCTTCCTTATTGTATCCATTGTTCAATACTTATGAAACCTGGTCAGCCAGTTTCATCTTCCTGAGTTGAGGGAGTTAACTGAAGATGAAAGTCCAGTTTCCACCCTTGCCAAACTAGGCTGGAATATCTGGGCTCAATCGAGTCAGGACCAGACAATCCAGTGATTCATATCACAACCATAGATCCACACAACTGGGATATGATGACATGCATCAAGCAATTCAGCGAGTCAGACCACCCGATCCCGTTAGTCACCTCTTACGACAAGCATAGTCACCTTTTACAACATGCAGCACATGAACTCATTCATGTCACCTGAAACAGCATTTTATACAGAATTAGTTTTTGGTTTCATGATACCCATTTGTAGTAGTGGGTTGATACACCGATGGATCGATTTTTTTACTTCCCGATACAAGTATCAATCACAATTGCACACAGTAAAAAGTATTGGTTTTAGCTTGAATGTATTCTTCAATAAATGTTACACAGACACTAATTACTAGTAAAAATGAGTAGTGAAAACGCAAATATTTTCATCCATTGTGCCATACTTGACACTGCCAACTGTAAATCGTTAGTGTGCCATGTATTTGGCCATCCTGTCTATGAAGAACATGGCTCACGCACCACAGATAGAGCACATGCAAGTATCGTGATACATATCGGATCGTGAGCACGGTTTCATGATACGGATCTGAGATTGCACAGTTAGTGTTTCGTCCCAGCCCTACCCTTTTGACAGGGCCCATGGATGTTAACACATATTGGATAACTGAAGAAAACTATCTTCTTCTCTGCCTAATGTAGATACTCAATGGCTTAAAAATGATCTAAACTCATCACTATCTCTTGATGGAAAAGGGGGCGCGGGTGGCCCAGTCGTCTAAGGCGCCGCGATTCGCTGTGCAGAGTTGCATCCCTTGGGCACGCCAGAAACCTATGATTGTGGGTTTGAATCCCGGTTCGCCCCGATTATGTTTCTAGGTTTGTCAGCACCATACCCGTGCTCGTGAGTTTCACCGAAGTGGTAAACGTCTTAGACCTGCTTCACTTCGGGCTTTCCTCCCACATTAAGCTGACACGCCATGATATAACCGGGAAAATGTTAAAAGCGACGTTAAACCCAACTCACTCACTCACTCACTCACTCACTCACTCACTCTTGATGGAAAGATCTTGTTACTGTACTCAATACAATACTTGAAAACACATGACATGTATGCAGGTATGTGATATTTCCGTCTAAAGTCAGAATTCTGTCATTTCGATCTCCGTGACATCCCAGACTATGGACCTGGTGGGGGCTAGACGACTGTGTTAGTAATATGCGCCTGCCCGTAGGCCGATGGCAAGAGGATCTTGTGTCGGACCCGTAGTTTTAAATTTGCATTGTTCCTTATGGCCTGCAGTAAATTTACTTGTTGTTTTATTTTGTCACAGTAAGATACATTTTTTTACATTAAAGTCCAAGGTGTTTAGTCCGGACCTGCAGCTGCTAATATCTGTGGGTCCTGATGGCAGCCTGGCATTTATTTATTTTTTCAACCGCTGCTTGAGGATTCTAATGCACCTCCCTGGGTTGTTTTTTAGTGTTTTTTGTCATCCTTCAATCACATGGTCATATTTTACATTGTATTCATGTGTTGTTTTGTGTCGACACATGGTCTTGTGATTATATCGTGGATTCAACTTCCAAAGTGTTTCTAGCAAATATGGGGGCGGTCGGGTAGCCTAGTGGTTAAAGCGTTCGCTTGTCACGCCGAACACCCGGGTTCGATTCCTGACATGGGTACAATGTGTGAAGCCCATTTGTGGTGTCCCCCGCCGTGATATTGCTGGAATATTGCTAAAAGCGGCGTAAAACCTTACTCACTCACTCACTCACTCTAGCAAATATGTCTGAAAGTGGCATGGAGCCCTATTATATCCCACTTCTGGAGCCAGGAACTTATTTTACTTTTTGGTTTTTCAGCAAAGTCGACGGCTATGGGTTTGAGCGACCGGAAGACTTCGACTTTAAGTCGTATGAAGAATTCATGGCTTCCTACTTGTCCGTGTTGGCGAGGCGGGCGCAGAGGTGGAAAAACACTGTTGGAGATCAGACTACAGCCATTTCAAAATCTCGAAAAAGTTAGTGCATTTCTTTTAATACTGATGGTTGATTCCTTATATCACCCATCTTATATTCCCACCCAACACCAGTGAAATTCCATCTTTTTCTCTCACCAAACACCAGCGAAATTCCACCTTTTATCCCACCCAACACCAGGAGAATTCCACCTTTTATTCCCACCCAACACCAGGAGAATTCCACCTTTTATTCCCACCCAACACCAGTGAAATTCCACCTTTTATTTCCACCCAATACCAGTGAAATTCCACCTTTTATTCCCACCCAACATCAGTGAAATTCAGCGTTTTATTCCCACCCAATGCCAGTGAAATTCCACCTTTTATTCCCACCCAATACCAGTGAAATTCCACCATTTATACCCACCCTACACGAGTGAAATTCCACCTTTTATACCCACCCAACACCAGTGAAATTCCACCTTTTATTCCCACCCAATACCAGTGAAATTCCATCTTTTATACCCACTCTAAACAAGTGAAATTCCACCTTTTATACCCACCCAATACTAGTGAAATTCCACCTTTTATACCCACCCTACACGAGTGAAATTCCACCTTTTATACCCACCCAACACCAGTGAAATTCCACCTTTTATTCCCACCCAATACTAGTGAAATTCCACCTTTTATACCCACTCTACACGAGTGAAATTCCACCTTTTATACCCACCCAATACTAGTGAAATTCCACCTTTTATACCCACCCTACACTAGTGAAATTCCACCTTTTATACCCACCAAACACCAGGAGAATTCCACCTCTTATCCCATCCGATAACAGTGAAATTTCACCTTTTATACCCACCCTACACGAGTGAATTCCACCTTTTATACCCACCCAATACTAGTGAAATTTCACCTTTTATACCCACCCTACACGAGTGAAATTCCACCTTTTATACCCACCAAACACCAGGAGAATTCCACCTCTTATCCCATCCTATAACAGTGAAATTTCACCTTTTATACCCACCAAACACCAGGAGAATTCCACCTCTTATCCCATCCGATAACAGTGAAATTTCACATTTTATACCCACCCTACACGAGTGAAATTCCACCTTTTATACCCACCAAACACCAGGAGAATTCCACCTGTTATCCCATCCGATAACAGTGAAATTCCACCTTTTATACCCACCAAACACCAGGAGAATTCCACCTCTTATCCCATCCGATAACAGTGAAATTTCACCTTTTATACCCACCCGATAACAGTGAAATTTTACCTTTTATACCCACCTGATGACAGTGAAATTTCACCTTTTAGTTTTATACCCACCTGATAACAGTGAAATTTCACCTTTTCATCAAACCAAATCACAGTGAAATTCTAACCTTTATACCACCAAATCACCATGAAAATCCTCCTACATTCTAGCAGTGAGTCCCAGTGATATCTCACCCTTATCTAACGGGAAACTTCAACTAATCTAGGTTTTCTATACCTCTATCATATTCAACAAGTACATATAAAATATTTTAAAACATTTCTGAATATCCCTTGAAACAGATATAGCTCATTTTCATGATAACATGGGTTTTATCTAGGCCTGATGAGGGGCCAATTTTCAGCTGCAAGTTAGCTGCCAGCAAATGTCAGCAAGATTTCCAAATTGTAATTAAACATTTCCCAATTCATGTTATAGTAATGACTAATGTTATGGCTTTGTGAGGTGACTTGTATTTCACTGACAACAGGACCAATAAAAAGGAATAATAGTTCAACGTTATTGCATTGAATGCAATGTTAAAATTCAATGTTGAAATACTTCTGAATTGCGGAAAATAAGAACTTTTAAAGTCACGGGCGACAGAGTATGTGTGATGGCAAATACTCATTGCTGTTCCCTTGTTTGATTCCAAACTTTGTGTTTGAGCTGACATGGAACATCCAAACATTGATTGTATTTCTTTTCAGATGTCAGATAAAACTTTTGTAAATGCTACAGTTTAATTAATTTCTCTTCACATATTTATCTAGGAGTCCAAACTGTGTGCCCTTGGCATGCTGTGTTTCAATTATTTTTAAAATAAGAATTTGGCTTATTTGAATTAATTTCTTTTACACTATTTGATACTGAAATTTTTGTATTTATATCAGTTCTTTTGATAATTTCATATTTTCTTTTCAGTTAAAAGGTTTTGCAGGAAAGGAATACCATCAGATATAAGAGCTGATGTGAGTGGTTTTGAAACTTGAATTAAAATATAAAATAAAATTGCAATTTTATCAGATAAATTCTTTAATACTACATGCATACTACCTGGTCCCTGACAAAGTTATTGAATCATTAAGTATCATTACGGGGCCATGTCAGTAAGGATATGTCAGTTAAAGGTACTGGTATGTTGTTATTGAGGGTAATGTGGTAATCTGCATGGTTTGTCTTGAAGAAATGTCAAGATATGGTCACATACTCCAATTTCCCTTCATTCACAAATTAAATTTATTGAAAAAAGTTTTAAAACTATGATTGAGAATAAATTATTTATTTTTTAAGAACTATTATATTTTGCTATTGTTTTATAGTTTTGATAACTCTTATTGAAACCTTGAAAGATCAGAATTTTTTTGAATTTGTAAATGCATTAGGAATTTGTAGATTGTATATTTATAGACTGTAGAATATATAGATCATAGATATACAGACGCTGAGATCAGTCTTAATTTGCTTTGCTTTGATGTGTTCATGATGTAATAAATATTAAATGGTAGTAAATTTCAAAGTGTCTGAGCAGGACATGGTCAACTAGATTGACATCCTTTACACATTTGTTGCCATGGAAACAGGTGTGGATGGTTGTGAGTGGTGCGGAGCAGAGAAGGATGGCGGACCCGGAACTCTACCAGCGTCTTGTTGACAACCAGCTAGACGACACACACCCCGTCCAGTGTGCCATTAACCTTGGTACGTGATTTGTCTTGTTCACACTAGGTTCCCTACACTGCATACAAATAGATCATTTGTTCAGTTACACCTCCTTCTTCCTTTTATGTGGTGATTTGTGGATGAGGATACTACACTTAGCTACTTAATTAATTAATAACATGTATGCAGGGTTAAGTCTGAACAATAGGTTAAGAAAGTCTTTGACATGATTTAATATCTCAAGGTCGATAGAACATTGTTACTACATTGTCACTGCATTGTCACAACATTGTTAATACATTGTTACAACATTGTTACTACATTGTCACTACATTGTCACAACATTGTTAATACATTGTTACAACATTGTTACTACATTGTCACTACATTGTCACAAAATTGTTAATACATTGTTACTACATTGTCACAACATTGTCACTACATTGTTACTACATTGTCACTACATTGTTACTACATTGTCATCCATTGTCACTACATTGTTACTACATTGTTACTACATTGTTACTACATTGTCACAACATTGTTACTACATTGTTACTACATTGTCACTACATTGTCACACCATTGTTAATACATTGTTACTACATTGTCACTACATTGTCACAACATTGTCACTACATTGTTACTACATTGTCACTACATTGTTACTACATTGTCATCCATTGTCACTACATTGTTACTACATTGTTACTACATTGTCACAACATTGTTACTACATTGTTACTACATTGTCACTACATTGTCACAACATTGTCACAACATTGTTACTACATTGTCACTACATTGTTACTACATTGTTACTACATTGTCACTACATTGTCACAACATTGTCACTACATTGTTACTACATTGTCACTACATTGTTACTACATTGTCACTACATTGTCACTACATTGTCACTACATTGTCATCCATTGTCACTACATTGTTACTACATTGTTACTACATTGTCACTACATTGTCACAACATTGTTTCTACATTGTCACTACATTGTCACTGCATTGTCACAACATTGTTACTACATTGTCACTACATTGTCACTACATTGTCACTACATTGTCACAACATTGTTACTACATTGTCACTACATTGTCACAACATTGTTTCTACATTGTCACTACATTGTCACTACATTGTCACAACATTGTTACTACATTGTCACTACATTGTCACTACATTGTCACAACATTGTTACTACATTGTCACTACATTGTTAATACATTCTTACTACATTGTCACTACATTGTCACAACATTGTTTCTACATTGTCACTACATTGTCACTGCATTGTCACAACATTGTTAATACATTGTTACTACATTGTCACTACATTGTCACAACATTGTTACTACATTGTCACTACATTGTCACTACATTGTTACTACATTGTCACTGCATTGTCAATACATTGTCACAACATTGTTACTACATTGTCACTACATTGTTAATACATTCTTACTACATTGTCACTACATTGTCACAACATTGTTTCTACATTGTCACTACATTGTCACTGCATTGTCACAACATTGTTAATACATTGTTACTACATTGTCACTACATTGTCACAACATTGTTACTACATTGTCACTACATTGTCACTACATTGTTACTACATTGTTACTACATTATCACTACCTTGTCACTACATTGTCACTACATTGTCACAACATTGTCAGTACATTGTCACTACATTCTTACTACATTGTCACGACATTGTCACTACATTATCACGACATTAGTACTACATTGTCACAACATTGGTACTACATTGTCACAAAATTGTCACTACATTGTCACTACATTGTCACTACATTGTTACTACATTGTCACAACATTGTCACTACATTGTCACAACATTGTTACTATATTGTTACTACATTGTCACTACATTGTCACAACATTGTCACAACATTGTTACTACATTGTCACGACATTATCACGACATTAGTACTACATTGTTACTACATTATCACTACATTGTCACAACATTGTTACTACATTGTTACTACATTGTCACAACAATGTTACTATATTGTTACTACATTGTTACTTCATTATCACTACCTTGTCACTACATTGTCACTACATTGTTCTACATTGTTACTACATTGTCACTACATTATCACTACATTGTCACTACATTGTCACAACATTGTAACTACATTGTCACTACATTCTTACTACATTGTCACGACATTGTCACTACATTATCACGACATTAGTACTACATTGTCACAACATTGGTACTACATTGTCACAAAATTGTCACAACATTGTCACTACATTGTTACTACATTATCACTACATTGTTATTACATTGTCACTAAATTGTCACAACATTGTTACTACATTTTCACGACATTGTCACTACATTATCACGACATTAGTACTACATTGTCACAACATTGTCACTACATTGTCACAACATTGTTACTACATTGTTACTACATTGTCACTACATTGTTACTACATTGTTACTACATTGTCACTACATTGTCACTACATTGTCACAACATTGTTACTACATTGTTACTACATTGTCACTACATTGTCACAACATTGTTACTACCTTGTCACGACATTGTCACTACATTGTCATCCATTGTCACTACATTGTCATCCATTGTTACTACATTGTCACTACATTGTCATCCATTGTTACTACATTGTCACTACATTGTCATCCATTGTCACTACATTGTCATCCATTGTTACTACATTGTCACAACATTGTCAGAACATTGTTCTACATTGTTACTACATTGTCACTACATTGTCACTACATTGTTACTACATTGTCACAACATTGTCATTACATTGTTACTACATTATCACTTCATTGTCACAACATTGTCACTACATTGTCACTACATTGTTACTACATTGTCACAACATTGTCACTACATTGTCACAACATTGTTACTACATTGTCACTACATTATCACTACATTGTTACTACATTGTTACAACATTGTCACTACATTGTCACTACATTGTTACTACATTGTCACAACATTGTCACTACATTGTCACTACATTGTCACTACATTGTCACAACATTGTCACTACATTGTCACAACATTGTTACTACATTGTTACTACATTGTCACTACATTGTCACAACATTGTTACTACCTTGTCACGACATTGTCACTACATTATCACGACATTAGTACTACATTGTCACAACATTGTCACAACATTGTTACTACATTGTCACTACATTGTCATCCATTGTCACTACATTGTCATCCATTGTTACTACATTGTCACTACATTGTCATCCATTGTTACTACATTGTCACTACATTGTCATCCATTGTCACTACATTGTCATCCATTGTTACTACATTGTCACAACATTGTTAGAACATTGTTCTACATTGTTACTACATTGTCACTACATTGTCACTACATTGTTACTACATTGTCACAACATTGTCACTACATTGTTACTACGTTATCACTACATTGTCACAACATTGTCACTACATTGTCACTACATTGTTACTACATTGTCACAACATTGTCACTACATTGTCACAACATTGTTACTACATTGTCACTACATTATCACTACATTGTTACTACATTGTCACAACATTGTCACTACATTGTCACTACATTGTTACTAAATTGTCACAACATTGTTCTACAATGTCACAACATTGTTACTACATTGTCACTACATTATCACTACCTTGTCACAACATTGTCACTACATTGTTACTACATTGTCACTGCATTGTCAATTGTCATTTGTTAATTACACATGAATGTTGGATTCTGATTGGCTGAGACTAATTCTATTATTTTCAATGTAGCTTGCTAACATGAAGGGTGCATTTCTTATGTTCCCCACTCAAATTGTCAAGAGCTTGGGATTAGCTCCATTCATTCACTGCAGACAGATAATCTGTCATTCCTCATTATGGGTGATGGAGAAACATGGAATACACAAACCGTGAAGTATTGACAGTGAAGTATCTAGACATTGGTATTTCCACAGTTTAAGGACATGAGTGGCCTGTGGTCTTAGGAGCAGAGTTGCTCCCCTTTGTTGTGACGAGTTGCTCCCCTTTGTTGTGAAGAGTTGCTACCCTTTGTTGTGCAGAGTTGCTCCCCTTTGTTGTGCAGAGTTGCTCCCCTTTGTTTTGAAAAGTTGCTGATAATAGGTTTGAATCCCAGAGATGTCCTTTGTTTGTTGCTCAGCATCCAATGCTGCTGGCCTCACAAGAGAGGCAAATGTCCATGACCTGCATCACTGTGTGATGTCTGACATATGAAGCCACCTCCATGGTCTTGTGGTAGAGTGTCCGCCCGGAGAGCGGAAGGTCAGGGGTTCAATCCCCTGGCCGCGTCATACCAAAAGACTTAAAAAGATGGTACTTGTTGTTACCCTGTCTGGAGCTCGGCATTAAGGGGCTAAAACAAGGACTGGTCGGCTCTGAGTCAGTATACTGTGTCTGAGTGGGATATTCATGTTAAACTGCGGCATGGTATCTCAGTGAGCTAGCACTATAAATCGGCGTCAGTCCAGACTAGTACAAGCAGCCACACAAACACACACACGTACATACACGTTTCAATGTAAGTGCAATAATCGTGGACGCGACGTTAAACCCAATTTCACCTCACCTCGATTTGCAGTGAATATATAACTGAAACATCTCAAACTCCACTCACTCACTAACCCCGGCAGTCTGTGTTAACACCTCTCAAGCTTATTTATCTTCAGATATATATACCTAAAGAATACATGTTTATAAAAAATTTAAAATAAATGCATAAAAAATTAGAATTTTTGTCTGTATCCATCCTCGACCAAAATTGGAAGAACAAAAAAACAAACATTACAAATTTGAGAAATTAATAGGGTGAGGTTATGACATGATATTATCATCATATACATTTATGAAATGAAAATAAGTATTAATCTTATCAAATTCACCACACGATCCCAGAGTCAGTAAGCCTAAGGGACCTACTCGGTGTGTTTACAGTCGTCCACATACACTGTGCAGACACTCAACAGCTCATACCCATTGTACAACAGGTTGTAAATTGCCTACTGCGAGGTGATTGCAGATGTCAGTGTGGCGACAGGTTGGACCCCCTTGCTCAATGCAAGCTCAGCTACTTTCAACGGTAGGCACTGAGGTTAGAGTGAAGGTAGCTGTAGTCTGAAGTTACACCCATGTCACAAATCAACCTAATCTGATCTTAACTTGGTGTGCCAATTTTTGTAGCCCCTATTTTTTTTTACACCTTTCACAACAGCCTGTGTCAGTCCCTACGTGTGTTTCTGTTCAATGTTTCGTGTTGTGTTCATGGCTTCTCTGTCCATACCCCCAATCCATCTCTGCTGCCGGTGAGTTTCCTGTCCTTTCCATTGTATCAGAGCCAGGGTCATAGGTGGCCATGTCTGAAGGATGAGGATGAGGATGAGAGTTGTGGCCCTATGGTGGAAATCTGTGATTGTGGGTTCAAATCTGATTCGACCTGAATATGTTTCTAGGTTTGTCAGCACCATATTTGTGTTCATGAATTTCAAGTGGTAAATATTTTAGATGTGCATCACTCCAGGCTCTCCTCCCACTTCAAGCTGACATGACTGACTGACTGACTGACTGACTGACACTCACTCACTCACTCACTCACTCACTCACTTACCATCTTCCCGAGGCAAGAGAGTTAACTGACTATCTCGTCAACAAATATTTTCCAAATATTTTCATGTTTTAATCAAGGTGCTCAAGCAATTTGATGCACTTCGCGATGTAAGACCCGTTTTATAACACTATTGAATTTGATTATCGATCAGATCGTCTTGACTGGGCGCCGCCATTTTCTTCGATACAAATGCAAGTGACCTGATTGGTCCATAGGAGAGGCTTCGAAGGGATATAACTCGTAATAACCACTGGTGGCGCTACGATCGAGCCCAGAAATTCCAGCCTAGTTCGGCAAGGGTGGAAACTGGACTTTTAAAGTCAGTTAACTCCCTTGCTTCAGGAAGATGCTCACTCACTCACTCACTCACTCATGTTCTGTTGTAGATATACATCGAACATTCCCGGAAAACATCCATTTTGCTGACACAGTGGACGCCAATGGTCTACGGAAACCCCTGTGTCGAGTCTTGTCGGCAGTGGCCAAGAATAACACCCAAGTGGGATACTGTCAGGTAAACAACTGCTCATCTTACTCAAACTTTTTTTACTTTTAAAAACACCTGGAAACAAGCAGAATATACAGGATTTTATCTTTCTAAGGCTTTTCCATGTGGAAATAAGTAGAAAGTAATACTTTACTGTTTCCATGTGTATTATATACATATATATCTGGGGCGGTCAGGTAGCCTAGTGGTTAAAGCGTTTGCTTGTCACGCCGAAGACCAGGGTTCGATTCCCGACATCGGTACAATGTGAAGCCCATTTCTGGTGTATTGCTGGAATATTGCTTAAAAGCGGCGTAAAACCATACTCACTCACTCCATATCTGTCTGTCTATGTTTTGTTCAAGATTGTGCATGGTCTTCAACTCATGCATGTCGTAAAAGGCGACTAACGGTTCCTTAAATCAAGAAAAGTAAACACACCTACAGTAAAACATGATTATGCCGAATACCAGGGGACTGGTCAAATGTGTTCATTATATCCATAGACCCCTGAATCCACAGGTCGTAAAAGGCGACTCACGGGACTAATATTCCAGCTATATGACGGTGGTCTGTAAATAATCAAGTCTGGACCAGACAATCCGGTGATCGATATCACAACTGGGATACGATGACATGCATCAACCAAGTCAGCGAGCCCGACCATCCGATCCTGTTAGTCGCCTCTTACGACAAGCATAGTCGCCTTTTACAGGGTTGCTGAAGACCAGTATTGTACCCTGGATCTTCAGGGGTGCACTTCATTAATTGATGACTGGACTCACACAGGCAAAGGATTGTGATAAATTGTTAATTAAGGAATTTTTATTGCAGAATTCCAAAGTTGAAAGCAATAATAAACCTACAGTCGAGCCTGAAATGAATGTACTAATTGCAGGACATACAGAAATATGATCTTTTAACAGTTTTGATGGTACTCAGAAATATTGATTTAGTTCGGTCGGATTAGATTTCAAACTAACACTAGACTTAATAGTTCATTATAGAGTCGATATTTCATTCAACAGATGGCTGTCAATTTGAAAATATTTGCAAATAAGTTTTATACTGGACAGAGGACAAGACCATTATGCATTCAGAATTGTTTACAGAATTTTGCAAAATTTGCAACTTTGGTGAGGAGCTGTCACTTAGGTTTATGTTTAATGTCTAACACAGCAATATTCAACTATGTGATGGTGGCCTGTAAACAATCTATATTACGAGTGGGTGAATGTGTTGGCTTAACACCGCTTTTAACAGTATTCCAGTTATATCACGGCGTGTCAGATTGATGCGGAGGAAAGTTCAAAATGATGCAGGTCTCAGACATTTACCTCTTGGGAGAAACCCATAAGCACGGGTATGGTGCTGACAAACCTAGAAACATAATCGGGGCGAACCGGGATTCGAACCCACTATCATAGGTTTCTGGCGTGCCCAAGGGACGTAACTAGACACTTGCCACTTACCATGGGCTTGGCTATCGTGCTGACAAACCTAGAAACAGAATCAGGGAAGATCCAGATTCAAACCCACAATCAAATTTTTGGGGACGTGCCCAAGGAACGCAACATTGTAGCAGCCATCTGCATAATGCTACCCCAGCGTCACAGGGCCATATGACACAGTTGAACCAATCAACTGAACTCGAAAGGGTGCACGGGAATCACGCATGCACGAATACCGTGTTAGCGTAGGGAGTCCATATTCCCTTTCGAGTTGAGTCGATTGGTAAACGTCAGTGCCTTAAATTACCTTCCAGACTATAGACTGTGCATAGTCTCATAAGTCCATCCAAATAATCACTCCATAATTCTAGCCTAGTTCAGCAAGGGTGGAAACTGGACTTTTGTGGTCAGTTAACTCCCTTACCTCGGGAAGATGTACGTGTGCATGTATGGCAACCATAACAATTTACTGTTTACATTTATTTTGTTCGATTAGGGTCTAAACTTCATAGTGGGCCTCCTCCTTCTCATCGTAAGGGATGAAGACAAGGTGTTCTGGTTGATGGACACGCTCATCAATAATATATTACCAGGTGAGATATTTGATATATTAATTACCAGGTGAGATATATTAGATATCAAACAATACTTTATCAAATGTGATACCTGTATATATATATATATATATCTTATGCCAGCTATATATATTATCAGGTGAGATATAGAGATTGTATAAGAAATATATTACCAGGTGAGATGGTAAGATCTTTATGTTTTGGGTAAAAGATTTTCTCACAGTTTGCCCTTGAAATTCGAAATACTGGATTAGTTTATTTGATCAAGTCGGAATCTGAACTGTCTGAGTGTAGAAAGAAGGAAGGTGTTCTGTCATTATAACATGTCTGATGATTTTTGTACCAATATTTCCAGAGGGCCAAAGAGTGTTCTTTTGTTCAAACTCGTCCTTTATGTGTCAGATGTGGAAGAGTGATGTAAAGATTACTTCAAACCATTGATGGATGTTTGTGTATGTTGATGGATGTTTGTGTATATTGATGGATGTTGGTGTATGTTGATGGATGTTTGTGTATAATGATGGATGTTTGTGTGTACTGATGGATGTTTGTGTATACTGATGGATGTTTGTGTATATTGATGGATGTTTGTGTATATTGATGGATGTTTGTGTATATTGATGGATGTTTGTGTATAATGATAGATGTTTGTGTATATTGATGGATGTTTGTGTATACTGATGGATGTTTGTGTGTACTGATGGATGTTTGTGTATACTGATGGATGTTTGTGTATATTGATGGATGTTTGTGTATATTGATGGATGTTTGTGTATATTGATGGATGTTGGTGTATAATGATCGATGTTGGTGTATATTGATGGATGTTTGTGTATATTGATGGATGTTTGTGTATATTGATGGATGTTTGTGTGAACTGATGGATGTTTGTGTGTATAATTACTGATGGATGTTTGTGTATACTGATGGATGTTTGTGTGTACTGATGGATGTTTGTGTATAGTGATGGATGTTTGTGTATACTGATGGATGTTTGTGTATATTGATGGATGTTTGTGTATATTGATGGATGTTTGTGTATATTGATGGATGTTTGTGTGAACTGATGGATGTTTGTGTATATTGATGGATGTTTGTGTATACTGATGGATGTTTGTGTATACTGATGGATGTTTGTGTATACTGATGGATGTTGGTGTATACTGATGGATGTTTGTGTATATTGATGGATGTTTGTGTATATTGATGGATGTTTGTGTGTACTGATGGATGTTTGTGTATACTGATGGATGTTTGTGTATACTGATGGATGTTTGTGTATATTGATGGATGTTTGTGTATATTGATGGATATTTGTGTATACAGATGGATGTTTGTATATACTGATGGATGTTTGTATATACTGATGGATGTTTGTGTATACTAATGGATGTGTGTGTATACTGATGGATGTTTGTGTATACAGATGGATGTTTGTATATACTGATGGATGTTTGTGTATACTGATGGATGTTTGTGTATACTGATGGATGTGTGTGTATACTGATGGATGTTTGTGTATATTAATGGATGTGTGTGTATACTGATGGATGTGTGTGTATACTGATGGATGTGTGTGTATACTGATGGATGTGTGTGTATACTGATGGATGTTTGTGTATACTAATGGATGTGTGTGTATACTGATGGATGTGTGTTTATACTGATGGATGTTTGTGTGTACTGATGGATGTGTGTGTATACTGATGGATGTTAGTTTATACTGATGGATGTTTGTATATACTGATGGATGTGTGTGTATACTGATGGATGTTTGTGTATACTGATGGATGTGTGTGTATACTGATGGATGTGTGTGTATACTGATGGATGTGTGTTTATACTGATGGATGTTTGTGTATGTTTCTGTGTTCCAGGGTACTATTTCCCAGACATGAAGGCCCTGCAAGCAGAACAAGAACTCGTGGGGGACGTGGTGAAGTACGTAGCTTTCTTTCTGCTGGGGAGTAGCACACTGAACATAAACAACAGACATTCTATAGCTGCTCATGTACTCTGAGTGTGTGCACATTACAACACTGTAACCATGATAACTAACTCATGCTTATATATCTCTCCCACAAAAATGACACAAACTTCCAAATGTTCTTGTATGTTAACCTGTCTCAAAATGCAACCCTCCTTTTACAAATATCTGCACTTGCCACAGTAAGGACATAGATCATGTTCTGAGTGGCTTTATACAGTGAGTGAGTATAGTTTTACGCTGCTTTTAGCGATATTCCAGCAATATCACGGCGGGGGACACCATAAATCGGCTTCACACATTGTACCCATGTCGGGAATCAAACCCAGGTCTTCGGCGTGATGAGCTAACGCTTTAACCACTAGGCTACTCGACCGCCCCAGCTTTCAACAAACTCGGGGACATGCTGAATGTAGGACATGTGTTACAGATGGAAGTTGCCGGAGGTGGCAGCTCACATGGAGGCTCTCGGGGTGCAGTGGTGTCTGGTCGGCATGAAGTGGTTCATCTGTCTCTTCGCTGACGTCATGCCTGTCGAGGTGAGAACAGTTACACAATCTGCTACACATTACACAACCCCCATTTAGCCGAGTCCACAGAAAATAAGTGTTGAATTTAGTGTCAAGCGAAATTAAGTGTTGAATTTAGTGTCCAGCTTCAATTGTTTTGTTTCTTTCATCTGATATTGTTTTCCCTTCGGATTCCTGGTGAAGAAACTTTGTGTTTCAAAAGCCAGTGATGATATCATGAATGAGTTAATGCATGACACTTTTTATGGATAGCAACTTCTTTTATTCTTTGTCACTAATTTTAGAGCGACTTCTTGCACCTTCATCAGGAGAACGTTGATGGAGTAAGAAGTAGCTCTGAAACATCAGGACATAGAAGATATAAGAAGTTGCTTTCCATAAAAAAGTGTCATGTGTACATGTTCTTTGAACTTCTAAATTCTAAATTCAGCTATTGCCATAGTATGTCATACTTTTCCCCCCCGCAACACGTTTTGTGAGTGTATTAAAATGGGCAAGATGTTGTTTAAGGAGCAGATCTTGAAAACATTACAATATATCTTTACTAACTTAGTACATAGATATATCTAGTGGTAAACTAGTGCCTTTTGATTGTTTGGGATTTCTTAAAGAAAGATTTTTTGAGTTTCCATGGAAACAAATTTCGTATATATTTATTCACAAGAAGTATTTACTTTTGCAGTGGATATCGATGACTTTGTTGTCTTGTGTTTGTTAAATGTTTGTGATGATGTTTGAAGAAGGAAGCTGCTAGATCTGTGTGTATCCTATAGACATGGTCAGTGGGATAGCTCTCTTGGTCAAGGGTGCACAAAAGACCTTTCTTGATTCCTCGAATACATGAGTGCCCTTTCCTGTTCACATGGTCGGTCTTCATCTGTTTTTCAGACTGTCTTGCGAATCTGGGACTGCTTGTTCTTTGAAGGCACAAAAATACTGCATCGCGTGGCCTTGACCTTAGTTATAGCTAACAAGGAGAAGATTCTGGCCACCAAAACATTCCCCGAGGCTGTGGACCTGTTCCGAATGATCGTCTCCACGCCTCACACCCAAGACTGCCACACATTCATGAAGGTGAGTAGACGGCCTTTTGGAGCAGACGTCACTTTGGGCTTAAAAAAATAAAAGAATTGGTTCTCAGGCAATGGCTTGTGAAAATCTGGTGCCGGTGGGCGAGCGGGTTGCCTTTGCTTTTTTCTGAGGGGGAGAGGGGTGTGTGTGTGTGTGTTCAAACTGGTATGTAACCAAATCAACCTGGGAAAGGGCCTCTCTACAGAACTGTATTCCTTGATTAGTAAAATCAGGAATACAGTATTTGACTACCTTTGGAATACCAGTGTGTGCACAATACACGCATACATATATTTAATTTGATATTATTTAACAACGCAAAGACGTTATTGTGAGCACACAGCAGGTCAACAAATCTGTACTTAAGTATGCAAGTTAGTCCTGTTATTACACTATCTGGCTGTAAAAGTGTTCATTGTGTATCTGGACTTATGTTTGTAATCCATTTTATCACTTTTATCCAAGATTACATTGATAATTTAATTAAAAAATAAAGAATACATTACATTTTTATATATAAAGCCTAAGGAAAATATTTCTTTATTTAAGAGAACTAGGCAACATTTTCTTGTTTGGGGAAATCTTACTTGTTTCCTAGGGGTAGCATAGTGGTTAAAGCATTCGCTCATCACACTGAAGACCTGGGTTCGATTCCCGACATGGGTACAATGTGTGAAGCTCATTTCTGGTGTCGCTCACTCACTCACTCACTCACTCACTCACTCACTCACTCACTCACTCACTCACTCACTCACTCACTCACTCACTCACTCACTCACGCACGCACGCACGCACCCACCCACCCACCCACCCACTCACTCACTCACTCACAAAATATTTCTTAAAACATAAGCAACACATTCTCAGTCAGGAAATTAGTTCTGCCAGGGAGCTAACACCTGCTGCATTCAGATCCCCATTCACAGTTACCGTATTCAACGTAATAAGCGATCAGGGCGCTCTCAAACTTAGGAATAGGGGGCTCTTATTAGAATATGATTTTGGTGAGAAAAAACAGAGTTGAAAGATTGTAAATTTCCTGGTTTATGCTGACAGCCTGAAATGATACAAAAGAAAAGTCTCTGCATATTATACACGACAGATATATTTTCCAGAATTTATTTGCCCATTATTAAGGGTGCATGTAACACATGAGTGCGTATTATCCACGAATAAATAAGTCTTGTGTACATTGATCAATCGGAAGGGGAGCTAATTGGGATTGTTCACTAGCCAATATATTAACAAATATCGCCGTGGGCGCTTATTATAGCGATGCGCTTATTACATCGAATACGGTAGCCCCAGTGGGAAATGTTTAAACAATATCTGTTTTATTTTTCAGAATATTTTTGAATTAACAGGATCCTTTCCGCGCTCAAAACTGGAACAGATGAGAGAGGAGTGTCGGAAGAAAGTCAAATGAAGAAATTGTTTTGTTTATGACTGGAAAGGAAAATGTGCAATATGAACAAATTCCAATCATTAATTTAAGTGTGTCAGAGACTATTTTACATGTGAAGATAGCTATTTTACTGAACAGAATATAATTTTGATCATGTGTATTCAACATTATTTACATTAATCTATTAAAATTTAATCTTAAAGGTTAAATTTCTACATTTAGTCCAACAGCTTATGTATAGTTAGTCATACAGAAAGCAGTTTGTGACAGCTTATGTATAGTTAGTCGTACAGAAAGCAGTTTGTGACAGCTTATGTATAGTTAGTCATACAGAAAGCAGTTTGTGACAGCTTATGTATAGTTAGTCATACAGAAAGCAGTTTGTGACAACTTATGTATAGTTAGTCATAAGGAAAGCAGTACCGGTAATTGTTTTTGGGTCACATACATGTGACAACATCAGGTTGGCATATGTTTCGCCTATTGAATATGGAGGTGAACATGAAAATGCTAATTATATAAAATGATTGTCATACAGGTATTTTTCATAGAGAATTTTTAAGGCAGCAACAAATTGATTATTTATTTAGATCTATGCATCTATTGAAGACATTCTACCATTTTACCAAAAGATTGGTGACATTTTGCAGTGGTGAATTTATGATCACCATGTTTTTAAAATTCTAATTTTATGATGAATTTGTCGTTTCAGCAGACTTTATCACTTCAGACAAAAAAACCAAATGAATGAATAATCAATTTGCTGTGTTATTGTTTAGCTAATTTCATTCTCACGTGTGTAAATGAGGCTTGTCTTTTCCCTGATACATAAGATTATATTGGTCATGTGATACCTACCTGTAAGGATTTAAAATAATAGTTGTAATAATATTGATTATGATTATGATCCTAGGTCAGCAACATACCCTTGCTTGTGTTTTAAGTCTTTGCCCTGGTTACTTCAGGCTTTCCTCCCACATTAAACAGACAAGCCTTTCTGTAACTCACACACTGTTCAAAACTTCAATGTGGCGTTAAACTCTCTGCGATGCCGAGGATGTTGCTTCGGCATCCTAAGCAGTTTATCAGCTATTCTAGTCAACGTGACCTTTGTTTGTTGTTTAACGCCGCACTCAGCAATATTGACGGCAGTCTGTTAATAATCGAGTCCGGACCAGACAATCCAGTGATTGACATCATGAGCATTGATCCACTCAATTTGGATACGATGGCATGCATCAACCAAGTCAGCGAGCCTGACCAGCCGGTCCCGTTAGTCGCCTCATACGACAATAGTCATACGACATAGTCGCCTTTTACGGCAAGCTTTCTTGTGCTTTACGGCACTAATTTCAAATTGGCGACTATGCTTCGAAACCAAATTTTGACAAATTCTCTATTACAAATTTGAAACCTGAACAAAAGAACATTTTGGAATGGCTAATAAATGGTCTAAATTGTATAGATTCAGTCGTTAAACAGTCGTTCGGAATACCCCGTGTTAAGGTTTTAGAGGATTCATGGTTAGAAATCACATTCCGAATGTCACTTTCCTATTCTTGTAAGCTATGCTCTGATTGGTCGGATGAAAGATTGTTCTGGCGTGACCCCTTATGGGATGTCCTCAGATCTTTGTTTAGCGGTGGCCCCGTCCCATCGTGGAATGGATTGATTTCAGTCACTGGATTGTCTGGTCCAGACTTGATAATTTACAGTTTGCCATGATATTGCTGGAATATTGCTGAGTGCAGCATTAAACAACATTCACTCACTGATCGTGAGAAACGTTTCAAATGTTGATAGTCTAAACCCTCCAGGTATAATCACTGCGGCATTGTCTGCTGGAATAATGATTCTTTTTACCAGCAAAGTACATTTTGCACCGTCTTCCCGAGGCAAGTGAGTTAACTGACTATAAAAGTCCAGGGTCCACCCTTGCCGAACTAGGCTGGTATTATGGAGTTACATTTTGGCTGGACTAACGAGTCTATGCATAGTCCATTTAAAATTGCGCACCAAAATCGAAATCCGGTTCATGCAGATTTCAGTCGACTGCAGGATTTGCAAAGCATGTGCACCGCTAACTCGTTGTCAACAGATATTTTCTAAATCTTTTCATGTTTTAATCAAGGTGCTCACGTGATTTGATGCACTTCACGATGTAAGACTCATTTTATCACAATGTAGATCTTGATTATTGATCAGATCGTCTTGACTGGGCGCCACCGCTTTGTTTGAAACAAATGCAAGTGATAAGAGAGGTTGAATCTGATTGGTCAATAGGAGAGGCATAGAAAGGACATAACTCGTAATAGCCACTGGTGGGGCTACGATCGAGCCCAGGTCTTCCAGCCTAGTTCGGCAAGGGTGGAAACTGGACTTTCAAAGTCGGTTAACTCTCTTGCCTCGGGAAGATGATTTTGCACTGACACATCCAACATTTTTTTTAGATTTTCACATTTGTTATTCGAATAAATTATTTATTGTATGAAACCAGAGCGTAAAATGGAAAATGTATCCAACTGATAATACAGGCTCTGAAAGTTAAGAAAATGGTGATATAATGACATTGTTATTGGACAAGGACGATTGACTGTGCTTAATTAACAAATAGTCAATTCGATATTAATTATGCAATTAACAAAGGACATATTGGTATGTACTTTTGTGACCATTTCATATGCATATCTTTTTTAAGGTGTTGAATATTTTTTTGGTCAAAATTATTCAAAAACATTTTCTTATTGGCTACTTCCTCTAAACATTTCGTGGTGTTCTAGTGTTGACACAGAAACATATGGTTGTGTTTTTGTTTTGTCGCGTCTTGTGAAGATGTTTCTAATGTTCTAATGAATATGCATTAACTAAAATGAAGCAACATCTCCAGATGTGGATCTATCTTTCGGCTTACGAAACTATTGAATGAGTGATTGTGAATCTGGTCATGACAATGTTGTCTTACAAAGGGCGCAGAGTGTTGTTGTGACAGTTGATACAAAGACCTTATTTCTTAAAACATTTTGTGGAAAATGGAACAGTCATGTCTATAGACATGTCTGAGTTATCTGCCCTTTCATAGGAAAAATGCAAGCTCCTCACAGCGATAGCCCGTTCGCGGAGCTCTCTATACTATCGCTGCCACCAGTCAAAACTCCCCACTGTGAATAGGTGGCCACAACCATGCTTGGAGTTGAACTCGCAACCGAATGACCGTTGTGTTTACAAACAAGTGACGACTGTCGTGACGCCGAATACACATATCGCTGCTAAATTACATTCTTCGTTTGTCAATTTGAATTTCTGTTTCATTAAAACTATCGTGTTATTGATATAGTAAGAATGTAAGGGAGAAGTTGGTTGATTTTCTGTTAGTCTGCAATCTCGATCCAATCTGATTGTTAAAACAACAAAGTAAATTCACCTGGAAAACATGGTCAGTCGTAAACCTTTTCAAAATGAAATATGATGACATTCCCAACGACATAAATAAAAGTATCAACGTTACTACATTTTGGGTTATAGGGCAAACTTCAAGATTCTTGTAATGGCCGCGCCCACACTGGTGGCAGCGATGTTACCGAGAGTGTAACGAAGGTGTCACGCGCTGGGAAGGGGCTTGGGAAAAATGGAAGCAATCAATCTGCTCACCTCACTCCCTTAAAACATGTTGCTGTATGTCATATTGAATACCCAAGTTTATAGCTGTAATGTTTCATTGCAATATATTAATCGGATGCTGTTTGGATGGTATATGACATACCAGGAAAGCTTGCCTTAATTGTCCAGATGATGGCTCGATGTGATGTAAAATTACTACTCGCTCACTTGGGCACTATCCTGGGCACTATCCTGGGCTAATGTTCATGTTGCTATCCTTTCATGTTAAGACTCTTTTTTTTTTAATTCTGTTTGACCAAAAGTGTTACTGAAAGGAAACGATTATGGAATCTTACAAACAACAATATACATGTAGATGTGACAGTTAAATTAATTATCAGTGGTTTGAACAAGTTGAAACACAAAAAAGTGGTATGATTAGGGCAGTTAAGTTTTGATGACACCATGATGGATTTCCTGCACTTACTGGGGGCACCAGTGGCCCAGAGAACTAAGATGTCATTCCTTGCAGAGTTGTGTCCCTTAGTTGTGTTAGGATCTGCTGATCTTTGTTTCCTTTACCTGATTCAACCTGATTATGGCCCTTGATATGTCAGCTTCTTACTGTTAATTGTTTTGCACGTGGGTTTTACCAACACGGTAAATGTCTACACATTTTGTTGACCTATCTTCTCTCATAGGGGACCAGTTCAAATTCTGATGTCGGACAAAACAATTAATTCCTTAAGTTTTGAGGCATAACCTCCCCCAAAAACTTAATTCGGAAAATATTTCGTGACCTCTTTTGTCATGCATCCATCTGTTTTCCCCTGCATTTTCAGAATGTTTATTGACTGAAGTTTATTTACTAGGTGTTGAAAATTGTTTGAAGGGATTTTATAGATTAAATCTGGCATTCCACATCACACACTGCACTAGATGGACTTACCATATTCTACGTAATAAGCACCCGGGGCGCTCTCAATATTAGAAATAGGGGTCTCTTATTAGAATATAATTTTGGTGAAAAATACATTAGTTGAAAGATCGTTAATTTCGTGGTTGATGGTGCATAATTAAGGGTGCAAAAACACACAGGTGCGTATTTTACGAGAATATATTTAAGTCCTGTGTACATTGATCAATCGGAAGGGGTGCTAATTGGGATTGTTCACTAGCCAATATATTAGCAAATATTACCATGAGCGCTTATTATAGCGGGGCGCTTATTACGTTTAAAACGGTAATACTATTGCTAGTGACGATAAAACCCAACCTAGTGGGAGACTGGATGTGTTTATGACAATTCCTGGAATGAAAATAGGATCGGTTTAGTTTAGTTACTATATAACACATTGAGAAATCAGGTAGATTTTGTCAGATGGAAAACTTGTAGGGCAATTACCCCCACCACCCCTAAACTTAATTAAGATATTTATCTGACATTAAACTTTTGAACTTGTCTCTACACCATACATACCGTGATATAACAATTGTGTGAAACTTGCACTTCTTTACATATTGTTGATTGCTCAGTCCATTTCACTTATTCCGTATTATTTGAGATTTATTTTGTGCAATATATTCACTTGTGTATTCCTCAATGTTTTACTTGATTAAGGTTTTAATTTTATTTATAATCGCAGATCATTTAAAAATGTCAAATGTTTGTATATATGTGGTGTATGATTTTATCACTGATGAATTTTGGTGTAATTTGGTGATATTCTTCTGCATTGGATGTGTGATGTAACAATGTTGTACAAGGTCATGACACAACTTGTACTGCAATACAACGTCATGATGTAACTAGTACTGCAAGACATCATTATATAACTTGTACTGCAATACATCATGGTATAACTTGTACTGCAATACAAGGTCATGACACAAGTTGTACTGCAATACATCATGATATAACTTGTACTGCAATACATCATGATACAACTTGTACTGCAATACATTAGGTCAAGATGCTGAGCAAACAAATTCTTTGCAGAACAGAGCGCTTCACTTTCCTATTCAGTAGATCAATTCGACGTAATAAGCGCCCCGCTCTAATAAGCGCCCATGGCGATATTTGCTAATTATATTGGGTAGTGAACAATCTCAATTAGCACCCCTTCTGATTGATCAATGTAAGATCGTGTATAATACACACTCGTGTGTTATATGCATCCTTAATATTGGGCCATTAAATCATGGAAAAATATATCTGTCGTATATAAACATTTCAGGCTGTCAGCATAAACAACGAAATTTACGATCTTTCAACTCTGTTGGTTTTTTTTCACCAAAATATTATTTTATTTAAGAGCCCCCTATTTCCAATTTTGAGAGCGCCCTTGGCGCTTATTAGGTCGAATACAGTATCTATTGTTATATATACAAGAAAAACTATTTGCTGTAATAGAATCCACAAGGTCTATTTTGTATGCCAGACATATTAGTTTGAACTCACTAAACACAACCAGGAACTGTGGATGAGCTTTCAAGTAGACAATCAGTATATATAAACTTGTGTATGGTCATCCAGAATCTTTTTCATTCGTTGCTTCATGGTAAATATAGGATGACAGAATATAACATCGTGATGAATAGACACATTGTATTTTAGTGAATGCTGTTTGTCGACAGCTTTTAATTTACCTTGACCTTGTGTGTGAGATCTTCATCACGTTGAATGGTTATTAGTGATCCTTGAAACAGTTTTCACCTTGACCTTGTGTGTGAGATCTTCATCCATCACAGTGACGGGTTAATAGTGATCCTTGAAACAGCTTTCACCTTGACCATGTGTGTGAGATCTTCATCACGGTGAGGGGTTAATAGTGATCCTTGAAACAGCTTTCACCTTGACCTTGTGTGTGAGATCTTCATCACGGTGAGGCGTTAATAGTGATCCTTGAAACAGGTTTCACCTTGACCTTGTGTGTGAGATCTTCATCACGGTGAGGGGTTAATAGTGATCCTTGAAACAGCTTTCACCTTGACCTTGTGTGTGAGATCTTCATCACGGTGAGGGGTTAATCGTGATCCTTGAAACAGCTTTCACCTTGACCTTGTGTGTGAGATCTTCATCACGGTGAAGGGTTAATAGTGATCCTTGAAACAGCTTTCACCTTGACCTTGTGTGTGAGATCTTCATCATGGTGAGGGGTTAATAGTGATCCTTGAAACAGCTTTCACCTTGACCTTGTGTGTGAGATCTTCATCATGGTGAGGGGTTAATAGTGATCCTTGAAACAGCTTTCACCTTGACCTTTGAACTTAGTTTAGGGTGGAGGATCACGTTGACCTTTTAACGCAGTTTCAGAAGTTTCCAAACTTTTTGGAGTTAACCAACTTGTGTTTTCATGCGACAAGTTTGTGTTGTTACTTTGTTTCTTTTCACTTCTTTAAACCCTTGATGCCATTTTGAAGCAGCCATACGCTAAAGTTATTTGTTATCTATGGTGTATCTGATTGGTTGTAAACGACCAACATATATTTGACAACCATCAGGGTAGCCACAGCAACATGAGATTAAAATTCCATGACATGACCCTAACTTTTCCCTGACAGATTTCCATTTTCACTGATCAGCCTCAATAGAAAAGTACATTACATTTAGTCATAAACAGTCTCCATTTTCAATCCACCCATTTTACCCAACATAGACCAAGTACAGCATACAAATTGCCATGGAAATGAATGACTGTCAATGATGAATACAAGATTCTTATATCAAGTGGTAAAATCAGAGATCTGGAAACCGGTCTGTGCGCCGGACTACAAAATTTACTATTTTATGGTATTTTAACGTAAAATGAAAAAAATTGGAACGTTCTTAACTTCAAAGATCTACATGATTAAAATTAAAAAAATGAAAATTGGAAAGCAATGATAGAAGTTTTATTCTGGTAAATGTAAATTCACGTACATAATTCTTTTGTGAGGAAGTGAAACAAAATGAAATGAAATATCAATTTGATCCGTTAAAGACTGTTCAAGTATCTCTTAATTATACTGCGTTGTTAAAACATTGATATTTATGATGGACATTCAAATTCAATCTTTCCTGCCCAATGAGACCAATCAGAAGAGAACTACATAAAGATGACTTCATACGCAAGGCAGTTAGTTCTCTTTGACAAAGACAAAAATATATTCGATCTACAACATCCAGTTTTCCCTGACAAAGGGCAATTTTCCCTGACTATTCGGTCAGGGAAAGTTGATATATAGAAAAAAGGTAGTTTTCTCGGACTTTCCTCTGACCTTGAGAAAAAATACTTTTTCCTTGACTTTTCCCTGACCTGTGGCTACTCTGACCATTAACATGTCAAAATCAAGTTTGAAAAATCTATAATCTTCTATAAAATATTGGTGAGTATAAGACCAATTATATTTCTCACGAAATTTGTCACACTTCACAAATCAGTCTGCAAAATGTGTTTGCTTTTGTTGACGCAAATCTGTGAAATTACTTTATGCAAGGTCATGCAAGGTCATGCAAGGTCATAATAGGCTAGTACTTTGATCCTTTAAAGTACCGGTATCTAAGAATGTGACTACACAGGCTACCCGTGAAGAACCGGGGTAGAATAGGTCTTCAGCAACCCATGCCTCAGCCGTAAAAGGCGACTACGCTTGTCATAAGAGGCGACTTATGAGATTGGGTGGTCAGACTCGCTGACTTGGTTGATTAATGTCATCGATCCCAATTGCGTGGATCGATGCTCATGATGTCAATCACTGGATTGTCTGGTCCAGACCTGATTATTTACAGACCGCTGTCTTATAGCTGGAGTGCGGCGTTAAACAAGAAAAAAAACAAACTTCACAGGCTTTCACCCAGATCCTTTAGATTTAATACAAATTGCTGTGCTGAATTGCCTACCTTAGTTGTACCAGGATCTGCTGATTGATGGTTACAAAACGTGGAGCATGGTCCATACAGTACCTGTGCCTGTATTCTCCCAAGTGCTAAACATAGAGAACCTGCATGAGGTGAAATGGGGTTTAACGTTGCGTCCAAGATTATTATACTTATATAGCGACGTGCATGCACATGAAAGTGTGTGTGTGTGTGTTGCTGCTTGTACTTGTCCGGACTAATGCCAGTTTATAGTGCTAGTTCACTGAGATACCATGCCACAGTTTAACATGAATACCCCACTCAGACACAGTGTACTGACTCCGAGCTGACCAGTCCTTTTAACCCCTTAATGCCGAGCGCCAGACAGGGTAACAACAAGTACCATCTTTTAACGTCTTTTGGTATGACGCGACCGGGGATCGAACCCGGGACCTTCCGCTCTCCGGGTGGATGTTCTACCACTAGACCATGGAGGCAGTTCTCACTTGAAGCTGACATGCTATGATGTTTAGTGCCAGAGCAAACCTACTACCAACTCACTGATTAACTCACTCACTCACTCAAGCATGTGCCGATGTGGTGTAAACATTACCATTTGTGTGTGTCAGTGTTGTAACAATCAAGGGCGGATCCAGACTTTTTTAAAGGGAGGAGTCCAAAATATTAAAATCCTCTTTGAGATAACTTTACTGCCAACAACATACATCATTTGGTTTTCCCAAAAGGGGGGTCCGGACCTCCTGGACCTCCACTCTGGATCCGCCTGTGAGAGTGATGATCAGTTAATCCTGTGACTTTGCTGTGATAGCCTATTCACCCTCAATCTCATTAAAAGATCTTTTAGTCAGATTCAGTTCTCTCACAAGCGACGATGGCTACCAAATCACAAGCTGGGATGCTCTGTATTTTGAGCAGCGGTAGAAAATAACGTTTAGTCCACTAGTCCTTACAATGATAACATATAGCAAAACCCCTAAAAATGTCAAATTTCTACTAGTCCTTAGGATACCTTAATTATTGGGCAGTTTGGCAAAGACAACAGGACCATGCAGTGCCAATTTCTAAAACTGTTGAGCCAAATAAAAACTTTACCATTCCACTGCCCTTTTTTTTCCCAATTCGGAACTGCTTGTTTACATCTGTTTTCAAGATACTAAAATCAGATTTGCTTGTCTGAATGCTTTTCTCATATGAAAAATTTAGAAGACTTTTTAAGATTTGAAAGTTTACCAGACGTGAAATCTAAAGATCTTGATATCAAATTGGGGTAAAACATCATATTTTAATGAGATTGCTTCACCCTCACAGTATTCACACCAAGGATGCAGCAATAAAATGCCTTATCCATCCTCCTTGTGTTTGTGTTGTCCCTGATTGACTACAGTCCTTTTAGCAACATTCCATGCCGTCCTCAAGCCCTCCATTCTTCTCCGGGAGTCTTCATAGTTTGGGCACCAGTGAAACTTCTGTTGAGGGGATCATGCATGGATGCTCTTGCTATCACCCACTGATTTGCTTGGCTCAGATTTGATTACACATAGGTCATGGTGATATTGTTGGAATATTGCCAATGACAGCAAATAAAACATTCTTTCATGAATCTGAGGGATATGTGTTCCAGTAATTGGGTTTATATTTTGTTTGTTGTTTAACACCTCACTCAGCAATATTCCAGCTACATGATGGCAGCCTGGGCCAGACAATCCAGTGATTGATATCATGAGCATCGATCTACTCAACTGGGATACAATGACATGCATCAACCAAGACGGCGAGCCTGACCACCCAATCCCGTTATCACCTCTTATGACAATCAGTCGCCTTTCACGGCAAGCATGGGTTGCTGAAGACCTATTCTAACCCGGATCTTCATGCCGGTCGCATAATCGTTAAGACTGAAACTGATACGAGCATACAAATGCAACTCACTGCCTTTATATATATTCTAGCAAAAAAAAATTGGAACTGTTTCTCAGGCTTCATCACGTCAATTTAAATAATGTTTCTTAACAATAAAAAATATATATTCTGATGTCCATAAAATGACAAGCTTAATGACTGATATTGTATTAAAGGTCTGTGTTCAATGTGTGGCCACTTGTGTTAGTTGGTATTCTGGGTGGGAACAAATTTAGAATTCCTCCCACGTCATGTCTGTTTTCAATATTAACAAGACAAAAAGTTAGCAGGGCTCACTAATACCCACTACTTCGACTCCCAACATATTTTAAAGTTAAAAACATGAAAAAAGCAATATTTTCTCAGAAAATCCACTTATTGAAATCAAACTGTGAACTGCACCTATCCTATTGCTATAGATAAAGTACCCCCAATCGGAAAAGAATCCATGAAGTATTTTCAAGTTATAGGTCTCACAAATGGCGAAGTAAAAACAAAAAGTTAAAAAAACATGAAAAAAATCCTATTTCTTTTCAGAAAATACACATTTCAATATCAAACTTCACACTGCACCTTTCATATAAGAATAGAAACGGTTTCCTAAATTTGAAAATCATCCATGAAGTGGATATCAAGTTATAGGTAACAAATATTTAAGTAAAAAAATTCTAAGTAATCAAAATGAAAAAAAAACGCTGTATTTTTTTTCCGAAAATCCAAATATTGAAATCAAACTTCCTGTAGGTATAAAAAGTGTTCACCAAGTATGAAAAGAATCTATTGTTGTAGTTTTCAAGTTATAGTTAGGTCACAAAAGTCCTCTGAAGGACGGACGGACGGACGGAATTGCTTGGTATAACTATATACCTCCACCCTTTTAGGTTGGGGGCGGTCAGGTAGCCTAGTGGTTAAAGCGTTCGCTCGTCACACTGAAGACCCGGGTTCGATTCCCGACATGGGTACAATGTGTGAAGCCCATTTCTGGTGTCCCCCGCCGTGATATTCCTGGAATATATTGCTAAAAGCGGCGTAAAACCATACTCGCTCACTCACTCACTTTTAGGTCAGGGTATAATAAAAATTACGTCCAACCAACCTCCTCACTTTTGAGAAAATGTCTCCAAGAAACTTTATGCAGCCCAATATATATAAGACAACACCATCAACACTTAAAGCATTTTATTTTTTATACTCAATAATTATATATATACATTTATGATTATGCAATGTACATTAAAATAACAAGAAAATATACACAAACTGTACAGTCAGCATAGTCTACAGTTGCATGTAAAAGTCACATTCATCAGCGAACATAGAGGACACACAGGAGGTCAGAGAAATAATGAGAAATGTCACTCCAAAAACATTTACAGTGCACTGTGACAATCACAGTACTGACAATACGCCTCATTCACCTCACTGCTCCCTGTACACTTCTCACTTAAACAAATGTCATTAAAATGATATTTAACTCAAACACAATGACTGTGAAAGTGGCACTTCCATGAGGTCACATTAGGCGAACTCTGTGCCCATTTTACTGGATAAATAAGGTCGTGAAGGTTCTTAAACCCAATCAGGTGTACCAGTAACCTTTCTAAAACAATTCGGCTTTATATCTATACCAGCCATTAGTTAATTTTGATTATAAGAAAAAAAAAACTAGTACAAATATTCTTCTGATGGTACTCTCTTTAAAGTTTTATATGCCCCAGCACTCAGAAACAACGTGTATGAATAACAATTTAGCCTTTTTTGTTTCCAATCTGAACTTGCCATTATGTTGAAATTATACAGATACAGAAATTAGCTGAAAAAGATGAGATGCTAACCCAAAATGGAGGCAGGTGAGACTATCTGGCATAATTGGGTTCTAAACAGACGGTAGTCATTATAATGCTTATTGCCACATCAACAATCTTGCCATTCATTATTAGTATGATTGACTGCATGTAGGATTTTGATAAATAAAAATAATTTTGGCAGTGCTTTTTACCACCTACTGTAAATCACAAGCTGAAACATGAGATTATTGATAACGAATTGGTTGCAATGACTACAACATCAATAACCTAAGCTTAAATTCCTGGTGATATATATTTCACCTAATCATATTGAAGGAATATTGTTCAAAATCTCTTCGAGTCCACCAAGATCAAATAATGACTGGATCTCTGCATTCTGAATACTTAATGCAAAGTATCTCTTGGCCTTGGACAACAGAATTTCCTGTTAGAAACCATCTTCCCTAGGCAAGGGCTATAAAACAGTATAAAAGTCCAGTTTCCACCCTTGCCGAACTAGACTAGAATTTCCAGGCTCAATGGTAGCGCCACCAGTGGCTATTACTGGTAGTTATGTCCATTCGATGTCCCTCGTACTGACCAATTAGATTCCACCTCTCATGTCAATTGCATGTGCTTTGAATAACATGGTGGCACCCAGTCAAGACAATGATCAATAATCAAGATCTATATTGTAATAAAACGCGTCTTACCCCGGTAATGCATCTTAAAAAAAAACATGAAAAGATTTGCAAAGTATCTGTTGGCACTAAGTTGACGGTACACATACTTTGCAAATCCTGCAATCGACTGAAATCTGCACTGACGTTTACGAACCAGATGTCAATTTCTTTATGAGATTTTGATTGGATTATGCATAGACTCATTAGTGACCAGTCAAAATATAACTCGGACAGTACACATGCTTTGCAAATCCTGCAGTCAACCGAAATCTGCAAGTTGAAATCCATGTTGTTTACGAACCAGATGTCTAGTCCAGCCAAAATATAACTCGGACAGTACTGATGCTTTGCAAATCCTGCAGTCAACCGAAATCTGCAAGTTGAAATCCTTGTTGTTTACGAACCAGATGTCTAGTCCAGCCAAAATGTAACTCTGGAATTTCAGCCCTTGCCTCGGGAAGATGGTGTGAAAGAGGAAGAAGAACAATGGTAGGAAGCTGTAAGTCTTGTCAAAAGTTAAATGAGGAGTTAATTTCGATTTCCCCTAAAAAAAATCATCTCAAATATTTATTTGTTGAAAACTGTTGAAATTCAGAACAATTATTCACCCATCAGTCTTTAACTAAAAAAAAGTGTCACGGTGATGTTTGTTTCATGTTTGTTGTTTAACGCAGCAGTCAGCAATATTCCAGCTATATGACAGCGGTCTGTAAATAATCGAATCTGGACAAGACAATCCAGTGATTAACATCATGAGCATCGATCCACACAATTGGGATACGATGACATGCTTCAAACCAAGTCAGCGAGTACCACCCAATCCCGTAAGTCGCCCCTAGCGTCAAGCATAGTCACCTTTTACGGCAAGCATGGGGTGCTTGAAGGTGAAGCGAAATGTGTATCCTTTACTCAAAGCGTACATACAATTATATGTAGTCTCTGGTGATAAGACCGTTTTCTGGAACGGACAGGAGGTAATCTAACAACCATCAACTGAGATGTCTTTGAGCACTGGAGAGACCTGCACCAATTAATTTGTAAAGTTTGTCGTGACTCCAAATCACTTCTGCCCAGTGCAGTTCAATCATCAAATTGCAGGTCACTTTGAGAAGTTTGTGAACGAATGAGAAAATGTTTAATGAGAAGGAAGACACGGGACTCATAAGGTGACACATGGTGGTTTAGAACATGGAAGAGTGCATAATTTGGTGATGAACAACTCACATTTAACGATGCCAAAAATTATTTTCTTTTCTCTTTCCATCTATAATTTCTTTCTTGGAGCTTGTCAAGTAAAACATTCTACTTTGTGGGTGCAAATAATATGTGCACTTATTCACTTTCGACCCTGACTTGTCAAGATCAGCTGATCACAATCTACTAGTATTCTACCATCTTGACACATTCATCACTGACATGCTTATTTACAAACAAGAAACAAATATATGCGAAGCCCTTTGAACACATCCTTTGTACAGAAAGATGCACATATCTGATACAATATAGTGGATTGACATGAGGAATATAATATCAATATCTTCGAGAATGTCAGAGTTTCCAAAGCTCTTGCAGGGATATGGCTAGAATCGGTGGTAACTTATAATCACACTCACTCACTCTTGCAGAAGGTTTCAGTGTTTGGTCAAGGACACCCACGGCTGTCAACATCGTTTACTGTTTTGACACCTCTTTGTGTCCAAATATGACCCTGAGTGAACTTTGACCGCCCAATCTAAATGAATCTTGGAACCCAATTAGATGTCCGCTTTCTAAAACGATTTGTCTTCATTTCTTCACTACTTCAATTTAGTAATTTAAATTTTAAACAAAAACAAAACCCACACAGAACATAAACATTCCTTTGATGGTACTCCCTTTGGAGGGTAGTTGCCATGGTGTAAATTATCCTCAACAACAAAAAAGCTTGGCCTTTATTTTTTACATTCAGAACTGTTAATTTAAGTTTATTTTGGAGATCATATATACTGGTCAGAATGTTTGGCTCATTCATAGAGATTTCAAAAGCATTGCCTCTGTTTGGCTGACAAGAAAGTTCAACTGCTGCAACCCCTGATGTCAGATCTTCACACTGAGAGGTATCACATCTGAGTGAAAGACCTGACTTCAATCACTTTGTCTGGCTGTTTCACTGTACGATAGCATAATGAATGATGAATACACAATTACACTGGTCCTTGTCACTACCCTAATTTTAGAACTTATACAGACTGAAATAATGGGTCCCCAGATTGATACAATAGAGCAGATGACTCAAAGAACCCCTAAATGTCCAACACTGCTTGAACGGTGCTGCTACAAAGGCATTGGATGGTCAAAATGGCTACCTATCATGGCCACTGCTTAGGGTGATGAACTGGGAGGACCAACTTTCAAATGTGACCTTGTTGACTTAGAGTACCATATCATGATGCTTACACTATTAACCACTAGTTGACCTGCTTTAGACCATGCATGGTCTTGAGGGAACAGTTTCAGCAGTCATATCTCTGGTGCACCCCTCACTCAAGTTTTTTTTATCCTTTGAAGATGGGTTCTACCATTTACCGGGGGCACAGGTGGCTAAGTCGTATAGAGCGCAGCGATTCACTTTGGTTCACTTCGGGCTTTCCTCCCACATTAAGCTTACACGTGGCGATATAACTAGAATATTGTTAAAAGCGGCGTTAAATCCAACGCACTCACTCACTCTATCATTTTTCAATAAATTTGTCACATAAACATATCAGCCAAGAGTCAGGCATAATAACCCTGGAGTGAGGGTCTCCCTGTGAATTATATATAACTGTAGAGATGAATCTTCTTTCAAAATCTGTACTGATATAGTTTGTTTGATTGGATGGTTGGTTTGTTCTTTAACACCTCACTAAGCAATATTCCAGCTATATGACGGCGGTCTGATAACCTAGCATTACAAGATGCCAAATCTTTCCCCTAACTGACTGAGAATTAATGTCACATTTTCAGTGACCAATAATGGTTTGCACAAACACAGGTATCATGTGTTACAGCTTCACTGACACTCCAAACAGTGAGCGACTTGGTTCCCATGGAAACTTTATAAAACATATGAACATTCCTGTCACAAGAAAGCCGGGGAAGTTCAAATACAGTTTCTTGTCCTGAAGACCCTACAACGTGTATAATCCTACAAACAACACAATAATATAATATAATTGCTAGATATCCTCTTATTTATATTTTGACCACCAATGAAAGGTTTTGAGAAAATATGTTCGACCCCAGCTTATAAAAAATAAGGCCTAAGATTGCTTCTTGGAACAAGGACCTAGCACCAGGCAAAAAAAGCAATATCAGTGCTATGGTTGTCTTTTGCCCGTGTTAAAGTATAAGTTACCACCATCTTACGGCTAAGATCGCTATGGACGAAGCACAAGGAGAGAAGTACCTGATGGTAGCTATACCTTCCACATGAGTTAGTGAGTGAGTTAGGTCTAATGCAGCTTTTAACAGTATTCCAGTTATATCACAGCATGTCAGCTTAATGTGGGAGGAAAGCCCGAAGTGATGCAGGTCTCAGACGTTTACCACATCGGTGAAACCCACGAGCACGGGTATGGTGCTGACAAACCTAGAAACATAATCGGGGCGAACCGGGATTCGAACCCACAATCATAGGTTTCTGGCGTGCCCACGGGACGCAACTCTGCACAGCGAATCTCGGGGCCTTACACGGCTGGGCCACCCGTGCCCCCCCCACCCCACCCCACCCTTCCACATGAACATGACTCCATTGATTCAGAGACAATTCTCGCAATAATGTTAAGTGAAATAATACAAGACTATTCACATGTGAATATCACCCTTGCAACTAACACGTAGTAACATAACAGGCATCTTTTCACAAATATTCATAAGACACCATTCAGTGTCAAGGCTATTCACTCAAGTTCAGACAATTCACACAAAACGCCCATCTCTACTTATAACCAATGCTGCGTCTATTCTCATTGAGACTACCACCTATTCATAGGTGCAATAAAATGTTACTACCGTATTCGACGTAATAAGCGCCCCGCTCTAATAAGGCCCACAGCGTTATTTGCTAATATATTGGTTATTGAACAATCCAAGTTAGCACCCTTTCCGATTGATCAATGTAAGACTTATTTATTCGTGTATAAAACGCACTCATTTGTTATATGTACCCTTAATTATAAGCATAAAATATATCTATCGTGTATAATACGCACAGATTCTTCTTTTATTTCATTTCAGGCTGTCAGCATAAACCACAAAATTTACATTCTTTCAACCTCGTTTTTAATCTCACCAAAACTATATTCTAATAAGAGCCCCCTATTTCGAATTTTGAGACCGCCCTGGGCGCTTATTACGTCGAATACAGTATATGTTCTTGTGATGTAGTGTAGGTAATGAAAATGAACCAACTACAAAGTGGTAGCAGTGCACTGCTCTGCTGTCATCGACCATACAGTTTTGTTTGTTGTCTAACGCCGCACTCAGCAATATTCCAGCTTTATGCGGCAGTCTGTACATAATCGGGTTTGGACCAGACAATCCAATGATCGTAGATCGATGCTCATGATATCAATCACTGGACTGTCTTGTCCAGACTCGATTATATACAGACCGCCATCATATTGCTGGAATATTGCTGACATTGGCGTTAAACAAGAAAGAACCAAACTTTCATGTGGAGAATACATTCTTACATGTTCATTATATTGCTGTACATAAGGAGAGACTTAAATAACATGTGTGTGCATGTGCATGTGCATGTGTGTGCGAGTATGTGTGCATGTGCATGCATGTGTGCGTGCGAGCGCGTGTGTGTGCATGTGCATTAGAGTGTGTGCATGTGCGTGTGTGCATGTCTGTGCGAGTGTGTGTGTGTGCGAGTGTGAATGTGCATGCATGCGAGTGTGTGCATGTGCATGTATGTGCGAGTGTGCATGCATGTGTATGTGCCTGTGTGTGTGCGAGCGCGTGTGTGTGCATGTGCATTAGAGTGTGTGTGCATGTCTGTGTGTGCATGTGTGTGTGTGTATGTCTGTGCGAGTGTGTGTGTGTGTGTGCATGTGTGTGCGAGTGTGAATGTGCATGCGAGTGTGTGCATGTGTGTGTGCATGTGCATGTATGTGCGTGTGTGCATGTGTGTGCAATTGTGTGTGCAATTGTGTGTGTGTGTGCCCATATACTCCCTCTTTCCTTGTACGGTATGGCTATGACACCATATACCACATGGATACCCCACTGATACACAGTATACCAACTCTGAGCCATCCAGTCATTGTTTTCTCTCCTGAGCGCCGAGCACCTGGCATGACAACAACAAGTACCATATTTGAACGTCTTTCAATTTGGGCTAGATAATTCTACCAGTGTTTCTAAGGGACTGGCAATATCAGCATCAGAATTCTATAAAAAGCTGCAAAATGAAGGATTTCTAGCTGTTATCTACCAGTAGACGTCAGATGCAAATGTGGAGCAGTACAATGCAAAGACTTGTGGCACCGAACAAATCAATGATGCACTCACAAAATGAAAACTCAGTGTTGAACAATATGACTAGCAAGGATAAACATATGGATTACACTGACTAAGTATAGTTTGACGCCGCTCTTAGCAATATTCCAGCAATATCACAGCAGGGGACACCAGAAATGGGCTTCACACATTATACCCATGTGGGGAATCGAACCCGAGTCTTCGGCGTGACGAGCGAACGCTTTAACCACTAGGCTACCCGACCACCCCTCTTTATTACAATAAGGAGTGAAGTTTCAATCTATCTGGTGTTAGAACCTAGGTCGAAACGTCGCTCCTAAATGTAACAAAGAAGGTGTTCATCCATATATCTTATCCGTACTTAGTTCTCCAACTTGCAAATGCCTCTCAAAGAGGTTCAATATGACTAGCAGTTATGATACACTTGTTATGACATGATTACAATTATCACATCATCCTCTATTATCCAGGGTATAATATTTCAATCTTGTCCTGATAAATACCTTGGACACACCCTAGTTTCATTTCTGAAGTGGCGTCCCCATCTCTGTTTCCCTGATCACTGTCACATGACCCTGACATCAACAACCAATCAAAATGTCTCGCTGAACCGAAGTTCTCTTTAGATCTGCATTCAAACTCACAAGTCCTCGACATATTTAACAGAATCAGAACTATAATTATAAAGGATCTTTTAGGCCATACTTCTTATTTTACTTGCTTTACGGATTCACCGCTTTGCTTTGTTGTTATCCCCACCTACCGACAGGTATTTTTCTCTAAAAACTGTTAAGCAAGAGAAAAAAGTGTGGCCTCAGCCTTAATCCTGAAAAGGTGTTTTCCTGGGCACTAAGACCAGGAGTGAAGTCCTTTTGCCACAACACGTTCCAGATCCCACTTGCACAAAGCAATCTTAGTGCTAAGGTGATCATTACTCCCCTAATTTAATATACGCTTATGATAGTCTTAGCGCTAAGATTGCTTTGTGCAAGCGGTCCCAGATGTCTTTGTCTCGCAAATGTCGAGTCCAGTACTGGTGATACTGCCACCTGTTTCAATTTAGAAACAATAGTGGAGTTTTATTTGGATGTCTGTTTCTAGCATTGTGGCGTCCTAACCAGACTCAAACTGAAGCAATGGTGGGTACAGGGTGAATATACCAGTCAACTTTTGATAGGGATGATCAGATATGTCATTCTGTTTAGATATCCACTTGTCATATGGTAAGGATCAGTAGTGTATCAAAATAGAACTGGATCATGAGGATTTTATCACAAGTACATTTGAGATAAACGGCTCCTAATATTTACAAGCCAATCATAAAACATCAACTGATTGTATTTTGTTTTATACCTAAATTTGTTCATAGTTGTAACTGAATATCAGGAATCAATCATCAGGAATCAATCAAAGTCCGTTTGCGCTCAAATGTTGTCAACAAACATCAGTAAACATTCACTATTCCTTACCCTCAGTGAATGACGATGACAACATCTGTCTGTACCTAAATGAAGCATCTTCCGAGGCAAGGGAGTTAACTGACTGTAAAAGTCAAGTTTCCACCCTTTCCAAACAAGGCAGGAGTTTCAGGGCTCAATCGCAGGGCCACAAGTAGCTGTTACAAGTTATCTCCCTTCTATGCCTCTCCTACTGACCAATCAGATTCCACCTCTCTTATCACATGCATTGCTTCAGATTACCCAGTGAAGGCTATTTCATAGATAATCAAGATCTATATTGTAATAAAACGGGTCTTACTTCATACATGTCATAAAAGTGCATCAAATCGAGCGAGCACCTTGATTAAAAACATGAAAAGATTTTGAAAATATCTGTTGGCGCTAAGTTGACAGTACCCATGCTTTGCAAATCCTGTAATCAACTGAAATCTGCAGTTTAGGAACCAGACGTCAATTTCTTTACAAAATTTCGATTGGACTATGCATAGTCCAGCCAAAATATAATTCCCTTGCCTCAGGAAGATGTAGGGTCTTAACAATGAAATATCTTGAGGCAAAACAAAAACAAATATATCCCAACATCTCCACAAATGTCCTATGGATCAATAACTAAACACATACAAGCATTTACAGCTTGCTTGCATTCGCTCAGCAGGTCAGAATTAAACAAATAATATAACCATACTGAAAATCTAGAAAGTTTTGCGAGCAGGATAGTCTTGCAAAACCTGTGAGTGACACAAAACTTTCCAGATTTACAGTATCTAATAGATACCCTCATCTACAGCCCATGTAAACATTTTTGTTGTTGTTTTGTATCCATCTAATTGCTAGCCTGAAAATACATCACTCTGCTCTGGAACAAGTAGAGACATTCCCCACCCGAAACAAATTCTTGCTGTACATCCGAAAGAATGGGATGTAACTGTACACATCAAATTTAAAAAAAATTCAAATAGTGATAAAGCAACTGCTGCACTTCTATACCACCCAATATGACGAAGATACTAGTTTATCAGCACATGCGCTTTCAGAAAATGTTCAAATTTAATATCAATGTTTGAACTCTTGACTGGAGGCAGGTTCTGCCTTCATTTGTAGGTAAGTAATATTACCACTCCATTTATAGCAGTATATATTTCCTTGTTTACTACAACACTTAGCAATATGTCAGAATAATCAAACCTGGACCAGACAAGCCAGTGATCAGTGATTGATTCGAGCAGCATATCATATTGTGTGACAAGCATAGATAGCTGGGGACCTATTCCAACCAGGAATCCCCCCTTGGGCTGCTGTCTGTGCCAAAGACTTTAGTGTCTGCTCACCGAACAAGCTCCTAACATCATTTCAGACCTTAGTGTCACTGTATGGGGTGAGTGAGTGAGATGGATTAAACACCACTTTTAACAGTATTCCAGTTATATCGTGGCGTGTCAGCTTAATGTGGGTCACAATATGGACCATTATCAGCTGAGCCTCGGGCTTCAGACTATTGGCTAAAGAAGCTGACTGGGTCGCATTCACAGGTGATGATGGACATCATATAGCTAAAATGGATAGAATTATCATTAAACCGCCCGCATGTTATCAGAAATCAGCGGGCCACTGTAACTTTTATAATGCCCTCATATTGCTTGACGACGGGCCATTATCACACCCATTGTTAGGTTACGTCATAAGACAGGGATGGGTGATGTCACGTTGAATAGTGACGCTATCTGGTATATTCTATGACGTTTCCATATTTGTAAAAGTGGGTCAGTGACATTCGTATTGATTGCAGTAAATGTTTCAAAACCGATATTGTTGTGTCTTTTTATTTGACAACAGATTCCATCCATTTTAGCTATAATAACGATAACGCTATTTTTCAGGGCATTATCATTTCCAAAAGCCCTCAGACTTTTCAACTACCCCCCTTCATCGGGCAGTTAATGGAAGACCTCAGGCTTCTACAAATAATAATGCCCTGGAAAAAAATAGCGTTACCCTTATAGTAGTGTTTTCAAGCTGTTTTGCGTGTTTGTTTGTTTGGTCGTTGTTGAACGCCTCACTCAGCAATATTCCAGCTATATGACGGCGGTCTGTAAATAATCAAGCCTGGACCAGACAATCCAGTGATTGTTCCATCCATGCAATTGGGATACGCAATGTATCAGCCAAGTCAGCGAGTCTGACCACCTGATCCCGTTAGTCGCCTCTTACGACAAGAATAATCCTCTTATGATTCAAGCCTGTTAGGTAATAACAATACTTCTTAAACACCGCTATCTTGTGTGCCTTTTCACACCTCTTGCTACATACAAAGTGTTAGAGAAGTTTCTAAAGCACCCTCTGAGTCTTTTGTCTTTGGACAAGCATTGAGCTTGGAGAATCATAACGAACTCCAGATTTTAACATTAAAAAAGTCCCACTAGAAAATTGCAACTGAAAAACATCTGTGATAGGTGGCATGTCCGGCAGCTTCTTTGCATCATGTACCAGTGCCTTCTATGGTATTTTATCTTCTTCCATCTACAGTAAACATTTGGCTGTTTTCGCATTGCATGCAATAATAAAAGATTTATGTAACCATGGTGCCACATAAAATACATATATTCCACATAAAGATTTTCCATAAAATACTTTGCTTTGTTGCGGATAAAACACCCCTATAAGATTTCAAATTCTTCTTCACTGTCGAACTTGGCCCCTCCTTCTGCGCTGTCCAGCACTGTGAAATCTGGGAAAAAGATACAGTGTGTGAATTGTCAGAAACTCCTTGTCTATTGTCAGAAACACCTTGTCTATCGTCAGAAACACCTTGTCTATCGTCAGAAACACCTTGTCTTTTGTCAGAAACACCTTTATGGTCAGAAACACCTTGTCTATAGTCAGAAACACCTTGTCTATCGTCAGAAACACCTTGTCTATAGTCAGAAACACCTTGTCTATCGTCAGAAACACCTTGTCTATTGTCAGAAACACCTTGTCTATTATCAGAAACACCTTGTCTATCGTCAGAAACACCTTTTCTATTGTCAGAAACACCTTGCCTATTGTCAGAAACACTTTGTCTGTTGTCAGAAACACCTTGTCTATTGTCAGAAACACCTTGTCTATTGTCAGAAACACTTAGTCTGTTGTCAGAAACACCTTGTCTATTGTCAGAAACACTTTGTCTGTTGTCAGAAACACCTTGTCTGTTATCAGAAACACCTTGTCTGTTTTCAGAAAAACATTGTCTATTGTCAGCAATATCGGTCCGATTGTCAGAACCCCAACACAAAAGATGCAAGCATTGATTCACACCAGACTTAAGCCTAACACAACCCCAACACAAGCCAAAACAAGCCCAACACAAGCCCACCTGAGTTTGACGTGGTCCTATTGCGTGATGGTGTCTCTAGGGGCGGCCAGTGGAGCGGCCTGACTTTGTGCAGCTCAAACATGGGTGTCTTGCTGGCTTTGATGATGAATTTGTGGAACGTCAGACACAGGTCACTGAACTCTTCCTCTGTGCCACAGTAAAAACCCTGTCCAAGAGAACAGCATACAGAATATGACTGAAAGAACACCAACAGCTATATGTTCAAATTTCAAACAGAAAGCATATCCCATTAATTCTGAACGATATGAAATGAATATACACTTACATTGGCCACTAAAAATTAGCTCACTCAAAAACATATGATCAACATTAATCAGGAAAACACAAAATATTGCGAAACTTTGCACCATTTCATAGCACACAAAGTACCTAAAAGGATGGATCAATATTTTATGAGCTTATGTCTAAGTGGTCACTAGACCTGACAAGATAACATTGATCGAGAGTATCAACACAAAGAAATTTTGCAATCTCATTAAATTCAGACATCAGTTCTCGCTACCGCTAAACAAAGATCTGAGGACATTACGGGTCACGTCAGAACGACCTTTCATACAACCAATCAGAGCATCGCTTACCAGATTATGAAAGTGACAGTCGGAATGTGATTTCTGATCATGCAGCCTCGAAAACTTTAATTCCTAACAATAGTTACTGGTTTAACAACTGTATCCATACAATCTAGACCATCTATTAGCCATTCCAGAATGCTCTTTTGTTCAGGTTTCAAATTTGTAATCGAGAATTTGTCAAAATATGTTTCGAAGCGTAGTCGCCAATTTGAAATTAGTGCCGTAAAGCACGAGAAAGCTGCCTTCTGATTGGTCATTCCATTGGTTGGTCAAAGTTCGCGCAAGGTTGGTCTGACGTGACCCGTAAAGGGATGTCCTCAGATCTTTGTTTAGCGGTAGCGAAGACTCAGATCTGATTTTAATGAGATTGGAAATTTTGCAGCATACCTTCCTATTGATACAAGTACCTATATAGTCATAAAACGAACGTGTGTGACCCAGAAGATAAAACAAATTGTAATTTGCTCGTGGTACCTTCAGAATCAGGAATGAGAATATGACACACGTCAGTTTTAATATGTAATATAAAGTAGAAAACAAACATCACAAAAACAAAACTGGGAGTATGTTTTCACAACAATTACTTCCTGAAATGTTTTATTGTTTCAAGATACAAAGAGGTTTGACACAATCAAAGTGGTATTACACTGGTATACATGTTAAATATATGCGCTTAAAAAAAATGCTGACTCTACAAAACATGTGGTCATATCTAAAATTAGAAATGACGTGAATTTTGCTGTTGACATTTATATCTACAGTGGTACAGTCATTAATATTTTTTCATAATTTATAATTTTTAAGTAATAGTTACATTGTTGTAATATTATTTTATAATGATTAAGATCAGTTAAGTCATGCAGATATTTTTAAAATTGAAACCCATAACTTTTTTCTTCTTATATTATTGAATATCTGCAAGTACCGGTACAGTCTTGCAGTCTGACTTTGCGGTGTGTCGTTGCCTTTCACTTCCTGGTTCGGCTTATCTACGGGTCATATCATGTTCTTTCATATTTCAATGGTCAAGTTAACACCTTGGCTTATCTACGGATCAGCTTATCTGAGGTCATATACGGTAAGTAAGAGAGAGTTGGACTGGTACCCTTCCCTTTGCCTCCAAGCGGCTGAACACGAGAAGCGCAAGCACTCTAGGGCAGGCAAACCAGTCTAGGGCAGGCAAACCAGTCTAGGGCAGGCAAACCAGTCTAGGGCAGACAACCCAGTCTAGGGCAGGCAAACCAGTCAAGGGCAGGCAAACCAGTCAAGGGCAGCGATAGCCTCCCTCTGATCATTGTGCCCGAGCATTTTGGGATAAATGCAATGTTTTTATACTTACCTGACACTTCACAGTGCTTTAGCAATTATAAAGAGATAGCCTGTCTCAACAGTCTCTTCGTTCCAGTACTGTCTGTTTGTATAAGGTAGGGAAGCTAAAGCACAGTGTAGCATCAGGTAAGGTAAAACTTTACAGTTAAGAATGTTTAATAAAATATTTACATAAGGATTTATGTTTTTTGTATCTACAAATACCATTATACATGTGTGAGACGGATAAAGATTTTACTAAAACATTGGTTACAACTATTGCTCTTATCAAATTACCCATGTAGCTTTTTCAAACCAAAAAGAAACTAGAAAGTGTTTTTACTCGTAAAAACATATGTCTCCCTCCACTCCCCTAACCTCCATTCATTCGTTTACTTCACGTTAAACCCCATCTCTTCATTCCCACCCTCCATTACTAAATAACAGAGACAAAAATAGAACTCCTAGAAATTTCGAACAACTAATGGGCACCACTTCAGTGCTGGGTTAATGTGTATACAAAGTTTCGTGAAAAAATATTAAACGGTTTCTGAGTTATGGTCAGGAAACAAAGCTTACCCCCATTCAGAGCCTATGTTCAACTTATCTCCATGGAAACGAGAAAAAATAAAAATGTCAAAAATCTCTAAATAGCAAAAGGCACCACTTCAGTGCTGGGTTAATGTGTATACAAAGTTTCGCGAAAAAATATTAAACGGTTTCTGAGTTATGGTCAGGAAACAAAGCTTACCCCCATTCAGAGCCTATGTTCAACTTATCTGCATGGAAACGAGAAAAAATAAAAATGTCAAAAATCTCTAAATAGCAAAAGGCACCACTTCAGTGCTGGGTTAATGTGTATACAAAGTTTCGCGAAAAAATATTAAACGGTTTCTGAGTTATGGTCCGGAAATGGTGGGAACGCCGACGCCGACGCCGACGCCGACGCCGACGGGAACCGTGCCAAAAACAATATGTCTCCCTCCATTCTGGGGGAGACATAATAACGCATAGCACCATGTAATGACGAACCATGCTAATGGCCACAAATAATAAACATGATAGACTTGTGTACCCACATATATGCAATATACTAATAAAATCACAAACAGTTATACATAGTTCTGGAACAATTACAGGGTCAGATCTAGGCTGCGTTTCCACGACATGGACGCATTATTGTAATATCTAATGCATCAAAACTGGACGTCGTGGTCCCTAGGGCACATTACGTATGTGCGATGTCTAACTCGTTTTACACAATCACTTTCCATTTAAAACGTATTCAGGGTTTTAAATAAACTTTCAGACCTGACATATTCAAAAGCCAGCGGGGACAGTGTTTTTGTTGTATTCATAGCTACAGATAAGCAGCCTACACCCCCAAAAATATTCTAAACCCAAATACTTTCAATTAACTTGCGTACAGAAACACATGCATTAAATGAAAAACTCAAATGTATGAGAACAGCACGCGTAAATACCCAATAAAGCTTTTCCAGCATACGTACAAAGTAGCTAATTTCCGAAACATAATTATGAGCTAATTTACTTTCCAAGTCAACCCTTTATATTTAGAACAGTTATATACATCTGAAACATTACTTCCTTTTCCTTCACTAGGCTACCCGACCGCCCCAGTAAGTCAAGGTAAAACCCTGCAGCATCATTTTCAGATCTTGGTGTTATCATACCAACTATGACCTGAGCTAAAGACGAAAATAAAACCAGATTCTTCTTTACACAGGCTTCAGATCAGTGGCAGCTACGCATTCCCTTTTATTTTTATTTTTAAAAAACAACAATACCTTAACAATACTGTGTCGTGAAATACGACAATATTTAAAAACAATGAGAACCAGAATAGGAAGGAATTCAAGGAATAGATTTATGTAGGGACGTTCTTTCCCAGGTTGATTGTACACAACTGTTTCTTTGGTTACGTTCTAGTTTGAACAACCCAAATAATTAAACACACTATATTTTCAAAAGCCATTGCCTGAGAACCAATTTTTTATTTATTGAGCCTTAGCGGTGAGGTACAGTATGCTAAAGTCCACATCCAACTCACCACAGCTACCAATGAGTCAAGCTGACTGAACCAATTTTTTTATTTATTGAGCCTTAGCGGAGAGGTACAGCATGCTAAAGCCCACATCCAACTCACCACAGCTACCGATGGGTCAAGCTGACTGAACCAATTTTTTTATTTATTGAGCCTTAGCGGTGAGGTACAGTATGCTAAAGCCCACATCCAACTCACCACAGCTACCGACGGGTCAAGCTGACTGAGTCGCATCCGGCTGGGGAAAGGACAGTGGTAGGAATCGTCGTTGGCCAGTCGGGGGTCAAGGTCAGTGTAGGGTTGTGTTGTGTGGGGATCAAGATACACAAGCTCTTCACCTGGAACAAGGGAGGTAATCCTAATCAGTCACAAAATGTGGAGATGCCAGTATCTGTTACCATGATTACAGTATTAATTAGGGCTGGGACGAGTCCAAATTTGCTACCCGGGTACCCACCCCCCAATTACCCGACCCTACCTGGGTACCCGCTGTAGGTCTCAAGAGATAGGTAAAACATGTATGATTTGGAATAGTTTGACCGTACTACTGTCAAAATACATTTAGATACACGTATAATCCGATCTGGTCATGCATACACTGAAGTTGACTGATGTTTTATCATTATGCAAACATATAAAGTCAGAAGGAATGTGTGCATAGTCAGAAAGAACATTTATCACTTATAGTGCAACCATAGAGTTCTAGATATGTTTTGCCATTAAACAATATATGACGTGACTAACCACGGGTCCGGGTAGTCCTGTGGGTACCTGGGTCCTACTCAGTACCCACCCGACCCGAGTACCCGAATTACCCGTCCCAGCCCTAGTATTAATATAATGAAATTCCTAACCAGTGCTTGAGTGAGTGAGTTGGGTTTAATGCCACTTTTAACAGTATTCCAGTTATATTGCGGCTAACCAGTGCTTGAAATTAAACTTGCTCGCATGCTCCTCTAGTATTTGAATCTGGGCAACCCCTAAATTTAACACAAGGGTTATGACAAGACCTCTCGACTTTCATTCTTTAAAACTGGATATATTTAGATTGCATTGTTCCCTGTTAATGTCATATCAAATAAATTTTGTGATCAAAGATATTTTACTTCGCATGTATGGATTTAACTTTCAGGCAACTGTCATTTTCATAAGATTTATTTTTGAACCTTTTTATATGATTTTCAGTGCCTTATGCACATTTATACATAATGTGGTCGTCTTTGTATCATCAGCTGTTCAATTGATAGTCAATTCAGGACACAAAACGCCAACCTTTACTACAAATTTTTTTTTTTAAATTTACCAAATGCAATTACAATGATTTCACAGACGATACCCGGCAAGACCTTCCACCTACCGAGATATCCTATGAACCAGTGTGCGTGATTCGGCTTGCCTCCTATAATACCCACAGACTGCTTCAAGGCAAGACAGCTCTGAAACAAGTAAACATCTTCATCTTCAACCAAATGTTCAACAGTAAATTCAAGAAATTACCAAGTTTCAGAAAATTTGGAGTCTCACAAACTTGTCACAAATATACTACCACTAGGTCTGAACAATTGTGATGCATCAATAGATTCTGATCATTTGCAGGGTTTGAAATTCCTTGTAGTACCATGGTCAGAGTCATAAAGTCACAGTTAAAATGGGTTCCTTGTGCCTGAAAAGGCACATTAAGAAACGATGGTTGTCATGCAACAATGTTTATTGTATGAAGCCAGTGACAGCAAAACCATGTAAACTGGGGGAACACAAGGACATGAAGATGGGAACATGCACAAAATAACTGATAAAATTAATCTGGGGATTCAGATTTGTTTCTTTCTTTGTTATTTAATACCACACTCAGCAATATTCCAGCTTTATGACTGCTGCCTGTAGATAATCGAGTGGACCAGCTAATCCAGTGATTGACATCATCAGCATCGATCCACACAATTGGGATACGATGACATGCATCACCCAAGTCAGCTAGCCTACCCCCGATCCCGTTATTCGCCTTTTACGACAAGCATGGGTTGCTGAAGACCTATTCTCTACCTGGATCTCCACGGGTGTAGCGATTCAGAATTTGAGGAGGGAATGGTACATATTCTCAATCTTAACTGTTTATTATCCAGCTCACAGTGACAAGACAGTCATCAATTTCCAAGATGAGTTAACAGTATTTGGTTGTGAGCTCACTTAAATTGTGACTAGCGGTAAGTAAAGCATTTGGAAAGAAATTGTTATTTTGCTCAAATTGGTCAGTGATATATGAAAGTCACCTGTATAAAACCATAACATTAGCTATTACTATATAACATGAATTAAGAATATTTATTGACATTTGCTTCAGACTTGGCACTGAATACCGGACCTGGAGCAGGTCTGGCTCTTTTACATCCTGATGGGGCCCTGTGACACACTAGAAAATACAATTCATTTCTAGTCTTGAAACAGCATTTAGAAGTGATACACACAAGAGAGAAAATCTATGGACGCCAACTTCTTTGCAATGAGAAACTTATTTCGGAGTATATACTCACTCCTTACTCCTTCATCAGGTGAATTCATCTGATGATGGAGTAAGTATGTACTCCGAAACGTTATGTTCCTCATAATAAAGTTGACACAATTCTTTTCTGTTGCATGCTGCATCGTCACACTCCTCGTACCTTTAAACTATCAAAATATACAGGATTGATGTCTGTCAGCCCCAGCCTGAGGGGGATGATGAGGAGTAAGGGTTTCCACTTGTCCAAGTTGACGGGTTTCCAGGGCGGCGACCGACCAAAACAATGACTGCTCCCTGGGGAATGTGTTCTGCCGTCTCGTGCGAACGGTTGGGTCTGCAGACTGCCACTTATTGTGAATGGCTGTGTTTTCCGTGAACTTCGAGATGAGGGAAACACATTGGAGTCTGAGCCGTTCATGTCAACATACTCCGTGCCATTTTCTTGTGGACGCCTGCATAACTTCCCTGTAGAGAAAAGACAGATTTCCATGTCTCAGAGTTTTACCTTGACCTTCAAAACTAGGGGTCCAGCAGACAGACCCCCATAACTAATTCAAGGGTCGTTACAGGAAATATGGGGATTCTGTAAATTAATGTTATGGTGTAGCTAGGGCTGGGACGGGTAACTCGGGTACTCGGGTCGGGTGGATTCTAAGTAGGACCCAGGTACCCACAGGACTACCCGGACCCGTGGTCAGTCACGTGACAGATTTCCATGTCTCAGAGTTTTACCTTGACCTTCAAAACTAGTGGTCCAGCAGACCCCCATAACTAATTCAAGAGTTGTTACAGGAAATATGGGGATCCTGCAAAGTAATGTTATGGTGTAGTTAGGGCTGGGACGGGTAACTTGGGTACTCGGGTCGGGTGGATTCTGAGTAGGACCCGGCTACTCACAGGACTACCCGGACCCGTGGTCAGTCACGTGACATATTGTTTAATGACGAAAACTCACTGTAGGTCGGTGGTTACACTACAAGTCGCTAATGTTCGCATTTCTTTCAGATAATGCATACATTCCTTTTGACATATGTTTGAGTCAAGATAAAGCTTCAGTCAACTTCAGTGTAAGCTTGATTTAGTTTCATAAGAGACCATATTTCTATTATATGGTCTCTGGTTTCATACATGTATCTAAACAGTTTTTGCCAGGGCTACAGTTAATCTATTCCCAATTAGACATTGTGTTCCCAACTCTTGAGACCTACAGTGGGTACCCGGATAGGGTCGGGTAATAGGGGGTCGGGTACCCGGGTAGTAAATCTGGACTCGTCCCAGCCCTAGGTGTAGTGTACTGTACTGTCAAATCTGATAATGACTTTAATTACAAGACCTTTTTATTTCTGGTCATGAATTGGGTACCGCATCTTCTTGAGGCAAGAGCGTCCACTAGCCTTTTTATAAAAGTCTTGTTTCCACCCTTACCACATCAAGCTCACTTTCCTGTGCTTAATATGATTGGACTATCGCACATATCGATAGTCCAATCAGAGAACGTTTCACAAAATCAACATCCACGACTGGTACACCTTCGCATGAAAGTGATTTACCGCTGCCTGTCTTTGTTGACATGAATATGTCTTTTTAATCTTTTAAACCCCCTAGTGTTTTTGGGTCAGGGATGAAAACATGAATGTTTTCATTATCTGATTGACTAGGTTGTTGCCTATGGAAGTTGCGTTCTCTATGAAGTTATACGAGAAAAGGACAGCGATCTGATCGGATATCTCTTTTCATTACAAGGGGCACAACTCGTGATCTATGCAAGGTGGCAGCAGGTGTGAGCCAAGGAAAATGGCCTTAATGTGGCAACAGTAGAAACTAGGCTTTCATATAGGCCAGTGGACACACTTGCCCCGGGTGGGTGGGTGCGTGCGTGCGTGCGTGCGTGCGTGAGTGAGTGAGTGAGTGAGTGAGTTTGCCCCATTTTGGTACTTTGGATGCCGATCCCCGTTAAGCGGGATTCTGGTGCAGTACGCTGGATGCCATGACATGTTTATCTGGTACGAGGATCTCAATATTTCAATGTTAAAATGTTTTTTTGGGTCTTTTTTTATAGGAAAAGAGTGTCAAATGAATAAAATATTTAGTTCTAAGCTAATTAGCACTCCTGGCCATGCATTCTATATGAAAATGCCAGTCTAATTTACTTGTACCAGCTGTGTACACTGATACGACTCAAGAGTTCTTTAATTGGATGTCAAGCAGATTAAGTGGCATGCCAGATGCCTAGAGGAGGGGGGAAGGCCCCCTCACTAGCAATATGTAATCCACATGACAGAAGAGAACACCGAGATGAGATAACAGGTACCTACTGATATCATCTTCTATCACAGTGTTGTCCATAGCAACGTGGATAACTAACGAGCTCCAGTCATCATACACAGCGATCTTTCTGGAACACAGAACATGGCAGACAACATGGTCAAAACAATCGGAAACCATTTACACCAGGAATTTAATTGTGCTTACCGTATTCGACGTAATAAGTGCCCCCTAATAGGTGCCCAAGGCAATATTTGCTAATATATTGGCTAGTGAACAATCCTAATTAGCACCCCTCCCGATTGATCAATCTACACAAGACATATTTATTCGTGTATAATACGCACTCATGTGTTATATGCATCCTTAATTATGGGCAATTAAATTCGGGAAAATATATCTGTCGTGTATGATATGCACAGACTTTTCTTTAGTATCATTTCTGGCAGTCAGCATAAACCATGAAATTCACGATCTTTCAACTCTGTTTTTTCTCTCACCAAAATTAAATTCTAATAAGAGCCCCCTATTTCTAAATTCGAGAGTGCGCTTATTACGTCGAATACGGTACTCTTCGTAGCCTAATAATTACATTACAAGAATTACTGAATGTGTAAATAATAAAAAATAACTAAATCTAGTGTCAACGTGGTTAATGCATTTAGGATAGTTGCACTTAAAAAGCACTATTTAGGTTCTTATGAAAAAATATTCTATTATACTTGATTTTATAAATGTATCTCTTATCCATTATTAAATTAAACGTTTTTACATAAAATGGGACTTCACTCAATAGTCAACAAGTTCCATATGATGAGAGAGGTACAGGTCAATACTAGGATCAGTGCCATAGAAATATCCTACACAAATATATCAGTATTCTGTGGGAAGTCCTGGCAGTGGGGTAGCCTAGTGGTTAAAGCGTTCGCTCGTCACGCCGAAGACCTGGGTTCGATTCTCAACATGGGTACAATGTGTGAAGCCCATTTCTGGTGTACACTGCCGTGATATAGCTGGAATATTGCTAAAAAGCGGCGTACAACCAAACTCACTCACTCACGCAGTGTGGGAAGTCCAATTAGGTATGTCGATGCTTACTTGAGTACTTGTGCTATTGTGTTTGGTCCGAACCACTGCCCGACAGCCTTGCCCTCGGACTCTCCCATGGAGGCTGTCAACATAACAGAAGATCAGAGTTTGTAAGTTGTTTTGTGTTTTTTATTATACAATGGCCAAAAAATTCAATTTAACCACCACCATTTCATCTCTTCCTTTCGAAATTTAACTGGACTTAAATAAAAAATAATTAGGGACTCCAACCGACCCTACATTATTAGGGGAGAAACATAATCTGAAAGTCACCATTGAAGAACTAACAAAAAATCTGAACAGGCTTTAAACTTTTTTCCATCCTTGTAAACTTGATTTCTGATAAATATTTAAAAAAAAAAAGTGTGGCCTAAACATGCTCAATAGCATCTTCCCGAGGCAAGAGAGTTCACTGACTATAAACATCCAGTCTCCACCCTTGCCAAACTTGGCTGGTATTATGGAGTTACATTTTGGCTGGACTAACGAGTCAATGCATAGTCCGATGAAAATCGTGTAATCAACTCAACATCTGGTGCATAAACTGGCGTGCAGATTTCAGTTGATTGCACTTGTAGGATTTGCAAAGCATGTGTACCGTCTACTAAGCGTTAACAGATATTTCCCCAAATCTTTTCATGTTTTTCATGCATAGTCCAATCAAAGTCACGCAACGAAATCAAAATCTGGTTCGTAAACTGTCATGCAGATTTCGGTCGATTGCAGGATTTGCAAAGCATGTGCACCACCAACTTGTTGTCAGCAGATATTTTCAAAATCTGTTCATGTTTTTAATCAAGGTGCTCACGTGATTTGATACATTTCGCGATGTAAGACCCGTTTTATCACAATATAGATCTTGATTATCGATCAGATCGTCTTGACTGGACGCCGCCATTTGATAGTGATACAAGAGGTGGAATCTGATTTCCCCAAAGGAGAGGCTTAGAAGGGACATAACTTGTAACAGCCACTGGTGGCGCTACGATAGAGCCCAGTAAGTCAAGCCTAGTTCGGCAAGGGTGGAAACTGGACTTTTAAAAGTCATTTAACTCTCTTGGCTCAGGAAGATGGCTAAATAGATGAATGTTTGCAAGTTGATGTTGGTTTACTTGAAACATTCATACCATATCATGGTGGCCTGTAGTAAATAAATTCTAGGTCAAGCACATCAGTGGTCAATAGCATGAGCAACAAAACCCAGTACTGTCACACTATCAACCAGGTCTGGTTGGTTGGTTTGTTGTTTAACGCCCCACTCAGCAATATTCCAGCTATATGACGGCGGTCTGTAAATAATTGAGTCTGGACCAGACAATCCAGTGACTGAAGTCATGAACATGGATCCACACAATTGGGATCGATGACATGCATCAACCAAGTCAGCAAGCCTGACCACCCGATCCCGTTAGTCGCCTTTTACAACAAGCATAGTCACCTTTTACGGCAAGAATGGGTTGCTGAAGACCTATTCTACCCCGGATCTTCACGGGTCGGAGTTCAGAATAACATTCATAATTCAATCACATGTAGCGAATTATAATGTTGCTGCATCCCCTCAAACTTGTTTCATATTTAAATGAAACTGACCAAAACTAAACAGTTATCAAGCTGCTAGAACAAAGGAATGAACTTGGAGCTGTCATCGACCGTCACTGGTCACATGTACAAAAATTCAGAAACTGGAACTGGGAGTACAAAATCTTAAAAGATATAATTCCCTTTCCCTCTCACCCGCCCCCACCACCATCAAGAAGTATGTCAGCCAGCTTGGACATGTCCCCAGGGGCTGTCCCCTGCCTACCTATCTGATGTATCGAGTAAACGCTACTCTTCTTATCCTGGAACATCTGAAGTAGTCGCCAGTAGTCAGAGTTATCTTCCTTGGCTTCCCATCGCCATGCTGCAACAGATGAAATTATCATACCACTGTGTCAGAATGAAGAGATGTGATTGGTCCATGTGATCTGGATAAAATACTGTGTATCACGCCTCGGAGGGGAATAAATTTCTCTGCAGGGGAATAAATTTCTTATAACCTGCACCGAGCAAGTCAGGCGGCACCTGGATTTCTGTTATCATTATAAGGACTAGTGGGCTAAAACTGTTAGCTTCTATCGCTGAGATTCAAATACTGGAGGCGAAATCCTCATCATGACTCCAGGGCCCTGTGAATCCCGATAATTTTGCCCACAGCAGTACGTACCTCTGCCCAGATGTCGGTTACACAGGGCTTGAGCCAGCATCATCTGCCCACATCTCAGCATACATCCCCATCCCTGGTCTGAGTTGGGGCCGGAACCACCTGAAACACAACATACAGTCAGCACAACGTAGGTAGCAGGCAGCAATAGAATGGAAAATGTATCTAGGATTCCAAACTTGGCAGGTAAATTGGGGAATTTTTTTAATGTATTTATGAAGACCTGCAACAGACCATGCTACCTTTAGACCTAGCAAGCTAATAAATTGCAAGCACAAAGGATGAGGGATGATGATGATGATGATGATGATGATGATGATGATTTTCTAACGACCATTATTGGTTGCTGGGGACATTTCTAACCAGGAATCCCAAAGAGCATTCTTTTACTATTGCAAAAGGAAAATCACTCCAGACAAAACCGCTACAACTACTACAGGTACAACAACTACTACCTATATGTGCGAAGTTCTTCCTGTATGTAAACCACAGTCTTGTCACAATGTCATGTTTCAGGTCCTCCATGTCTGAAAACAATAAAAACATTCCATAATTCCCACGGCTGAAATGATTATGCAGGGCCCATTTAAGGAACTTGATTTAACTTGCACCAGGTACATGTAGCCATGAAAACCTAGTTGCACCTGTTGCACTGCACAAAAACCAAGTTGCACACTTGTCCCATCACATTTAAAACATGGGCTGGTCTGCTGCCAGTGTCACATAAATTAATTCCTGTAAAACGTAACAGGAACATGTGCACATAATCTTGAAGTATCCCGGTTTGATGACGTACATCTTCCCGAGGCAAGGAAGTTAACTGACTATATAAGTCCAGTTTCCACCCTTGCCAAACTTGGCTGGTATTATGGAGTTACATTTTGGCTGGACTAACGAGTCAATGCATCGTCCAATGAAAATCGCGTAATCAACTCGACATCTGGTGCATAAACTGGCAAGAAGATTTCGGTTGATTGCATTTGTAGGATTTACAAAGCATGTGTACCATCTACTAAGCGTTAACAGATATTTCCCCAAATATTTTCATGTTTTTAATCAAGGTGCTGACGCGATGTGATTTGCTCCGCGGGGTTAGACCCATCTTATCACAATATAGATCTTGATTATCGGTCAGATCGTCTTGACTGGGCGCCACCATTTCATTTGAAGCAAATGCAAGTGATTTTTGGAAGTACTGGGTGTGTTCAATGATTGACTTTGTGTGGTCCAGTAAGGGTTAGCCAAAGACAAATGTGAAAATGTTTGACATGCATCTGATGCATAAATATTAGGTTGCATGTTTCAATAATAGGTTGCACTTGTGCATGTTTTAAAACTTTTACATGGCTAGATCCACCCCTAATACTCAAAGACATATTTGACACAAATCATGGAATGATCATGATACTGTGACACATGAAGAATGACTCGAGCTGATCATGAACAATGTTTTTGCTCCAGCTGTTTTCTTTTACTAAACACTAACATACTTCTCCCCACACAGACACCAACACTTACCATACAGTGTACTGTAGTTTTCCCCACACAGACACCAACACTCACCATACAGTGTACTGTACTTCTCCCCACACAGACACCAACACTTACTGTACAGTGTACTGTAGTTCTCCCCACACAGACACCAACACTTACCATACAGTGTACTGTAGTTCTCCCCACACAGACACAATCACTTACCGTACAGTGTACTGTACTTCTCCCCACACAGACACCAACACTTACTGTACAGTGTACTGTAGTTCTCCCCACACAGACACCAACACTTACTGTACAGTGTACTGTAGTTCTCCCCACACAGACACAATCACTTACCATACAGTGTACTGTACTTCTCCCCACACAGACACCAACACTTACCATACAGTGTACTGTAGTTCTCCCCACACAGACACATTCACTTACCATACAGTGTACTGTACTTCTCCCCACACAGACACCAACACACACCATACAGTGTACTGTAGTTCTCCCCACACAGACACCAACACTTACCATACAGTGTACTGTAGTTCTCCCCACACAGACACCAACACTCACCATACAGTGTACTGTACTTCTCCCCACACAGACACCAACACTTACCATACAGTGTACTGTAGTTCTCCCCACACAGACACCAACACACACCATACAGTGTACTGTAGTTCTCCCCACACAGACACCAACACTTACCATACAGTGTACTGTAGTTCTCCCCACACAGACACCAACACTCACCATACAGTGTACTGTAGTTCTCCCCATACAGACACCAACACTTACCATACAGTGTACTGTAGTTCTCCCCACACAGACACCAACACTCACCATACAGTGTACTGTACTTCTTCCCACACAGACACCAACACACACCATACAGTGTACTGTAGTTCTCCCCACACAGACACCAACACTTACCATACAGTGTACTGTAGTTCTCCCCACACAGACACAATCACTTACCGTACAGTGTACTGTAGTTCTCCCCACACAGACACCAACACTTACCATACAGTGTACTGTAGTTCTCCCCATACAGACACCAACACTTACCATACAGTGTACTGTAGTTCTCCCCACACAGACACCAACACTTACCATACAGTGTACTGTAGTTCTCCCCACACAGACACCAACACACACCATACAGTGTACTGTAGTTCTCCCCATACAGACACCAACACTTACCATACAGTGTACTGTAGTTCTCCCCACACAGACACCAACACTCACCATACAGTGTACTGTAGTTCTCCCCACACAGACACCAACACTTACTGTAGAGTGTACTGTAGTTCTCCCCACACAGACACCAACACTCACCATACAGTGTACTGTAGTTCTCCCCACACAGACACCAACACTTACTGTACAGTGTACTGTAGTTCTCCCCACACAGACACCAACACTTACCATACAGTGTACTGTAGTTCTCCCCACACAGACACCAACACTCACCATACAGTGTACTGTACTTCTCCCCACACAGACACCAACACACACCATACAGTGTACTGTAGTTCTCCCCACACAGACACCAACACTTACCATACAGTGTACTGTAGTTCTCCCCATACAGACACAATCACTTACCGTACAGTGTACTGTAGTTCTCCCCACACAGACACCAACACTCACCATACAGTGTACTGTAGTTCTCCCCATACAGACACCAACACTTACCATACAGTGTACTGTAGTTCTCCCCACACAGACACCAACACTTACCATACAGTGTACTGTAGTTCTCCCCACACAGACACCAACACACACCATACAGTGTACTGTAGTTCTCCCCATACAGACACCAACACTTACCATACAGTGTACTGTAGTTCTCCCCACACAGACACCAACACTTACCATACAGTGTACTGTAGTTCTCCCCACACAGACACCAACACTCACCATACAGTGTACTGTAGTTCTCCCCATACAGACACCAACACTTACCATACAGTGTACTGTAGTTCTCCCCACACAGACACCAACACTCACCATACAGTGTACTGTAGTTCTCCCCACACAGACACCAACACTTACTGTACAGTGTACTGTAGTTCTCCCCACACAGACACCAACACTTACCATACAGTGTACTGTAGTTCTCCCCACACAGACACCAACACTTACCATACAGTGTACTGTACTTCTCCCCACACAGACACCAACACTTACCATACAGTGTACTGTACTTCTCCCCACACAGACACCAACACTCACCATACAGTGTACTGTACTTCTCCCCACACAGACACCAACACTTACCATACAGTGTACTGTAGTTCTCCCCACACAGACACCAACACTTACCATACAGTGTACTGTAGTTCTCCCCACACAGACACCAACACTTACCATACAGTGTACTGTAGTTCTCCCCACACAGACACCAACACTTACCATACAGTGTACTGTAGTTCTCCCCACACAGACACCAACACTCACCATACAGTGTACTGTAGTTCTCCCCACACAGACACCAACACTTACCATACAGTGTACTGTAGTTCTCCCCACACAGACACCAACACTTACCATACAGTGTACTGTAGTTCTCCCCACACAGACACCAACACTCACCATACAGTGTACTGTAGTTCTCCCCACACAGACACCAACACTCACCATACAGTGTACTGTACTTCTCCCCACACAGACACCAACACTCACCATACAGTGTACTGTAGTTCTCCCCACACAGACACCAACACTCACCATACAGTGTACTGTAGTTCTCCCCACACAGACACCAACACACACCATACAGTGTACTGTAGTTCTCCCCACACAGACACCAACACTCACCATACAGTGTACTGTAGTTCTCCCCACACAGACACCAACACTTACCATACAGTGTACTGTAGTTCTCCCCACACAGACACAATCACTTACCGTACAGTGTACTGTACTTCTCCCCACACAGACACCAACACTCACCATACAGTGTACTGTAGTTCTCCCCATACAGACACCAACACTTACCATACAGTGTACTGTAGTTCTCCCCACACAGACACCAACACTTACCATACAGTGTACTGTAGTTCTCCCCACACAGACACATTCACTTACCATACAGTGTACTGTAGTTCTCCCCACACAGACACCAACACTTACCATACAGTGTACTGTAGTTCTCCCCACACAGACACATTCACTTACCGTACAGTGTACTGTAGTTCTCCCCACACAGACACCAACACTTACCATACAGTGTACTGTACTTCTCCCCACACAGACACATTCACTTACCATACAGTGTACTGTACTTCTCCCCACACAGACACCAACACACACCATACAGTGTACTGTAGTTCTCCCCACACAGACACAATCACTTACCGTACAGTGTACTGTACTTCTCCCCACACAGACACCAACACTCACCATACAGTGTACTGTAGTTCTCCCCATACAGACACCAACACTTACCATACAGTGTACTGTAGTTCTCCCCACACAGACACCAACACTTACCATACAGTGTACTGTAGTTCTCCCCACACAGACACATTCACTTACCATACAGTGTACTGTAGTTCTCCCCACACAGACACCAACACTTACCATACAGTGTACTGTAGTTCTCCCCACACAGACACATTCACTTACCGTACAGTGTACTGTAGTTCTCCCCACACAGACACCAACACTTACCATACAGTGTACTGTACTTCTCCCCACACAGACACATTCACTTACCATACAGTGTACTGTACTTCTCCCCACACAGACACCAACACACACCATACAGTGTACTGTAGTTCTCCCCACACAGACACCAACACTTACCATACAGTGTACTGTAGTTCTCCCCACACAGACACAATCACTTACCGTACAGTGTACTGTAGTTCTCCCCACACAGACACCAACACTCACCATACAGTGTACTGTAGTTCTCCCCATACAGACACCAACACTTACCATACAGTGTACTGTAGTTCTCCCCACACAGACACCAACACTTACCATACAGTGTACTGTAGTTCTCCCCACACAGACACCAACACACACCATACAGTGTACTGTAGTTCTCCCCATACAGACACCAACACTTACCATACAGTGTACTGTAGTTCTCCCCACACAGACACCAACACTCACCATACAGTGTACTGTAGTTCTCCCCACACAGACACCAACACTTACTGTAGAGTGTACTGTAGTTCTCCCCACACAGACACCAACACTTACCATACAGTGTACTGTAGTTCTCCCCACACAGACACCAACACTTACGGTACAGTGTACTGTAGTTCTCCCCACACAGACACCAACACTTACCATACAGTGTACTGTACTTCTCCCCACACAGACACCAACACTTACCATACAGTGTACTGTACTTCTCCCCACACAGACACCAACACTTACCATACAGTGTACTGTAGTTCTCCCCACACAGACACCAACACTCACCATACAGTGTACTGTACTTCTCCCCACACAGACACCAACACTTACCATACAGTGTACTGTAGTTCTCCCCACACAGACACCAACACTTACCATACAGTGTACTGTAGTTCTCCCCACACAGACACAATCACTGACCGTACAGTGTACTGTAGTTCTCCCCACACAGACACCAACACTCACCATACAGTGTACTGTAGTTCTCCCCATACAGACACCAACACTTACCATACAGTGTACTGTAGTTCTCCCCACACAGACACCAACACTTACCATACAGTGTACTGTAGTTCTCCCCACACAGACACCAACACACACCATACAGTGTACTGTAGTTCTCCCCATACAGACACCAACACTTACTGTACAGTGTACTGTAGTTCTCCCCACACAGACACCAACACTTACTGTACAGTGTACTGTAGTTCTCCCCACACAGACACCAACACTTACCATACAGTGTACTGTAGTTCTCCCCACACAGACACCAACACTTACCATACAGTGTACTGTACTTCTCCCCACACATACACCAACACTTACCATACAGTGTACTGTAGTTCTCCCCACACAGACACCAACACTCACCATACAGTGTACTGTACTTCTCCCCACACAGACACCAACACTTACCATACAGTGTACTGTAGTTCTCCCCACACAGACACAATCACTTACCATACAGTGTACTGTAGTTCTCCCCACACAGACACCAACACTCACCATACAGTGTACTGTAGTTATCCCCACACAGACACCAACACTCACCATACAGTGTACTGTACTTCTCCCCACACAGACACCAACACTCACCATACAGTGTACTGTAGTTCTCCCCACACAGACACCAACACTCACCATACAGTGTACTGTAGTTCTCCCCACACAGACACCAACACACACCATACAGTGTACTGTAGTTCTCCCCACACAGACACCAACACTCACCATACAGTGTACTGTAGTTCTCCCCACACAGACACCAACACTCACCATACAGTGTACTGTAGTTCTCCCCACACAGACACAATCACTTACCGTACAGTGTACTGTACTTCTCCCCACACAGACACCAACACTTACTGTACAGTGTACTGTAGTTCTCCCCACACAGACACCAACACTTACTGTACAGTGTACTGTACTTCTCCCCACACAGACACCAACACTCACCATACAGTGTACTGTACTTCTCCCCACACAGACACCAACACTTACCATACAGTGTACTGTAGTTCTCCCCACACAGACACAATCACTTACTGTACAGTGTACTGTACTTCTTCCCCCACACACCAACACTTACCGTACAGTGTACTGTACTTCTCTCCCAGGATGTACAGGGGTTCCTCTGTCTTGGGAAACTCCACATACTGCAAGGGACCACTTTCATACGTGAACGTTGCTGTAACAAAAACTGAAAATTTACAAAGAATCACCAAAAGTGAAAAAAACATCATGATCATGCACATCGCATCTGGAAACACCGTCACTGTGTCAGTCCAACAATCAATTACCAAACACTAAACAGTGATTTTACTTGAGACTAAAAGCATATATTCTCCCATGGACAAGCTAATGTGTTTTTTATTTTATTTCCATACCTATCTGATACTGATCAGCTAATGAAACAATAAAAATGTACTGAAAATGATGCTAAGAGCCAAAATCAGGCCAGTGGACTTCAACTGTTTTTTGCACAGACTGGTAGGGGTGACTCTTGGTCTGGAAATCATTATTGTGATAACTATTGATATTGCAAGCAACTATTGCGATAAATATCAATAGTTTTCAGTGTATCATTTTAGATGGATTTTAGAGTTGAATTAAGCCTTGGAACTGAAGTTTCCTTTTCGATGTGATCACCATAACAACAAATAAAAGTAAAGTGTGAGATATTACTGATTTGTTTTTCTTTACCCTAATAATTGAAGAAAAAGAAACTTCCATATTACCACATATGTGTAAATTGATATGGTAAATATTCCTAACTGAAATCGATACTATTGATCGGAAACTGATTTAACGACCAATTTCTTGACTTTTTACGACCAATTTCTTGACTTTAAGTGCTTACCAATAGCAATACATTGATATTTTAATTTATCATGACACCCCTACAGACTGGGGTAATCCTATAGTGACAGAGCTCCAGATAAGCTGCGTATCTGCGTAAAATACGCATCAGAAATGCAGAAATATGCAGTAAAATCAAATCCAAGCGTATCAAATACGCAACGAACATTACAGATACCCTACAAAAATAAAACTTGTGTGTATCATCAAAATATTGTGAAGTAACCCTGCGTATTCGATTTGCAAATCAGCAACTTATTTTGAAATTATACACGGGCATTTCGTCAACCTACCTTGCCAATCTCCACGATGACAGTTACATCATGATCATTTGCCATCACACTTTCTTGTGGAAGTATCGTGGTATTTTTGAGTCCTATAAAGCTCTCGGACCCACACGACAACAGTTTGCAGGGACTAGATGAATAGTGTTTTTAAATATTTAACTTAAATACCCACATGTGTAAAAACTAGTGGGTAACAGAAATTTGAATACCCAGATAGAATTACTGATACCCAATGATTTTAAAATGCATGGGTAAAATACCCACAACACCAAAAGCTTATCTGGAGCTCTGAGTGAGACAATTTACACGTAGCCATGTGCATGAATACCATGTCTACAGATATGACATAAGAACATAATAACGGCCTTTACTATACACATAATACATGCCACATGTCTACAATCTGATGCATCTGCACACACTGCACAGCCTCGTCATTGACAGACTAATTGAAAACTGATCACTAACATGATCAGTGCCCTGTGATATGGTGCCTTCAGCATTAGCATGTGGTACATGTCCCTACCAAAGTTCATAACGGTTGAATTATCATTCATGTCTAATGCACTGATTATGATGAAAGCACATGCAGAGATAGTTGAACATGCTAAAAAAGAAAAGGGTTTTCTTCACATATCATTGTAACTTTCTTTTTTTGTAAGTGAGTTTTTTAACAGATGAATTTAACTTTCAACATGATGTAACACCAAACACTCATTACGGGTTTATGGTAGTCATGGAAACCAGAATTGTTAATCATCAGTCGCAGACGTAACGTGTATGCGTGACGGCTCCGCTGTCTCTTGTACTAGAGACGGGTGCTGTCCGCAGTACTCAGTGAAGTGCTTGATACTAAGTAATTCAATCACTGTGGCTGTGCTGTCACCCACTACCTCCGCGAAAGTAATTAAAGCGCTATGTAAAATCACCCACTACCGAAAGAACCCCCAATCCTCCCAAGGTCATGACTGGTGGGTCACGTGTGCATCGAGGCATCCGCCTTCAAATCTTCACATACCCTATTTTTGAACAGTTAAGACATGTCAACATGTCCTTCTGGACTGGATACACTTGAAACAAATTGTATCAACATGATCAACCTTCACAAGATCATGATGATGAAGGAATAAACATGATACACATGATTGTTTTGTTCGTTAACGCAGCACTCAGCATTTTTCCAGCTATATGACTGCGGTCTGTAAATAATCAAGTCTGGACCAGGCAATCCAGTGATTAATACCACGAGCATCGGTCCACGCAATTGGGATCAATGACATATGCACCAACCAAGTCAGCGAGCCTGACCACTCGATCCCGCCAGTCGCCTCTTACGACAAGCATGGGTTGCTGAAGACGTATTCTACCCCGGATCGTCATGGGTGGTGATACACATGAAATAGGATTGACAAAGTAAAAGTAGATGCAACAAATTTTAACTCCAGCCAGTCCTCAATTCAATTCAGATTTGTAGTTCATGATCATAGTCTTTTGTGACATCATTAACGAAAACCAAATCAATGATTTCTATTTAATTATTTTTGCAATCCATAAATTTACACAAAAATATCAATAATCTATGATAATGATGATAAATTTAAACCATGTTAAGGCCACACATTTTTATTTTTCACTTCAACGGCCCGCTGCCCCTACTGAAAAGCAGCTGGAAAAGAAATAAATTAAACACAAAAATATCTATTTTCATTATGTATTCTGCTGGTAATATAGTCCTTCTCATACAATACAAATGTTAGGTAAAAATTCCATGTCTACATCACTATCAGTGATTCAAAAAACCATCTGCAGTTTTAACTCCCTGGCAGAATGACTTTCATATAAATAAATACATGATATAGCTATTTATTTTCATATTTATTTCGACCGACAGTGCGTGCAAAAGCTTGAATAAATCGGTGAAACATGAAATTAAAAAAGTGTGGCCTAAACATGTTAAAACAATGAAGTATGAATAATTATATCAGCAACAAACAAAACCAAAGATCATCCTGAAAACGTTCCAGCCACAGTCTGTGCAATTCAACTTCATGTCACAACTGCTGCCTCCCTCCCTTCTATGCAGATACCATCAGGATGGACATGCTGCATCCAACTGCGTAGTGGTCATGGTGTACTATGCCACAAACAGTATTATCATAATCACTGGTTTTAGTTGTCCAACAGGTGCAAACAGAGGGAATATGGATGATGCTCTGTTATCATGATTATGTAATGTTAGCAAATACACATATGATGCCTAACTCATATTACTAAATAAATGGGCCAATAAATGTAAGACATTGAAACTAAATACTATAAATACGTGGACATATTCCCAAAATCTTGGCACATTTTCATCAGTCAGTGTTTACTCCCGTCTGATTGTTTCCACATGCTTCGTGTATACATTCTACACTGTCCAGAACGACTTGACTTCACGACACGTTACATGTATCTTTTTTTGCAAATCGAAATTATGCACGTAAATAGTGATGACGCACTTTATCAACAATGCTGCAGATGATTTCCGTCGTAATGTTTTACCTCATTATACGTCCTTACTGAGGTCGGGGCTTGTACTTGTAACAAAGGGTATGTAAATTAAGTAACAATTGCTTAAACTCGGGACTGCTCACTCACAATCAGATGACCTGTCATTTCCCCATATTCTCGTCAGTCACTGAGACGTCAGCTGTTGCTAGTGAACTCTTCCAAAAATAAATGACAGCCGATTTCTTAAGAATTGTGAATGACCTCCTATTAAACTAGTTGAACATTCTCCATTAACAAACCATCAGAATCTCTATATTTAACAACGTATGGGCGTAGTTTCTGTTTGATCTATAACTTACCATCAAACTCCATTTCCTTGCAAAATCATAACATTTGTTCTACGCATGACCGGATAACTGTATTACTTTTGTGATAACTCCGATGATTGGTCAATCCGATTCGCCTTATCCAATGAACTGCTGGGTAAAGTGTAAAGGAATATGGTAGAGCCTATTTATTTTTAGGTGGCATAACTACTACATTTGTGTTGTTTACTAAAGTATAATTTTAAACTTCTGTATATTGCGATATTGGTAATAGACTATATGTTTTCAATTAACAGTTAATGTAGTAACATTTGTAAACTGACGTAAAGTGTTGTTGTTCCATGATATTTTCCCCGCATATGTGAGTGCTTTCTACCTTGACAGAAAACAGTATATTCCAAAAAGGGGAATTCCCTTCATGCAACACGTTGTTGACATTAATTTGTTGGCGTGGGTGCAGGTCGCTCGGGTGAAAAAGGTAACAGTATTTTTTCGTTTGTTTTGCATGAAGGAAATACTTGAATCGGTTTTCAGAGTTGTAAGTGTTGCAAAGAAATCGATCGCAGTGGCGATACCCGTCAGCCACCAACGGCTAGCCGGTTCGAAAAGAATCGGTATTGTGATATCGCTAACACGACATGTGCTTCACTGTCTTCAGCAAAACGTCTAAACAACACTTAAAAATTATGAAGACACGGTGTCTTTTAGAAAATGGTTTAATGTAACAAATGTTATATTTGGGATTAGACTTTCTTAGTAAGCTACAACATTCCAGTACTTGTTTTCAATGAGTCCCATCCGGGTTCGAACCCACAACTTCAGAGTGACACCTAATTAACACAAGGTTGGCGATCTAACCCTCTCGGCCACTGAGGGATCCTGAAAATGGAAGTTCAACCACTGGTTGTCTAGGTCACACGCCTTGTGTACCCGTCTGACAAGTAGCTGTAAATTGGTAAATGGCTGAATGCTGTGAATACACATGGCTTTTAGAAAATGGTATTGAATGAATCAAATGTTGTATTTGGAATCACCCACTCAACCGCCAAGGCTGCAATGAAAGCTGTGAATACACAATGGCTTTTAGAAAGTGGTATTGAATGTAACAAATGTTGTATTTGGAATAACCCACTCAACCCCCCGAGGCTGAAAGCTGTGAATACACAATGGCTTTTAGAAAGTGGTATTGGAATAACCAACTTAGACATTTGAGGCATAGAAGTCAAGATCACATACCGAATTCGACGTAATAAGTGCCCCGCTCTAATAAGCGCCCACGGTGATATTTATTAATATATCGGCTTGTGAACAATCCCAATTAGCACCCCTTCCGATTGATCAATGTACACAAGACTTATTTATTTCGTGTATAATACGCACTCGTGTGTTATATGCACCCTTGATTATGGGCAATTAAATTCTGGAAAAATATATCTGTCGTATATAAACATTTCAGGCTGTCAGCATTAACAACGAAATTTATCTTTCAACTCTTGTTTTTTTTCCCACCAAAATACCATTCTAATAAGAGCCCCTATTTCTTCTTACGTCGAATACAGTACTTTGTGTACCTCTCTGACAAATGTGAATTGGCACGGCTCCAATGGCCGAATCTTTTAAGCTTTGAATACACAATGCCTTTTAGAAAGTGTTCAAATGTAACAAATGTCATATTTGGGAGTATACTTTCTTAATAATGTTCAAATTCTAGTTCTTTTTATTTGGTTTGAGTTCCATCAGGGACTGGAACCCACATTCTCAGAGTGAGGCACCTAAACACCAGCACACAAAGTTATATTTAGAATTACCTTATGAAACTGTATGAAAATGATAGTTGTATTGAAATACTTTATTGTAAGTCTAAACAGCTATCATGAGCTATATATATTGTTGAATGGCACATAATTTGTGACTGTGATTCTCATTCATGTAGCCTGTTAATAAGGTTGTAAATAAGTTCAGTTAATAACCAGCTGTAAAGAATTTAGTCTCTATCTTGCAACGTCAGAACATTGACAATATTTATAGATTCTGTTATAGATAATGGTTATTAGATTATCTCTTGTTTCAGTGTTCTGGAAGTTTTACAGTACAGAAGACATGGCAGGGACAGGTAATACTCATTAAAACTAAACGAAGTAAAAGTATGTCATGCCTGTAATATTTTGTGCAATCTCATTAAAATCAGATCTTAGTTCTCGCTGCTGCTAAACAAAGATCTGAGGACATCCCATTAGGGGTCATGTCGTGTGTGTGTGTGGCTGCTTGTACTAGTCCGGACTGATGCCGATTTATAGTGCTAGCTCACTGAGATACCATGCCGTAGTTTAACATGAATACCACACTCAGGCAGATTATTCTGGCTCCGAGACAACCAGTGCTCGTTTTAGCCCTTTAGTGCCGAGCATCAGGCAGGGTAACAACAAGAACCATCTTTAAGCATCTTTGGGTATGACACAGACAGGGTCCTTCCGCTCTCCGGGCGGACGCTCTACCACTAGGTTACAGAGGCAGTCCCCTTCCGAAGAGTTTAGCCTGGTGCATCGGCATATAGCTGAAATATTGCTGAGTGGGGTCATATATATATGCCTTTTAGGGTTTCCATTTCTGATTGATGTTGAAAAAGATTGTAACAAACGCCATTTGAAAATCGGACGAAGATGTGTGATAATAAAAGTTGTTTCACTTATGTCTGACATAGTGTTCAACGAACAATGATATGTTAAAACGTTTCACCATGGCAGTCATATTACCGTATTTGATGTAATAAGCGCTCGGCCTAAATGTTTATATACGACAGATATATTTTTCCAGAATTTAATCGCCCATGATTAAGCGTGCATATAACACATGAGGGCATATTATACACGAATAAATAAGTCTTGTGTACATTGATCAATTGGAAGCCGTGCTAATTGGGATTGTTCACTTGCCTATATATTAGCAAATATCTCCGTGGGCGCTTATTAGAGCGGGGTCTTATTACGTTGAATACAATAATACAATTTTGCCAATTCTAGATACCTTTGATGACAATAGATTGGATTGATGTAAGTGGTCCCCTTTTGGGGTGTTTTCTTGATCAATCAGACAAGAGCTGTAAACTTGATAGCCATTTTGTCATCTGGCCAAGGAGTCTCTCATCTGCATCATTATTTGCGACAGAGTTTGACGATTTCCACCACAAAATGTTTGCTGTAGATTGCAATGCATGTTATGACATCGAGCCAAATATCATTATAATGATATGCTGATGACTATAACAGGCAAATGCCGCTTCGTCGTGCAGAACCCACGAATCAGATCTGTATCATTGGACGAGCATCGACAGTTCCTTCTCTACCTGGTACATAAATGAAATTGTTAAAAAAACATTGGTGATAATCAATGAAGTATATTTTCCAAAAATTTAGTGATTTTGTCTTTCATCATCAGGGTTTCCCGTCGTCTCATTTTTAGTGCAAGGTAATAACATTTTGCTCTGAGGTTAAATATCTATTTTTAGAGACTTAATCTTGAACCAAAATGAAATGTTTAAAATAATGTTGAAAGAACTGAAAGCAGGTAAATTTCATGAGTTGTTTTACTTTTTGATATTCCGAACTGACAAAAATTGGAGGGGACTGGCAGTATCAAATGCTAGCAGAAACACTGATAATACAGACCCATCAATATGAGTGAGTGAGTTTGGTTTAACACCGCTTTTAACAGTATTCCAGGTATATCACGGCGTGTCAGCTTAATGTGGGAGCAAAGCCCGAAGTGATGCAGGTCTCAGACATTTACCACTTTGATGAAACCCACGAGCATGGGTATGGTGCTGACAAACTTAGAAACATAATCAGGGCGAACCGGGATTCAAACCCACAATCACAGGTTTCTGGTGTGCCCAAGGGACGCAACTCTGTACTGCAAAATGCGACACCTTAGACGACTGTGCCACCCGTACAGGTATAGCAGGTGTCATATGCTCGTAGTTCAGATCTGGCGAACACAACAATATGAAACTATGTGCTCTTGTGTATGGGCGTATTTAAACATCATGAAAACACAATTTCATAGAATGATTTAAAGATCTCCACTAGTCTGAATTCTGAGTATTAATCTATTTCTGAGATAGGTCTAGACGTCTTTGTGTATCTTTCCAATAGAAACAAGGAACAAAAATAGACCCTTGATAGTACACTGTTGTGGGTGTGGAAGTTGAGGTGCTCATGATGCATATAGTTGGCTTATACTTTTTTGCATTTGGAACTCCTCAATTACAGTTGTTTTCTCATATTAATGCTTTTCTGACTAGTCCTGAGGTACTGGGGACCTATTCTGAGGAATATTAAGAGGAAAAGAAAATCTTCCTACAATAGAACACCTTTTATTTGTCAGAGAGTTTTATAAGATATGAATTCATTCAGAAAACTCATGGTATTAATAACCAACCACCTTATGGCTTGACATCAAACGGAAAACACAGTGGCATCAAAGTAAATTTAATTGTCCTTGTCATTTACGATATTGTGCATATAAAATGAACACATTAATTGCCTGTGTGTCTGTGTTCTGAACATTGTAACCTATATACCGATAACTGGTCTCTCGTTTAGTAGTCCTTGACTTTGTACAGGTCAAAGGTCATGTCTGTTATTGGGGTCATATGTTCATAAGATTTTGCACTCTGATCAGATAATCAGATTAGTGGTTTGTTCATTAAGCAAACACACACATTATATATCAGTTTCCATGTGTGACCTTTTTTAAATTTAAAATCAACTCCATATATACCATAATGGACGTAATAAGCGCCCCGCTCTAATAAGCACCCACGGAGATATTTGCTGATATATTGGCTAGTGAACAATCCCAATTAGCACCTCTTCCGATTGATCAATGTACACAAGACTTATTTCTTCTCGTATAACACTCACTGGTATATGCACCCTTAATTATGGGCAATTAAATTCTGGAAAAATATATCTGTTGTATATAAACATTTCAGGCTGTCAGCATAAATAAACTATCTTTCTACTTTTTTTCACCAAAATAATATTCTAATAAGAGCCCCCTATTTCTACTTTTGAGAGCGCCCTGGGCGCTTATTACTTTGAATACGGTAGTGCAAGACATTCTAGACAAAGCATTTATTATACAGTCAAACATGAACAGTTCTATTTAAAAAAACAACAATAGAAAATTTGTGCCAGGATTGGGCTGGTGTCTATGAACAGTTGTCAACCTTTCCAAAAAGGGACCAGTCCAAACATAACTTCTGCTGAGATTAAAATAAACAAAATCCAGAAAACAATATATTACAAAAGACTTGATTGGCTGATTTGGTTGAATTGTCGGTAGAGTTATAGTGTAGGCCAGATGAGAAAATGACAATGTAATGTCATACTGATCTTTTCACAGACAATAAATTACTAGAATCAGTGTTGTGTTGTCGGTGACCATGACCTTGCCCCGGGATCATGAAACTATACTTAAGACAATATTTTGTCTTAAATCGGGGATCACAAAGCTCAATCTATGAGAATATCTTAAGTCTAAGATCAAAATGTGATCTTAAGTCCTATGACTGCCCTTGAGTAGACTTAAGACAAAATTTGTTGCAAGAAAGATGGCGGAGGTTGCTCGCCTCATGCGTCGCCTAGGGGCTTAAAATAACAAAATTAAAAATAGCAATTCAGCGCACATTTCGAGACTGATTCAAGTTCCTGGGGTGGTTGTTTATTGTGTTGTAGGTGCCCCTCTCCATGTAAGTGTTTTGTTTGTTTGTTTGTTAGTTTGTTTGTTTGTTGTTTAATGCCACACTCAGCAATGTTCCAGCTATATGACGGCAGTCTGTAAAAATATCAATTCTGAACCAGACAAGCCTGTGATTAATATCATGAGAATCGATCCACGCCATTGGGAAACGATGACATGCATCAACCAAGTCAGCAAGCCTGACCACCCGATCCCGTTAGTGGCCTCTTACGACAAGCGTAGTCGGCAAGCATGGGTTGCTGAAGACCTATTCTACCCCGGATCTTCATGGGTCTGTTGTGTTGTAGGTGCTGCGCTTCATGACATCGTCAAGCCCCTGGGGTGGTTGTTGGGGAAGTGGAGATCGGACGATGGCAAGGGAAAATACCCAACCATGAAAGACTTCAAGTATGGAGAAGAGGTGGAGTTTTTCCATGTTGGACAACCAAATTTACAGTTCAGGTATAGTTATAGGACTGCACGTCAATATCGGTATGGGGGCGGTCGGGTAGCCTAGTGATTAAGGCGTTTGCTCGTCATGCCGAAGACCAGGGTTCGATTCCCAAAATGGGTACAATGTGTGAAGCCCATTTCTGGTGTCCCCCGCCGTGATATTGCTGGAATATTGCTAAAAGCGGCGTAAAACCATACTCACTCACTCACTCACTATCGGTATACTGCAATACACTTTTCAAACGATACGTATTGCATTATTTTTTCTGTGTTTCGATATATTGGGTATTATTATTTGTATTAATTAACATAGAATGTACACAGAAATGTATTCACAAATGATGTTTGTCTTCAAAATTGAAAAACAAAATTTCTGAAATGCCGAAATAATTTTTCTCTCTCACCGGTAGCTATCCGTGCTGACTTTGACATCGTAATATTGACTTTTGAATGTTTAGTATGTAGAAAATGGTATCTGCATGTTCAATCAGTGTTCAACACTTTAACTCCCAATATATCGCGATATGTGTCGCAGGTATGATACCGACCACGTGATTTTTCATATTACTATAGATAATCTGTTGTGCAGATTAACTATAGTAATATGAAAGAATGGCTGGCCCCTAACTTTTTTTGAGTAATATATAGAGGTTATCACACAGGTGTGTTGGAGATAGTAAATAGCCTTTATTAGAACAAAAACATTGTATTTAATGAGATTTGACAAGCTTAATACATAGTGTTTATTCCCAATACAGGATATTTACCATCCCCAAACACACAAGCGGGATAATCTATTTATCATATAATGTCATTCTTCAATTCTTACAAACATTACCTACACATTGCAAGTTTTCTTGGAAAGTGTGCATTAATATATAACACGTCAGAGGGTAACTGATGTGTCAGTCGGACAGTGACAGAAGCCAGTATAGTAATTACTGAAACCTGTTTCTTATACAGTGGCGTAACTAAATTACTTAAAATAATGACCCTTCCCAAAAAGGCAATTGCATTTCATATTTTATTATATCATGCTCATTGTTGCAGGACCCTGCCCAAATAAGTGTGAACTACGTGTTGACATAGAGTCGTCAAACAATAACAAATATGACTTTTAATGAGTCAAAGTATGGCATTTATGATACATGTATCCGTTCTCTGTCAACTTAAGTTTGTTTTAAGGCGTCAATAGCGGTAATCTGACCGTGGTTGCTGTTCATAACGGTGAGTTGTGCGATCTTCCAATCGCTTCACACACGATTTCGCCAAAATTAATTAAAACAATATTAAAAGAAATTTTGAATAAAATTAATGAAATAAGTTACAAACATAAGTCCAGATAAGATAAGAACACTTTGTATAGCCAGACAGTGTTTTTTCATGATTAATTTGCATACTTCAGTATGGATTTGTTGACATGGTTTTTCCGGTGTTACGTGCTCACAGTAATGTCTTTCCATGGGGGGAAAACATCAAAACTCATTATTTCGTGTATAATGCGCACCCCCTTTTTTTGGAAAAAAAAGTGCACTATACTCAAGAAAATACGGTATTATTTTTTATGACCCTGTCCTAAAACTGTCATATTTTTGGGGTGACTCTCCCCATATTTCCTCTGACCCACCCCACCCTGTTATTAATGAATATGAATCTAAAGTTCTTGTTACGTTTGTTGATACGCTTGTGTCCTGTTATAATTGTATGTATACAAGACCTACGAGTGTTGTAGTCAACGTCTTTCATCTTCAGTGCCTACTCTTGGCATTCAGAAACCAAGCAGCCTCTCCATAGAGAACTTGGATTTGTTCGTATCAAGCCCGGCACAAACCAAGTGGCCTTTGTACTTGCTCAAAATATAGGTGAGTGCATAATAAACATGTACAGTCATGCCCCGCTTATACGGACTTCAGATATATGGAAACCTTGGTTCCCCGACGATTTTCATTCAAAACGAAATAATTACTATATAAATTTACCCGTATATCCGGAAATTCAGTTTCCGGAACCAGACGGTCATTTTCATACACAAAACACTGAAATGCACACAAAATTGTCTCACTTATCCGGACATACCATAGGAAAATGGACAATTGGTGACAGTTCAAACTTCCATTACAGACTTTTTGAAACGTGTATGAATAAAGATTGAGTGGATGTATCTGTTTGCTCTCTCATCTGTCATGAGTTTCATAATTGAAGGGAAGTAACTCTTCCAGTAAGAAGCTGGTTTCAGTTATACGGAAATTCGTTTATACGGACGAATTGTGAAATGACGCAAGTGTCCGTATAAACGAGGCACGACTGTATTTAGAAAATAACCAACGAGCTGTGAGGGATTGTAGGTTTTCTGTCCTTAGTAATGGATTATAAGTACCAAGCTTTTGGAGAGGGGTGAGGGACTTATACCCCGCTCACGTGTGCCTCAAATCAAACAAATGTTGCTTCATACGAATATTTTTGGTGAAGTAACTCTCTTCTCATTCAACTTTGATTGGAAAACAACCTGTTTTGTGTTGAAAGCCGTGAACAGACTGACGAATATGTGTGCCTTACACAATTTACATACTTTATTTACACAGCTAAGATGCTTTTCATGTGAACACATAGTAAATTTACATATACAAAGTGTATGTATAGTTACACATGGGTAAAATTACTTACGTTAGTAAATGTTGTGCATGTGGACGGGGTATTACCCTATTCATTCAAGGGGGTTTAACAGTCCGTAGTTTTGTGTCTCAAGTTGGTTATTCTGCATTGTAGCTAAAAAGGATAGAATTATCAGTAAACCGCCCGCATGTTATCAGAAATCAGCGGGCAACAGTAATTTGATAATGCCCTCATATTGCTTGACGACGGGCCATTATCAAGCCCGTTGTTCGGTGACGTCATAGGTTAGGGATAGGTGACGTCATCTGGTTTGTTCTATGACCTTTCCATATTTGTAAAAGTGGGTCAGTGTCATTCGTGTTGATTGCAGTAAATGTTTCAGAACCGATATTGTTGTTTCTTTTTATTTGATAACAAATTCCATCTATTTTAGCTATAATAACGGTAATGCTCTTTTTCAGTGCATTATCATTTGCAGAAGCCCTCTTCCTCCAGCTGCCTCCTTCATCGGGCAGTTAATGGAAGACCTCAGGCTTCGGCAAATGATAATGCCCTGAAAAATAGCGTTACCCTTATAGTATTACATATTGTCATGTCATCCAAAAATGAGGAATTGTGGACAAAATGTCAAACCTGCAAAGAATCTATCACTGAAGTGTGTCTGTTGTTCTGATGACTTAATTTTATCAATTCATATACTTCCATCATATCATTTCAACGTACCAAAAGGAACGCAGAGATTGAAGCCTGCAAATTCTGGAAAGTTATTATTTCGAAAAAAAAAGCATGTGGCCATTTTTCAACAGATTAAGATAACTTTCCACGATATGTTTGCATTATAAAATATGAATTTGACTGGATTTGTGATGACTCTTCTAAAAGTACTCACAACACAGACTTGAATACATTGATTACATTGGAGATGGTCTGAAGGCTCTATATTACAATCTCATAATAGTTCTCGCTACCGCTAAACAAAGATCTGATTACATCCCATTAGGGGTCACGTCAATACGACCTTTCATCCGACCAATCAGTGCGTCGCTTACCAGATCATGAAAGTGACAGTCGGAATGTGATTTCTAATCATGCAATATCGAAAACTTTAACATGGGGTATTCCGAAGGATAGTTGCGGGTTTAACGACTGAATCCTTACAATCTGGACCATCTATTAGTCATTCCAGAATGTTTTTTTGTTCAGGTTTCAAATATGTAATCGAGAATTTGTCATAATATGTTTCGAAGCGTAGTCACCAATTTGAAATTAGTGCCGTAAAGCACGAGAAAGCTGCCTTCTGGTTGGTCATTCCATTGGTTGGTCAAAGTTCGCGCAAGGTCTGAAGTGACCCGTAATGGTATGTCCTCAGATCTTTGTTTAGCGGTAGCGAGAACTAAGATCTGATTTTAATGAGATTGGTATATTACAATCTGCAATGTAGACACTTTTTAGAATGATTAATAACGTAACTATATCTTTACTGCCAGGACTGTGTGAGATTGAAGAAGGGGAGGTAACTGGGGAATCTCTGAAGACAACCTCACATACTCTAGGAAGACTGACATTTGGGAAGCCACCCCAGACAAAACAGGTGAGAACCTTCAACATAGAAATGTGTAATTTAAATTTCAAATTGCTGTCTAGGTACAATATATGTCTGGAAAAATGAAACATGACAGTATTATGCGACTCAAATAGACCACATCTTTGTCTAAAGATGATTATTAGCAAACATTGAGTAACATTCAATCTCATTTAAATCCGATTTTGTTTTAATAAGTTGAATGTGTATGAGCAGATTTACATTGCAATAATTCTACTTCAAATTTGTTGTTTGTTTATTGTTTAACGTTGCACTCAGCAATTTTCGAGCTTTATGACGGCGGTCTGTAAATAATTGAGTCTGGACCAGACAATCCAGTGATTGACATCATGAGCATCGATCCTCGCAGTTGGGATATGATGACATGCATCAACCAAGTCAGCGAGCCTGACCACCCGATTCTGTTAGTGGCCTCTTACGACAAGCATAGTCACCTTTTAAGGCAAGCATGGGTTGATGATGACCTATTCTACACGGGATTTTCACTTGCTTTCACTCTCTCCTTCCTAAACCAACAAAAACTCTACAATGCTTTTAATAGGTGCAGTGTTTGACTTTGGATAAACTCTGTAATCTTTTTCAGATAATAAGAGAATTCAAAAGATCTGGTGACAGCCTTGTACAAGTTGTTTCCATGGCAACAGAAAAGACTGCTATGACAGAGCACCTGCGTATAGAGTACAAGAAGATTTAAGGAGTAATTAATTCGCATTCTGATTTATTCATGCGGGTATGTGTTTGATTTACAATTTATTCAGAACAAAGTATTTCTATAGACAAAAAAGTGGCATTGGTTTCTTATTTTATATCTTTTTGTAGATTTTTTGCTTTTGCATTCAGACTGGCCTTATAAACTTAATAAAATCAATATTGGGTAACTGATTGTTCTGTTTTTGTTAAACACTGCCAAATTCTATTTACAACTCTGAAAACAACAAGTTGAAAGATAAAAAAAATAAAATATAATAATAAACAGTTGCGATGTGATGACGTGCATCAACCAAGTCAGCGAGTCTGACCACAAGGGCCCACTTGCACAAAGCAATCTTGCGCTAAGATGATCGTATATCCCATACTTTAACATAGGCTTACTATAGTTGTAGTGTTAAGATCGCTTTGTGCAAGTGGGCCCAGATCGTGTGTAGGGTCTTACGACAAGGATTGGGTTGGTAAAGACCATTTCTAACCCGGATCTTCACGTGTCGGACTGGAGATGAACGAAGAGGTGCATATTAAAGCATGACACGTTGAAACGCAGCAGCTCGAGTTCTGATACAAATGTGGGCGGTCGGGTAGCCTAGTGGTTAAAGCATTTGCTCTTCACGACGAAGACCAGGGTTTGATTCCCGACATGGGTACAATGTGTGAAGCCCATTTCTGGTGTCCTCCGCCGTGATATTGATGGAATATTGCTAAAAGCGGCGTAAAACCATATTCACTCACTCTGATACAAATGAGCATGTGTCCCGCAATCTCATTGGTTCAAACTTTTGTTATATGTGATTTTGAACCACACCCTGGTTCAGTTTTTATGCCAACCGTAGTATCATAATATCATGGCATTTTAGAATGACCTAGTGTAAGTCTCACTGTTTGTAGAAAGAGAATTCTACAGATAATTACATGTAACTTTAGTTGTTACAAAGTCATCAACTTGATGCATTTACATATTTTCCCGATGTTTTTGTATATTCCATGCAGCACCCATTCTTGGCACTGAATATTCATTAACTGCAAATCTGGAAAAAAACATAATTCTTCACCTAAATGGTACACAATATTGGGGAGCCTTATGAAAATATAAGAATGGTTATTTTGCTGATATATTTTACATAATATTGTTCAGTTTGCATGTTACAAATGCGTTGTCTCATGGAATGGATCATGAAAAAGGATCTACATGATTTGGAAAAGGAAAGCCCAAAAGTATTTTTTTTTAAAAACAGTCTGTACTGTAGTCGGATGGATGAAAAATATCTGATTTGAACATGTTTATAATAAACAAACTTCTGAATATCTCATCTTCTGTTTGACTTCAGCGAATAGGCAAAAAAGGAAATATAATTTACTTTATTTTTCAAGAAAGATTTCTTTTTATATTGAAAGTGTTCTTTTCCCATGAGAAGACAATGTTTGAAATAATTTAGTCAGCGTTTCCTATACTCTGGTCCTGAAAATGTAAAGTGAAACAGCACATTTGTTTGTGTAGCGGCCATAAAATTTCCGAGTACCGTGATGGGATTCGAACCACGGACCTTATGATCAGAGGTCGGACGCCTTGTCCACATGACCAAAGAGGTTAACCCTGTCAGCAAGCTGACAAGGTAAGGATGTCATCTGTGGGATGACTCCACGCCCTGCTCCATAAGTAATAATATGACAACACATGAAGTTAATTAATGTATTTCTATATAAAACCATACTGAAGTATGGTTCCATGTTTTCCAGACACGAACACTCTGTTAGTTTTGTCCACCAGTAGGCATCTTGGCTCCAGAAGATGACGCTCTGCAGTGTTCCGTGAATACAACAAATTGCCCTCTTGATCAAAGATGGATATCTCATTCCGTAGACTATCGGACACAATGACACGCCCATCCACTGTGACACAGGCGTCCCAGGGGTGCCACCCAACTACGTTGTCCCCCGAGGAGAACTGTCGGTATATCTCCAGCACTATACCCTGAGACTCTGACTCGATGTACACAGCTCCATTATTGGCCCACGTGGCCATGATGACCCTGTCACTGTGAACATACTTCATGGACATGACCGGACCTGGTACCCTACTTGTCCAACATCGCTTCAAGCTTCCATATATATTGAACAGCTTCATTTCATTCCGCGGCAAGTTGCCGATGAGGATCCCGTCTTGAAAGTTTGAGACGACTGGAAATGACGTAATGGGTGTCGTGTCTTTAGACAGACTGGCTGTTTGGGTGACAATCATGTCATAGTTGTAGTACAACAGGACATTGCCGTGCACTGCAGCAAATCCTTTGTAATATGCTGTCATATGGTTGAAAAAAGTGGTTTCGTTTTTTCTAGCACCTGCCAGAAAATCTCCCATTTTGTTCACCATCTCGATCTTATAGTTGTTTTCATCGATGAAGTATATGCTGTCGTCCCTGCCGAACACCATGCAGGTGATGTTGGGGATGTTCCAGTCACTGTGCAGTCGTGTGAAGAAGTGGTGTATGTAGATCAGTGTTTTGATCGTCTGCCTACATCTCCTCGTATTTGTCTGTGCTGTCCTTCGCTCTCTCTCTGCAACAGTTTTTCCACCGTTCTCAACATCTGTACTGCAACAGGAACCTTGGCTTGAACTGGATTTACAGGTTGCCATGGATGCAGTTTCCACTTCATCTTTAAGGCAGTCTGCTTCATCATCCTTTTTCTTGGTTTTACCTGATTTTATGTTGGTCCCTAGTGCCATATCTTCCTTATGTTGGATGTCTTTCACACATAGACTTTCTTGTTTATCATCTTCAAGGACCAATTGCAATTCAGAATCGCCCTTTTCTGTGTCTCCGACTGTACTCTTGGTGGCTAAGCCGCTCTTCTTGATGTCTTTAGATAAACATGTTTTTTCAGCAACTTTATCATCATGTGGCATATCTTTCTGAAGAAATTGTCTTGTGCCTGTTCCATCTGAAGGTGAAACTTTTTCATTGTGAAGTTCTGATAAGTTGTCTGTGATACTTTTGGAAGGCTTCACTGCACATCCTGCGTTTCTTTCTGGCATATCAATATGTGTCGTACAATCCTCTCCATCTCCATCATCGGATGAATTTGCTTCTGAGACTGTAGCAGGCATGTCCTCGTCATTATTTTTCACCATGTCATCGCTCATGGCAACAACTGTATCTTTTCCCTTGACATCAACATCAGCCTTGGCAACATCATCTTCAGCCTTGACATCATCTGTGATTTTGGCCTGGGCATTAGCTCTGTCTTCAGGCATAATATCAACTTTGTCGTTGACCTTGGCATCAAGTATGTCTGTATCCTTGTCATCTTCTGGATCTCTAGCCTTGCCATTTTCTGTATCTTCAGTTGTGACATCAACCATGCCTATAGCCTTGTCAATCATGATGTTATCGACAGGGTCTTTCTTCGTATCAGCCACTATTACATCTCCGATCATGTCGCTTTCTTCATCATTAGTCTTACCATCAACACATACTGTTTTTCTACCTTTAGTTTGTTTAAGAGCTTTTGTGGAATCAAACCTTGACAGAACCACAACACTTCCTGTCTTGCTGCTGTTTCCAACACTGACTTTCGGAGCTATGAATGAGAAAACTCCATTCTGACCAGCACTGGATACGGCTAAATCCACCTCTTCTTCATCCAGTTCTTCTGTACATGATAACACATCTGACCCCGGAGAATACCCTGCAATATTTAGCCTGAGTTTCTTGTGGTGGAGCAAAGGATTGTTCACTACATCGTCTGGCAGAGACTTCATACCTGCCTCTAAGGCATCCCCCATAACAAGCACCTGCAACCCCCCACACTCCATGACCTTGTTGTACATTCCGAAGACCCCTGTGGACAAACTGCTGAGGTGATTACTAAGCATCGCACGCTCTTTTTGGAAGAACTCGTGACACTTTTTCCGCATCTGTTTGCTTTCCATTTGAATTTGCTGCACACAGGCTGTTGTTTCCTCCATCAGCTTCTTATCAAATTGCTTTTCTTCCTTATCTAAGTTGCTTAATCTTTTCTTAATTTGGCTGACTGAGAAGTTCTTGGGCACCACTTTTTCCAAAGCAGTCTTTCTTTCCTGCACAGCTTCTTCTATTGATTTGTGAAGGTGTGTTCTGTGTTCTTCAAGGGCACAGTGTTCGCAGATTAGAATTGAACAGGTAGTGCAATACAATTTGTAATTCTCTCTGTGAATTAAACAGGCAATTCTCTGTCTGCTCATGATCTGCATATCGTGGCGACCTTTACTCAAATCACTTAGGCAAGCAAGGAAGTGATTTGAAGTGGTCGTGGAGGAGTTGTGACCCCTACTGCAAGTTTGGCAAAGCTTATCACCACAGTCCAGACATTTATAGGCAGCTGATGACTTCCTTTTTTTGACAGAGCAAACTAGACAGTATTCTTTGTCAGCTTTTCGACAGGCTTGCACTTCTTGGAGCCCTGTGATGTATATGTTTGGTGGAAGAGTGAATCCTGTGACATCATAGGCCTCGCTTTCATCATAGCAGGTTGGGCACCAGAAGACGTAGTGGTCCATGTAAAGCACGGCACACTCAGTCGCGATGCACATGCGACAAAATGTGTGACAACATGGGAGCATTTTGGGCTCAAGGAATTCTAGCCTACAGAGAGGACATATTAGATCCTGTCTTGCTATGGTGATGGGAGAACAGATGGGTTTCTCTGCGGAGGTCATTGCGCTGTTTCTGGAACAAAAGATAGAAATTAAAATTGAAATGGGCCCCAAATATCCCATGCTTTGTGTAATAATAAACTATGCTTTGCATAATAACAAACTAATGGGAATCTGAATAAGTATGTGTCAAGCTCTCCAATGGCATTGTTTTGCTGTTCATTCCATCTACCATTGATTTGCCTGATTTAGTGAGTGAGTGTGTGAGTTGGGTTTAACTTAACACTGCTTATAACAGTATTCCAGTTATATCACGGCTGAATGTGGGAGGATAGCCAAAGTGATGCAAGTCTGAGACGTTTACTTCTTCGGTGAAACCCACAAGCACGGGTATGGTGCTGACAAACCTAGAAACATAATCAGGGCGAACCGGGATTCGAAACCACAATCATAGTTTTCTGGCGTGCTCAAGGGACACAACTCTGCACAGCAAATTGCAGCGCCTAAGACGACTGGTGCACCTGTGCCCCAACTGCCTGGTTTAGTCTATGGTTATGTACAGGCCGACATGATAAAGCCTGAATCAATTGTTGACTGGTAAAATCAGCATTACCCATAATTGAATATTTCGTGTGGACTGAATGAATGCAAGAAGTCAGTGAATCAATGTAGCTGGCAAGATCACAGGGACTCTGAGTCATAGAGCAAACAATGCAACCATGGAGGTTAATAATCCACCATCGGTCAGGTCACACATTTTAACCAACCAATCCCAATTTCGGTTTCAGTTTTATGACAAGCATGACATTATGGAGATTTATCCTGCTCTGGATGTCTGGGATTGACTTGTCATGGTTGTGTTCTGTTCTCTGGTTTTTAGCGTGTGTATCCTTAGTTTGTTTTATTTATTTCATTACTGCATTCAGTAATATGTAAGGTATATACTGGGCCAAGCAAACCAGCTTTTGATTAATGACCAACGGTCCACGCCTTGTAAGTACAGTGAAACACAATCAGACAAGTCAGAGCCATCTTCCCAAGGCAAGAGAGTTAACTGACTATAAAAGTCCAGTTTCCACCCTTGCCGAACTAGGATGGTATAATGGAGTTACATTTTGGCTGGACTAACGAGTCTATGCACAGTCCAATCAAAATCTCGCAACGAAATCGAAATCCGGTTCGTAAACTACCGTGCAGATTTAGGTCGATTGCAGGATTTGCAAAGCATGTGCACCACCAACTCGTTGACAACATATATTTTCCGAACCTTTTCACGTTTTTAATCAAGGTGCTCACGTGATTTGATTCACTTCGCGATGTAAGACCCGTTTTATCACATAATATATCTTGATTATCGATCAGATCATCTTGACTGGGCGCCACCATTTTGTTTGAAACAAATGCAAGTGATGGAATCGGATTGGTCCAGAGGAGAGGCTCAGTAGGGACATAACTCATAATAATCGCTGGTGGCGCTACCATCGATTCCAGCCAAGTTCGGCAAGGGGGAAAACTGGACTTTTAAAGTCAGTTAACTCTCTTGCCTCGGGAAGATGAGTCAGAGCCTGACCACACGATCCCCATTTCAGCTTGAAGTAATGGGAACCTGTTCTAACCAGGAATCCCTACATGGTGTGCTAATAGTACTTGCGTGTCAGGGCTTCCGGTCAATTTAAAAAAGGTTATCTTAAGTGGGAGTAAAACCTGAAAGGACACAGGCCAGACACGTTTGCAATTATGGCTAAACTCATAGCAGAGAATTAATGCGAATCCACCGTGAATATTCCGGTCAGAATAGGTCTTCAGCAACCCATGCTTGCCGTTAAAGACGACTATGCTTGTCGTAGGAGGCGACAAACAGGGTCGGGTGGTCAGGCTCGCTGACTTGGTTGATGCATGTCATCGTATCCCAATTGCGTGGTAATTAAATCTGGACCAGGCCATCCCTTTGTCTGAAAGAAGGAGCTATGGAACCTGGTACCCTTACGCGGTGAAACGCGATTGCGTAAGTCATTACCATTGCTTTCATTGTGGTGTCGACCAATGCTTGTCAGAGGCCACAAACGGGATCGGATGGTCAGGCCCACTGACTTGGTTGATGCATGTCATCGTATCCCAATTGCGTGGATCGATGCTCATGATATTAATCACTGGATTGTCTGGTCCAGACGCGATTTTTTACAGAACGCGCGTCATATAGCTGGAATATTGCAGAGTGCGGCGTTAAACAACAAACAAACAAACAAATAATGCAAATTGCGCGGCTAAACGGCCGAGCCAGGTACTAATTAAGACACTGAAACTGTGCTCCCATGTGTCACGTGTTTATACCAGGGCCGGGACGGGTACCTCGGGTACTCATCCAGGTCGGGTGGGTCCCGAGTAGGACCCAGGTACCCACAGTACTAACGGACCCGTCGTTAGTCATGTGATATATTGTTTAATGGCAAAAACACGCTAATGTTCGCATTTCTTTCTGACAATGCCAACATTCCTTTTGACCTGTATATGTTTGAGTAAAGATAAAACTTCAGTCAACTTCAGTGTACGCATGATCTGATAGTTTCATACATGTATTTGAATAGTTTTTGCCAGGACTGCGGTAAAACAATTCCCAAACAGACAATATGTTCCTTACTCTTGAGACCTACAGTGGGTACCCGGGTAGGGTCGGGTAATAGGGGGTCGGGTACCCGGTTGGTAAATTTGGACTCGTCTCAGTCCATTGGAGGTTTATACCTCCATAAAAAAAGACAAAAGAAAGACTGACGTCAATGTTTAGTCAGCCAGTAGGTTCAGTTTTTCCTGATTCTTTAAAAGTTTCATGGAAATGTTTGAAATACATTGTAAAAACGCCTGCAATTGATTAAAACTCGCACTCACACTTCACTGCGTTCGATATGCAGCAGACTCGCAGTGCAATACAAGCCAGCCACGTTCCACAAAGTGATCGTAGCCCTACGACAGTCGTAAGCTAATGTTAAAGAATGGGAGTTACGATCGTCTTAGCGCTACGATCGCTTTGTGGAACGGGGCCAAAATAATATTACAAAGTTATGTCATGCATTTGTTAAAGAAGGCAACTGATAAATTGTGTCTTTTGTTCACCAAGCCCATTTCGCTGAAAGCGGCTAAAACCACACCGCTATTATACACCCAAGGGCCAAAATATTTCCTCAATATGGATGCACTCGTGATTATTTACGCTCATTATTTTGAATTTAGATTAATTAAATTATAGATAATACCTTTTACGGACGTTTTTGCACAAACACTCGCGTTAAAATATGAAAAAATGAATAACCATCACATCACTACGAATGAACCCGTAAAACATATTACGTATATAAAATAAAATCTAACATACAAGGTCCCCAAAACAGGAAATTGCGTTTCAGAGCCTCTATTTTTTAACAAATTGGGGCAAGCATGCCTCCAAACCCAACTAGCGGGCCCTCCTATAACATTGGTTTTGCTTACACATAAAGTTAACCTAGTTGCGTCCGTCTTTGAAGGTGACTAATATTGTCCATTCCAAGGTTTGAGACTGCCTACCTCCTTTGGGTAAGCGGGATTCGGGGGTCTATTTAGAGGGTATTCGGGACCCAGCCGTGTGGGATTTCATCAACAGTATGCAATATCGTGTGTTGGTTTGTTGATTAACGCCGAACTCAGAAATATTAAAGCTATATGTCGACAGTCTGTAAATAATCGAGTCTGGACCAGACAATCCAGTGGTTGATATCATGAGCATAGATCCACGCAATTGGGATATGATGACATGCATCAACCAAGTCAGTGAGTCTGACCACCTGATCCCGTTAGTCGCCTCTTAATTACGGCAAGCATGGGCTACTGAATACCCCGGATATTCGCGCTGTAACGAGTGCATTTTACTGTAAGACGTTATCTCCGTGTTTTAGGTTTTCGGACGCTTAAATTCGTAGTTTTCTCTCCTATCACATGAGCAACTGTAAAATATCTCATTCACTAATAAAAGACAATTTTCTCTTAAAAACAAGCCGTCATCATGAGTATTTACAATGACTGTGTGATAAAAACCCCCGATAAAATTATCGTAATTTTCATGCATATAAAAGAACAGGCTCAGCAAGTTAATGTGTCCTTTCAAATACATTAATATACTTACCACATAAATCCAAAACTGCCTGAGTTTGAATTCCGACAAGTGAGCTCGGAAAGTTCAATCATGACGGCGTCACATTGTTCGCTGTAATGATGACGTCATCATGTTACATATCATGACGTCAGCTGTGATGTTGCCATGTAAATCATAGAACGGGCGTAGGGTCCCGTTCTTCAAAAGCGATCTTACACACTACGCGCAGTGATGAAGTTAAGCTGGTTCCTAGATAAGCTGGGCCCGTCTCTAATATCACAATATACGAGCATTCGTGACCAACTCGTGTTATTCCGGGACAAGCCGAATAGCAGTTTACGGAAAGGGGCGAGTGGTGACGAATGAATATATGAGCCGGTACAGGCCAATGAGACGATGGCTGTGAGCGCATTCGAAATATTAAACATACACTATGTTATGTAATTTTCATTGGTCGCTATTTTTAGACGACGCACTGCCGTTCTACAAAAGCTTCACTGAGAAACGTCACAAACTACTTTAAGTCATTTTGTTAGGTGTGCCACCATCTGGGGCCTTCAAACTTTAAATTGTACTTAATTGTAAGAAGTTAAATTTCCAAAATTATTGTCTTTATACATTTTACGTACATGATATCAATATGTAAGAGAAATGATAGTAAACATAGTCTTGCGTATTCTTTGCATGGACATTTCGCAGGTTTTCGAATACACTCCCATAACTCGTGATATATATGAAGTGACTCTTCTGAAAAAATAGATATGTGTTGTACGACTCGCATGTGGTTGCAATGTATTTATAGGATGATTACGTTTAAAATGAAAAATCGAAACCTTGAAATTGGAATAGAATAGATTTAAACCATGGCCGATGTTGATATTTTCTAGGTATATTTTGTTAAACAAGATTCAAATACAATACAATTATTAATACCAACGAAATAAGTCAATGTCCGTTACTCAACACATGGGCAGAATCATAATGGATGGTTTCTATTCATTCACCCAGCCATCACTTCGTACAACGTTGTAGCTGAGTGACAGCAGTATGAAGGTGACATTCCTTTTCAAAGTGTTACAAATAGTACAATAGTAGTAATGTAGTCTAAGATTGTACCTGGGTGCGGTCAGGTGTCAATTTTCTTTTAGTTGGTTGGTTGTTTAACGCCGAACTCAACAATATTCCAGCTATATGACGGCGGTCTGTAAATAATCGAGTCTGGATAATCCAGTGATTAATATCATGAGCATCGATCCACGCACATTGGGATCGATGACATGCATCAACCAAGTCAGCGAGCCTGACCAGCTGATCCCGTTAGTCGCCTTTTACGACAAGCAGAGTCACCTTTTACGGCAAGCACGGGTTGCTGAAGACCTATTCTACCCCGGAATCTTCACGGGCCTTTTAAACATGGATGGTATTTAGTAACCATTTACATAAATTAAGTGTGTTAAGTGATTATGTTAATAAACAAATGTTGTATACGACACTATAAACTTAACAATTTCTTATGAAAACAACGTTCAAACAAACAGAAGATTATCAAAGATTCATACATGTTGTGGTATAGATCTACGTATGATATCATATCGAACATTGACAAATATCCAAAGTGAAATTAAATGTGTAAAAAAATGTATGAAAGATATGCAAAATCTACATAATAATTATAACTGTAAAAAGTTGGATACATTGATCGTGTGTGCTTTCATTCAGCATTGTTCAAGGGCCTTCACCTCAAAGAAATTACGGGGCGGTCGGGTAGCCTAGTGGTTAAAGCGTTAGCTCGTCACGCCGAAGACCCGGATTCGATTTCCTACATGGGTACAATGTGTGAAGCCCATTTCTGGTGTCCCCCACCGTGATATTGCTTGAATATTGCTAAAAGCGACGTAAAACCAAACTCACTCAAAGAAATTACCAAATATGTAGAACAATGTTGGAGTATGACATCACTACCGGTGATCGACCAACTTTTACAAAATGGCGTCTTTACTGTCAACAGTACGCGGGATTTTACGAGGGGACTTCGTTTAATCAGGGATCGTATATGCTTTAATGGGACACTTCTCGTGAGGACGGTCTCTGACGAAGGCGACATGTCTCAAAGACAAGCAGCCAGGTTTTGAGAGAAACCGTCGGACGCGAACTATCGACCTTAGGATTGTTAGCCCGTCAGCTAACCGACTGAGCTACGTCCACACTGTGACACAAAGCGCAAATTTACCAAGTCATGCCTACGACGTTACGGAACTGAACGAAAAGGGTCGAATAGGTGACGGACCCTTACGAAGGTTACGGGTAGGCATGGTGTCTCGTGACTTTAGTCTATCGACACTTACGAATGATGCCGATGTCATTTGGCACACTCGTCCCATTCCGTAATCTACAAGATACCGAGTGGCGAGGAATGATCCGATATGGCACGAACTGAAAACCGGTCAAGGCGTCAGACGTCAGACGTCGAACTCGCGAGTACGCATGAATGACATGGTATTTAATAATTCGTTGGGTGTTTTTTGTGACAGAAAAGTGTGGTAGGGAACACTGTAAGGATGATGTGGATAATAGTAAGGAACGAGGGAGGCATGTGCATGGCTAGTGACGACACAACGGTGAGTTCGCTTTTGAATCAGTACTGAATAAATGTAGCGGTCGAAAGTGGCTTATGTGAATGTTCCAGGACAGTTTCCAGCTGCCAAAGTATTCGACACAAAACCATTTCATTCTTTTTACTCGATGTCTTTGTGTGAAGAATATTAGGAGCCGCTATATAGATCGAATCTATAATAGAAACTAAACGGGTAGATTTACCGAATCCTAATGATCGTGAAGGGATGATTGACCGTAAAGGGGATCCAAGGGCTAAGGACAGAGTTCGGGTAATCTAATAGCCACTAAACGGGTACCTAACCCTAATGATCGAAATGGGGTGATTGATCGTGAAGGGGAATCAAGGGCTAAGGATAGAGTTCGGGGTAACCTACCCAAACACTAGCGTGTTCAGCGCCGATATAATATCCGTAATAAACTACATTCTTGTGCATAATAATGAAAATTAATGCACCGAAAAAATAATATATGTATATAAGTTCCCATTTATAACCCTTTTAGCCACTTGAATTACGAGAAAAACGAAATAAAAAATATAAAAAAAGTAAAAGTGCTTTCGTAAACTAGCGCTTGCTATAAAATGCGCCGCCGCAGGCTATATTCAGTAAACAAATATTCAAAACTCTCCACAGCGCTTGGCGTAGGAGATAAACATACTGTTTTTTCAATGTAGTGCTAGGTTACCTGTAGATTTAACCCCGCTAAATTGAATTTGGAACCGAACGCGCAGCGTGAGGTTTCAAATGATACATTTAGCGCGGTTATACTTCACTCGACTATACTTCAACTTCAGCGCGTTATACTTCACTCGAACATATGACAGGCATTGAAAGCATACAAGCACGGCAACTTGGTAAGCTAATATGAGGTGGGCATCCGTAAAGAAAACAAAGCAAGCTTTGCAAGGCTTTCGCTCTACATCGCACGTCACCATTATGACGTCATATCGCTCACTGTGACGCAAAAAATATGACGTCACAGTCGTATATAGAAAAGCGCCAAAATTCCAAGTTCTCTGTTGTCTCAAAACTTAAATACATTCCCTTTGTTGATTTCTGTCGTGTTTTTCTACACGAAATGTATTGCCACACATCCTTTGAATATTGTAGTAACCGCATCTGTGCATTTTGTAACCTGTAATAGTAGATATAATTATTTAAAAATGCCTACCGACAATGACTGAAAATAGTACTATTCTATGAATATTAGCTTCCGCGGTGATGCGGCCGTCAAACCAGCTGTTTCAATCAGAGGGGGTTTATTGTGATTTAAGAAGCAATCCTGTATTTGATTAAAATGATCAAGTCATAATATCAACATAAGATTCATTAAACAATGTTAATGGTATAAAACTCTCCAATTGTCTCTTACTTAATGTCTGTGATTTTAGCCACCAGTCCATAGCCTGAGTCTGGCAAAACTTCTTTCAGTCAAGTAATGTTTTCTATTTAAAGTCCATACAATGACACTTATATCTACTGAATATGATGTCAAGAGACAAGGTTGGGCTCGTAGACTAGCTGGCACAGACTGCAATTGCATTTGACACATTTGGTTGATGTTTTCTAAATTAACTGGCAGACATGTTATAACATGACGACCAGAAGAATTTTCTGGCGTCTTTTTTGTATTATAGCTAAAATGGATAGAATTATCATTAAACCGCCCGCATGTGTTCAGAAATTATAGCTGAAATGGATAGAATTATCATAACAACGCCCGCATGTAATCAGAAATGAGCGGGTAACTGTAACTTGATAATGCCCTCATATTACTTGACCACGGGCCATTATCACGCCTGTTGTTAGGTGACGTCATAGGATAGGAATAGGTGACGCAACGTTCAATAGTGACGTCATCTGCTTTGTTCTATGACGTTTCTATATTTGTAAAAGTGGGTCAGTGACATTCGTGTGGATTGCAGTAAATGTTCGAAAACCGATATTGTTGTTTCTATTTATTTGATAACAAGTTCCATCCATTTTAGCTATAATAACGGTAACGCTACTTTTCAGGGCATTATCATTTGCAGAAGCCCTCGGTCTTTTCAACTGCCCTCCTTCGTCGGGCAGTTAATGGAAGACCTCGGGCTTCTGCAAATGATAATGCCCTGAAAAATAGCGTTACCCTGATGTCAGCGAGCCACTGTAACTTGATAATGCCCTCATATTGCTTGACGATGGGCCATCATTACGCCCGTTGTTAGGTGACGTCATAGGATAGGGGTAAGTGACGTCACGTTGAATAGTGACGTCATCTGGTTTGTTCTATGACGTTTCCATATTTGTAAAAATGGGTCAGTGTCATTCGTGTTGAATATGTTGATTGCAGTAAATGTTTCAAAACCGATATTGTTGTTTCTTTTTATTTGATAACAAATTGAATCCATTTTAGCCATAATAACGGTAACACTATTTTTCAGAGCATTATCATTTGCAGAAGCCCTGAAAAATAGCGTTACCCTTATATGAATAATATCTCAAGCCATGCAACTGTAAATCATAGTTACTGGATTACCTTACAGAGTATGCTGATTACACGAAAGCCCGCAAGCACTGCAAACGAGCTGAGGAAACCTCAAACCTCGATACAGAAAATGATGAAAATTAAAGGAAGAGAAAAAGACCCCAAAGGTTTGCAAGTGACAGTGAGACACCTGAGGATGAAGACATTGAAAAATGAAGGTAACGATTTTATTATTTTAATTCTGTGTACTTAACGACTTAACTTATGCCATACCATGGCGTCCATCCATCGTCTGTATGTCAACAATTTTTCAAACGACTTCTTCCGAACCTCTAATTTGTTGTTTGTTTGTTTGTTTGTTTGTTGTTTAACTCCGCACTCAGCAATATTCCAGCTATTCCAGACAATCCAGTGATTGACATCAAGAGCATCGATCCACGCAATTGGGACCGATGACATGTATCAACCAACTCAGCGAGCCTGACCACCCGATCCCGTTAGTCGCCTTTTACGAAAAGCATAGTCGCCTTTTACGGCAAGTATGGGTGGCTGAAGACCTATTCTACCCCGGAATCTTCACGGGTCGAACCACTAATTGGAAATTAAGGAAATTTGACTGGAAGCATCCATGGGTGGTTGGGATTAACAATTGTACAAATGGTGGGGCTGACCCCCCAGGGGCTGAGGGGCAGGGCCAAATAGGGGTAATTTGGTGGGTTGGAAGCAATGGTGGGGATTCAAATTGGAGAAATGGAGGGGCCGCCCCCCACCCCCCAACACACACACATCATAACATGGAAACGATTCATATCTTTATATTACATTTGTATCTAGAGAAGTACACGTTCATGCTGTCAGATTTGCCATCCACAACTTTTGCTGACAGTCAAAATTTCGAAATATTTGCAGCATTATATACATGTTCAATGCAAATTTTATATTTTGTCCTCATTGCGTAAATATCCAGGTAAGCGATACAGGCCCTATGGGCCTCTTGTTGAAGTCTTACTTTAAAACAAAGTAACAATTGAGTGAAATATATGTTTAGATTCAAATAACAAGGATTGCAGTAACTACGTTTATCATCCAAAACTGGCTCCCACAGGAGATATGCTCGGGTGAGATCAAGTGATATCTACATTGTAGGTATAGCTGCAATGAAATTTCATCACAATGCTAAATCAAACCTGTGTTAAGTGATTATGTTGATAAAAAAATGTCGTATACGACACTATAAACTTATCAATTTCTTATGAAATCAATGTTAAAACAAACAGAAGATTATCAAAGATTCATACATGTTGTGGCCTAGATCTACGTATGATATCATATCGAACATTGACAAATATCCAAAGTGAAATTAAATGTGTAAAAAAATGTATGAAAGATATGCAAAATCTACATAATAATTATAAATGTAAAAAGTTGGATACATTGATCGTGTGTGCTTTCATTCAGCATTGTTCAAGGGCCTTCACCTCAAAGAAATTACGGGGCGGTCGGGTAGCCTAGTGGTTAAAGCGTTTGCTCGTCACGCCGAAGACCAGGGTTCGATTCCCGACATGGGTACAATGTGTAAAGCCCATTTCTGGTGTCCCCCACTGTGATATTGCTGGAATATTGCTAAAAGCGGCGTAAAACCAAACTCACTCACTTTGCAGACCATTGTGACATCATTAGTTACAATGACGTCGCAATCAAATGACATCACTAATGGCTCTGCTACTGAAGCTGTTAGCAGTACTTTTTGCACTAAGACACTGCTTATTACTGTCTATAAACTGAAAATGTTGGAAGAATGATGTTGGATGATAAATAGAGAATCTCACCCGAGTGTCTTTTGATATCAAGTTGATAAAAGTGGAAATATTCCGAGGCTTGCCGAGGATATTTGCCACTTTTATCAACGAGTGTTGATATATTTGATATCAAAAGACACGAGGGTAAGATTTTATTTATCATCCAACATCATTCTTCCAACTTTTTCAATTTGTAATTAGCAGTGTCTTCAGTGTAAAACGTACTGCTAACAGCTTCAGTAGCAGAGCCATTAGTGATGTCATTTGATTGTGACGTCATGGTAACCAGTGATGTCACAATGGTCTGCAAATTTAATGTAATTTCATTGCAGCGATATCTACAGTGTAGTGTATCTCCTGTGGGAGCCAGTTTTGGATGAAAAATAAAATATCACTCGTTGATAAAATTGGAAAAAGTCGGCAAGCCTCGGAGTTTTTCCACTTTTATCAACTCGTGTTGATATATTTGATATCAAAAGACACTCGGGTGAGATTCTCTATCGCGCAGAATGATTCAAATGCATTATGGGATAAGCCCTTCAGTAATCTATGTATCAAAAATGTACTTGTTTTTTCAGATCAACTCACTTGCATCAATGTAAGGTGGCAGTGATGCTGGCATGATATGCCGCACAACCATGCGTGCACTGATGACGAACAATCTGATGAGCGGCTACAGCGGCACTGGCCAAAAAGGGAAACTGGCATTCATCGACAAGCCCATCTGTAAGATTATCATGTGTAAGCTTGACTTTATGAATGATTTTAAACAAGGCGTACGCTTATGTTTTATTTCAAATGTTTTTAATTTATGGGTGAGGGTTATTTTTATTGTCATTTTTCTGCAACAATGTTACTGAGCTGCCATCAAGACTTTGGTAAATATATTCAGCCCACTTGCACAGAGCATTTGTACTTACACAGATTGTCTTTACTTTACAATCCCCTGTTGTATGTTGTATTCCACTTGCACGAATCAGTTTTAGTCTGATCTGGCTGAGAGCACTGCTCCTGGTCCTTTTTGACCCTACATGACTGTCACCCAGCAATGACAGTACATTGTTTCCGTGGTAGGGTGATCGTACCGGATTGTTTTGCGTGTGGGAAAACGCTAGATTATCCTAATGCCCAACTTAACAATCCCCAAATCTAAGTCGTATTCCACAAATCAATTTTAGTTGTTTGCAAATGTGCATACCGAGGAACCGGCTTTATCATATAATGGGTAGGTTTCTCAGCAGGATAAAGCCAACGGATTAAAACGATATCCGTTGGGGTCATATGCGGATATCAAAGGTGAAGTAGGGACTACTTTCAGTGTTTATAAACAAACATGGCGTCGTCATTCGGCAATCAGAAGTCAGAATTAACCATCGGGAATCTGGATAAACTACAGAGATAACTGCTATCATTATCAAATAAACAGTCTTATATACTTAAAATCAGTTTCTAGCTGTGGCGTGGCTAAGGCATTTTATAAGTTTTGGCAACTTTGGAGATATAATTATCGAAACAATTTTGCGAGGGCACTAGGCCTAGCCAAGCGGGATCAGTAGCCATATCTGTGCTTGTAGACCTGCGGCTTGAAACTTTTTCTAGGAATAAACAATATGTATTTAGCTCGCCAAGGCTCGCTAAATACAATGTTTATTCCTAATGCATGATATTTACCATTCCCAAACATACTCGCGTGATAACCTCTATGTATTTAGCTCGCCAAGGCTCGCTAAATACAATGTTTATTCCTAATGCAGGATATTTACCATCCCCCCACACACTCGCGTGATTACCTCTATATACTAGGCCTTGGATTGGTTTGTTTTTATTTATGTATCTGTCAGTATAAGGATTGAAGTTGTATTTGTTGACGTTCATTAGTGAATCATGGAATTTGTCTTACTGTCTTCTTGAATCACTGTCTTCTTCAGCCGATGAACCTAAACAAATACAACTTCAATCCTTAAGTGAGAAGATTTGCACCCAAACTCATCTTTCGCATTTTCTTTTTTTTCAAGTCACCCTCCCAGGCCACCATAATAAATGACCTGTCCCAAAGTATATTTTATTTGAGTGTACGAATTCCATAATGTTTTGTTTTTTCACATACTTACAATATTTAACATTTTTGTTTTAGCAGCAAGGAAGGCATCTCGCAAGACCCTAGCATTTCGGGAGATCAGAGCTGAAATGCTAGAGGTCTTGCGTAATGCACCCAACAAGCCAGGTGGCAGCAACCATGTGAAGGTAAGCTCAAAAGTCCAGCTGTCGGTATACTGGTCAGCCTTTTTAAAAAAAAAATTAATTGAATTTTTTATTCTCTGAACATGGATGATGGATTTTTGTCTTGAACACAACAAATTTTTGACAATTTACTTCAGTATTATGCATAATGTTCAAATTTATAACTATATTTAGAATAAATTTGAGTGTGCCATATATTTTATGCCGCTCCACCCACCCCTCCAGTTACAGTGTGCATAAATTAAGAATTTATTCTCATAAATACATACGGCAACAATGAAATACTCCAGAGACTGCTTACTTAATCATGAACACACACAAAAAAACATGCAGAATCAAATGACATTATAATAACTTTAGAGAATTAATCTACATTTTTTCCTTTCAGAAACATGGACAACGCCAACAGATGAACCAACAAGACGAAGACTCTGAATAATTCTAAAGTTAAAATCAAATATATATTAAAAAAAATATTTTAAAAATCTTCACTGAATTATGTCTTGAATTTTGTGCTGTTGAATTTTTAAATGACTCTTGATGACGTCTTCCTTTCTTAGTCTGGTGTATGCACAAACAAATAGATTGTATATTGCTAGAGTGAGAGAGTGAGTTTGGTTTTACGACGCTTTTAGCAATATTCCAGCAATATCACGGCGGGGGACACCAGAAATGGGCTTCACACATTGTACCCATGTCGGGAATCGAACCCGGGTTTTCGGCGTGACGAGCTAACGCTTTAACCACTAGGCTACCCGACCGCCCCGTATATTGCTAGAAGATAATGGGGTATCACACTAATGTACCGTAGGGAGGAAAGAAGAAAGTGATGCAGGTGACACACAGAAACCAAGCACTGTTATAAATCACAATCAGGGCAATCTGGGATTTGAACCCTTGCTCATGGCATAATGCTATGCCTGTGCACCACATCTGCTGGTTTTGTACAGGGAAGGACCACTGTTAACATGACAAAGGGTCACAGTTAGTTTGTGTTCTGTATTTAAACATTGGCAGCCAGTATTTAGCAATGGGCTGGTTTAATCAAATGTCTTCATATGGGTGTAAATTTTCGTTGTTAACCTGTTATAATTGTGTTCATAAAATATTTATAACTAGATGGTAATAATGTTTTCAAACCATTTTAGGATCACCATTTCATAACATTATAACATTGATCATATTCGTTTTATGAAGATGCTTTCAAAACAGCATAACAAAATGTTTCTGAAACATTTCTGGAACCATACAAAATCACGTGAATAAAACATTTTAACAAACACTTCCAAAATGTTTAGCAAAAACATTTTATGAACGTTAAAATCAAATGTTTTAAAGAATGTTGCTAAAACATTTCGGGAACCATACAAAATCACGTGAATAAAACGTTATTTAAAAACATTTCTGGAATATTTTACAACAACAGCTTACGTTATAATCAAATGTTTCCGGAAAAAGTTTCTTAAACGTTTTTGGAACCATACAAATTCACGTGATTAAAACATTTTTTTAAACATTTCCAGAACATTCCGTGAAATGTTTTAGGGATGTTTTTATAATATTTTCGTGTTAGCTTGGCGGATGTGACGTCAAATAAACACGCTGAGTGTTTTTAATTTTGACCTGTACCGGCTCCTAGCTTGGCGCAAGTTAACGATGCGCACAGGGAGCCGGGAACCAGCTTAGTTCCTAGACTGGTTCCCGGATCCTCCGCTTGGTGTCGCTCCTCTTGCTCCGCTTTCCAATGAAAGGACCGGTATCGCCCACCATGAAACATCGTCTGCTACAAGATGGCGGCTGTCAAAACGCATTGGGCGAAGCTAGTGAGCTCTGGAAAATTTGTACCAAGATAACGTCTATGGGATGTCAATGTATTCTTTGACTAATTTCGTGCATATATTGACACGGCAGTGTTTTTGTTTAAATGGAGGACAATGAATCTCTTATGAATTTACCTTCTGAACAGATTATCAGGACCCGTGAAGATCCGGGGTAGAATAGGTTTTCAGCAACCCATGCTTGCCGTAAAAGGCGACTAACGGGATAGGGTGGTCAGGCTCGCTGACTTGGTTGATCCAGGTCATCGATCCCAAATGCGTGGATCGATGATCATGATATCAATCACTGGATTGTCTGGTCTAGACTCGATTATTTACAGACCGCCGTGATATATAGCTGGAACATTGCTGAGTGTGGCGTAAAACAACGAACAAACCAACCAACTTACGCAAGAAAATTTAAGTTTCTGAGAAATTCTGTATGAAAATGCTGTGTTGTGAACTATCAGTTGCATGGACCATTACATATGCACTTATATTCATAATTCATATGCTTGTCATTGTGTCTGGTAGTACGAAAATGTAATTCCTAGGCTATTACATGACACAGCCAAAATGTCAATGATAACACACGAAACTGAATTTTGACCGAAATAAAATCTAGAATTTGTTTTGAATAGTTTTGATAATTCCCACATGAAACAAATTAAAGGCAATGAAAGCACGAGTAAATATTTAGCTGCAAATACCTTATCGTAACAATGATTACGAAACGGGAATCAACTGAACTGGGCTATGTATATGGTCAGATAATGGTGTAGTGATCGTAGCTTTCCGGAGGTCCTCGGAAAGGTTCAAGCTGGTCGTCCCGCGGATGACCGCGGGAGACCCTCAGATTTGAAGAGTGGTGGTAGCCATCATAGTAAGTAAACCAGGTCGAGTTCCTAGCTCAATGCAGTATTTACTCATATACTGACTTGACAAACTGACAGCCCTTGTACGTGAGTATACAACAAGGTTTGTGAAACCGAGGGCCTACCTTTAGAATACAGCACCACCAACTTTTCAAACACGTGACAATACTCTATGACGTAATTTGAAGTATTTTGTGGCCAGTTACCCCGGCGAAACAATCCCCTGTGACGCCAGGGGTCATCGGGAATTATTAAATACCATGTCATGGAGCACCTTTAGAATACAGTACCACAACTTCTCGTGAGGACGGTCTCTGCTGTAGGTCACATGTCTCAAAGACAAGCAACCAGTTTTGGTGAGAATCCGTCGGACGCGAACTCGCGACCTTCAATCTCATTAAAATCAGATCTTAGTTCTCGCTAAGCAAGGTTTAGGTTATGGGCTATGTAAATTCGCCAATTTCATCTAAATAAAGTGAGTTGTGTTTAACACTATTTTGATCAGTATTTGGCGACATGTCAGCCAGAGGCGAAAGTTCAAAGAGACGTCGCAGATGTTACCACAACGGTAATACCTATCGGTACGGTGCTGGCAAACCAAGAAACATAATCGGAGCGAATCTTAAGTCCGAACCCATGTCACGTGTTAAGGTAATTGTTTGTTTAACTTGGCACTCCTCAATATTCCATGGCCGTCAATGTGTCACTGTATCTGTGGATGGATTGTTGCTCAATATGTCGCCCATCCGGTTTGTTGGCTATTAGGATAGACATGTAGCTGCAATAGAGCTAGGCCATTGTTTATGTCTTATTATATTCACCGCATGGAATATATATTTATTCAAAAATACAGTACGACGAACCAAACATTTTCAAATTTTATTAAAGTTACATCTTTAAAACATAAGAATGTATCTGTTTATAAGTTGAGTATCAAGAAATGTACATAAAGTATAAAATGTACAAAAATTCAAAGAGTGAGTGAGTATGGCTGTACGCCGCTTCTAGCACTATTCCAGCAATATCATGGCGGGGGACACCAGAAATGGGCTTCACACATTGTAACCACGTCGGGAATTGAACCCGGGTCTTCGCCGGCGTGACGAGCAACCGCTTTAACCACTAGGCTACCCCAAAGTTCAAAGAGGGTATAGGTAACTGTTATTTTTTAAACACCGAATTCAGACAAAATGATACATGCACAGAATTAGTAACAATTGTAAAATGTGTAAAGTAAATGTACATATTCTTTTTAACGATACATCCACCAGCAAAGCCGCCATCAATGTGCAGACTATAAAAAAAAAAGGGGGGGGGGGGGGGGGGGGGGGGGGGGGTTGTACTTTATAGAAAAAAAAATGTCCAAGTTGATGCTTGAAAACAATTATGCTTCAGACGGCTGAAAAAAAGAAATTATCTGACACACAAAAATACATTGTTGCAAGATGTGTTTTTTTTAAAACAAAGTTCTAAAGGTTTTTTTAATAAGAAAAACGACATTTTTCGGCGTAATTGAAAAAAATATATCTGCTTTTGCAGCTGTAGCTGAATAAAATAGTCTCCATGCAAAATCCCAGCTCCCTCTTTTGTGAATAGGATCTATATGTAAAGCCCATTAAAATGTTAAAGAAGTGTATGTCTCATCTTCCTTTAAAGTAACAGGAGTGACACTGTATACAGTTAGCTACTGTTTCCATGGGAAGTCAGCACCTTCCGGGTCTTCCGCCACACGCTAACGACCTTCCTTAGTGATTAGTTTCCCTGTGCTGCCGTCCAACAACACGAAGCAGGGCATCCCTGTCGCGTCAAATTTCTCGCTCAGTTTTTCCTCCAGAAGAAATTGAAAACATTAGTCATCTATATTACTTCAAACTATCGGTGATACGCTCGGGAAGCAACAGTTAAACGTGGCTGGTTGCGGTTATATCTGAATAACTGACAGAGGAGTTACTTGCTCTGGTTGCCGAGTGTAAGGTCCCGCAATTCATTGAACAGAATTGCGTCCCTTGGTAGCCTTCGAAATTTGCGCTAATCCGCTCCCCGTTAGCCCGAGACTACCAAATTGTGCGTTGGACAAGTGGTTGTAGTCCTCATTGACTGGTAGCGTTTGAGAGCTATTATTTTGCACCAGTTCTCAATGCTTAGTTTTTTTTTCTACAAACGGGAACCAAATAAAACTGACAGAAAATGAAAACCTAGCAAATAGTTGGTCTCGTCAAGCAGGAATAGCTATACAACTTCTATTGACAATTCTCCACAATTTCTAAGGCTGATTCTGTCTTGATATGATCAGCTTTTCGCAACCCAAATAAGCCCCGATCATGATCCTAGTCCACTCCCACATTGATGGTGATGATGATGATTATTATAATTATTATTATTATTCTCTATCCTCGAATGATAGTACGAGCCATGGCATTTCTCGATAGTAGTTATCGAAGCCATCTTGATCCTTGTCCGAGCTGACGAAGACAATCTCCAATCGGCCGCTGTCCGTCATTGTGTTCTAGAACCGAGTCAGGCGGTGTGAAGCCCCAGCATGGCGGGCACCATGGGGCAGAGAAGTAGATTCCTGGAACAAAACAACGTCATGTGAGCGAATTCCAATAACTCATAATAAATAAAACCAGATTATTTGAAAGGCCACAGGACATTTATGAGTCAGTGGCTATGGTTTTACGCCGCTTTTAGCAACATTCCAGCAATATCACGGCGGGGGACACACACCATAAATGGGCTTCACACATTGTACCCATGTCGGCAATCGAACCCGGGTCTTCGGCGTGACGAGCTAACGCTTTAACCACTAGGCTACCCGACCGCCCCGTATATTGCTAGAAGATAATGGGGTATCACACTAATGTACCGTAGGGAGGAAAGAAGAAAGTGATGCAGGTGACACACAGAAACCAAGCACTGTTATAAATCACAATCAGGGCAATCTGGGATTTGAACCCTTGCTCATGGCATAATGCTATGCCTGTGCACCACATCTGCTGGTTTTGTACAGGGAAGGACCACTGTTAACATGACAAAGGGTCACAGTTAGTTTGTGTTCTGTATTTAAACATTGGCAGCCAGTATTTAGCAATGGGCTGGTTTAATCAAATGTCTTCATATGGGTGTAAATTTTCGTTGTTAACCTGTTATAATTGTGTTCATAAAATATTTATAACTAGATGGTAATAATGTTTTCAAACCATTTTAGGATCACCATTTCATAACATTATAACATTGATCATATTCGTTTTATGAAGATGCTTTCAAAACAGCATAACAAAATGTTTCTGAAACATTTCTGGAACCATACAAAATCACGTGAATAAAACATTTTAACAAACACTTCCAAAATGTTTAGCAAAAACATTTTATGAACGTTAAAATCAAATGTTTTAAAGAATGTTGCTAAAACATTTCGGGAACCATACAAAATCACGTGAATAAAACGTTATTTAAAAACATTTCTGGAATATTTTACAACAACAGCTTACGTTATAATCAAATGTTTCCGGAAAAAGTTTCTTAAACGTTTTTGGAACCATACAAATTCACGTGATTAAAACATTTTTTTAAACATTTCCAGAACATTCCGTGAAATGTTTTAGGGATGTTTTTATAATATTTTCGTGTTAGCTTGGCGGATGTGACGTCAAATAAACACGCTGAGTGTTTTTAATTTTGACCTGTACCGGCTCCTAGCTTGGCGCAAGTTAACGATGCGCACAGGGAGCCGGGAACCAGCTTAGTTCCTAGACTGGTTCCCGGATCCTCCGCTTGGTGTCGCTCCTCTTGCTCCGCTTTCCAATGAAAGGACCGGTATCGCCCACCATGAAACATCGTCTGCTACAAGATGGCGGCTGTCAAAACGCATTGGGCGAAGCTAGTGAGCTCTGGAAAATTTGTACCAAGATAACGTCTATGGGATGTCAATGTATTCTTTGACTAATTTCGTGCATATATTGACACGGCAGTGTTTTTGTTTAAATGGAGGACAATGAATCTCTTATGAATTTACCTTCTGAACAGATTATCAGGACCCGTGAAGATCCGGGGTAGAATAGGTTTTCAGCAACCCATGCTTGCCGTAAAAGGCGACTAACGGGATAGGGTGGTCAGGCTCGCTGACTTGGTTGATCCAGGTCATCGATCCCAAATGCGTGGATCGATGATCATGATATCAATCACTGGATTGTCTGGTCTAGACTCGATTATTTACAGACCGCCGTGATATATAGCTGGAACATTGCTGAGTGTGGCGTAAAACAACGAACAAACCAACCAACTTACGCAAGAAAATTTAAGTTTCTGAGAAATTCTGTATGAAAATGCTGTGTTGTGAACTATCAGTTGCATGGACCATTACATATGCACTTATATTCATAATTCATATGCTTGTCATTGTGTCTGGTAGTACGAAAATGTAATTCCTAGGCTATTACATGACACAGCCAAAATGTCAATGATAACACACGAAACTGAATTTTGACCGAAATAAAATCTAGAATTTGTTTTGAATAGTTTTGATAATTCCCACATGAAACAAATTAAAGGCAATGAAAGCACGAGTAAATATTTAGCTGCAAATACCTTATCGTAACAATGATTACGAAACGGGAATCAACTGAACTGGGCTATGTATATGGTCAGATAATGGTGTAGTGATCGTAGCTTTCCGGAGGTCCTCGGAAAGGTTCAAGCTGGTCGTCCCGCGGATGACCGCGGGAGACCCTCAGATTTGAAGAGTGGTGGTAGCCATCATAGTAAGTAAACCAGGTCGAGTTCCTAGCTCAATGCAGTATTTACTCATATACTGACTTGACAAACTGACAGCCCTTGTACGTGAGTATACAACAAGGTTTGTGAAACCGAGGGCCTACCTTTAGAATACAGCACCACCAACTTTTCAAACACGTGACAATACTCTATGACGTAATTTGAAGTATTTTGTGGCCAGTTACCCCGGCGAAACAATCCCCTGTGACGCCAGGGGTCATCGGGAATTATTAAATACCATGTCATGGAGCACCTTTAGAATACAGTACCACAACTTCTCGTGAGGACGGTCTCTGCTGTAGGTCACATGTCTCAAAGACAAGCAACCAGTTTTGGTGAGAATCCGTCGGACGCGAACTCGCGACCTTCAATCTCATTAAAATCAGATCTTAGTTCTCGCTAAGCAAGGTTTAGGTTATGGGCTATGTAAATTCGCCAATTTCATCTAAATAAAGTGAGTTGTGTTTAACACTATTTTGATCAGTATTTGGCGACATGTCAGCCAGAGGCGAAAGTTCAAAGAGACGTCGCAGATGTTACCACAACGGTAATACCTATCGGTACGGTGCTGGCAAACCAAGAAACATAATCGGAGCGAATCTTAAGTCCGAACCCATGTCACGTGTTAAGGTAATTGTTTGTTTAACTTGGCACTCCTCAATATTCCATGGCCGTCAATGTGTCACTGTATCTGTGGATGGATTGTTGCTCAATATGTCGCCCATCCGGTTTGTTGGCTATTAGGATAGACATGTAGCTGCAATAGAGCTAGGCCATTGTTTATGTCTTATTATATTCACCGCATGGAATATATATTTATTCAAAAATACAGTACGACGAACCAAACATTTTCAAATTTTATTAAAGTTACATCTTTAAAACATAAGAATGTATCTGTTTATAAGTTGAGTATCAAGAAATGTACATAAAGTATAAAATGTACAAAAATTCAAAGAGTGAGTGAGTATGGCTGTACGCCGCTTCTAGCACTATTCCAGCAATATCATGGCGGGGGACACCAGAAATGGGCTTCACACATTGTAACCACGTCGGGAATTGAACCCGGGTCTTCGCCGGCGTGACGAGCAACCGCTTTAACCACTAGGCTACCCCAAAGTTCAAAGAGGGTATAGGTAACTGTTATTTTTTAAACACCGAATTCAGACAAAATGATACATGCACAGAATTAGTAACAATTGTAAAATGTGTAAAGTAAATGTACATATTCTTTTTAACGATACATCCACCAGCAAAGCCGCCATCAATGTGCAGACTATAAAAAAAAAAGGGGGGGGGGGGGGGGGGGGGGGGGGGGGTTGTACTTTATAGAAAAAAAAATGTCCAAGTTGATGCTTGAAAACAATTATGCTTCAGACGGCTGAAAAAAAGAAATTATCTGACACACAAAAATACATTGTTGCAAGATGTGTTTTTTTTAAAACAAAGTTCTAAAGGTTTTTTTAATAAGAAAAACGACATTTTTCGGCGTAATTGAAAAAAATATATCTGCTTTTGCAGCTGTAGCTGAATAAAATAGTCTCCATGCAAAATCCCAGCTCCCTCTTTTGTGAATAGGATCTATATGTAAAGCCCATTAAAATGTTAAAGAAGTGTATGTCTCATCTTCCTTTAAAGTAACAGGAGTGACACTGTATACAGTTAGCTACTGTTTCCATGGGAAGTCAGCACCTTCCGGGTCTTCCGCCACACGCTAACGACCTTCCTTAGTGATTAGTTTCCCTGTGCTGCCGTCCAACAACACGAAGCAGGGCATCCCTGTCGCGTCAAATTTCTCGCTCAGTTTTTCCTCCAGAAGAAATTGAAAACATTAGTCATCTATATTACTTCAAACTATCGGTGATACGCTCGGGAAGCAACAGTTAAACGTGGCTGGTTGCGGTTATATCTGAATAACTGACAGAGGAGTTACTTGCTCTGGTTGCCGAGTGTAAGGTCCCGCAATTCATTGAACAGAATTGCGTCCCTTGGTAGCCTTCGAAATTTGCGCTAATCCGCTCCCCGTTAGCCCGAGACTACCAAATTGTGCGTTGGACAAGTGGTTGTAGTCCTCATTGACTGGTAGCGTTTGAGAGCTATTATTTTGCACCAGTTCTCAATGCTTAGTTTTTTTTTCTACAAACGGGAACCAAATAAAACTGACAGAAAATGAAAACCTAGCAAATAGTTGGTCTCGTCAAGCAGGAATAGCTATACAACTTCTATTGACAATTCTCCACAATTTCTAAGGCTGATTCTGTCTTGATATGATCAGCTTTTCGCAACCCAAATAAGCCCCGATCATGATCCTAGTCCACTCCCACATTGATGGTGATGATGATGATTATTATAATTATTATTATTATTCTCTATCCTCGAATGATAGTACGAGCCATGGCATTTCTCGATAGTAGTTATCGAAGCCATCTTGATCCTTGTCCGAGCTGACGAAGACAATCTCCAATCGGCCGCTGTCCGTCATTGTGTTCTAGAACCGAGTCAGGCGGTGTGAAGCCCCAGCATGGCGGGCACCATGGGGCAGAGAAGTAGATTCCTGGAACAAAACAACGTCATGTGAGCGAATTCCAATAACTCATAATAAATAAAACCAGATTATTTGAAAGGCCACAGGACATTTATGAGTCAGTGGCTATGGTTTTACGCCGCTTTTAGCAACATTCCAGCAATATCACGGCGGGGGACACACACCATAAATGGGCTTCACACATTGTACCCATGTCGGCAATCGAACCCGGGTCTTCGGCGTGACGAGCTAACGCTTTAACCACTAGGCTACCCGACCGCCCCGGACATTTGTCATACAGCATACACCATGTACAAAACACGGGGTCACTGGTAGCCTCTAAGACACACTGATCGTACGGCTATATGATAATATATACACACTTAATATAAACATGCACACACATACATACCATATCATAAGCACACACGCACACGCACACACACACACACACACATACCATACCTACAGGCGTACTCATTCATCACTTCCACCTTGCACCTGTCAATATTTTTTAAGACACCCCGGCCATATTTACCTACAACCAGCAGAGCTCTAGATAAGCTTTTGGTGTTGTGGGTATTTTACCCATGCATTTTAAAATCATTTGGTATCAGTAATTCTATCTTGACTATTCATAAGTTCAATATTTAAAAACACTATTCATCTAGTCCCTGCAAACTGGTGTCGTGTGGGTTCGAGAGCTTTATAGGACTCAAACATACCGCGATACTTCCACAAGAAAGTGTGATGGCAAATGATCATGATGTAACTGTCATCGTGTTTGGCAAGGTTGACGGAATGCCCGTTTATAATTTCAAAATACGTTGCTGATTTGCTAATCGAATACGCAGGGTTACTTCACAATATTTTGATGATACGCATAAGTTTTATTTTTGTATCTTATCTGTAATGTTCTTTGCGTATTTCATACGCTTGGATTTGATTTTACTGCGTAGTTCTGATGCGTATTTTACGCAGATACGCAGCTTATCTGGAGCTCTGTAACCATCCATATTTTCAGGCATACACATACATGACTGTGCATACATGAAAGACACCGTCGAACAATGGATGCCCTTAAGTAAAGTGAGCGCAAAAGTAGTTGGATTCGAATCAGTTTGGTCAACAATTTTCCATATATATTACAGAAATAGACTATATATAAAATGATCTGGAAATCACTATTGTGATAACTATTGACATTGAAAGAAACTATTGCGATAACTATTGATATTGCAAGCAATTATTGCGATAAATATCGATAGTTTTCAGTGTATCATGTTTGATGGACTATCGGCATCCAATACGTTTCTTGTCAAGCTTGTTATTTTGTTTAACATTGTCAAAAGACTTCCAAACACTCGATTTTCCACCCAAGTTTGCCACAAACTGCACTTGACTGTCGCTCTCCGCATCAAGGGCAGTTAACTCTAATCCTCACTCAGCAGCGTTCGCGAGCGTGTTTTGGTGACTCAATCGCATGATATGGTAAATACAATCGAAACTATCGATATTCCTGATGAAATCGATACTAATGATCGCAAACTGATTTAACAATCGATTTATAAGACTTTAAGTGCTTACCAATTGCAATATATCGATTGTTTGACCCGTGAAAATTCCGGGCTAGAATAGGTCTTCAGCAACCCATACCTACCGTAAAAGGCGACTATGCTTGTCGTAAAAGGCGACTAACGGGATCGGGTTGTCAGGCTCGCTGACTTGGTTGATACATGTCATCGATCCCAGTTGCGTGGATCGATGCGCATGATGTCAATCACTGGATTGTCTGGTCCAGACTCGATTATTTTACAGACCGCCATCATATAGCTGGAATATTGCTGAGTACGGCGTTAAACAACAAATAAACATCGTGATTGTTTTATGTGTAGATGCGTTTTTCCTTCTTATCCACCTCAGTATATATACAATCATTATAAGGTTTGCTCCAGCAAGGAAGAAGACAGAGTTACGTTTTATGTATAACTGTGTTACGCTTTGTTTAGACGTGCTATTTGTTACACTTCAATTAGCATTTCAAGTAAAGACGTTGGACGAAGCTGCTGTAAAATATCCAGAGTTTATCACGGGTTACATGAAGCGTTGTTAATATATCTCATCAGTGCTGAGAAGGGAGGGTGGGATGATTTGTTTGTTTGTTGTTTAACGCTGCTCTCAGCAAAATTCCACTTATATGACGATGGTCTGTAAATAATCAAGGATGGATCAGACATGCATCAACCAAGTCAGTGAACCTGACCACCCGATCCCGTTAGTCGCCTTTTACGACAAGCATAGTCGCCTTTTACGTCAAGCATGATTGGGTTGCTGAAGACCTATTCTACCCCGGAATCTTCACAGGTCCGGCAAAACCTCTCAGTTATGAATTCCGTAGCTGGCATGTAACGATTTGTGTCTGCAGTGAGACACGGACAAACAGCTGTGCGAATTAAACTTCATCCAGTCCACATCAGTCGAACACACCATGCATTAACAATACCGCAATAACATGGACAACCCGAAAATGAATTTCTCACAGGTGTTTTAAAATTGTACTTATTTACCAACCGAGAGACGGCAAGATGCACTGAGGTGTCAAGTCTTATTTAATACCAATAATTTAACACATATATATTCATGGAATAAATTCCCCTCAACCACTAAAGTAATATTCTATAAAATGGAAAATTTGTCGAATTCCATATAACACGTGAGATTGGCGCATGTCGCCGGTGTAGGCAGGTATATGCGAGTGTATGCCGGTATATTCATGTTTATGCTGGTATATGCAGATATAAGTATATCGGCTCCAGGATGGGTTATACTTTAATGCTACTCTGTGTCATCACGTGCCTACGTAGACGTTTATATCGACACCAGTATCATAGTGAAACAATTGTGACCTTGATGAATCGGCGGATATTAAGAAGAACGTGATGAACCTACAGAAGTGTACAGCTGTGAATATACATAAGATATGAGCGTCCAGTGATAGTAGCAGATCTCTAGAGCATTCGACCCTGACAGTAGTGAATAACATTTTTGTGACGTATTCAGTGAGAAGTATAGTTTAACAGGTTCTACAGGTGCGCCTAGGGAAGTCAGCGAACCTTGGAGAACGTGTGAATACCGCACATAGTTTTGAGAGTGCTACCATTTCAGGTAAACACGAATTTGTGACGTCAAATTCACAGGAACACAATTAAACCGTGAACTGTCATGTTGCGATGTTTTACAGTTTCATATATCCAAAGACATGTCATTCAAATATCGATACACTATACCACGAGGACACACGCGTCTACCTGTACCGTTGCTATGTTAACAAACACGACCATCGGCTTCAGGGGGCGTTGGGGTAGCCCAGTGGTTAAAGCGTTAATTCGTCACGACAAAGATCCGGGTTCGATTCCCTACATGGGCACAATGCGTGTAGCCCATTTCTGATGTCCCCAGCCGTGATATTGCTGGAAGTATTCTTCATTTTTCATTCTTTGTTGTTGGTTGGTTGGTGTGCTGTTTAACGCCGCACTCAGCAATATTCCAGCTATATGACGGTGGTCTGTAAATAATCGAGTCTGGACCAGACAATCCAGTGATTGATATCATGAGCATCGATCCACGCAATTGGGATCGATGATATGGGGTGGCGTTTGTACCTGTGTTTTAACGTACCATGCTCCGCTGAGTTTTATCTTCTTTAAGTACAAATGGTGAGGCAAAGATAAACCACTTTGTATTGAATTGAATTGAAGTCTATGATAAGGTATCAGGTCGTTTTGTACAACGGCACCCTGGGCACCAAACAGCCACGGTGTTGAAATCTGGATATATTGATTCCTATACCCCTGTAACAGAATAAACCTGATTTTCATTCTTCAGACCAGTGGGCCGTTCTCTGCCATTAGTGACGGTTCTTCTCACGAACAATGCTAGATCCCAGCTCAAGTTTGTTTACAAAACAAGTCCATGCCACGCATTCGTGCCTGTGTGATCCTTAAGATGCGTGACGTATGTAGCCGTCAATAGTTGCAGATAAACATAACTACAGAATCAATAAATGGATTTTTTCGGAACTTATTAAGTTAAAAACTGGAACTAATTAACGATCTTTAAATATTCATCTTGTCATTACGAGACGTGTACAGTGAGCTGTTAAATCATTGTCTAGATAAGAACGATGAAAATGGTTGCTGAAAAATGCATATAATGTGAAAGACATTCTCAAATGTGTCTATTCGTGCGGATATCTGAACCATACAGTTTCAAAGAGTATTCATTGCGTATACCTTACCTAAATATACAGCACAAAGATAGAATACGTACAAGTAACGTGGTCCCGCTTATGATCCGCCATTAGGTTTCAGGCTGTTGTCTTGCCAAATTTTTCAATCAGATTTGACTTTCATATGTTATTACACAATTGTTCCTATTGTGCAATTCATAGTGTCGAAATGTTCAGACTGTGTGACCGCCTCCGTGGTCTAGTGGTAGAGCGTCCGCCCTGAAAAGGTTCGGGGTTCGATCCCAGGCCGCGTCATACCAAAAGACGTTACAAGTTGGTACTTGTTGTTACCCTGCCTGGCACTCGGCATTAAGGGACTAAAACAAGGACTGCTAGGATCTGAGACAGTATACTGTGTCTGAGTGGGGTATTCATGTTAAACTGCGGCATGGTATCTCAGTGGGCTAGCACTATAAATCGGCATCAGTCCGGACTAGTACAAGCAGCCACACACACACACACACACACACACATGCACGTCGCTATATGATTGCAATAATCTTGGACGCTACGTTAAACCTCATTTCACCTCACCTCCCGACTTTGTGATATTGTCTTACAGCAAAATCATCAAAGGTTGCGGTTTAAGACTTTAATATTAATAAAAGAATTCAGTACACACCTGTACACATGGACAATGTTATGAAAAATATCCAGAAGACAATATTATATATCGCGATCACCATTTTATCTAAACATGGACAAGAAGTCACCGTATATAAGCCAGTTCGAACATACCGCAATGCGGAGATATCAGTTATGAAACACGGCTATAGTTCTTGAAGGAGGGTACCAACTTTCATCGCAAACGAACTGTTACGTCTTGATTAACATCAGCGTGTCCGCCTACACGACTTGATGGAATGACAGCTGTCAGATACATTACGTGTTCGATCATCAACGTTTAGAATGAGATTTTATGCCAAATTTGATTCGCTGTACTTGACATTGACCATGCCTGTCAATACACTCGTCCCTTGTATATAGAGATGATATGTCATGTGTCGAGTGAAATATCATGTTTCTCTCATCGAGTGACGATATTTTCACGAGTGGCGTCACGAGACACATTGAATATCCTATTTATTATATATTTATTGTGTAGATGTCTAACGAAAAATTAAATAATTCCATTACAGATGTAGAACCTTCAAACGTAAATTCTCCCTGCTTAACACACAGGGACGGTTTACCACCGACTAAAAACGTAGTTTTGTGTTTGCAAAATCTTAAAAAAAATTATATAAAAGTAACAAAATAATTGTTACACTGTTTGGACAAATTAATAAAATTATCTCGGTTAATATAATTACGTTGGGTTTGTTGTAAGTTAACCTAAACTTTAGAGGAATTCATGATTGAATCTAGAACTGGCATTTGTTTTTAAGCTTATGCATGACCTCAAGAGATTGGGAAGTGTATTCTAAAGATGTAAATGTGGACCATTTGACAAAAATAGAAATGTAACGGTTTTGACAGATACGGTAACGGAATGTACAAAATGGAAGTATAAAGACATTTGGTGCTTTAGAACTTTTATTTATGTACTAATGTGTATGTGTATCAACTATTAGAATATGTGAAAATGATTATCTTTAAGAATGCCATAGAAGCAAACAGCTGAGCATCTCACTGCCGTTACAACATGTACATGTTACAAGCTGCAAAGTTGGAGAATGAGATTACAGATTAAAGGCCACACTGAATTCCAATATATCCCAATCAAGAAATTATAAACATTTCCTGTCGCTCTTATTAATGATGTAAATGGATATTAACCTGTAAGAAAGTCCCAGCGTCCAAACCGTGACAATATACATGTATGTCCCAATACCCATGCTTGCCGTAAAAAGCGACTTTGCTTGTCGTAAAAGGCGACTTACGGGATCGGGTGGTCAGGCTCGCTGACTTGGTTGATGCACGTCATCGGTCCCAATTGCGTGAATCGATGCTCATGATATTAACCACTGGATTGTCTGGTCCAGACTCGATTATTTTACAGACCGCCGTCATATAGCGGAATATGTGGAATATTGCTGAGTGCGGTGTTAAACAATTACCAACCAACCAACCAATCATACAATACAATACCAGGGTAATTCAATGGCAACAAATAAAATTTATTTAGAACAATGACTGGATCACATATAATTTAGACACTTTTCCACTTTCAGCAAATAAACAAATATACATATAAAATATTAATTTGCATGGATTTTAACAAAATACCCGTAACGACTACAAAACAAAGTTATATAATTTTGTTTACTTAGTGTGTCAGGAATTGTAAACAAATGCAAATTTGAGTATATAATGGATCATGTATGTATGTCTACTCAGAACTTTCAAACAGGTAGACTACGGAAACAAAAAGGTAGTAAACCAAGTAAGGAGATGATTTTTTATTTAAATTAAATGTTTGTAATATCAAAGTGTTAGATACAATATTCGGATAAAGAATATCATGTTATGTCTTGTTTAAAAACTCCTTCACAATGAATATAACTCATTGGAAACGGAACCGAATTTCTAAAATCTAAGTAATTTAGTTAAGTAAATGTCGATTATAGTGAAGCTAAATAAAATCTACCAACTAAAACAAACAAAAAACTTTAGGGGATTATGCCCCTTCCTTTTCCACTGTAAAGAAATGGGCTGCGGAATTCAAGCGGGGCAGAGAGAGCCTTGACGATTACCCGCGTCCACGAAGGCCTTCAACAGCAACCATTCCGGAAAACATTACCCGGGTGCATGACATGGTGATGGCTGCTCAACGATTGACCACTCGACATATTGCCAGTGTTGTGGGCATCTCTCACGAGAGGGTTGAGCACATTATCACCAACGAGGCTCCTCATCTGAACAACAGTCAGTTGAATCTTATCAAATCCCAACTCCAAAATTCCAGTGTTTCAGATAACAATGCTAGAAGATGGGATAGTGACGTAATACAAATGTCTCTAACAGTGTGGACTCGCAGTCCAAAAACATATGAGAACTTGCTTAAGAGTGGGTGTCTTATATTGCCGTCAGTATCCACGTTATTAAGGTACAAAAATGTAGTACAACAACATGCAGGGCTAAATGAACATGCATTTAAATGGATGTACACGGAGGCCCGCCACAGGAACATACCTGAGCAGGGAAATTGTGGAGGTCTTGTTTTGGACGAAATGAAGACGTACAGATTGTCAAGAAAGGTAGGGGGATTAAGCTTGTTGGCTTTTCAGATATTCCAGGAACACCTGGCTCTGGATCTGCAAACATTGCTAACCATGTATTACAGTTTGTATTTCATGGGTTCCACGGATTTCGCTTTCCAATAGCTCACTTCCCAACCAACCAGGCCAATGCTCCACAAACATACTCTTCCTTCTGGGACATAATGCCATCGCTTGAACGATTGGGGGATTCATGCACTGTATGTCTCTATTGATGGAGCGTCTACTAACAGGAGTTACATCAAAATGCACTTTCAGGGGTCACCTGGACAATATGACATGGGAACCCACAATCCATTCAGTGACAATCCTTTAATATTTCTGGCAGACCCAAGTCATCTCTTTAAGAAGATCCGGAATAACTTGCATAAAAGTGGACCTGAAAAATGTCATTCCTGGGAGCTAACTATCAGTGGCAAGCCTGTTGTGTGGAAGATGCGGATCGACAGTTATAAGTGGGATCAGCAACATGGCCTGTCTAATCATCATAAGCTTTCCAATGATCACATCCACCCAAACAAAGCTGACATCATGCGAAACCACTTAGCTGAGGAGGTACTTGATGCCGACATATTGAACCTGATGAGGTCCTACCAGCAGCACCTTGGAGATGGAGCATCTAGATCTGTACTTGATGGGACTGTGTCTCTGCTAGAGCAAACAAGTGCTCTTATCCACATTTTCAACGACAGACGCCCCTTAGTTGACCCTACTGATGTTAGACTTCAGCAGCTAAAAGCTATTCTTTGCTGGTTTAAAAAGTGGGAGGACATGGAAACTACAAAGCATCTGATGTCTTGAGCGACAAGAGAGGACATCCAGTTCCTAATTTCTGGATTTACCAAACTTGCCCTCATAACTTCACAGCAGCTCAAGATCAGTTTGACACCACAGTACATCAACGGTGACATCATTGAGAACCACTTCTCCCAGCAGCGTGGACTGTACCATGGTTCCCTACTATGACCAGTATAGGACAGCTACCAAAAGCATAATACTCGGCTAAAGCACCATTTCCAAGAAAGCCAATACAGCAACTCGAAAAATGACACAAGCTGATGGTGCATCGCCATTTACTCATTTGTGCAAGAAATTGAGAATGTGACATGGTAAAGTAAGTAAAATGTGTGCCAACAATGTTGTCAATTTTTCTACTAAAAGTACACAGATAATAAATGTCCTTAATAGAGCTAGTAATTTATCATCCATCATTCCTAGAGCATTTGGACCCGTGAAGATTCCCGGACAGAATAGGTCTTCAGCAACCCATGCTTGCCGTAAAAGGTGACTATGCTTGTTGTTATAGGCGACTAACAGGATCGTGTGGTCAGGCTCGCTGACTTAGTTGATGCATGTCATCGATCCCAATTGCATGGATCGATGCTCATGAGATTAATCACTGGATTGTCTGGTACAGACTAGATTATTTACAGACCGCCATCATATAGCTGGAGTATTGCTGAGTGCGGCATTTAATAACAAACAAACCAACCTAGAGCATTTGCGTCAGCAGCACATATATTTCAGTTAGTATCCTAACAAAGATAGCTAGGAATAAGTATTGATATCATCCTATAAACACTTCGGACAATGCCATGTAACATCTTCCTCAGAAAATTCTGCCCATTTCTTATCATCGGCTAGCCCACCACATGATCGATGATACCATCTGCCACATTTGCTGCAACCAATCCAAGGCTCTTCATCTTCATCGTGATACATGACTGCACATTCCCCACAGAAATCTTGGTCAATCTCTATTTCTTATCCAGAAGTACTCTTCTTACCCTTCCCTTTTCCCTTCCCCTTGCCTTTTTCCTTTCGCAGTTTCTTTTCCCTTGCCAATGTTCTGATCCTCTTTCTTTTTAAGAATGTCAGCCATGTCGGTATCCGTGGTCAACCTACTTGTACTGGCTTGAGGTTCATCTGTGTTTTGACTGCCCCTTAGTTTATCCGGATGAGTGAAACCCTCTGCTGACAGGATGTGTTCAGACAGTGCAGCAATCAATGGGTTTTTCTTCATACGTTTGCTCAATTTCACTCCATAAGCACAACCCAAAATAATCAGTTCCTCTTTAGTAAAACAGGAAAACTGCACAGGTGGCCTAGTCGTCTAAGACGCCGCGATTCACTGTGCAGAGTTGCAGCTCTTAGGCACGCCAGAAACCTATGAATGTGGGTTCGAATCCCGGTTCGCCCCGATTATGTTTCTAGGTTTGTCAGCACCATACCCGTGCTCGTTGGTTTCACCAAAGTGGTAAACATCAGAGACCTGCATCACTTCGGGCTTTCCTCCCACATTAAGCTGACACGCCATGATATGTCTGGAATACTGTCAAAAGCGGCGTTAAACAAGACTCACTCACTCCTGCATTACTGCAGCTTTGAGTTTCAAGTGTGAGCATTCATGTCTAGGTGTTTGATCTTGTTGCAAAACTGCCATGGAGAGAATGGTAGTGGATGATTTCGATGGCTGGTTCAAGAGAACTTGCTTACGGTGTTCCATAGTCTTCTTTCTTCCTCGTTCATCAAGTAGCTTTTTCCTGAATTTAGCGTCTGTAACACTAACATTATTCAGTTTGAATACAACTCCCTGAACAATGTCACACAAAATATCTCTGATGTCCATTTTAGATTTCAGCTCTGACTAAAAACCAGGACAGATCAAACTGACGAAACAGAGCACAAAACTGTTCAAGTAAGTCCTTGTCACAATGCACAGCTTTGTGAATATTCTGTAAAATATCTGATTTGTACTTCTTCAAGTTTGTGTCTGAATACAAGGGTATTTTCTTTTTTTCAAGTGCCAAGAAAAAGTATCATCAGAAATGTTGGTTAGACCAAAGGTCAGATTCTGTTTGCGCGACACCTCTGAGAGACTTGTGGGATATTTTGTTGTTTCAGCTATTTCTGAATGGGGAAACACAATAGAGTTCAACAGATACACCTTGAGTTTACTGTTTGCATCCAAAACAATACAAGCTCACTATTTTCATGTATCTGTGTTTGACTTTGGCCACAGCAAAACCCCCAACATAGATTTTACCGTGTCCGGATATTGGTATTTGAATCTCTGGTGTTGTGGTACTTTCCCCTTTCTCAGCACACTCTTATTCCTCCATGACAGCCTTTCTGATGTGAGTGACCATATTTCCAGCAATCAGCTTATTAACTGGTAAGGGTGCAACTAATGCTTCACAACAGTCTTCATATGACTTTGACTTCATGTAGGCATGGAAGTTATAAAGGTCAACTGTGTGGTCTTTCACGATTTTACCTTCATTCATCATTCATCATGTCTGTCAGTTAACTGTGCTGGACATCAAAAAAGGATATCAGTTTCTTTGGAAAACCTTTGTGATATTCAATGCTGTCATTTTTTTTTGTCCTTGAGTGAAGACTTCGACACTTTTATAAGAATCTACAATTGAATGCACTTCCTTTTCAGTGTAGTGATGACTGACTCTGTCTGGTGTTTCAGCAGGCTGTAAACAGAAATATATCTAACATGTATGTAACAGAAATATATATTTCCTGTAGCATATCTCACATTATAAACACTAAATAAAAGGTACCCAGTTAAATCTGGATGGAAACTACTCCTGGTAAAAGGGTGATATATGTATAGGATATAAACCGCCTCCGCAGGCTATCCGTGAAAATAATGCACCCCGGCAAAGGAAAAGCAGGCTTTTCCTGTGCTGGAGTGCATTATTTTCACGGATAGCCATTGGAGAAAGTTTATATCTGACTTATAAACCGACAAATATGAAAATGCTTTTTTGTTTACATGATGTAACTTTAATTCTGAAATTTCAATTGTAGCACTCGAAAGTTCTCAGTCAAAAGCGCACAGCTCGAACGCAACCGTTTCGCGTGATCGTTCATGTGGAGCGCATGCAGTGCGTGCTAGATGCTATGACTTGCAATCACGTGTGTTCAGCTGCAGTCAGTTTTGACGCAAATTGCACTATGGAGGGGTGCGACGAAGACGGTCTTTATATAACTCAAGGAAGAAGACCATTGTAAAAGTACCAATGATAATGAATTTGTGTTTAGATTCGGAGATCTGTTGAGCAAAGAGGACATTGAAAAGAAAATTGAAACCTGTGTACCAAAAACGACGAAATCGAAAAGTGACTGGGCCGTAGGTATATTTAAGAGGTGGCAGACAGAATGAGGTGCTCGAAGTATTTCGGATATTCTTAATATCCGTTGAGATTGCTTGCGGACTGATTTGACTGAACTAAAAGCATCGGATTTGAACCTGGCATGGAGTTTTTCATTTTTGAAGCTCGAAAAGTCGATGGTGGGAAGTAACAGGCCCAAACATTGTATGAAATCTTTGCAGCGATTCAGTCCTACCTACGCTACAAGGGACAGAGTCTGGATATATTCGAGCATGAAGCATTTTCAGAAAGCCGGAAGTGTCTGGATGCTGTGATGAGGGAACGTTCATCGGAGTGGCTTGGTGCCGCTAACAAGAAGCAGACTGAAGTAATTTCTTCTGAGGAAGGAGAGCTACTCTGGAAAACGGGGGCTTTGGGTGACAAAACTTTTTATTTTTTTCTGATTCACAGAATTCTCATTGAAATCTGCCAAATATCTCAAATTTAGGTGGATAAAGTCTCTTTTTAAAGTTTAATTTTGTAAAAATTAATTTTGTATCTACATTAATTTTAAAACTGTCCTAAAACGAGTATTTGAAATTTAATGTTTTGTATGTGGAGATTTGTACGACGACACCTGTACGACGACACGAGAATTTGTACGGATTTTACCATTGCATATATTGTATACAATTTCACTTCCAGGTCTCCATTTTGCTCTAAGAGGTGGACGGGAACATAGACAGCTTAGATTACTTCAAAACCTGCAAATAACTGGACCCCACAAGGATCACTGCGGTCGAAAGTACCTCTTGTATTCAGAGGAGGTATCAAAAACTAACCCAGGTGGACTGATCCATGAAGAACAGAAGACAAGTTCCGAAGCAGGTGCGAGCGTACGAGAACCTCCTAGATCCGGATAGATGCTTTGTGCGTCTCTATCAGAAGTACAAGTCTGTATGGTGAGTAAAATGCTGCTGTCGATAATATATATTAATTTAGGCATGAAACAAGATCTAGAACTTGAAGCAGTGCCTTGATTGTCAATTTGCACCATCATGTGATTTCCCCTGGGAACGGAACAATACGATGGTCATTTACTTTGAGAATTTTCAATTTTGTTTAATGTTCTGCAAATGAATGTGCCATTAAAACCAGTTTTTAAAATTTTAATTGTTCAATTTCAGCCCCAAGAACTCAAAGGGAGATGTTTTCTACTTTACACCACGGCAAACTCTGAAGGATGAGATCTGGTTTGTTGACAAACCGGTTGGCCACAACACCTTGCAGGCAACCATCAAACGTCTTTTCAAACAATGTGGTATCCAGGGGAAAAGTAACCTCTCACTCAGGGCGACTGCCGCCACCGGACTGTATGAAGTGGGTGTGGACGAGCAGATTTGCGAAATAACTGGTAAGTTTTGATATTTTTATGTAACGCATCAGATATGAAATTCTAACTTTTGCAGTTCTTGCAAAAAACGTCACCACTATAGGCTGTAGTCGCAGTACTTGAGCTTGGGTTAGATTGCCTTTATTTACCTCAGAGAAACCATCAGGTTTTTTTTAATAAAAAAGTATTGTTTCAGGGCACCGAAGTGAAACCGTGTGGTCGTACAAGCGTACATCTGATCAACCGAAGTCGGCAGTGTCTTCAATTATCTGTGGTGCCGATCCGAAACGGAAATGCGAGACCATTTCTGACAAGTCGGAAAAACTGACGACTATACAGTCACCAGTAACTCCAGATGAGCCAACCAGAAGTGGACGTCCTATTGTGTTCAATGTCCACATTGCGCAGACTTCTGAGAACATTTCATGAAATAAATGTTGATGAAATACCTCTATTTTTTTTAAAGGCCAGATGGATCCTCTGTAGAAAATCCCGTGGGATTTTGGGAGAAAAGAACAACCTGTTGTAACAATGGTAATGCATCACTGGAGGTTTATAAGTACATTTTACTTCTGTTCCCAACTGTTCCCAGGTAAATCTACATGTTCCACTGAATAAAGAATTGAAAGGCATATTTTCCACAATGACAGGGTTTCTTCGTATATTTGATAAGTAATGATTGAAGAGCCCATATGCAGCATATGACAGCACATTTTGGCTTTGTAAGTGGGTGTGTTGCACGTTACCTCTGCTTGAACATCAGATACATCTTCCCAAGTAGCTATCGTCTGCAGGTCCGAGGGCATTGTTAAGTCCATATGCATGGACTTAACAATAGTGTGGCCAGTCAAATGGAACCTAGATGGAACAATCAAAATATTTAGAACAGGATAGGAACACACAGCACTGTCAGTAATAAATAAAGAATACTAAACAAGCTCCCGTGTAATACCAATTTTATGAAACGAGTGAATGGTTCTGGTATTTGACGAGCGAAAGCGAGTCAGATACCAGAACTATTCACGAGTTTCATAAAATTGGTTTTACAGGGGAGCGAGTTTAGTATTCTATTTATTACTTGTCATTTATAATGTTTTTAGAATTATATTGTTGAGTTTAAATAGGCTGCCACCTACACGATCCATGGCGTAATCCAACTGAGTTTAACAGAATAATACTTCAAACACGTCAAAAGTTGAAACGTATGAATTTAATATCATACAATGGTCCACCTTTAGAATTCAGGCGTCCGTCCCACAAAATTATCGTAGTGCTAAGGCTATCGCAACTCACATAATTTAACTTAGACTAACGACTGTCGTTGCGCTACAGTACGATCACCTTGTGGAACGGGGCCTTGCACCTCAAAGTTTTCAATAACGTCACAATACCCGATTACGTAATTTGTGGAATTTTGCTGCAAGATCCATCGGCGAAACAATGCCATGTGACGTCATCCTAGCAACAAGGTTGCTGGGGTCATCGAGTGTGCATAAGCTCCTCCCAGTGATCTGTCATCTTCACACACAATGTCGTTGAATAAGCCAAGCGATGTTGAGAGCTTTCAATATTTGTTCGTGAAACGTGTTCCGAGAGTACATAAGCACGCGTTTTGGTATTACACAATGTGTAATACAGCTGTATGTTTATTAAACGGGTGATCTTTTCACGGGCAAGTAATAATACTGAATATGCAGGTTGTTACTTGATACATATCTATACATAGTCCATGAACAGGAGAAATTGAATTTTTGCTGTTTTGACTCCTTAAGAACACACGGGAGATTATGATGTAATTTAAAATGAAAAGGGACACTTAATTTCATCATTGTAAGTCCTAAATTTTGATCTCGTCAATATTACATACATGTTTGCAACACGAAAAACATCATTACTCAGTGGCAGTGCAGGCTGGCTGAAAAAGTTATACACTTCCTCTACATGTCTTTTGCAGGATTGTGGTGTGTAGTGCAGAACTTGCAGTCCATCGGTGTTAACAGCCCGCCCAATGCCAACAGCCCGCCCAATGCCAACACCTGCTTGACCAGCACTGAAAACATTCTTGCAGTCAACTATTAAGCGAGGAATGGTCAAACCATGAGCCTTATGTATGGTCAGTGCTAATGAAGGTGCAATAGGACATAGGTACATCTCAGCTTCAGCAGAGTTTCTTTCCACATTAAAAACTGAAAATGTTTCTCTCTGAAGTTTTTGTGATCCTGTTTGAAACTTGACAGTAGGTCCATCTGATTCCAGCTTTGTGATGATTCCTTGCATGCCATTAATGAAATCTTTGCCAATATTCCGAAGAAGAATTACCGGGCATTCAAGTTTGAGAAATAATGTCTTTTTGGCAGTAATGTCTTTTTGGCAATAAGGCTTTTCAACTTGACAACATTTCCAATATCAACTGACTTCTAGAGTGTCATCTCTCCTGTCAGTCAACCTTAAAGTTGGCACCATACAAAACTGCAGGTATCCCCATCTCCATCTCATTGATGGCTGTGATTAGCTGCAAATCAGTCTGAATAAAAGACCTTTGTCTAAACAATCTTATGTTTCATAACAGCTTTCCATACACTGGATGTAAAGCAGTGCTTGCCTGGGTCATTTGTGGATTTATAAGGCACAAGTGGGATCTGAAAACAGCCACCTACACAGACTATTTGTAGTCCTCCAAAATAGAGCTCCACTTGTCTGACGCTCCTGCAGAGGAATTCAAGCTGAAAACACAAAAGTGGAAAATGAAACAACTGAACACAACTGTTTGTTGTAAACACATTATACTTTTAGGATAAATTGTTATTATTTCACTAATGTAGTTATTGACAACTGAATGTGACGTAAGTCTGTTATGTTGTACATTAATTGAACAATGTGTTACTGATTAAAAGATCTTAAATTACAACTACATAAGCCACACTGAATGACTGCTTTTGTGTCATAAGTATGGATACTGGTGATATCAAGTTACATCTTAAATTACAAAATGATAATGTAAATTTTACCTGCTCAAAAACCTTTGCACTTGATATGCTAGTCTCATCAACTATGAGCACTTCTGTGTCTCTGATATCTTGAACATTCCGTGGAGATATCTTCTTAAGCAATTAAGTTACTTTCCCTTTTTTAAACGATTCAGTATATGCCAACATCGGCCAAGATGGCGAGTGACGTACCTTGTCTATTTATATATACTGGTCCGGTGTTTCAGTGATATACACATGCACAAAAGTTAAGCGCCACCATATTCATAGTCTCTTGATTTCACGTGTGGGAATCAGAAATACGAAATATGATGATGTATGACTGAATTAGGCTTCCATAGTTTCATGAACCCAAATTTGTCCAGATACCACAAGGAAAGCGTGCTTTACGTGTTGCTGCAGTTCCCCTACCCTTTAAATAGTGAAATTCAAGTTTCAGACACGTGGTTGCATTTTGCTCCTGTGTGAGATTCCCCTTCCAATAGAGGTTGAAAACCAGCCATGATGAGGAGAAAGTTAACGAACGCTGAAAGATGTCAAGTGATACGCATGAAACATTTGCAAGACAAATAGGTCGTCATCACAGTGTTATCACTCGTTTGATTGTCAAACGTGGTCAAACCAATGATGTCAATGACAGGCATAGGTCTGGTAGGCCAAGAAAGATCTCTAACAGAGAGTATTGACGTCTTTTCAGAATAGTCAGACGATATCCATTTGCCACTTCAACAGATTTAAGACTGCAATGGGTTACCCATCAGAGACTCTCGACGATGACTGTAATGCGTCACCTCAGAGCGGCTGGTTATAACGCCAGAAGACCAGTAAAACGTCCTCAACTGACCGAGAGCACATGCAGAATCGTCTGATATGGTGGAGAAGGATCCATTGGTCTGACGAGTGTCAAATGCTGATACGAACTATTGACTATTGAATACGTTTTTGGAGGCAACGTAACACTCGTGTGTGTCTGTCATGATATGTCTTTTCCATCACACATGGAATGGTTCGTCCTATGTGAATAGCTCCTGATGCAAGTCATGTCTCCCCAAACCATGGGTTGCTCAAAATAGTGAATCACTCTGGTACAAAAGACTTTGCAGGCACCAATGAGATGTACTCTATTATGAAAGACACGAAAGAAGGCACAAACATTACCGAAAATATGAGACTTTTTAATAATAAAATACACATCTCCATGTTAAATATCAACAAAATTTAAAATGATACTTTTTTTAAAGTATTGATAATAACGTTAAGTAGTACTCTGTGTGTGTGTGTGTGTGTGTGTGTGTGTGTGTGTGTGTGTGTGTGTGTGTGTGTGTGTGTGTGTGTGTGTGTGAGAGAGTGAGTTTATCGCCGCTTTTAACATTATTCAAGTTATATCACAACGTGTCAGCTTAATGTGTGAGGAAAGCCCCAAGTGATGCAGGTCTCGGATGTCAGAAGCAGAGTCGAATGAACGATTCTGACTATATCATGAGTATGTGTTTATGAATCACTATCAAATAGTGATGATACCAGGTGAAAAAGATGAGCGTATCCCCACCTGTGGCACCCGTCACAAACACATCCAAAGGTAAGTCAATTGTTCACCTACAAAAAACACGGGAACACATGGTACAAGTCAAACAAGGGAATTGCATAGGACAGCATTGTAACTGATGCTTCAAATTTGGAAAGAAGTCCTCCTTTGAAAGCTTTACTGAGACCTTCAATGTTGTAACCTTGATCAAGCAACTTCTGAGCAAGATTCGCGCGACTCTCTGAAATCTTGTCAGAAAGAACATGCTTGATTGTATCGTAAAAGCTGTGAAATGTAAACACCAAAGGCTGGAGCTGCTGGAATATTGCTGGACATGAAAGGAAAGGACTATTGGAAAGTTGAAGTCATCCGTCTTGTCATATAGTCTTGTGGAGAGTGTTTTGTCATTCTGAATCTGTATTTAGCTATCTAAATATGATACAGATGAGGCGGTATCACTGGTCTCCTTTATTTCTAATTCTGGTTGGTAAATCAGTGGAAGTGAATTGGCTTTTTGATATCAGATCATCGATGTAGCTGAAGGTCAAGTTAAATTTCTTGACCAAATTCTTTACCAATCCAAGGAGAAACTCCGATTTATATGCATAATGAAACAGTAAGCCATGGGGATGCTTCTACTTGCCTAAAGGTCTTTTACCCACATTTTACACACATTTTATCAACGAGGAAGTCCAGTATTTCTCAGCCGACTCCAGATGGCATTTGCTAAAGTTTGTCATGCGGGATGGTCGTGTACAATGTTGAAAACTGAACTGTTTTAACTACTGAACTTGGCTCTTTTCTGAGATTGTAAAGAGACCATATGATGGTCAGTCACTGGATTTTCTGGTCCAGACTCGATTATTTACAGACCGCCGTCATATAGCTGGAATATTGCTGAGTGCGGCGTTAAACAACAAACCAACCAACCAAACCAGGATGAAACAGTCGACGAAACACTGCGAACGTAAGGTCCGAAACAACAATGATACCTGTATCAAATACATCAGCATCGAATAACCATTTCTTGTGTGTTTCATTTTCGCTACCATCATTCATGGGTGTATACTATCTTTTGCCCGGTAGTTTATATCAGTACATCAATCGTCCTGAAACAATGAAAACCACACGTGCAATCAACACATGATCACTTTACCATTTGTTTCTCAGAATTATTCTTATTTATTATGTTTGTTTGTTTGTTTGTTGTTTAACGCCACACTCAGCAATATTCCAGCTATATGACGGCGGTCTGTAAATAATCGAGTCTGGACCAGACAATCCAGTGATTTATACATGGGCATCGGTCCACGCAATTGGGATACGATGACATGCATCAACCAAGTCAACGTGCCTGACCACCCGATCCCGTAGGTCGCCTCTTACAACAAGCATAGTCGCCTTTTACGACAACCATAGTCCCATTTTAAGGCAAGCATGGGTTGCTGAAGACCTATTCTACCCCGGATCTTCACGGGGCTTTTTTATTCTGAGTAAATATTTCTAACAGACATATTCATTGTGACAAGACACGGCGGGGATTCTGTGTTTAATTTAGTCCCAAGCAACATATGCTGTTCGTAAGAGGCGACCAACTGAATCGGAAGGTTGGGCTCATTGACTTGGTTGAATGCGTGTCAATGTGCCCTGTTGGCGTGGATAGTTGCTCACAATATCACTCACTGGATTGTCTAGTCTATGTTCGATTAAAAACAACAAACAAAGTATAATAAGGTTACCGAGGAATGTAATCCAGAAGATGACGAGGAATCCATTTGGCAATAGTAACCTATGCTTTTAAATTTCGTTCCCTGCCTTGATTTGAATATTGTGGGTTCGAGCCCCAGATTCAACCAACCCGAGATCCTTTCTATGTAGCAAGGTATTAATCTTTCAGCTTGCTTTGTCAGTTAAACACCGACTCACTCTCTGTTTTGTGGATTGTTCTTTAACGTCACACTAAGTCCGAGTCCCCGAGCTTTTCTAAATCTATACCTATACTACCTCGGAATCCCAACCAGCACTGACAGGATCTTGGACAGGTAATCATCACACATATAACCTTTGCAGTCATAACGTTTTATTGTAGACTTGGGGTCAGTCAATTTACAGCAGGAAACCACCAAAGTATGATCCGTCATTTTGTAGTGTGTGTTTTTCCGATATCTCTACCCACACCTCGTCGCCAGTCGTCAAATGTTTCACAGCCTGAGCAGAGGCAGTGGCGTCGTCAATATTTGAGTCTGTTGAAACGCAGCCAGCGGCCAGGATAATCCCCTTAGACATGATCCAAACCTTCATTTGAGAGTTTGAATCATACATTTCTATCTGAGTCCAGAACATGTAGGTCCCTGACACTGGTACTGTGAACTTCCCTGAGGTGGAGTTATAGCCTGAACCAGAGTTGTAGTGGATGGTGCCGAATGTCAGAGGAGTGTAGGTTGTTTGATCAGCGGCAGGTGTGCTTACGTGGAATGCCACATCTCTGGTTTTGGATGCTGCATTAAAAGTTAAGTGGATAATAAAGACTGTCAAATATGATGTAAATATCCTAACAAGAGTGTCTCAAAAACTGTTTTCATGACACTCCAACCACACACACCATCACCACCACCACCACCCTAGCCCGACCCTGATGTAGAATATTCTCCTGCATCCTAATTTCATTTCCTATTCCATGATTATAATATTATAAGTTATGATACTGAAAATTACAATTCCAATGGTTTACAATTGATGGATAACACAGTAATTGATATTGTGAACATTAATCAACACCGTCGGGTTGACACGCAATCAACTAAAGCCCTGACTCTGACCAGCCAATCCATTGGGTTGCCTCTTAGGTTCAATACAATTTGCTGGGGACCTATTCAGGTCTGAATGACTTTGGAACAGGTAATCACAAACACCTTTGCAGTCATAATGCTTTAATGTAGACTTGTGCTTAGTGAACTGACAGCAGGACGCCACCAAAGTATGATGCGTCATTTTCAACTAGTGTGTGTTTCACCGTTATCTCCACCCACACCTCCTCGCCCCTTTTCAGGCGTACGACAGCCTTAGCAGAAGCAGCAGCGTCATCGATAGTCGAGTCTGTTAACACCCAACCGGAGGCCAGAATCTCTTCTTTCCCTGCCGTCAAAATCCAAACATTCAAGTAAGCGTCTGACTCATTGATTTCTATCTTAGTCCAGAACATGTAGGTCCCTGACACTGGTACTGTGAACACTCCTGAGGTGAAGTTATAGCCTGAACCAGAGTTGTAGAGGATGGTGCCGAATGTCAGAGGAGTGTAGGTTGTTTGGTCAGGGGCAGGTTTGCTGACGTGGAATGCCACATCTCTGATTTTGGATGCTGCATTAAAAGTTAAGTGAATGAAAGAGTCTGATAACAATTCTATACTATGAAATCTAATGTAAATAGCATGACACCCCCTCCACACAAACCACCACCTCCACCACCACCACCAGCAGCAGCATTCTATCCTGTGACTCTTGTTATAACAACATCACTTATGATGCAAATTATATTACCAAATCTTTCAGTATGCTGACATGTATGTACTGGATAACAATAAGATTCAAGAAATGACGAATTTCCATAAGTGAAACGTGTTGATTGTCTGAGTATATATATGAAACACATTTCAGCATTTCAGGGCCCTAATGTCAAAATATTCTCTATGGATTATATTCTTTTCCTGTCATATGCGGCACAATACTTTGCTTAGTTAAGTCTTGAAAAAAAGTAGTCGTTATTCGATTGTTGGAGATAAGTTAGTGTTCTCGTGCTCGTAAGGAAACTTGGCCTCACTTGTGTCTTAAAATATTATGATTAAGCTTTCTTTTATGTGATTCAAGTGTAAACGATAACTCACCTACATTTTTGGACAACTTTGAAACCTGGTCTTTAGCCGAGTGCAAATCACTTTTAGTTGACTGTAGATCTTTCTGCAACTGCCTGGTGGTCGACTGAAGACTTGCCACACTCTGTTTCAGAGAGGCGACGTCATTTAGCAAACTTGACGTATCTGTACTTGGCATAATAAGTCCAGAAAGCGACCATGGTTGCAAAAGACACACAAATAAAGCTCCCAAAGACATGGTACCTCGACGTGGATATAATAATCTAGGTGTCGTCCTGCTCTTTCTCTCTCTGTGCATATATGTACCTTCAGGATTGTTTGTTGTACGGGGTGCGCCTCTTGTAAGGTTATCAATGTCAAAGTGTTGACCTGGTGACACTCCTGTCTGAATATGCTGTACTTCAACTAAAAAGATTTTAAAAAATGCACGCGTGCAACCAAGACAGATGTCACATGATAACACAGTTCGTGTTTTCTGAAAGAAAGTGAATTGTGAGTCTTAAGAATCAAGTATCAGTCCTTTTAGTATTTCTTCACTGGTTCGAAGAAACTGGAAACAACTTTTTAATGTGCGTGTGAGGACTGGATGTGGTTCTGTAAATTGGATTTGGATGTGAGGGTTGCATGTTGATGTAAGTGTTGGATGTGGGTGTGAGTGCTGGATGTGGGTGTGAGTGCTGGGTGTGGGGGCATGGGTTGGATGTGGATGTAAGTGCTGGGTGAGGGTTGGATGTGGGTGTGATGGTTGGATGTGGGTGTGAGTGTTGGATGTGGATGTGAGTGATGAATGTGGGTTTGAGGGTTGGATGTTGGTGTGAGGGTTGGATGTGGGTGTTATTGTTGGATGTAGCTGTGGGGTTCGATGTGGATGTGAAGGTCGGATGTGGGTGTGAGGGTTGGATGTTGGTGTGAGGGGTGGATGTTGGTGTGAGGGGTGGATGTGGATGTGAGGATTGGATGTGGGTGTGAGGGGTGGATGTGGGTGTGAGGGTTTAGATGTGGGTGTGAGGGTTGGATGTGAATATGAATGCTTGATGTGGGTGTGAGGTTTGGATGTGGGTTTCAGGGTTTGATGTGAGTGTAAGGGTTTGATGTGGGTGTGAGGGTTTGATGTGGGTGTGAGGGTCGGATGTGAATGTGAGTGCTGGGTGTGGGTTTGAGGGGTGGATGTGGGTGTGTGGGTTGGATGTGGTTGTGAGTGCTGGGTGTGTATGTGAGGTTTGGACGTGGGTGTGAGGGTTGGATGTGGATGTGGGTGTGATGTTTGGATGTGTTTGTGTGTGGGTTGGATGTGGGTGTAAGGTTTGGATGTGTTTGTGTGGGCTGGGTGTGGGTGTGAGTGCTGGATGTTGGTGTGAGGGTTGGATGTAATGTGAGGGTTGGATGTCGGTGTGAGGATTTAGATGTAGGTGTGAGGGTTGGATGTGGATGTGAGTGCTGGGTGTGGATGTGAGGGTTGGATGTGGTTGTGAGTATTTTGATGTGGGTGTGAGGGTTGGATGTTGATGTGGATGTGTGTTCTGGGTGTGGGTGTGAGTGCAGGCCGTGAGGGGTGGATGTGGGTGTGTGGGTTGGATGTGGGTGTGACGGTTGGATGTGGGTGTGAGGGTTGGACGTGGGTGTGAGTGCTGGGTGTGGGGGTGAGTGCTGGATGTGGTTGTGACTGCTGGATGTGGGTGTGCGTTTTGAATGTGGGTGTGAGGGTTGGATGTGGATATCAGTGCTGGGTGTGGGTGTGGGGGTTGGATGTGGATATGAGTGCTGGGTGTGAGTGTGAGTGCTGGATGTTGTTGTGACTGCTGGATGTGGGTGTGCGTTTTGAATGTGGGTGTGAGGTTGGATGTGGGTGTGTGGGTTGGATGTGGATGTCAGTGCTGGGTGTGGGTGTGGGTGTTGGATGTTGATATGAGGGTTGGATGTGGATGTCAGTGCTAGGTGTGGGTGTGAGGGGTGGATGTGGATGTGAGGGTTGGACGTGGGTGTGAGTGCTGGGTGTGGATGTGAGTGCTGGATGCGGATGTGTGTGCTGGATGTGGGTGTAAGTGCTGGGTGTGGGTGTGAGCGTTAGATGTGGGTGTGTGGGTTGGATGTGGATGTGAGTACTGGTTGTAGGTGTGAGGTATGAATGTGGGTGTGAGGGTTTAGATGCGGGTGTGAGAGTTGGTTGTGGGTGAGCGTGCTGGATGTGGGTGTGAGGGTTTAGATGTGGGTGCGAATGTTGGATGTGAATATGAAAGCTGGATGTGTGTGTGAGTGTTGGATGTGGGTGTGAGGTTTGGATGTGGGTGTGTGGGTTGGATGTGAATGTGAGTGCTGGGTGTGGATGTGAGGTTTGGACGTGGGTGTGAGGGTTGGATGTGGATGTGTGTGCTGGATGTGGGTTTGAGGGTTGGATGAGGGTGTGCGGGTTTAGATGTGGGTGTGTGCGTTGGATGTGGGTGTAAGGGTTGGATGTGGGTGTGTGGTTGGATGAAGGTGTGAGGGGTGGATGTGGATGTGATGGTTGGATGTGAATGTGAGTGCTGGGTGTGGATGTGAGTGCTAGATGTGGGTGTGAGTGCTGGGTGTGGGTGTGAGGGTTGGATATGGAAATGAGGGTTGGATGTGGGTGTGAGGGTGTGTTGGGGTGTGAGGGTTGCATGTGTATGTGAGGGTTGGATGTGGATGTGAGTGCTTGGTTTGGGGGTGAGTGCCTGTTCTGGTTGTGAGGTTCGGATGCAGATTCGAGGATTGGATGTGGATGTGTGAGTTGGATGTGGATGCGTTGGTTGGAGGTGGGTGTGAGGGTTGGGTTTGGATTTGAGGGTTGGATGTGGGTGTGATGGTTGGATGGGATTATGAGGGGTCGATGTGGGTTTGAGGGTTTGATGTAGGTGTGAGGGTTGGATGTAGGTGTGAGGGGATGGATATGGGTGTGAGTGCTGGGTGTGGGTGTGAGGGTTGGTTGTGGATGTTATGAGTGGATGTGGGTGTGAGGGTTGTATGTGTGCGTGAAGGGTGGATGTGGATGCTCGACTGCTGGATGTGGGTGTGAGTGCTGGATGTGGGTTTGAGGGTTGGATGTGAGTGTGACGGTTGGATGTGGTCGTGAGGGGTGGATGTGGATGTGGGTGTAAGGGTTGGATGTGGGTGTGTGGTTCGATGTGGGTGTTAGGGGTGGATGTGGACGTGATGGTTGGATATGGGTGTGAGGGGTGGATGTGGGTTTGAAGGTTTGATGTAGGTGTGAGGGGATGGATATGGGTGTGAGTGCTTGGTGTGGGTGTGAGGGTTGGTTGTGGATTTGGTTGGTGTATGTGGGTGTGAGGGTTGTATGTGGGTGTGAAGGGTGGATGTGGATATGAGGGTTGTATGTGGGTGTGTGGGTTGCTGGGATGGATGTGGATGTGACTGCTGGATGTGGGTGTGAGGGTTTGATGTGATTGTGAGGGTTGGGTGTGGTCGTGGGGGGTGGACATGAATGTGGATGTAAGGGTTGGATGTGGTCGTGAGGGTTGGATTTGAATGTGAGGGTTGGATGTGGGTGCATGGGTTGGATGTGGATGTAAGTGCTGGGTGAGGGTTGGATGTGGGTGTGATGGTTGGATGTGGGTGTGAGTGTTGGATGTGGATGTGAGTGATGAATGTGGGTTTGAGGGTTGGATGTTGGTGTGAGGGTTGGATGTGGGTGTTATTGTTGGATGTAGCTGAGTGGTTCGATGTGGATGTGAAGGTCGGATGTAGGTGTGAGGGGTGGATGTTGGTGTGAGGGGTTGATGTGGGTGTGAGGGGTGGATGTGGGTGTGAGGGTTGGATGTGGGTGTGAGGGTTGGATGTGGGTGTGAGGGGTGGATGTGGATGTGAAGGTTGGATGTGGGTGTGAGGGTCGGATGTGGATGTAAGAGGTAAATGTGGGTTTGAGGGTTGGATGTGGATGTGATAACTGGATGTGGGTGTAAGGGTTGAATGTTGGTGTGAGAGATGGATGTGGTTGTCCGTTAACCTACATCCTATACCAATAGACATACGTACCTATATAAGGACCAGTGATCCGTGTCTTTTCATTAAGCACCATCATTTCAGTATCACCAATATCTCAGCAACAGAGTGACATGATCCATAACAGTCTTAGGAAGCAAATCACTAAATATCACAGCTTGGATATAGGACATGCTAGAGTGATAAAGATAAAAGACAACTCGATTATATATGGACAGACGCCATACAGCTGGAAGAGAGCTCAGTCTGGCGCGCCCCATCACACGCGACTATGCTTGTTGTAAGAGGCGACTAACGGGATCGGGTGGTCAGGTTCGCTGAATTGGTTATTGCATGTCATTGTATTCCAATTACGTGGATCGATGCTCATGATGCCAATCACTAGATTGTCTGGTCCAGACTCGATTATTTACACACCGTTGTCACATAGCTGGAATATTGCTGAGTGCGGCGTTAAACAACAAACAAACACAGTTCACTCACTGAAACATTTTTGGTCTGGCATACTAGCAGTTGGTAGGTGCGTGGTCTGTGTGAACTCGAACTGCTGTTAATCTTAACACCTCAAGAAATTATTGGGTCACCCCACCGTCCAAAGAGAGTCACGAAGCTCTGCAGATAGCGCTTTGTTTTCCCACCTCCAATCTCCCTGATTGTCAGCCTTTATCTACTTCTCGGAAGCTTGATCATGTTGCGGCGAGGAGATTGTTATTCTTGACATTGTAATTTTCACCATGCTAACATTTTATATTGTCATTGAATAGAATTTTTAGCATAGTATGGTCATTATTTCCACACAATATGGGCCATCTGCTGTCCGGAATTTTCAGCCATTGTGACGTATGCTACCATAAAGTTAAAATCTCACTAAACAAAATAGTTTCTTGCATATCACGTACACACTAAATCCATATCCTGCTCTGCATACTGAGGATGAGTGTTTGTCTCATTTAACTTTCCACTGTGATACAGTATGCCATTGTAAGTATATCATACCAAATTAGCTGACCCGTGAAGATTCGGGGTAGAATAGGTCTTCAGTAACCCATGCTTGCCGTAAAAGGCGACTATGCTTGTCGCAAGAGGCGACTAACGGTGTCGGGTGATCAGGCTACAATCCAGCTTGCTTATAATGTGAATCTTGCTTTCACGGCTAATGCACAGTTCCGACGGGCGTCACGAAGCTTCGCCTGACATGCATACTTTAGTTATGAAATTGGGTTTTAGGTCACGCCCAATATTATTGCACTATATAGCCACGTTCATGTACATGTGTCTGCGGCTGCTTGTACTAGTCCAGATCGATTCCGATTTATAGTGCTAGCCCACTGAGATATCATGAATACCCCACTGACTCCGAGCCGACCAGTCCTTGGTTTACCCCTTAATGTCGAGCGCCCGTTTTCCCGTTTTTTGATATGATGCAGCCGGGGGGACGCTCGACCACTAGGCCACAGAGGCGGGCCCAAGCTTGGGCTGCAGAGCGGAAATGTGAAAAACACTTTCACAACTTTTGGTTTTGTTTGTTAGGCTTTGAACATTTTGACCATCTCGTATTGTATGTGGTATTCAATAGACTTTCGACCGTATCCCCCTTTAAAATATGAATAGTTGAAAGTGAATAAATGGTTTCACGCCGCTTTTAGAAATGATCCAGGAATATCACAGCGGGGGACACCAGAAATGGGCTTCACGCATTGTACCCATGTGGCGTATCGTCCTTCAGCGTGACGAGCGAAGGTTTTAGCAACTAGGCTACCCCTCCTCCCCTATAGTTGAGAGAAGCACGTTACATTTAAATATATAATACTTTTGGAGGGGGATACGGACAGAAAACTTTCCCTCGACATATTGGAGTGTATTGTCATATCAGATTCACTGCTAATGGGCGATAACAATGACTTACACAACAAAGATACAAATAAACAATGTAACTGCGCCTGAGTCCTTGGTAACCTGTTGAAACATCTTATAATTACAAGCAAAAACACTTCTCACCCATACACATTCAGTAGCAGTAGTCACGGTGAGAAGGTAAAACTGGCTCATAAACTGTCATGCAGGGTTTGCTCCCTCTTGCGTCGAGATGTCGATGACAGTTCTCGTGTTAGTCTCGTCGTGCATACCTTATCTCCAATAGAATAAACCTCGCCTGACTTTATCTTGCCGGTAGTTCACTTTAAACCACCACCACACAAACAGCTGCAACTTCGGGATTGGGGGAAAATCTCGAATTTGATGCACATAAATTTAGCAAATTATATATCTAAATTAAATATACGTACGTAATGTTTACACAGAATAAGGTGAGTGAGTATGTATGGTTTGACGCCGCTTTTAGCAATATTCCAGCAATATCACGGCGGGGGTCACCATAAATGGGCTTCACACATTGTACCCATGTCGGGAATCGAACCCGGGTCTTCGGCGTGACGAGCGAACGCTTTAACCACTAGGCTACCGACCGCCCCTCAGAATAAGGTAAGATGATGGAAGTTTGGTAATCAGTACTAAATGAACATGGTTCAGGTTTTGGACTCGCAGCTAACACAGGTTAGTTTTTCACACCCCTCAATCATGATCCCTTAAATAAACATTAGCAAAACAACTTCAAAGACGACCACCATTCGCCTTTCTGCGAATACCTAAAATTAAAAAGCCGCCTTCGTGCGAATACAAATATAACACGTGCCTGTAAAGGTCTTCGCTTGGGGGACAAGCTGTTCGGCAGTGAAGGAGGACAGCGCTCTGATGGGTTAAATGTCTTCCGTTTCGAACTATGAATGGCCTCAACAGTGCTGATGATTGCTATGCAATGTTGCATCTTGAAAACAGAGAACAATAAAGTGAAGGATGTTTGTATTTTCTTTTGTTGTTTGTTCCCTGTACCCTCTTAAAAATGTAACGCACAGGTAGATTTTTAGTGAACGTATTGTACCTAATATAGTCGATATATTAAATTTAATGTCATAGATACAAATATTAAATTTTGGAGCTACATAGTCACATGTTGTCGTTGTACAGAGACATTGAAAACTGTTCATTGTCATATCACTTAAGGCCACAAGGTTGCGCTGAACTCAGTATCTCGTGTGACCGCCCTAGGCAGCAATCACAGCTCTGCATCTCCTCGGCACTGACTGGATAAGTATACGAATTCTGTTCTGCGGAATTCTGCGCCATTCTTCATGTAACATGTTGGCCAGTTGTGGAAGTGTCTGTGGCGTGTTCTGGCGTTGACGTACACGTCGATCGAGTTCATCTCAGGGGTGTTCGATTGGGTTGAGATCTAGATATCTCGACGGACAGGGCAAGACGATGCCGTTGCCATTATGAAGGTAGTCTACCTTGACACGAGCTGTGTGCGGTGGAGCGTTGTCCTGTTGAAACAACTCCCTCTGGCGGTCAGTGATTGGAAGGAGGTGAGGTTGAAGAATTTGAACCACAACCAATTCAGATCTCGTTGTATGACACTACCGCCACCGAAATTGTCGAATTCACGTACACACTGTGTGGCAAAATGCTCATTTCGACGACGATAAACACGTTGTCTTCCATCTCGCCGGTGAAGAAGAAATCGTGATTCATCGCTAAATAGCACACGTCTCCCGTTTCTCAAATTCCAAGGCTGTAAAGTATGGCACCGATGGATCTATTGCAAAACAGGGACGATAACTGGTCTTCCACCCTCGCGAAGATGGTTCCTGATTGTCCGGTCTGATATCCTACTCAAACCAGGGATGTTTCCTACAGTCTCCGTAGCTGTGGCATTGCGATGACGGAGGTGGAACAGTCGAATGTAGCGATCCTGTGCAGGGGTGGTAACTCTTGGTCGGCCGGTTCTCGGACGCTCTGCAGTGGAATTAAACTGTGTGTATCAGCCACAAAGGCGGCAAATGGTGCTGTGGTGGACGTTGAAGAGGCGTGCAACAGAAGACTGCAATTCCCCTCTTTGGATACATCCTATGGCGATGTTCCGATCGGCAGCGCTGAGTCTCGGCATTTACGAACAAAATGTTGGCAATTGAATGACAAATTATTGGCTTATGCTTGCCTTTTTATAGCCACTAGCAAAAGTGTACAAGGTACAAAAGATACAACTTGCACCTGCATTTTGCTTTATTGATTTCCTCCATGACATTTTTGAACAAGTGTGAAAACAATGCCGTTTAAGACACTGCAAATCGACAATGGCTGCGTTTTGATGCACCGTTTGTCGATTAACATATATCCAATTTATATACCGGAGTTTTTGTGTAGTCAGGTTGAATGAACTACATACTACCTGTGCGTTTGTTTTTTTAAGAGTGTATTACCCGATAACATCTCTTGCCAGTTGGATAAATGAACATACAGATGTGTGGACTGAGCTTGCTTAGCCCTCCACAGTTCACAGAAACTAAACTGTAATATCGAGTATCATCAAATTAACACGAGCCAATCAAACGGATGCATTATCGTCACGTCCCGTTGGCAGGTCTATCCAGAAGCTCTGTACACTGTGTATGTTTAATCGCGAGCGCTGAACCCTGTCACATGGAAACCACAAGCTGCTGCCTGGAAGCCAAGCGATCACGATCCAGATCGTACAGAGAGCTCATAATGCACCAGCCAAAGCACTTTGGATTATAACAGCTCGTGCAGCATCACTCGCTAGAAAGAGAGAGAAATATCGTAAGTGCATGTTTAAGCAATCATCCCACCTCAAATGTACAGCAAAGTCACATAACATTTATTATTCAACTGAGAGCTGTGCATCGTTATTTATTCACACGACGTGTATTGAATATCCGGCATTTGTGATGTGAAATAGGTTGTCACGCTTGTGTGTTTGTGTTTGGGGCAAGACTTGCTAAATACAATGTTTATTCCAAATACAGGACACACTCGCGAACACACTCGCGTGATAACAGTTACTAATCCATGGTAATAGGAAAGGAGACACCCTCCATGCGTCACCCAATAACCACCCCCCCCACCCCTACCCCCCCACCCCCACACCCCACCCCCTTATGGCCCATTTAACGACAGGCAGTAATACCGGTTGAGTAAGCTACACACACACACGTACATGCACGTCGCTATATAAGTGACGCGACGTTAAACCCCCTTTTATAGCAAAAGTATCCATAGCAGGCGAAACTTCGTGACGCATCAACCAAGTCAGCGAGCCTGACCACCCGATCCCGTTAGTCGCCTCTTACGACAAGCATAGTCGCCTTTTACGGCAAGCATAGGTTGCTGAAGACCTATTCTACCCCGGATCTTCACGGGTATTGCATACATTGAATAACATGCATATAGATGTGACAAATTATGTAAGTTTGTTTTCTGTTGTCTGATGGCTAGGTCGGACAGTTATGAGGTCGAACTTTTTATATCATCCCGAGGATTTCGGGATCAAGTTGTTTGACTGTATATCGCAATATTTCAATATTATACATGCCTAGCCACTTCCAACAAAGTGCCAGTTTACGTAATCACATCATTATGTACCGCCCTGCATTAAAATAGGTGAACAGGATAACTGCTGATGTTATATGCTTTACTTAATTAGCGATCGCTATACATGTATTGTTGTGGTAATAACGAAACCATAGTAGCGTTCATATTAAAAGCTGTTCAACAACAACAAGACGTTTTGAAAGAGCAGTAGTCCTAGAGTATTTGAGGTAGCTTTTAAAGGTATGTGTGTTGTCAGGCGACCTAAATCTCTAAATATAGGCGGAAAGCCTAATGTACTGAAGGTTCAGGGATTGGATGACACAATACGTCTTGTATCAGCACAGAAAGGAAGCCCCCTGCTGACTGTGGTATGTTTGAAACTGATCCCCATGTTACCTACGTTATGACTGTGGTATGTTTGAAACTGATCCCTATATTACCTACGTTCTGACTGTGGTATGTTTGTAACTGATCCCCATATTACCTACGTTCTGACTGTGGTATGTTTGAAACTGATCCCGATATTAACTACGTTCTGACTGTGGTATGTTTGAAACTGATCCCCATATTACCTACGTTCTGACTGTGGTATGTTTGAAACTGATCCCGATATTAACTACGTTCTGACTGTGGTATGTTTGAAACTGATCCCTATATTACCTACGTTCTGACTGTGGTATGTTTGAAACTGATCCTTATATTACCTACGTTCTGACTGTGGTATGTTTGAAACTGATCCCTATATTACCTACGTGCTGACTGTGGTATGTTTGAAACTGATCCTTATATTACCTACGTTCTGACTGTGGTATGTTTGAAACTGATCCCTATAAACAAGGTCATGTAATGAGAGTTCAGTCCAATATTGCTCGAAATAGGTTTGGTAACAACAAGAATGTAGGAACATGTGAAGATGTGTTGATTTCCTTGACCTCTGACATCAATTTATCTGACAAGTTACTGTTCCTTGATTCAGAATAAGCGATTTGGAGAGACTTTAATGAATTGGAATTGTTTCAGTGATGGCCTGCAACAGAGGTTGCCACTCTGTGTAACACAACAGAGGTTGCCACTCTGTGTAACACAACAGAGGTTGCCACTCTGTGTACCACCACAGAGTTTCTGAGCCGCTTCTTCATAACTTGGCATGAACACATTGATGAAACAGACAAGGTCATGTAATGAAGGCGCAGTGCAATGTTGCTGGACTCATTATCTCTGGGAAGTTTTTTGTGACAACTTAAATATAGGAACGTTCTTGTGACCCAAGTTCTTGTAAACAGGGAGATGTGTTTCTCATTCTTGCCGTATGACATCAATGCGTCTAACAAGTTACTTTTCCTTGATTTGAAATGAGTGTCATCCAGTGGAGAGCCTTTTAATACACGCGAGGCATTGTTAGAGGGTTGGCTTTGTACAGAGGTTGCCACTGTGTGCCACACCATAAGGTGTGACTCTGCTTAGGTTTAATCAATCTCCTCCGTAGTATCTCCTCGCTTATATCACAAGAGTGCGCTATGTCCATTGTTTCGGCAGGTTCTTATTCATCGTAACTACCCTTGCATCAGTATTTGTCGGGGGTGGGGGTCGTGCAGGGGCGGGGGAGGGGGTTGGACGATTTAATAAGGGGGCCAAACCTTGGTGCATGGTTTTGCATTTTCCCGTAAACATGTTCCTTCTTCAAAGAATATATGGGTAGATCTGTGTGTATCTGCGATGGAATGAGCATTATAAAGGACGTTGCTTACAAAAAGTACAGGAAGTGTCATAATGTGGGAGGCCATCTCTTATGGGTGACGATCAGATCTTGTTCATATCATAGGCAACTTCACAGGTACACGACAAGGATGCATGTTGAGTCCTGTTCTTTTTATACTTTTTATAAACGACTTTGTACGTGAAATGGAGCTAAGGGCTAATGGGCTAAGAGTCATATTTGTGAATGATAATTTTGATGAAATCATGTTATTAGTATTTGCTGATGATGTCACTCTTATCGACGATTGTGTAATTGGACTTCAGAGAAAACTAGATGCTTATGACTCTTTTTGCGACAAATGGGGGCCTTGACGTTAATTTCGATAAGACAAAAGAAATGGTTTTATAAAGTTTTGCAATTTGAAGTTGTATCATATTTCAAAACCTTGGTCTACTATCCCCTCAAGGCTTGTTTGGACTAAAGCATGTGATACACTAGCTATTCAAGCAAGGAAAGCGACTTTTCTTGTGTTAAATATGATAAAGAAATTCACATCTCTCCAATTTTCTACTGCTGCTAAAATATTTGATTCAAAGATTGCTCCTGTTCTTTTATATGGGTCAGAAATATGGGGATGTGCTTATAGATAAAGCATTGGTAAGAACATCAACACATGCAATTCTAGGAGAGCTAGGAAGAACTTCATTGTGTGTAGAATTTTACCCTCATTGTATTAAGTACTGGTGTAAACTACTTAGATTACATGAAACAGGATATCCGTATGCCTGTTACCATATGTTAAAAGCATTTGACGAAAATGGTCAAACTAAATGGGTTTCCTTTGTAAGACAATTATTGTTTCAAACTGGGTATCATATGTATGGTTGTCTCAGGATTAAATATCGGCGATATGAAATGCTTCATGGTTATATTCAAACAACGATGTTAAGATATAGAATTCCAAAACTGGCGTTACAAAATCACCAATTACTCTTTCCTTGATGTTTCTTCATCTTATAAATCATTACTCGAACCAGTAAAATACCCGTATACTTTAGCATGTGAAAGAGATCTTCTTAGAGCTATATGTAAATTCCGTTGTTTAAGCCTTAATCTGAATGTACAGAAAACTCGATTAAATACAACCACAGAGTCATCGTTTAGTTTATGTACGAAATGTAACCGCTATGAAATAGAAAATGAATACCCTTTTTTGTTAATTTGTCCTTATTATAAAAGTAGTAGAGTAAATTTAATTCCAAAATGTTACCATGTGCGACCATCTGTTCCAAAATGTATCTGTCTTCTATTTATCAGAAATGATTCTGTTATGAAAAACCTGTCTATATATTTAAAAAAGACATTTACCTATGTAAATCCAAATGTAAAAAATATGAACGTTTGTTTTAAGAAAATATGTGCATGTGCATAGTATACATTATTCATGTAAATGAACTCTGGGCCATGTGGCCTTCATTCATGAATAAACGTCTTCTTCCTTACGTCCCAGCATTGTTCCATCTCTGCAAGCAGCAGGCGCCATTGTACGGCATAACGATGTTCTTCCCCACACAGGATGATTACTGATTACCCGAGATCTCCGACATAAACGTGCTGTTATGGCCGTCCATGTCACCAGATCTCAACTCAATTGATTATCCGTGGGATGAGCTGGACAGACGTTAACATCAGCATCAACCAGTGTTACATAATCTGAAGCAATTTATTCAAATCCCTCATTCACAGAGGCAGAGGATGTCGTGCAGTCATTCATGGCAATGGTGGACACACACAGTACCGGGCTTAACGACTGCAGTGCCTCTCAAATAACGTTTTATGAACTTTGTAATCCTCCCAACATACACTTGACCTGCGTTTAGCTTTTAAGACCTTGTGGAGGTCACAATGAATCTAAGGAAAACTACATACATGAATATGGCATGATGAATTTCTAACGCACTCACTGTCTGATTCTCAGCACCAACGAACAAAGGGGTACCATTGCCATGGATACAAGACACCGCAAGGATACTGACAGTGGCTATGCCTGGGTTGTTCTGTTTGCTGCAACCTTTTCCAACTTCATCATAGGGATGTTGTTATATTCGCCTGGCGTATTCAACACCGCCATCTTGGAAGAGGTAGAAAATGACCTTTCGCGGACATCTTGGATCGGCTCTACTTTGGTTGGAACGACTACGTTGTCAGGTAGGTAGAGCAACTTTGTAGATTGTAATTCTTTCGGACATACCTATTCACAAAGGCTTGACCAAACGACATACGATAACAAACAGGCAAAATTGTCCCCCAAACGAAGAATGTAACCACTGAGGGCATTTCCCTTACGGGGGTGAAAATGAGTTCCCGGTGTTCGACACGCTTTCCCTTGTTAGCCAACAGATGATTGACGTTGATATGTGATAACCTTTTATTATTTTCCACCTTTTGTTATCTTGTTAATTGTTGTTGTCCTAACATGTACATATATATGCTCTCTGGCTCATGGCATTCATTCACCTGATGAAGGAGTAAGCATATACTCCGAAACGTTGTGTTCCTCATAATAAAGAAGTTGACATCCATATATTCTCTTACTTTTACAGAGTATGTGATTTCAACACTTTCACATGGACATTTAAACATTTTCTCCTAATGCTACGATTTCTTTTCCCCCTTGGAAAAAAATTATTGACTTAAAACATGTAGGATAATTAATATTCACAAAAAAAACCAAAATCATATATTTCACTTTACTTGCCCTTTAGAATTAAGAAGTTATTAACGATAAAAAATCTGACTATAAATATTTTTTTGCTAGATATCTTGTATTCTGCAAACACTTCATCAATTAATTGACTGTTTTTTCTATCAGGTCCAATAGCTGGAGTCTTTACAAGCAGATTTGGCCGCAAAGCAGCTTCCTGTCTTGCGGGAACGTTGGTTCTGATTGGTCTGAGTGTATCTTCCTTTATAAAGAGCGTCAATGGTCTTTTGTTCACTAATGGCATCCTCACAGGTAAAATTACACATTGTAATATTATTAGGCGATTTCGTTCAAACATATAATATTCAATATGAGATGGATCAGGAAGAAGTCACCACAATGCATTTACCATTTGAGAAATAACGTTGGTTGGTTGGTTTGTTGTTTATCGCCGCACTCAGCAATATCCCAGCTATATGACTTCGGTCTGTAAATAATCGAGTCTGGACCAGACAATCCAGTGATTAATATCATGAGCATCGACCCACGCACTTGGGATCGATGACATGCATCCACCAAGTCAGCGAGCCCGACCACCCGATCCCATTAGTCGCCTTTTACGACAAGCATAGTCGTCTTTTACGGCAAGCATGCTTTGCTGAAGACCTATTCTACCCCGGAATCTTCACGGGTCTGAGAAATAACGAGAGAAAAACAATAGAGAGAATGAGTGCAAGAGAAATATCTATATCAAAACATAAATATATTACTCATATTAGTGATTGACTGATGAAGCGGGTTAAATGTACGGTGCGCCCGTCTCGAAGTATGCTATACCTGTACAAAACTACAAAATACATAACACATGAGTTTTGTTTTACTGCTTTCCAGGTTTGGGAGCAGGTCTAGCAATAAATGCAGCAGGTACCATACCTGGACTCTACTTTGAAAAACGCCTCCCTCTTGCATTTGGCGTCTCCACTGCAGGAACCGCCATGGGTCTGTTTGCTGGAGGCCCTTTAGTTGCCATCTTACTAAAACATTATTCTCTCAGTGGTGCGTTTCTGATCTTTGGTGCCATAGGGAGTCACCTCTGTGTCGCAGGATCTCTGATGAGGCCAAGACAACAAGCTACAGTCAACGTTATCGTTCCAGATCAACAGCATGATTACCAGTCAGTGACACTCTTTGTTGAAGGTAGCAAACTTCAGGATGAATCGAGTAACTTGACGGAAGAACAGGGGCAACGTGATACTCGTGTAAAATGTAACATTATTAACAACAAGAGGAATGGTTTGGATGCCCATAATATGCAGGACAATAATCAGATACAGGTAACAGAAAAGAAACCAGGGAGTTGCGAGGAAAATAAATGTTCAAGAAATCGTTTTTTGATCGTAGAAGAAGGAAACACCATGAAAGCGGATTCAACACTGTTACATTCCAACACTCTTAATTCAAACTTGCAAAGAAGATGGTGGAGTTATGTTAAAAGAAACTTGCCTCTTATAACAGCGAATGGATTCCTTTTCTACAACATCAGTCTGATGTTCTTAGGTCTGGGAGAAAATGCTATCCTTTTCCATCTGCCAAATTATGCTTACTCTAAGAGCAGCACTCGCATTCAGTCCACAAATCTCTTCACTGCAATGGGTCTGACTAGCCTTATGTCGAGAATATTCACAGGCCTGATATTAAACGACAAGGATATAAGTATCATCTTGCTACATGTTAGCTGTCTTGGAATAATAGGAATCCTGGCTCTGGTGTTCCCGCTCTACTCACACACGTATTCTCTGCAGATGGTGTTCAGCGCCTTGTATGGCCTGTATGGGGGAGGCCTTCATTCTATCCTGAGCCCAATGACTGTGGAATGTGTAGGGGTAGCTAATCTCGCTGTTGGATTTGGAGTAACTCATTTCGCCATAGGAATCGGATATATTCTTGGTCCACCTGTAGCAAGTACGATTTTATTGATACCATTGTGGATTAAGGTTTCAGGATACTGGATTATCTTCTGAAGGGTATTGAATGGCCATCGGTTATACTATTAGTTATGTCTTTAGTTGCCATATAAACAGTGTGATATTAGGTGAGCAGAAAAATATTGGACGAGGCGTCACCTAATATGACTACGTATACGGTAACTAAAAACACCATAACGAATTTATTATGCTGAAAAGTTTAAACTATTTGGTATCCATATCGCTATTGTATCCAGTTCCTATATTATACATACTTTGGATCCATTCGTGGTCATAACTTTTAAACCCGATTCAAATGACTCTGAGGGCGGTCGGATAGCCTAGTGGTTAAAGCGTTCGCTCGTCACGCCGAAAAACTGGGTTCAATTCCCGACATGGGTACAATGTGTGAAGCCCATTTCTGGTGTCCCCCTCCGTGATATTGCTGGAATATTGCTAAAAGCGGCGTAAAACCATACTCACTCACTCACTCACTCAAATGACTTTGCCTGAATAAAGCCGCCCATTCAAATTACACCAAGAGATACAATCTGTGCTGAGTTAGTGCTAAGTGAGATTGAGATGATTACGCCACTTCTGCAACGAAGCATGGGTGGCCAGTGGAGATATCATACCTTGGATATATATATACATATATATCTTCTATATATATATAGAAAAAGCATAGTAAACTCTCAGGCAAAATATAGTAATAATCAAAGTAAGATTGAACACAGTTTTAATTGGCTAGTGCTTTCAACTCATACCACAACTTTCTAGTTTTCCCGCTATATAAGCTACATTTTGATCATGAACCTACATTATTTAAAAAAGAGCAACATTTCATTCATAAATACGCGCCTCAGTTAAATGCATACATAATTTAGCCTTTACTAACACAGATAGAGTGCAAGAAGAAATTCTGGGATTGTGTTTATGTATGTGTGTTTTAACCTTAGCAACGGATCAACATATTCAAGATATACTTTGGTGATTAGAAATGAAACATACCTTCCCTTTTCTTTCAGGTATCATCTATGAAAGCAGTAAGGTCTACGATAACACTTACTTCTTTGGAGGTAAGACATCAGACAGGTTGCTGTCGATACACAAACCTAGAGCCCAGAAACAATAGTGTGGTTTCATGCGATTTATTTGTGTATTAATGGGCATTACAATCACGCTGTATAGTCGTTTTGTTCGTAAAAACGACAATTCAGTATCAACAGCAAATACATGTTCCATTTTGCAGATATGGATCATAGGAGGCAGTTTATTGACATATTGTCTATTTTGTACAGGTGGATGTCTTATCGCAGGTTCAGTATGTGCAGCTGTTGTGCCAGTGTACAGGAGGTTACACGGATCCTCATAAATGGAGATTACTTTGGAGTGAATGAGTCCATTAGAACACCTGTATGATAATCAGCAGCCGTTACAACTTCACAGGAGGCACAGTTGACCACAGTTACGTCCACTTTGGCGTGCCAGGAAACTTTTCATCATGGTTTCGGATTCCGGTTCGCCTTGATTATCTTTTCAGACATGCCCCTACCATAGCCGTGATCATGGGCTTCACCAATGTGGTAAATGTCTGAAGACAACACATCAGACAGACACTACTTGATACAACATAAATAAAGTTCAACAGCATGCAGCATGAAAGTTATGTAGGCTGTAGACCGTTTTCTTAAACCAACGAGACCCGTGAAGATCCGGGCTAGAATATGTCTTCAGCAACTCATGCTTGTAAGAGGCGACTAATGAGTCAGACTCGCTGACTTGATTGTTGCATGTCATCGTATCCCAATCGCATAGATCGATGCTCATGATATGAAGCACTATAGATTGTCTGGTCCAGATCTAGACTCTATTATTTACAGACCGCCGTCATACAACGTAAACCCATGAACAAGGGTATCATGCTGAATAAATATATATATGTCGCATATCACAATTATATTCCCAATATATCACATTTACGATACGGAAACACGCACGGATACATTCCACTGGTTTTAATCATGTCTGGCTTAGCGTTCGCATGTGAACTAGAAAACACTGGTGTCAACCCACCATCTGTTGTCAAGACTGGCTTGCACTGATGTCATATTTCAGACTTTTGCAAACTGTTAAACGCCCTGCACTCTGCACATGGAATGATGATGGTTGGTTTAAGTCCAGTCTCAACAAGTGACTCCGAACATGATTATTCACACACCACGTCAATGCCACCACTTTACATGGCATCAGCCACCACACCACAACAAAACATCACAAGTTTGGTATTTTGTTTTTAAACCGAAAAGTGTGTGATAGGCACAATCTCATGAAAATCTGACCTCAGTTTTCGCTACCGCTAAACAAAGATCTGAGGACATCCCATTAGGGGTCACGTCAGAACGACCTTTCATCCGACTAATCAGAAAGTCGCTTACCAGATTATGAAAATGACAGTCGGAATGTGATTTTTAATCATGCAACCCTGAAAACTTTTACTCAGACCGATAGTTACGGGTTTAACGACTGAATCTATTAGCCATTCCAGAATGTTCTTTTGTTCAGGTTTCAAAGTTGTAATCGAGAATTTGTCAAAATATGTTTCGAAGCGTAGTCGCCAAATTGAAATTAGTGGCGTAAAGCACGAGAAAGCTGCCTTCTGATTGGTCATTCCATTGGTCGGTCAAAGTTCGACAAGTAATTGGTTGTCCTCAGATCTTTGTTTAGCTGTAGCGAGAACTAAGATCTGATTTTAATGAGATTGGTGATTGGCATAGCAAGACACAGAGACTCATGTTCATTGCTACACATGTATCATTAACCAAAACCATCGTCCAGCTGCCGAAACATGCCATTATAGTAATGAATCTGAAACTAGTCTTGCGCATCATTTAATAATTACAACTTTTCGCATACAATTTTAATGTCATGGTTTGGTGCACTTTAATCTAATTTACGATTGAAGTAACACTGTATTTCTTCTATGTTTTGTTGAGTGCACGGTTAAAAGATAGAGAATCTCACCCGAGTGTCAAATATATGAACACGAGTTGATAAAAGTGGAAAAATTCCGAGGCTTGCCGAGGATTTTGGCCACTTTTATCAACGAGTGTTGATATATTTGCTATCAAAAGGCACGAGGGTGAGATTTTATTCATCATCCAACATCATTCTTTTAACTTTTTAAATTTGTAGACAGTAATTAGCAGTGTCTTCAGTGTAAAAAGTACTGCAAACAGCTTCAGTAGCAGAGCCATTAGTGATGTCATTTGATTGTGACGTCATGGTAACCAGTATCTTTACCATGATGCATATGATAACATCAATATTAGCAGGAACCGCTGTAGATTTGGAAATTCAAATTTGTCTAAATTAGCTACTTAAGAGATGCTCGGAATCAGTATACTGTGCCTGAAGAGGTTATCCACGTTGCATTGTGTCGTGTCAAGGGACAATCACTATAAAGCAGGCATAAAGTGGACTAGTACAGTGACACACACGCACACATGCACACACACACACACACACACACGTGACCACCCAATCCCTTTGGTCGACTCTTACGACAAGCATAGACGACTATTACGACAAGTTACGACCTATTCAAACCCGGATCTTCACGGGTCGCGTGAGTTAGTTACTAGGGTGAAATTGGTGGGTGCCTGAGATAAAAGATCACTTCTTCTTTTTTCTGACACATCTTCAGAACTTTCACGGCTTCATGACCTACACACATCCGGAAATCAAACCCGACATTCAGCTTCAGAGTGAAGAGAAGACTTTTACCACTACCATTGGCTTCACAGTGTATACCCATCAAGGGAATCGAACCTTGGGAACACTTTCATCACTAAACTACCATCTGCTAGGAATTTGAAAAGGGCTTCAAAGTGTAAACCCATCAAGGGAATCGAACCGCGGGAACACTTTAACCACTTAACTACCATCTGCTAGGAATTTGAAAAGGGCTTCACAGTGTATACCCATCAAGGGAATCGAACCGCGGGAACACTCTAGCCACTTAACTACCATCTACTAGGAATTTGAAATGGGCTTCACAGTGTATATCAATCAAGGGAATCGAACCTTGGGAACACTTTAACCACTTAACTACCATCTACTAGGAATTTGAAATGGGCTTCACAGTGTATATCAATCAAGGGAATCGAACCTTGGGAACACTTTCACCACTAAACTACCATCTGCTAGGAATCTGACATGAGCTTCACAGCTTCTATCTAGGATTCTGGATGTCGGTAAACATGTTGGGTTTACCCTCAGCGTGGTTTTGATCTGACTGAAAGCGTATGTAGTGCTGCCCAATGTGGTAGAAATAAACCCCTCGTGATCCCAGGGTTGTGGACATGCACACCCATCCTCTAGTCCAAGTCGGCATTAAGGAAGTCTGTATACCATTCCAGAGGACCAACAATTGCAGATTAAGTCACCAGCTTCTGAGTAGAAGGAGACTTACACCTCAACCCAAAGCATGAACCATCTGGAGGGTCGGCATTGCAGATTGAAGAAGCCGGTTGGGAAGGCTCATCCCAACATCTTTGAGATGATCATCCTCCAGGAAAAACAACGTGCACATCCACAAACTTCAATATGCCGGGGGCCAGAAGCCCCCTGTTGGCGTAACAGAAATACAAGGACTTGGACTTGTCTGACCTGAAAGGATCACTACCGAGAGAAGACAGAAAGCCGTACGCTTATGCACCTTCCCACCTCTTGCATCAGTCCTGAATATAAATGTTATTCTTAATAAATCAGAGTTTGGCGACTCCCTGGGGAGCGTTATTCGGATGCTTGTGTTGTTGAGAGAGACTCTTGAAATGGTCCGAGCATCATGGTGACGGGGTGGAATTGGTCTTGCACAGAGGGTCGGGATTTTCCTTCAGAATGCGGGAGTCAACGTCATGGACTGGCCGTCAAGGTCTCCCGACCTCAATCCCATCGAACATGTCCTGGATGCTCTTGGCAGTCTTCTTCCCAACCATGTGTTCACAAGCATCAGAAGGTCCATGCGGAGGCGTTGTGTGGCAGTTGTCAACGCACATGGTGGCCATACACGCTACTGTGCTTATCGTGCTTGGGACTTATGATTTAAACTGTTGATGTTATTACCGAATGCCGTAGGTGCTTGGAACAAATTATGGTTACCACCATTAATTAAAATCCTTCTTTGGACATTAATGATTAAAAATTACCTTCTCTGATACATTTGTCCGTTATATATCATATATGGGATTACTTTTTAAAATGTGAAGTTTTTAATTTGACTTAGTATATATTAAAGGGAAAGTTTGTATGAATAGGTTAGCCTAAGACAATAACCTCTATGTTTGTCAATAGAAGGGTTTGGTATCAGTATACTTATAGGATTATACAAAACTATTGCATGCAAGTCATTTTAAATATCATGGCCCCCAAGTTTAACTTATAACTGCATCATGTCTATGTTGGAATCATCCTACCCTTTGTCGTTACGAAATAGATTGAGTGGGTGGGATGAGTGAGTGAGTGGGTGGACTATGGGGATGAGTGAGTGAGTGGGTGGGTGGACATGGGGGTTGAGTGAGTGAGTGAGTGGGTGGGTGGACTGTAGGGATGTGTGAGTGTGTGAGTGGGTCGACTGCGGGGGTGAGTGAGTGAGTGGGTGGGTGGAATGTGGGTACGATTGAATGAGTGGGTGGACTGTGGGCGTGAATGAGAGAGGGAGTGGGTGGGTGGACTGTGGGGGGGGGGGGGGGGGGATTGAGTGAGTATGTGGACTGTTGGGACGATTGAGTGAGTGGTTGAGTGGGTGGACTGTGGGGTTGAGTGAGTAAGTGAGTGAGTGGGAGGACTGTTGGGTTGAGTGGGTAAGTGAGTGAGTGGGAGGACTGTGGGATTGAGTGAGTAAGTGAGTGAGTGGGAGGACTGTGGGGATGAGTGAGTGAGTGAGTGGGTGGACTGTGGGGCGAGTGAGTGAGTGGGTGGGTTGACTTAGGGGGATTAAGTGAGTGGGTGGACCATGGGGACGACTGAGTGAGTGGGTGGACTGTGGGGTGAGTGAGTGAGTGGGTGGGTGGACTGTGGGGGATTGAGTGAGTGGGTGGACTGTGGGGACAACTGAGTGAGTGGGTGGACTGTGTGGGGACGACTGAGTGAGTGGGTGGACTGTGGGGGCATTGAATGCTTGGGTGGACTGTGGGGGGATTGAATGCGTGGGTGGACTGTGGGGGGATTGAGTGAGTGAGTGAGAGGGTGGGCGGTTGGTTGGGGTGAGTGAGTGAGTGGGTGGACTGTGGGAATGAGTGAGTGAGTGAGTGGGTTGGCTGTGGGGATGAGTGAGTGAGTGAGTGCGCGAGTGAGTGAGTGAGTGAGGGGGTGAGTGGGTGGACTGTGGGGGTGAGAGAGTGAGTGGGTGAGTGGGTGGACTGGGGGGTGAGAGAGTGAGTGGGTTGACTGTGGGGGTGAGAGAGTGTGTGGGTCGGCGGTGGGGTGAGTGAGTGAGTGTACTGTTTGGATGAGTGAGTGAGTGGGTGGGCTGTTGGGGTGAGTGAGTGAGTGGTGGACTGTGGGGATGAGTGAGTGAGTGAATGAGTGGGTTGGCTGTGGGGATGAGTGAGTGAGTGGGTGGGCGGTTAGAGTGAGTGAGTGAGTGGTGGACTGTGGGGATGAGTGAGTGAGTAAGTGAGTGGGTGGACTGTGGGGATGAGTGAGTGAGTGAGTGCGTGGGCTGTCGGGGTGATGAGTGAGTGGGTGGACTGTAGGGACGATTGAATGAGTGGGTGAGTGTGTGGACTGTGTTTACGATTGAGTGCGTGGGTGGACTGTTGGGCTGAGTGAGTGCGTGGGTGAGTGGATGGACTGTGGGGGGATTGAGTGAGTGGGTGGACTGTGGGGACGATTGAGTGAGTGGTTGAGTGGGTGGGCTGTGGGAGTGAGTGAGTGAGTGGGTGAGTGGGTGTACTGTGGGCGGATTGAGTGAGTGGGTTGGACCGTGGGGATGAGTGAGTGAGTGAGTGAGTTTTGACACAGTTTCTAAACGATTCATTATGAAGGTTTTGGATAAATTTGGTTTTGGAACTTATATTCAAACATGGGTAAATATCCTGATACCAAACTCTACTTCTTGTGTCATACAAAACGGTCACTTGTCATCATATTTCAGCAACGAGAGAGGATGTAGACAAGGAGATCCGATTTCCCCATACGTGTTTCGTTTCGTCGCAAAAATACTAGGGATAATGATAAGAAAAAATACGGCTAGCAGCCGTTGGAATAGAAAGTAAATAGAAATGCAAATAAAAATACCAACCTTGGTGTAGAATACGGCCGATAATGTGTCTGTTACATAACAGATGTGTGCAAACATGTTTGACGATATGACCCTTAACCTCAAGTGCAAAGTGACGAAGCCATAAGAAGAGTTACCTCCCTTCATTCCCTGAGCTGAAAGTGATGTGTGGCATAAAATGTACTTTATTATGCTATAACCGTTTGCTCTTAAACATCCCTAAGCCATGGAAAGATCTTGTGCATAAATCAAATAATCTAAACATGATGCAACTAATCATTTCTTCTCCATGCCTTGATTTACTTAAGACAAGGAAGGTTCTAGGATATTTTATGACAACTTCATTTCATCATCTAACTTTCCAGACATTTGTGAGAAGTGGGAACAAGAATTTAACAATCAAATTCATTGGAAATATGTATTTTTGCAATATAGAATATCTACAATAGATACAAAACTATTAGAATTCCTACACAAAATTATATACACTAAAAAGGAATTGTTAACGATGAACTTGGTTGACAACAACCTATGTTCATTTACTTGAACATTTACGCCCATTCTGCTCTGCTACATCTAGGCATATTTTCATGGATGACTCGGATATGATGAAAAACCTGTCATCAGTGTTCCCAACTCCTGCTTTGAGGTGTGTCACGGGTGGATCTTCTGGGACAGTCAGGCAATGGTTTTGGAGGTAGTACGTCAAGACACGATCGAGGACGACAGCATTATTGGCAGGCATATTAGTTTCTGCCCACAAATGTATCTTCACCTGTTTAATCTTTTGAAGAATGCCTCTCTTCACATCATCATTACCAGGTACTTCAATAGTGAAGCGCGCTGATCGCCCACTTGGATCCGCTATAGTAGAAGAATCAATTTAATCAGTTAGATAATTCAGAAACAAGAGATTTGTTGTCGAAGGTCAGTAGTCAATTGAAAACAAAATGATAATGAATAATTCAGTGACGAAGACAACGGCTGGCCAGAGTCCACATATTTAGAGTGAGTCAGTATGGTTTTACGCCGCTTTTAGCAATTTTCCAGCAATATCACGGCGGGGGACACCAGAAATGGGCTTCACATATTGTACCCATGTCGGGAATCGAACCCGGGTCTTCGGCGTGACGAGCGAACGCTTAAACCACAAGGCGACCCGACCGCCCCACTTATTTAGAGGTAGGGGAGGAGATACATGGCAAAACAACCATGGTACAGAAAATGGTAATTAGAGTGTGTCTAGAATCATCAGTGGTTGAACGTGGGGGTTTAAGGAAATATTTACATTAAATTTACTGAAAGATGACCCAATACCAATAACAAATATATCTTGCACAACCGTCTCCACACCCACTGATATAGAATGAAGGGTCCCCCAAAGTGTGCCATGCTATCATCACAGAGCGGGAGGTCAGTGCATGGGGGATCAGTTTCACTCCCAGCTAATGGGAGAATGTAATGTGAAACCATGAATGGGATTCTCCCTTCCATCCAGACAAGTTGCTATGGATACTCACCGCCCGCTGGCTGTCTGACTGACAGGACGTTCACTGCGCTCTTGAGTGAGTTAGTTTTGAATCCACCTTGAACAGAAATTCAGTTATATCATGACAGAAAAAATCCCGAAGTTGTTCAGGTGTCATTCACAATGAAGTAGTTCGTTAATAGCTTGCGCGGTGTAATGTAGGTCAGGTCGTCTTCTCCATACAATCGGTATGTGTGTTAGGTTGATGATGGCGGCCATGCAGGTCCATTGCTATGACATGCATGAAACATTCAGTTACACAAAAGATGTTTATTGAGAATATAGTGACTGAATTGTCTTCTTCCTGGGATTATATGCTTCTGTGCGCATTTAGCGAGGATTCTTGGAGAAATGTAAGTTGACGATTGTTATTTATGTCAGTCTTATTTTAATGACATGATACCAAGTGGGCTTTTTCAATTTATCGAAATCTGTCCTGTTCTGAATATGTTAGCCAAGGTACAAATCACTGTTAGTACATTGTACTCTACCACAACGAACTGTGCAATGACCGTGGCAGTCAGTGTCTTGAGTTGTTGAGGGCAATGCATGGAAAAGAGGTATATCCACAAAAACGAGAGTCTGGTGAGCAAATTGTTTCGCTGTGACAAGTCTTGAGGAACGTGCATTAACAAACACTCGTATAACGAGGTGATTCTTTTTTATGATTTATCGAAATCATTCCTATTCTGAATATGTTAACCACGGTATAATTCACTGTTAGTACATTGCAACCAGCAGCAGCAGTACCCAATTGTGCAGTGACCGTGATATTCAGTGTATTGCAAACGCTATGGAGGCACGCACCTGTCGTCCATGACACCACAATGAGTACAGTGTACACGCAGTTGGTAAACTCGTAGAATGATTTAGTTGCTAGACATTGCTAGATTACCTGATTATTTAGAATAATAAAATGTTGGATATATATGTCACTACATGTTGAATTAAACCATGCATGTCATCATATCCCAATTGCGTGGATCGATGCTCAGGATGACAATTCCTGGATTGTCTGGTCCAGACTCGATTATTTACAGGCCGCCGTCATATAGCTGGAATATTGCTGAGTGTGGCGTTAAACAACAAATAAACAAAACAAAACAGTGCCAAACCAAGTACACGTGTACATGACAATATGCCATACAGGTCATACTGAACAATATCTACCCAGTTAAGCTTAACTGCTATTGACTGAATGTGTGCAGTAAGCCGGTTTCAGTCACCGTGTCATACCAAAAGACGTAATAGGGAATAAAACAACTCGGGCTCAGTCAAAAGAGTTTGCCAGCGTAATGCGCATACGTTCTATGACGATGTTTTACCCTGCCTTTGGGTCGGCAGAAAGGACATACCAAAAAACTTGTCCTCTGGAAGTCAGGATTATATGTTTGAGAGAATGGAATCCATGTTAAATGACGTTAAACCCAATTTCACCTATAACAACACAGTAACAAAAGTACTTGTCGGAATATTCTACTACACACACGCACGCACGCACACACACACGCACACACACACACACACGCACACACACACACACACATAATCGTCTGCGTCTGCCCAGAGAGCGGGAAGTCGAGGGTTATATCCCTGGCAGCGTCACACCAAGAGACGTTGAAAAAAGGTATTTGCTGTTCCTCTGCCTGGATCTCGGCATAAAAGGGGTCAAACAATTATACTGTGTGTGAGTGTTAAACTGCGGCATGGTATCTCAGTGGGCCAGCTTTGTAAAAATAATCATTATTCCGGACTAGTACAAGCAGCCACACACACACACACGCACACACACACACACACACACACACACACACACACACACACACACACACACACACACACACACACACACACACGCAGAGGTGCATGCACGTCACTATATAAGTTCAATAATCTAGAACGCTACGTTAAACCGCATTTCACCACAACGCATTTCACCAGAAGCATTAGTATTAAACATTATCATGGCTATTTTAAAACATAACAGTGTGACGTAACGCATTGACAGACAACTGATCATTTTCTCTTTCCAATGGTGAGTGATCCCTTGTTTTACCGACTGTGAATTCTTTAAAAGTGTATCCACTTTTTAACTCTCTTTGATTGACCATGAGATTAATATTCATCAACTGCGTAACATCCATGCTATTACAATAAGCTAACAAACGCACAAACTGATTGAACACTTCATTGCGATTACTTAGCTGTGTTCTCTCCCCTACAGAAAACATATTTACGTCAATTGTATGTTCCAAAGTAACAAGAAATTAGTTGATAACATAATGTGAGAATTGTGAGAATATCTTTGTTAAACAAAAACGTGGAATGGACGAGAAACCCTACATACATTTTTTCCTTGGTAAATTACTATTAAACTCGAATGACGCGGCCAGGGTATCGAATCACAGACCTTCTCTCTGGGCACACGCTTTATCCACTACACCACAGATGCAAAGAAAGCATATCAGGACAGCTTCGAGAAAACATGCTTGGCATGTTCACCCCGTGGCGATTCCGGGTAAGAATTTGTCCACAGCAATCTATGTTGGTCGCGAGAGCGCTATGTCCATTGTTTCGTTACTACCCTTGCATCAGTATTTGTCGGGGATGGGGGTCGAGCAGGGATGGTGTGTGTGTGTGTGTGTGTGTGTGTGTGTGTGTGTGTGTGTGTGTGTGTGTGTGTGTGTGTGTGTGTGTGTGTGTGTGTGTGTGTGTGTTTTGGACGATTTAATAACCTTGGTGCATGGTTTTGCATTGTCCCGTAAACCTGTTCCTTCTTCAAAGAATAGATGGGTGGATCTGTGTGTATCTGCGATGGAATGAGCATTATAAAGGACGCTGCTTACAAAAAGTACAGGAAGTGTCATAATGTGGGGAGCCATCTCTTATGGGTGATGATCAGATCTTGTTCATATCATAGGCAACTTCACAGGTACACCTTATCGTGGAGAACGTCCCGACAAGGATGCATGTTGAGTCCTCTTCTTTTATACTTTTTATAAACGAATCTGTACGTGAAATGGAGATTCTTGGGCTTAGAGGCATATTTGTGTAAGATAATTTAGACGAAATCACGTTTTTATTATATCCTGATGATGTCACTCTTGTTGATGATTGTGTAATCGGACTGCAGAGAAATCTAGATGCTTTAGACTCTAATTATGTCAAATGATGCCTTGGAGTTAATTTAAATAAGACAAAAGTAATAGTTTTTAGAAAGGGTGGTCATCTGAGGAAAACTGAGAAATGGTTTTATAAAGGTTCGCAAATTGAAGTTGTATCATATTTCAAATACCTTGGTCTACTCTTCTCTTCAAGGCTTGTTTGGACTAAAGCATGTTATACACGAGCTATTCAAGCAGGGAAAGCGACTTTTCCTGTGTTAAATATGATAACGAAAGTCCCATCTCTCCCATTTGTTACTGCTGCTAAAATATTTTATTCAAAGACTGCTCCTGTTCCTTTATATGGCTCAGAATATGGGGATGTGCCTATAGAAAAAGCATTGAAAAGGTTCAAAGTATTTTTTTATAAAGTGTTCTTTGTAGCACAACAGACAAACACGGTCTTCGGTTTCAGCAGTTTTAATAATAACAAGGACTAATTTTATACGCTGGTACTTCGCGAACACTTAACAAGGGCGTGGCAGACACTGTGAGAGAGGCTATGGGGCTGTTTCAGGCGTGACCCAGTCTGACTAGAGCTCGTGCCAGTGTGCTGGCCTTCTGAGCGGTGACTCGACTGTTAGCTGTTGGCCGTTGGCTCGTGTTCTTCTGCCGTTTCTTCTGGACTGCTCTGTCGGTCTGGTCCTGGTCAGTGTTCAGCGCCTTTCTCTGCCTCTCTCCCCGACTACACTCTCAGTGCGGTTTATATAGGAGTTTCTCAGCGGAAAGCTGTGACCCTCAAATCTTTAGGGGGGTCAAAACAAGTTTGTGGTACAATAAACGCAATAAGCTCACCTCTACACAGCCTCTGGGCATACTGGATAGTGTATACGCCCTTTTCTTATTGAGAAATTTTCAGCATAAAATTTCGTAAAATAATTATGACAATCCGTAGATACATGAATACCTCAAAATATATGTACAATCCACAACAATCCGTTGTCAACTTCATTAGCATATCATTAGCATATAGTTAATACGAATACCTCAAATGTATGTACAAGCCACAACAAGCCGTTGTTAATTAGAATATAGTTAATATGCATACATATATAAATTCACAAATAAAACACATTCTGAAACAGGGTACAATTCATCCTCGCACATCAAGAACCGAAGTGCAAACTGCTGGACCATGTTAAATCGTCTTTCATGCGTTGTGTATATTTCTTTTTCTTATCACAGTCAACTTGTAAAGTTCTGTAGTATGGTGTTCTGATCGTATGCGACGACAACAGTTCATGTAGTTCTCTGTTGTCCGTACTCCTGTCAACGTGGGTTAGTCAAACTCACGATGCCCTCGGGTCCCCGCATCCAGCGTCGGGTAGATGCTCCGTATGGCGGGAGTTGTTCGAACTTCTTCTGCTGGATCGGAGTCCCTTTGTGTCAAGAGTGGCGCAGAGGGTAGGTTTCCTCTGTAGGCGCGACCTGCGCTCCAAGTGTCAACTGGCGCCATCTCAAACTCGGTTGTAGCCAAGACATTCCTCCTACTCATTCCTCGCTTGGCTAGCCAGGGTCTAATAAATCTTACATACAATAAAATTCCCCCAAGAATTCCCACTACAGTTAAGGTTATTCCCAAGAAATATTTCCAATCTGACGTCTCCTCATCTGGTACCATGGCATGTAAATGATTAAGCTGATCAATAAGATGATTCATAGGGATATTCTCGATACTCTTGAGTTTATCAGGTAATCTAGTCAAGTACAGTTTTATAGCAGTTTTCAAAAAAGGTTTCCAGAGCAACATGTTGGAAACATTCGGGGGATGAACTAACTTCAGAAAATTATCTTCCAACTCGTACTGGCTTTCATTATGATAATAAGGGAGTAAGGTCAAATGATCATTAGATGCTGAACATGATGCGCTCAGTTTAATTATTGACAACGGAGGTAAGACCACTATGGTATATGAAAACTTGCTATCCGTGTCACATACCACTACAAGATCCAACCTTTTATTGGTTGTCAATACCCAGCGTCCTGCAGTAAGGTATTCTGCCCTAGGCAATATAGCATTTGGTTTGACTTCGGTGTGACATGTCTGTCGGACCTTGGTCTCGTCTTTCATAAACAGAGCAATTACACATAGTTGGCTAAGATTGATTGGGTAGATCGGGCTCTGGATATGGCAATAGCCCGTAAGGGGTTTTGTACATATCTGAACTTCTGAGGGTTTCAGTAATGCATATTTCGTATGTTGTGCATTGACTGCGATTACCTCTGTTTTTAACCGATATTTTGCTACCATATTATTTATGTTGTTTGACCCTGTATTTAAATGATTCATGACTAGTGGTACCGGCAAATTATGAGCCTGGTATATTCCAAATTCACCATTAACATCTAAAAGTGGAATCGTTGTGACTACTAATATCTTATCATCAAATAGGACGGTGGTACACAGTAAAGTCTTATAGAATCCCCATAAATAGTCTACCGGATTAATTGCTAACCTGAATCTAATAGGTAGGTGAGTTTTTATGCCCTTTAATAGGGCCAACAACTGACTTGGTGTTATGGTGCTGGGTGACAGATGACCCAAAGCCAACATATTCATTTGCAGCTGGAGGTGTTCTAAATATGACAAAAACGTTTGTACCATGCTTCGAATATTTTCGATTACTAATTCCACTTGCAAATAGGTCTTTCTTGCCCATTCTAACTTTGCTATTCCATTGCTCAATGTAGTGGAAACATTAGCAATTTCTTGTCCTACTATATCCAGATCGTTAATGACTTCATTAATGGCATGTCGATTCTCCGATACTTGAATTCTTGTCGTATTAATAATAGAGAGCCCTTCTTGAATGACATGTGCCATACCTGCTTCATTCTCTGCAAGCCTACGTACATTTTGTTTAATAGAACTTAGGTCAGCGTCAGACACAGTGCCAAATAAGAAACTCAAGGCACTACCGATAAACGGCAATAGCGAACGCTTGGGTCGTGTGCGCAACCTACCATATTCTTAAAAGTTGTCTGCTAGGCTATTTAAAGTTGTATTCAATCTTGTTATTTCTTCGTCTAATTTGATGTACATGCTTAAGATGCCTGTTGATTTATCGGAGTGGTAGCGACTCACGAACTGTCTAACCATCATCGCGACTTGATCAATATTATACCTACACTTCCCAATAAACTGACTATATGGGTCTAAATCAATAACGAAGGTTACTAGCCATTTAGACCTTGTCGTGGTAATATAATTCAGTTTTTGAAATACAATGTTTTCGTACATAATCGAACCCTGTGCTAACCACATGAGGAAGAGTAAACCCAGAGGAAACATGTTCTCTCTGAAACATAAGAGTAATTAATCATATACACTGGTTCTATTCCCAAACCATATAAAACTATAATAAACCAGCCATTGCCTGGAGCAACTGTTCCACCTTTTTACTTTGTTGGAATGTGCGTTTTCAGTAGAGGCCCTAGTTCGTTTTAGATCAGTGGATTCTATCCACATGTCTCCTTGTCGCTATCCGCAACTTCACTTTCCACAACTGAATCTGTCGCTATCCGCAACTTCACTTTCCACCATTGAATCTGTCGCTATCCGCAACTTCACTTTCCACCATTGAATCTGTCGCTATCCGCAACTTCACTTTCCAGAACTGAATCTGTCACTATCCGCAACTTCACTTTCCAAAACTGAACCTGTCGCTATCCGCAACTTCACTTTCCACAACTGAACCTGTCGCTATCCGCAACTTTACTTTCCACAACTGAACCTGTCGCTATCCGCAACTTCACTTTCCACAACTGAACCTGTCGCTATCCGCAACTTCACTTTCCACAACTGAACCTGTCGCTATCCGCAACTTCACTTTCCACAACTGAACCATGGAACTCTACTTGTTTGTCTTGCTTTCTGTAAGTTTCGGATGACTTGCTTTCCTATCTTAACTGTACCAGCTACCACTGCTCGGGCTACCAGCTTAATTTATATGGAATGTTGTCTCCTCCTCCTCCTTCCAATCAGTGTCATCATGAGAAGGAGTGTTCAGTGTTTAAACCTCTGTTATGTGTTCCCCTGTGTGCCCCATAGTTCGTCCCATAAGTTCTGACTGTTTAGGAAATCTCTTTAATCATATCAGTATGCTCTTGTCGCTACTCGCGACCAAATACTGATCATCACCGTTATCATGTCAGTACACCCTTGACGAAACCCGCGATCAAGAACTGATCCTCATATTTGGATCCTTTATGTTTTTACAATCCCTAACTATATTAGCATACTTTTGACCGGACCTGGGCCACGTGTATGTCTTAGCATTGATGAATTTCTTGTTGTGTTCACAGTTTCCCTTTTCTGTTCTTGATATGAACCTTGTTCTCCCGTTTTAGGGTTTCCCTCATCCCTATGATTTGTTTAGCCTATTTAATAAAATCGACTTTCAGTTTCTTATATGCTGAAAAAAACTTCCCTAATAATCCGGAATATACTTAAGCATTTGCCAACGCTTAACACATGGCTGGATCCCCTTCAAATGAACGGAATAAATTAGCGATGCCTTGAGCACCTACGACTATTGCCAACGTTATACTCTGCCTTGTTGCTTGATCATGGTCTTGTAGATACCTATGGATAAAATCACTAACTGCCCCTGAACTTGACTGATAGGCTACCAGATTTATTCTTTCTTGATCTGCATTTGTTAATACCGCATATTTTTCTATACTTTTCGGCCATTCCTTAAATTTTGTAGGTTTCCCATCAAATGTATTGATAACTTGCGCTATTCCCTGTGCTCCTAAAGTTGTTGAAAAATTAGCTAACTGTCCTGTTATTTGTCGTGCTATCCCTGTCAAAAATTCTCCCAATTCCTGGCCAGCCATAACGAATAATGAAACAGAAGAAATCTGAGCTACTTACCCAAGTTGGTCTGAGCGTCAATCTTCACTTGTCCCAGGCTGTTCCTTTGTTTTGAGAGGGATCCTGGTCTCGGCACCAAAGAAGAACCCCAACGTGCTCTATATGTAGCACAACAGACAAACTCGGTCTTCGGTTTCAGCAGTTTTGATAATAACAAGGACTAATTTTATACGCTGGTACTACGCGAACACTTAACAAGGGCGTGGCAGAGACTGTGAGAGAGGCTATGGGCTGTTTCAGGCGTGACCCAGTCTGACTAGAGCTCGTCCCAGTGTGCTGGCCTTCTGAGCGGTGACTTGACTGTTAGCTGTTGGCCGTTGGCTCGTGTTCTTCTGCCGTTTCTTCTGGACTGCTCTGTCGGTCTGGTCCTGGTCAGTGTTCAGCGCCTTTCTCTGCCTCTCTCCCCGACTACACTCACAGTGCGGTTTATATAGGAGTTTCTCAGCGGAAAGCTGTGACCCTCAAATCTTTAGGGGGGTCAAAATAAGTTTGTGGTACAATAAACCGGTCAACAACTGTCCGATTTATAACCATCATCTGGTCATGAAGTGACACTTGAACCTTTAAGGGGGGTCGACACAAGTTCGTGGTACAGTACACTGGAAACTCTTTGTCAACACTGTCCGATTTATGACCATCACCTGGTCATGAAATGACACTCGAACCTTTAAGGGGGGTCAGTAACCTTTCTTCTGATGAACGCAATAAGCTCACCTCTACACAGCCTCTGGCCATACTGGATAGTGTTACATCTTTCCGTTGGTAAAAGAAATGCAATTCTGGGAGAGCTGGGAAGAACATCATTGTGTGTACACTATTACAGTCGTTGTGGTAAGTCCCGGTGTCGACTGCTTAGATTACATGAAACAGGATATCCGTATGCCTCTTACCATATGTTAAAAGCATTTGACGAAAATGGTCAAACTGAGTGGGTTTCTTATGTAAGACAATTAGTGTTTCAAACTGGGTTTTCATATGTTTGGTTCTCTCAGGATTGTGGCGATTCCAAACCTGGCATTACAAAATCACCCATTCCTCTTTCCTTGATGTTTATTCATCATATAAATCATTACTTGAACCAGAAAAATATCTGTCTGCCTTAGCATGTGAAAGAGAGCTTCTTAGAGCTTTATGTAAATTCTGTTGTATAAACCATAATCTGAATGTACAGAAAGCTCAATTTAATACAACCACAGAGTCATCGTTTAGTTTTTGTATGAAATGTAACCGCTATGAAATAGAAAATGAGTGCCCTTTTTTTGTTAATTTGTACTTTTTAAAAAAGTAGCAGAGAAAATTCCCCAAATGATTCTGTTATTAAAAACCTGTCTATATATTTAAAAAGACATTTACCTATGTAAATCCAAATGTAAAAAAATATGAACGTTTGTTTCATTCATTCATGAATAAACGTCTTCTTCCTTACGTCCCAACAATGTTCCATCTCTGCAAGCAGCAGGCGCCATGGCACGGCATAACGATGTTCTTCCCCACACAGGATGATTACTGATTACCCGAGATCTCAGACATAAACGTACTGTCATGGCACCAGATCTCAACCCAATTGATTATCCATGGGATGAGCTGGACAGACATCTACATCAGCATCAACCAGTGTCACAGAATCTGAAGCAATTTATTCAAATCCCTCATTCACAGGTTTCATGGTTCCACAGGCAGAGGATGTCGTGCAGTCATTCATGGCAATGGTGGACACACACAGTACCAGGCTTAACGATAACTCTAATAAGGTTTTATGAACTTTGTAATCCTCCCAACATACACTTGACCTGCGTATAGCTTTTAAAACCTTGTGGAGGTCACAATGAATCTAACGAAAATTACATATATGAATATGGCATGATGAATTTCTAACGCACTCACTGTCTGCAGTTGTATTTCCTTGGTGTGATTCTCAGCGCCAACGAACAAAGGGGAACCATTGCCATGGATACAAGACACCGCAAGGATACTGACAGTGGATACGCCTGGGTTGTTCTGTTTGCTGCAACCTTTTCCAACTTCATCATAGGGACGTTGTTATATTCGCCTGGTGTATTCAACATTGCCATCTTGGAAGAGGTAGAAAATGACCTTTCGCGGACATCTTGGATCGGCTCCACTTTGGTTGGAACGACCACGTTGTCAGGTAGGTAGAGCAGCTTTGTAGATTTTGATAAGATAAAAAACAGGCAAAATTGTCCCCCAAACGAAGAATGCAACCACTGAGGGCATTTCCCTTACTGGGGTGAAAATGAGTTCCCGGTGTTCGACGCGCTTTCCCTTGTTAGCCAACAGATGATTGGCGTTGATAGGTAATAACCCTTTATTATTTTCCACCTTTTGTTATCTTATTAATTATTGTTGTCCTAACATGTACATATATATGCTCTCTGGCTCATGGCATTCATTCACCTGATGAAGGAGTAAGCATATACTCCGAAACGTTGTGGTCTTCATAATAAAGAAGTTGATATCCATATATTCTCTTCCGTATGTATATTACTTCTAAATGCCTTTCAAAGCCCCTGTTACAGATTGTTAATTTTTTTAATTGTTCACCTTTTCAAGATCAAAGGTCCCATTTTACACTTTCAACAATGTATGTCTATGTGTAGTAACCAAGAGTTACAAATAAGCAAATGAAAACTTTGTCATGCACCGCTGCATCGTTGCCCAAATATGTTTGGTTTGGAAACCAATTACAGAGTATGTGATTTCAACACTTTCACAGGTACATTAAACATTTTTTCCTAATGCTACGATTTTTTCCCCCCTTGGAAATAAATTATTGACTTAATACATGTAGGATAATTAATATTCACAAAAAAATCACAATCATTTTTTCACTTTGCTAGCCCTTTAGAATTAAGAAGTCATCAACAATAAAGAATCTGACTATAAATACTTTTTTGCTAGATATATTGTATTCTGCAAACACTTCATCAATTAATTGACTGTTTTTCTATCAGGTCCAATCGCTGGAGTCTTTACAAGCAGATTTGGCTGCAAAGCAGCTTCCTGTCTTGCAGGAACGTTGGTTCTGATTGGTCTGAGTGTATCTTCCTTTATAAAGAGCGTCAATGGTCTTTTGTTCACTAATGGCATCCTCACAGGTAAAATTAGACATTGTAATATTATTAGGCGATTTCGTTCAAACATATTATATTCAATATGAGATGGATCAGGAAGAAGTCACCACAATGCATTTGCCATTTGAGAAATAACGTTGGTTGGTTGGTTTGTTGTTTAACGCCGCACTCAGCAATATCCCAGCTATATGACTTCGGTCTGTAAATAATCGAGTCTGGACCAGACAATCCAGTGATTAATATCATGAGCATCGACCCACGCACTTGGGATCGATGACATGCATCCACCAAGTCAGCGAGCCCGACCACCCGATCCCATTAGTCGCCTTTTACGACAAGCATAGTCGTCTTTTACGGCAAGCATGCTTTGCTGAAGACCTATTCTACCCCGGAATCTTCACGGGTCTGAGAAATAACGAGAGAAAAACAATAGAGAGAATGAGTGCAAGAGAAATATCTATATCAAAACATAAATATATTACTCATATTAGTGATTGACTGATGAAGCGGGTTAAATGTACGGTGCGCCCGTCTCGAAGTATGCTATACCTGTACAAAACTACAAAATACATAACACTTCTCTTGGGTGTTCATAAAGTTTTGTTTTACTGCTTTCTAGGTTTGGGAGCAGGTCTAGCAATAAATGCAGCAGGTACCATACCTGGACTCTACTTTGAAAAACGCCTCCCTCTTGCATTTGGCGTCTCCACTGCAGGAACCGCCATGGGTCTGTTTGCTGGAGGCCCTTTAGTTGCCATCTTACTAAAACATTATTCTCTCAGTGGTGCGTTTCTGATCTTTGGTGCCATAGGGAGTCACCTCTGTGTCGCAGGATCTCTGATGAGGCCAAGACAACAAGCTACGGTCAACGTTATCGTCCCAGATCAACAGCATGATTACCAGTCAGTGACACTCTTTGTTGAAGGTAGCAAACTTCAGGATGAATCGGGTAACTTGACGGAAGAACAGGGGCAACGTGATACTGGTGTAAAATGTGACATTATTAACAACAAGAGGAATGGTTTGGATGACCATAATATGCAGGACAATAATCAGATACAGGTAACAGAAAAGAAACCAGGGAGTTGCGAGGAAAATAAATGTTCAAGAAATCGTTGTTTGATCGTAGAAGAAGGAAACACCATGAAAGCGGATTCAACACTGTTACATTCCAACACACTTAATTCAAACTTGCAAAGAAGATGGTGGAGTTATGTTAAAAGAAACTTGCCTCTTATAACAGCGAATGGATTCCTTTTCTACAACATCAGTCTGATGTTCTTAGGTCTGGGTGAAAATGCTATCCTTTTCCATCTGCCAAATTATGCTTACTCTAAGAGCAGCACTCGCATTCAGTCCGCAAATCTCTTCACTGCAACGGGTCTGACTAGCCTTATGTCGAGAATATTCACAGGCCTGATATTAAACGACAAGGATATAAGTATCATCTTGCTCCATGTTAGCTGTCTTGGAATAATAGGAATCCTGGCTCTGGTGTTCCCGCTCTACTCACACACGTATTCTCTGCAGATGGTGTTCAGCGCCTTGTATGGCCTGTATGGGGGAGGCCTTCATTCTATCCTGAGCCCAATGACCGTGGAATGTGTAGGGGTAGCTAATCTCGCTGTTGGATTTGGAGTAACCCATTTCGCCATAGGAATCGGATATATTCTTGGTCCACCTGTAGCAAGTAAGATTTTATTGATACCATTGTGGATTAAGGTTTCAGGATACTGGATTATCTTCTGAAGGGTATTGAATGGCCATCGGTTATACTATTAGTTATGTCTTTAGTTGCCATATAAACGGTATGATATTAGGTGAGCAGAAAAATATTGGACGAGGCGTCACCTAATATGACTACGTATACGGTAACTAAAAACACCATAACGAATTTATTATGCTGAAAGGTTTACACTATTTGGTATCCATATCGCTATTGTATCCAGTTCCTATATTATACATACTTTGGATCCATTCGTGGTCATAACTTTTAAACCTGATTCAAATGACTCTGGGGGCGGTCGGGTAGCCTAGTGGTTAAAGCGTTCGCTCGTCACGCCGAAAAACTGGGTTCAATTCCCGACATGGGTACAATGGGTACAATGTGTGAAGCCCATTTCTGGAGGGGGCTCCGTGATATTGCTGGAATATTGCTAAAAGCGGCGTAAAACCATACTCACTCACTCACTCAAATGACTTTGCCTGAATATAGCCGCCCATTCAAATTACACCAAGAGATACAATCTGTGCTGAGTTAGTGCTAAGTGAGATTGAGATGATTACGCCACTTCTGCAACGAAGCATGGGTGGCCAGTGGAGATATCATACCTTGGATATATATATACATATATATCTTCTATATATATATAGAAAAAGCATAGTAAACTCTCAGGCAAAATATAGTAATAATCAAAGTAAGATTGAACACAGTTTTAATTGGCTAGTGCTTTCAACTCATACCACAACTTTCTAGTTTTCCCGCTATATAAGCTACATTTTGATCATGAACCTACATTATTTAAAAAAGAGCAACATTTCATTCATAAATACGCGCCTCAGTTAAATGCATACATAATTTAGCCTTTACTAACACAGATAGAGTGCAAGAAGAAATTCTGGGATTGTGTTTATGTATGTGTGTTTTAACCTTAGCAACGGATCAACATATTCAAGATATACTTTGATGAATAGAAATGAAACATACCTTCCCTTTTCTTTCAGGTATCATCTATGAAAGCAGTAAGGTCTACGATAACACTTACTTCTTTGGAGGTAAGACATCAGACAGGTTGCTGTCGATACACAAGCCTAGAGCCCAGAAACAATAGTGTGGTTTCATGCGATTTATTTGTGTATTAATGGGCATTACAATCACGCTGTATAGTCGTTTTGTTCGTAAAAACGACAATTCAGTATCAACAGCAAATACATGTTCCATTTTGCAGATATGGATCATAGGAGGCAGTTTATTGACATATTGTCTATTTTGTACAGGTGGATGTCTTATCGCAGGTTCAGTATGTGCAGCTGTTGTGCCATTGTACAGGAGGTCACACGGATCCTCATAAATGGAGATTACTTTTGAGTGAATGAGTCCATTAGAACACCTGTATGATAATCAGCAGTCGTTACAACTTCACAGGAGGTACAGTTGACCACAGTTACGTCCACTTTGGCGTGCCAGGAAACTTTTCATCATGGTTTCGGATTCCGGTTCGCCTTGATTATCTTTTCAGACATGCCCCTACCAGAGCCGTGATCATGGGCTTCACCAATGTGGTAAATGTCTGAAGACAACACATCAGACAGACACTACTTGATACAACATAAATACAGTTCAACAGCATGCAGCATGAAAGTTATGTAGGCTGTAGACCGTTTTCTTAAACCAACGAGACCCGTGAAGATCCGGGCTAGAATATGTCTTCAGCAACTCATGCTTGTAAGAGGCGACTAATGAGTCAGACTCGCTGACTTGATTGTTGCATGTCATCGTATCCCAACCGCATAGATCGATGCTCATGATATGAAGCACTATAGATTGTCTGGTCCAGACCGCCGTCATACAACGTAAACCCATGAACAAGGGTATCATGCTGAATAAAAATATACATATCGCATATCACAATTGTATTCCCGCACGGATACATTCCACTGGTTTTAATCATGTCTGGCTTAGCGTGCGCATGTGAACTAGAAAACACTGAGGAATAAATGTTATCGCTGGTGACAACCCACCATCTGTTGTCAAGACTGGCTTGCACTGATGTCATATTGCAGACTTTTGCAAACTGTTAAACGCCCTGCACTCTGCACATGGAATGATGATGGTGGGTTTAAGTTCAGTCTCAACACGTGACTCCGAACATGATTATTCACACACCACGTCAATGCCACCACTTTACATGGCATCAGCCCCCACACCACAACAAAACATCACAAGATTGGTATTTTGTTTTTAAACCGAAAAGTGTGTGATAGGCACAATCTCATGAAAATCAGACCTCAGTTCTCGCTACCGCTAAACAAAGATCTGAGGACATCCCATTAGGGGTCACGTCAGAACGACCTTTCATCCGACTAATCAGAGTGTCCCTTACCAGATTATGAAAATGACAGTCGGAATGTGATTTTTAATCATGCAACCCTGAAAACTTTTACTCAGACCGATAGTTACGGGTTTAACGACTGAATCTATTAACCATTCCAGAATGTTCTTTTGTTCAGGTTTCAAAGTTGTAATCGAGAATTTGTCAAAATATGTTTCGAAGCGTAGTCGCCAAATTGAAATAAGTGCCGTAAAGCACGAGAAAGCTGCCTTCTGATTGGTCATTCCATTGGTCGGTCAAAGTTCGCGCAAGGTCGGTCTGACGTGACCCGTAATGGGATGTTCTCAGATCTTTGTTTAGCTGTAGCGAGAACTAAGATCTGATTTTAATGAGATTGGTGATTGGCATAGCAAGACACAGAGACTCATGTTCATTGCTACACATGTATCATTAACCAAAACCATCGTCCAGCTGCCGAAACATGCCATTATAGTAATGAATCTGAAACTAGTCTTGCGCATCATTTAATAATTTCAACTTTTCGCATACAATTTTAATGTCATGGTTTGGTGCACTCTAATCTAATTTACGGTTGAAGTAACATAGCTGTATTTCTTCTATGTTTTGTTGAGTGCACGGTAAAAAGCAACTATTATCATATTATGAATGAGTGTGTGTGTTTGTTGTGTAACGCAGCACTCAATAATCGAGTTATAATGTGGCATGTAAATATTCGAGTTTGGACAAAACAAATCCAGGGATTGATAATTTGAGCAACCATCCACGCCAAAGGGTTAGGACCAGTGATAAAATCAAATTATTTGGTTTCTTGTCAAGCCAGTTTATAGTTAGGTTTGTTGATGAGGTGTTCCTTGAGGGCATATTTCATATCTAATTTGAGAACAGAGGTCTTGTGTTTTTTATTCTGCTGACTATTGAGCGTCCCATACTACTATCTGTATCTAAAGTTACAAGTGAGAGCAAATCGAGTGTAACATTTTCTTTAATAACTGAAATACCACCTGAACACCTGGCTAATTAGGGATGTACTCGGCATAAGTTCGGACAGAAACTACGACTAAATCCACTATGATGGAGGTACATAGTATTATCACATGAAGACAAAATGGACGCACGTGCGTTGGAGACTCAAGTGACGCTGATATTGACTATTTGTAATTATACACCCGTTTACGAAGTAAATCGGGGTTATATAGCGTTCCGTCCGTCCGTCCGAGCTTTTGTACGGCCCATAACTTTTTAACCATGCACACTAGCTGCACCAAACTTGCTGCACACATTAACCACAATGAGTACTTGTGCCTTTTGCTAGTTTGAAGATTCTGATTTTTTCAAATTTTTGCCGTTTCCATGGAAACATTAGAAACTTAAACTTTTAGGGTGAGTGTTTTGTACGGCCCATATCTTTTTAACCATGCACCCTAGCTTCACCAAACTTGCTACACACATTTACCACAATGAGTACTTGTGCCGTTTGCTAGTTTGAAGATTCTGATTTTTTAAATTTTTGCCGTTCCCATGGAAACATTAGAAACTTAAACTTTTAGGGTTAGTGTTTTGTACGGCCCATATCTTTTTAACCATGCACCCTAGCTTCACCAAACTTGCTACACACATTTACCACAATGAGTACTTGTGCCTTTTGCTAGTTTGAAGATTCTGAACGTTTTAATTTTGCCATTTCCATGGACACATTAAGAAACTTAAACTTTTGGGGGTGTTTTGTACGGCCCATATCTTTTTAACTATGCATCCTAGCTTCATCAAGATTGCTACACACATTTACCACAATGAATACTTGTGCCTTTTGCTAGTTTGAAGAATTCTTAATTTTTTTATTTTTGCCGTTTCAATAGAATCATGGTGAAACATAAATTTTGGGTAGAGTTTTTGTACGATCCATGTTTACAATAAATGTATCCTAGCTTCAGCAAACTTGCCGTGGGGGGGGGGGGGGGGGGGGGGGGGGGGGTATGGTCAATTGTCACTGGAACTCAATCTTAGTTTTTAAATCATTGAAGTTAAAATCAGTTAAAATCTGTAATATTTCTTTAATTAACAAACTATTTACTATTTGTCCTTGACCAGCAGGGATAACGGGGGTATGTGTTTTTTGTTCCTATATGCAAGGTATGGCTTTACGGTTCTCTGTAGGAACTTACACTCTTAATTCAAACTTGCAAAAAAGATGGTGGACTGACAACAGGGAGCAGATGGCTTGCGGTTCAATTTGTTTGGTATATATATCAGCACAGAAGGCAGTGGTTGTTGTGTTGGTGTCACTAGGGATCAACGATTGGGATAGGCATCTTATAAGTAATGGCAATTAAGTGATTCTAGACATATACATGCCATGGCTAAAGGCAATTAGCCTCTGGAAGTTAATGTTCTTTCAGACAAAGTTTGTCACAAATTGGTCGCTATGATAAAAATAATAAATGATAAAGGGAATCAGTGACAGTTAAGGACTCCAGCACATGTACGTCTGCCAACACGGGTAACAAAATATATTTCGAATTGCCGTTTTATTAATGAAAATGCAGTTCAAAACTTGAAGCTGTACTTCCCATCATCACACGCGGTGATTCCCGGCAGGAAGATAGGTCTCCAGTAAATGGGTAAATATGCAGCTAAATTGGATGGGATGATCAGGTTCGGGGACTTGGTTTGACTGCATGCCTTGTATCCCAATTGCGTGGATCAATATTCACGATGTCAGTCACTAAATTGACTTGACCAAGTACTATTGCTGAATGTGGCGATAAACTAACAAACAGACGATCCGACGGGACAGATCATTGCTTAGGTTTCAAAACCTTGGTTTCGCCTTGGCAAGAGTCTGACCATTTGATGTCGACAGCCTTGCTTTTGCTGAAAATGTACTGACTTTGGCGTCCTTTTCAAAATATAGCAAAGTTAAATCAATGTTAAACTCGAAAACTAACCACTGAGTGCAATATTAATTCAACTCGGAAACGTCCACTAGGGTGTGGCAATGATTGATCTCTGTCTACATTGAAACAATTATTAAGATTTCCCAATTCCTATTTAATCTGGTTTTAGAAAGTGAGGTGAAATGGGGTTTGATGTGGCGATGAACGTGGATTTTATAGTGCCAGCGCACTGAGATACACATTAACTTTAATACCCCACTCAGACACATTACACTGACACCGATCCGACCAGTACTTGTTTTAGCCCCTTAATGCCGAGCGCCATAATTGATAACAACAAGTACCATCTTTAACCATCTTGGAGATCGAACCTAAGACCTTCTGCTCTCCGGGTAGACGCTCTAGCCACTAGACCACGGAGGTGGTCTGTATTTCGAAAGGGGGTACGTAGGGGTCTTAAATAGGATGAGACGGATGAAGGAGGACTTGGTATGTCAATACAATGAATTGTACTTTTAAAAAAAGAGTCCCATGAACCTGTCCCCTTACATCACCCTTGATCTGCTACGGTTGCACATGCATTGAAATATCTACGACTTGTTTAAATAATTAAGTGTCACCGTAGATCAAATGTACCCGTGTGACAGTCTAGTGATACACTGACTTGGTGCCTCAGTCAGTTCCCCGACGGTCCAGAAGAGGTTGTCACCTCCGACGTCGGCGCGCGCTGTATAACTTAAGTCTTTCTAGATCTCTATCTTCACCTGCCAGACTTCGTGAAATCGTTCACGATTGTCTTGTCAATGGAGTGGTCACGGTCGAAACACGTCAGTGTCGTCCGTAAGTAGGTTTAAGGATATGTCGATCTAGATTCTGACTTAGTCTGGTTGTAATGAAACAAACTTAGTTACTAATTCGTGTATAACCAGCCTTTCCTTGATTTCTAAGCTCAATACTCAGTTTTTCTTGTAATCCGTGGATAACCCACCTTCCCCTGATTAACTAGGTATTTGGGAACTTTCTGGTTCAGTCAAAGCGACTGAGACTTTAGTCGATTAAGACTAGTGGATATTCAGACGTAATCGTCTATTTTGTAGTCTAAGTGACTATTTTAGGAATAAGGTCTCAGTGTTTATTTTTCGTTATTTACTCAGACGAGGTTATTCACTCACTAGAGCGTGGAGTTAGTTGACTCAGGTGTTATTTGGTGGCAGTTGTCTTCATTTTCTCTCTGCACATCCGGTCAGTATCTTTTCAAAGTGTTGTTTTAGCTACTCTAGTTCTTATTGCTGTAATACAGTTGTTTGGTTAAACTGGTATGTTTGCGGTGATGTAATTAAACAGTGATTTGTGTCAGCGCAGACTGGGTTTATCCGATCTTTTATTGTAATTAGCCGGAGCTCATTGGAGCACAGCTCCGTGACAAGCATCCAAGTCCAGAGACAAGACTTTCTATTTATATTACCCTTCTCATACGGTGCCGATCGTCAATATATTTTTTCCTACTATGGCTATGACGATGCATCTAGCTATGACTGGCAAGGCCAATGTACAAGTCAATTGAACCTAGATGTTCTGCACACGATTGAAATTGCTTGGAACGAGTTACACACTGCCCTCTGTATAGCCATGTCGTGAAGTTGCTTCCAGATACGACAGGATAATTTAGCTGATGTTTGTGTCACTGGTGATCAAGGCTGGAGATGAGTTATGGGTGCCCGTGGATGTTACACGTAGCATTATGAACTCCGTTAACTGTTACTGATGGTGTCATGACGTCAACAAACTCATTACTTTTGACAAAAGAATGTTGTTTCTTGTTTATCGCCGCATTCAGAAAGAAGATAACATAATTGTTCCCTAATAAACGTGTTCACTTGTATGTATGTTTGTCTGCTCGTTTGTTAGTATTATTCCAGCTATATGACAGTGATCTATCAATAATCAAAAGTGGACAAGACAATTCAGTGATTGCAATTTGTGTTTTGACCATGCTCCTAGGTTTTCTCAAAATGTAATCTTCTTTCCTGTAAAATTAGAGGACCCAATAAAGATCCCTGAGGTACACCGACTGCTAAATGTGTTACATTGGACGCCTGACCATTTATTGCAACTCTCTGTTATCTATTGGATAAATATTTTATTAAATTTCAATCAATGCCCACTGTTTTAATTTAGATAATAATTACTTGTGCACATGCCTTACTTATGTCACAGAAGACGTAATGTAGATTCTTACACCATTATCAAGCTGGGTAAGAATCTACATCGAAACACCGCTAGATCGAAACCGTCAAAATATTAATGAATGGGAGATAATAGTTACTTAGCCAAGAGAGTTAGGTCAGATAGCAGAGAAACAAAGGGTTTTAGGTGACGTCAATCAAATTTGCTGTTTTTTTTACCTCTTAAATAGGCGCTACCTTCACCGTTCACCTTCGTTGCCGGCGTCTACCGGAAGAAGCTATTACATTACATTTAGCTCCTCGCCAATTACCTCCTTCAATTATTACCTTTCTTCAGAAAGTTCACAGAAATCTGGAATTCTATTATGTGTTCACTGTTCACGAAGGACCCACGTATTGGTGCGTTTTATCTCGAGATCGCAAACTAATTGGTTTTGAAATGTTGCAATATTCCTTGACCAAACGTCAAGTGTCAGGGCATGATTATCATAAGTAAGTCATGTGGGTTTGCGGCAATTTAAGGTATGCGACTGCGTGACAGGTGTCATGTTATCACGAGAACACGAACAACCATTATCTCTGCGATAATGGAATACTGTCGCGACTAAGGTAGACAACTCTGTACAACCTGTTACTGTTCGTTATATAACCCGTGACCGACATGACAAATAATAAGCTAGTAAGATATTGAAACCGTCAAAACATAAAACAAAAGGAAGTATGAGATTTAATGAATGGGAGCTTATCCAATCTCCGAAGAAAGAATGTATTTCTGTATGGGGCAGTCTGGCTTATTGTATAGCAGTAGGCGCCTTGTATGCTAAACGATTGATGCAAATGTTTCCTACATGATTGTGTTATTGGATTCCTGTACCAGAAGTTATTGCAAAAAGACATTTAAAAAACCCATAAAAAGCCAAATTGGGCAAACTAGTGCAGAAACAGCTTTTCAAATTGTAAAGACATCTTTAAACCGCGTTTGATTAATAATCGCAAAACTTGAAGGTTAGTTGAAAAGCATTACTGCAATATTTTAACACTGCTGACATAGATGTGGTGTCACTGAATATCATTGACAGATCTAGAGGTGTGGTGTTGCTAAAGTTTTGCTGACAGAGGTGTGGTATTGCTGAAACATTGCTGACATTAGTCAATACTAGTATTAAAGCATAGGAGTTCTATGACGTATGGTGTTGCTAAAATGTCCCCAAGCAATCCGAATTGGTCATGTATTCAAACAACATCAAACACCTAAACGTTCTGACCTCTCGTCTGTATGTGTCACCTGTTTCCACTCACATTATACAATACGTCAGAACAGATTGTTCAAGATGAAAAGCTAAAACATCTGCCCATGTATATAAACATTTGAACTGAACACCATGAAGCATACCTTCAACGAGGTATATTTCGTATGGTTGGAATGATTCTCGTACGCAACCTGGTATTGCGAACTGCGGTGCCTTGAACGACTGCGGGGGATGGGGGAAGCGTTGCGGTTATAGCGTTTGCTCATCACGCCGAAGGCCCAGGTTCGATTCTCTACACGTGTACAGTGAAGCCCATTTCTGGTGTCCCCCACCGTTATATTGGTTGAATATTGCTCAAAGAGACGTAAAGCTATACTCCATCAATCAACCACTTTGACGACTGCCCCCATAATAAACTGGACAATGGTGGATGGGATGTGGTTCGGGATATTACTATAATATCCTGGCTTATCCAGGATGGCCTGTTACACGTTAAGGAATATTACCAATATTCGTTGCTATGGTGATGGCGACGTGGTTTGTATCTGCTTGCCGTCGAATAAATTTGGATTCACCACGCATAGGTTTCTTTGTTGTCAGTTCCCAGGAACTGTGGAATCGACCATAAGTATTAATTTCTTGATAAGGATTTGTCGAAGTCCCCACAACGAACAACGAAATACCGGTTATGTCGAAAACAACTCCGATTCCAGAACAAACAATCGTAATAAAATGTATGAGTCAGCATTATGTCCGCTATACCGCAACAACCTTCACATAAACTAGCCTTTGACTGCAAATCAGCGGATATTGAACAACAAGATTACAGTGATACTGTAGTTTCAAATTAAAGTTTGTAAAATCTATGTTAAAGTGTGGGATTCACTGCGCTTTGAGCAAACAACCCCTATCTTTACCATGATGCATATGATAACATCAATATTAGCAGGAACCGCTGTAGATTTGGAAATTCAAATTTGTCTAAATTAGCTACTTAAGAGATGCTCGGAATCAGTATACTGTGCCTGAAGAGGTTATCCACGTTGCATTGTGTCGTGTCAATGGACAATCACTATAAAGCAGGCATAAAGTGGACTAGTACAGTGACACACACGCACACATGCACACACACACACACACACGTGACCACCCAATCCCTTTGGTCGACTCTTACGACAAGCATAGACGACTATTACGACAAGTTACGACCTATTCAAACCCGGATCTTCACGGGTCGCGTGAGTTAGTTACTAGGGTGAAATTGGTGGGTGCCTGAGATAAAAGATCACTTCTTCTTTTTTCTGACACATCTTCAGAAATTTCACGGCTTCATGACCTACACACATCCGGAAATCAAACCCGACATTCAGCTTCAGAGTGAAGAGAAGACTTTTACCACTACCATTGGCTTCACAGTGTATACCCATCAAGGGAATGGAACTGCGGGAACACTTTCATCACTAAACTACCATCTGCTAGGAATTTGAAAAGGGCTTCAAAGTGTAAACCCATCAAGGGAATCGAACCGCGGGAACACTTTAACCACTTAACTACCATCTGCTAGGAATTTGAAAAGGGCTTCACAGTGTATACCCATCAAGGGAATCGAATCGCAGGAACACTTTCATCACTAAACTACCATCTGCTAGGAATTTGAAAAGGGCTTCACAGTGTATACCCATCAAGGGAATCGAACCGCGGGAACACTTTAACCACTTAACTACCATCTGCTAGGAATTTGAAAAGGGCTTCACAGTGTATACCCATCAAGGGAATCGAACCGCGGAAACACTTTAACCACTTAACTACCATCTACTAGGAATTTGAAATGGGCTTCACAGTGTATATCAATCAAGGGAATCGAACCTTGGGAACACTTTAACCACTTAACTACCATCTACTAGGAATTTGAAATGGGCTTCACAGTGTATATCAATCAAGGGAATCGAACCTTGGGAACACTTTAACCACTTAACTACCATCTACTAGGAATTTGAAATGGGCTTCACAGTGTATATCAATCAAGGGAATCGAACCTTGGGAACACTTTCACCACTAAACTACCATCTGCTGGGAATCTGACATGAGCTTCACAGCTTCTATCTAGGATTCTGGATGTCGGTAAACATGTTGGGTTTACCCTCAGCGTGGTTTTGATCTGACTGAAAGCGTATGTAGTGCTGCCCAATGTGGTAGAAATAAACCCCTCGTGATCCCAGGGTTGTGGACATGCACACCCATCCTCTAGTCCAAGTCGGCATTAAGGAAGTCTGTATACCATTCCAGAGGACCAACAATTGCAGATAAAGTCACCAGCTTCTGAGTAGAAGGAGACTTACACCTCAACCCAAAGCATGAACCATCTGGAGGGTCGGCATTGCAGATTGAAGAAGCCGGTTGGGAAGGCTCATCCCAACATCTTTGAGATGATCATCCTCCAGGAAAAACAACGTGCACATCCACAAACTTCAATATGCTGGGGGCCAGAAGCCCCCTGTTGGCGTAAGAGAAATACAAGGACTTGGACTTGTCTGACCTGAAAGGATCACTACCGAGAGAAGACAGAAAGCCGTACGCTTATGCACCTTCCCACCTCTTGCATCAGTCCTGAATATAAATGTTATTCTTAATAAATCAGAGTTTGGCGACTCCCTGGGAAGCGTTATTCGGATGCTTGTGTTGTTGAGAGAGACTCTTGAAATGGTCCGAGCATCATGGTGCCGGGGTGGAATTGGTCTTGCACAGAGGGTCGGCCCTGTGGTCTTCCAGAACCTCGTTCCAGGGAGAGGTAGGGATTTTCCTTCAGAATGCGGGAGTCAACGTCATGGACTGGCCGTCAAGGTCTCCCGACCTCAATCCCATCGAACATGTCCTGGATGCTCTTGGCAGTCTTCTTCCCAACCATGTGTTCACAAGCATCAGAAGGTCCATGCGGAGGCGTTGTGTGGCAGTTGTCAACGCACATGGTGGCCATACACGCTACTGTGCTTATCGTGCTTGGGACTTATGATTTAAACTGTTGATGTTATTACCGAATGCCGTAGGTGCTTGGAACAAATTATGGTTACCACCATTAATTAAAATCCTTCTTTGGACATTAATGATTAAAAATTACCTTCTCTGATACATTTGTCCGTTATATATCATATATGGGATTACTTTTTAAAATGTGAAGTTTTTAATTTGACTTAGTATATATTAAAGGGAAAGTTTGTATGAATAGGTTAGCCTAAGACAATAACCTCTATGTTTGTCAATAGAAGGGTTTGGTATCAGTATACTTATAGGATTATACAAAACTATTGCATGCAAGTCATTTTAAATATCATGGCCCCCAAGTTTAACTTATAACTGCATCATGTCTATGTTGGAATCATCCTACCCTTTGTCGTTACGAAATAGATTGAGTGGGTGGGATGAGTGAGTGAGTGGGTGGACTATGGGGATGAGTGAGTGAGTGGGTGGGTGGACATGGGGGTTGAGTGAGTGAGTGAGTGGGTGGGTGGACTGTAGGGATGTGTGAGTGTGTGAGTGGGTCGACTGCGGGGGTGAGTGAGTGAGTGGGTGGGTGGAATGTGGGTACGATTGAATGAGTGGGTGGACTGTGGGCGTGAATGAGAGAGGGAGTGGGTGGGTGGACTGTGGGGGGGGGGGATTGAGTGAGTATGTGGACTGTTGGGACGATTGAGTGAGTGGTTGAGTGGGTGGACTGTGGGGTTGAGTGAGTAAGTGAGTGAGTGGGAGGACTGTTGGGTTGAGTGGGTAAGTGAGTGAGTGGGAGGACTGTGGGATTGAGTGAGTAAGTGAGTGAGTGGGAGGACTGTGGGGATGAGTGAGTGAGTGAGTGGGTGGACTGTGGGGCGAGTGAGTGAGTGGGTGGGTTGACTGTGGGGGATTGAGTGAGTGGGTGGACCATGGGGACGACTGAGTGAGTGGGTGGACTGTGGGGTGAGTGAGTGAGTGGGTGGGTGGACTGTGGGGGATTGAGTGAGTGGGTGGACTGTGGGGACAACTGAGTGAGTGGGTGGACTGTGTGGGGACGACTGAGTGAGTGGGTGGACTGTGGGGGCATTGAATGCTTGGGTGGACTGTGGGGGGATTGAATGCGTGGGTGGACTGTGGGGGGATTGAGTGAGTGAGTGAGAGGGTGGGCGGTTGGTTGGGGTGAGTGAGTGAGTGGGTGGACTGTGGGAATGAGTGAGTGAGTGAGTGGGTTGGCTGTGGGGATGAGTGAGTGAGTGAGTGCGCGAGTGAGTGAGTGAGTGAGGGGGTGAGTGGGTGGACTGTGGGGGTGAGAGAGTGAGTGGGTGAGTGGGTGGACTGGGGGGTGAGAGAGTGAGTGGGTTGACTGTGGGGGTGAGAGAGTGTGTGGGTCGGCGGTGGGGTGAGTGAGTGAGTGTACTGTTTGGATGAGTGAGTGAGTGGGTGGGCTGTTGGGGTGAGTGAGTGAGTGGTGGACTGTGGGGATGAGTGAGTGAGTGAATGAGTGGGTTGGCTGTGGGGATGAGTGAGTGGGTGGGCGGTTAGAGTGAGTGAGTGAGTGGTGGACTGTGGGGATGAGTGAGTGAGTGAGTGAGTGGGTGGACTGTGGGGATGAGTGAGTGAGTGAGTGCGTGGGCTGTCGGGGTGATGAGTGAGTGGGTGGACTGTAGGGACGATTGAATGAGTGGGTGAGTGTGTGGACTGTGTTTACGATTGAGTGCGTGGGTGGACTGTTGGGCTGAGTGAGTGCGTGGGTGAGTGGATGGACTGTGGGGGGATTGAGTGAGTGGGTGGACTGTGGGGACGATTGAGTGAGTGGGTGGACCGTGGGGATGAGTGAGTGAGTGAGTGAGTTTTGACACAGTTTCTAAACGATTCATTATGAAGGTTTTGGATAAATTTGGTTTTGGAACTTATATTCAAACATGGGTAAATATCCTGATACCAAACTCTACTTCTTGTGTCATACAAAACGGTCACTTGTCATCATATTTCAGCAACGAGAGAGGATGTAGACAAGGAGATCCGATTTCCCCATACGTGTTTCGTTTCGTCGCAGAAATACTAGGGATAATGATAAGAAAAAATACGGCTAGCGGCCGTTGGAATAGAAAGTAAATAGAAATGCAAATAAAAATACCAACCTTGGTGTAGAATACGGCCGATAATGTGTATGTTACATAACAGATGTGTGCAAACATGTTTGACGATATGACCCTTAACCTCAAGTGCAAAGTGACGAAGCCATAAGAAGAGTTACCTCCCTTCATTCCCTGAGCTGAAAGTGATGTGTGGCATAAAATGTACTTTATTATGCTATAACCGTTTGCTCTTAAACATCCCTAAGCCATGGAAAGATCTTGTGCATAAATCAAATAATCTAAACATGATGCAACTAATCATTTCTTCTCCATGCCTTGATTTACTTAAGACAAGGAAGGTTCTAGGATATTTTATGACAACTTCATTTCATCATCTAACTTTCCAGACATTTGTGAGAAGTGGGAACAAGAATTTAACAATCAAATTCATTGGAAATATGTATTTTTGCAATATAGAATATCTACAATAGATACAAAACTAATAGAATTCCTACACAAAATTATATACACTAAAAAGGAATTGTTAACGATGAGCTTGGTTGACAACAACCTATGTTCATTTTACTTGAACATTTACGCCCATCCTGCTCTGCTACATCTAGGCATATTTTCATGGATGACTCGGATATGATGAAAAACCTGTCATCAGTGTTCCCAACTCCTGCTTTGAGGTGTGTCACGGGTGGATCTTCTGGGACAGTCAGGCAATGGTTTTGGAGGTAGTACGTCAAGACACGATCGAGGACGACAGCATTATTGGCAGGCATATTAGTTTCTGCCCACAAATGTATCTTCACCTGTTTAATCTTTTGAAGAATGCCTCTCTTCACATCATCATTACCAGGTACTTCAATAGTGAAGCGCGCTGATCGCCCACTTGGATCCGCTATAGTAGAAGAATCACTTTTATCAGTTAGATAATTCAGAAACAAGAGATTTGTTGTCGAAGGTCAGTAGTCAATTGAAAACAAAATGATAATGAATTCAGTGACGAAGACAACGGCTGGCCAGAGTCCACATATTTAGAGTGAGTCAGTATGGTTTTACGCCGCTTTTAGCAATTTTCCAGCAATATCACGGCGGGGGACACCAGAAATGGGCTTCACATATTGTACCCATGTCGGGAATCGAACCCGGGTCTTCGGCGTGACGAGCGAACGCTTAAACCACAAGGCGACCCGACCGCCCCACTTATTTAGAGGTAGGGGAGGAGATACATGGCAAAACAACCATGGTACAGAAAATGGTAATTAGAGTGTGTCTAGAATCATCAGTGGTTGAACGTGGGGGTTTAAGGAAATATTTACATTAAATTTACTGAAAGATGACCCAATACCAATAACAAATATATCTTGCACAACCGTCTCCACACCCACTGATATAGAATGAAGGGTCCCCCAAAGTGTGCCATGCTATCATCACAGAGCGGGAGGTCAGTGCATGGGGGATCAGTTTCACTCCCAGCTAATGGGAGAATGTAATGTGAAACCATGAATGGGATTCTCCCTTCCATCCAGACAAGTTGCTATGGATACTCACCGCCCGCTGGCTGTCTGACTGACAGGACGTTCACTGCGCTCTTGAGTGAGTTAGTTTTGAATCCACCTTGAACAGAAATTCAGTTATATCATGACAGAAAAAATCCCGAAGTTGTTCAGGTGTCATTCACAATGAAGTAGTTCGTTAATAGCTTGCGCGGTGTAATGTAGGTCAGGTCGTCTTCTCCATACAATCGGTATGTGTGTTAGGTTGATGATGGCGGCCATGCAGGTCCATTGCTATGACATGCATGAAACATTCAGTTACACAAAAGATGTTTATTGAGAATATAGTGACTGAATTGTCTTCTTCCTGGGATTATATGCTTCTGTGTGCATTTAGCGAGGATTCTTGGAGAAATGTAAGTTGACGATTGTTATTTATGTCAGTCTTATTTTAATGACATGACACCAACTGGGCTTTTTCAATTTATCGAAATCTGTCCTGTTCTGAATATGTTAGCCAAGCTACAATTCACTGTTAGTACATTGTACTCTACCACAACGAACTGTGCAATGACCGTGGCAGTCAGTGTCTTGAGTTGTTGAGGGCAATGCATGGAAAAGAGGTATATCCACAAAAACGAGAGTCTGGTGAGCAAATTGTTTCGCTGTGACAAGTCTTGAGGAACGTGCATTAACAAACACTCGTATAACGAGGTGATTCTTTTTTATGGTTTATCGAAATCATTCCTATTCTGAATATGTTAACCACAGTATAATTCACTGTTAGTACATTGCAACCAGCAGCAGCAGTACCCAATTGTGCAGCGACCGTGATATTCAGTGTATTGCAAACGCTATGGAGGCACGCACCTGTCGTCCATGACACCACAATGAGTACAGTGTACACGCAGTTGGTAAACTCGTAGAATGATTTAGTTGCTAGACATTGCTAGATTACCTGATTATTTAGAATAATAAAATGTTGGATATATATGTCACTACATGTTGAATTAAACAATGCATGTCATCATATCCCAATTGCGTGGATCGATGCTCAGGATGACAATTCCTGGATTGTCTGGTCCAGACTCGATTATTTACAGGCCGCCGTCATATAGCTGGAATATTGCTGAGTGTGGCGTTAAACAACAAATAAACAAAACAAAACAGTGCCAAACCAAGTACACGTGTACATGACAATATGCCATACAGGTCATACTGAACAATATCTACCCAGTTAAGCTTAACTGCTATTGACTGAATGTGTGCAGTAAGCCGGTTTCAGTCACCGTGTCATACCAAAAGACGTAATAGGGAATAAAACAACTCGGACTCAGTCAAAAGAGTTTGCCAGCATTATGCGCATACGTTCTATGACGATGTTTTACCCTGCCTTTGGGTCGGCAGAAAGGACATACCAAAAAACTTGTCCTCTGGAAGTCAGGATTATATGTTTGAGAGAATGGAATCCATGTTAAACGACGTTAAACCCAATTTCACCTATAACAACACAGTAACAAAAGTACTTGTCGGAATATTCTACTACACACACGCACGCACGCACACACACACGCACACACACACACACACGCACGCACACACACACACACACATAATCGTCTGCGTCTGCCCAGAGAGCGGGAAGTCGAGGGTTATATCCCTGGCAGCGTCACACCAAGAGACGTTGAAAAAAGGTATTTGCTGTTCCTCTGCCTGGATCTCGGCATAAAAGGGGTAAAACAATTATACTGTGTGTGAGTGTTAAACTGCGGCATGGTATCTCAGTGGGCCAGCTTTGTAAAAATAATCATTATTCCGGACTAGTACAAGCAGCCACACACACACACACACACACACACACACACACACACACACACACACACACACACACACACACACACACAAACACACACACGCAGAGGTGCATGCACGTCACTATATAAGTTCAATAATCTAGAACGCTACGTTAAACCGCATTTCACCACAACGCATTTCACCAGAAGCATTAGTATTAAACATTATCATGGCTATTTTAAAACATAACAGTGTGACGTAACGCATTGACAGACAACTGATCATTTTCTCTTTCCAATGGTGAGTGATCCCTTGTTTTACCGACTGTGAATTCTTTAAAAGTGTATCCACTTTTTAACTCTCTTTGATTGACCATGAGATTGATATTCATCAACTGCGTAACATCCATGCTATTACAATAAGCTCACACACACACACACACACACACACACACACACACACACACACACACACACACACGCGCGCAGAGGTGCATGCACGTCACTATATAAGTTCAATAATCTAGAACGCTACGTTAAACTGCATTTCACCACAACGCATTTCACCAGAAGCATTAGTATTAAACATTATCATGGTTATTTTAAAACATAACAGTGTGACGTAACGCATTGACAGACAACTGATCATTTTCTCTTTCCAATGGTGAGTGATCCCTTGTTTTACCGACTGTGAATTCTTTAAAAGTGTATCCACTTTTTAACTCTCTTTGATTGACCATGAGATTAATATTCATCAACTGCGTAACATCCATGCTATTACAATAAGCTAACAAACGCACAAACTGATTGAACACTTCATTGCGATTACTTAGCTGTGTTCTCTCCCCTACAGAAAACATATTTACGTCAATTGTATGTTCCAAAGTAACAAGAAATTAGTTGATAACATAATGTGAGAATTGTGAGAATATCTTTGTTAAACAAAAACGTGGAATGGACGAGAAACCCTACATACATTTTTTCCTTGGTAAATTACTATTAAACTCGAATGACGCGGCCAGGGTATCGAATCACAGACCTTCTCTCTGGGCACACGCTTTATCCACTACACCACAGATGCAAAGAAAACATATCAGGACAGCTTCGAGAAAACATGCTTGGCATGTTCACCCCGTGGCGATTCCGGGTAAGAATTTGTCCACAGCAATCTATGTTGGTCGTGTGTGTGTGTGTGTGTGTGTGTGTTTTGGACGATTTAATAACCTTGGTGCATGGTTTTGCATTGTCCCGTAAACCTGTTCCTTCTTCAAAGAATAGATGGGTGGATCTGTGTGTATCTGCGATGGAATGAGCATTATAAAGGACGCTGCTTACAAAAAGTACAGGAAGTGTCATAATGTGGGGAGCCATCTCTTATGGGTGATGATCAGATCTTGTTCATATAATAGGCAACTTCACAGGTACACCTTATCGTGGAGAACGTCCCGACAAGGATGCATGTTGAGTCCTCTTCTTTTATACTTTTTATAAACGAATCTGTACGTGAAATGGAGATTCTTGGGCTAAGAGGCATATTTGTGTAAGATAATTTAGACGAAATCACGTTTTTATTATATCCTGATGATGTCACTCTTGTTGATGATTGTGTAATCGGACTGCAGAGAAATCTAGATGCTTTAGACTCTAATTATGTCAAATGATGCCTTGGAGTTAATTTAAATAAGACAAAAGTAATAGTTTTTAGAAAGGGTGGTCATCTGAGGAAAACTGAGAAATGGTTTTATAAAGGTTCGCAAATTGAAGTTGTATCATATTTCAAATACCTTGGTCTACTATTCTCTTCAAGGCTTGTTTGGACTAAAGCATGTTATACACGAGCTATTCAAGCAGGGAAAGCGACTTTTCCTGTGTTAAATATGATAACGAAAGTCCCATCTCTCCTATTTGTTACTGCTGCTAAAATATTTTATTCAAAGACTGCTCCTTCTGCCGTTTCTTCTGGACTGCTCTGTCGGTCTGGTCCTGGTCAGTGTTCAGCGCCTTTCTCTGCCTCTCTCCCCGACTACACTCACAGTGCGGTTTATATAGGAGTTTCTCAGCGGAAAGCTGTGACCCTCAAATCTTTAGGGGGGTCAAAACAAGTTTGTGGTACAATAAACGCAATAAGCTCACCTCTACACAGCCTCTGGCCATACTGGATAGTGTATACGCCCTTTTCTTATTGAGAAATTTTCAGCATAAAATTTCTTAAAATAATTATGACAATCCGTAGATACATCAATACCTCAAAATATATGTACAATCCACAACAATCCGTTGTCAACTTCATTAGCATATCATTAGCATATAGTTAATACGAATACCTCAAATGTATGTACAAGCCACAACAAGCCGTTGTTAATTAGAATATAGTTAATATGCATACATATATAAATTCACAAATAAAACACATTCTGAAACAGGGTACAATTCATCCTCGCACATCAAGAACCGAAGTGCAAACTGCTGGACCATGTTAAATCGTCTTTCATGCGTTGTGTATATTTCTTTTTCTTATCACAGTCAACTTGTAAAGTTCTGTAGTATGGTGTTCTGATCGTATGCGACGACAACAGTTCATGTAGTTCTCTGTTGTCCGTACTCCTGTCAACGTGGGTTAGTCAAACTCACGATGCCCTCGGGTCCCCGCATCCAGCGTCGGGTAGATGCTCCGTATGGCGGGAGTTGGTCGAACTTCTTCTGCTGGATCGGAGTCCCTTTGTGTCAAGAGTGGCGCAGAGGGTAGGTTTCCTCTGTAGGCGCGACCTGCGCTCCAAGTGTCAACTGGCGCCATCTCAAACTCGGTTGTAGCCAAGACATTCCTCCTACTCATTCCTCGCTTGGCTAGCCAGGGTCTAATAAATCTTACATACAATAAAATTCCCCCAAGAATTCCCACTACAGTTAAGGTTATTCCCAAGAAATATTTCCAATCTGACGTCTCCTCATCTGGTACCATGGCCTGTAAATGATTAAGCTGATCAATAAGATGATTCATAGGGATATTCTCGATACTCTTGAGTTTATCGGGTAACCTAGTCAAGTACAGTTTAATAGCAGTTTTCAAAAAAGGTTTCCAGAGCAACATGTTGGAAACATTCGGGGGATGAACTAACTTCAGAAAATTATCTTCCAACTCGTACTGGCTTTCATTATGATAATAAGGGAGTAAGGTCAAATGATCATTAGATGCTGAACATGATGCGCTCAGTTTAATTATTGACAACGGAGGTAAGACCACTATGGTATATGAAAACTTGTTATCCGTATCACATACCACTACAAGATCCAACCTTTTATTGGTTGTCAATACCCAGCGTCCTGCAGTAAGGTATTCTGCCCTAGGCAATATAGCATTTGGTTTGACTTCGGTGTGACATGTCTGTCGGACCTTGGTCTCGTCTTTCATAAACAGAGCAATTACACATAGTTGGCTAAGATTGATTGGGTAGATCGGGCTCTGGATATGGCAATAGCCCGTAAGGGGTTTTGTACATATCTGAACTTCTGAGGGTTTCAGTAATGCATATTTCGTATGTTGTGCATTGACTGCGATTACCTCTGTTTTTAACCGATATTTTGCTACCATATTATTTATGTTGTTTGACCCTGTATTTAAATGATTCATGACTAGTGGTACCGGCAAATTATGAGCCTGGTATATTCCAAATTCACCATTAACATCTAAAAGTGGAATCGTTGTGACTACTAATATCTTATCATCAAATAGGACGGTGGTACACAGTAAAGTCTTATAGAATCCCCATAAATAGTCTACCGGATTATTCGCTAACCGGAATCTAATAGGTAGGTGAGTTTTTATGCCCTTTAATAGGGCCAACAACTGACTTGGTGTTATGGTGCTGGGTGACAGATGACCCAAAGCCAACATATTCATTTGCAGCTGGAGGTGTTCTAAATATGACAAAAAGGTTTGTACCATGCTTCCAATATTTTCGATTACTAATTCCACTTGCAAATAGGTCTTTGTTGCCCATTCTAACTTTGCTATTCCATTGCTCAATGTAGTGGAAACATTAGCAATTTCTTGTCCTACTATATCCAGATCGTTAATGACTTCATTAATGGCATGTCGATTCTCCGATACTTGAATTCTTGTCGTATTAATAATAGAGAGCCCTTCTTGAATGACATGTGCCATACCTGCTTGATTCTCTGCAAGCCTACGTACATTTTGTTTAATAAAACTTAGGTCAGCGTCAGACACAGTGCCAAATAAGAAACTCAAGGCACTACCGATAAACGGCAATAGCGAACGCTTGGGTCGTGTGCGCAACCTACCATATTCTTAAAAGTTGTCTGCTAGGCTATTTAAAGTTGTATTCAATCTTGTTATTTCTTCGTCTAATTTGATGTACATGCTTAAGATGCCTGTTGATTTATCGGAGTGGTAGCGACTCACGAACTGTCTAACCATCATCGCGACTTGATCAATATTATACCTACACTTCCCAATAAACTGACTATATGGGTCTAAATCAATAACGAAGGTTACTTGCCATTTAGACCTTGTCGTGGTAATATCATTCAGTTTTTGAAATACAATGTTTTCGTACATAATCAAACTCTGTGCTAACCACATGAGGAAGAGTAAACCCAGAGGAAACATGTTCTCTCTGAAACATAAGAGTAATTAATCATATACACTGGTTCTATTCCCAAACCATATAAAACTATAATAAACCAGCCATTGCCTGGAGCAACTGTTCCACATTTTACTTTTGTTGGAATGTGCGTTTTCAGTAGAGGCCCTAGTTCGTTTTAGATCAGTGGATTCTATCCACATGTCTCCTTGTCGCTATCCGCAACTTCACTTTCCACAACTGAATCTGTCGCTATCCGCAACTTCACTTTCCACCATTGAATCTGTCGCTATCCGCAACTTCACTTTCCAGAACTGAATCTGTTACTATCCGCAACTTCACTTTCCAAAACTGAACCTGTCGCTATCCGCAACTTCACTTTCCACAACTGAACCTGTCGCTATCCGCAACTTTACTTTCCACAACTGAACCTGTCGCTTTTCGCAACTTCACTTTCCAAAACTGAACCTGTCGCTATCCGCAACTTCACTTTCCACAACTGAACCATGGAACTCTACTTGTTTGTCTTGCTTTCTGTAAGTTTCGGATGACTTGCTTTCCTATCTTAACTGTACCAGCTACCACTGCTCGGGCTACCAGCTTAATTTATACGGAATGTTGTCTCCTCCTCCTCCTTCCAATCAGTGTCATCATGAGAAGGAGTGTTCAGTGTTTAAACCTCTGTTATGTGTTCCCCTGTGTGCCCCATAGTTCGTCCCATAAGTTCTGACTGTTTAGGCAATCTCTTTAATCATATCAGTATGCTCTTGTCGCTACTCGCGACCAAATACTGATCATCACCGTTATCATGTCAGTACACCCTTGACGAAACCCGCGATCAAGAACTGATCCTCATATTTGGATCCTTTATGTTTTTACAATCCCTAACTATATTAGCATACTTTTGACCGGACCTGGGCCACGTGTATGTCTTAGCATTGATGAATTTCTTGTTGTGTTCACAGTTTCCCTTTTCTGTTCTTGATATGAACCTTGTTCTCCCGTTTTAGGGTTTCCCTCATCCCTATGATTTGTTTAGCCTATTTAATAAAATCGACTTTCAGTTTCTTATATGCTGAAAAAAACTTCCCTAATAATCCGGAATATACTTAAGCATTTGCCAACGCTTAACACATGGCTGGATCCCCTTGAAATGAACGGAATAAATTAGCGATGCCTTGAGCACCTACGACTATTGCCAAGGTTATACTCTGCCTTGTTGCGTGATCATGGTCTTGTAGATACCTATGGATAAAATCACTAACTGCCCCTGAACTTGACTGATAGGCCACCAGATTTATTCTTTCTTGATCTGCATTTGTTAATACCGCATATTTTTCTATACTTTTCAGCCATTCCTTAAATTTTGTAGGTGGTACTACGCGAACACTTAACAAGGGCGTGGCAGAGACTGTGAGAGAGGCTATGGGCTGTTTCAGGCGTGGCCCAGTCTGACTAGAGCTCGTCCCAGTGTGCTGGCCTTCTGAGCGGTGACTTGACTGTTAGCTGTTGGCCGTTGGCTCGTGTTCTTCTGCCGTTTCTTCTGGACTGCTCTGTCGGTCTGGTCCTGGTCAGTGTTCAGCGCCTTTCTCTGCCTCTCTCCCCGACTACACTCACAGTGCGGTTTATATAGGAGTTTCTCAGCGGAAAGCTGTGACCCTCAAATCTTTAGGGGGGTCAAAATAAGTTTGTGGTACAATAAACCGGTCAACAACTGTCCGATTTATAATCTTTAGGGGGGTCGACACAAGGTCGTGGTACAGTACACTGGAAACTCTTTGTCAACACTGTCCGATTTATGACCATCACCTGGTCATGAAATGACACTCGAACCTTTAAGGGGGGTCAGTAACCTTTCTTCTGATGAATGCAATAAGCTCACCTCTACACAGCCTCTGGCCATACTGGATTGTGTTACATCTTTCCGTTGGTAAAAGAAATGCAATTCTGGGAGAGCTGGGAAGAACATCATTGTGTGTACACTATTACAGTCGTTGTGGTAAGTCCCGGTGTCGACTGCTTAGATTACATGAAACAGGATATCCGTATGCCTGTTACCATATGTTAAAAGCATTTGACGAAAATGGTCAAACTGAGTGGGTTTCTTATGTAAGACAATTAGTGTTTCAAACTGGGTTTTCATATGTTTGGTTCTCTCAGGATTGTGGCGATTCCAAACCTGGCATTACAAAATCACCCATTCCTCTTTCCTTGATGTTTATTCATCATATAAATCATTACTCGAACCAGAAAAATATCTGTCTGCTTTAGCATGTGAAAGAGAGCTTCTTAGAGCTTTATGTAAATTCTGTTGTATAAACCATAATCAGAATGTACAGAAAGCTCAATTTAATACAACCACAGAGTCATCGTTTAGTTTTTGTATGAAATGTAACCGCTATGAAATAGAAAATGAGTGCCCTTTTTTTGTTAATTTGTACTTTTTAAAAAAGTAGTAGAGAAAATTTAATTCCCAAAATGATTCTGTTATTAAAAACCTGTTTATATATTTAAAAAGACATTTACCTATGTAAATCCAAATGTAAAAAAATATGAACGTTTGTTTCATTCATTCATGAATAAACGTCTTCTTCCTTACGTCCCAACATTGTTCCATCTCTGCAAGCAGCAGGCGCCATGGCACGGCATAACGATGTTCTTCCCCACACAGGATGATTACTGATTACCCGAGATCTCAGACATAAACGTACTGTCATGGCACCGGATCTCAACCCAATTGATTATCCATGGGATGAGCTGGATAGACATCTACATCAGCATCAACCAGTGTCACAGAATCTGAAGCAATTTATTCAAATCCCTCATTCACAGGTTTCATGGTTCCACAGGCAGAGGATGTCGTGCAGTCATTCATGGCAATGGTGGACACACACAGTACCAGGCTTAACGATAACTCTAATAAGGTTTTATGAACTTTGTAATCCTCCCAACATACACTTGACCTGCGTATAGCTTTTAAAACCTTGTGGAGGTCACAATGAATCTAACGAAAATTACATATATGAATATGGCATGATGAATTTCTAACGCACTCACTGTCTGCAGTTGTATTTCCTTGGTGTGATTCTCAGCGCCAACGAACAAAGGGGAACCATTGCCATGGATACAAGACACCGCAAGGATACTGACAGTGGATACGCCTGGGTTGTTCTGTTTGCTGCAACCTTTTCCAACTTCATCATAGGGACGTTGTTATATTCGCCTGGTGTATTCAACATTGCCATCTTGGAAGAGGTAGAAAATGACCTTTCGCGGACATCTTGGATCGGCTCCACTTTGGTTGGAACGACCACGTTGTCAGGTAGGTAGAGCAACTTTGTAGATTTTGATAAGATAAAAAACAGGCAAAATTGTCCCCCAAACGAAGAATGCAACCACTGAGGGCATTTCCCTTACTGGGGTGAAAATGAGTTCCTGGTGTTCGACACGCTTTCCCTTGTTAGCCAACAGATGATTGGCGTTGATAGCTAATAACCCTTTATTATTTTCCACCTTTTGTTATCTTATTAATTATTGTTGTCCTAACATGTACACATATATGCTCTCTGGCTCATGGCATTCATTCACCTGATGAAGGAGTAAGCATAAACTCCGAAACGTTGTGGTCTTCATAATAAAGAAGTTGATATCCATATATTCTCTTCCTTATGTATATTACTTCTAAATGCCTTTCAAAGCCCTTGTTACAGATTGTTAATTTTTTTAATTGTTCACCTTTTCAAGATCAAAGGTCCCATTTTACACTTTCAACAATGTATGTCTATGTGTAGCAACCAAGAGTTACAAATCAGCAAATGAAAACTTTGTCATGCACCGCTGCATCATTGCCCAAATATGTTTGGTTTGGAAGCCAATTATAGACCATGTGATTTCAACACTTTCACATGGACATTTAAACATTTTCTCCTAATGCTACGATTTCTTTTCCCCCTTGGAAAAAAATTATTGACTTAAAACATGTAGGATAATTAATATTCACAAAAAAATTACAATCATATATTTCACTTTACTTGCCCTTTAGAATTAAGAAGTTATTAACGATAAAGAATCTGACTATAAATATTTTTTTGCTAGATATCTTGTATTCTGCAAACACTTCATCAATTAATTGACTGTTTTTCTATCAGGTCCAATAGCTGGAGTCTTTACAAGCAGATTTGGCTGCAAAGCAGCTTCCTGTCTTGCGGGAACGTTGGTTCTGATTGGTCTGAGTGTATCTTCCTTTATAAAGAGCGTCAATGGTCTTTTGTTCACTAATGGCATCCTGACAGGTAAAATTAGACATTGTAATATTATTAGGCGATTTCGTTCAAACATATAATATTCAATATGAGATGGATCAGGAAGAAGTCACCACAATGCATTTACCATTTGAGAAATAACGTTGGTTGGTTGGTTTGTTGTTTATCGCCGCACTCAGCAATATCCCAGCTATATGACTTCGGTCTGTAAATAATCGAGTCTGGACCAGACAATCCAGTGATTAATATCATGAGCATCGACCCACGCACTTGGGATCGATGACATGCATCCACCAAGTCAGCGAGCCCGACCACCCGATCCCATTAGTCGCCTTTTACGACAAGCATAGTCGTCTTTTACGGCAAGCATGCTTTGCTGAAGACCTATTCTACCCCGGAATCTTCACGGGTCTGAGAAATAACGAGAGAAAAACAATAGAGAGAATGAGTGCAAGAGAAATATCTATATCAAAACATAAATATATTACTCATATTAGTGATTGACTGATGAAGCGGGTTAAATGTACGGTGCGCCCGTCTCGAAGTATGCTATACCTGTACAAAACTACAAAATACATAACACTTCTCTTGGGTGTTAATAAAGTTTTGTTTTACTGCTTTCCAGGTTTGGGAGCAGGTCTAGCAATAAATGCAGCAGGTACCATACCTGGACTCTACTTTGAAAAACGCCTCCCTCTTGCATTTGGCGTCTCCACTGCAGGAACCGCCATGGGTCTGTTTGCTGGAGGCCCTTTAGTTGCCATCTTACTAAAACAATATTCTCTCAGTGGTGCGTTTCTGATCTTTGGTGCCATAGGGAGTCACCTCTGTGTCGCAGGATCTCTGATGAGGCCAAGACAACAAGCTACAGTCAACGTTATCGTCCCAGATCAACAGCATGATTACCAGTCAGTGACACTCTTTGTTGAAGGTAGCAAACTTCAGGATGAATCGAGTAACTTGACGGAAGAACAGGGGCAACGTGATACTGGTGTAAAATGTGACATTATTAACAACAAGAGGAATGGTTTGGATGACCATAATATGCAGGACAATAATCAGATACAGGTAACAGAAAAGAAACCAGGGAGTTGCGAGGAAAATAAATGTTCAAGAAATCGTTTTTTGATCGTAGAAGAAGGAAACACCATGAAAGCGGATTCAACACTGTTACATTCCAACACTCTTAATTCAAACTTGCAAAGAAGATGGTGGAGTTATGTTAAAAGAAACTTGCCTCTTATAACAGCGAATGGATTCCTTTTCTACAACATCAGTCTGATGTTCTTAGGTCTGGGTGAAAATGCTATCCTTTTCCATCTGCCAAATTATGCTTACTCTAAGAGCAGCACTCGCATTCAGTCCGCAAATCTCTTCACTGCAATGGGTCTGACTAGCCTTATGTCGAGAATATTCACAGGCATGATATTAAACGACAAGGATATAAGTATCATCTTGCTCCATGTTAGCTGTCTGGGAATAATAGGAATCCTGGCTCTGGTGTTCCCGCTCTACTCACACACATATTCTCTGCAGATGGTGTTCAGCGCCTTGTATGGCCTGTATGGGGGAGGCCTTCATTCTATCCTGAGCCCAATGACTGTGGAATGTGTAGGGGTAGCTAATCTCGCTGTTGGATTTGGAGTAACTCATTTCGCCATAGGAATCGGATATATTCTTGGTCCACCTGTAGCAAGTAAGATTTTATTGATACCATTGTGGATTAAGGTTTCAGGATACTGGATTATCTTCTGAAGAGTATTGAATGGCCATCGGTTATACTATTAGTTATGTCTTTAGTTGCCATATAAACGGTGTGATATTAGGTGAGCAGAAAAATATTGGACGAGGCGTCACCTAATATGACTACGTATACGGTAACTAAAAACACCATAACGAATTTATTATGCTGAAAGGTTTACACTATTTGGTATCCATATCGCTATTGTATCCAGTTCCTATATTATACATACTTTGGATCCATTCATGGTCATAACTTTTAAGCCCGATTCAAATGACTCTGGGGGCGGTCGGGTAGCCTAGTGGTTAAAGCGTTCGCTCGTCACGCCGAAAACCTGGGTTCAATTCCCGACATGGGTACAATATGTGAAGCCCATTTCTGGTGTCCCCCGCCGTGATATTGCTGGAATATTGCTAAAAGCGGCGTAAAACCATACTCACTCACTCACTCAAATGACTGAATGACTGACTGAATATAGCCGCCCATTCAAATTACACCAAGAGATACAATCTGTGCTGAGTTAGTGCTAAGTGAGATTGAGATGATTACGCCACTTCTGCAACGAAGCATGGGTGGCCAGTGGAGATATCATACCTTGGATATATATATACATATATATCTTCTATATATATATAGAAAAAGCATAGTATACTCTCAGGCAAAATATAGAAATAATCAAAGTAAGATTGAACACAGTTTTAATTGGCTAGTGCTTTCAACTCATACCACAACTTTCTAGTTTTCCCGCTATATAAGCTACATTTTGATCATGAACCTACATTATTTAAAAAAGAGCAACATTTCATTCATAAATACGCGCCTCAGTTAAATGCATACATAATTTAGCCTTTACTAACACAGATAGAGTGCAAGAAAAAATTCTGGGATTGTGTTTATGTATGTGTGTTTTAACTTTAGCAACGGATCAACACATTCAAGATATACTTTGGTGAATAGAAATGAAACATACCTTCCCTTTTCTTTCAGGTATCATCTATGAAAGCAGTAAGGTCTACGATAACACTTACTTCTTTGGAGGTAAGACATCAGACAGGTTGCTGTCGATACACAAGCCTAGAGCCCAGAAACAATAGCGTGGTTTCATGCGATTTATTTGTGTATTAATAGGCATTACAATCACGCTGTATAGTCGTTTTGTTCGTAAAAACGACAATTCAGTATCAACAGCAAATACATGTTCCATTTTGCAGATATGGATCATAGGAGGCAGTTTATTGACATATTGTCTATTTTGTACAGGTGGATGTCTTATCGCAGGTTCAGTATGTGCAGCTGTTGTGCCAGTGTACAGGAGGTCACACGAATCCTCATAAATGGAGATTACTTTTGAGTGAATGAGTCCATTAGAACACCTGTATGATAATCAGCATTCGTTACAACTTCACAGGAGGCACAGTTGACCACAGTTACGTCCACTTTGGCGTGCCAGGAAACTTTTCATCATGGTTTCGGATTCCGGTTCGCCTTGATTATCTTTTCAGACATGCCCCTACCAGAGCCGTGATCATGGGCTTCACAAATGTGGTAAATGTCTGAAGACAACACATCAGACAGACACTACTTGATACAACATAAATAAAGTTCAACAGCATGCAGCATGAAAGTTATGTAGGCTGTAGACCATTTTCTTAAACCAACGAGACCCGTGAAGATCCGGGCTAGAATATGTCTTCAGCAACTCATGCTTGTAAGAGGCGACTAATGAGTCAGACTCGCTGACTTGATTGTTGCATGTCATCGTATCCCAATCGCATAGATCGATGCTCATGATATGAAGCACTATAGATTGTCTGGTCCAGATCTAGACTCTATTATTTACAGACCGCCGTCATACAACGTAAACCCACGAACAAGGGTATCATGCTGAATAAATATATATATATCGCATATCACAATTGTATTCCCAATATATCACATTTACGATACGGAAACACGCATGGATACATTCCACTGGTTTTAATCATGTCTGGCTTAGCGTGCGCATGTGAACTAGAAAACACTGAGGAATAAATGTTATCGCTGGTGACAACCCACCATCTGTTGTCAAGACTGGCTTGCACTGATGTCATATTGCAGACTTTTGCAAACTGTTAAACTCCCTGCACTCTGCACATGGAATGATGATGGTTGGTTTAAGTTCAGTCTCAACACGTGACTCCGAACATGATTATTCACACACCACGTCAATGCCACTACTTTACATGGCATCAGCCCCCACACCACAACAAAACATCACAAGATTGGTATTTTGTTTTTAAACCGAAAAGTGTGTGATGGCACAATCTGATGAAAATCTGACCTCAGTTTTCGCTGCCGCTAAACAAAGATCTGAGGACATCCCATTAGGGGTCACGTCAGAACGACCTTTCATCCGACTAATCAGAAAGTCGCTTACCAGATTATGAAAATGACAGTCGGAATGTGATTTTTAATCATGCAACCCTGAAAACTTTTACTCAGACCGATAGTTACGGGTTTAACGACTGAATCTATTAGCCATTCCAGAATGTTCTTTTGTTCAGGTTTCAAAGTTGTAATCGAGAATTTGTCAAAATATGTTTCGAAGCGTAGTCGCCAAATTGAAATTAGTGGCGTAAAGCACGAGAAAGCTGCCTTCTGATTGGTCATTCCATTGGTCGGTCAAAGTTCGCGCAAGGTCGGTCTGACCTGACCCGTAATGGGTTGTCCTCAGATCTTTGTTTAGCTGTAGCGAGAACTAAGATCTGATTTTAATGAGATTGGTGATTGGCATAGCAAGACACAGAGACTCATGTTCATTGCTACACATGTATCATTAACCAATACCATCGTCCAGCTGCCGAAACATGCCAGTATAGTAATGAATCTGAAACTAGTCTTGCGCATCATTTAATAATTTCAACTTTTCGCATACAATTTTAATGTCATGGTTTGGTGCACTTTAATCTAATTTACGATTGAAGTAACACTGTATTTCTTCTATGTTTTGTTGAGTGCACGGTAAAAAGATAGAGAATCTCACCCGAGTGTCTTTTGATATCAAATATATCAACACGAGTTGATAAAAGTGGAAAAATTCCGAGGCTTGCCGAGGATTTTGGCCACTTTTATCAACGAGTGTTGATATATTTGCTATCAAAAGGCACGAGGGTGAGATTTTATTTATCATCCAACATCATTCTTTTAACTTTTTAAATTTGTAGACAGTAATTAGCAGTGTCTTCAGTGTAAAAAGTACTGCAAACAGCTTCAGTAGCAGAGCCATTAGTGATGTCATTTGATTGTGACGTCATGGTAACCAGTGACGTCACAATGGTCTGCAAAGCATTGTGATGTAATTTCATTGCAGCGATATCTACAGTGTAGATATCGCTTGATCTAATCCAAGCGATATCTCCTGTGGGAGCCAGTTTTGGATGATAACAACTATTATCATATTATGAATGAGTGTGTGTGTTTGTTGTGTAACGCAGCACTCAATAATCGAGTTATAATGTGGCATGTAAATATTCGAGTTTGGACAAAACAAATCCAGGGATTGATAATTTGAGCAACCATCCACGCCAAAGGGTTAGGACCAGTGATAAAATCAAATTATTTGGTTTCTTGTCAAGGCAGTTTATAGTTAGGTTTGTTGATGAGGTGTTCCTTGAGGGCATATTTCATATCTAATTTGAGAACAGAGGTCTTGTGTTTTTTATTCTGCTGACTTTTGGGCGTCCCATACTACTATCTGTATCTAAAGTTACAAGTGAGAGCAAATCGAGTGTAACATTTTCTTTAATAACTGAAATACCACCTGAACATCTGGCTAATTAGGGATGTACTCGGCATAAGTTCGAACAGAAACTACGACTAAGTCCACAATGATGGAGGTACATAGTATTATCACATGAAGACAAAATGGACGCACGTGCGTTGGAGACTCAAGTGACGCTGATATTGACTATTTGTAATTATACACCCGTTTACGAAGTAAATCGGGGTTATATAGCGTTCCGTCCGTCCGTCCGAGCTTTTGTACGGCCCATAACTTTTTAACCATGCACACTAGCTTCACCAAACTCGCTACACACATTAACCACAATGAGTACTTTTGCCTTTTGCTAGTTTGAAGATTCTGATTTTTTAAATTTTTGCCGTTTCCATGGAAAAATAAGAAACTTAAACTTTTAGGGTGAGTGTTTTGTACGGCCCATATCTTTTTAACCATGCACACTAGCTTCACCAAACTTGCTACACACATTTACCACAATGAGTACTTGTGCCGTTTGCTAGTTTGAAGATTCTGAACGTTTTAATTTTTGCCATTTCCATGGACACATTAAGAAACTTAAACTTTTGGGGGTGTTTTGTACGGCCCATATCTTTTTAACTATGCATCCTAGCTTCATCAAGCTTGCTACACACATTTACCACAATGAATACTTGTGCCTTTTGCTAGTTTGAAGAATTCTTAATTTTTTTATTTTTGCCGTTTCAATAGAATCATGGTGAAACATAAATTTTGGGTAGAGTTTTTGTACGATCCATGTTTACAATAAATGTATCCTAGCTTCAGCAAACTTGCTGGGGGGGGGGGGGGGGGGGGGTATGGTCAATTGTCACTGGAACTCAATCTTAGTTTTTATATCATTGAAGTTAAAATCAGTTAAAATATGTAATATTTCTTTAATTAACATACTATTTACTATTTGTTCTTGACCAACGGGGATAACGGGGGTATGTGAGCTTTGCTCACTTCTTTTTGGTTCCTATATGCAAGGTATAGCTTTACGGTTCTCTGTAGGAACTTACACTCTTAATTCAAACTTGCAAAAAAGATGGTGGACTGACAACAGGGAGCAGATGGCTTGCGGTTCAATTTTTTTGGTATATATATCAGCACAAAAGGCAGTGGTTGTTGTGTTGGTGTCACTAGGGATCAACGATTGGGATAGGCATCTTATAAGTAATGGCAATTAAGTGATTCTAGACATATACATGCCATGGCTAAAGGCAATTAGCCTCTGGAAGTTAATGTTCTTTCAGACAAAGTTTGTCACAAATTGGTCGCTATGATAAAAATAATAAATGATAAAGGGAATCAGTTTAGGACTCCAGCACATGTACGTCTGCTAAAACAGGTAACAAAATATATTTCGAATTGCCGTTTTATTAATGAAAATGCAGTTCAAAACTTGAACCTGTACTTCCGATCATCACACGCGGTGATTCCCGGCAGGAATATAGGTCTCCAGTAAATGGGTAAATATGCAGCTAAATTGGATGGGATGATCAGGTTCGGGGACTTGGTTTGACTGCATGCCTTGTATCCCAATTGCGTGGATCAATATTCACGATGTCAGTCACTAAATTGACTTGACCAAGTACTATTGCTGAATGTGGCGATAAACTAACAAACAGACGATCCGACGGGACAGATCATTGCTTAGGTTTCAAAACCTTGGTTTCGCCTTGGCAAGAGTCTGACCATTTGATGTCGACAGCCTTGCTTTTGCTGAAAAACTGACTTTGGCGTCCTTTTCAAAATATAGCAAAGTTAAATCAATGTTAAACTCGAAAACTAACCACTGAGTGCAATATTAATTCAACTCGGAAACGTCCACTAGGGTGTGGCAATGATTGATCTCTGTCTACATTGAAACAATTATTAAGATTTCCCAATTCCTATTTAATCTGGTTTTAGAAAGTGAGGTGAAATGGGGTTTGATGTGGCGATGAACGTGGATTTTATAGTGCCAGCGCACTGAGATACACATTAACTTTAATACCCCACTCAGACACATTACACTGACACCGATCCGACCAGTACTTGTTTTAGCCCCTTAATGCCGAGCGCCATAATTGATAACAACAAGTACCATCTTTAACCATCTTGGAGATCGAACCTAAGACCTTCTGCTCTCCGGGTAGACGCTCTATCCACTAGACCACGGAGGTGGTCTGTATTTCGAAAGGGGGGAAGTAGGGGTTTTAAATAGGATGAGACGGATGAAGGAGGACTTGGTATGTCAATACAATGAATTGTACTTTTAAAAAAAGAGTCCCATGAACCTGTCCCCTTACATCACCCTTGATCTGCTACGGTTGCACATGCATTGAAATATCTACGACTTGTTTAAATAATTAAGTGTCACCGTAGATCAAATGTACCCATGTGACAGTCTAGTGATACACTGACTTGGTGCCTCAGTCAGTTCCCCGACGGTCCAGAAGAGGTTGTCACCTCCGACGTCGGCGCGCGCTGTATAACTTAAGTCTTTCTAGATCTCTATCTTCACCTGCCAGACTTCGTGAAATCGTTCACGATTGTCTTGTCACTGGAGTGGTCACGGTCGAAACACGTCAGTGTCGTCCGTAAGTAGGTTTAAGGATATGTCGATCTAGATTCTGACTTAGTCTGGTTGTAATGAAACAAACTGAGTTACTAATTCGTGTATAACCAGCCTTTCCTTGATTTCTAAGCTCAATACTCAGTTTTTCTTGTAATCCGTGGATAACCCACCTTCCCCTGATTAACTAGGTATTTGGGAACTTTCTGGTTCAGTCAAAGCGACTGAGACTTTAGTCGATTAAGACTAGTGGATATTCAGACGTAATCGTCTATTTTGTAGTCTAAGTGACTATTTTAGGAATAAGGTCTCAGTGTTTATTTTTCGTTATTTACTCAGATGAGGTTATTCACTCACTAGAGCGTGGAGTTAGTTGACTCGGGTGTTAAATGGTCGCAGTCGACTTAATTTTCTCTCTGCACATCCGGTCAGTATCTTTTCAAAGTGTTGTTTTAGCTACTCTAGTTCTTATTGCTGTAATACAGTTGTTTGGTTAAACTGGTATGTTTGCGGTGATGTAATTAAACAGTGATTTGTGTCAGCGCAGACTGGGTTTATCCTATCTTTTATTGTAATTAACCGGAGCTCATTGGAGCACCGCTCCGTGACAAGCATCCAAGTCCAGAGACAAGACTTTCTATGTGAGTTACCCTTCTCATACGGTGCCGATCGTCAATATATATTTTCCTACTATGGCTATGACGATGCATCTAGCTATGACTGGCAAGGCCAATGTACAAGTCAATTGAACCTAGATGTTCTGCACACGATTGAAATTGCTTGGAACGAGTTACACACTGCCCTCTGTATAGCCATGTCGTGAAGTTGCTTCCAGATACGACAGGATAATTTAGCTGATGTTTGTGTCACTGGTGATCAAGGCTGGAGATGAGTTATGGGTGCCCGTGGATGTTACACGTAGCATTATGAACTCCGTTAACTGTTACTGATGGTGTCATGACGTCAACAAACTCATTACTTTTGACAAAAGAATGTTGTTTCTTGTTTATCGCCGCATTCAGAAAGAAGATAACATAATTGTTCCCTAATAAACGTGTTCACTTGTATGTATGTTTGTCTGCTCGTTTGTTAGTATTATTCCAGCTACATGTATATGACAGTGATCTATCAATAATCAAAAGTGGACAAGACAATTCAGTGATTGCAATTTGTGTTTTGACCATGCTCCTAGGTTTTCTCAAAATGTAATCTTCTTTCCTGTAAAATTAGAGGACCCAATAAAGATCCCTGAGGTACACCGACTGCTAAATGTGTTACATTGGACGCCTGACCATTTATTGCAACTCTCTGTTATCTATTGGATAAATATTTCATTAAATTTCAATCAATGCCCACTGTTTTAATTTAGATAATAATTACTTGTGCACATGCCTTACTTATGTCACAGATGACGTAATGTAGATTCTTACACCATTATCAAGCTGGGTAAGAATCTACATCGAAACATCGCTATATCGAAACCGTCAAAATATTAATGAATGGGAGATAATAGTTACTTAGCCAAGAGAGTTAGGTCAGATAGCAGAGAAACAAAGGGTTTTAGGTGACGTCAATCAAATTTGCTGGTTATTTTACCTCTTAAATAGGCGCTACCTTCACCGTTCACCTTCGTTGCCGGCGTCTACCGGAAGAAGCTATTACATTACATTTAGCTCCTCGCCAATTACCTCCTTCAATTATTACCTTTCTTCAGAAAGTTCACAGAAATCTGGAATTCTATTATGTGTTCACTGTTCACGAAGGACCCACGTATTGGTGCGTTTTATCTCGAGATCGCAAACTAATTGGTTTTGAAATGTTGCAATATTCCTTGACCAAACGTCAAGTGTCAGGGCATGATTATCATACGTAAGTCATGTGGGTTTGCGGCAATTTAAGGTATGCGACTGCGTGACAGGTGTCATGTTATCACGAGAACACGAACAACCATTATCTCTGCGATAATGGAATACTGTCGCGACTAAGGTAGACAACTCTGTACAACCTGTTACTGTTCGTTATATAACCCGTGACCGACATGACAAATAATAAGCTAGTAAGATATTGAAACCGTCAAAACATAAAACAAAAGGAAGTATGAGATTTAATGAATGGGAGCTTATCCAATCTCCGAAGAAAGAATGTATTTCTGTATGGGGCAGTCTGGCTTATTGTATAGCAGTAGGCGCCTTGTATGGTAAACGATTGATGCAAATGTTTCCTACATGATTGTGTTATTGGATTCCTGTACCAGAAGTTATTGCAAAAAGACATTTAAAAAACCCATAAAAAGCCAAATTGGGCAAACTAGTGCAGAAACAGCTTTTCAAATTGTAAAGACATCTTTAAACCGCGTTTGATTAATAATCGCAAAACTTGAAGGTTAGTTGAAAAGCATTACTGCAATATTTTAACACTGCTGACATAGATGTGGTGTCACTGAATATCATTGACAGATCTAGAGGTGTGGTGTTGCTAAAGTATTGCTGACAGAGGTGTGGTATTGCTGAAACATTGCTGATAGAGGTTATAACATTAGTGTGTTTATTCATGTGTGGGAGGCCATAGGCCCATGTACATTTCAGTTATATATAGTAATATACAATTGAGACAATTTACATTGCAAACAATCTTAAGGGTAGAATATTACGACTTGGTACGTAATAATAGGGCTTCCTTCACATACTTAGCTACATTTCTGAGTATACAGTCATTTTTGCTATTTAAGAGATTACTAAAAGTCTTAATACATGGATTGCTATAGAATCTTACAGGGATAAACTTTTGTCTTAATGTTGCGTAAAACGGGCAGACAAACACAAAATGGACTTCGTCCTCAATACAACCATTGTTACATAGCCGACAAAAGCGTTGTGAAGAATCAATATCCTCTCTTCTGCCCAGATTACTCCGTATAGGCAATTCACTTAATCGCAACAGGCACATCATACGTCTATGGTCTCTATTTCTGAAAGCTGTAACATAATATTCCATATCCAATAATATCTTGACGTGTGAATAATACCTTAATTTACGAGACTCATAAATTTTCATCTGTATACTCTGTTTGTTGCAATCCAACAAACGTTGTCTAAACAGCTGCAAGAAACACTTAACATCACCAATATTCTGTTCGTACCACACATTACCAAATCCATATATGTCGAGTAAATATTTAACATGAGTTGCCCAAGTAATTCTACCACATTCATCCAGCTTCTTCATTAACAAATAACACTGTCGGGGATATCTTTCATCATTCATTCTAATCAGTTTACACCAGTATTTAACACACTTCATATGATAATCCACATGCAAACCATTTCTTCCACTTTCAGCTAATATTGCCGTACTTGATACATATTTACCAACTCCTAAAACAAATTTACAAAACTTAGTATGAAAAGTTTCGACAATTTGACTACCTTTGCAGCCCCAGATCTCAGCACCATAAAGAAGAATGGGCTTTATCTTAATATCAAACAATTTAAATAAAATATTAACTGGCATATTTACAAAGTGAAATTGCAATTGTTTAATGGCAAACAAAGCCTTATTGGCTTTTATCTTGAGAGTATCAATGCATTTAGTCCAAGACAATCTATTTGAAAACAGAACACCCAGATAACTATAGTAAGTACTAACATTTATACGTTTATCATTCAAAAACCATCGTTCATCATACCTTAAAGTACCACCTCTTCTGAAAACCAAAATTTCGGTTTTAGACATGTTAATTTCAAGTCCCCACTTTTTACAAAAATTGGATAAAATATCAATTTTTCTTTGCAGACCTATTACTGTGTCATCAAAAATACACAAATCATCTGCATATAGTAAAAGTAATATGTCCATAAACTCCTCTCCAATAAAAATCCCTCGCATATCACTACTTTCTATCATTGACTGTAATTCATGGATAAACATCGTGAACAGAAAAGGACTCAACACGCAGCCCTGTCTTACACCACTCAGTGATTCGAAATAATCTAAAAGAGAGTTATTTGATGTCCTGACAGCACACTGAATCTTAGAGTATAGATCCTTCAAAACCACCAATAAAAGACCATGTATTCCATTTTTCATTAATGAATACCACAGGAGATTTCGGTTAATCGAATCGAATGCTTTACGGAAATCAACAAACAAACAATAAAATCTACCCCGACGTTTAGAGAGATATTTTTGTGCTAAACATTGTAATGTAAATATATTATCAATTGTACTGTATCCGCTTCGGAATCCTGCCTGAGATTCAGGGATTGTATCATAAACGTCGGCAAAGGTCTTGAGTCTATTATTTAATACTGTTGTCATCAACTTTCCAAATACATCCATCAGCGTTATTCCTCTATAATTATTGACATCATTTATATTATCTTTCTTATGCAGGGGAACTACTATACCCTTTGCCCACTCGTAAGGGAATACACCACTTTGCATAATCCTATTAAAAACTATAGTTAAGTATGATACGATTGAAGTACTACAACATTTCACCATTTCCGGTAGAATTCCATCCGGTCCAGCCGATTTACCCAGTTTCAAGTTATGTATAGCTGATGATACTTCTTCTTCAGTTATATCAGCATTAAGGAGATTATTCATAACATCATCATTACAGTAATTGCACTCATTATTATCATGATTGTTCATAAAAGTTTCTGCCTCATCTAGAATGTCCTCATCCACAAGCATATCAGTTAAATTAAACACATGCTGGAAATATTCGGTCCACTGTATATTGGTAATGCCTGGGTTCCCTGTCACAGAAGGTGAAGAAATAATATTGTTGATGCGTCTCCAGAAGGATTTACCACTTTTACTATTATTAACCAGATCATTTATACAATGTTCATCATGCTTCAATCTCTTCTGTCTACACATTTCTCTATATTTATTCTTAATTACAACATATTCCTTCAAAAGTTCCTTACTTCCTGAGATTCTGAATAGATCAAGTTTATTAAACTTTTGTCTTTTTAATTTCATACACTCATCATCGTACCAATTCTTACTATCCTTAGTCCGGCAAACATTACTATACTTCTTTTTTAAAAGACCACAAGACTCAGCACAAATATGAAATACATCAACCAAAGTTTCTACCGCAGACTCGATATTAAGTGGAACCTGGTCTCTGTCACTATCTAATACATAAGGTGATAACATATCGGCGACAGACTGCCGAAAAGTTTCAATAACAGTGTCCTTCCAAACATATCTTAGTATATCTGACGATGTATTATTTTCCTCGTTTTCTGCCCCATACTCCGTTGTACTGTCAGTATGTACTTGCAATGACATAACGATTGGAAAATGATCAGACTCACACCGTGTACGTACAGTAAAGTCAATATCTCTGGTAAATAAGTCACTTGAACATAAACAGTAATCAACCAAGCTTGCTCCGTCTCCTTTAAAACAAGTAAAGCTACCCTCTGTATCACCCGCACATCTCCCATTCAACATGTGAATGTTATGAGTTGAACATAAATCTAGGAGTTCCTTTCCATATTCATTGCATACATCATCACGGCTTCGTCTTGGCATGTCAAAAGAATCAGACACATAGTCCATGTCCTCAAAGCTCGGTATGTACCGATTACCATCATGCACAACAAAATCGGACTGATTTCCACACCTGGCATTAAGATCCCCAAATACTATAAACTTACCATTTGGAAAATGATTAGTGATAAATAAAAAGCTTTGCTCGAGATACTCTATACCTTGCAGTGGTCTAACATCTGTTACCACAGAGGAACCAGTAGGGTGTATATATGTAAATACAAAGATGTAATCATACAATGAACTGAACAAACTTTTCTCAAAGACTACCAATATAATATCGGTGAAATCTAGACACACATACTTGATATAGCGCTCAAGTTCAGACCGAACACATACAACCACACCGCCTCGCGGATTGTAATCTCTGTAATTTACATAAACACAATAACCGGGGAACACTGTTGCAATCATGTCTTTCTCACAGTTTCTCCAAACTTCAAGAAGACAAAAAATGTTGAACTGTGAACAAAAATCAATTAGTTCAGTATTATCCAACTTACTCCTTAAACCATTAATGTTCCATGACATAAACTCGAAATGTTTAATAATAAATTGACAGTCACTCACGTCATCATTCACAGATACAGTGTGATCATCGTCATCAATATCACTGTTGTGGGCCCGGCCACATTCCTATGTAGTATCATGTGAATCCGTGTTGACATTCTGGGGACTACCCGCACGTGCAGATCGGGAACCCCGACGCCGATCTAATTCAATCACCCTATCCTTGTCAACATCGTACGTGAAAACCTGGTCGTCAATTATCAGCTTATCAAAGCGCAGAACCGCTCTACGATTTTCTTCCCTGGCTTTCGTCAACATAGGTTTAAGGTTTTTCCGCTTTTCCCTGACCAATCTTGAAAAATCATCTGTAATCCACATATTGAAACTCTTAAGTTTCTTTGCCGCTTCGTAAATCCGTTTCCTATCATGATCGTCCGGTATCTTTGCTATGATCGCTTTTCCTTTAATGATTCTGTGGGCTCTGTGCATAACAATATTCGATTCATCCAGTTCCATTTTATCCTTAATGATCTTACGCACTACATTCTCACAGTCATCCCATGTTTCGCCATCCGTCGCCCTGTCTACGCCGTGGAAGATAATATTGCATCGTCTGCTCTGATTCTCGAGGTAATCAACCTTATCTTCAAGATTATACACATATTTTCTTAGTCTCTCATTTTCCGATTCCAATTTCTCACATTTTAATTTCACCTCTGCGAGATGAGTAGTAACAGATACAAGAGTAGAGTCAATATTATCGAGTTTACACCCGAAGTCAATGTTCGATTTCATGACATCGTCAACCTTGTGTGTGAGCTTGTTCAAGGCGTCCATGACTGATTCAAGATTTACAGACTCACCCTCTGTTGTCAAACGTAACTGGCGAGGATTACCACGGGTAATGGGTCCCTGGTCATCTCTGATCCCTGTACGTGGCCCAGGATTCTGTTCTACCCCGGCACATAGTAGCAGCATGAGTATCAGATTCAGTAACATTAGTCAATACTAGTATTAAAGCATAGGAGTTATATGACGTATGGTGTTGCTAAAATGTCCCCAAGCACTCCGAATTGGTCATGTATTCAAACAAGATCAAACACCTAAACGTTCTGACCTCTCGTCTGTATGTGTCACCTGTTTCCACTCACATTATACAATACGTCAGAACAGATTGTTCAAGATGAAAAGCTAAAACATCTGCCCATGTATATAAACATTTGAACTGAACACCATGAAGCATACCTTCAACGAGGTATATTTCGTATGGTTGGAATGATTCTCGTACGCAACCTGGTATTGCGAACTGCGGTACCTTGAACGAAGCGTTGCGGTTATAGCGTTCGCTCATCACGCCGAAGGCCTGGGTTCGATTCCCTACATGTGTACAGTGAAGCCCATTTCTGGTGTCCCCCACCGTGATATTGGTTGAATATTGCTAAAAGAGACGTAAAGCTATACTCCATCAATCAACCACTTTGACGACTGCCCCCATAATAAACTGGACAATGGTGGATGGAATGTGGTTCGGGATATTACTATAATATCCTGGCTTATCCAGGATGGCCTGTTACACGTTAAGGAATATTACCAATATTCGTTGCTATGGTGATGGCGACGTGGTTTGTATCTGCTTGCCGTCGAATAAATCTGGATTCACCACGCATAGGTCTCTTTGTCGTCAGTTCCCAGGAACTGTGGAATCGACCATAAGTATTAATTTCTTGATAAGGATTTGTCGAAGTCAGAACAACGAAATACCGGTTATGTCGAAAACAACCCCGATTCCAGAACAAACAATCGTAATAAAATGTATGAGTCAGCATTATGTCCGCTATACCGCAACAACCTTCACATAAACTAGCCTTTGACCGCAAATCAGCGGATATTGAACAACAAGATTACAGTGATACTGTAGTTTCAAATTAAAGTTCGTAAAATCTATGTTAAAGCGTGGGATTCACTGCGCTTTGAGCAAACAACCCCTATCTTTACCATGATGCATATGATAACATCAATATTAGCAGGAACCGCTGTAGATTTTGAAATTCAAATTTGTCTAAATTAGCTACTTAAGAGTTGCTCGGAATCAGTATACTGTGCCTGAAGAGGTTATCCACGTTGCAGTGTGTCGTGTCAATGGACAATCACTATAAAGCAGGCATAAAGTGGACTAGTACAGTGACACACACGCACACATGCACACACACACACACACACGTGACCACCCAATCCCTTTGGTCGACTCTTACGACAAGCATAGTCGACTATGACGACAAGTTACGACCTATTCAAACCCGGATCTTCACGGGTCGCGTGAGTTAGCTACTAGGGTGAAATTGGTGGGTGCCTGAGACAAAAGATCACTTCTTCTTTTTCCTGACACATCTTCAGAACTTTCACGGCTTCATGACCTACACCCATCCGGAAATCAAACCCGACATTCAGCTTCAGAGTGAAGAGAATACTTTTACCACTACCATGGGCTTCACAGTGTATACCCATCAAGGGAATCGAACTGCGGGAACACTTTCATCACTAAACTACCATCTGCTTGGAATTTGAAAAGGGCTTCAAAGTGAAAACCCATCAAGAGAATCGGACCGCGGGAACACTTTAACCACTTAACTACCATCTGCTAGGAATTTGAAATGGGCTTCACAGTGTATATCAATCAAGGGAATCGAACCGCGGAAACACTTTAACCACTTAACTACCATCTACTAGGAATTTGAAATGGGCTTCACAGTGTATATCAATCAAGGGAATCGAACCATGGGAACACTTTAACCACTTAACTACCATCTGCTAGGAATTTGAAAAGGGCTTCACAGTGTATACCCATCAAGGGAATCGAACCGCGGGAACACTTTCATCACTAAACTACCATCTGCTAGGAATTTGAAAAGGGCTTCAAAGTGTAAACCCATCAAGGGAATCGAACCTTGGGAACACTTTAACCACATAACTACCATCTGCTAGGAATTTGAAATGGGCTTCACAGTGTATATCAATCAAGGGAATCGAACCGCGGAAACACTTTAACCACTTAACTACCATCTACTAGGAATTTGAAATGGGCTTCACAGTGTATATCAATCAAGGGAATCGAACCTTGGGAACACTTTAACCACTTAACTACCATCTGCTAGGAATTTGAAATGGGCTTCACAGTGTATATCCTTCAAGGGAATCGAACTGCGGAAACACTTTAACCACTTAACTACCATCTACTAGGAATTTGAAATGGGCTTCACAGTGTATATCAATCAAGGGAATCGAACCTTGGGAACAATTTCACCACTAAACTACCATCTGCTAGGAATCTGACATGAGCTTCTATCTAGGATTCTGGATGTCGGTAAACATGTTGGGTTTACCCTCAGCGTGGTTTTGATCTGACTGAAAGCGTATGTAGTGCTGCCCAATGTGGTAGAAATAAACCCCTCGTGATCCCAGGGTTAAGGACATGCACACCCATCCTCTTGTCCAAGTCGGCATTAAGGAAGTCTGTATACCATTCCAGAGGACCAACAATTGCAGATAAAGTCACCAGCTTCTGAGTAGAAGGAGACTTACACCTTTGGCAATGGGTCACCACAACACCGAAGGGCCCAAAGCATGAACCATCTGGAGGGTCGGCATTGCAGATTGAAGAAGCCGGTTGGGAAGGCTCATCCCAACATCTTTGAGATGATCACCCTCCAGGAAAAACAACGTGCACATCCACAAACTTTAATATGCTGGGGGCCAGAAGCCCCCTGTTGGCGTAACAGAAATACAAGGACTTGGACTTGTCTGACCTGAAAGGATCACTACCGAGAGAAGACAGAAAGCCGTACGCTTAATCACCTTCCCACCTCTTGCATCAGTCCTGAATATAAATGTTATTCTTAATAAATCAGAGTTTGGCGACTCCCTGGGAATCGTTATTCGGATGCTTGTGTTGTTGAGAGAGACTCTTGAAATGGTCCGAACATCATGGTGCCGGGGTGGAATTGGTCTTGCACAGAGGGTCGGCCCTGTGGTCTTTCAGAACCTCGTTCCAGGGAGAGGTAGGGATTTTCCTTCAGAATGCGGGAGTCAACGTCATGGACTGGCCGTCAAGGTCTCCCGACCTCAATCCCATCGAACATGTCCTGGATGCTCTTGGCAGTCTTCTTCCCAACCATGTGTTCACAAGCATCAGAAGGTCCATGCGGAGGCGTTGTGTGGCAGTTGTCAACGCACATGGTGGCCATACACGCTACTGTGCCATCAGATTATCGTGCTTGGGACTTATGATTTAAACTGTTGATGTTATTACCGAATGCCGTAGGTGCTTGGAACAAATTATGGTTACCACCATTAATTAAAATCCTTCTTTGGACATTAATGATTAAAAATTACCTTCTCTGATACATTTGTCCGTTATATATCATATATGGGATTACTTTTTAAAATGTGAAGTTTTTAATTTGACTCAGTATATATTAAAGGGAAAGTTTGTATGAATAGGTTAGCCTAAGACAATAACCTCTATGTTTGTCAATAGAAGGGTTTGGTATCAGTATACTTATAGGATTATACAAAACTATTGCATGCAAGTCATTTTACATATCATGGCCCCCAAGTTTAACTTATAACTGCATCATGTCTATGTTGGAATCATCCTACCCTTTGTCGTTACGAAATAGATTGAGTGGGTGGGATGAGTGAGTGAGTGGGTGGACTATGGGGATGAGTGAGTGAGTGAGTGAGTGAGTGAGTGAGTGAGTGGGTGGGTGGACTGGGGGGTTGAGTGAGTGAGTGAGTGGGTGGGTGGACTGTAGGGATGTGTGAGTGTGTGAGTGGGTCGACTGCGGGGGTGAGTGAGTGAGTGGGTAGGTGGAATGTGGGTACGATTGAATGAGTGGGTGGACTGTGGGCGTGAGTGAGAGAGGGAGTGGGTGGGTGGACTGTGGGGGGGATTGAGTGAGTATGTGGACTGTTGGGACGATTGAGTGAGTGGTTGAGTGGGTGGACTGTGGGGTTGAGTGAGTAAGTGAGTGAGTGGGAGGACTGTGGGGATGAGTGAGTGAGTGAGTGGGTGGACTGTGGGGTGAGTGAGTGGGTGGGTTGACTGTGGGGGATTTAGTGAGTGGGTGGACTGTGGGGACAACTGAGTGAGTGGGTGGACTGTGGGGACGACTGAGTGAGGGGATGGACTGTGGGGACAACTGAGTGAGTGGGTGGACTGTGGGGACAACTGAGTGAGTGGGTGGACTGTGGGGACGACTGAGTGAGTGGGTGGACTGTGGGGACAACTGAGTGAGTGGGTGGACTGTGGGGACGACTGAGTGAGGGGATGGACTGTGGGGACAACTGAGTGAGTGGGTGGACTGTGGGGACAACTGAGTGAGTGGGTGGACTGTGGGGACGACTGAGTGAGGGGATGGACTGTGGGGACAACTGAGTGAGTGGGTGGACTGTGGGGACGACTGAGTGAGTGGGTGGACTGTGGGGACGACTGAGTGAGTGGGTGGACTGTGGGGACGACTGAGTGAGTGGGTGGACTGTGGGGACGACTGAGTGAGTGGGTGGACTGTGGGGACAACTGAGTGAGTGAGTGGATTGTGGGGGCATTGAATGCGTGGGTGGACTGTGGGGGGATTGAGTGAGTGAGTGAGTGGGTGGGCGGTTGGTTGGGGTGAGTGAGTGAGTGGGTGGACTGTTGGGATGAGTGAGTGAGTGGGTTGGCTGTGGGGATGAGTGAGTGAGTGAGTGCGCGAGTGAGTGAGTGAGTGAGTGAGGGGGTGAGTGGGTGGACTGGGGGGTGAGAGAGTGAGTGGGTTGACTTTGGGGGTGAGTGAGTGGGCGGGTGGACTGTGGGGGTGAGAGAGTGAGTGGGTTGACTGTGGGGGTGAGAGAGTGAGTGGATGGACTGTGGGGATGAGTGAGTGTGTGGGTCGGCGGTGGGGTGAGTGAGTGAGTGTACTGTTTGGATGAGTGAGTGAGTGGGTGGGCTGTTGGGGTGAGTGAGTGAGTGGTGGACTGTGGGGATGAGTGAGTGAGTGAATGAGTGGGTTGGCTGTGGGGATGAGTGAGTGGGTGAGTGAGTGGGTGGGCGGTTAGAGTGAGTGAGTGAGTGGTGGACTGTGGGGATGAGTGAGTGAGTGAGTGAATGGGTGGACTGTGGGGATGAGTGAGTGAGTGAGTGCGTGGGCTGTCGGGGTGATGAGTGAGTGGGTGGACTGTAGGGACGATTGAGTGAGTGGGTGAGTGTGTGGACTGTGTTTACGATTGAGTGCGTGGGTGGACTGTGGGGCTGAGTGAGTGCGTGGGTGAGTGGATGGACTGTGGGGGGATTGAGTGAGTGAGTGGACTGTGGGGACGATTGAGTGAGTGGTTGAGTGGGTGGGCTGTGGGGGTGAGTGAGTGAGTGGGTGTACTGTGGGCGGATTGAGTGAGTGGGTGGACCGTGGGGGTGAGTGAGTGAGTGAGTTTTGACACAGTTTCTAAACGATTCATTATGAAGGTTTTGGATAAATTTGGTTTTGGAACTTATATTCAAACATGGGTAAATATCCTGATACCAAACTCTACTTCTTGTGTCATACAAAACGGTCACTTGTCATCATATTTCAGCAACGAGAGAGGATGTAGACAAGGAGATCCGATTTCCCCATACGTGTTTCGTTTCGTCGCAGAAATACTAGGGATAATGATAAGAAAAAATACGGCTAGCAGCCGTTGGAATAGAAAGTAAATAGAAATGCAAATAAAAATACCAACCTTGGTGTAGAATACGGCCGATAATGTGTCTGTTACATAACAGATGTGCGCAAACATGTTTGATGATATGACCCTTAACCTCAAGTGCAAAGTGACTAAGCCATAAGAAGAGTTACGTCCCTTCACTCCCTGAGCTGAAAGTGATGTGTGGCATAAAATGTACTTTATTAGGCTATAACCGTTTGCTCTTAAACATCCCTAAGCCATGGAAAGATCTTGTGCATAATTCAAATAATCTAAACATGATGCAACTAATCATTTCTTCTCCATGCCTTGATTTACTTAAGACAAGCAAAGGTTCTAGGATATTTTATGACAACTTCATTTCATCATCTAACTTTCCAGACATTTGTGAGAAGTGGGAACAAGAATTTAACAATCAAATTCATTGGAAATATGTATTTTTGCAATATAGAATATCTACAATAGATACAAAACTATTAGAATTCCTACACAAAATTATATACACTAAAAAGGAATTGTTAACGATGAACTTGGTTGACAACAACCTATGTTCATTTTACTTGAACATTTACGCCCATCCTGCTCTGCTACATCTAGGCATATTTTCATGGATGACTCGGATATGATGAAAAACCTGTCATCAGTGTTCCCAACTCCTGCTTTGAGGTGTGTCACGGGTGGATCTTTTGGGACAGTCAGGCAATGGTTTTGGAGGTAGTACGTCAAGACACGATCGAGGACGACAGCATTATTTGCAGGCATATTAGTTTCTGCCCACAAATGTATCTTCACCTGTTTAATCTTTTGAAGAATGCCTCTCTTCACATCATCATTACCAGGTACTTCAATAGTGAAGCGCGCTGATCGCCCACTTGGATCCGCTATAGTAGAAGATCACTTTTATCAGTTAGATAATTCAGAAACAAGAGATTTGTTGTCGAAGGTCAGTAGTCAATTGAAAACAAAATGATAATGAATTCAGTGACGAAGACAAGGGCTGGCCAGAGTCCACATATTTAGAGTGAGTCAGTATGGTTTTACGCCGCTTTTAGCAATTTTCCAGCAATATCACGGCGGGGGACACCAGAAATGGGCTTCACATATTGTACCCATGTCGGGAATCGAACCCGGGTCTTCGGCGTGACGAGCGAACGCTTAAACCACAAGGCGACCCGACCGCCCCACTTATTTAGAGGAAGGGGAGGAGATACATGGCAAAACAACCATGGTACAGAAAATGGTAATTAGAGTGTGTCTAGAATCATCAGTGGTTGAACGTGGGGGTTTAAGGAAATATTTACATTAAATTTACTGAACGATGACCCAATACCAATAACAAATATATCTTGCACAACCGTCTCCACACCCACTGATATAGAATGAAGGGTCCCCCAAAGTGTGCCATGCTATCATCACAGAGCGGGAGGTCAGTGCATGGGGGATCAGTTTCACTCCCAGCTAATGGGAGAATGTAATGTGAAACCATGAATGGGATTCTCCCTTCCATCCAGACAAGTTGCTATGGATACTCACCGCCCGCTGGCTGTCTGACTGACAGGACGTTCACTGCGCTCTTGAGTGAGTTAGTTTTGAATCCACCTTGAACAGAAATTCAGTTATATCATGACAGAAAAAATCCCGAAGTTGTTCAGGTGTCATTCACAATGAAGTAGTTCGTTAATAGCTTGCGCGGTGTAATGTAGGTCAGGTCGTCTTCTCCATACAATCGGTATGTGTGTTAGGTTGATGATGGCGGCCATGCAGGTCCATTGCTATGACATGCATGAAACATTCAGTTACACAAAAGATGTTTATTGAGAATATAGTGACTGAATTGTCTTCTTCCTGGGATTATATGCTTCTGTGCGCATTTAGCGAGGATTCTTGGAGAAATGTAAGTTGACGATTGTTATTTATGTCAGTCTTATTTTAATGACATGATACCAAGTGGGCTTTTTCAATTTATCGAAATCTGTCCTGTTCTGAATATGTTAGCCAAGGTACAAATCACTGTTAGTACATTGTACTCTACCACAACGAACTGTGCAATGACCGTGGCAGTCAGTGTCTTGAGTTGTTGAGGGCAATGCATGGAAAAGAGGTATATCCACAAAAACGAGAGTCTGGTGAGCAAATTGTTTCGCTGTGACAAGTCTTGAGGAACGTGCATTAACAAACACTCGTATAACGAGGTGATTCTTTTTTATGATTTATCGAAATCATTCCTATTCTGAATATGTTAACCACGGTATAATTCACTGTTAGTACATTGCAACCAGCAGCAGCAGTACCCAATTGTGCAGTGACCGTGATATTCAGTGTATTGCAAACGCTATGGAGGCACGCACCTGTCGTCCATGACACCACAATGAGTACAGTGTACACGCAGTTGGTAAACTCGTAGAATGATTTAGTTGCTAGACATTGCTAGATTACCTGATTATTTAGAATAATAAAATGTTGGATATATATGTCACTACATGTTGAATTAAACCATGCATGTCATCATATCCCAATTGCGTGGATCGATGCTCAGGATGACAATTCCTGGATTGTCTGGTCCAGACTCGATTATTTACAGGCCGCCGTCATATAGCTGGAATATTGCTGAGTGTGGCGTTAAACAACAAATAAACAAAACAAAACAGTGCCAAACCAAGTACACGTGTACATGACAATATGCCATACAGGTCATACTGAACAATATCTACCCAGTTAAGCTTAACTGCTATTGACTGAATGTGTGCAGTAAGCCGGTTTCAGTCACCGTGTCATACCAAAAGACGTAATAGGGAATAAAACAACTCGGGCTCAGTCAAAAGAGTTTGCCAGCGTAATGCACATACGTTCTATGACGATGTTTTACCCTGCCTTTGGGTCGGCAGAAAGGACATACCAAAAAACTTGTCCTCTGGAAGTCAGGATTATATGTTTGAGAGAATGGAATCCATGTTAAACGACGTTAAACCCAATTTCACCTATAACAACACAGTAACAAAAGTACTTGTCGGAATATTCTACTACACACACGCACGCACGCACACACACACGCACACACACACACACACACGCACGCACACACACACACACATAATCGTCTGCGTCTGCCCAGAGAGCGGGAAGTCGAGGGTTATATCCCTGGCAGCGTCACACCAAGAGACGTTGAAAAAAGGTATTTGCTGTTCCTCTGCCTGGATCTCGGCATAAAAGGGGTAAAACAATTATACTGTGTGTGAGTGTTAAACTGCGGCATGGTATCTCAGTGGGCCAGCTTTGTAAAAATAATCATTATTCCGGACTAGTACAAGCAGCCACACACACACACACGCACACACACACACACACACACACACACACACACACACACACACACACACACACACACACACACACACACACACACGCAGAGGTGCATGCACGTCACTATATAAGTTCAATAATCTAGAACGCTACGTTAAACCGCATTTCACCACAACGCATTTCACCAGAAGCATTAGTATTAAACATTATCATGGCTATTTTAAAACATAACAGTGTGACGTAACGCATTGACAGACAACTGATCATTTTCTCTTTCCAATGGTGAGTGATCCCTTGTTTTACCGACTGTGAATTCTTTAAAAGTGTATCCACTTTTTAACTCTCTTTGATTGACCATGAGATTAATATTCATCAACTGCGTAACATCCATGCTATTACAATAAGCTAACAAACGCACAAACTGATTGAACACTTCATTGCGATTACTTAGCTGTGTTCTCTCCCCTACAGAAAACATATTAACGTCAATTGTATGTTCCAAAGTAACAAGAAATTAGTTGATAACATAATGTGAGAATTGTGAGAATATCTTTGTTAAACAAAAACGTGGAATGGACGAGAAACCCTACATACATTTTTTCCTTGGTAAATTACTATTAAACTCGAATGACGCGGCCAGGGTATCGAATCACAGACCTTCTCTCTGGGCACACGCTTTATCCACTACACCACAGATGCAAAGAAAGCATATCAGGACAGCTTCGAGAAAACATGCTTGGCATGTTCACCCCGTGGCGATTCCGGGTAAGAATTTGTCCACAGCAATCTATGTTGGTCGCGAGAGCGCTATGTCCATTGTTTCGTTACTACCCTTGCATCAGTATTTGTCGGGGATGGGGGTCGAGCAGGGATGGTGTGTGTGTGTGTGTGTGTGTGTGTGTGTGTGTGTGTGTGTGTGTGTGTGTGTGTGTGTGTGTGTGTGTGTGTGTGTGTGTGTGTGTGTTTTGGACGATTTAATAACCTTGGTGCATGGTTTTGCATTGTCCCGTAAACCTGTTCCTTCTTCAAAGAATAGATGGGTGGATCTGTGTGTATCTGCGATGGAATGAGCATTATAAAGGACGCTGCTTACAAAAAGTACAGGAAGTGTCATAATGTGGGGAGCCATCTCTTATGGGTGATGATCAGATCTTGTTCATATCATAGGCAACTTCACAGGTACACCTTATCGTGGAGAACGTCCCGACAAGGATGCATGTTGAGTCCTCTTCTTTTATACTTTTTATAAACGAATCTGTACGTGAAATGGAGATTCTTGGGCTTAGAGGCATATTTGTGTAAGATAATTTAGACGAAATCACGTTTTTATTATATCCTGATGATGTCACTCTTGTTGATGATTGTGTAATCGGACTGCAGAGAAATCTAGATGCTTTAGACTCTAATTATGTCAAATGATGCCTTGGAGTTAATTTAAATAAGACAAAAGTAATAGTTTTTAGAAAGGGTGGTCATCTGAGGAAAACTGAGAAATGGTTTTATAAAGGTTCGCAAATTGAAGTTGTATCATATTTCAAATACCTTGGTCTACTATTCTCTTCAAGGCTTGTTTGGACTAAAGCATGTTATACACGAGCTATTCAAGCAGGGAAAGCGACTTTTCCTGTGTTAAATATGATAACGAAAGTCCCATCTCTCCCATTTGTTACTGCTGCTAAAATATTTTATTCAAAGACTGCTCCTGTTCCTTTATATGGCTCAAAATATGGGGATGTGCCTATAGAAAAAGCATTGAAAAGGTTCAAAGTATTTTTTTATAAAGTGTTCTTTGTAGCACAACAGACAAACACGGTCTTCGGTTTCAGCAGTTTTAATAATAACAAGGACTAATTTTATACGCTGGTACTTCGCGAACACTTAACAAGGGCGTGGCAGACACTGTGAGAGAGGCTATGGGGCTGTTTCAGGCGTGACCCAGTCTGACTAGAGCTCGTGCCAGTGTGCTGGCCTTCTGAGCGGTGACTCGACTGTTAGCTGTTGGCCGTTGGCTCGTGTTCTTCTGCCGTTTCTTCTGGACTGCTCTGTCGGTCTGGTCCTGGTCAGTGTTCAGCGCCTTTCTCTGCCTCTCTCCCCGACTACACTCACAGTGCGGTTTATATAGGAGTTTCTCAGCGGAAAGCTGTGACCCTCAAATCTTTAGGGGGGTCAAAACAAGTTTGTGGTACAATAAACGCAATAAGCTCACCTCTACACAGCCTCTGGCCATACTGGATAGTGTATACGCCCTTTTCTTATTGAGAAATTTTCAGCATAAAATTTCGTAAAATAATTATGACAATCCGTAGATACATGAATACCTCAAAATATATGTACAATCCACAACAATCCGTTGTCAACTTCATTAGCATATCATTAGCATATAGTTAATACGAATACCTCAAATGTATGTACAAGCCACAACAAGCCGTTGTTAATTAGAATATAGTTAATATGCATACATATATAAATTCACAAATAAAACACATTCTGAAACAGGGTACAAATCATCCTCGCACATCAAGAACCGAAGTGCAAACTGCTGGACCATGTTAAATCGTCTTTCATGCGTTGTGTATATTTCTTTTTCTTATCACAGTCAACTTGTAAAGTTCTGTAGTATGGTGTTCTGATCGTATGCGACGACAACAGTTCATGTAGTTCTCTGTTGTCCGTACTCCTGTCAACGTGGGTTAGTCAAACTCACGATGCCCTCGGGTCCCCGCATCCAGCGTCGGGTAGATGCTCCGTATGGCGGGAGTTGGTCGAACTTCTTCTGCTGGATCGGAGTCCCTTTGTGTCAAGAGTGGCGCAGAGGGTAGGTTTCCTCTGTAGGCGCGACCTGCGCTCCAAGTGTCAACTGGCGCCATCTCAAACTCGGTTGTAGCCAAGACATTCCTCCTACTCATTCCTCGCTTGGCTAGCCAGGGTCTAATAAATCTTACATACAATAAAATTCCCCCAAGAATTCCCACTACAGTTAAGGTTATTCCCAAGAAATATTTCCAATCTGACGTCTCCTCATCTGGTACCATGGCCTGTAAATGATTAAGCTGATCAATAAGATGATTCATAGGGATATTCTCGATACTCTTGAGTTTATCAGGTAACCTAGTCAAGTACAGTTTTATAGCAGTTTTCAAAAAAGGTTTCCAGAGCAACATGTTGGAAACATTCGGGGGATGAACTAACTTCAGAAAATTATCTTCCAACTCGTACTGGCTTTCATTATGATAATAAGGGAGTAAGGTCAAATGATCATTAGATGCTGAACATGATGCGCTCAGTTTAATTATTGACAACGGAGGTAAGACCACTATGGTATATGAAAACTTGCTATCCGTGTCACATACCACTACAAGATCCAACCTTTTATTGGTTGTCAATACCCAGCGTCCTGCAGTAAGGTATTCTGCCCTAGGCAATATAGCATTTGGTTTGACTTCGGTGTGACATGTCTGTCGGACCTTGGTCTCGTCTTTCATAAACAGAGCAATTACACATAGTTGGCTAAGATTGATTGGGTAGATCGGGCTCTGGATATGGCAATAGCCCGTAAGTGGTTTTGTACATATCTGAACTTCTGAGGGTTTCAGTAATGCATATTTCGTATGTTGTGCATTGACTGCGATTACCTCTGTTTTTAACCGATATTTTGCTACCATATTATTTATGTTGTTTGACCCTGTATTTAAATGATTCATGACTAGTGGTACCGGCAAATTATGAGCCTGGTATATTCCAAATTCACCATTAACATCTAAAAGTGGAATCGTTGTGACTACTAATATCTTATCATCAAATAGGACGGTGGTACACAGTAAAGTCTTATAGAATCCCCATAAATAGTCTACCGGATTAATTGCTAACCTGAATCTAATAGGTAGGTGAGTTTTTATGCCCTTTAATAGGGCCAACAACTGACTTGGTGTTATGGTGCTGGGTGACAGATGACCCAAAGCCAACATATTCATTTGCAGCTGGAGGTGTTCTAAATATGACAAAAACGTTTGTACCATGCTTCGAATATTTTCGATTACTAATTCCACTTGCAAATAGGTCTTTCTTGCCCATTCTAACTTTGCTATTCCATTGCTCAATGTAGTGGAAACATTAGCAATTTCTTGTCCTACTATATCCAGATCGTTAATGACTTCATTAATGGCATGTCGATTCTCCGATACTTGAATTCTTGTCGTATTAATAATAGAGAGCCCTTCTTGAATGACATGTGCCATACCTGCTTGATTCTCTGCAAGCCTACGTACATTTTGTTTAATAGAACTTAGGTCAGCGTCAGACACAGTGCCAAATAAGAAACTCAAGGCACTACCGATAAACGGCAATAGCGAACGCTTGGGTCGTGTGCGCAACCTACCATATTCTTAAAAGTTGTCTGCTAGGCTATTTAAAGTTGTATTCAATCTTGTTATTTCTTCGTCTAATTTGATGTACATGCTTAAGATGCCTGTTGATTTATCGGAGTGGTAGCGACTCACGAACTGTCTAACCATCATCGCGACTTGATCAATATTATACCTACACTTCCCAATAAACTGACTATATGGGTCTAAATCAATAACGAAGGTTACTAGCCATTTAGACCTTGTCGTGGTAATATAATTCAGTTTTTGAAATACAATGTTTTCGTACATAATCGAACCCTGTGCTAACCACATGAGGAAGAGTAAACCCAGAGGAAACATGTTCTCTCTGAAACATAAGAGTAATTAATCATATACACTGGTTCTATTCCCAAACCATATAAAACTATAATAAACCAGCCATTGCCTGGAGCAACTGTTCCACCTTTTTACTTTGTTGGAATGTGCGTTTTCAGTAGAGGCCCTAGTTCGTTTTAGATCAGTGGATTCTATCCACATGTCTCCTTGTCGCTATCCGCAACTTCACTTTCCACAACTGAATCTGTCGCTATCCGCAACTTCACTTTCCACCATTGAATCTGTCGCTATCCGCAACTTCACTTTCCACCATTGAATCTGTCGCTATCCGCAACTTCACTTTCCAGAACTGAATCTGTCACTATCCGCAACTTCACTTTCCAAAACTGAACCTGTCGCTATCCGCAACTTCACTTTCCACAACTGAACCTGTCGCTATCCGCAACTTTACTTTCCACAACTGAACCTGTCGCTATCCGCAACTTCACTTTCCACAACTGAACCTGTCGCTATCCGCAACTTCACTTTCCACAACTGAACCTGTCGCTATCCGCAACTTCACTTTCCACAACTGAACCATGGAACTCTACTTGTTTGTCTTGCTTTCTGTAAGTTTCGGATGACTTGCTTTCCTATCTTAACTGTACCAGCTACCACTGCTCGGGCTACCAGCTTAATTTATATGGAATGTTGTCTCCTCCTCCTCCTTCCAATCAGTGTCATCATGAGAAGGAGTGTTCAGTGTTTAAACCTCTGTTATGTGTTCCCCTGTGTGCCCCATAGTTCGTCCCATAAGTTCTGACTGTTTAGGAAATCTCTTTAATCATATCAGTATGCTCTTGTCGCTACTCGCGACCAAATACTGATCATCACCGTTATCATGTCAGTACACCCTTGACGAAACCCGCGATCAAGAACTGATCCTCATATTTGGATCCTTTATGTTTTTACAATCCCTAACTATATTAGCATACTTTTGACCGGACCTGGGCCACGTGTATGTCTTAGCATTGATGAATTTCTTGTTGTGTTCACAGTTTCCCTTTTCTGTTCTTGATATGAACCTTGTTCTCCCGTTTTAGGGTTTCCCTCATCCCTATGATTTGTTTAGCCTATTTAATAAAATCGACTTTCAGTTTCTTATATGCTGAAAAAAAACTTCCCTAATAATCCGGAATATACTTAAGCATTTGCCAACGCTTAACACATGGCTGGATCCCCTTCAAATGAACGGAATAAATTAGCGATGCCTTGAGCACCTACGACTATTGCCAACGTTATACTCTGCCTTGTTGCTTGATCATGGTCTTGTAGATACCTATGGATAAAATCACTAACTGCCCCTGAACTTGACTGATAGGCTACCAGATTTATTCTTTCTTGATCTGCATTTGTTAATACCGCATATTTTTCTATACTTTTCGGCCATTCCTTAAATTTTGTAGGTTTCCCATCAAATGTATTGATAACTTGCGCTATTCCCTGTGCTCCTAAAGTTGTTGAAAAATTAGCTAACTGTCCTGTTATTTGTCGTGCTATCCCTGTCAAAAATTCTCCCAATTCCTGGCCAGCCATAACGAATAATGAAACAGAAGAAATCTGAGCTACTTACCCAAGTTGGTCTGAGCGTCAATCTTCACTTGTCCCAGGCTGTTCCTTTGTTTTGAGAGGGATCCTGGTCTCGGCACCAAAGAAGAACCCCAACGTGCTCTATATGTAGCACAACAGACAAACTCGGTCTTCGGTTTCAGCAGTTTTGATAATAACAAGGACTAATTTTATACGCTGGTACTACGCGAACACTTAACAAGGGCGTGGCAGAGACTGTGAGAGAGGCTATGGGCTGTTTCAGACGTGACCCAGTCTGACTAGAGCTCGTCCCAGTGTGCTGGCCTTCTGAGCGGTGACTTGACTGTTAGCTGTTGGCCGTTGGCTCGTGTTCTTCTGCCGTTTCTTCTGGACTGCTCTGTCGGTCTGGTCCTGGTCAGTGTTCAGCGCCTTTCTCTGCCTCTCTCCCCGACTACACTCACAGTGCGGTTTATATAGGAGTTTCTCAGCGGAAAGCTGTGACCCTCAAATCTTTAGGGGGGTCAAAATAAGTTTGTGGTACAATAAACCGGTCAACAACTGTCCGATTTATAACCATCATCTGGTCATGAAGTGACACTTGAACCTTTAAGGGGGGTCGACACAAGTTCGTGGTACAGTACACTGGAAACTCTTTGTCAACACTGTCCGATTTATGACCATCACCTGGTCATGAAATGACACTCGAACCTTTAAGGGGGGTCAGTAACCTTTCTTCTGATGAACGCAATAAGCTCACCTCTACACAGCCTCTGGCCATACTGGATAGTGTTACATCTTTCCGTTGGTAAAAGAAATGCAATTCTGGGAGAGCTGGGAAGAACATCATTGTGTGTACACTATTACAGTCGTTGTGGTAAGTCCCGGTGTCGACTGCTTAGATTACATGAAACAGGATATCCGTATGCCTCTTACCATATGTTAAAAGCATTTGACGAAAATGGTCAAACTGAGTGGGTTTCTTATGTAAGACAATTAGTGTTTCAAACTGGGTTTTCATATGTTTGGTTCTCTCAGGATTGTGGCGATTCCAAACCTGGCATTACAAAATCACCCATTCCTCTTTCCTTGATGTTTATTCATCATATAAATCATTACTTGAACCAGAAAAATATCTGTCTGCTTTAGCATGTGAAAGAGAGCTTCTTAGAGCTTTATGTAAATTCTGTTGTATAAACCATAATCTGAATGTACAGAAAGCTCAATTTAATACAACCACAGAGTCATCGTTTAGTTTTTGTATGAAATGTAACCGCTATGAAATAGAAAATGAGTGCCCTTTTTTTGTTAATTTGTACTTTTTAAAAAAGTAGCAGAGAAAATTCCCCAAATGATTCTGTTATTAAAAACCTGTCTATATATTTAAAAAGACATTTACCTATGTAAATCCAAATGTAAAAAAATATGAACGTTTGTTTCATTCATTCATGAATAAACGTCTTCTTCCTTACGTCCCAACAATGTTCCATCTCTGCAAGCAGCAGGCGCCATGGCACGGCATAACGATGTTCTTCCCCACACAGGATGATTACTGATTACCCGAGATCTCAGACATAAACGTACTGTCATGGCACCAGATCTCAACCCAATTGATTATCCATGGGATGAGCTGGACAGACATCTACATCAGCATCAACCAGTGTCACAGAATCTGAAGCAATTTATTCAAATCCCTCATTCACAGGTTTCATGGTTCCACAGGCAGAGGATGTCGTGCAGTCATTCATGGCAATGGTGGACACACACAGTACCAGGCTTAACGATAACTCTAATAAGGTTTTATGAACTTTGTAATCCTCCCAACATACACTTGACCTGCGTATAGCTTTTAAAACCTTGTGGAGGTCACAATGAATCTAACGAAAATTACATATATGAATATGGCATGATGAATTTCTAACGCACTCACTGTCTGCAGTTGTATTTCCTTGGTGTGATTCTCAGCGCCAACGAACAAAGGGGAACCATTGCCATGGATACAAGACACCGCAAGGATACTGACAGTGGATACGCCTGGGTTGTTCTGTTTGCTGCAACCTTTTCCAACTTCATCATAGGGACGTTGTTATATTCGCCTGGTGTATTCAACATTGCCATCTTGGAAGAGGTAGAAAATGACCTTTCGCGGACATCTTGGATCGGCTCCACTTTGGTTGGAACGACCACGTTGTCAGGTAGGTAGAGCAGCTTTGTAGATTTTGATAAGATAAAAAACAGGCAAAATTGTCCCCCAAACGAAGAATGCAACCACTGAGGGCATTTCCCTTACTGGGGTGAAAATGAGTTCCCGGTGTTCGACGCGCTTTCCCTTGTTAGCCAACAGATGATTGGCGTTGATAGGTAATAACCCTTTATTATTTTCCACCTTTTGTTATCTTATTAATTATTGTTGTCCTAACATGTACATATATATGCTCTCTGGCTCATGGCATTCATTCACCTGATGAAGGAGTAAGCATATACTCCGAAACGTTGTGGTCTTCATAATAAAGAAGTTGATATCCATATATTCTCTTCCTTATGTATATTACTTCTAAATGCCTTTCAAAGCCCCTGTTACAGATTGTTAATTTTTTTAATTGTTCACCTTTTCAAGATCAAAGGTCCCATTTTACACTTTCAACAATGTATGTCTATGTGTAGTAACCAAGAGTTACAAATAAGCAAATGAAAACTTTGTCATGCACCGCTGCATCGTTGCCCAAATATGTTTGGTTTGGAAACCAATTACAGAGTATGTGATTTCAACACTTTCACAGGTACATTAAACATTTTTTCCTAATGCTACGATTTTTTCCCCCCTTGGAAATAAATTATTGACTTAATACATGTAGGATAATTAATATTCACAAAAAAATCACAATCATTTTTTCACTTTGCTAGCCCTTTAGAATTAAGAAGTCATCAACAATAAAGAATCTGACTATAAATACTTTTTTGCTAGATATATTGTATTCTGCAAACACTTCATCAATTAATTGACTGTTTTTCTATCAGGTCCAATCGCTGGAGTCTTTACAAGCAGATTTGGCTGCAAAGCAGCTTCCTGTCTTGCAGGAACGTTGGTTCTGATTGGTCTGAGTGTATCTTCCTTTATAAAGAGCGTCAATGGTCTTTTGTTCACTAATGGCATCCTCACAGGTAAAATTAGACATTGTAATATTATTAGGCGATTTCGTTCAAACATATTATATTCAATATGAGATGGATCAGGAAGAAGTCACCACAATGCATTTGCCATTTGAGAAATAACGTTGGTTGGTTGGTTTGTTGTTTAACGCCGCACTCAGCAATATCCCAGCTATATGACTTCGGTCTGTAAATAATCGAGTCTGGACCAGACAATCCAGTGATTAATATCATGAGCATCGACCCACGCACTTGGGATCGATGACATGCATCCACCAAGTCAGCGAGCCCGACCACCCGATCCCATTAGTCGCCTTTTACGACAAGCATAGTCGTCTTTTACGGCAAGCATGCTTTGCTGAAGACCTATTCTACCCCGGAATCTTCACGGGTCTGAGAAATAACGAGAGAAAAACAATAGAGAGAATGAGTGCAAGAGAAATATCTATATCAAAACATAAATATATTACTCATATTAGTGATTGACTGATGAAGCGGGTTAAATGTACGGTGCGCCCGTCTCGAAGTATGCTATACCTGTACAAAACTACAAAATACATAACACTTCTCTTGGGTGTTCATAAAGTTTTGTTTTACTGCTTTCTAGGTTTGGGAGCAGGTCTAGCAATAAATGCAGCAGGTACCATACCTGGACTCTACTTTGAAAAACGCCTCCCTCTTGCATTTGGCGTCTCCACTGCAGGAACCGCCATGGGTCTGTTTGCTGGAGGCCCTTTAGTTGCCATCTTACTAAAACATTATTCTCTCAGTGGTGCGTTTCTGATCTTTGGTGCCATAGGGAGTCACCTCTGTGTCGCAGGATCTCTGATGAGGCCAAGACAACAAGCTACGGTCAACGTTATCGTCCCAGATCAACAGCATGATTACCAGTCAGTGACACTCTTTGTTGAAGGTAGCAAACTTCAGGATGAATCGGGTAACTTGACGGAAGAACAGGGGCAACGTGATACTGGTGTAAAATGTGACATTATTAACAACAAGAGGAATGGTTTGGATGACCATAATATGCAGGACAATAATCAGATACAGGTAACAGAAAAGAAACCAGGGAGTTGCGAGGAAAATAAATGTTCAAGAAATCGTTGTTTGATCGTAGAAGAAGGAAACACCATGAAAGCGGATTCAACACTGTTACATTCCAACACACTTAATTCAAACTTGCAAAGAAGATGGTGGAGTTATGTTAAAAGAAACTTGCCTCTTATAACAGCGAATGGATTCCTTTTCTACAACATCAGTCTGATGTTCTTAGGTCTGGGTGAAAATGCTATCCTTTTCCATCTGCCAAATTATGCTTACTCTAAGAGCAGCACTCGCATTCAGTCCGCAAATCTCTTCACTGCAACGGGTCTGACTAGCCTTATGTCGAGAATATTCACAGGCCTGATATTAAACGACAAGGATATAAGTATCATCTTGCTCCATGTTAGCTGTCTTGGAATAATAGGAATCCTGGCTCTGGTGTTCCCGCTCTACTCACACACGTATTCTCTGCAGATGGTGTTCAGCGCCTTGTATGGCCTGTATGGGGGAGGCCTTCATTCTATCCTGAGCCCAATGACCGTGGAATGTGTAGGGGTAGCTAATCTCGCTGTTGGATTTGGAGTAACTCATTTCGCCATAGGAATCGGATATATTCTTGGTCCACCTGTAGCAAGTAAGATTTTATTGATACCATTGTGGATTAAGGTTTCAGGATACTGGATTATCTTCTGAAGGGTATTGAATGGCCATCGGTTATACTATTAGTTATGTATTTAGTTGCCATATAAACGGTGTGATATTAGGTGAGCAGAAAAATATTGGACGAGGCGTCACCTAATATGACTACGTATATGGTAACTAAAAACACCATAACGAATTTATTATGCTGAAAAGTTTAAACTATTTGGTATCCATATCGCTATTGTATCCAGTTCCTATATTATACATACTTTGGATCCATTCGTGGTCATAACTTTTAAACCCGATTCAAATGACTCTGGGGGCGGTCAGGTAGCCTAGTGGTTAAAGCGTTCGCTCGTCACGCCGAAAAACTGGGTTCAATTCCTGACATGGGTACAATGTGTGAAGCCCATTTCTGGTGTCCCCCTCCGTGATATTGCTGGAATATTGCTAAAAGTGGCGTAAAACCATACTCACTCACTCACTCACTCAAATGACTTTGCCTGAATATAGCCGCCCATTCAAATTACACCAAGAGATACAATCTGTGCTGAGTTAGTGCTAAGTGAGATTGAGATGATTACGCCACTTCTGCAACGAAGCATGGGTGGCCAGTGGAGATATCATACCTTGGATATATATATATATACATATATATCTTCTATATATATATATAGAAAAGGCATAGTAAACTCTCAGGCAAAATATAGTAATAATGAAAGTAAGATTGAACACAGTTTTAATTGGCTAGTGCTTTCAACTCATACCACAACTTTCTAGTTTTCCCGCTATATAAGCTACATTTTGATCATGAACCTACATTATTTAAAAAAGAGCAACATTTCATTCATAAATACGCGCCTCAGTTAAATGCATACATAATTTAGCCTTTACTAACACAGCTAGAATGCAAGAAGAAATTCTGGGATTGTGTTTATGTATGTGTGTTTTAACCTTAGCAACGGATCAACATATTCAAGATATACTTTGGTGAATAGAAATGAAAAATACCTTCCCTTTTCTTTCAGGTATCATCTATGAAAGCAGTAAGGTCTACGATAACACTTACTTCTTTGGAGGTAAGACATCAGACAGGTTGCTGTCGATACACAAGCCTAGAGCCCAGAAACAATAGTGTGGTTTCATGCGATTTATTTGTGTATTAATGGGCATTACAATCACGCTGTATAGTCGTTTTGTTCGTAAAAACGACAATTCAGTATCAACAGCAAATACATGTTCCATTTTGCAGATATGGATCATAGGAGGCAGTTTATTTAAATATTGTCTATTTTGTACAGGTGGATGTCTTATCGCAGGTTCAGTATGTGCAGCTGTTGTGCCAGTGTACAGGAGGTTACACGGATCCTCATAAATGGAGATTACTTTGGAGTGAATGAGTCCATTAGAACACCTGTATGATAATCAGCTGTCGTTACAACTTCACAGGAGGCACAGTTGACCACAGTTACGTCCACTTTGGCGTGCCAGGAAACTTTTCATCATGGTTTCGGATTCCGGTTCGCCTTGATTATCTTTTCAGACATGCCCCTACCAGAGCCGTGATCATGGGCTTCACCAATGTGGTAAATGTCTGAAGACAACACATCAGACAGACACTACTTGATACAACATAAATAAAGTTCAACAGCATGCAGCATGAAAGTTATGTAGGTTGTAGACCGTTTTCTTAAACCAAAGAGACCCGTGAAGATCCGGGCTAGAATATGTCTTCAGCAACTCATGCTTGTAAGTGAGTGAGTGAATATGGTTTTACGCCGCTTTTAGCAATATTTCAGCAATATCACGGCGGGGGACACCAGAAATGGGCTTCACACATTGTACCCATGTCGGGAATCGAACCATGCTTGTAAGAGGCGACTAATGAGTCAGACTCGCTGACTTGATTGTTGCATGTCATCGTATCCCAATCGCATAGATCGATGCTCATGATATGAAGCACTATAGATTGTCTGGTCCAGATCTAGACTCTATTATTTACAGACCGCCGTCATACAACGTAAACCCACGAACAAGGGTATCATGCTGAATAAATATATATATATCGCATATCACAATTGTATTCCCAATATATCACATTTACGATACGGAAACACGCACGGATACATTCCACTGGTTTTAATCATGTCTGGCTTAGCGTGCGCATGTGAACTAGAAAACACTGAGGAATAAATGTTATCGCTGGTGACAACCCACCATCTGTTGTCAAGACTGGCTTGCACTGATGTCATATTGCAGACTTTTGCAAACTGTTAAACTCCCTGCACTCTGCACATGGAATGATGATGGTTGGTTTAAGTTCAGTCTCAACACGTGACTCCGAACATGATTATTCACACACCACGTCAATGCCACTACTTTACATGGCATCAGCCCCCACACCACAACAAAACATCACAAGATTGGTATTTTGTTTTTAAACCGAAAAGTGTGTGATGGCACAATCTGATGAAAATCTGACCTCAGTTTTCGCTACCGCTAAACAAAGATCTGAGGACAACCCATTAGGGGTCACGTCAGAACGACCTTTCATCCGACTAATCAGAAAGTCGCTTACCAGATTATGAAAATGACAGTCGGAATGTGATTTTTAATCATGCAACCCTGAAAACTTTTACTCAGACCGATAGTTACGGGTTTAACGACTGAATCTATTAGCCATTCCAGAATGTTCTTTTGTTCAGGTTTCAAAGTTGTAATCGAGAATTTGTCAAAATATGTTTCGAAGCGTAGTCGCCAAATTGAAATTAGTGGCGTAAAGCACGAGAAAGCTGCCTTCTGATTGGTCATTCCATTGGTCGGTCAAAGTTCGCGCAAGGTCGGTCTGACCTGACCCGTAATGGGTTGTCCTCAGATCTTTGTTTAGCTGTAGCGAGAACTAAGATCTGATTTTAATGAGATTGGTGATTGGCATAGCAAGACACAGAGACTCATGTTCATTGCTACACATGTATCATTAACCAAAACCATCGTCCAGCTGCCGAAACATGCCAGTATAGTAATGAATCTGAAAATAGTCTTGCGCATCATTTAATAATTTCAACTTTTCGCATACAATTTTAATGTCAAGGTTTGGTGCACTTTAATCTAATTTACGATTGAAGTAACACTGTATTTCTTCTATGTTTTGTTGAGTGCACGGTAAAAAGATAGAGAATCTCACCCGAGTGTCTTTTGATATCAAATATATCAACACGAGTTGATAAAAGTGGAAAAATTCCGAGGCTTGCCGAGGATTTTGGCCACTTTTATCAACGAGTGTTGATATATTTGCTATGAAAAGGCACGAGGGTGAGATTTTATTTATCATCCAACATCATTCTTTTAACTTTTTAAATTTGTAGACAGTAATTAGCAGTGTCTTCAGTGTAAAAAGTACTGCAAACAGCTTCAGTAGCAGAGCCATTAGTGATGTCATTTGATTGTGACGTCATGGTAACCAGTGACGTCACAATGGTCTACAAAGCATTGTGATGTAATTTCATTGCAGCGATATCTACAGTGTAGATATCGCTTGATCTCATCCAAGCGATATCTCCTGTGGGAGCCAGTTTTGGATGATAACAACTATTATCATATTATGAATGAGTGTGTGTGTTTGTTGTGTAACGCAGCACTCAATAATCGAGTTATAATGTGGCATGTAAATATTCGAGTTTGGACAAAACAAATCCAGGGATTGATAATTTGAGCAACCATCCACGCCAAAGGGTTAGGACCAGTGATAAAATCAAATTATTTGGTTTCTTGTCAAGGCAGTTTATAGTTAGGTTTGTTGATGAGGTGTTCCTTGAGGGCATATTTCATATCTAATTTGAGAACAGAAGTCTTGTGTTTTTTATTCTGCTGACTTTTGGGCGTCCCATACTACTATCTGTATCTAAAGTTACAAGTGAGAGCAAATCGAGTGTCACATTTTCTTTAATAACTGAAATACCACCTGAACACCTGGCTAATTAGGGATGTACTCGGCATAAGTTCGGACAGAAACTACGACTAAATCCACAATGATGGAGGTACATAGTATTATCACATGAAGACAAAATGGACGCACGTGCGTTGGAGACTCAAGTGACGCTGATATTGACTATTCGTAATTATACACCCGTTTACGAAGTAAATCGGGGTTATATAGCGTTCCGCTCGCCCGTCCGTCCGTCCGTCCGAGCTTTTGTTCGGCCCATAACTTTTTAACCATGCACACTAGCTTCACCAAACTTGCTACACACATTAACCACAATGAGTACTTGTGCCTTTTGCTAGTTTGAAGATTCTGATTTTTTAAATTTTTGCCGTTTCCATGGAAACATTAGAAACTTAAACTTTTAGGTTGGGTGTTTTGTACGGCCTATATCTTTTTAACCATGCACCCTAGCTTCACCAAACATGCTACACACATTTACCACAATGAGTACTTGTGCCTTTTGCTAGTTTGAAGATTCTGAACTTTTTAATTTTTGCCATTTCCATGGACACATTAAGAAACTAAAACTTTTGGTGTTTTTTTGTACGGCCCATATCTTTTTAACTATGCATCCTAGCTTCATCAAGCTTGCTACACATATTTACCACAATGAATACTTGTGCCTTTTGCTAGTTTGAAGAATTCTTAATTTTTTTATTTTTGCCGTTTCCATAGAATCATGGTGAAACATAAATTTTGGGTAGAGTTTTTGTACGATCCATGTTTACAATATATGTATCCTAGCTTCAGCAAACTTGCTACATTTACCACTATGATTGTTTTTTATCTTTTATAAGATTCTGAAAGTTTTCTCTTTTGCTGTTTTCATGGAAACATGATGGAATTTAGAAATTTTGATGACTGGTTTTGTATAGCTAATATATTTTCCAAAATTGTTTCCACTCATGTAGATCATCATAAGTATCTGTGCTTTGTGTTAATTTGAATTTATGAATTCTTTACCATATCTGTTAAGGCTAGATGGAAATTATTAATTTACTGATTTTCTTATATGATATTGGGGGGGGGGGGGGGGTCAATTGTCACTGGAACTCAATCTTAGTTTTTAAATCATTGAAGTTAAAATCAGTTAAAATCTGTAATATTTTTTTAATTAACAAACTATTTACTATTTGTCCTTGACCAGCAGGGATAACGGGGGTATGTGTTTTTTGTTCCTATATGCAAGGTATGGCTTTACGGTTCTCTGTAGAAACTAACACTCTGAATTCAAACTTGCAAAAAAGATGATGGACTGACAACAGGGAGCAGATGGCTTGCGGTACAGGGTTTTTTGTATATATATCAGCACAAAAGGCAGTGGTTGTTGTGTTGGTGTCAATAGGGATCAACGATTGGGATAGGCATCTTATAAGTAATGGCAATTAAGTGATTCTAGACATATACATGCCATGGCTAAAGGCAATTAGCCTCTGGAAGTTAATGTTCTTTCAGACAAAGTTTGTCACAAATTGGTCGCTATGATAAAAATAATAAATGATAAAGGGAATCAGTGACAGTTTAGGACTCCAGCACATGTACGTCTGCCAACACGGGTAACAAAATATATTTCGAATTGCCGTTTTATTAATGACAATGCAGTTCAAAACTTGAAGCTGTACTTCCCATCATCACACGCGGTGATTCCCGGCAGGAATATAGGTCTCCAGTAAATGGGTAAATATGCAGCTAAATTGGATGGGATGATCAGGTTCGGGGACTTGGTTTGACTGCATGCCTTGTATCCCAATTGCGTGGATCAATATTCACGATGTCAGTCACTAAATTGTCTTGACCAAGTACTATTGCTGAATGTGGCGATAAACTAACAAACAGACGATCCGACGGGACAGATCATTGCTTAGGTTTCAAAACCTTGGCAAGAGTCTGACCATTTGATGTCGACAGCCTTGCTTTTGCTGAAAATGTACTGACTTTGGCGTCCTTTTCAAAATATAACAAAGTTAAATCAATGTTAAACTCGAAAACTAACCACTGAGTGCAATATTAATTCAACTCGGAAACGTCCACTAGTGTGTGGCAATGATTGATCTCTGCCTACATTGAAACAATTATTAAGATTTCCCAATTCCTATTTAATCTGGTTTTAGCAAGTGAGGTGGAATGGGGTTTGATGTGGCGATGAACGTGGATTTTATAGTGCCAGCGCACTGAGATAATTTAAACATTAATACCCCACTCAGACACATTACACTGACCCCGATCCGACCAGTACTTGTTTTAGCCCCTTAATGCCGAGCGCCATATTTGATAACAGCAAGTACCATCTTTAACGTCTTTTGACGTGACGCGGTTGGAGATCGAACCTAAGACCTTCTGCTCTCCGGGTAGATGCTCTAGCCACTAGACCACGGAGGTGGTCTGTATTTCGAAAGGGGGGAAGTAGGGGTTTTAAATAGGATGAGACGGATGAAGGAGGACTTGGTATGTCAATACAATGAATTGTACTTTTAAAAAAAGAGTCCAATGAACCTGTCCCCTTACATCACCCTTGATCTGCTACGGTTGCACATGCATTGAAATATCTAGGACTTGTTTCAATAATTAAGTGTCACCGTAGATCAAATTTACCCATGTCACAGTCTAGTGATAAACGGACTTGGTGCCTCAGTCAGTTGCCCGACGGTCCAGAAGAGGTTGTCACCCCCGACGTCAGTTTGGTCCGTAAGTAGGTTTGAGGATATGTTGATCTAGATTCTGACTTAGTCTGGTTGTAATGAAACAAACTTAGTTACTAGGGTTTGTAATACTCCTTTTTCTAGTAAATAACTAGGTATTAGGGAACTTTAGAATTTTCTTGTTCAGTCAAAGTGACTGAGACTTCAGTCGATTAAGCCTAGTGGATATTCAGACGTAATCGTCTATTTTGTAGTCTTAAGTGACTATTTTAGGGATAAGGTCTCAGTGTTTATTTTTCGTTATTTACTCAGACGAGGTTATTCACTCACTAGAGCGTGGAGTTAGTTGACTCAGGTGTTAATTGGTCGCAGTCGACTTAATTTTCTCTCTGCACATCCGGTCAGTATCTTTTCAAAGTGTTGTTTTAGCTACTCTAGTTCTTATTGCTGTAATACAGTTGTTTAGTTAAACTGGTATGTTTGCGGTGATGTAATTAAACAGTGATTTGTGTCAGCGCAGACTGGGTTTATGCTATCTTTTATTGTAATTAACCGTTATTAATAAACTTGTGAACCTATAACCACGTTTTCTTTAATACTTTATTTTTATTTGATACCACCCCTGATCATTGGGGCACAGCTCCGTGACAAGCATCCAAGTCCAGAGACAAGATTTTCTGTTGATATGACCCTTCTCATACGGTGCCTATCGTCATTAGATATTTTCCTACTATAGCTATGACGCTGCATCTAACTGTGACTGGCAAGGCCAATGTCAATTGAACCTAGATGTTCTGGACACGATTGAAAATGCTTGGAACGAGTTACACACTGCCCTCTGTATAGCCATGTCGTGAAGTTGCTTCCAGATACGGCAGGATAATTTAGCTGATCTTTGTGTCACTGGTGGTCAAGGCTGGAGATGAGTTATGGGTGCCCGTGGATGTTATTTATTTTATGACTTATTTTTTTAGTGATAATATAATCAACTCGGGGATAATCGTCTCGCGTACATGGTCATAGTGCCCTGTCCTAATTTGCTAGGAGATACTAGGACAGCACAATACATTCGTAACAACCATGGTCATCACAGTCAGGGAGTTGTTGCAGACAGTGCCGCCAGAACGCCCCTGGACCCTTATGCCATTGTTTCATCATTTCGGAACTGTGATTCCGGGTTGCAACTAGTCCTCAGCCACCTTTGCTTGTCAAGCAAGGTGATCCAGGGCCCTGTTCTACAAACAACCTCAGGGATAAGGTGATCGTAAGTTCCGATATTTTAACATTAAGCCTCACTCACTAAGGTTGGGATTTTATCAGAACAAAAAAATATTGTCCCAGAATCTTTTTGAAAAAAGTAATTACGCTTCAGAAAAACAAATGTCTGCCACAAAAAATTCTTTGTCTTAAATGCTCTTCAGGCACGCAGTTTAACTGTAATCAGTTGTTTGGTTAAACTGGTATGTTTGCGGTGATGTAATTAAACAGTGATATGTGTCAGCGCAGACTGGGTTTATGCTATCTTTTATTGTAATTAACCGTTATTAATAAACTTGTGAACCTATAACCACGTTTTCTTTAATACTTTATTTTTATTTGATGCCACCCCTGATCATTGGGGCACAGCTCCGTGAGAAGCATCCAAGTCCAGAGACAAGATTTTCTGTGGATATGACCCTTCTCATACGGTGCCTATCGTCATTAGATATTTTCCTACTATAGCTATGACGCTGCATCTAACTGTGACTGGCAAGGCCAATGTCAATTGAACCTAGATGTTCTGGACACGATTGAAAATGCTTGGAACGAGTTACACACTGCCCTCTGTATAGCCATGTCGTGAAGTTGCTTCCAGATACGGCAGGATAATTTAGCTGATGTTTGTGTCACTGGTGGTCAAGGCTGGAGATGAGTTATGGGTGCCCGTGGATGTTACACGTAGCATTATGAACTCCGTTAACTGTTACTGATGGTGTCATGACGTCAACAAACTCATTACTTTTGACAAAAGAATGTTGTTTCTTCTTTAACGCCGCATTCACAAAGAAGATAACATAATTGTTCCCTAATAAACGTGTTCACTTGTATGTATGTTTTTCTGCTCGTTTGGTAGTAATATTCCAGCTATATGACAGTGATCTATCAATAATCAAAAGTGGACAATTCAGTGATTGCAATTTGTGTTTTGACCATGCTCCTAGGTTTTCTCAAAATATAATCTTCTTTCCTGTAAAATTAAATGTTACTTTTCTTTATCTAGACAGCAACTAGTTTTATATCAATAATGCAGCAACTTTTGTCAAGTGTTTTTCCTTTGTGAAATTGTAAATTGTTGACGATAATCACAGGTGAGCACCACTGACGTGGCAGTATTAACATTTTCGTTTGCATCTTTTTCTTATTATTTTAGTGATAATATAATCAACTCGGGGATAATCGTCTCGCGTACATGGTCATAGTGCCCTGTCCCAATTTGCTAGGAGATACTAGGACAGCACAATACATTCGTAACAACCATGGTCATCACAAACAGGGAGTTGTTGCAGACAGTGCCGCCAGAACGCCTCAGGACACTTATGCCATTTTTTCATCATTTCGGATCTGTGATTCCGGGTTGCAACTGGTCCTCAGCCACCTTTGCTTGTCGAGCAAGGTGACCCAGGGCCCCGTTCCACAAACAATATTTTATTCCGATATTTAAACATTAAGCCTCACTCACTAAGGTTGGGATTTTATCAGAACAAAAAAATATTGTCGCAGAATCTTTTTGAAAAAAAGTAATTACGCTTCAGATTGTTGAAAAACAAATGTCTGCCACAAAAATACTTTGTCTTATATGCTCTTCAGGCACACAGTTTAACTAACAAAAGATCTCGTCATGCAGCTTTTGCCAGACAAAATCCCAGCATATATTGGAGTTGTAGTCGAGAACAGACAAAATAACAGATAAATACATTGTTTCTAGTGATTTCTATGCCAAGCGGTATTTTAACTCCCCAAGCAATTAATCATAGGACGAGCTTTCATAGTGATATTACTGATATGTTATTTGGCATCTTCTTGTAATAATACTTATAAAAGCTTATGGTATACTACCTCATTAATGATCTCTCCTTTCCTGGACAGAGGTGTTCTATGTCAAGGTGGCACTTGCGTGAAAACTGAATTACTTGCCATTGATCATATTATTCTGCGATTAAATTGAGATCACCATAAGTATTGTGCTTGTAGTTAAGGGATCTTCGAAATACTACATGAAATGAAGTTTCATCAGCAAACAGTCGTATATTGCAGATTATCCACACCGACATTTATATAAATAAGAAAAAGTAGAGGACCCAATAAAGATCCCTGAGGTACACCGACTGCTAAATGTGTTACATTGGCCTGACCAATTATTACAACTCTCTGTAATCTATTGATAAATATTTAATTTAATTTCAATCAATGCCCACTGCTTTGAATTTAGATAATAATTACTTGTGCCATACCTCATCAAATGCCTTACTTATGTCACAGAAGACGTAATGTTGATTCTTACACCATTATCAAGCTGGGTAAGAATCTACATCGAAACATCGCTATATCGAAACAGTCAAAATATTAATGAATGGGAGATAATGTTAGAAACTACATCGAAACATTGCTACATGCAATAAACCAGAAGCTGTTATCCATGAAGTTGTAAGGTTCTCTTACTTACTCACCAACTTCAATGTTCCAAAAGCGATCAATAGTTACTTAGCCAAGAGAGTTAGGTCAGATAGCAGAGAAACAAAGGGTTTTAGGTGACGTCAATCAAATTTGCTGGTTATTTTACCCCTTAAATAGGCGCTACCTTCACCTTTCACCTTTGTTGCTGGCGTCTACCGGGAGAAGCTATTACACTACATTTAGCTCCTCGCCAATTACCTCCCCTTCTTCAGAAAGTTCACTGAAATCTGGAATTCTATTATGTGTTTAATGTTCACGAAGGAGCCACGCAGTGATGCGTTTTATCTCGACATCGCAAACTAATTGGTTTTGAAATGTTGCAATATTCCTTGAGTAAACGTCAGGTGTCAGCGCATGAGTATCATAAGTAAGTCATGTGGGTTTGCGGCCATTTAAGGTATGCGACGGCCTGACAGGTGTCATGTTGTAAGAAAGTCAAGTGACATTTATCACGAGAACACGAACACATTCTGACTAATACATCATTATCTCTGCGATAATGGAATACTGTCACGACTAAGGTAGACAACTCTGTACAACGTGTCACTGTCCGTTATAAAACCCGTGACCGACATGACAAATAATAAGCTAGTAAGATATTGAAACCGTCAAAATATAAAACAAAAGGAAGTATGAGATTTAATGAATGGGAGCTTATCCAATCTCCGAAGAAAGAATGTATTTCTGTATGGGGCAGTCTGGCTTATTGTATAGCAGTAGGCGCCTTGTATGGTAAACGATTGATGCAAATGTTTCCTACATGATTGTGTTATTGGATTCCTGTACCAGAAGTTATTGCAAAAAGACATTTAAAAAACCCATGAAAAAGCCAAATTGGGCAAACTAGTGCAGAAACAGCTTTTCAAATTGTAAAGACATCTTTAAACCGCATTTGATTAATAATCGCAAAACATGAAGGTTAGTTGAAAAGCATTACTGCAATATTTTAACACTGCTGACATAGATGTGGTGTTTCTGAATATCATTGACAGATCTAGAGGTGTGGTGTTGCTAAAGTATTGCTGACAGAGGTGTTGTATTGCTGACACATTGCAGATAGAGGTTATAACATAAGTCTATATTAAAGCATAGGAGTTCAGAAAGTCGAATAAATTCGGATTCACCACGCATAGGTTTCTTTGTCTTCAGATCCCAGGAACTGTGTAATTGATCATCAAGATCAAGATTTCTTGATAAGGATATGTAGAAGTAAGATACCACCGGTTATGCCAAAAACAATTCCGATTGCAGAACAAACAATCGTAATAAAATGTATGAGTCACCATTATTTCCGTTATACCGCAACAGCCTTTACATAAACTAGCCTTTGACCGCAGATCAGCGGATATTGAACAACAACATTACAGTAATACTGTAGTTTCAAATTAAAGTTCGTAAAATCTATGTTAAAGTGTTGGAGTCACAGCGCTTTGAGCAAACAATCCCTATCTTTACCATGATGCATATGATAACAACAATATTAGCAGGAACTGCTGTAGATTTGGAAATTCAAATTTGTCCAAATTAGACACTTAAGAGATGCTCGAAATCAGTACGAGCCTGAAGAGGTTATCAACGTTGCAGTATGTCGTGTCAATGGACAATTACTATAAAGCCGGCATAAAGTGGACTAGTACAGTGACATACACGCAGACACGCAGACACGCAGACACGCACACACACATTTGAAAAGGGCTTCACAGTGTATATCCATAAAGGGAACCAAACCGCGGGAACACTTTCACCACTAAACTACCATCTGCTAGGAATATGACATGAACTTCCCAGCTTCTATTTAGGATTCTGGATGTCGGTAAACATGTTGGGTTTACCCTCAGCGTGGTTTTGATCTGACTGAAAGCGTATGTAGTCTTGCCCAATGTGGTAGAAATAAACCCCTCGTCATAGTTGAAGTTCTGGTGCTATTCTTAATGACAGCTCTCTTTGTTCGTATTATGACGTTGGTGAGTGTTGCGCCACACAATGAAGGATTTTACGACTGCTTTTCAATCCAAACCTGCATTTTGTCAGTAGTCCACTTTCCGGTAAAAAGGCAATGACAACATTTGAGTTTGGGAACACTAAGTTTGTTCACCTGCAGACATATGTGGCTGTAAGCATGTCATTTTCACAAAAGACTTTACAGACTTGGTTGTTTGTTTCGAATATAATGTGTTTTAGGTTCATGTTATTATCTAAGCATGTTTTTATACATGGTCGTAATATACATACGAAGATGCATTTTTAGAATTTCTACCATGTAACCCTTGCTTGTTTTTCGAGGAGATTACATTACCTGGGTGAGGTAATGCCTTCTATACACTAAACTTTGTTTCTAATTACTGCATCATCACCGAGTAGATATAGCATCATAGATGTGAGTCTTGATCTGTGAATATTGATCTGTGAGTGGTGAACTGTGAGTCTTGGTCTGTAAGCTGTGAGTGGTGATCTATGATCTTTGATCTGTCAGGTGTGAGGCGTGATCTGTGAGCCTTTATGTGTTAGCTGTAAGACTTGATCTCCTTGGCTTCAACTATTAGTCATGAGTTAAGATCACTGAGGAACGTCGTTTGGTACAACGCGGCCGGGGATCGACCCCCCGACCCTCCGACCCTCCGCGCTCCGTGCAGACGCTCTACTATTAGGCCACGGAGGTTATCCCAGGGTCAAGGACATGGACACCCATCCTCTTGTCCAAGTCGGCATAAAGGAAGTCTCTATATCATTCCAGAGGACCAACAATTGCAGATAAAGTCACCAGCTTCTGAGTAGAAGGAGACTTGCACCTATTGCAATGGGTCACTACACCACCGAAGGGCCAAAACCATGAACCATCTGGAGGGTCGGCATTGCAGACTGAAGAAGCCGGTTTGGAAGGCTCATCCCAACATCTTTGAGATGATCACCCTCCTGGAAAAACAACGTGCAGATCCACAATTTTCAATATGCCGGGGGCCAGAAGCCCCCTGTTGACGTAACAGAAATACAAGGACTTGGACTTGTCTGACCTGAAAGGATAACTACCGAGAGAAGGACAAATAGAAGTACGCTGATGCACCTTCCCACCTCTTGCATCAGTACTGATAATAAATGTTATTCTTAATAAATCAAATGTCAATGTCATTTCTCCCCGTTCGATATTGTGTCATATATAGTGTATGCATATATACATGGGAAATAAAGAATCGATCATATGTACATATAACATAAGATATTAATTACAATTTTCTGTATGTAAAATAAAGATTTGAATGTTGTGGATTATGTCCTGTGTATGCTTCCATCTGTTTAATCCGGATTAACATGTTAGGTGGTCCTGCACCATGACTGTGGAATATATATATAGCTAGCTAATAGCTAATAGGTAATGCAGCAATGAAAGAAACCTGTTAATTCATCAACACATTTCCCTTCATATATCTAAATAGCATAACTATATAGATTGACAATGTGATTGAAAACAAAATCGCTTAAATAACAAACATTAAATATAACCAATATCTAATCATTCTTGTCACTAATAGTAAAATAAATAAATAATTTATATTCATTCAAACGTCATACCGCCTCGACGATTGTCTGGAATATTTAAGTTATCAAGTTATCAACATTAATAGAGTCTATGTTTAATATTTCATTATATATTGAACCGCAAACGAAACCTCACATGCATAACATTGCATGGAAAGTTGTCATTTAAATATCTGGGTAATGTTTGTCAAAGTTTCTAAAATGTAACATTAACTTGTCCGGAAAAATGACATTTGATGATAAAAAAAACAAAGCAGATGACAATAAAAGCTATCGCCTAAACGCAATACGGCAGCGGCCATGGTAACCCGATGCACCTCAGCTCCGTGCAAATTGAAATACATATGCGCTCCCCCATTTCTTGCTCTATAAAAATCCACAAAGATCGGATAACATTCATTCGTTATTGAATTGCCACCACATGCCAAGATTGACAAGAAATCAGCGCCACCAAGCCCTTGGACGATTGCAAACTGGACAAACCGCCCGGCAAGAATCCAATCCATTTCAAGTCCACGTAAGGACCTTATACAGGCTCCAGCAACGGTACCAGACCACCAACACTACAGATGACCGACCACGAAGTGGAAGACCAAGGGTCATCACCCGGCGTCAGGATCTTCAGATTGTGCGACAGCATCTTCAAGATCGCTTTGTTACTGCTGGGGAAACTGCTCGACAGACCATGGGGACACACCAGTTACACATTAGTGCGGACACCGTGCGTCGACGATTGACGAGCAGACACCTCCACTGTCACAGGCCACACCGAGGACCCATTCTGATACCACGTCATCGCCGGGACCGTCTTCAGTGGGCAACACAGCACCAGCATTGACGCCAACAGCAGTGGAGAAGAGCCCTCTTCTCAGACGAGAGCCGTTACTGTATCTCAACAGCAGATGGCAGAGAGAGAGAGAGAGAGAGAGAGAGAGAGCGAGCGAGCCTGGAGACGCTGCGGGGAACGTTATTCCGATGCTTGTGTTGTTGAGAGAGGCTCGTGAGGTGGTCCGAGCATCATGGTGTGGGGTGGAATTAGTCTTGCATAGATGGTCGGCCCTGTGGTCTTCCAGAACATCTGTCCAGGGAGAGGCAATGGTGTCACAGCAGCTCGGTAGAGTGATCAAGTCTTGAGACCTCATTTAGCTAGCGCTGCAACCACGAGTTTCAGCATGATAACGCCCATGCCCATACTGCGAGAGCAACAAGAGACATCCTCCAGCAGAATGGCATCAGAGCCATGCAGTGGCCTGCCCTCTGTCCTAATTTAAATCCCATTGAGCACCCGTGGGACGAGATTCAAAGACGACTGAATGACGTCCGACAGGCCGACAACTGCAGCTGAAGTGCGTCAGGCGTTCCTCAGAGTATGGGCTCAAGTGCCTATGGCCTTCATCAACCGCCTCATCCGTTTCATGTATCGACGTTGAAGGGCAGTCATCGATGATTTGTGATGCCATTTTCTCAGAGACTAGTGTTGTGTTTCACCTTAAGAACATTTGACACCTTGATGATCAGTTTTGGCAAGTTTCGTCTTTTTAATATGTCTCAAAGTATGTTTACAGTGTTTGGACAAATAAGGTTTCTCATATATCTATCCATGGTGACGGTTCTTTTGCGGTTCAGTATATATTAAAGGTGAAGTTCACAATTATGTATGAAAAGGTTAGGCTAAGACAATAACCCCTACGATTTGTTAAATTTGTCAATAGAAGGGTTTGGTATCAGTTTACTTCATTTATAAGGACTGTAGAAAATTATTACGTGCAAGTCATTTTACATATCATGGACCCCTAATTGCATCATGTCCATGTTGGAATCATCCTACCCTTTGTCGGTACAAAATAGATTGAGTGAGTGAGTGAGTGATTGAGTGAGTGATTGAGTGAGTGATTGAGTGAGTGAGTGAGTGGGTGGGTGGGTGAGTGAGTGATTGAGTGAGTGAGTGTAGGATGAGTAAGTGGGTTGACTGCGGGGGTGAGTGAGTGAGCGGGTGGACTGGGGATGAGTGAGTGGGTGAGTGGACTTTGGGAGTGAGTGAATGAGTGAGTGAGTGGACTGTGGGGGTGAGTGAATGAGTGAGTGAGTGGACTGTGGGCGTGAGTGAATGTGTGAGTGAGTGGACTGTGGGGATGAGTGAGTTGGTGAGTGGACTTTGGGGGTGAGTGAATGAGTGAGTGAGTGAGTGGACTGTGGGGGTGAGTGAATGAGTGAGTGGGTGGACTGTGGGCGTGAGTGAATGAGTGAGTGAGTGGACTGTGGGGATGAGTGAGTGAGTGAGTGGACTGTGGGGGTGAGTGAATGAGTGAGTGAGTAGACTGTGGGGGTGAGTAAGTGGGTGGACTGTGGGGGTGAGTGAATGAGTGAGTGAGTGGACTGTGGGGGTGAGTGAATGAGTGAGTGGGTGGACTGTGGGCGTGAGTGAATGAGTGAGTGAGTGGACTGTGGGGATGAGTGAGTGAGTGAGTGGACTGTGGGGGTGAGTGAATGAGTGAGTGAGTAGACTGTGGGGGTGAGTGAGTGGGTGGACTGTGGGGGTGAGTGAATGAGTGAGTGAGTGGACTGTGGGGGTGAGTGAGTGGGTGGACTGTGGGGATGAGTGAGTGGGTGGACTGTGGGGGTGAGTGAGTAGGTGAGTGAGTGAGTGGACTGAGGGGATGAGTGAATGAGTGAGTGAGTCGGCTGTGGGGGTGAGTGAATGAGTGAGTGGGTGGACTGTGGGGGTGAGTGAATGAGTGAGTGGGTGGACTGTGGGGATGAGTGGATGGACTGTGGGGGTGAGTGAGTGAGTAGGTGGACAGCGATGAGTGAGTGGTTGGAATGTGGGGGGTGAGTGAGTGAGTGAGTGAGTGAATGGACTTAAGGGTTGAGTGAGTGAGTCAGTGGACTGTGGGGCTGAGTGAGTGGGTGGACTGCGGGGGTGAGTTAGTAAGCGGGTGGACAGGGGTGAGTGAGTGGGTGGTGAGTGAATGTGTGAGTGAGTGGACTGTGGGGATGAGTGAGTTGGTGAGTGGACTTTGGGGGTGAGTGAATGAGTGAGTGAGTGAGTGGACTGTGGGGGTGAGTGAATGAGTGAGTGGGTGGACTGTGGGCGTGAGTGAATGAGTGAGTGAGTGGACTGTGGGGATGAGTGAGTGGGTGAGTGGACTTTGGGGGTGAGTGAATGAGTGAGTGAGTGAGTGGACTGTGGGGGTGAGTGAATGAGTGAGTGAGTAGACTGTGGGGGTGAGTAAGTGGGTGGACTGTGGGGGTGAGTGAATGAGTGAGTGAGTGGACTGTGGGGGTGAGTGAGTGGGTGGACTGTGGGGATGAGTGAGTGGGTGGACTGTGGGGGTGAGTGAGTAGGTGAGTGAGTGAGTGGACTGAGGGGATGAGTGAATGAGTGAGTGAGTCGGCTGTGGGGGTGAGTGAATGAGTGAGTGGACTGTGGGGGTGAGTAGGTGGACAGCGATGAGTGAGTGGTTGGAATGTGGGGGGTGAGTGAGTGAGTGAGTGAGTGAATGGACTTAAGGGTTGAGTGAGTGAGTCAGTGGACTGTGGGGCTGAGTGAGTGGGTGGACTGCGGGGGTGAGTTAGTAAGCGGGTGGACAGGGGTGAGTGAGTGGGTGGAATGTGGAGGGTGAGTGAGTGAGTGAGTGAATGGACTTAAGGGGTGAGTGAGTGAGTGAGTGAGTGAGTGAGTGGACTGTGGGGGTGAGTGAGTTGACTGAGGAGGTGAGTGAGTGAGTGAGTGAGTGAGTGAGTGAGTGAGTAGGTGAGTGAGTGAGTGAGTGAGTGAGTGTGGGGTGAGTAAGTAGGTTGACTGTGGGGGTGAGTGAGTTAGCGGGTTGACTGGGGGTGAGTAAGTTGGTTGACTGTGGGGATGAGTGAGTGAGTGAGTGAACTGTGGGGATGAGTGAGTGGTTGGACTGTTGGGGTGAGTGAATGAGTGAGTGGTTGGACTGTTGGGGTGAGTGAATGAGTGAGTGGCTTGTGGGGATGAGTGTGTTGGTGGAGTGAGTGAGTGAGTGAGTGGACTTAGGGGGTGAGTAAGTGGGTTGACTGTGGGGGTGAGTGAGTGAGCGGGTGGACTGTGGGGATGAGTGAGTGGTTGGACTGTGGGGGTGAGTGAGTGGGTGGACTGTGGGGGTGAGTGAGTGGGTTGACTGTGGGTGTGAGTGAGTAGGTGAGTGAGTGAGTGGACTGAGGGGATGAGTGAATGAGTGAGTGAGTCGGCTGTGGGGGTGAGTGAATGAGTGAGTGGGTGGACTGTGGGGGTGAGTGAATGAGTGAGTGGGTGGACTGTGGGGATGAGTGGATGGACTGTGGGGGTGAGTGAGTGAGTAGGTGGACAGGGATGAGTGAGTGGTTGGAATGTGGGGGTTGAGTGAGTGAGTGAGTGAGTGAATGGACTTAAGGGTTGAGTGAGTGAGTCAGTGGACTGTGGGGCTGAGTGAGTGGGTGGACTGCGGGGGTGATTGAGAGAGTAAGTGGGTGGACTGTGGGGGTGAGTTAGTAAGCGGGTGGACAGGGGTGAGTGAGTGGGTAGAATGTGGGGGGTGAGTGAGTGAGTGAGTGAATGGACTTAAGGGGTGAGTGAGTGAGTGAGTGAGTGGACTGTGGGGGTGAGTGAGTTGACTGAGGAGGTGAGTGAGTGAGTGAGTGAGTGAGTGAGTGAGTGTGGGGTGAGTAAGTGGGTTGACTGTGGGGGTGAGTGAGTGAGCGGGTTGACTGGGGGTGAGTAAGTGGGTTGACTGTGGGGATGAGTGAGTGAGTGAGTGAACTGTGGGGATGAGTGAGTGGTTGGACTGTTGGGGTGAGTGAATGAGTGAGTGGCTTGTGGGGATGAGTGTGTTGGTGGAGTGAGTGAGTGAGTGAGTGGACTTAGGGGGTGAGTGAGTGAGTGAGTAAGTGGGTTGACTGTGGGGGTGAGCGGGTGGACTGTGGGGATGAGTGAGTGGTTGGACTGTGGGGGTGAGTGAGTGGGTGTACTGTGGGGGTGAGGGAGTGGGTTGACTGTGGGGGTGAGTGAGTGGTTGGGCTGTGGGGGTGAGTGAGTGGGTGGACTGTGGGGATGAGTGAGTGGGAGGACTGTGGGGATGAGTGAGTGGGAGGACTGTGGGCGTGAGTGAATGAGTGAGTTAGTCGGCTGTGGGGAAGAGTGAATGTGTGGGTCGACTGTGGGAGTGAGTGAGTGAGTGAGTGAGTGGACTGTGGGAGTGAGTAAGTGGGTTGACTGTGGGGGTGAGTGAGTGAGTGGGTGGACTGTGGGGGTGAGTAAGTGGGTTGACTGTGGGGGTTAGTGAGTGAGTGAGTTAGTGATTGCGTGGACTTTGGGGTGAGTGAATGAGTGAGTGAGTGGATTGTGGGAGTGAGTGAGTGAGTGAGTGAGTGGGTGGACAGTGAGGGTGAGTGAGAGAGGTAGTGGCACTTTTGGCGCCTGTTTTCCAACCTATTGTCGTTACAACATAGGATTGTTTGTGTCTTAAATTGTTGTGAGCAATGTATGGCATAGCGGTATAACCATTAAACGATTGTCATGTATGTCAGTCGTACTTTAATGACATGACACCAACGAGGTTTCTTCAATTTATCGAAATCAGTCCGATTCTGAATGTTAGCCAAGGTACAATTCACTGTCAGTACAATGTACCCAGCAGCAGCAAGTAACGAACTGTGCAGTGATCGTGGTATTTAGTGTCTGGAATTGTGGGCAGTGCATGGTATAGAGGTACATCCGCGAAAACGTGAGTCTATTGAGCAAATATTTTGGCTGTGAAAGGTCTTGTGGAACGTGCATTAATAAACACTCCTTTTCTTTTTCTTTTTCTTTTTTTTCTTATTCACAGCATTTCAAATACAAAGTATACATGGGACATATTACATTAAGATCAGCATGGTATATATTTAAATCGCCTTGTTGTACATTCAGTAGTTTGTTTCTCTGATACATCTGGTAGATCTATATATAAGGTTTCTATACAGAATAACAGACAAATTGTAATATCAAATCATATCTTGGTATTCTTGAATAATGTGTGGAATGAAGACCAAAAAGAGAAACATTTAGCTTGTTTACAATTTGAGAAAGCAATAGATCTTGTAGCTTCATAATAGTTAATTATTTCCCACTTTACTTGTTTAAAATGTGGAATTGATTTCTTTCTCATTTGTTTATAAATTACAAATTTTGCAATTAAAAATCGAATATATAATGGGTTATTGTTTTTTCCTTTAAATCCAAATAAAAGATTTTGGTTAATCACTCAATACTTCCTTCCACTGTTGTCCCTAACCAATCTTTCAAATCCTCCCAAATATGAATTGTATATTGACATTCACAAAACATATGAATAATGGTTTCTGGGCAAGTTTTACAAAGAGTACATGTGGGGGTATCGTCATAACCAATCTTAAATAAATAACTATTTGTTGCAAGAATGTAATGTAGTATCTTAAGGTGAAACCAAATTAGGCTTACACTTTGTGTACGTCTGTTAACCATCAAATTATATTTCCAACTCTTTATTACTAATTTTGTTTGTAAAACATTTTCCCACTTAAGCATACCATGGGTTTTTACGAAATTTGGTTGTAGAAGAGTGTTATAAAAGTCTTTACTTCCGCCTTTACAGTTTAATTATAAGTGATACATTGAAGGGTAATATAGGTCGTAAATATATTCCCGTATAATTATCTAAATTGTTGGTTTTACAATATTGGTGGACAGCACTTAATAAACCTTGATATGTAAGAAAATCAGTTTCAATTTTGTATGCTTCCACAAATTCTTCATAGGTATATTTTCCCCGCTATCCTTCAATAAATCACAAATAAAAATTAAACCTTTACAGAACCAATTTTCATAAAATACCGGTTTTCCCCCAATCATAATATTGTTATTATACCATAGACATTGGCTTATAAATTCAATTTTAGTCTTTATTTTATTCATTCCCGGGTATCGCGACTATTCCTCCAAAACATCTTTCCAAAATAAATTTACAACATTTGGGATGATGTAAGTATTAATGTACATAGCATCTGCAATCAATAGTAATCTGTTTCTATTCGGTATACAATAAGAAACTAGAGTTGACCACTTGGACTGACTATACAGTAATCTCTTCACCCATACTATTTTTTGTGCTGCTATAACATCTTTTATAATGGGTACTTTAATTCCTCCATATTTTTTAGGTAATGAAATATTGCTTCTCTTGATTTACCCTTCCATACAAATCTAAAACATTTTTTTTGAAAATTTTCAATAGTTTCGACTGAAGTATTTGGTATTGCAGTGAATAAATGGTTAAGTTTTGACAATAGAAGGGATTTTAAGACTACATTTCTGCCTATTGGTGTCAAACTTCTTGCTGACCATTGATTCATTTCCTTTTCATTTTTTTCCAGTTTTTCCTCATAATTAATCTCCACTAATTTTTCAAGGTCCACATCAAAATTTATTCCTAACAATTTTAATTTTGTACTTGTCCAATCTAACTTCCATTCTTTACATAGTTTATGTATTGATCTCTTTTTGGATCCAATCCATATTATTTTGGTCTTATCTGTATTTACCTTTAATCCTGAAAATCTAGCAAAAAACTATAATGTATTCATTACTGCATAGAGGCCATTTTCTGTACCATCTAAACTTAGAGTAGTATCATCAGCAAATTGAGCTAAGATATGTTCTACATTTCCCATTTAAATTCCCTTAATCTTTTTGTTGCTCCTAATCATAATTGCCAATATTTCAGCACACACAATAAATAAATATGGTGATAACGGATCGCCCTGACGACAACCTCTAGTTAGTTTAATGAAAGAACTTGCAAAACCATTTACTAGAACACTTGATTCCATACCATTAAAAAATGTTTTTACCCACTGTTGTGGTCCAAATTTAAAAAATTCTAAAACATCTAAAATAAATTTTCTATCCACTGAATCGAAAGCTTTTTCAAAGTCTATGAGTAATAATAGACCAGGTATTTGGTATGTATCAGTATAATCCATTAAATCATAAATAAGCCTCGTCACTTCTCCAATATATCTTCCAGGAACAAAACCTTTTTGGTCTTCATGTATAATTTGGGGTAGTACTTTTTTTATTCTATTTGCAATTATTGCTGATGCTAATTTATATGAGGTATTCAAAAGTGATATTGGTCTCCAGTTTTTTAGAAATACATGTAATTTAGATTTGTTTTCTTTAGGCAAACATGTAATCAATCCTTGTTTTTGTGTTATTGATAAAGATTCATTTCTGTATGCATAATTAAGAGAATTTATTAGATATTTACCAATGTCATTCCAAAAGAATTTTTAAAATTCTGATGTTAAGCCATCAGGTCCAGGGCTTTTATCATTTTTCATATTTTTTAGTGCAACAAGAGCTTCCTTATAAGATATTTCACCTTCTAAATCTAATGAAATATTTGTGTCTAGTCTTGGAATATTTATCTCAGTGAAAAGCTCTTCTAAATTAATTTGTGTACATTCTTCACTGGAATATAATTTTTGATAAAATAATTTTGTTTCTTCCAATATCTCATTTTGTTTTTTAATCACTGTTCCATCACTTTTTATTAATTCACTAATAGATTTATTTAAAAAATGTCTATGTTCTAAATGCAGAAAATATTTACTGTTTTTTTTCCCATACTCTATCCATTTTGCTTTTGACCTGACGAATAATCCCTGTGTCTTAAGTTTATATACATGCATATCCTCCCTTTCGGCTTTTAGTTCATCTATGGTGCTCAATATTTTGGTCTTTTCCGATTCTAATTCTACATTATCTATTTTTGTTTCCAGATCATACAGTTTAGTTTCTAATTTTTTTTCTCTAGCAATAGTTCTTTTTGTTTTTGTGGATGAATGATATATTGACTCTCCTCTAATAGCAAGTAATATAGTTTCCCATAATAACTGATCATTAATCACATACCTTTTACCTTCCAAATATGTTTTATCCTCATATTAATTAAGGGTAAACTTTATTATTTTCTTTATTTGTTCAACATATTCCTTATCATACAACAAAGAATTATTAAATTTCCAATATCCTTTTCCTCTTTCCATATCTGATAAATTAAATGTCATCGAAATCAAAGAGTTTAAACTTGGACTAATATCACATTTAATAATTGAATACTGAAAATTCTGTGATATTAAAAAATAATCTAAGCGGGCCTGTTTAGTTGGATTTGGCTGACGCCATGTATAACGCTTTTCATTTGGATTAAATTCCCTCCATGGATCTTTCAGATCCAACAGATCCATTATTTCTAAAACAACCTTTCTGGATTTAGGATTATGTATGTGTTTATAATTAAATGTATCCAAATCTATATCTTGTATTTAATTCCAATCTCCACATAAAATTACTCTGTCCCCTTCTAATTCAGTTATAATTTATTTTATTTTTTCAAAACATTCTGGTTTATCCAAATTTGGCCCATAAATATTAATTAGTGTGTATACATATTTTTGTATTTCTATATTTAAGGCAACATAATTTCCTTCATCCTTGTCTAATAATACTTTGGTAACTTTGAACTCAAAATTTTTATTAAATAAAATTGCTGTCCCTCTTGCATTACTTTTAAAAGGGGCAATATAACATTCTTTATAACCCCATTGCTGCTTTATTAGTTGTTCTTGATGTGCTGTAAAATGAACATCTTGTAGACAATAAATTTGTGCTTTTCTACTTCTTAAAAATTTAAATATTTGTTTTCTCTTAAATGTACCTCCGAGGCCTCTACAGTTTCATGACATCACAGTTAATATAGCTTTCCTCATAATTAAACTTACTCATATCTATATATTGTACTGAATATACTTTATTAAATATTGTAAAGACTATCATCACATCAAGTTCGCACATGTAGACCCTAAACTGAAAAGGGTTGGATTTTTTATACAGAAAACAAAATTCACATAACTGTATCAAAATTATACTTAAAACGACTTCCGTTTGGAATCATTGTTCGCTACAACCCAGCTTTATGAAATAATGTTCATATATATGCCTCTTTGTACAATATTATTATGAGTACCTGGCTGTATATAATTTTCATATAAAGAAAAAGAAGAGAAAACAAGTAAAATAAAAATAAGAATAAGTTTTGTATATAACCGCTTCACAACAAAAAAATGTCCCAATTCTGCTATAGATGACTAAGGTCAATCCAGACCTCACTTCCTATTATCATGGCTATAACAACATATGTAATTGTTTATATTATTTGTACATTATTTTGTATACCCGATCATATTACACTTAATCTCATGGTCATTAAATACTATAGATCAGGTCAAAGTCTTTTTTACATCCTTGTACAATTACAATACGATTCCCTAAGTATCAGGAGTTTCCTTATCAAGGGATCCTAATCATTACTCACACAACCATGATCACACATAAGCCTATGTTCATAGCTACAGCACTCCTCTTTGCTCCATTAAAATGAAATTCAAAATAGACCTTTGTGATCCCTACAATCTATATTGATGTAATTTGTAAATAGTCTGTACAACAGTACTGTAGCCATGTATACACAGTGTAATTAAAAGCAAATAGACAACCTTCAAGTGATCAATACCTTGACTGAAACTTCAATTGTTTTTCTTTCAAAATAACATCACCTGAGTATTACAAACATCGTAAATTATATCTTCTCAATATAAAATCAAATCATGTGTTTAATAATTTTAAGGGTCATATTTCAAAACTATAAAAAAATTCTATCATGTCTTATAGATCTAACAAATAGATCTACATATTGTCTCTGAGCACACATCTTCAGACTTTCGTTCACAGTTCTGTTAATTAAGAATAGAGGTATTAACGGAAAGATACCTCTCTCAAAAAATAAGGCTTGGATGTTTGGGGGCTCCAAATGCCCCCAATATATGCATCAGTCAGTTTCTATTTACACAGTTCAGCATGAGCAGATGAGGTAGGACCTAGCGAGTAGATTTGAGATCTAGGGCCGACAAAACATTCAGTCCCGGATTTGTATATCAATCAGAAAATTCACAGTTTTGCTCATACTGAGTGTTCAGTTAAGGCTTGAGTAGTTTGGGGCCCCAAATGCCCCCAGTTATGAATCAATCAGTCATTTTTTATAGTTCATATCGCTACGATAGACCATCTTGGTGCAGATCTATATATAGACCGGAAGTTCGTCGTGATTGCCTATTGTCCAAAGTATAAACAAAAACACGTGGTTTCTTAATCCACTGTAAACAAACTTTTTCATCAATTTTTCACTTGATCCATTGACTGTTTTTAATTAATAATTGTAAAATATAACTTAGACAAAAGCATCTTTTTGTTGATTCACAATAATCAAAGTAATTACTGTAAATTTCTCTTTCTAGAGAATAAATCACTAGATATTTTGAAAAATACACCACAAATATTTCAAATTAAAACTTACTTCAATGCTTCAATGAAAAATCGAAAAAGTCGATAGATGATATTGACGTTGAAGGTTTAGATTGTTTTAAAGACATAACCTCTCCAACTTTAAATAACAATCTTTCAGAAGAACTAGATGAAGGAATAAAATTTAACGAGATAGCAGCTGCTAATAAGTCAATGAAAAATAATAAGTGCCTGGGACTTGTTGGTTTTCCTATCGAATTTTTCAAATATTTATTGAAAGACATCAACATTTGGATTTATCGCTATATCAAGGACACTATCAAAAACAACTCTTTGAGTTTAACAATGAATAGAGGAGTTATAACATGCATTCCAAAACCAAATAAAGATAGACGTTTATTAAAAACATTGGAGGCCCATTTCTCTTTTAAATGCTTTAAATAAGATTATTAGCACTTGTATAACAAATAGGATAAAAAAGACACTGGATCTCCTTATCAACGAAAACCAGAAACCAGACAGGATAAGTCCAAGGTAGGTGTATTAGCGAAAACATTAGACTCTAATATGACATCATCTTCGAAACAAAAAGATGATAGAAATGCCTATTGATATTAATTGATTTTGAAAAAGCCTTTGAGACAGTTTCTAAACGATTCATTATGAAGGTTTTAGATCAATTTGGTTTTGGAAGTTATATACAAACATGGATAAAAATCCTGATACCAAACTCTACTTCTTGTGTCATACAAAACGGTCACTTGTCATCACATTTCAGCAACGAGAGAGGATGTAGACAAAGTGATCCGATTTCCCCATACGTGTTTCGTTTCGTCGCAGAAATACTAGGGATAATGATAAGAAGAAATACAAATATGAAAGGTATAGTCCTTGGAGAAAGTGAGTGTGTAATTGGTCAATATGCCGATGACACCGAACCATTTTTAGATGGCTCAGCAACGTCTCTAAATAAAGCAATAAATACACTAAGTAATTTCTATAGAATGTCTGGCTTACAAATAAATATAGACAAAAATAAAGCTGTATGGATAGGCTCAATGGCAAGGAGTTCACTCATATTATGTCCTGATTTGACATTGGACTGGCACAACACAGATTTCGATGTAATGGAATTAAACTAAACGCTTATTTGATGAACCTTTGGTTTATCAACACTAGATAAAGACTGGAAACAATTAAAATAATTATTTCAAACTGGCGGAAACGCAACGTGATATTAATAGGGAAAATAACCGTAATAAAAACCTTCCTTTTGTCAACTATAGTTCATACATTAACTGCTTTACCAAATCCCCCAAAAGAATTTATAAAAGAATTAAAAAGCATTTTTTTCAATTTCATATGGAATGGAAAGAAACCCAAACAAACAAGAGTAAACCTAGTTTCTGGTAGAAAATATGAAGATGCTGGTCTTAGTATGGTTGATATTACAATGTTTATTTACTTACTTAAGGTATCGTGTATCAAACGATATATTTCCAAACAAAACAGGTACCCTTTTTCAGGCTTTCCCTCACAAGATATTTTCCGTTTGGGCGCTAATATTACTTGCTTCAATGCTTGGTTAAATACCTTACTCACAATGCGAAAACACTATCCAATAAATAGAGTTTAATATCTCCACTTCCACTTGAAATAGAAATAATTCTGTCTCTTAATTCTGACAGATCTGTACGTTCTCACGCCGCATTTTCTTCAAGTCCGATGTTATGCCACTTATCCTCTTTGTTTTTTCTGTATTGGAGGTAAACATCTGCACCTCTTTCTTGTATCCTTGTCTGATATCGCTGATTTTTCCGGATCTCGTAAGCTTTGTTGGCCAGTTTTGTCCTGTATTTCTTCAAAACAACTTGGAGATCTGTGTAGATAGATATTTTCTTCTCGCGGAGTAATGCCCTGTGTTTGTAACTGGCTTCTAGAACCACTTGTCTGTCCATCATTGTAAAAAACTTGACAATGATTGTTTTGGGTTTATTTGCTGTAGCGGGCGTAGTACTGAAACGAGGTAAACGATGAATGTTCATAAATTGCATTTCCTCGGCCATTGTAATTCCCAGTTTCCCGAGTATCTCCCTACATGCTTTGTTTAGGTCCTCACTATCCGGAATTCAATAGAAAAGCTAGTTCGCCTTTCGGAAAAAGACTTCTTGTAACAGCAACTTTTTCTCGATATCAGTGCAGAGATCTTTCAAATCTGTTCGTAGATTGTCAATTTTCTCCTTATTATCGTTAATGCCAGTCGCATTGAATTCCACCGCCTCAAGTAACCCCTCAATCTTCGTTTCCAGAGACGCAATTTCGTGCTTAAAATTCGCATTATTTTTTTCCATTTGTGTTTTTAACAGCGTAGTAAAAAGTTGTTTCACTCCTTCATCGGGTGTAATGGCGACCGTCGTGTCGCGGTACCCCACATCTCCTACATCTTCTGCGTTCATTTCTTCCGTATTGGTATGAAAATGATCCAAATTTGTGGTTTGTTGTTTAGATTGAACTTTTCGCTTGCTGTTTGATCGGTTTCCTTTTCTTGTAGAGGACATTATTTGTCAAGATTACTTGGATTTTCGCGAGGGATCGTTTTACCCGCCTTACTCCATGCGCAGCGCCACCGGAAGTCCTTTAATAAACACTCCTATTACTCAACAATCCTAATGCAAGAAAATCAGTCTTAGATAAAATTGAATCATCAAACCTGATAGATGCATGGAGAGAAATTTAATATAAAAATCCCTGACGAAACTTTAAATCTTACAATTACAGATTCGCCATTATTAGAGACATTTTTGATGAAAGTAAGAGGAAAACCTATCTCATATTCTACACACTTGAAAAAAGTGAAAGAGAAAAAATGTATAGAAATAGACAATGATATATTGGAATTAGAAACACGAGTAAGAAACGACTTTCGAAAGGTTAGCAGAACATTGTTATCCAAAGTGTCAGAACGGAATTCAGAGCTCGAAACAATTAAAGAAGGAGAAATGAGAGGAATTCAAATCCGTAATGGAATACAGTGGTATAACGAAGGAGAGAAACCAACTTATTACTTTTGCCACTTAGAAAACAGGAACTATACGAACAAATTTGTCAATGCTATTATTACTGATAAAGGTGAGGAAATAACAGATGGTTCAGAAAAACTGTTATGAAAAATTGAAAAAGTCGATAGACGATATTGACGTTGAAGGTTTAGATTGTTTTAAAGACATAACCTCTCCAACTTTAAATAACAATCTTTCAGAAGAACTAGATGAAGGAATAAAATTTAACGAGATAGCTGCTGCTAATAAGTCAATGAAAAATAATAAGTGCCTGGGACTTGTTGGTTTTCCTATCGAATTTTTCAAATATTTATTGAAAGACATCAACATTTGGATTTATCGCTATATCAAGGACACTATCAAAAACAACTCTTTGAGTTTAACAATGAAATAGAGGAGTTATAACATGCATTCCAAAACCAAATAAAGATAGACGTTTATTAAAAACATTGGAGGCCCATTTCTCTTTTAAATGCTTTAAATAAGATTATTAGCACTTGTATAACAAATAGGATAAAAAAGACACTGGATCTCCTTATCAACGAAAACCAGAAACCAGACAGGATAAGTCCCAGGTAGGTGTATTAGCGAAAACATTAGACTCTAATATGACATCATCTTCGAAACAAAAAGATGATAGAAATGCCTATTGATATTAATTGATTTTGAAAAAGCCTTTGAGACAGTTTCTAAACGATTCATTATGAAGGTTTTAGATCAATTTGGTTTTGGAAGTTATATACAAACATGGGTAAATATCCTGATACCAAACTCTACTTCTTGTGTCATACAAAACGGTCACTTGTCATCACATTTCAGCAACGAGAGAGGATGTAGACAAAGTGATCCGATTTCCCCATACATGTTTCGTTTCGTCGCAGAAATACTAGGGATAATGATAAGAAGAAATACAAATATGAAAGGTATAGTCCTTGGAGAAAGTGAGTGTGTAATAGGTCAATATGCCGATGACACCGAACCATTTTTAGATGGCTCAGCAACGTCTCTAAATAAAGCAATAAATACACTAAGTAATTTCTATAGAATGTCTGGCTTACAAATAAATATAGACAAAAATAAAGCTGTATGGATAGGCTCAATGGCAAGGAGTTCACTCATATTATGTCCTGATTTGACATTGGACTGGCACAACACAGCTTTCGATGTAATGGAATTAAACTAAACGCTTATTTGATGAACCTTTGGTTTATCAACACTAGATAAAGACTGGAAACAATTAAAAAAATTCTTTCAAACTGGCGGAAACGCAACGTGATATTTATAGGGAAAATAACCGTAATAAAAACCTTGCTTTTGTCAACTATAGTTCATACATTAACTGCTTTACCAAATCCCCCAAAAGAATTTATAAAAGAATTAAAAAGCATTTTTTTCAATTTCATATGGAATGGAAAGAAACCCAAACAAACAAGAGTAAACCTAGTTTCTGGTAGAAAATATGAAGATGCTGGTCTTAGTATGGTTGATATTACAATGTTTATTTACTTACTTAAGGTATCGTGTATCAAACGATATATTTCCAAACAAAACAGGTACCCTTTTTCAGGCTTTCCCTCACAAGATATTTTCCGTTTGGGCGCTAATATTAAAAAACACTTTTGGAAAGATACATTAGACGCTTGGAACAAATATATTAAAATAAACGAAAACGATGTTAATGAAATTTTAATGCAAGCATTGTGATACAATCATAAATGTATATTTCTGAATTTCACCATTAGAAATTGGTATAAAAGGAGTATTTGCCACCTTCACAGACTCACCGTTCGAGGTGAGGTGGAATGAGGTTTAACGTCGCTTCCAAGATTATTGCACTTATATAGTTTGTGTGTGAGTGTGTGAGTGTGTGAGTGTGTGTGTGTGTGTGTGTGTGTGTGTGTGTGTGTGTGTGTGATCTTCCCGAGGTGAGAGAGTTAACTGACTTTAAAGTCCAAAAGTCCAGTTTCCACCCTTGCCGAACTTTGCTGGAATTCCAAAACGGCGGCGCCCAGTCAAGACGATCTGATCGAGAATCAAGATCTATATATTGTAATAAAACGAGTCTTACATCGCGAAGTGCATCAAATCACTGGAACACCTTGATTAAAAACATGAACAGATTTAGGAAATATCTGTTGATGCCGAGTTAGCGGTGCACCTGCTTTGCAAATCATACAATCGACCGAAATCTGCCTGACAGTTTATGAACCGGATTTCGATTTCGGAACGCGATTTTGATTGGACTATGCATAGACTCGTTAGTCCAGCCAAAAAGTAACTCTATAATACCAACCTAGTTCGGCAAGGATGGAAACTGGACTTTTATAGTCAGTTAACTCACGTGACCCGGGAAGGTGGTGTGTAGCTGCTTGTACTAGTCCGGACTGAGACCGATTTATTGTACCAGCCTACTGAGATACCATGTCACAGTTTATCACAACAATATCCCACTCAGTCACAGTGTGCTGACTCCGAGCCGACCAGTCCTTGCTTTAGTCCCTTATCGCAAAGCGCCAGACAGGGTAACAACAAGTGCCATCTTTCAACGTCTTTTGGTATGACGCTGCCGGGGATCAAACCCCAGACCTTTCGCTCTCTAGGCGGATGCTCTACTACTAGACCGCGGAGACGGCTAGCAGCCGTTGGAAAGAAAGTAAATAGAAACGCAAATAAAAATACCAACCTTGGTGTAGAATACGGCCGATAAGGTGTCTGTTACATTACAGATGTGTGCAAACATGTTTGACGATATGACCCTTAACCTCAAGTGCAAAGTGACGAAGCCATAAGAAGAGTTACGTCCCTTCATTCCCTGAGCTGAAAGTGATGTATGGCATAAAAGGTACTTTATTAGGCTATAACCGTTTGATCTTAAACATCCCTAAGCCATGGAAAGATCTTGTGCATAATTCAAATAATCTAAACATGATGCAACTAAACATTTCTTCTCCATGCCTTGATTTACTTAAGACAAGCAAAGGTTCTAGGATATTTTATGACAAATTCATTTCATCATCTAACTTTCCAGACATTTGTGAGAAGTGGGAACAAGAATTTAACAATCAAATTCATTGGAAATATGTATTTTTGCAATATAGAATATCTACAATAGAAACAAAACTATAAGAATTCCTACACAACATTATATACACTAAAAAGGAATTGTTAACGATGAACTTGGTTGATAACAACCTATGTTCATTTTGCTATTCAGACAGTGCAAACATTACTCATGTATATTTAGAATGTTCTTGTGTTAAAGAATTCTTGGACGAATTTAATGTTTTCATAAATGTTATTTTCGGACATGTTATTACAAAACAAGATATCTATTTTGGAGATACAAACAACATCTTATTAAATCACTTATTGATATTAGCAAAAAGACGCATTTACGTCACACATATTAAAGGAATAAAATCATAATTTAAGTCATATAGAAATATACTGAAAGATATTTACCACGTCGAGTTTTTCCTTGCAAAAAAAAATGGAACAATAATTTCTTTCACTAAAAATGAAGTTTAATGGGGAAAACCATAATGCAGACGGATTAGCTTACTTAATCTATAACTCTTACAATTATTACAATGTATAAAAGGTGAACTTACTGCCATATCACATCCTGTACATTTTTTTCATGATATTTACCACGTAATTGGATGCCTCTTATGATACGAAAACTATGTACCCTTTGGAATGAATAAAAACAATTTAAAAAACAAAACAAAAAAACAACAACACTCGTATGACCAGGTGATTCTTTTGTATGATTTATCGAAATCTTTCCTATTCTGAATATGTTAACCACTGTATAATTCACTGTTAGTACATTTTTTTGTAACCAGCAGCAGCAAGTACCAAATTGTGCAGTAACCATGGTATTCAGTGTATTGCAAACGCTATAGGGGCACACACCTGTCGTCCATGACACCACAATGAGTACATAGTGTGCACACGTGTATTTTAATCAAATTGGATCAATTTGGAGAATGATATTTAGTTGCTATATCTTTTCTATTTGTCACAATAAAATGTCAGATATATGTGTCATTGTATTTCATACTTTTGGAAGCTTGTTTGTTGTTGAATCTTTTGTCATTACATTTACTCGCAAGCCAGACACGATGAAGCCAGTATGATGGTCAAATCATTCGAAACTGATACAAAGTGATCAAAGTTCTGATGAATAGATTATTAGTTGTATTTTCGACTGTGTTTCTTTTATTGTAAGTATTCCAAATGAGGAAAAATAATATGTAAATACTCTTGTTATTCTTGAAATATGACTTTAATGATAATGGAACGTGCAACATAATGGATTCATTGTTATGCATTTATTGTACACAGCCAAAAAAACCAATCCAATGAAAGCATTTAAGGCTACTGCAACTCAAAGATCAGCAATGCACATTCAGTACAAAGATTCTATATTTGGACTTTGCAGACGTTCACTGGGTGCTTGAGTGAGTTGGTTTTGAATCCGCCTTGAACAGTGATTCAGTTATATCATGACAGAAGAAATCCCGAAGTTGTTCAGGTGTCATCAATGCTCGGTCCTTTTACTGCTTGCGATATCATTACTAAGCCGGGATAGATTTCACATATAATGCGCTGTCTGCCTCCACAATGAAGTATTTCGTAAACGCATAGCTTGTGCGGTGTAATCTAGGTCAGTTCGTCTTCTGCACACAATCGGTATGTGTGTTGGGATGACAATGGCGGCCATGCAGGTCGATTGCTATGACATGGATGTAACATTCAGTTACACAAAAGATGTTTATTGACAATATAGTGACTGAATTGTCTTCTTCGTGGGATTATATACTTTTGTGTGCGTTTAGCGAGGATTCTTGGAGAAATGTAAGTTGACGATTGTTATGTATGTCTGTCTTATTTTAATGACATGACACCCACTGGGCCTTTTCAATTGATCAAAATCTGTCCTGTTCTGAATATGTTAGCCAAGGTACAATTCACTGTTAGTACATTGTACTCTACCACAACGAACTGTGCAGTGACCGTGACAGTCAGTGTCTTGAGTTGTTGTGGGCAATGCATGGAAAAGAGGTGTATCCACAAAAACGAGAGACTAGTGAGCAAATTGTTTCGCTGTGACAAGTCTTGAGGAACGTGCATTAACAAACACTCGTATGACGAGGTGATTCTTTTTTATGATTTATCGAAATCTTTCCTATTCTGAATATGTTAACCACGGTTTAATTTACTGTTAGTACATTTTTTTGGCAACCAGCAGCAGCAAGTACCGAATTGTGCAGAGACCGTGATATTCAGTGTATTGCAAACGCTATGGAGGCACGCACCTGTCGTCCATGACACCACGATGAGTACAGTGTACACGCAGTTGGTAAACTCGTAGAATGATTTAGTTGCTAGACATTGCTAGATTACCTGATTATTTAGAATAATAAAATGTTGGATATATATGTCACTACATGTTGAAACCATGCATGTCATCATATCCCAATTACGTGGATCGATGCTCATGATGTCAATTCCTTGATTGTCCGGTCCAGACTCGATTATTTACAGGCCGCCGTCATATAGCTGGAATATTGCTGAGTGCGGAGTTAAACAACAAATAAACAAAACAAAACAGTGCCAAACCAAGTACATGTGTACATGACAATATGCCATACAGGTCATACTGAACAATATCTACCCAGTTAAGCTTAACTTCTATTGACTGAATGTGTGCAGTAAGCCGTTTCAGTCACCGTGCCATACCAAAAAGACGTAACAGGGAATATAACAAGGTCTAGCGACTCGGACTCAGTCTAAAGAGTTTGCCAGCATTATGCGCATACGTTCTACGACGATGTTTTACCCTGCCTTTGGGTCGGCAGAAAGGACATACAAAAGAACTTGTCCTCTGGAAGTCAGGATTATATGTTTGAGAGAATGGAATCCATGTTAAACGTCGGCCTGATATCTCAGTGTACTATCACTATAAAACAAGCAGCAGCCCGGAGCAGTTCAAGTAGCCTTACAAACACGTGCATGCACCTTTTTATGTAAGGGAAATGATCTTGAACGCGACGTTAAATTCCATTTCACCTGAAATTAAATAACTGATGACTACCAAACTGGGGGTTAATTCTAATAATAAATACATTCCATAAAACAGTAACAAAAGTACTTGGCGGAATATTCTACTGCACACGCACGCACGCACGCACGCACGCACGCACGCACGCACGCACGCACGCACGCACGCACGCACAATCGTCTGCGTCTGCCCAGAGAGCTGGAAGGCGGGGATTTGATCCCCGGCAGCGTCATACCTAGAGACGTTGAAAAAAGGTATTTGTTGTTACTCTGCCTGGCTCTCCGCATAACGGGGCTAAAACAAGATCTGGTAGGCACGGAGTCATTATACTGTGTGTGAGTGTTATCTGCACATTTACCTGCGTTACAGAAAATATCAATACATTCTCCCCCACTGTTATTCTACCCCATGGGAAATTCACCTAGTTAATAGGTGGAAAAATAGAGTTTTCCGGCTCGGTGACCTGGTTGAATGCGTGCCATACTACCCTGACGGCGTAAGTCGTTGCTAATAGTATCAGCGACTGGACTGTCTATTCTAGACTCCATGATTTACATTTTAAGCACGGCAATGCAGCTGGAATACTAATTAAAAGTAGACTGTGTACCACGGTACAGTTTAAATGAGACCAACAGTCGCCCTTAGTACACAGAGCAGCGAATCAATTCATTGTGCACAGGCATCATGCAAGCAACTATTCATATTGTTTCATGAGATTCTAAATTTGCGACGGCAAACGTCACAATTCTTATTCACCATCTCGGTCATTTAATATTTGACAGCCTATAGCAGATGAAGATTATTTACGAATAATTATATCAGTTATTCTTTCATGTACACAACTGTTCAATCTGTTGCTCAGAACGCATGCTCTGACCTATATCAAAACCAATCCTATATTACCAAACATGTTGTTTTGGTGAAAACTCCCCGTTACAAATAATCATTAATTAACACTACACATTGCATTTATGAACTCATGATGATAATTATTATTGTTGCTACAATATTAATTGGTGATCAGTATTTTGCACTTTTTTTAAAAGTTTGTTAATACAACAATTTCTTGACAGTTCAAGATGAACTGCAGTTCGACTTTACACAGAGCAGCTTGTTTCAGGATTCAGTGCAGCACAGTAATGACAGTTCACCAAGCCTTGGAAGGAGATGTTTGGGCTAATCGTAGTTCCTGGATCATGTTTTTAATTTTTCTATTAACATCGGTAATGGTATATCACGTTCGTTTCAGAGCTACAACAACTACAATAACACATGGACACCTTCACCGTATCCGAAAACCAAATCCACCAATTGTCGGTTTTTTTTTTGTTTACCGCCGCACTCAGCACTTGAGTGGATGCCAAATTCAGGTTTGGTTAATTCTGAATGTGTGTGTGTGTGTGCGTGTGTGTGTGTGTGTGTGTGTGTGTGCGTGTGCGTGTGCGTGTGTGTGTGTGTGTGTGTGTGTGTGTGTGTGTGTGTGTGTGTGTGCAAGCGTTCGTGCAGTCAGATACGAAGAAAGCATAAGAACACAATCAATAAATACCACAGCATATAGTATGAGACAATGTAATTATGATCCAAACATTACCATTTGTTTTAACTACGGATCGCTATCTGTATTTCTGTAGACCCCAAGATTTCGATTAACATTGATTTTCTCGACACACACATTTGTACCTGTTAACAATAATTTAAAATCATAAGTCGAATTCAATTTGGTTGAAAGGCACAACCTACATGTAGCACACGTTAGAATTTGTATAATTTTAATAGCATACATAGATATGTATACATGTAGATATGATAAATATGGTACGTTTGATGTATGTTGCCTTAAGGCTACGTCAGATGGTAATAAGATCGAATCCCAGATAAAATCGAAAAAAATTATCTTTTACCTTGTCTCTTACCTTTTTCGACTGAAAATCCCAATATTCGTGTCATTATAACTGTGAATAACATTAACTTATTTGTGACTGGATTCTTGCAACAAAGAGTGAGTGAGTGAATACGGTTTTACGCCACTTTTAGCAATATTCCAGCAATATCACGGCGGGGGACACCAGAAATGGGCTTCACACATTGTACCCATGTGGGGAATCGAACCCAGGTCTTCGGCGTGACGAGCGAACGCTTTAACCACAAGGCTACCCGACCGCCCCCTTGTAACAATCAGCTAGTTTAGGTATTCACGTCATTACTTTACATACGCAGAATGAACTTCCCTACATTAAAATCTGTGAGGAGCATAACTGCTGATGCAGTACTTAAAGCACGATCGATATACAGTAAACTACGGTTATAACGAACACGCTTATAACGAACTGACCGATATTACGAACTTATTTTTTTAGTCCCGTCCATTTGATGTATATATGCTGTATATATGCTTATTACGAACTACGGTTATAGCGAACTAAAATTAGTGGTCCCTATGAGTTCGTTATAACCATAGTTTACTGTACTTGTGTTGATACGGTAATGAAGAAAACAAGAAAAGGTATTCAAAATCAACAACAGCAACAACCACAAGACGTTTTGACAGGTCAGTAGTCAAAGAGTATTTAAGTTAGCTTTACACACTAAGTCGGTTGACAACCAGGAGATTTTTATGTAGGAGGATAGCCGAATGTGCTGTAGGTTTAGGAACTGACATTTTCATAGTTGTTCAAGAAAATGTTTAAAAAATGCTGACTGTTTGTGGGTTTGGATAAATCAACCTGACTGAAAGGAAACCCCCTGCTAACCCTGAAACGTTTGTTTTCGCTGACTATAGTATGTTTGAAAAGTGATCCCTATATGAACGACGTTCTGACTGCCAGCTGCATTGTATCGTCTACTAAATCATTAAGATTGGTCACAGGCAGGGTTGGGTGGCGTGACCCGCTGCACATAATGTGCCGACACCTTTCTGAACATGAGTTTGTTTGTCAGTCGCAGCAAACATATCGAAGATCTACGCCTACCTCCACTATCGGAATTGAAGGAAATTACTGAAAACAGACCTGAACTGTTAGAAAACAAATAGAAATCATACTATGTATGTACAATTTGCACATTGAAAGCAGGGTAAACTGTTATGTATATGTCGCCGTATATTCCTACTTTTATCCATCGTAAGGCCGCTCCTCCACTGTCTGCATGTAATGAGTTGTACGTGCTACCCGTACCTGGCTTAAAGCCTAATTCAAGGTTTTCTACCTGTGACGTCACGGCAATTTGAACGCACAATGTGTGGGAGGTGGACACGGGTGGCCCACTCGTCTAAGGCGCCGCTGTGCAGAGTTGCGTCCCTTGGGCACACCAGAAACCTATGATTGTTGGTTCGAATCCCGGTTCGCCTCGATTATGTTTCTAGGTTTGTCAGCACCCTACCCGTGCTCGTGGGTTTCACCGACGTGGTAAACGTCTGACAGCTGCATCACTTCGGGCTTTCCTCCCACATTAAGCTGCGTTAAACCCAGCTCACTCACGACATTGTTACGTCGACCACTGATGCATCGATCATGATACGGCATACAATCTAGCAACAAGTGACCGATTCACGATTACTGTGAGTGACTGTGTGATACCTGTGATATAGACATCAACCATGTGTTTATATGTGATACTTTCACCTGTGATATATTCTGTGATTAACTTTTAACAAGTGATCATCTACAGACATATAGACTTATACATCATCGTCTACTTTATAAACACTTCTTCATCTGTGCCACAGTGACTTGCATATCATAACTTTATTTTTCTGTGAATACACGCATTTATGATATATTTACAACCATTGTGCAATATATACTTGGTACATAAACTTGTGTTCTCTCTTAAAACCTATAGGTGCATTATACAGCTATCGTTTTAAGCTAGAATAATTATGTACTACTGCAGCTTCTACTCTTAGTTCCTGTGTTTATAGTATTTAGTTTAACATTTGGTTCTAGTTTAGTTCAAATTCAGTTCCATTGCCATGTCTTAATTTCATCGTCTGTAAAACGATCTTCAGTGTTGTCAATTATCTTTGGGGTTTGTTGTTTTTCATTGTTTACACTACATGATTGCATGTGTGAGCGCGTCCGTCACGCACACTTGCACTAATAACAGCTGCACTCGCGTTATACCTTTCCGCGTTGTTTGGCCGCGTTCGCGTTAAAGTAAATGTAACTTAGTTTTCATCAATCATTTGACTTAGTTTATATCAATAAAGTGTTAGTATATACCTACACCCCCATGTCACCTCAGCATTTGTCTCTCTATCCTATAAGCCTATCCTCATACTTTACCTGTCGGCGATTGTCTCCCTTGGTATGCTCTTCGTCTGGGTACGTCATTGTCGAGGTAGTTATCTATTCCGGTTCAGTATAGCGGGTATATTTTACTGGTGCTTTCCTGCACTGCTGTGTTCATAGTCCACACTGTAAAGGCTTGGTGCTTTTTGTGCACATTTTCTGCGATTATTACGTGTATTTATTTGTTTCCTTTAAACACATATCTGGTGATCAGCGTCACTTGGTGCATTTAAGTAATTCTAAAAAACAAACAAACTTCTATTGTGTTTTCTTTATCATATACAAAGCATTGCTTCCCCCATTTTATATACACACAACAGTGCTTCACCATTGGCATAATCATGTTATTCAGTGACATACATTGTCATTTTTTTAACATTGATGTGTGCACAGCCGGGTTGTGTTGACATAGTCATGTAATACAGTGACACACATTGTTATTGTTTACATTTTTGTGTGTGCATCCGTGTTGTGTTGACATGGTCATGTAATTAATTCAGTGACACACATTGTCATTGTCTATATTTATATTGCGCATCCGGGTTGTGTTGACATGGTCATGTAATTAATTCAGTGACACACATTGTCATTGTCTATATTTATATTGTACAACCGGGTTGTGTTGACATGGTCATGTTATTAATTTAGTGACACACATTGTCATTGTTTATATTTATATTATACAACCGGGTAAATATAACATTCATCAAGTTACAACCCAACCAATAAAGAAACATCTGTTCACACCCAACCCAAGCCAGGGACACATGTTCACACCAATCAAACTAGGTTATTCTCCTTTCACTCCCGGTCCAGCAGTAAGTGCGAACCCTTGATTTTATCCACAACCTTTCTCGACTTCTCCTTGGCCTGTATATCAGCAACCACTTAGGATATCTACCTTTTCAGGTGAAGATCCAGGTAGTAAGGGAGATACATCCTTTGAGATGTGGAAGTTCGAAATCCGATGCTCATTAGAGACAACACTTATGCTACAGCCACGCTGACTCAGGCAGTTAGGAAGTCACTTAAAGGTGATGCTGCCGGTATTCTCCTATCCTTGGATGAAGACGCTTCAGTAACTGATATTATTAGCAGGCTTGAGGGTCCGTATGGTACAGTTGTTACTGCTGAAAATCTATTTGAAGAATTCCAACAAGTTATGCAAGGAGATACAGTAGGAGTCAGTAGCGTCTTGGGCTATTCGTCTTGAGGATTTACTTCAGCGAGCACTGGATAGAGGAACGTACACAGAAAAACCAGCTAGCAGTGCTATGCTAAAGAACCGCTTCTGGACTGGATTTAGGAGTACACATCTGAAGGATGCTACAAGACATGCCTTTTATTCCAAAATGGGCTTCAGTACACTTATGAAGACTGTTAGAATTATTGAGCAGTTCACTTCCAATTCTCAAGTCAAGCCCAAGTCCACTCGTACACAACACCAGCCACAGAACCTGGATTCATCAACCACCTCTTCAAGCAAGGTGTCTGAGCAGTTATCGGAAGTTCTTAGTAGACTGGAGAAAGTAGACACAGCTCAGAGGAAACCAACGACCGATAATAAGGTACTCCAGCAGATCTTTGACAAATTAACGGGCGTTGGAATCTCGCAAGGAACACCCACCTCCAGAGTATAACCCGGGACCCACCAGGTCTAGAGGTAGAGGCCGAGGTGGAGGAAGAGGCAGGGGGGATAATCATGGCCAATCGTTTAACTAATTCAGCCTACTGAAGCAAGTGGAGGCTGAACACAGTACTAGCCCCTCATTGGACTTACATCGGAGAATGGTCGGCAAGGTGAATATAGGCCCTATCAACATTGATGGTTCCGACTGTCAAGCACTATTAGATGCAGGATCCATGATTGCCACAGTTTCAGAAGGATATTTTCAGACTTCGAAACTGGCAGGTGAATATGTGCTTCCATATTCAGGGTACATCGAGGCTAGGATCTACATCCCCTTTGTCCATACAGACTGTCTGGTACCTATACTCATTACCACCGACACCGAGATCAACAAGGATGTACCACTTGTACTTGGAACCAACGTAAAAGACTTTGTTGAGATGCAAATGAAATCACCAGACACCAACATCCCAGCACCATGGATAACAGCACTGTGCTCTCAAGCTGTAGGAGGAACACTTGGGCAGGTCAAGTCAACCAACAAAGCTCCTATCCACATTTATCCCAACCAGATGATGACCATCTGTGGCCTTGTCAGACACGCTCCAGGAAGTTCAATGGCTGTCACAGAACATTATGACTTCGACACAGACTTACAGACTGGATTATCTGTTTGCCCAAGACTGGTAGAGATTTGTAAGAGAGGTAGACTATCTAGAGTACCAGTCAGAATCTGTAATCTATCAGCTCGAGTCATCATCATTCCTGCCAGAGCAAAACTAAGTCAACCTCATCAAGTACGTGTGCTCAGCCAGGTACCAATCGGTGCACTGCCAATGAGGACTCATCACAAAGAAGATGTCACTCCAGCTCCAACTGTTAACATTGACCTGTCAGACCCCTGTTTGACAGAGCAACAGAGGAACACAGCTCTCACTTTGCTCCGGAAGAGGGATTGTATTATGTCAAAGAGCCTTTAGGAGGTAGCACACAGTACTACCACAGTGCTGTGGAAACTGCATTAGGCGCAAATCTAAGACCACTGTGAAAGCTGCTGGACTCGTGAACCATTGGAACTTGTGTGTCTAGACTACTAAAGCTCGAGGAATCCAAGGGAGGTTATGAAAACACCCTTGTCATAACAGACCACTTTACCCGTTATGCCATTGCCATCCCAACTCGCAACCAATCAGCCAAGACCACAGCAATAGTACTATTTGATAATTTCCTGGTACACTACGGATTCCCAGCTTAACTCCACAGTGACCAAAGAAGAAACTTTGAGGGGAATATCATCAAACTGGAATCAAGAAGACAAGATCGACGCCATATCATCCCCAAGGAAATGGTATGATTGAGCGTTCAATCAGACTCTAATGCTCATGTTGGGCACTCTGGATGAAGAAAAGAAATTAGACTGGAAAACCTGTGTCTCACCTCTTGTACACTCGTACAATGCAACCCAGCATGAGAGCACAGGATTCACCGCATTATATCTCATGTTTGGACAACAACCACGTCTCCCTATAGATGCTTTCCTGGGAACCAAAGTTGGAGAAGAACAAGTGAATCGCACCCAGTATGCTCAGAATCTAAGGTAACGACTGCGATTCGCCTACAACACTGCCTCCAAGGAAGCTCCACAAGCACCAGTATGACAAGAAGGCCAAGGAGTCCTATCTTCAATCTGGTGACAGAGCTGTAATGCGACTGGTTGGACTCACAGGAAGGAACAAACTCTCTGACAAGTGGGCCACGGATGTCTACACGATTGTGAAGCAGCTAAATTTGGATATCCCTGTCTACTGTGTGAAGCAAGAGCGTGGACGAGGGACAATGATGACTCTTCATCGCAATATGCTTCTGTCACTTCAATTTGTTTCCCCTCCAGCAGTCCCAATCAGGAACCACCCACAACAGAACTCTAGACGCAGCCAAAAATCAACTTCCCTTCAAGTGAAGAAATACCTTGCTGCTGAAGGAGCTTCTGACGAAGACGGTGAAGAGGATTATGTACTGTTACCAAGACCTAGGAGTGCAGCCAGATCTAGAGCCCTGTCTGTCATTCACGTGTCAGGCAACGACCACACTTCCAGTGATCATTCCGATGAGCACAGTTCTTCCTACAGTCTCACCAAGGATTCTCTTGCGTCTTCTGTGTCGGGTGGATCCCCAGAGGACCATCAGACGCAGCCAAATATTCAAGACTCAGGTCCCTTGTACTCACTACCCGATGCAAGATCCATCAGTAGCAGCTACACCACCTGATAGCATTTCTCATACAGATTCTGCTCCAGATGATTCGACCTACCAGTCGTATCCAAGTATATCTGAAGAACATGCGGATGTTGCAGCCTCTCCTGTTAACATTGTTGGATCTCCTCCAGCTCCATCCTAAACTGACAGTCCAAAGTCGAGGAGGCCTACCCGATGGAGAACATGTCCTATCTTGATGAGGAGCGAAGAGTGGGTTACCAACTTTGTTATAACAACGAATAAGCCAGACAGAACAGACGAAGTCTTTGTATAGCATCAGTTGTAAGATTGTATATAGTTGTATTCAGCAGCTGTAGTTTGTATGTGTTGCTCAAGTTCTGTTTTGCCTGTGTTTTCATTCAATGGGAATAGCATCATTCAAACCTATGTTATTCACTGTGTAAGTTATTGTGCATCAGTTCCTCAGATGACTTCTCGTCTTTGTATCATCACGAAGCAACCCTTTTCCCAATGACTTTTTCTCATTGGTTCATCCTTTTTAATGTTGGGGACAACATTTTCTAAAAGGGGGGAATGTGTCGCCCGCAGCCTTATTTCTATTTTTATCCATGGTAAGGCCGCTCCTCCACTGTCTGCATGTAATGAGTTGTATGTGCTACCCGTACCTGGCTTAATACCTAAGTCACGGGCTTCTACCTGTGACGTGACGGCAATTTGAACGCACAGTCCATTGTCACCTGTCAGCCTGGTAGGATTGGCCGACAGCACTCAACACTTTTCTCATGTTGACGTTTCATGTTACAGATAATCACCTCCCTTATATATGCCTTCTACATCTATATCTTATTGCTAGTGTATTAATTATATCGAATATGGTACTTAATGACCAATCAAGTAATGAAACTTCAAGTTAGTAAAGAATCGATCGCGATAATGTAAGCATCGTGCTATTCACTATTACTAACTTAATCACTGCACAAGCATAGCACGTAAGACAGTGTGTGAAAGGAGTAACATTATACGTAATATCAATATATGTTTCATATTTTAATAACATATTATTCCAAAAAACACAATTTTATTGATCACTGACTTCGCTCCATAAGTGTGACGTCAGCATATTAACTCATCATAAAAGTACTCTATGCATAGTCATAGTGCTTATGTATATATTTTGCCTATTTTACTCCTATCATTATTATATACATCATATTTAATATGGACAGGCAATTGTCACCTGTCAGCCTGGTTGGATTGGCCGACATCACTCAACACTTTTCTCATGTTGACGTTTCATGTTACAGGCAAATAAATACATTTTAAAAGAAACTCCGTCTTCAAAATTTGTCTGGGACGACTAGAAGCCTGAACCTGCGACATACATCAAGTCATATGTAAGTTTCCCTATTCACATGTTTCATGTTTATTCGGTATAAAATTCTTGTAATATTTCTCTGAACCCAGAAACAAAATTATATTCATGGGCGATTTGCTTGATGATTGCTGTTATGTAACACTAGATTGTTATCTGATGCTTCCAAATGTAGTTTTGCATGTCAGTGGTGATATTTCCACACTATTAGAGTTTCTGAGCCGTTTCCTCATAACTTAGCATAAAGACACTGGCGCTCTTCGTGTGAGTTCGACTTGTAAATAAATCGACCCGATGCCTGTCCACAGGTGAATTACACAAGGCCATGTAATAAGAGTTCAGTGCAATATTGCTGGATTAATTTTCTCTGGGAAGTAGGTTTGGTAGCAACAAGAATATACGAACATTAATGTGATGCAAAGTTCTTGTAAACAGGGAGATGTGTTTATCATCGATGACCTCTGATATCTATTCATCTAACAAGTTACTGTTCCTTGATTCGAAATAGTTGTCACTCTGTGTAACTGCTTAGGTTTAATCAATCCCTTCTGATGTAGGCCCTTGAAGATCAGGGGTAGAATAGGTCTTCGGCGACTATCCTTGTCATAAGACGCGACTAACGGGATCGTGTGGTCAGGCTTGCTGACTTGGTTGAAGCATGTCATCGAGTTCAATTGTGTGGATCGATGCTCATGATAGCAATCACTGGATTGTCTGATCAAGACCCGATTATTTACAGACCGCCATCATATAGCTGGAATATTGCTGAGTGCGGCGTTAAACAACAAACCAAACCAAAACCTTTTGAAGTAACTAAAGCTTATGTCGCAAGGGTGTGCTGTGTCCATTGTTTCAACAGGTTTATATTCTTCGTAATTACCCCTGCATATGCAGGTGTCGAGGTTGGACGATTTTATTTAGACGAGAGTGGGGCAAGCCCAGGGGCGCGTTGCAAGCCACGAATCGCTTAGAGAAAGCAACTTACTCGCTCACCCCAGGGTCTGCAACAGTTCGAAGCGCTTGCGCACTCTTCCAAAATGGCGGTGCAACCACCGCTTGGTTGCCTTGACGTAATGAAGAACGTAATTGAAGAGGTTCGATGACGAGCTGATCAAATTTATGACTACTTTGAAGATGTGGATCCGACCGAGGATAATGGGGTGTCAGCTGCCTTTGTTCATTTCCTCGCTGATCCAGTCAAGAATTTCTTCTTCCGCTGACAAAGTCAGCCGACATTTTGGTTTGACAACGAAGCGACCTCAGCCAGCGATTGTTTCGCTTGCAAGCGGCGTAAAGTTAGCGCACTGTTGTAAGGCGAATCGCTGTACATCGCTTGCAAGCGATTGGCGCTTTGCAACGCACCCCTGGTACACTGTTTTGCATTGTCTCGTAATGTTGTTACGTTCTTCAAAGAATAGTTGGGTAGATCCGCGTGTATCTGCGAAGGAATGAGCGTTATGAAGGATGTTGGGTACAAAGAGTACAGGAAGTGTCATTATATGGGGAGCCATATCTTATGAGTGATCTTGTTCGTATCACAGGTAACTTAACCTGCATGCGTTATACTCGAGAAATCTTACTTCCTCGCGTTGTACCGACTCTGCAAGCACCAGATGCCATTTTACAGCATCACAGTGGTCGTTCCCATTCAGCACGAATCTGGGATCTCAGAATATAAACGTACTGTAGTGGCCGTCACTGACACCGATTCTCAATCCAATTGATCATCTGTTGAATGAGCTGAACCGACGTTTACATCAGCATCAACCAGAGTCACAAAATCTGCAGCGGTCAAGCCAAAGTCTTCATGATCAGGAAGAATAGGCAGCCATTTCACAAAGTGTCATTCACAGGTTTCATGGTTTCACTGGCAGGGAATGTCGTGCAGACATGTATCGCAATGGCTAACACATATGAATTAGATGCTGCTGACAAATTCATGCAGGAGTATTTCCTTGGTGTGATTTACAGCGCCAACGAACAAAGAGGTACCATTGCCATGGATACAAGACACCACAGGGACACTGACGGTGGTTATGCCTGGGTTATTCTGTTTGCTGCCACTTTTTCCAACTTCATCAAAGGGATGTTGTTATACTCGCCTGGCGTATTCAACACCGCCATCTTGGAAGAGGTAGAAAATGACCTCTCACGGACATCTTGGATAGGCTCCATTTTGGTTGGAACGACCACTTTGTCAGGTAGCTATACTGTAAAATCATGTTGTGACACTTATTTGTATAACGGGAGTCAGGCAAGGAAAGAACCTTCACCTAGTAACTAATTCTTCTTTTGTAAGCATGAATAGATAATGGATATCGGCCGCACTATTCACGCACGATGTGGTTAGGGGTAGATATCTTGACACCAAGAAAGCGCTTACACGCCAACATATGTACAATTTCCATTTTATCATTCTGATACAACCCCCATACCTCTGATCCATAAAGCAACATTTGGGTTATTTTTATATCAAATATTCTAAAAAACACCTCATGACCAAGAGTATCTACTTTACAGGACTTCAAAATGCAAAATACAGCTTTTCTCAATTGCAAAGCTGCATTTGAGAAGTGTCCGAACCATGAGAGATTTCTAGATAACAAAACCGCAAAGTATTTGTAAAAATATACACACTCAAGTCTCGTCCCTTTGTAAATCTATTTTTCAATTCTTGATAGACGTCCCCCCACCCCCTTCTTGAAAACCATCACTTTACTTTTATCCAAATTAACGTCTAATTGATAATCAGTGCAGTACTTCTCTATAACATCAATTCGTTTCTGCAAACTCCCAATAGTATTTGAACTTCGGTTAATATCATCAGCGAATAGCAAAAAACACAATTGCGACATATCAGGGTGTAACTGGATTCCTGGTTGGCAGGTTTCCTCAATTTCGATTGAAAGCTCATCAATAAAAATGGAAAATATAAACGGACTTAATACACAACCCTGACGGACTTCACGTGGACATTGAAACATTTCAGAAAATGAGTTATCTAATCTTACGCAAGTGTTTTCTTATTTATGGAATGATTAAACACATCTTATCATTTCTGGAGATACAACCGCTTCTAGCCGCAATTTCGATTAACACTGTTGAACACTTTAGAAAAATCCACAAACAGTGCATAAAGTTTACCCCTTTTTTACATAATTGTCTTTTAATAATAGACTGTGCTATAAAAATATTGTCAACCGATTATCTGGAGGACAAACACGTACAGTTTACTCCCTACATTTAGAATTGATATTCCTCTGCCGTTGGATGTACAGTTATTCCGAATGAATACAACTCCGGGAAATAAGCATATCAAACAATACATTAAATATAACTGTAAGGTACTGGACAAGGATATCACTGGCATATTTAAAGAATTCAGGATTTAATCAATCGTGGCCAGGTGATTTGCCACATTTCAGGGTATTAATAGCACTGACCATTGATGCTCTTTATAAAGGAAGATGCACTCAGACCAATCAGAACCAACGTTCCTGCAGCACAAAGAGCTGCTCTGCAGCCAAATCTGCTTGTACAAACACCAGCTATTGGACCTGGTAGAAAAACAGTCAATTTGTTGATGAGGATTTTGCATAGTACAAAATATTTAGCAAACAATATGAACAGGCAATAAATATATACAAGGATTCTTTACCATAGATGAGATCTCAAATTTAATATGACAGTAATATGACAGTAATATTGCAACTAAAGGGCCTCCAGCAAACAAACCCATGGCGGTTCCGGCTGTCGAGACGCCAAACGCAAGACGGAGTCGTTTTCTAAAGTAGTGTCCAAGTATGGTACCTGGGCAGTACCATGGAGAATGGTTTAGATAACCATAATCAGATCGAGATGACTGAAAAGAAACCTGGGAGTTGTGAGGAAAATAAATATGTCAGAACTGTTGGGATTGTACAAAATGGAAACAACATGATTAATTCAAACTCGCAAAGAATGTGTTGGAATTGTGCTAAAAGAAACTTGCCTATGATAACAGCGAATGGATTTCTGTTCTATAACATCAGCCTTATGTTCTTAGGTCTGGGTGAAAATGTTGTCCTTTTCCATCTGCCAAATTATGCTTACTCTAAGAACAGCACTCGCCTTCAGTCAGCAAATCTCTTCACTGCAATGGGTCTGACTAGCCTTGTGTCGAGAATATTCACAGGTATGATATCAAACGACAAGGACATAAGTATCATCTTGCTCCATTTTAGCTTTCTGGGAATAATAGGAATCCTGGTTCTCTTATTCCCGCTTTACTCGCATACATATTCTCTGCAGATGATGTTCAGCGCCTTGTATGGCCTGTATGGGGGAGGCCTTCATTCTATCCTAGGCCCAATGACCGTGGAATGTGTAGGGGCATCTAATCTCGCTATTGGATTTGGAATAACTAATTTCGCCCTCGGAATTGGATATATTCTTGGACCACCTGTAGCAAGTAAGACTTTATTGATGCTATTTTTTATAAGGCTTTCAGGATGCTATATTATTCCCCGACTTGTATTCAATGGCCATCGATTATACAGTGTAATATCTCAATTCTTTTAGGATACATCCTCTGGATCGTTTCACACCTGAATCAAATAACAGAAGCAGTCACTCAAGAGAAAGATACATTCTGTGCTAAGTTTCTGCTGAGTGAGATTGAAATGATAACGATACTTCTGAAACGAAGCTTGAGTGGGCAATGGCGATATCATACCTTGGGTAATGAAATATGGTATAATATGTAAACTGTGATAAAACCGACGGTTTCGATAGATGTCTTAATCTAATCACTGTATATATCATAATAATCATCTTTGCAGAAATGTTTATTGTTATGAAAGAAGTGCAAATATAACTTAGGGATATATTATAACGTTTTATGGGAAAATTATGTAATTTGTTCCCTGCACACATGACCATGACTGGACAGCATGCTACTATACATGTTCCTGTGCAAATTTAGCATTTAATACCATAGATAGAGCGCAAGAAGATACTGGGATTGTTTTCAATAACATTTATGTACATGTGTTCTATCCTTAGTATTTAATGATAGAAAAGAAAAGAAACATACGTGTTTATGGATCATAAACAAGGTTTTTCTTTATAGGTATCATCTATGAAAGCAGTAAGGTCTACGATTACACATACTTCTTCGGAGGTAAGATATGAGGCAGGTTGCTAAAGAAACACAGAAACAATAATGTGGCTGCATACATCCTCTTTGTGAGGGAATGTGTATTACATTCATGACGGACAGTCGTATTGTTTGTAAAAACAATAATAAACGTAATAGACGTATCAGCTGCAAATATATGCACAATTTAACAGAAGCAGTTTACTGACATATTGTCTATTGTGTACAGGTGGATGTCTAATCGCAGGTTCAGTATGTGCAGCTGTTGTGCCAGTGTACAGGAGGTCACACGGATCCTATTAAGTGGATATAACTATTAGGTGAATGAGCCTGTTCCTTTACAACACGTGTAAGATCTGGTCTGGAAGCATGGATAAAATTAGTAACTATCAACGTACGCTTGTCACAAGAGGCGTTTTGATTGATGTGGTTGTCACACGCGGGTAACTGGTTGATGGCATTCTTCGTACCCGACGGCGTGGGGTGTTGCTCGTTATACCGACCACTGGTTGGCTGGTCAAAACTGTATTATTTACAAACACACAGCAGGAATACTACCGAGTGTGGTGTTAAACAATAAACAAAAACCCCAAAACATGACAACTTTCTGTCTGAAAGTTCATTACATGTTTGGCATCCTTGGTGTAGTGACAGTGATGTTTGCACTCGGTGTATGTGGGGCATGATCAGTGACCACGTTATATGTTCTGTTCATTCATGTCACGGAAATGGCTGACAGGACACAATGCTGATGGATTTTCCAACCATGCGATGACGAATCAAGTTACACATAGAATATTATATGTTATGCAATGCACGGCACTGTTGTAGTCTCACAAATCTGGGTTGTTTCTTGCCATGTCATGTCATGTCATAATTGACAAAGAGTAATGTCTTAGGAACTGTTTTCACATTGGAACTGTATACGTGGAGGAGACGAGTTTTGTCACTGTTCTAAAATAGTATTAGAGGCCGAGGCAATAAACTCAACGAACTTCCACTGTTCGTATCCTTGGACGAAATATATCTCTAGTGATGGCGGAAGCCTAATGTGCTGTAGCTGTAGGTATTGTCCTTTTGGTATTAGTTATTCAAGAAAATGTGAGAAAATGCTCACTGGATTTGAGTAAGATGAAACTATATGTATTGAAACAGTGACAGAAAGGGAGCACCTGCGAACCCTGAAACGTGTGTTTATGTTGACCATAGTACGTTTGAAACTGATCCCTATATTACCAACGTTCCTGCCATCAGTGAGCTATATGGAATCGTTTACTTTTTCATCAAAACTGTCAACAGGCAAAGTGGCGTTGCGTGAACCGCTACAGAAAGTGTTCCTAACCTGCATGTTATTAATGACAAATGTAAATCACATACAGTCGCTGTAAGAACATCGCCATAGAGAACTTTAGCTATGTATTGACGACCTGTCGATGTCGGATTGTATAAACAGAGTAGTACATAGCTACTACGTTTAATATATTCACCCAGTTGCATACAATTTATGTGCCATGCTTGGGTATACCCTAATCTAAATTAGGATTAAAGTGAAAGAGCAGTATTCCTTCACTGCAAGAAAACAAAACAAGATAAGATGTGTGAGTGTGAGTGTGAGTGTGAGTGAGTGAGTGATATGTGTAAGGCTCATATTCCCGATATACTCCAGCTCTTATGCGGTATGTGTGTGTGTGTGTGTGCGCGTATGTGTGCATGCTTATGTATGTATGTGAGTGTGTGTGCGTGTGCGAGTGTGTATATGTGCGTGTGTACATGTGTGTATATGTGTGTGTATGTGTGTGTGTGAATGTGTGAGTGTATGCATAGATGTGTGTGAATGTGTGTGCGCGTGTGTCCGTGTGTTTATATATGTGTGTGTGTTTGTTTTTGTGTATTTGTGTCAGTTTGTGAATGTGCGTGTGTGTGACAGTGTATGTATGAGTGTATATATGTGTGTGTGTGTGTGCGTGCGTGCGTGCGTGTGTGTGTGTGTGTGTGTGTGTGTGTGTGTGTGTGTGTGTGTGTGTGTGTGTGTGTGTGTGTGTGCGAGTCGGGGAGGAGCATGAGGTATTTGTTCCTGGGCATGTTGGTGCAGCACGATATTGTTCACATAACACAACTTTAAGTTGTAAAGTGGATGGGTGTGACGTGGCACCTTTGCAGCTGTCCCTTGAAGAACAGTACATTCCATATCTGACTAACCACTGATCGAGTGATGTTGTATGACTTATAGCAAATAAACACATCCAGTTTGATTCATTCCACAGAGGAATTACATTTTGTCTCATACGATGGAACCAGATCTAGAAAATGCCACTGTATCGAACTTTGATTATTTTACAACCTCGTTTATTGATCGGTGAGTAGTGCGTTTTTGTGACATTTTTGTGACACTTGTGAGTATTTTTATGGTGTTGACAAACCTAGAAACATAATCGTGCCTAACTGGGATTTCGAAACGACGATCATAGTTATCTATGTGTTGGGGGTTGAAATAGATTGTAACCTTTCTTATAATTAGGTTAACTGACATACTCACTGAGTCATCGCCAAAGGATGACAAGTAGAGTGTAAGATACAGAATGGTCTCGGTAGAGGTGTTTCTGATCAGATAATCACATGAAAATGCACCGTCACTTTCTGATACTGAACTTGTTATATCCCATTGATCAACAAACATGAACCAAAACAATTACTTATCAATCGGTGAATGTGTGGTATTCCTTATTTACTTCTGACTTGATACTTTTTTTTTGGTGATTATTTTAATTCTTATTCATTTTCATTTTTTTCAAAACACCCATTACCTCAAACACGTGATAAACCCCTGTGGATACTGTTCTTTGGAAAGTGAAACATAGGTCGTTTACAATGTTTATAATGAGACATCCATTGTTTTCATACGTCATTTGCCGCACACAACATTGCGTCAACTTAAAACACTTAATGAACTCGACATGCCTTTGGACAGACCTAAAAGTAGGTCAACAAATAGTGCCAGGTGGATATGTAGGTAACAGTATACATTAAATAAAAAATAACAACGGACGTTTTGCATGTGCGTTAATTAGAGACAAACTTTATGTTAAGTTAAGTTATTATTTGCATATTCGCATATACAAGGGGTCCGTGTACGGTTCTCGGTAGGAAGTGACAACATGGGGTGATGCTTTAAACAAGTATATATATATATTTCTTCTAATACGTCTTCTAACAATAACTCCACATTTAATTATCACAGCAGATTTTTATTCATTACAAGACAACAATGACAAATTGCATCGATAGGTCCACCTCTTTGAGTTGTAGATTTCGCTAGTCCTTCAAAGAGGACATCAACCTGAAAAGGAATATTCGTAGGTACATGTAATTGCACATTTTATAGTATATATCATATACTGAAATTACATGATGTTACAATTGACTGAAAACCTAGAAGAGATCACTTCAGTTGTATCATGTTGTTACAGCTTAGTGGGGGAGGAAAGCCCGAAAAGATGCAGATTTAAGACGTTTATGGTCTTAGTGAATCCCAGTAGCACTTGTATGGTTCTGTCACAGCTACTATCAGAAACACGGCAAGTTTTGGACTCGAACTCAACATCATGATATCCTTGCTCGAATATGTTTTTGTTTCAATGTTTCTTGATTCAAGTTTGTAAAGAAGTTTAAATTTCCTATTCTAGTTCCCACCAGTTAACATTCCAAATTATTGGATCCGAATACGTTGCAGCCATATTATAAAATATATTTATGGACAGTACCAGTTTTTGTTGAAATTTTTGTATAAGCTTAGTTAGGACTCAGCACCCGTTTTCACAAGTAGGTAAAATTTGACCTTGCTTTGACCTTGTTTTGACATTTGTGTTATGTACACTTATTTCCTATGAATTAGTTGTAAGTTCTCTTTATCTAGGCAGTAACTATAAGAATACCTTTGCTGCAACAACATTTGTTAAGTGTTTCTCCTCGTTGAAATTGTAAATTACTGACTATATTCCAGGTGAGCTACTATTTACATATTTCATTTGCATTGTATTTTATTATTTCTGTGACAATATAATCAATAAAGGCACAATAGCTATAGTGCCCAGACGAACTCTGCAAGGAACTCGACAGCACGATACATACGTAACAACCATGGTCATCACAGTCAGGGAGTTGTTGCAGACAGTGCCGCCAGATCGCCCCATGTTCATGTACTTATGCATGGTTTCATTCATCGTTGCATCATCCGCCAAGGATCCTTGTGCTTCGGATGTCGTCACATGTGTTGCTGGACGTGTTGTCAAATGCAACGTGGTGGTCGTTGGTGGTGTGGTCGTTGGTGGTGTGGTCACAGGTTGACACGCAGACTGCCCTGTAGTCAACCAGCATCGAAGCACATGAACAGGTGTTACTGGGACTAATGTTTTAGTTCATAGTTAATGCCTTATTATCTCACATCATGCCTTATTATTATTCATCTTCAATTATCCCGTGTATGAAAGCTATATTCTATAGTGAACCCTGGACCCTTCTGCCACCAAAGGGGGCACGGGTGGCCCAGTTGTCTAAGGCGCCGCGATTCGCTTTGCAGAGTTGTGTCCCTTGGGTACGCCAGAAACCAACGACTGTGGGTTCGAATCCCGAATTACACAGTCTACTTCCAAGTGGATTGGGGGGCACGGATGGCCCAGTCGTCTAAGGCGCCGCTGATTCGCTGTGGAGTTGCGTCCCTTGGGCACGTCAGAAATTCATGATTGTGGGTTCGAATCCCGGTTCGCCCCGATTATGTTTCTAGGTTTGTCAGCACTATACCCATGCTCGTGGGTTTCACTGAAGTGGTAAACGTCTGAGATCTGCATCACTTCGGGATTTCCTCCCACATTTAGCTGACACGACGTGATAAAACTGGAATACTGTTAAAAGCGACGTTAAAACCAACTCACTCACTCACTCTGCCACCATAGCTTCATTTCGGACGAAAGACACAATTTGACGTTCATACGTTTTTCACGAGACCGTGTTCTTGAAATGACGTAAACACTGACGGACAACTATATATTCCAGGTGATACACCTGGGAATTCCCCATCTCGAATACATACAGAAGCGTTGTTTCTTATCATTTAAGACCCATTAAATCTTGAACTCACTTTTAGAGTATACATTGAGAACCGTCAGAGAGTTTGACTGCATGAGTGTTCACGAATATCCTCGCTACGACCCATCCTAATGAACAAAACGAAGAAATGCATTTCCAAACTATCGTAGTATCGACTCGATTCGTGTCTAGACTGACAGTGACAGTCTACAGCAATCTTTGAATTTACATCCTCCTACATGTAGACGTTTTGTTCTTATGATAAAAGATGCAAAGACCACCCGAACACAAATAGCATTCGTCTGCCCTGCAAAAGCATTTTTCAAAACCAATAAATATTGTAACCAATAAGTGTAGTGTCACCACACTTATCTATTAGAATTGAAATAATGTGCCAACATATACTTCACTATTTTACCTTCAAATAGTGAGCGCGCAGAACTTTATGATATAAACACATCGCGTAAAAAATCAAAGACGAAAGTAAGGGACGATATTCTAAATGACAATGACGAGACCTTTGATCGAACAGCATATGCGTTCATCATTTAAGATGCGTCTGATGTTAAGTGATACATTCTGGGTCAGTTTGACAATACTTCATGTTTTTGTTTTTATGTCAAAAGTCAAGTTTATAGAGTAAACACCAACATTATACATGGAAACACTCAAACAAAAATTGTTGAGGAAGCAGCGCGCCCACAAGCGAGTTATAATGATAATCTAAGCTTGTAAAGTTTGTTGTGTTATTTATGTATCCAATATATTTCACGAATAAACAAAGGACTTAAATACAATATTAAGCTATTTGTATTTAGACGATGTAATCATATTGTTATCTATCTAGATTCATAATTCATTTCAAAATTTAAAAGTGACACTAATTTACGTTCGCAAAGAGAGATAATTTAGGAATTGTCAAGTTAATTTGTCTCATGGAACACGCCACAAGTAAACGTGAACATACATATACTGTAGTCATTTTCTATCCTTTTAATTAAGTAAAGCTTATAAACTGATTCGTCTGATTTCATTCAAATCTGACTGAGGAGCGAAATACATTCTTAATTTGTCAAATCTATTCAAGAACGTAGTTTGATGATGTTTGGCTTGTCTGACAGTATTGCTGAGGATCATTTACTAGTATTTGTCCGTTGACCTAGTACGTACCAAAGACTTTATTGTCTGAATGGTCTCAAGTATCTATATTTTTTTAACTTAAAAGGGTAAATGTAAACTTATATATTAAAATGACCAAAATCAATTCGTATTTTTGTAAGTCCCCATGGTCCCTGGTGTGGTGATCTCCCTTTAGTTACTGTCGATCTCTAGCCCATTTTTATATTGTGTTGTTCCTTAATACTTAATGCTTTTAAATGTTCAGCAACTAGTTTTAAATCTTTTCTGTGATATTCTAGTTCTCATACTGTCCTTCGATGACAGATTTTTATAAAGTTTAAATATATGTATATTTCATGTCTAATTTTTCGTCACGATATGGCTGAAATATTGCCGATGTGACTCACTCACTCACTCAATTCGTATTTTAAAATCGGTTTCTTCAATGCAAAATTCAAAGGTTATTGTGCTGAAAATGACTATTTCATATTAACCAGTAAATTTCATTCAATAAACGTTTTCTGCAAACATATACTCAAAAGTTCCTGTGACACCAATATTTTAGTGTATTTTTCAACAAGTATAGTTTGGTTTTCAGTATTGTAGTACATGTATGGAATTAAGTCACAAAAACGCAACTGCTACAGAAGAGCATGCATTCCAAGCAAAATGTGACTTTTATGCAAGCACATGCATTTCACTCCCCAAGAATGGGTATAAAAATATGTGCGTTAACGGGATTCCATATGCATTGTTTAGCATCGTACTGACAACAACCACTCAGAAAAACAACCAAATTACGCAATTATTCAACATTACGAAATGTCACGCCTGTCCGAAAATGAGCGTCTGCGAGCCATTGGTGTGCTTGAAGCAGGATCGAGTCAACGTAATGTTGCAAGACAATTTAACGTCAACAGAAACACCGAATGCAGTCGGATACCATCCTCGGAGTGGCAGGCCACGCATAATCAATAATCGACAAGATAACTGGATTCGAACAACACACCTACGAAATCGATTCCAGCCAGCAACAGTGACTGCAAGAAGCATCCCTGGCCTTCGACGAATATCTTCACAACCCAAGCGTCGTCGCCTCAGATGTGCAGGGATTGTCGCCAGAAGACCCGCCAGACGTCCCTTTTTGACAGGAAACCACCGCCAAGCACGTCTACAGTGGTGCAGACAGCGTCTACGCTGGACGGCCATGCAGGAGTTCTATTCACTGACGAGTCTCGTTTTCACCTCAGCCACAGCGATGGACGGATTCGAGTGTACCGACGTCGAGGTGAACGTTACGTCAATGATTGTGTCATGGAAGAAGATCGGTTCGGGGGCGGCAGCGTTATGGTATAGGGTGGGATTACAGCAAGACAGATGACCCGTTTGATAGTGGTAGAATGAAATCTCAATGGACAGCGCTATGCGACGAGATCATCGGCCCTATTGCTCTACCGTTTTTGCGACGTGATGGCCCAGACATGACCTTCCAACATGACAACGCCCGGCCCCAAATTGCTCGACTTTTCTTTTCTTCAACACAACAACTTTAATGTCATCCCCTGGCCGGCTCGCTCCCCTGATCTCTCACCAATCGAGCACATGTGGGATGAGATGGATCGGCGCCTTCGACGTCAACCACAGACACTCCAGGAACTTCGAAACATGCTCCAACAGATATGGACAGATATCCCACAGGACTTTGTGCGACGCCTGATCCATTCCATGAGACGAAGATGTGTTGCTTGCATCGCAACCAGAGGTGGACACACATGTTATTGATTTGTAAATTGACATTTTGGCATGCTCTTGTTTTTTTTAATAAAATCACGTATTTTCTTGAGTCATTATGGCAAATTAAACCATTTGATTACTTACATGAGTCTTTTATCTGTTGCAAACCGAAATTGTTTCAGATTTGGTAAAAAACATAACTTTGCATTAAATCTTATTCAATGTCACAGGAACTTTTGTTGTTCAGTATATATTGGAAAGTGAATTTTTGACAATGTTCAAACTTTGCTACCTTTTTTACGAGATTTTAAACCGGAACGATCCTGGGAACCCATTTTTTATTTGATTTGTCGATACGAAAATCTGTGCTTAACTTTTGTAGTCAAAATTGTTATATTTAATGGAATACATCTATATGCAGTTAATCACCTGATTTTAAAGAATAGAACTGTTCAACAGACAGTTGTTAGTCACTTTTTATGAAATATTTGTCTTTCAATAGGATATAGATATCATAAGTATTGTTTTTAAAACAAAACAAATTACAATTACGTTTGCTACAAAAAATATTGAATATCGTTTACGAATATTTGATCACATGTACATCCTTGTTCAGTCAATAAATACTACACTCTGTAGCTAAAATTAAGTTGTTAAAACCATTCGTCCCACAGGATTTTAGATGTAAAAACTGACGCGAAACCTTTACGTTTTACTTAGATGGATCTAATTTCATAATAAAGAATAAAGCATTGACACACATTTGATCCAGAAACTATAACGGCGGAACTCTGCGCTTTTAGATGAAAACTGTAACATTGAATATGGTCTCGCGGGGCAAATACAAAGGGAAACCACTCTCAACTACAGTATTAGCACTAAGATTAGCTGCCCCTGCGTTATCAATAAGGTCACTGTCATTACTATAGAGCCTGCCGACACCTTCCATGTTTATTCTTCCCAATTTATCGAAAAGGTAAGTTGTTTCACACTTCTCCAGCATGGACTTGGATAGAAATATATTTTAAGCTATCGACTCCATACTTATGTGGATCGCTTTTTCGATTGAGAACATTTCTGACGTGAATCATTGATGCGTTCTTCGTGGTTTCGAAGTGTCAATGTGAATCACACATCATAACAAAATGAAATGTCAATGTTTGAACGTAGAGCAGACTAATTGTTTGGCAACATATCTATGCCAAGGAAAAAAATAAACTTACGACAGGTAGGAAGCTTTCTTAGATTTACGACACACTTAAGATATCTTAGGGCTACGAAAGTTTCGAAAAAAGGCTACGATAGCCTACAGTTTCCTTACGATAACTTAACGATAATTTTAGGGCTACGATTGTTTAAAAAATCTAGGCCCTGGTCTATTGTGCTACTCCTTCTGAAAGAGTAAGTATTTTACCCAGTCTCCACCATGCATCATCTGAAGAAGAGACTCCGATGCTGTAAACGACATCACTTAACCAAAATGTTTGATAGTAAAATGCTTCTTGTCGCACGTTACAACCTTGACCGATCATCAGGTCATATGATGTCACCCACATCCAGAAAGGTGTATAGCCGGCACACAGATGACCAGTTGCAGCAAACATATCCACCGGACAACCATCAGTATTGACTTTATCCGAACAGAACTTCACCTGGGAACTCATGTTCGGATAAATGTCCATAAATACCACACTTTGATCGAAGTTAATCAGGAGCTGCACGTCATTGCAACTCTTCACGTCAAATAACAGGGAACCCGAGCTGAACACCGTCTGCCCATCCACCTTTGTCAGATTTGAAATGCTGCCAGTTCTTGAAGTTTGGAACATTTCTGCTGAGATTCGATTACCTGAAAGAAGTACTGGAAGAATAATATTACATTGATAAAAAAAGAAAGTTTGGAACACACACAACGTCAATATGTTTCAGCGAATATGTCAAATCAGGGAATATGTATAAAGAATATATGTAATGTCTGATTCACGCAGGGAATATACATAATCCCTAAAATGTTCATGAATATACACATTTCCTGACTTAACAAAAAGGTTTTTAGACATTTTCCCTGACACTGCTTCATTCATGGTTCTTAGAAGAATTTTTATCTCTTCAACAACATTTTTATAGCTAAAACAACGTTAATGAGTTTATTAAATAGAAAAGGTTTGTAAATAAACATTTGAACATATTCGTTGCCTGGTTGAAGGAACAGTTAGTCAACACTATTATAAAAACAACGTCAGTATAGGCTTGAGTATCTCCTTTGTAATTAATATGAGCACATCAACCGTTACACTAAATAAATAACACTAATTGTTGTAACACATGATCAATCCTGTGTGAATAAGACATGACATATATTCCCTGAAAATTTCCAGGATACTGAATATTCCGTGGTTTGACAAATATACCTCCTATTAACTGGACCGGCTAGTCAGATTTGGTGACTTGGTTGACACATGTCATCGGATACCAAATGTATAGATCGATGCTCATGAAGTCAACCACTCGATTGTCCGGACCAGAATAGTCTACTTACAGACAAGCGTCATGTAAATGGAATTTTGCTGAGTGAACTAAGGAGGGACATTTCAAACTTTGAGGGGTAAGGACAGTTCCTTAGGGGCAGTAGTACTGTCACTGCAAACAGATTGTTTTATGTTTCATTTCTTTTTTGTAAAACCTTTTGGCGAAATGTTTTCAAGTTATTTATTCATACTTTATATCATAAAAATATATTACACGCACTGAAAGAACAAAGAAATCGTGCGACCTAGATGTCTAATTATTGACAACCCACTGACAAGGGAGGCTCGTAAGCCTTGGAAACATGAAGTACATAAGGATTGAAGTTGTATTTGTTAACGTTGCTCACTTTAAATCTTATACCATAACAAATCCATTTGAACACAAAACTTAAATCATTAAGAGCAATCTATATTTATCACTGATGGCTGTGTTTGTCGTGACCTCATGGAAGTTACTTGTACATTGCATGGTTTTACAGAAGTCATAACTGGCGGCTACGGCAGTGTCATTTACTTTAAACAGACGTTACACCCAGTAAACACCAAAAAAAAGGAAAGACATACAGCCACGTTTGATGCTGAAAATTGAACACAGCTGGAATATTTGTGAGTGGGGCTTTGCACCACAAATAAAGAAACAAGAAAAGTACGTACTGAATTATCTGCCGAAGCAGGTTTTATAAGATGTATGTGCACTGTCGCTGAATAATATTTGAATGAATTACCGAAAATCGGTGATGACACTGGGGATTCGTGGAAAGGAAAAGCATGCTCTACTCTACTGATTACGGTGGCCCATAAGGGATATGGAGTCTGTTTTTCATTAACTTTTACTTGCTTTATATTTCACTTACTTTTATCATAACCTTTTTGCAAATTAACACAATTTGTCATACGAATATGTGATCAATCATGTATACAAACAACCGAAAACATGGAAAATGTACTTTAAAGAAACTGTTGAATCGCTGAAAAGTGAAGCGAAAATGTCAAAAACTAAAATGAAAATGTCCAAAACAAAAACGAATTGACACGATTTGTCATACAAATTTGTGATAAATCATGTATAAAGTAGATATTGAATCGCTGAAAAGTGAAGCAAACATGTCAAAAACTAAGATGAGAATGTCAAAAACTAAGATGAGAATGTCAAAAACTAACATGAGAATGTCAAAAACTAAAATGAAAATACAGGAAAGTATTTCCACCGGGGTGAAAATTTTCATACCGCTGTGATAATATTTCCACCACAGTGAAAAGTATTTTTACCGCGGTTGAAATACTTTTTGTGTATTTTCATTTTAGTTTTGACGTTTTTGCTTTTGTTTTTGACATTTTCGTTTTTGTTTTTGACATTTTCATTTTAGTTTTTGACATTTTTGCTTCACTTTTCAGCGATTCAATACCTACTTTATGCATAATTGATCACATATTTGTATGACAAATCGTGTTAATTTGCAAAACGTTACGATAACAGTAAGTGAAAAATGAAAACAATGATAGCACGCGCCACTCATACAATTGTCACAAGTCACTTCTTATGCCGTTTCAGAATATTGAGGTCTGTTTGACATCTTCAAACGACACACGGGAACAACTTATTCGCCAGCTTTCAGTTCATAGCAATGACATACCCCTTTCATCAGTTTTCAATTCTATTGATCTTTAAGAATGTGCATGCTTGCTGACACTATGTGTATGAAACTACAAATACTTTCATATGCACTGTCTGTCTTCTGTATGCAACCAATGTTCGATCTAAATAGATAATAGCCACATTTATTCATAAATTCATGTCAAGTTCATATGCACTTTGTCCATGAAATTGCAAGGTTTGTACAACCTGGTTAAACAACGGAGCCTTTGCACGCACCCAGACTACACTCATGCTATCTCTCAATACAAAAGTTGGGCATATCAACACATGTCATGGTCCATTTCATTATCATCATGGTAATAATAACGATGTGGCAGATACAGCGTTAGACCCTTGAGCCATGTTACAATGCTGAAAAACAGAGAGGGGTTATAGTCGTTCCAATTCACAATCAGCGAAGTCCACCACGACATAATAATATCCTGTGGGGATTTTGTGTATGGACCTAGGTCCACAGCAACTTATCCTTGTTGTAAGAGGTGACTACATGGATCTGGTGGGGTAGCCAAGACTTGGTGACTTGCTTAATTGCATGTCATCGTTTCCGAATTGCGTGGGTCGATGTTCATGATGTCAGTGACAGGAGTGTCTGATTCTGTAGGGGTAGCAGTACTGTCACAGCAACACACATTTCTTTTTAGGGCATTCATTTCTGTTTGTAAGACCTTTGCCAAATGTTGTCAGACCAGTTAATAATACTTTATATTTTAAATAATAGATCACATGATCCTGTCACAGTAGGCATGAAATACTGCTGACCTGACTTTATCAACTGACCCACACAATATAGACTATGAATGTTAACCAACAATGGCCCACAGACTGTATATTCATAGATACATGTTAATATTTTTGTACATAGGGTACATAGGTACGTAGTATCTCTGTCAAGTATTTCTGCTTGACCGGCAATCGTACAAGATTCTTTTTATATATAAATTATCTAATCAGAAATGACTGTTTATCAGTGTGTGCAGACCTCTGTGTTTATTATTACAATCTATTACCTCACTTGACTTAACCCTCTTGGTGCCACGGGGCAATATAGGGTCCCTCACTTTTCACAAACCCTAAGATTCACGGGACCATATATGAATTAAGATGTCAAACACTGAGTGTGCAAAATCAAAATGATAACGATTGTCACCCTAATGATTTCATTTTTAACATTGTGTAACTTATTTTTTATAGAGATTGTGAACATGGTGAAATTAGTAAGGTGGTTACCGCGCTTCTCGCCGTTTTTCTTTCATGTTTGAACTTCAACGAATGACTGTGAATTTTGATTATGAACCCATGTAACATACACGTAACTCTTCATAATATCAGACGGCGAATTTGCAAAAAGAATTTTCCAGACTGGTCAGAAAGCTTTACTTTTCTCCACTGTACATTCATTGGCGTAAGACTACTGACGTTTAGTTCGCGACGGATGTTTTTTGTTCAAGTATTGCATATTTTTATCGACTGTGTGTTATTGCGATTTAGCACGGCGCCAGAGACGAAACGACAGTGAAGATTGCAACTCTGTTTATGATGCTGATCTTACAGAAATATTCAAATTTAAGATATGAAAACATAGCTGTGATCGTTTATATACTCAACAACAAAAGCTCCTGTGACACCAATATTTTAGTGTATTTTTCAAACAAGTAAAGTTTGGATTACAATATTGTAGTAAAAGTTGACTTTTATGCAAGCCCATGCATTTCACTACCCAAGAATGGGTATAAAAACATGTGCGTTATTCCATATGCATTATTTAGCATCGTGCTGGCATCCATATTATATTATATCCATACAATCTAGGCCATCTGTAAGCCATTCCTGAATGTTCTTTTTATCAGCTTTAAAATTTTTAACCGACACACAACCACTGTCACACAACCACTCAGAAAAACAACAAAATTATTCAATATTACGAAATGCCACGCCTGTCCGAAAATGAGCGTCTGTGAGCCATTGGTATGCTTGAAGCGGGATCGTGTCGTCGTGATGTTGCAAGACAATTTAACGTCCACAGAAACACCATTTGGTGTTTATGGCAACGTTGGCAACAGTCGAATGCAGTCGGACACCATCCTCGGAGTGGCAGGCCACGCGTTACCAATAATCGACAGGACAACTGGATTCGAACAACACACCTACGAAATCGATTCCAGCCAGCAACAGTGACTGCAAGTAGCATCCCTGGCCTTCGACGAATATCTTCACAAACCGTACGTCGTCGCCTCAGATGTGCAGGGATTGTCGCCAGAAGACCCACCAGAGGTCCCATTTTGACAGGAAACCACCGTCAAGCACGTCCACAGTGGTGCAGACAGCGTCTACGCTGGACGGCCATGCAGTGGCGACAAGTTCTGTCCACTGACGAGTCTCGTTTTCAACTCAGCCACAGCGATGGACGGATTCGAGTGTTCCGACGTCGAGGTGAACGTTACGTCAATTACATCAATGATTGTGTCATGGAAGAAGATCGGTTCGGGGGCGGCAGCGTTATGGTATGGGGTGGGATTACAGCAATACAGAGGACCCGTTTGATAGTGGTAGAGGGAAATCTCAATAGACAGCGCTACCGCGACGAGATCATCGGCCCTGTTGTTTTACCGTTTTTGCGTCGTCATGGTTCAGGCATTTCCTTTCAACATGACAACACCCGGCCTCATAGTGCTCGACTTGTTCAGGATTCTCTTCAACAAAACAACGTAAATGTCATCCCCTTGCCGGCTTGCTCCCCTGATCTCTCACCATTCGAGCACATGTTGGATGAGATGGATCGGCGCCTCCGCCGTCAACCATGTGTTCCACAGACACTCCAGGAACTTCGAAACATGCTCCAGCAGATATGAACAGATATCCCAGAGGATGTGTTGCTTACATCGCAACCAGAGGTGGACACACATGCTATTGATTTGTAAATTGACATTTTGGCATGTTTATGTTTGCTATGAAATCACGCATTTTCTGAAGTCATAATGGCAAATTAAACCATATGAATACATACAGGAGTCTTTTATCTGTTGCAAACCGAAATTGTTTCAGATTTGGTAAAGAACATAACTTTGCATTAAATCTTATTCAATATCACAGGAACATTTGTTGTTCAGTATATATCTGATGGTAAATTTGCGTTACTGCATGCTTACAACGATAATTTCTTTAAAAAGTTACAGTCAATGGTAAATTATTGAAAAGGTAAACAAGATCGTTAATGTCATTGACGCTTATGAGGTACTGACATATCCTAACTAATATGCATAAATGATGGCATTGAAAAATGATTATTTTATAAGCATGCTTTGATCCTCTGGAAGGTTTATTTTCAAAAAACAATTTCAAAACATTGAAATAATTAAGAGAAACTAGGTTGGCAAAAATAATAATAATAATATACAAGCTTATACCTGTAAAGCTTATACAGTTTACAGGATAATTATGGAATAATTCGTGCACTGTCATATAACCATCAAAATACAACAGGAAAATAATTATTTACAAGCTGTCAATACTTATGTATTTCACAATTAAGATACATTAATACTTACACGATCTTCGTGATGGCCATCACAATATAGCAAAACTATTGCTGTCTCTCGCGTTAAACAACAAACCAAGTGTCAAGCTGCAATGATATCCCCCAATTCTGCTTTACACTTCATCGATGTTTGTTGATGTTTTTACAAGGCAAACAACACGTGTCCAGTGTAAGACCAATCATAATGCTGGATTTTGAGATGCCATTGTAGACTTTCTTTTGAAGTTTTTAAGACATAGATGCAAATTTAAATACAAGTGGAGGCATCTGTATTTATGGTTCTGCGTCTATGTTATGTGTGGTATTACCAACGTTTTTTGTTGTTTTCTCTGAAAGATTTGTAACACGTTTTACAGTGTATATACATGTTTTCATTAATTGTTGTCAGCAATATTAAAATACACACGGGACAAACGACGTTGGCTCACATACAAAATAGAAAATAGTCCCTATGTTACTTGAAGCTGCCTCCGTCCGCCAAGAGAGCATAAGGTCCGGGGTTCGATCCCCGGCCGCGTCATAGCAAAGGACGTTAAAAGATAGTGCGTGTTGTTACCCTGCCTGGAGTGGCATTTAGGTGCGAAAACTAGGACTTATCGGCTTGGAGTCAGTATACTGTGTGTGAGTGGGATATTCATGTAAAACTGCGGCATGGTACCTCAGTGGCCTAACACTAAAACATCGGAATAAGTCCGGACTAGTACAAGCAGCCACACACACACGTGCATGCACGTCGCTATATAAATGCAATAATCTTAAAAAAAATAAAACCAATTTCACCCCACCTCCAAACTTTGTTTGTTTGTTTGTTGTTTATTCAGCAATTTTCCAGTTATATGACGGCAGTCTGTAAATAATTGAGTCTGGACAAAAACAATCCATTAATTGACATGATGGGCATCGATCCACCCAATTGGGATACGATGACATGCATCAACCAAGTCATTGAGCCTGACCACCAGATTCCGTTAGTCGCCTCTTACAGCAAGCATGGGTTGCTGAAGACTTATTCTACCCCGGATCGTCACGGGTGGGTTACTTTACGAAGCTGAAGACACGGTATGGTGTTAGAATTGGTCCACAGCACCTTAATATCCCTGCGGTAGGAGGCGATTTCATTGACACGCATATCCCCCAACTTGCAGAGATAGGTGTTTATAGTAAACAGCCATAGTATCAATCCTAGCTGACGTGTCTAAAGTCCTGTCAATGCAATGTTTACAGAACCGAATAGAACAGAACATGACAAATATTTACCAACGAAGATCAGCACAAGGGAGATGAAGATGTTCATATTTTTCTCAGGTTTACACTGCGCGAAACTGACTTGCTGACTGTGTCTTGTCTGGGACATTTGATCATGATATTGCAATCACCCCTTAATGTATGGTCGCTCCAACTATCTGTAGATCAGTAAGTGAAGCTCCGCGTCTTTTGATCATTTGTTCAGGGTGTTGCATGTCACTGACATATTTTAGAATTGATTATAGCAAGCTATTGCAACTGCAAAGCATGTTGGTGATGTCACACAGAGAACATTAATCAACTGTCCGAAGCGGACCACTTTTATTACTACGGATTGTCAGAGAATCCCAACATTACAGTCGAGGGAATTCCCTTTCTGCTCACATGTATCGTCATGCACAGGACATGCAGCGAAATTCGTGCATATTCATTGTCAAAACAACTCTTTGAGACCGATGACCGAGAAGGAATAAAACAGCAAACGTGCAGGCTCGCTCGCCGTTTTTTTTACCGCTTGCCTCGGTTCCACAACTTATATGTCTTCGGATTTCTTTTCTAACAGAATATTACAACATGAGAAGTTTCACATATGCATCACTGCTCCTTCACACCATGCTCGTGGGTTTCCACGAAGTGGTAAGGGTCTTAGACCTGCATCACTTCGGGATTTCCTTCCACATTAAGCTGACACGCCGTGATATGACTGGAATATTGTTAAAAGCGACGTTAAACCCTCACTCACTGATTCACTCAATCCTTCACACCAACACTTCTACAACCTCATACTCATGTGATGTTACTTTTTAATTATCTAACTGACCAAATAAGGGAATTAAGAAAGTATGTGTCAATTCAATCTTGGTCATAAATATTAAACAATAAGTATAAAATCTTAGCAAACTGTGCAGTCTACCTCAACAACATTTTAGTAATATAAGAGCAGGGCTGAGCTATTCAAATCTCTCCTCTGCTCCTGAAATGCAAAATTGTAGTACGTCATATGTGTCCACATTAGTCTTACTTCTACTTTATACCTTCATACCCCAATGAACTCAAACAAATGAAAGTCAATTCTATATAATATAAAGTAGTTAAATCTACAGGTACACTCGTAGTTGTTTTCCTTTGATTGCTTTGTGTAGTGTACCAGTATCGAGGCTGTTCTTGTCCATTTGGCATTACATGTGTCCGCTGCTAAGCATATTTCCACAACGGCAGATGACATAATAACGGTAGTTTCTGGTACCATACCGAAACCAAACAACGTATTTTAACCAATTTTATTTCGTGCAAATGTGTTCTGGTTATAGGACATGAATGTTTTGGCATTGTTCATAATGCATGCTGTTGTACTCTTTATAGTATGAACCCCCATACTCATATGAACTCAATGAACAAATGAAAGTCAATTCTTTATTCTTTATTTGTTTGAGTAATGAATGAACTGACTTTCATTTGTTTGGGTTCATAGGAGTATGAAACAAAGCTGCTTCTGGAAGGTTGGTTCTGATTGGTTTTAGTGTATCTCCTTTATACAGAGCGTCAATAGTCTTTTTTCACGAATGGCATCCTGACAGGTAAAGGTAGACTTCATGATATTATTAGAAAGACAGAAGAATGTGCGAAAAAATCTATATCTAAACTTTTTTTTTATTCATTACTTTTATACATATTATTAATTTGTGATTGACTGATTGAATCAGGTTTGGGAACTGGTCTGGCACTATAACCCTTTTGCAGTTGACGACTCCGTCTTGCGTTTGGTGTCTCGACAGCCGGAACTGCCATGGGTTTGTTTGCTGGAGGCCCTTTAATTGCCATATCACTTAAAGATTATTCTCTCAGTGGTGCGTTTCTCATCTTTGGTGGCATAGGGAGTCAGTTCTGTGGAGCAGAATGAGGCCAAGGCGACAACCAGCAGTCGAAGCAATCGTCCCAGATCAACCACATGATTACCAGTCAGTGACACTCTTTGAAGGTAACAGACTTCGGGATGATCCGAATAATATGACGGAAGAACAGGGTCGATATGATGCTGATGTAAAATGTGACATCATTAGAAATAGGGGGAATGGTTTGTATGACCACAATCAGATCGAGGTGACCGAAAATAACTCTGATATTCCAACAGCATTAAAACAGATTCAACACTTTTATATTCCGAAACGCAAAGAAGATGGTGGAGTTATGCAAAGAGAAACTTGCCTCTGTTAACAGTGAATGGATTCCATTTCTCTACAACACCTGTCTTATGTTCTTATGTTAGGAAGAAAATGCTGTCCTTTTCCATCTGCCTAATTATGCAGCACTCGGCTTCAGTCATCAAATCTATTCACCGCAATGGGTCTGACTGGTCTAGTGTCGAGAATATTCACAAGTATCGCATCAAAGGACAAGGATATAAGTATCATCTTGCTACATGTTAGCTGTCTGGGAATAATAGGAATCCTGGCTCTGGTGTTCCCGCTTTACTCACACACGTATTCTCTGCAGATGGTGTTCAGCGCCTTGTATTGCCTGAATGGGGGGAGGCCTTCATTCTATCCTGAGCCTAATGACTGTGGAATGTGTAGGGGTAGCTAATCGCTGTTGGATTTGGAATAACCCATTCCGCCATAGGAATCGGATATATTCTTTGACCACCTGGTGCAAGTAATAATTTATTGATGCTGAATTATCCACTGAGGGGTAATTGTCATGGATTGGACAGTGTATATCACCATTTATAACTTCGTTTTCAGCCTGATTCAAATTAAATAAGCCTCAGTAAATCAAATTACACTCAAGAGAAAGATACAGTCTGTGCTAAGTAAGTACTAATGAGATTGAGATGATAAGGGTACTTTTGAAACAAAGCATGGGTGGCCAATAGATCTTTAATACCTTGGGTAATGGAAGATGATTTTATAAGTAAACTGTGATAAAACCGGTCGGATAGGATGGAACCAGTTCGTCACGATGTCAAAGATGTCAATGTATCATACTTCGATTATTTCACAATCTCTGTAAGTGGTGCCTTTTTTTGTGACACTCGCAATTATTGCAGCCCATCTATGAAATATATAATTTTATTTACACCCCTGTAGAAAGAATCGTCGTCACTGGGTAAAACCCGTAAGCACGGGTATGGCGTTGGCAAACCTTAAAACATAATCTTGGCTAACAGGGATTCGAATCCAAGATCATTGGTTTCTTGTGTGCTAAACTGACGTAATTCTTCACAGCAACCTCTGGCGCCTAAGACATCGCCTTGAATGACTATGTAAATACAGGTTTCATACGCAGGGATCTCACTAAAAACGTTGTTGAAGCTTTTAGGTACGATTTGCTGTTTTTTAAGTGCTGATTTTGATTAGAAGCAAACAGATTAGAAAAATTTATACCACCTAAATTTGATGGAGGGTGGTACGGTAGGGGTGGGGTGGGATGGGTGTAAGTTCAAATAGTTTGTTACTTTTCTTATAATTAGGTTAACTGAAATGCCCCCTGAATCATTACTAAAGAGGGACAAGAAGAGTGTTACAGAATGACCTCAGTAGAGGAGTTTCTGATTAGAGAATCACCTGCATACGTCCCTTGATCGGTATGCTCGATTGTGTTCAATTTCTGGTACTATGCACGTCATACATAAGTTGTTTACAGTCAGACATCAATACTTTTCATAATATATGTCCTTTGCAACTTCAAACATCCAGCTAAATAGGAATGGACTCGGCATTCGTTTGGACAGAGCCTCAACTTAGGTCCACAAATTGTGACACGGTATTGTACCTCTTCTAGATATATAGGTAATAGAATGTTTTAAATTAATAAAGTAGAGACACAAGTAACGTAGATAATGATTCTTTGCATTTTCGTATAGAAAGAGGTCGGTGAACGGTTTTTGGTAGGAAGTGACAACATGTTGTGTTGCTTTAAACTTTAGGTAGTTTCTTCGAATACGTCTTCTAATAGGCCTACATTATCACAGCAGATTGTAATTTTTTAAAGAACAAACATGACAAATTGCATCGACAGGTGGACCAGCTCGAGCTGTAGATTTCGTTAGAACTTCAAAAAGGACATCAACCTGAAAAGGAATAGGTATATCATAGGTATGTCATTGCATGTTTTATTGTGTATATGACATACCAAAATAACATGATGTTACAATGGACTATGAACCTAGACCAATCTCTGGTCAACAAGATGCTATTCGACACTACCAACTGCCAAAAGCTCAAGAAAGATCCAACTCGACCGCCAACACAATTCACCGAATCCTGCATCTCTTCAACTTTATCTCGCCTGATGAGACGACACTGAAGGGCAGATCCTGGGTCACCCCATGGGATCCCCTTTCTCCCCATCCTTACAGAAATCTACATGACCCATTTTGAAGAACAAGCCCTCTACACATCCCCAAGCCAATCCTGTCTGATGGAACAGGAAGGTAGACGACACCTTCGGCATACTCAGAAAGGACCAGGACCCCATCCCACTACTCCATCCCCTCAACACCCAACATCCCTGATCTAAGGTCACCATGGAGATAGAGAGCAACCAAAAATTCCCCTTCCAAAACGTCTTTGTATTCAAAGACCACAACAACAAGATCCAAACCACTGTCTCCATGAAATCTAGTACCCATTCTGAACAGTACATTCAACCTTTACCATTCTCAAAAACTGGCATCGTCTCCAAAGTGACCAAGAGAGCCAAGAACATCTGCTCCAGCAACCTTGACCTTGATTTTGAAAATAAACATCTGCAGCATGTCGTCAACAATCTCAACTTGTATCCTACCAAGCCAGTCAAGAGGACCACCTCCACCACGAACACAAACCAACCAGACCAGAATCCGTCAATCACAATCACTCTACCCTACATTGGCATGACTTCTCATCCAATCAGCATATTACTTTGGCATCGACACTGTCTTCACTGGGTCCCCATCCCCTAGAATGATCAAACACCCCCCCCCCCCCCCCCCCCCCCCCACCTCCCCGCACACACACACACACACACTTTCCCCAAAAGGAATGAACTGTGAGATTAATTGTAACTGTGGTGACATTGGTGAAACCTCCCGCCCAATACATACCAACAATTCTCTGTATATAGGCATAAACTATTTGAATATAAATGGTGCAGCAAGAAAATTGTAAATTGTTGACTACGTCCCCAGGTTAGCTACACTGGCGTGGCGCTGGTAAAATACATCCAGTGTGATTCTAGCGAGACTACAGTCAATTCAGGTACATTCCTCCCCAGTACATGTTCATGGTGCCTGCCTAACTCTGCAAGGAACCTGACAGAACAATACATACGTAACAACCATGGTCATCACAGTCAGGGAGTTGTTGCAGACAGCGCCGCCAGATCGCCCCATGTTCACGTTTTTATTCACGGTTTCTTTCTTCGTTGCATCATTCACCAAGGATCCTGGTGCTTCGGATGTCGTCGCAGACGTTGTTGTAGGATGTGTTGTTAAGGTGGTGGTCGTAGCTGGTGTGGTCACAGGTTGACACGCAGACTCTCCTGTAGACAACCGACATTGCAGCACATCAATATGTGTTACAGTTGATACGTTATTATCTCAATTTATGCCTTATTATTATTATTGCTTGTTTATCCAGTGTAGAAATCTACTATCTGCCATGAACCCTGGACCTTTCTGACACCATATCTTTCATTTCGTAACTTTGATTCTTGGTTTTTAATTGGTCCCCAGCAACCTTGTCGAGCTTACTGAGGTTAACCTCAAGTTACTATCAAAGCCTGAGGTTCACCCAGGTTGATATTAAGTATGTTTTTGAAATTAATATCTCAGTAAAAACGACATCCATTAATAACGAAGGCATTCCTACCCTGTCTGAGAATTATCCCCTCTGCTATTTACAAAGACAATAGACTCTATCAAGACATTTGTGATGATCATACAGTCAAACTGTTGGGGAATGTTTCGTTTGGTTTTCGTTTTGGGATTCTTTTTGCGAGTGGATTCATATATTGGAAGTTCAAGGGGTACTACTCAAACTTGTTTACGTTTTGTCCCTGAAGCGTTGTTCTGTATGTCTTTACCTAGGATGAATAAAGTACAGTTCTTTATGATATGTTTACACATGTACAATGCTATCATACAACATGTAGGCATGTCATACGGTAGGTTATAATAATGTGAAAGTTAGCGATAGTTTCGTAACAATTTTTCTTTAGAAATTACATGCCCCGATTTGACGAAAAATTGACACTCACAAACAGTTAGAAATAGGCAATTCAATTTTTAACTGTCGTGTTTTTAAACAGCGTATAAAGTAGTGGTTTCAGCAGCCAACCTCATATAGCCTAACGATTGCAAACTTAGCACTAAGAGTTGGACTCAGGTTGAGATAAGGTTGATTTGCAAAGCAGGTGTAACTTCAGAATAAAGTATTTATAATTCTAACTGAAGTATTAAAGGTCACTCAGCTGACATTGTGGAACAGGGCCCAGGTTATCAGGCTGACTTAGCTACGAGACATCGTACCTCGACTTCCTTGCATATATCAATCACTGGTTCGTCTGTCGTTTATACAAACACACAAATAAGCATACGGACACAATAGTGTATTGGTCATGTTTAATTTTATTGATTGTTCGTTGTTTATATAGGTCTGGGGCAGAAATATCAACGACTGGTACCATCAGCATAGATTGAACAATTGGGATACGGACACGATCACATGCAACAACCAAGTCTGCCAGTCTGAACACTCGATCCTGTTAGTTTCTTAGGACAAGCATGGGTTGCTGGAGACCGATTCTACCGATTTTTACTATTAATGAATTGTTCATGTGAAAATCACTTTTAATGTTTCATTTACTGTAACTGACAATACATGAGGATAGTGATTAATACGAAATCAACTGGTCCAGTCTGACCTATTGGCCCGTTGAGCAGAGTAAGTTGTTTTACCCAGTCTCCACCGTGCATCATCTGTAGACGAGACTCCGACGCTGTTAATGATACCAAAGATCATTGGGTAATAGAAAAGTGTGGATTCTCCAACATCACAACCTTCTCCAATCATCAGATCATATGGTGTCAACCGCATCCACAATGGTGTATAGCCGGCACACAGGTCACCAGTTACAGCAACCATCTTCACAGAACAATCATTATCATTGACTTTATCATAACAGTACTTCACCTGGGAACTCATGTTCGGATAAATTTCCATAGTTGCCAAACTGTTATCGAGATTAATGAGGAACTGCACTTTATTGCAACTCTTCACGTCAACCAACAGGGAACCCGAGCTAAACACCGTCTGCCCGTCCACCTTTGTCAGATTTGAAATGCTGACAGTTCTTGAAGTTTGGAACATTTCGGCTGAGATTCGATTACCTGAAAGAAGTATGTAGAAGATTATTATTACATTGATAATTATTATATAAGAAATTTGTCCCAAACACATCGTGAATATACCGGTTATGAACTGGGACATTACTTTGGAACATGTTACCGGAAATTGGATTACCTGAAAGAAGTGTGTGGAAGAATATTATTAAATTGATATATAAGAAATTTGTCACAAACACTTCGTGAAAATACCAGTTATGAACAAGGACTTTACTATCTTCAGCAACCTTTGCTTTTCATAAGAAGCAAATAATGGGATCTGGTAGTCGGGCCCGGTGACTTGCTTGATGCATGTTATCGTATCCCAATTGAGTAATGCTCATAACGTCACTCACTGGACTGTCCAGTCACTTTGGTCCAGAATACATTATCTATAGAACGCCGTTATATAGCTTGAATAATGTTGAGTGCGGCGTTAAGAAACAAACAAACACAATAAATTAATGATTAAAGTTTTATTTGTTGACGTTCATCAGCTTGATCTCTTCACTCTTTATATCGACAGAACAGAACAGAACAAAACTTTATTACGCTCAGGCCGAGATCCTCGGCATATGAGGTAGAAAATGACAGCAAAATACACATTATAATAGCGGATATGTTGTTAGCCGGAAGATTTTACAATTTGGATTACATATTTACAGAATATACATAAATCATAACAAAACAAGAATTATGAACACCAAAATATAATTATTTAAAGCAAACTATAAAAACGCGGGGAGTTGCTTTTGACGTGCCATCATCCGTCAAAAATATCCCATTGGGAGTTACGTCCTTGACTTTACAAAGGTAATAAAATGGCCGGTACGCAATGCCATTCACTTGAAAGAAAAGCTGAACCCAGTAAAAACTGTCATATTGACTCACAAAAAGAAGGAGTACATTTATGTGTCTGCAATTGCCTCTTCATTCTAACGTTGTTATCATTCTAACGTTGTTTATTCAGATTGATGGGTGTCATAGTTCCCTAATACAAATATTCAAGTTTTGATCTCAGATAGAATTTTCATCCACAGATTTAGTGACGATCAAGAAAACATAAATTATAGTTTTGTTTGGATATGCCAGATTTACGTACATGGAAATTCAAAACGTCATTGGTCCCCAGCAGCCTGAGTTTGCCGTAAGAGGCGACCAAAGGGAAAGGGTGTTCAGGTACATTGCATGGTATATTGCGTGTCATCGTATTCCAATTGATGGATCGATGCTCATGCAGTCAATCGTTGGATTGTCTAGTCACCATACAGCTTGAATGTTGCTGAGTGAGGCGTTAAACAACAAAAAAGGAATCAAGAAAAAGAATCAGATTTCATGAGCCGTGAAGTGCAAAATAGACAAAAATTATTCAAATGGATCATCGAGAATAGGTGATGACACCAGGAATTCGTTGAAAGGGATATCATGCTCTGTTTTACTGATAGCATACCGCACTCATACAATTGTCACAAGTCACTTGTTATGCTGTTTCAGAATATTGAGGTCTGTTTGACATCTTCAAACGACACACGAGAACAACACATTCATCAGCTTTCAATGGCTAACAAGGACATATAAATTAAAATTCCTTTCATCAGTTTTCATTTGGATCAATCTTTTAGATTGTGCATGCTTGCTGACAGTATGGGTACGAAACGTTGTGTAGCTACAAATACTATCTTTCTGCTGTTACCTTTCTCAACCGATGATCGATCTACATGGATTCTCCATATTGTCTTCAATTGGGCATTCACGTTCATGCTTTGTCCATGAAATTGCAAAGATTGTATAAACTACATAAACAACTGTGTCTTTGCACGCACACTGAATACACTTGGCATGCCGTCTCTCAATATATAATTTAAAGATATCAACACAGGTCACGATCCATCTCATAATCATAATAATGATAGGGCCTATACAACCTCAGACCCACGAGCTGAAAACAATGAGAGGTCATCGTCGCATCTTGATCTTAAAGATTCATTCCGATACATTTGGATGATAATATATATATATGCGATTCTACATCATAACTATGTACTCAAAGCAAATTTCATATGTAGCAAAGCCGTTATATCACACCCGGGTTACTTGAGTATGAACATGACTTGGAATACATGTGAATACACGACATACACATTATGTAAGCAAATATTCACAAATATACAAGCAACAACTGAAACCATGGCAAGTGGTTTATTAGTTAATACTGACAGCCGATAAGTTATACCAATGAAAGCTAATGACGCATTTTATTCAAATACCCGTTCACGCTTTTAGAAGTCAACATAAAATCAAATATCAAAATAATTCAGATGTTTGTAATTTTATTTTGGATACAGTATTCACAAGAATGTATTCCACATCAATCTATTTAAAGAAACAATAAAACTATTTTAAAACAACTATACATAATGTACATTTGCTGATACCGCTGTCTATGCTGCATCATTATCTCAATGCTAAAAATATGTTATATATTTTTTTCCACGAATACATATTGAAAAACCATAATAAAAAGAATAATTCAAAATTTATGCTTTAAAAACATAAAAAATATGAAGTTCAAAGTGGTCTGTTGACGAAGGCTTCGAACATATGGTGATCATACATAAACACGTGTTTCATGTAATGTTTTGTTTCAAATTGTTTTCAAAGTAATATCGCATATTTAAATTTTATATTGTTGAAGTAATCCGTTTAGAATAACAAGGTAAACAACAGCGTCGGCTTCACATCGTGAGGATTTATCTCCCCTTACCTGCATGGCGACCCTTTCGCGCCACACGTTTTCAACATCATATTGCACATTTGAATAGCAAACTTCGCCGTGTTCCCCTCATCAGAGTTTTTAGAATTTTAGTTTGTCTAACTTACGCACATTCTGAACAGAAGTGGAATAAATGTGCATGACGTAAGAGGCGACAATATTGATGGAGTGGTAAGGTTCGGTGAGTGAGTAATGGAGTTAATATTTAAAGTCACATCGGCAATATTTTAGCCATATCGTGACTAAAGCAATTAATTATTAGAAAAACATGAATTTAGATTATATGAAAACCTGTCAGCAAAGGGTAAGGTTCGGTGGCTTGGTTGTCATGTCATTGTTTCCGAATTACGTGGATCGAGGCTCCTGACGTCATTCACTGGATTGTCTGGGAGAGGCTCGATTACGAACTTGGTTGATTGTCATGTCATTGTTTCCGAATAACGTGGATCGAGGCTCCTGACGTCATTCACTGGATTGCATGGAAGAGGTTCGATTACGAACTTGGTTGATTGTCATGTCATTGTTTCCGAATAACGTGGATCGAGGCTCCTGACGTCATTCACTGGATTGTCTGGGAGAGGCTCGATTACGAACTTGGTTGATTGTCATGTCATTGTTTCCGAATAACGTGGATCGAGGCTCCTGACGTCATTCACTGGATTGCATGGAAGAGGTTCGATTACGAACTTGGTTGATTGTCATGTCATTGTTTCCGAATTACGTGGATCGAGGCTCCTGACGTCATTCACTGGATTTCATGGAAGAGGTTCGATTACGAACTTGGTTGATTGTCATGTCATTGTTTCCGAATTACGTGGATCGAGGCTCCTGACGTCATTCACTGGATTGTCTGGGAGAGGCTGGAATATCGCTGTGTACAAATGTAACAACAAACCCACAGATAAACTGCACATTACAAAGATGCATGTATAAAGAAAACAGCCAAAGTCTAAATAACAGTTTTTTGTATGAAGAAAAAAACGTCAACGACAGAGAATAACCGATACATTTCGACTATCCAACGAAACAAATTCCATTGATGAAAGCAAATTATCCAATTATAAGAATAAATAACTGAAAATCAGTGTCACCACGCGTTCTAAAAAAAGGGTAAGCATGTTCTGCCCTTCTGGTAGTACTCACCACTCACAATTTACACAAAACGTATGTATATGTTGTCTGACCCGCACAGCAGTAGCCAAACTACTTTATTCAACAACTGAAACTAAAATAATCAATCAATCAAAAGACCTTCACATGCAACATTCATAGAACCGGACAGAAACTGACAAATATTTACCTGCGTAAATCAGCACAAGGGAAATGAAGACGGACATGTTTGTGCCAGTTTTACACTGACTTGCTGCACTGTTTCCTATATAGGCTATGGCAATTGTGTATTCAGCACTAAATATATGGTCACTCAAACTAGCTTTAGATCAGCAAGTCGAGGCTACTGTCTTTTGATCATTTGTTCAGTCATAATTCGGGTGTTGCATGTAAATGACATATGATAGAATTCATTATAATTAGCCCGTGCAACTACAAAGTGTATTCATAGTGTACATAAATCGACTGATGTTCAGCATATACAATCATAGATTGTAATATCCATACAAATGTTGTCGACGTGCATAAGACATTCGTTGTTTAGGATGAAAGACAGGCTGTTGTATAAAATTGTATTCTGTAATGATATTAATGTCATCATTCAATATTTCATATTATGATTGTAGCATAAATATATGTCTTATAACATGATAATTATTTATTATATATGTGCAACATATATCGAAGTAAGTTTATATTTGAGTATTGTCCTGTTACTTTAAACACATCATTTAACAGGTTTGATAAGAGAGAGATCGGGCCTTTTCAATCCAAATAGCGGTGTGTATTTTAGGGCAAATGGTTTGGAATATAGGAGGCCCAAATTCCAAAGTTCATATTGGTGTAGTAATATCTCATCTTATTTATATCTTAAAATGTTTTTCTTGTCCATTGCCCTTATTTAAACTGTATGTGTTAGTGGGAACTGTAGTGATGATTGTAATCAAAACGTTTTGCACCAAAATACTTTCCGTTAATGCTTAAAGAAAACAAGATCAAGTCGATTAACCGTTTGTTTGTTTGTTTGTTTTAAGCTATATTCCAGATAAACTGAAGTGGTCTGAAAATAATCGAGCCTGGACCAGACAATCCCGTGGTTGACATCATGAGCATCAATCCACGCCATTGGGATACGATGACATACACCAACCAAGTCAGCGAGCATGACACCCGATCCCGTTAGATGCATCCTACGACAAGCATGTGTTGCTGAAGACCAATTCTACGCCTGATCTTCATAGGTAAATTTAGAGTCATTGTAATCTATCATTTATAGGAAATTTATGTTCAAAATGTATGTCTGTATAACTGCTCAATTGCAGGGTATATTAAAAACTTCCCTCACTTCCCTCATGTGCCCTGTCATATGTCGGTACTGTTAGGACTAAACGTTGGTAATTGTAAAAGAAGTGCTGTTAAAACCTTGAATGCTGACGGCGGCAGAAACTGGAATCTAGAGTTATCTGGCTGTTTCCTAACACGACAGGCTTGATCGTTTGATATCGTGTGATGTGCGTATTTCAATCATGCAGGCCAGGTGTGAAAGAGTGTTATGTGCGCATCTCTCTCATACAAACCAGAAGTGACAGGGTGTGATGTACGTATCTCCATCTTACAGAACCGATGTGTCAGGGTGTGATGTACGTATCTTCCTCGTACAGACCAAAATTGACAGGGTGTGATGTTCGTATCTTCCTTGTACGGACCAGAAGCAAGAGGGTGTGATGTGCGTATCTCCCTCACACAGACCAGAAGTGACAGGGTGTGATGTACGTATCTTCCTCGTACAAACCAAAAGTGACAGGGTGTGATGTTTGTATCTACCTTACACAGAAACGATTTTGACAAGGTGTGATTTGCGTACCTCCCTCATACAAAATTGATGTGACAGGATGGGATGTGCGTATCTCACTCATACAGTACTTATGTGACAGGGTGTTTTGTGCGTATTTTCATTTTGTCATGTGCGTATCTCCCTTACACAGAAACGATTTGGCAGGGTGTGATATACGTATCTTTCTCATAGAGACAAGATTTGACAGGGTGTGATGTGCGTATCTCCCTCGTGCAGACTAGAAGCAACAGGGTTTGTTGTGCGGATCTCCATCGTGTAGACCAGATGTGACAGGTTGTGATGTACGTATCTTCCTAGTACAGACCAGAAGTGACAGGGTGTGATGTACGTATCTCCCTCATACAGAACCGATGTGACAGGGTGTGGTGTGCGTATCTCCCTCATACAAAACCAATGTGACAGGGTGTGATGTGCGTATCTCCCTCATACAGACCAGAAGCAACAGGGTGTGATGTTCGGATCTCTCTGATGCGGATCAAAGTTGTTCTGGCGTGATATGTGTGCTTTATTCACACAGTACTATCGGGTTGTCGTTTCCCGACAGAGGCACAACAATATTCCAAAGTGGTCGCTGAAGTCTGGGAAAAGGAAACGAGCGAGTGAAAATGTACTCCTACAAATCAGAGGTTATAACCCATGATATACGTGTCTACATTGTACACACCAAATGTAGCAGTGTGATATACGTGTCCTGTTGATACAGACCAAGTGTGACGGGGTACGGTAATGCATGTATATATCTCAATCATGAAACAAAACATGGAATCATTCAACCTACTATGTTTAACATAGTGAATAACTCTTTGAGATATATTGATGCAAGGCGGTGGCATATCCAGTCTACTCTCACGATCCCTAATACGGTTGACCTGTAACACTGCATACCTCAACTTCAAATCTGAACCTGTTGATAAGGTGCCGTTATAGCAAACTGACGCCTTGTTAATGATTTGAAACATTTATTTTATCCCGTACATAAACTGTAAATACAGTGAGTGAAAAAAAGACATTTATCTTTGTACAAACATTTATCACAGACGGCTCTGAAAGCTGTACACTTCCAGAGACACTCCGACATATGCCCCTTGATATGTCCCTGAATAGTTCTCCAAACTCAAAGCAGCGTGTCAGATCTAGCTCTAAGAATCTTCACTATAGCGCCATGGTTGTACTTCAGTGCAATCTGCACTGGCGTTTCACCTCTTTTGTTTGTGGCAGATACTTCTACAGGTGACTCTGAGAGAAGTCGGTTTACAATTCCTACTGTCCCTGCGAATGCAGCAAGGTGAAGGATGTTGTTACCTTCATCATCCACTGCTGACAGGTCACATCCTTTACCCACCAGAAGATCGAACACCTTTTGTTTACCCTTATATGCTGCTTTCAACACCGGTGTTCTCCCAAACTGGCCTCGGCTCTCTATGTCAGCTATGCTGTGTGTGATGAGATACTCGACAATGTGCACATTGTCACTCAAACAGGCAAGGTGAAGGATGTTGTTACCCTCATCATCCACTGCTGACAGGTCACATCCTTTACTCACCAGGAGATCAAACACCTTCTGCTCACCCGCCCCTGCTGCTTTCATCACCGGTGTTCTCCCAAACCGGCCTCGGCTCTCTATGTCAGCTATCTTGTGTGTGATGAGATACTCGACAATAAGCACATTGTCACTCAAACAGGCAAGGTGAAGGATGTTGTTACCTCCATCATCCACTGCTGACATGTTACATCCTTTACCCACCAGAAGATCAAACACCTGCTGTTTACCCTTATATGCTGCTTTCAACACCGTTGTTCTCCCAAACCGGCCTCGGCTCTCTATGTCAGCTATCTTGTGTGAGATGAGATACTCGACAATGTGCACATTGTCACTCAAACAGGCAAGGTGAAGGATGTTGTTACCTCCATCATCCACTGCTGACAGGTTACATCCTTTACCCACCAGGAGATCGAACACCTTCTGCTCACCCGCCCCTGCTGCTTTCATCACCGGTGTTCTCCCAAACCGGCCTCGGCTCTCTATGGCAGCTATCTTGTGTGAGATGAGATACTCGACAATGTGCACATTGTCACTCAAACAGGCAAGGTGAAGGATGTTGTTACCTCCATCATCCACTGCTGACATGTTACATCCTTTACCCACCAGAAGATCAAACACCTGCTGTTTACCCTTCTCTGCTGCTGTCATCACCGGTGTTCTCCCTAGCAGGCCTCGGCTCTCGATGTCAGCTATCTTGTGTGAGATGAGATACTCGACAATGTGCACATTGCCACTAAAACAGGCTGAGTGGATGATGTTGTTACCTCCATCATCCACTGCTGACAGGTTACATCCTTTACCCACCAGGAGATCGAACACCTGCTGTTTACCCTTCTCTGCTGCAATCATCACCGGTGTTCTCCCAAACCGGCCTCGGCTCTCTATGTCAGCTATCTTGTGAGTGATGAGATACTCGACAATGTGCACATTGTCACTAAAACAGGCAAGGTGAAGGATGTTGTTACCTCCATCATCCACTGCTGACAGGTTACATCCTTTACCCACCAGGAGATCGAACACCTTCTGATCACCCGTCCCTGCTGCAATCATCACAGGTGTTCTCCCTGCCTGGCCTCGGCTCTCTATGTCAGCTATCTTGTGAGTGATGAGATACTCGACAACGTGCACATTGCCACCAAAACAGGCAAGGTGAAGGATGGTGTTACCTCTATCATCCACTGCTGACAGGTTACATCCTTTACCCACCAGGAGATGGAACACGTTTTTATTGCCCACAGCCGCCGCTTTCATCACAGCTGTTCTGCCATACATGCCTTTACTGTCAATACTGACTACTGCTGTAAGATATTCTGTGATATCAGTATTGCCACTTAAACATGATACATGAAGGATATTGTTGCCGTTGTCTAAAACTGCTGAGAGATTGCACCCCTTCTTCACCAACACATCAAATATGTCTTTTCGACCTGTATGGGCTGCAAGTAGCACAGGTGTCCAGCCACCCTGGGATTTGTAATTTATATCTGCAGAACCAGTTGACAAAATGTTCTTTACTATCTCTAACTTTCCCACCAGACAAGCTTCATTCAGCATGTGGTTCCTGTCATAGCAGATCAGCTTCATGTTGCCCTCTTGTATCTCCCACTTGGACGTTAGGTGAGGCATCTTCCCTGGAAATTGTCAAGTGCATTTGAAATAGAATGTTTGTAAATGTCCCTTTGTGACTTAAGAATCTAAAGGCTGGCATACATTGTCGACGCATTAGCCTCGTTACTCAACGGTTGAGAGGGTTTGTTAAGATGGGCTCCAGAAAATATTCTTATTGTCAATCATAAGAAAATGGGATATGTTTCCTCGGAAACAGAATAGTGTTGAACTGACAAAAATACAGTTTAACTTTGCGTCTGATACTTTGTTTCAGTTGACTAAGAGTTTCCTTTAACCGGATTGGTCGAACGGACAGAGGCAAACAGCCTCGGTCGTTCTTATTACTTCTTGATATATGAATATATTAGACAAACTGGATTTGATATACGAAAACATTCTCTTTGGAAATAACTATATAAGCGGCTGAAATTAACTTCATATATTTTATCAGTCACGCGAAACATTTATCCGTGGACATACTATTCTAATAAGTTTGTAGATAATTGTAAACATAGGGGTATATTAGACCATTTGTAATGATAATTCAATGATGTCATTCGTATCTAGTTGTAATCGTCAAATTATTCACAATTTGAGAGACACAAATAAACGACCATTGCATTTTGTAAGTATATCACCCTAGCATCTGGTAGCGCTAATGCATGAAATAATTATATCTAAAAAATATCATATAATTATTCATTTCGGTAAACTTGACAATGTGTTTGCCAACACTTGTAACATCTACATAAAGTTATTTCTACTCATTAGTGTAAGCTCAGCAGTAAAGCTGCTAACTCTCTCTACAACATGTTCATGTACGATATATATCTCCAGAGAGGGAACTAAGCAATATATGTTTCCTATCTATGTAAGTTAATAGTTAATCTTTCTGCGACAACATGCACAACACATCAGCTCATAAAAAGCAACTGCGAACTGGACATGCGAATATAGTTCAATGTTTTAATCAATTCCATGACATGCTATCGGGAAAAAAGAGTCTTGATTTGTTAAGGAATAATGTATGTAGCTGTAAATCCCACCTTCTGTGTCCGACCTGTGTCCACCTTCTGAAACTGCGTCTGAAACCGACTCCGTATCGCCCTCGCCTGAATCTGAAAACAAACATGAAACTGTTTGAAAATAACTATATTTAAGCTACAAATACATGCACACAAAAACACCTTTTTTATGCCTGTGTATTCCGTTCACGATCCTCATCAGCAATCAATACACAAGCAATATAAAACAATAACGTCAACTAGTGCCCTAAAGTACTGTGTAAGAAATATATATTTCAGTATTGCTCAAACTTAGAGAAGTGGCGTTGGATTCTGGAAGATTTTAGATGTATGATGGAAAACCATTTGTTATCACCTCACGTTGGATGTAATCGGCATGGCAAGAAATCTGCAGTTATGGTTCTATACTTAGATTGGTTAAAATCGCTTCGACTTGTGACGTTACTAGTATATGTCTGTAGGTGACAGGTCTGCTTCATAAATGTCTGGTGACAAAACATACTAATAACAAAACAGCGGAATTTCTGAGAAAAAAAAAAGCAATGTCGTCTTTAAAACAGAAATGTTACTGGTTGTTTAAAATGTGTTAAAACTTATAGTTTAAACCTACGAGATGGTTGCATTAACATGACACCAGTGCATGGTTGACAGACAGTCAGAGACGACTATGTCTTTTTTCCATAGAAGCGAATTAATGTTATCTATCCCCCCAGCGCTTGTCATACTATCACCAAACGTTTACACATGGATTAACATTATGATGGTTAAAATGGTGACACATTATTAACAACAGAAGAAAATGTTTCATTTTGCCTAACATTGAGCCATGTGTGATGAGGTGACCTCTTTGTCCATGACCAGGAAATAAACTAAGCCATATGATAGCAACCATTTCAGGGCGTAGATTCAAATAGAAATTAAGATGACAGTCGTCATCAATAGCAGCCCATCCCAGCGTCAAAATAGCTGGCATATACAACCAAAGGTAAATATCAGTGTATCGTCAAGGCACTCACAGTGTCCGCTGGTTTCAGACAGGGTAGGGGCGTCAGATCGCATCCAAAGTATCATCCTGGTTTCTGAAAAACAGATAACTTGACCTGAACTATGCATCACGCAAGTTGTTTTTATCAGGGTCAATCAATCGTACTGTTTGTCAGTTACTGACGGAACAGAGTGAATACAAACACGAGCGTGTGTACCTGCTTCTGCATCTTTCTGGAGCTTCACAACTTTTCGCTCCAAGTCTGTTATCTGCTGTTGCATGGCATCAACAACTTCGAGATGCTGAAACACATTTTAGATAAACTTACAAATGTGTCAGTAAATGATATTCCACATCATATTTCCAAAAAACAAAGAAACAGGTAAGGTAACATAAAACAGTATGTACATGGACTAAAGTTATTTAAAGTCTGGAAAAGAACTTAATGCTACATTGTTATAATAACATTATCAAATATCCATAGCACATAAAGCATAATTAAGTACATAATTAACATACTATCTAAAGTCGTTGGGGAAACTTACCTTCAGGCCAGTCACACAGTCTTTGTGAAGATCGTCAAGTTCTAGAAAAATGAACAAAACCAGAAATAACAGTTATATAAAAAAACCCGAAAAGATAAAGGTTAGAATATGCTTGTGGAAAGAGGGAACTGGGGTGGTCAGGCTCGCTGACTAGGTTGATGCAGTCATCGTATAAAAAATGCATGTATCGATGCTCATGATATCAATTACTGCATGTTCTGGCCAAGACTCGATTATTTACAGACTGCCGTCATACAGCGAGAATATGGCTGAGTGTGACGTTAAACAACAAACAAACTATTACACATTGCGTAATACAAAAGCGCGTGTTTATGTACTGCGGGAACAAGTGTCACTAACAAATATTGGAAACTCCCAACATCCCTTGGCTTATTCAACGACATTGCGTGAAGAGATGACAGATCACTAGGAGCTTACCCAGATGACCCCATCAAGCCTGTTGCTAGGCTGACGTCGCATGACATTGATCTTGCAACAAAATTCCACAAATTACGTCATAGGGTATTGTGACGTTATAGTAAACTTTGTTGTGCAGAGCGCCGTTCCACAAGGCGATCGTAGCACGATAGTCCTTAGTCTTTGAGTTACGACAACCTTAGTGATACGCTAAATGTGTTGAAAACTTTAACGCATTCAAAGAATTATTCTGTTAAGCTCAATAGGATTATGATGCGTAGATGTCTGCCCCATATAATATAAGTAGCAAGTATCTAAAAACATGCATTAATTTCGTGATTAGTTCTATTTACTCGTTTCATAAAATTGGTATTACACGGAAGCGAGTTTAGTATTCTATACATATTCAGTTTATAAGGATCAGTAAACTGTGACAATTAATCAACTGAATATGCACAATATTTAACATCATCATTTCATCCGTGAAAATAATTTACCTGATTCAACTGGATTTGCTGATTGATTTGCTTTTCGCATTTCAACATTTATTTCGATATCTTTGACACTTGTATTTATTGTGTGAATAAATTCCAGAAGCATGGGCTTGACTTGTGTTTGGTCCCTCATCATCCTCAGAGCGTCTTCTTCTGTTTCGTGCATAAATACAAATATCAAACTTCCGTCCTCAACACTTTCCAAGTCAGAATCATAGGTGCGTCTGGCCCGGTTCCTCAGCCTCTTGAGACCTGGGACTGTTTTCATTCTTGTTAACAGTAACAAAGTTTCCCCCTTCACAAAACACCTCCAGGTCGTCTTTCGTCTCTGTTTGTATTGTCTCTTGTAGTAGTATTTTCGTTTAACAATTTTAACTACAACTTCGTCCCTTATAGTCGTAACTGAAAATTAAGATTAATTGTACATAGTTCACATGACATGACTAACAACATAACAACAACAAAAATAACAATTGAATTCTATCCAATTAAATCAACGTTATAAATAAATAGGAGCGCCGTTTTCAGTGTAGGTTTTAACACCGTTATCACTTGCTTGATAACGGTGTTAAAACCTACACCGAAATGTTTATAATAAACAGGGGGACATGTTGTTACCCTGCTTGGCGCTCGTCATTAACGAATCATCATTTCATCGAACATGACAGTGACATCAACTCAAATGTACTGTGACCTATCCGCAATTGTGACATTCCCCAAGTGACAGCCAATGCGTGGAGTAAGTTATAAGTGTTGTCATACTATAAATGGTACAGAATAATTATATTGTTTGTTATTATTGTTATTTACAGTTGCAAAGGTTCTACTCAGTTTAAGTTTTGTTATAGTAATTACTTCCAGGACCTCCATGTTTTCACAAGGCAACGTAAACGACGTTGTTTCTTGTAAAACAATGATATTTTGAAAACACAGCGTGTGTTGTTATATATAAGAAACATCAACTTTGCACCGTTAATCGGTATTCTGTGTACAGGTATCGCGGTACGCTGATGAACTAAGACTCTTTTGTTGTTGTTGTTGTTCCCATATAAAAAGAACACTTGTGATTTATCCTCTACAAATAACTTCAATACATGATTTTGCATATTAACTTTAATCACATTGTACTGCCCTGTGACTATACCAGGTTGACTATGCATGCTCCACCATCCTCAAGTCCGAAACAACTAATTCTCCGTTTTGTTATCTGTTTAACATGCCTACCTTTTTCTTCCACCAAGTACGGGGCTACTTCTTCGTAAGCCTCATATCGATCGTATCGCCCCTTATCTGCAACATACGATTTGTCCATGTTAGTTTTGTGTTCCCTTAACATGTACTATGAGCAATAACCTCATGTATGCAGTGATATACCATACACATCAATCTCAAGTATGAAATGTAACGTAAGTCGCAATGAACAAACACAACACATTTCACAGCCATCCGTAAAACAGCATAAGTATATACTTCAGTGTGAAAGACTGAGTATTTTGAGTTGAGAAAAGTGATATTTTTATTGCAGTGAACACAAGACTGGATATTTCACTGCTGTGAACATATCATTTTGACGGAACTATGGTCATACAAGAATTACATCACCTTAAATTGTCTCCCTTTATCGTCAGTGTCTGGCCCTGACACAAACTGTTGACGTCCTTTTTCGTCGAGTTCCACATTGACAAGGTAAAATAATGACAGGTGGTCATTTATTGAGTTAATATCACTTCTTGCCGTTGGTTATGTTTCGTTATAAACTGTAAAATTCACTTTTTTGTTACTTAACCAGCGTGTATTCTTTCGCTTCCAACAGCAGCCTCCTTGTTTTCAAGAATATTTTTTGTTGTAGTTGATTTGTACATAATCATATCGAAATGTATGATGAAGAATTGTCCTGACCCTAAATATGCCACTCGTGAAAATATCTCCTTTCCTCCCCCAACCCCCACTCCCCAACCCCGAACCCCACCGTCACCCGATGAGAGAAACATGATATTTCACTCGACACTTGAAATATCCTCTATTAACCCAACAAATTGAAGTTACCTTCCTTGTAATTTGAAATGTACTTTTTCTAATCCTTCTCTGTGTTCGATCATATATGTACGACGTGTCTTGGTATGTGCAATCGGAATGAAACGTATTGTGGTGTAGTGTCATGCCTATTGGTGTAGCATACACATCACGATAACTATTCCAATCCTACCTGCTCGGGGGGAACTGCTGTGGACGTGGACATCTCCATGAATGACGCCAGCTTGTACTGAAAAATGTCAGTAACTATCAAAATATAATTAAAGTAACGCAATATGAGAGTGGACATGAATTATACTTTACAGTTTGACAGGTTTGAATTGTGTACATTCTTCCCTCGTTAATGTACAGTATTTGAATGTCTTCTGCAACTGATTACACATTATTTCAATGATATATCTGATTTTCCATTGTTAGTGTTTCTTTGGAAATTAAGTATTGTCATGTGAGTTAATTAGGTAACATCATGGTTTGCATGGGTCACGCGATCCAAGAACATGAGACTAGAAATGAACACAACTGCCAATAGAAATGGTAAATATTGTCGACATATTTCTCCTACCTGAAACATGTTATTGATTACTCTATGTATATGAAGCATAAATTTAATGTTTTCAAAGGGCCCGTATGTAGAGAAATATCCAACAATATTGATGTCACTCGTCGTTTCAACATAACGATTTTTAATGAGAATTCTATCTTTTCATGAGACGTTTGGCTGGAAAGCTGGAGGCTGTGGTTCTAAATACCCTGACCGCCTCCGTGGTGTTGTGGATATAGCGTCTGCCGAGAGAGCGGAAGCTCGGTGCTTCGATCCCCTGGCCGCGTCATACTAAAACATGTTAAAAGATGGTACTTGTTGTTTCCCTGTCCCGAGCTCGGCATTAAGGGGATACAACAAAGGACTGGTCGACTCAAAGTCAGTATACAGTATCTGAGTGGTGTATCCATGTTAAACTGTGGCATGGTATCTCAGCGGGCTAGCACTATGAAACCAGTATATATTAGTACGGACTAGTACAAAATCAATATAAATTAGTACGGACTAGTACAATCAGCCACACATGCACAGATATGTATGCACGCCGCAAAAAATGTTAACAGTTACGCTTAAAACTTAGAAGGGCGACCACAGACTGATGGAACGTAATGACAAGACACTATGAACACATGCATCACCTTGACCTCTGGTATTCTTCAGTCCTGTTGCCTCAAGATTTTCAACCTTGCTTTGACCTGTAGCGCCAGTAACAGAGACAGCTGGTGATTCTGTAAAATAGGTCTTTCAATCTCAACTCGCTGTCATACTGAAATATCAGTAGTTAGACATAAACATATTCGACAATTTTTAATGTTTACACAACTGTGGATAAATATCAGGGTATCACACCTTCGAATTGCACAGAATTGTATCAGCAAATATCATAAAAAGTATATGGTATTGTTCCATGCCGTCCATGCCATGAATATCGTTAATGATAGTTCTTATATACAAGGAGACGGAGTGAGTGCCGCTCTTAACAATATTCCAGTTATATCTCAGTGTGTCAGGGGAGTGTTGCAAGTTTCAAACGTTGACCACCTTAGTGAAAACCCAGAGCACGGGTATGGTGCTAAAACCTAGAAACTTAATTCGGACCCACAGTCATAAGTTTCTGGCGCACAGGAATTGCACAGCGAACTGCAGCTTCTTAGACGACAGGGTCAGGGGAGAGGGAGATACATACAGACATATCATGAAAACAAGAAATATACAAACACAGAATCATAAGATAAGTATGAGTAGATTACCTGCTCCAGGATTGCAAGCTGTCTGAGGTGAGGGAGCATCATGGCTTTCTCCTCCTCTGTCCGGAGGGACGTGTGTTGGGCTGTTCCTCTTCATAACTTCGTGAAGGGGACGTTTGCAGACGGAAGTTCTGAAGACAAAACGTTCACTTACATGTACAACTTTTGGGTAATATTGCATATTAGAGATTTTTTTTTTACTTATCCTCTGACTGGCGTGGCCCGGCCAGAATAACAGCGAGGGCAGTCAATTAAGGTCTGAGATAGCATGTCGCATTAGACCAACAAACACATTATACCGATCGTCCTTTCGTTATCCCCTGTTACTGATATTGGTATGACGCGGCCACTGAAACCGGTTTACTACACACATACAGTCAATACAAGTTAAGATTAACTGGGTCGATATTGTTCAAAGTTGTATATACATGACTTGGGAGGCGTGTTGAAGACCCATAAAGTGTCATATTAGCAACATACCATGTACACATGTACTTAGTTGGACACTGTTCAACATAAAGATCTATTTTTATTTGACATTTTATTATGGCAAACAGTCGTTTCCTTCCTCCGGTCGAGTTTTCCCTGTGTACTCACTGCTTTATCATGTACCCTCGCTATGTGCAATACATTGTGTACCGCGGTCAATGCACATTTCTGTTCTCACTGCTTCTGGACTTGAGCTTGGCTATCATATTCCAATCAGATTGATTCCGATTAATTTCAATAAAGTAAAAAGGAAAATGGCTTGTAACCTGTCTTTTTTTGTAACAAATTACCTGGAAATTGGTGTCATGTCAAAATAAACAATATAGATACATGACAATCTTCAACCCAGTTAGAAGACAATGTAGCCCCTATATTTTCAATAACCATCGTTTGTGTTACTGAATGTTGCAGTGACTTTCATAGCCACGTACCTGTATGACCGCCATTGCCAATCACTTAACGGTTGTATAGAGAGGAGGACCTGACCCAGATTACACCGTGATAACGCAATCTATTCATGGACGAAATACTTCCTTGAAGAGGCAGAAAGTGTGTGATCATGACGACTGTCACCACCCAGAAGTAATATTGTAAGCGGGTGATATACCAAGAATTGACAACAGTTGAATCACGTAAGGTTTTTCACCTGTACCAAGTTTCTATGTCATAACATGACTGAACTACTGTTCAAAGAGAAAATAAAGCTTAACTCACTCAAACACACAAATAATCGTCTGGCTACAAGTAGGGGTATCCCCTATACTTGTAAACAGTTTTGCTTTGCTGATCTCCACAGATATTAGTTGCAGTCACCTGAAATACGTTGATGGGATTATTGTTTTCCTGAATATAGAAAATGAACAAATAGCATTACTTCCCGTGTTCTGTTATCGTTAAAGTCATATAAAGTGCATACAAAATACACTTTTTATGTTCCTAATTAAGTTATTATCCCCTATACTTGTGAAAACAGTTTTGCATTACTGATCTCTACAGATTATTAGTTGCAGTCACCTAAAATGTGCTGATTGGATTATTATTTTCCTGAATAAAGAAAATGAACATATGAATATGAACATATATGAACAATATGAACATATTGAATTACATCGTTAAAGGCATATGTATTGCATAAAGGAATATGTATGAAGATGTTATACAACAATACTGGCTTCAAAGTGGCAGGCTGGGCCCTGTTCCACAACGTAATTGTAGTGCTAAGATGATAGTTACTCCCATATTGTAACCTAGACTTACGACATATGACCGCTACGATCGCTTCGTGGAAGGGAGCCATGGATATAACATATCATTATAAAATTATAGCTGCATTTAAAAGACATCTGGCTATATAACATCACAGACATCAGAAGTTCCAACTGAAATGATGAACTGTATATATGAAATAACCTCTCGAGCAATAATCTATGCTCTGAATGTGGCTTATCAAGTTATAAATAGTTGCATTCAACGGAGTCATCTGGCTTCATAATATCACATGAATTCGAATTTTGTACTGTTATCAGGATAAAGGAGTATGAGTTACGGGTCTGGCAATTAGAAATCGTCTACATGCATTTCATCTGTATAATTTGCTTGTAACCTGTGTTCTTTTGAAACAAATCACCTTGAAATTGGTGTCATGTCATAATTATCAGCGGACATACATGGCAATCGTCAACTTACGGTTATCCATGAATCCCCTTAACGAACACATTAGTAGTAGATCCTAGGTAGAAGACAATGTAGCCACTGTGTTGCCAATAAACGTCGTTTGTGTACTGAATGTTTCAGCGCTGTCAGAGAAAACAGACCTACTCAGATAACGGATGTACAGAGAGGACGACCTGACCAAGATAACACCGTGTTCACACAATCTGTTCATGTACGAAATATTTCCTTGTAGAGACAGACAGAGTGTGATATTGACGACTGTCACCACCCAGTAGTAATATCGTAAGCAGTAGAAATACCAAGAATTGACAAGCGGTTATTGGAAACCGGTTTACTATACGCATACAGTCAATACAAGTTAAGATTAACTGGGTCGATAATGTTCAATGTTGTCTATCGAGTTATAAATAGTTGCATACAACGGTGTCATCTAGCTTCATAATATTACATGAATTCGAATTTTGTACTGTTATCGGGATAAAGGAGTATGAGTTACGGGTCTGACGATTAGAAATCGTCTACATGCATTTCATCTGTATACTCGACGGGCACGTGTTGTGCCGCCCCTAACAAATCGTCACATTCTACACAGGCGTCAATGGTGTACACAACGTTGAAACTGGAGTTAAATAGCGGGGCATATGTTATGTTATCAGAAGAGTCCCAATTTACTTTGCACTTCCTTTGAAGGCGTGGTCGTTTCAGGTGACGTCGAAATAAACGTCAAGTCAATGTCAACCTGACACAGATTTGGCGGTGGATCGATTATTGTGTAGGGTGGCATCACTTTGATTGACCGAGCCCCTCTACCTATTGTGCAAGGAAGGGTCACTGGACAGTACTATCGGGACAACACATTGACACCCTTTATTATCCCGTTTGCAAGGCGTGGGGTCGATGTTTTGCCTTTCAAGAGGACAACGCCAGCGTTCACCGTGTACGAATCATCAATGCTCACCTCCTGCAGCACATACATAGAATGCAATGGCCAGCAATGAGCCATGGCCTTTCCCCGATTGAATAAGTCTGGGACAAGATAGGGTGACATGTCCAGGCGATGCAAGAGGAGTGAGACAGACTCCTTCAAATCGCCTCTCACACGCAGTATGCCTGTTAAAGTGAATGTATGTTTGACAAATTGTGGCGGTATTACGAATGACTGATCCAAAAACTTCAACTTTGAAACTTTCAACCTTCCTATCTTATCCCTAACGTTCTTAAAGATCGTTTGCGGTCGTAACATCTACTGTCATAATTCACTACCGCATGTAATGCTTCCCAAGTCGTTCATTACTATCATCTATTATTAGAAACTAATATCGCTTACAAATTTTGAAAATTGATATTATTAACAGTATTCCCTATTAATATATTCCCTACTGATATATTCCCTAGAATATATTTTGGATATTTCTAACGACTCTCACTTTGTCCAAGTGGTAGAGCGTCGGCTAATTAATGCAACAATTAGCTAAGCCGGCGAGCAGGGGAAACGCGTTCGAGACCAGCGCTCATAGGATCTGAAAAAGTGCGCCCGGTATAGTACACTACAAATACTTTGACACGTGGCAAGGCAGCGGCAGTCAAGGGAAAAGTGGAACATGCTATGAAATAGCGAGTTGTCTCCCTTAGACCAGAAGAGACTTATTCGTCAAACGAACATGCCTTTTTCATTTCGTGTCAACCTGTATGAGGTCTCCATATTTCCATTCACTTCATGATTGGCTAGGGTAGTGTGAGATATCGACTATCTTTAACCATATCATGTCAGTGTCATTACTTATAATATATTTCATGAGGAGATATTAAACCCCTGGCGTGCTTCTGTGGGGAGGTGGAGGGGTGGTAACGGCGTTCCCCAGAAGTCAGAGACTTCCATTACCGCGAGGAGCTGTATTTCTATAACAGTTGGCATCACTACATACACATTCGGTGAGATCAAAACCACGTTGACAGTAACCGGATGTAAATACTGATATGCTGAATACCAAATGGCTGGTCAACACACGTGCTTATTTTGGAGGGTTTGGTAGTTCGTTGGCGCAAGTGTTCCAAAGGTCCAATTCCCAAGAATGGTATGAACTGTCCATAGCAAACTCGTAGCAGATAGTTAAGTGGTGAAAGTGTTCTTCCGGTTCGCTTCCCTTGATGAGTATACACTGTGAAGCCAAAGACACTCGTAGCAGATCGTTAAGTGGTGAAAGTGTTCTTCCGGTTCGCTTCCCTTGATGAGTTATACACTGTGGAGCCCATGACAGACTTGTTGCAGATAGTAAAGTGGTGAAAGTGTTCATCCTGTTCGCTTTCCTAGATGAGTATACAGTGTGAAGCTCATGACAGACTCGTAGCAGCTGGCAAATATGCTGGATATGAGAGCAACTTGAGTGATGAAATTGTTCGCAAGGTTCGATTTCCTAGATATAGATATGCAGTTATGCCCCTAAACTGGTGTCATGTTTCAGTATCTCCCTCATACAGACCGCATGAGACTGGGTGAGACGTGCGTACTTCACTCACTCAGACCAGATGGGACAGGGTGTGACGTGCGTACGTCCTTCATACAGACCAGATGTGACAGGGTGTGATCTGAAGTATCTCCCTCATAGAGACCAGATTTGTCTCCAAAGTGGTCGCTGAAGTCTGGGAAAAGGAAACGAACGAGTGAAAATGTACCCCTCCAAATCAGAGGTTATAACCCATGATATACGTGTCTACATTGTACACACCGGATGTGACAGTGTTATATGCGTGTATACATTGTACACACTAAATTAACAGTGTGATATACGTGTCTACCAAGTGTGACAGGGTTCGATTATGCATTTCTATATCTCAATCATGAAACAAAACATGAAATAATTCAACCCACCATGTTTAACATAGTGAATACCTCTTTGAGATGTATTGATGCGAGACGTTGGCATATCCAGTCTACTCTCACGACCACGAATACGTTTGACCTGTAACACTGCATACCTCAATTTCAAATCTGAACCTGTTGATAAGGTGCCGTTATAGCACTGACGCCTTGTTAATGATTTGAAACATTTATTTTATCCCGTACATGAACTGTAAATACAGTGAGGTAAAAAAGGCATTATCTTTGTACAAAAATTTATCACAGACGGATCTGAATGATGTACACTTCCAGAGACAATCCGATATAAGCCCCTTGATAATGCCCTGAATAGTTCTCCAAACTCAACGCAGCGTGTCAGATCTAGCTCTAAGAATCTTCACTATAGCGCCATGGTTGCGCTTCAGTGCAATCTGCACCGGCGTTGCACCTCTGTTGTTTGTGGCAGATACTTCTACAGCTGACTCTGAGAGAAGTCGGTTGACAATTCTTTCTGTCCCTGCATATGCAGCATGGTGAAGGATGTTGTTACCGTCATAATCCACTGCTGACAGGTTACATCCTTTACCCACCAGGAGATCGAACACCTGCTGTTTACCCAGCCCTGCTGCAAACATCACCGGTGTTCTCCCAAAGTGGCCTCGGCTCTCTATGTCAGCTATCTTGTGTGTGATGAGATACTCGACAATGGGCACATTGCCACCAACACAGGCAAGGTGAAGGATGTTGTAACCTGTATCATCCACTGCTGACAGGTTACATCCTTTACCCACCAGGAGATCAAACACCTTCTGCTGACCCTGCACTGCTGCAGTCATCACCGGTGTTCTCCCAAAGTGGCCTCGGCTCTCTATGTCAGCTATCTTGTGTGTGATGAGATACTCGACAATGTGCACATTGCCACCAAAACAGGCAAGGTGAAGGATGTTGTTACCTGTATCATTCACTGCTGACAGGTTACATCCTTTACCCACCAGAAGATCAAACACCTGCTGTTTACCCATCTCAGCTGCTATCATCACCGGTGTTCTCCCTAGCTGGCTTCGGCTCTCTATGTCAGCTATCTTGTGTGTGATGACAAACTCGACAATGTGCACATTGTCACTAAAACAGGCAAGGTGAAGGATGTTGTTACCGTCATCATCCACTGCTGACGGGTTACATCCTTTACCCACCAGGAGATCAAACACCTTCTGCTGACCCTGCACTGCTGCAGTCATCACCGGTGTTCTCCCAAAGTGGCCTCGGCTCTCTATGTCAGCTATCTTGTGTGTGATGAGATACTCGACAATGTGCACATTGCCACCAAAACAGGCAAGGTGAAGGATGTTGTTACCTGTATCATCCACTGCCGACAGGTTACATCCTTTACCCACCAGGAGATCGAACACGTTTTTATTGCCCACAGCCGCCGCCTTCATCACAGCTGTTCTGCCATACATGCCTTTACTGTCAATACTGACTACTGCTGTAAGATATTCTATGATATCAGTATTGCCACCGAAACATGCCACATGAAGGATATTGTTGCCGTTGTCTAACACTGCTGGGAGATTGCACCCCTTCTTCACCAACTCATCAAATATGTCTTTTCGACCTGTATTGGCTGCAAGTAGCACAGGTGTCCAGCCACCCTGGGATTTGTAATTTATATCTGCAGAACCAGTTGACAAAATGTTCTTTATTATCTCTAACTTTCCCTCCCAACAAGCTTCATTCAGCATGTGGTTCCTGTCATAGTAGATCAGCTTCATGTTGCCCTCTTGTATCTCCCACTTGGACGTTAGGTGAGGCATCTTCCCTGGAAATTGTCAAGTGCATTTTAAATAGAATGTTTGTAGATGCCCCTTTCTAACTTAAGAAGCTAAAGGCTGACATACATTGCCAACGCATTAGCATCGTTACTCAACGGTTGAGAAGGTTTGTTAAGATGGGCTCCAGAAAATATTCTTATTATCAATCACAAGACAAATGGGATATATTTCCTCGGAAACAGAATACTGTTGAACTGACAAAAAATACAGTTTAATTTTGCATGTGGTACTTTGTTTCAATTGACTAAGTTTCCATTCAACGCATTAGCAGTTATACTCAACGGTTGAGAATGTTTGTTAAGATATGCTCCACAAAATATTCTTATTATTAATCTCAAGACAAATGGGATATGTTTCCTCGGAAACAAAATAGTGACCGACAAAAAAAACACGGAATTTTACTTTGTTTCAATTGACTAAGTTTTCATTAATCGGATTGGTCGAATGGACAGGCGCAAACGGGCGGCTATCAGTCGTTCTTATTACTTCTTGATATATGAATATCTTAGACAAACTGGATTTGATATTCGAAAACATTCTCTTTCGAAATAACTATATAAGCGGCTGAAATTAACTTCATAGATTTTATCAGTCACGCGAAACATTTATCAAAGGACATACTATACTAATAAGTTTGTAGATACTTGTAAACACAGGGGTCCATTAGACCATTTGTAATGATAATTCAATGATGTCATTTGTATCTAGTTTTAATCGTCAAATCATTTATAATTTGGGAGACACAAATAAACGACCACAGCATTTTGTAAGTATAGCTTCCTAGCATCTGGTAGTTCCAATGCATAGTATAATATTATTCATTAGGGTAAACTTGGCAATGTGTATGCCAACACTTGTAACATCTACATAAAGTAATTTCTACTCATTACTGTAAACTAAGCAGTAAAGCTGCTAACTCTCTCTACAACATGTTCATGCACGACATATCTTCTCCTAAGAGGGAACTAAGCAATATATGTTTCCCATCTATGGAAGTTAATATTTCATCTTTCTGCGACAACATGCACAACACATCAGTTCATAAAAATCAACTGCGAACTGGACATGCGAATACAGTTCAATGTATTAATCACTTCCATGACATGCTATCGGAAAAAAAGAGACTTGATTTGTTAAGGAATAATGCATGTAGCTGTAAATCCCACCTTCTGTGTCCGACCTGTGACCACCTTCTGAAACTGCGTCTGAAACCGACTCCGTATCGCCTTCGCCTGAATCTGAAAACAAACATGAAACTGTTTGAAAATAACTATATTTAAGCTACAAATATATGCACACCAAACACCGGTGGTTATAGCTGTGTATTCCGTTCACGATCCTCATCAGCAATCAAGACACAAGCAGTTTAAAACAACAACGTCAACTAGTGTCCTGAAGTGCTGTGTAAGAAATGTCTCTTTCAGTATTTCTTAAATTTAGAGAAGTAGTGTTGGATTCTGGAATAGTTTAGATGTATGATGGAAAACCATTTGTTATCCCCTCACGTAGAAGGTTATGGCATGGTGAGAAAGCTGACACGTATGATTCTGTATTTAGATTGGTTAAAATCGCTTCGTTCTATGACGTTACTATTATTTGTCTGTAGGTGACGACCGCCTCCGTGGTCCAGTGGTAGAGCATCCGCCTGGAGAGCGGAAGGTCCGGGTTTCGATCCCCGGCCGTGCCATACTAAAACACGTTAAAAAGATGGTAGTTGTTGTTACCCTGTCTGGCGCTAAAATAAGGACTGGTCGGTATACTGTGGCTGAGTGGAGTATTCAAGTTACACGGCATGGTATCTCAGTGGGCTAGCCCTATAAATCGGTATCTGTCCGGACAAGTACAAGCAGCCACACACACACACACACACGTGCATGTACGTAGCTATATAAGATCCATAATCTTGGATGCTTCATAAATGTGTGGTGACCAAAAATACCATTAACATAATAGCTGAATTTCTGAGAGAAAATGTTCAATACTGTCTTTAAGACGGATATGTTAGTGGTTGTTTAAAATGTGTTAAAACTTATAGTTTAAACCTACGGTTTATGGTTTTGAGTATGGAATGGATGTGATCTATTCCATCAGCGCATGTCAGCGCATTTCATACTGACACCAAACGGTCACACATGGACTAACATTATGTGCATATTATGGTTAAACTGGTGACACATGAATAACAACAGAAGAAAATGTTTCATTTTGCCTAACATTGAGCCATGTATGAGGATGTGTTTTCTTTGTTCGTTGCAAGGACATACACTCTGACATATGACATCTGCAATTTCAGGGCGTGGATTTAAATAGAAATTAAGATGCGAGTCATCATCCATGGTAGCCCATCCCAGCGTCAAAATAGCTGGCATATACACTCACACTGTCCGCTGGTTTCAGACAGGGAAGGGGCGTCAGATCGCATCCAAAGCATCATCCTTGTTTTTGAAAAACAAATAACTTGACCTGAACTATGCATCACGCAAGTTGTTTTTATCAGGGTCATTCAATAGTACTGTTTGTCAGTTATTGAAGGAACAGAGTGAATACAAACACGGTCGTGTGTACCTGCTTCTGCATCTTTCTGGAGCTTCACAACTTGTCGTTCCAAGTCTGTTATCTGGTGTTGCATGGCATTAACAACTTCGCGATGCTGAAGCAAATTTGAGATTAATTTACAAATGTGTAAGTAAATGATATTCCACGTCATATATCCCAAAACTAAGAAACAGGTAAGGTAACATAAAACAGTATGTACATGAACTAAAGTTATTTAAAGTCTGGAAAGAACTTAATGCTTCATTGTTTTAATAACATTATCAAATATCCATAGTACATAAGACATACAACACGAACAATTTACATGCTATCTAAAGTCGTTTGGGGAAACTTACCTTCAGGCCAGTCACACAGTCTATGTGAAGATCGTCAAGTTCTAGAAAAATGAACAAAACCAGAAATAACAGTTGTAGTTGTAGAAGATCCGGTTTAGAATTTGCTTGTCAAAAGTGGCGACTAACGGGAACGGGGTGGTCAGGCTCGCTGACTTGGTTGATGCAGTCATCGTATCAAAATTGCATGAATCGATGCTCATGATATCAATTACTGCATTTTCTGGCCAAGACTCGATTATTTACAGACCGCCGTCATACAGCGAGAATGTGGCTGAGTGCGACGTTAAACAACAACAAACTATTACACATTGAGTAGTTCCAAAGCGCTTGTTTATGTACTGGGGGAACAAGTGTCACTTACAAATATTGGAAACTCCCAACATCCCTCATATTCAACGACATTGCCTGAAGAGATGACAGATCACTAGGAGGAGCTCACCCAGATGACCCCATCAAACCTGTTGCTAGGCTGACGTCACATGACATTGTTTTGCCGTTGATCTTCCAACGAAATTCCACAAATTACATCATAGGGTATTGTGACGTTGAGTAAACTTTGTTGTGCAGAGCTTCGTTCGACAAGGCGATCGTAGTACGACAGATATTAGTCTTTGAGTTACGACAACCTTAGTGCTACGATAAATGTGTTGAAAACTTTGACGTATTTGAAGAATTATTCTGTTTAACACAATAGGATTATGTTGTGGGTCGCGTAGATGTCTGCCTTTTCACAAACGACAGTGATTTTTTACCAAAAAACATAAGTAGCAAGTATGTAAAAAAATGAGTTAAACTCGTGATAAGATTAGCGAGTTTAGTATTCTATATATATTCAGTTAATAAGGATCAGTAAATTGTGACAATAAATCTATTGAATATACACAGTATTTAACATCATCATTTCATCCATGAAAATTATTTACCTGATTCAACTGGATTTGCTGATTGATTTGCTTTTCGCATTTCAACATTTATTTCGATATCTTTGACACTGGTATTCATTTTGTGAATAAATTTCAGAAGCATAGACTTGACTTGTGTATGGTCCCTCATCATCCTCAGAGCGTCTTCTTCAGTTTCGTGCATAAATACAAATATCAAACTTCCGTCTTCCACACTTTCCAATTCAGCATTATAGGTGCTTCTGACCCAGTGCCTCAGGTTGTTGAGAGCTGGGACTGTTTCCCCTCTTGTTAACAGTGACACAATTTCCCCCTTTGCAGAACACCTCCAGGTCGTCATTTGTCTGTGTTTGTTTTGTCTCTTGTAGTAGAATTTTCGTTCAACAGTTTCAAATACAACTCCGTCCTTTAGCCTTGTAACTGGAAATTAAGATTAACTGTACACAGTTCACATGACATGACTAACCACATAACAACAACAAAAATCATAATTGAATGCTATGAAGTGATTGTTTTTTTTATCCAATTAAATCAACGTTTTTCTACAGTAAGGATAAGAAAAATGGATGAACAACTTTATAAATAATTAGGAGCGCCGTTTTCAGTGTAGGTTTTAACACCGTTCTCACTTGCTTGATAACGGTGTTAAAACCTACACCAAAATGTTTACAATAAACAGGTGCACATGTTGTTACCCTGCCTGGCGCTCGTCATAAACGAATCATCATTTCATCGAACATGGAAGTGACACCAACTCAAATAGTCAAGTCATAACTGTTGTCATACTTTTAATGGTACAGAATAATTATCTTGTTTGTTATTATTGTTATTTACAGTTCCAATCGTTCTTCAAAATTCCGTTTAAGGATTGTTATATTAAATACTTCCAGGATGTCCATGGTTGCTTATATTCACAAGGCTACGTAAACGACGTTGTTTCTTGTAAAAAATGATATATTGAAAACACAATGTGTTACATGTGAGAAACATCAACTTCGTACCATTAATCGGTATTCCGTGTACAGGTATCGGTACGCTGATGAACTAAAACTCTGTTGTTGTTGCTGTTGTTGTTGTTATTGTTGTTGTTGTTGTTGTTCCCATATTAAAAGAACACTTATGATTTATCCTCTACAAATAACTTCAATAAATGATTTTGCATGTTAACTTTAATCACATTATACTGCCCTGTATACCAGGGTGACTATGCATGCTCCCACCATCCCCAATTCTAAAACAACGAATTCTCCCTTTTGTTATCTGTTTAACATGCCTACCTTTTTCTTCCACCAAGTACGGGGATACCTCTTCATGAGCCCCATAACGATCATGTCGCCCCTTATCTGCAACATATGATTTATCCATGTTAGTTTTGTGAACACTTAACATGTACGATAAGTAATAACCTTATGTACTCAGTGATATTCTATACACAACAACCTCGAGTATGACAACATAGTTATATACTTCAGTGTGAAAGACTGCGTTTTCTGAAGTTGAGAAAAGTGATATTGCAGGGAACATAACACTTCGACGGAATTATTGTCATGCAAGAGTTACTTCCCCTCAAATTGTCCCCCTTTATCGTATATGTCTGGTCCGTGCATAAACTGTTGACGTCCTTTTTAGGCGAGTTCCACATTGACAAGGGAAAATCATGAGAGATGGTCATTTATGGAGTTAATATAACTTCCTGCTGTTTATTGTTTTCTCAAAAATGTTTCGTTAAAAATAATAATTTTTTTTATTTTTGTTACTTAACCAGCATGTATTCCTTCACTTCCTTCACTTATTTTCCAGGATATATTTTGCAATCGCAATGAAACGTAGAGTGGTCTTGTGCCACGTCCATTGGTGTAACATACACATCATGATAACTATTCCAAGCCTAATTGCTCCAGGAGAACTGCTGTGGACGTGGACACTTCCATGAATGAAAATTGGCACAATGTACCAGTGTGGGAATCAAACACGACATGACAAGCGAACGCTTTAACCACTGGGCTACCAAACCGGCCCTTTAACTGATACATATATGTACCATGTACCATGTCTATAGGCAGTTGTGGTTATGGTATTAACGCAAGGATCAGAAGTCATTATAAGTCATTTCTAGCCTCTTATTTCGCGTGACCAATACAAACCATAATGTAGCCTAATTAACTCACACGACAATACTTTTATATATACATATATATGACTTTGCATTGTTAGTGTTTCTTTGGGGGACAAAGTATTGTCGTTTGAGTTAATTAGGATACATTATGGTTTGTATCGGTCACGCGAAATACTAGGCGAGAAATGACTTCTAATCCTTGCGTTAATACCATAACCACAGCTGCCTATAGACATGGTACATATCGTCGTGATATTTCTCTAAGCTGAAACAAGTAATCGATGTATCTTTCAATCTATACGAAAGTACACGTTTTAAAAGGGTTAGTATGCAGAGAAATACCCAGCAATATTGATGTCATACATCATTCATCATTTCACTACAACGATTTTTAATGTCAATTCTATCTTATCATGAACACCATTTCCGTCCGCCCGAAGAGCGGAAGCTCGGTGATTCGATCGCCTGCCTTCGTCATACTTAAACACCTTAAAAGATGGTATTCCCTGTCTGGAGCCAGGGCATAAAACAAGGGCTGGTCGACTTGAAGTATACAGAATCCGAGTGGTGTATCCATCTTAACCTGTGGCATGGTTTGTCATTGGGCTAGCACTATAAAACCAGCATCTATTAGTCCCGACTAGTACAAGCAGCCACACATGCACAGGTATGTATGCACCTCGCCATATAAGTTAACATTTCGCTTCATGTAGGACATGATAACAATAACCATACAAACAAAGTATCCGATCATATATGCACTACGTGTCTAGGTATGTGCGATCGCAATGAAACGCAGTGTGGTCTAGTGCCACCCCTATTGGTGTAACATATACATCACGGTAACTGTTCCAAGCCTACCTGCTCCAGGAGAACTGCTGTGGAAATGGAAGCCTCCATGAAAGACGTCTGCTAGTAAAAAAGTCAGTATAAAATTATACAAAGAAACGCAATATAAGAGTGGGCATGAGTGCAGTTTGAATGGTTTGAAATGTGTACGTTCTTCCCTCGTTAACGTACAGTATTGAAATGTCTCCTGTATCTGATTACACATTATTTCAAACATATATATGGTTTTCCACTCTTAGTGTTTCTTTGTAAATCAAGTATTGTCATGTAAGTAAATAAGGCTACATTATGGTTTGCATGTGTCACTCGATCCAAGAAATAGGAGGGCATAAATAACTTATCCTTGAGTAATACCATAAACACAACTGCCTATAGAAACGGTAAATATCGTCGTCATATTTCTTAACAAAAACAAGTTATCGATTAATCAAACATTCTACATGACGCAAAATTTACATGTTTTAAAAGGTTCAGCATGTAGAGAAGTATCAAGCAATGTTGATGTATTTCGTCATTTCACCACAACGATTATAATTAATTTTATTATTAATTAATAAAATGCATTATTTTGGTAATCTTACATTATTCCAATTCAAGGGGTGTTCTCCCCATGCATTTGTGTTCCACGGTCAAATTGAAGCTACTCTTCCTGGTTTAATAGTGCAAGGGAAGCTACTCTTCCTGGTTTAATAGTGCAATGCACCTTATTGCAGCTGAATTTAGTTGCTACATCCTCTTTTCATCCACACAACCACACCTGTAACACGTTTTTTCGCCCTCCCATCCCGCCCATTACTTCTCATTTCATACGTATATATCTCCTGAGTTGATAGTTAATCTAATTGCAAGTATTTGTATGTATCAGGAACATGTACTGCTGCTTGTTTTCCTTTACATTGTAGTTGTGGCAAGTTTTGGACAATTCAGTATATGCGAGGCAAGAGCTGTCCTGGCATAAACATGCGTCGAACAAGTCACAGGGGTTTGTATGTGCACCATCAGGTGAAGATCCTGGACTAGCACATTCTACACATTACGTCGCACGACAATTGGTTTGTATCATCACGTAACACTTCTGGGCTGGGAGTAGTGATTTTGGTGTTTTGGGGGTCTTTGAGGCATACCCTCTAGGCCCTATTGTATAATGGTGGTTGCAGAGCCTACAGCAGACCCCCTATGCGCTTTTCCCTGGGGGGTCCCATCATTTGGCTCCGTATGGTTTGTACCCTCGAGCCGCGTTTGCTGTTCTGTGCGGGCACCTTCGGGTTGACAGTCAGCCGTGTTTAGCGTTTCCCTGCCCAGGAGTGTTCTCCAGTCCTTTTACTTTTCTGTATATAAACCTGTGGCCTTACATCCAACTCAAGACTTTGTGTTTTTTCTTGCAATGGTGCAGCATCTACTTCTGCTAAAGCATTATCCTAAAATAATGCTCATTTCATCTTTTCATGAGCACCTCTTCTGTGGTGCAGTGGAAAGGGCATCTGTCCGGAGAGTGGAAGCTCAGTTATTCGATCCCCTGACCGGGTCATACTAAAACACTGTAAAAGATGGTACAATTTTCAATCTTTGGAGCTCGGCATTAAGGGGATGAAACAATGACTGGTCGACTCGAAGACAGTATACAGTACCTGAGTGGTATATCCATGTTAAACAGCAGTATGGTATGTCGGTGGGCTAGCACTATAAAACCTATTCGTCCGGACTAGTACAAGCAGACACACATGTACAGGTATGTATGCACCTTGCCATATAAGTTAACATTTTAGCTTGAAACTTACAAGGACGACCACTGACTGCTGGAACGTAATGACAAGACAGTATGAACATATGCATCACCTTGACCTCCGAAAAACTTCTGTCCTGTTGCCTCAAGATTTTTAACCTTGCTTCCACCTGCAGTGCCAGTAACAGAGACAGTTGTTGATTCTGTAATATAGTTCTATCATTCTCAACTGGCTTTTATACTGAAATATCAGTAACTTACAGAAGCACATCAGACAATTTTTACTTTTTACACAACTGTTGATAAGTATCAGGGTGAGACAGTTATATTTCAGGTAATCACTCAGGTCACTGGTCCGTATACAGGGACAAACATGATGATTTGTCCGTAAAGAACATATAAAAATATCCTCACGTCAGGTTGCAATTATCTTAACAAATGGATGGGAACTTGAAACTTTTCCATCAAGTTCTAACTTGCAGCGATGTTCTATTGATTTCACATTCACGTTTAATGGTAGAAAATTTAAAAATTGCTAAATTGAAATAGTTTCACTTTTCGTTTGAAACAACATTTGTAGATGTTACTATATAAACGTTGTAATAACCTGCTGCATCACTTCATGTAGGAGACATATTGACTCAGAATATACCCTTCTATACACACACATGCGAATGAATTACACAAAAAGATGCACCAGCATATATCATACAAAGTATATTGTATTGTTCCATGCCGTCGTCTAAATATCGTTTATGAGAGTGCCACTCTAAACAATATTTCAGTTATATCACAGCAGAGTGATGCAAGTTTCAAACGTTGAACACCTTGGTGGAAGACACGTGCTCGGGTATGATGCTGACAAACCTAGAAACATGATAGTGTGAAACTGGATTCAGACCCACAATCATAAGTTTCTGGTCCACACGAATTGCTCATCGAATTGCCGCTCTTCGGACGACAGGGTCAGCCATGTCCAGGTAAGGAGACGGAGGTGCATGCAGACATATAAATAATCATGATAACAATAACCATACAAACAAAGAATCATAAGATAAGTGTGAGTAGATTACCTGCTCCAGGATTGTCATCTGTCTGAGGTGAGGGAGCATCATGGCTTTCTCCTCCTCTGTCCGGAGGGACGTGTGTTGGGCTGTTCCTCTTCATAACTTCCTAAAGGGGACTTTTGCAGATGGACGTTCTGAAGACAAAACGTTCACTTACATGTACGACGCTTGGGTAAGATTGTATATACGAGATATGTCAGGCTTGGAATTGTCAAGGAAAATTGAGGGTACCTCCTTTATAATATATTCAACATACATATCCAGACACATACATACTAAGATTACGTTCAGACAAAGCATGCGGTGACTGTTCATTTCGCTAAGATATTAGCAACCTATACTGATATCTTCGTAAGGGCTGAATTATCTTCTGTATCCACCAATATACACCGGAATATGTCGTCAGTGATGTCCTATATGTAACTGCCTACTCCCTGAAATTCCTTCATCGTTACAAACTCGGAATAATCAACACATCTGGGTATGACTATTATTTGAGGATAAGAACAAGGGAGGCTGTTTTGCAGATCAATGGTAATCAATATATCTATACTCTTCAAAAAAAGAAACTTGACACTGACTTTCAAATTGTAATATAATGCGATTGTTTCAAAATAGGACACAGAAACCATAATTGAAACACTATTTGAAGATCAATGTACACAATGTTCAAAACATTAATCGTGTCACCTAGACAGACACACGTACACGATACAGTTAATGTCACAGTGGTACAGAAAATGTCAGTATCGGTTGTGCCCTCCATGTGCATCAATCACCGCTTGACACCGACGACCCATAGATGCAAGTTGTCAATAACACGCTGTTGGATGTGCTGCCATTCATGCTGAAGTGCATCAAGAAGCGCCGGAAGTGTTTGAGGCGGTGGATTCCTTCTGCGAACGCGTCGATCCAACTCGTCCCACAGATGCTCAATCAGGGACAAATCTGGTGACCGGGCTGGCCAAGGTAATGTCTGGATGTTGTTGTGCTGTAAGAAGTCCTGACAAACACGTGCACTATGCGGTCGAGCATTGTCCTGTTGGAACTGTCCGACATGAACGTTGACGTGAGGAAGAACGTAAGGCTGTAGGATCAAGTCTCTGTAACGCACACTTGTCAATGCACCTGCCACATGCACGAGAGGCGTCCTACCACCGTGATGAATTCCGGACCATTCCATAACACTCAAGCCACCAAATGGGACAACCTGCTGCACACAGTTGGGGGCGTAACGTTCACCCTGACGTCTGTAGATCTGACGTTAACTTGGAAAATAATTACTTAACAATTTTGACCCTTACACCGATCGTCCTTGGGTTATCCGCTGTAACGGTTATTGGTATGACGCGGCCACTGAAACCGGTTTACTACACAGTCAATACAGTCAATACAACTGAAGATTAACTGCGTCGATATTGTTCAGATCCGGGGTATAATAGGTCTTCAGCAACCCATGCTTGCCGTAAAAGGCGACTATGCTTGTCGTAAAAGGCGACTAACGGGATCGGGTGGTCAGACTCGCTGACTTGGTTGATGCATGTCATCGATCCCAATTGCGAGGATCGATGCTCATGATATCAATCACTGGATTGTTTTGGTCCAGACTCGATTATTTACAGACCGCCGTCATATAAGTGGAATATTGCTGAGTGCGGCGTAAAACAACAAACCATCCAAACCATCGATATTGTTCAAGGTTGTAAATGCATGACTTGGGTGGCGTGTTGAAGACCCATAAAGTGTTATATTAGCAACACACCATGTACACATGTACTTGGTTGGACACTGTTCAACATGTAGATCTATTTTCATCTGACATTTTATTATGACAAACAGACAATTACTTCTCCGGCCGAGTTTTCCTTTGTACTCACTTAGCTATCATGTACCCTCGCTATATGCCTCTACAACAACTGCAATACATTGTGTACCGCGGTCAATGCACATTTCTCTACTCGCTGCTTCTGGACTTGCCTTGGTTATCATTTTCCAATCGGATTGATTCCGATTGGTTTCAATAAAGTGAAAGGGAAATTGGCTTGTAACCTGTCTTCTTTTGTAACAAATCACCTGGAAATTGGTGTCATGCCATAATAAACAATATAAATACATGATAATCTTCAACTTACGGTTATCCATATAATCCCATAATGAACACATGAGTGGTAGTTCCTAATTAGAAGACGATGTAGCCACTAAATTGTCAATAACCATCGTTTGTGTTACTGAATGTTGTTGTGACTCTCATAGCCACGTACCTGCATGGCCGCCATTGCCACCTCTACTCACATGGCTGGTTTCTAGAGAGGACGATCTGACCAAGATTACACCACGCAATCTATTCATGTACGAAATACTTCCTTGTCGAGGCAGACAATGTGTGATCTTGACGACTGTCACCACCCAGTAGTAATATTGTAAGCGGGTGATATACCAAGAATTGACAACAGTTCAATCACGTAGGGTTTTCCACCTATACCAAGTTTCTATATCGTAACAAGACTGAACTACTGTTCAAAGAGAAAATAAAGCTTCAAAACCCACTCACACACACATAATCGTACGGGGTACTGTGGTGGTATACCCTATACTTGGGAAAACAGTTTCGCATTGCTGATCTCCACAGATTATTAGTTGCAGTCACCTAAAATGCGTTGATGGAATTATTGTTTTGCTTAATATAGAAAATGAACATATAGCATTACTTCCCGTGTTCTGATATAGTTAAAGTCATATTTAATGCATAAAGGAATATTTATGAAGATGTTATTCCTTATGACAACTGTGATCAGGTTGTTTTTACTACTCTAGATGCAATGGTGTGACAATAGAGTGACAGGCTGCGCCCTGTTCCACAGTGCATTCGTAGTGCTAAGATAATAGCAATTAACATAGACTTATGGAATCTTAGCTCTACTATGGCTTTGTGGAACGGAGCCCTGGATATTACATATCATCACAAAATTATAGCTGTATTCAAAAGAAAAAAAGCTGTATAATATCACATACGTCGGAACTGAAATGATGAACTGTATATATGAAATAACCTCTCGATTAATTTGCGGGGTGCCATCACTATGACTAACCGAACCCTTCTACCTATTGTGCAAGGAAGAGTCACTGGACAGTACTATTGGGACAACACATTGACACCCTTTATTACCCCGTTTGCGAAGCGTGGGCGTCGCTGTTTTGCCTTTCAAGAGGACAGCGCCAGCGTTCGGATCATCAGTGCTCACCTCCTGCAGCACGTAAATAGAATGCCATGGCCTTTCCCCGATTGAATACATCTGAACATATAGGGAGACGTCTGCATCCACGTCATAGACCGCCGACCACGTTGGCTGAACATGTCAAGGCGATCGCAAGGGAAGTAAGACTCCTTCAAATCGCCTCTCACACGCAGTATGCCTGTTAAAATGAATTAATATTTGACAAATTGTGGCGGTATTACAAACTACTGATCCAAAAACTTTAACTTTGAAACTTTCAACTTTCCCATCTTACCCCTTGGTTTGAAGTCATGTTGAGCTTGAACAGGCAGCTGGAAAAAACAAAAGTATGACATGGCACGTGCTGTCCGAGCACGTGAAAAACGAGGAAAATCAGACTTGAGGTGAGTTTAGTTTGGTTTGACGGACCTACATTCGTGAGATTGGCATATGTCGTCGCGACAAGACGTTCATCAACAATTTCGTGCTATAACTCGTCAAGATAGGACGTTGTAGGATGTGATAGTTCAGATAGGCTGTCGCAATAGGACGCAACAATGCTAGCCAAAATAGGGCTAGACTGATAGATTGATAGCAATAGATTTTGAGAATCAGTTAATTTTGTCATATTTACATTTCTTAATCTTTTTAAGAAGCGATTCGCGTTCAGTTCCCCGAATTTATTATCTGAAATAGTTCATCAAATCAAGAGAGTCACGTTTAGTTCTCCGCAGTATGCGCAACACCCCTGTCGTCTTTAAAGATCGTTAGCGGTCGTAACATCTACTGTCATAATTCACTACCGCATGTAATGCTTGCCAAGTCGTTCTTTACTATCAGGGGCGGTCGGGTAGCCTAGTGGTTAAAGCATTCACTCGTCACGCCGAAGACCCGGGTTCGATTCCCTAATGGGTACAATGTGTGAAGCCCATTTCTGGTGTCCCCCGCCGTGATATTGCTGTAATATTGCTAAAAGCGGCGTAAAACCATACTCACTCACTCACTCACTCACTCATTACTATCATCTATTATTAGAAACTAATATCTCTTACAAGTTTTGAAAATTCATTTTATTAACAGTATACTAATATATTCCCTACTGATATATTCCCTAGAATATATTATATCCCCAGAATATATTTTGGATGTTTCTAGCAACTCTCATTTTTCCAAGTGGTAGAGCGTCGGCTAATTAATGAACCAATTAGCCAAGCCGGTGAGCAGGCGAAGTGCGTTCGAGACGCCCACAGCGCTAACAGGATCTGAAAAAGTGGGCCCGGTAAAGTACACTACTCCCCAATAAATCAGTCAGTGTCTGTAGTCACATTCAACTATGTGTTTAATTGACAAACATTTAATAAGAGCAAAATCATCGGCACTTCTTGTGTTTTATATTTTTACTCCGTTCTGCAAAGTGCGCCAATGGCAGTGCTACTGACTCGATATCCGTCAAAATATAGCAACGCATAAAAGTGGTAATGCGGGACTAAAGCGGAGTACAATTTCTTCATTTTATACAGATCGGTAATGAAACAATGCAATTCCTATAAAAATGGTCGTGTTGCTTATTATCTGTAATTACTACCCATTGTCATGTTTAATTTCTAACCATGATATCACTCCCAAATGTATTATTTGATTGTCTATGATATCATAGCCTTCGTGTGGTGGTGACATGTTTGATAATAGAGTAAAGTTTATGTTAAATAGGAATCTTGGCCACTTCTGTACACAGTGTTTTCCTATGAAATAGCAAAAGCCAAATGAAAATAAAATTATTCTCTAATTTATATATTTTAAAGATGTAATGCCACTGATAAGTGTAATAATACAAGTCCCTAGGATGTTTGTGTTATGCTATTTTTCAAGATTATTTTAATTATTCTTCTCATACACAGAAACACAGGAGGAAAATATCTAGGAGTATACACTCATGACATTGTACAATAGGCGATGATGTTCACGCTATATATGTAGTAGGGTATGTACAGTAATATAACTCTACTATTATTTTGAATATTACTGAGCGTGTCATTAAACATCAAACAGAGAATATGATACACAACAGAGTTAAAAGGGGTACAGTTACATTTGTACTAGTCAAGGGATTTCTAAGCCCCAAAACCTCACAGCCCTCTTGCAACTGATGCGTGTATTTTTGTTTGTGTTCTCAAGTCCCAAAGTCATTTTTTGTAAATATTATTATCACTATAATGCAAGAATTTTGTGGTAACACTTATTCAAAATCACTCCATTTGTTTATTGTGTACATGATGATAAAGCAAATTTTTTTTATATTAATGTCGGAGGTGCATGTAACTGCTTCAAGGCATAGCAGATAGGGAATGTGAGAGAGTTAACTGTGAAACTCATTGAACCATTCCTGGTAGCTTATTGACATATATAAATTGCAGCTTTCATAACCATTTTGCCATCAAAATGTCCTCATATATATAAGGAGAGACCATTACATATTTTATGGTGTCTGATGCATATGGAATCAAAATGATATCATTTATTATGATTGAAATAATTAGAAAGGCTTCAAAATTACCAATTTAAGACAAATAACATATATTTCTAACGAAACAAATGTTATTTTTGGGGATAACACTTTCTTAGTAAAGTACAGATTCTTGTACTTTTTAGGGTTGAGTCCCGTCCGGGATTCGAACCCACACCTGCCAGGGTGAGGCACCTAATCGCCAGCATAAAAAAGTCAGCGATCTAACCCACTCAGCCACCGAGGCTTCCACAAACCTGAAAGTCCGACAACTAGTAGTCTAGATCACGTACTTTGAGTACCCCCCTGACAAGTGTAAATTGGCACGGCTCCCATGGCCGAAAGCTATGAATACACAATGCCATTTTACTAAGAAAGTGTTATCCCAAATATAACATTTGTTACATTTGTTACATTTGACCACTTTCAAAATGGCATTGTGTATTCGGCCATGGGAGCCGTGCCAATTTACACTTGTCAGGGTGTATTACCGTAATCAAACTGTGCAGAAGTGGCATCACACCTTGAAAATCTATCAACTGTTGAATATTTATAATTAATTTTAGCTTTTGATAGTGATTAGGACTACAGACTTAGCAAATATTGAGACAGGTCATGATTGGTACTTTTATAGCGATTTTTGTACCAGTTTGTGTGTCACACAAGGAGTGTCAGAATTCAGAAAATCTCGTATTTACAGAGAAAGTGTGAGGGTAATTCATGGATTCTTACATGAGTTTTGTAAATAGAGGTTATCACGCGGGTGTGTTTGGGGATAGTAAATATCCTGCATAAGGAATAAACATTGTATTTAGCGAGCCTTGGCGAGCTAAATACATAGTGTTTATTCCTAATACAGGATATTTACCTCTTTGTCATAAAATGTCATCCTTTAATTCTGTGCTTCAAAATCGCTTTCCCTCTTTCACAAACATTACCGAAACATTGCGAGTTTTCCTTGACTGCGCGCATTAATATTTATTACGTCACAGGGTAAGTGATGTGTCAGTCGGACAGTGACAGTAGCCAATATAGTTCCAACTGAAATCTGTTTCTTATACAGTGGCGAAGCAACATATAAGCAAAACATCTATTGTTTTTAATTGCCTTTCGCGGCAATCCATCGGTCTGTCCGCTAGAGTAACTGCCCTTTGTCCAAGGGAAGCTAACCCTAGTCTATGAGACGTCACGGCCACGGTCAGACGATTAAATGCCTTAGCTACGTCACAGTTAGACACTGATTTTCAGTATATTAGACTGTTCTTTTGATATTGATAGCAATTATCCCTGTAGTTTATCCAGATTCCCGATGGTTAATTCTGACTCGATCGCCGAATGACGAGGGCGACGCCATGTTTGTTTATAAACAGTGAAAATAGTCCCTACTTGACCTTTGATATTTGCATCTCTATCCGCATATGACCCCAACGGATATCGTTTTTATCCGTTGGCTTTATCCTGCCGAGAAACCTACCCATTATATGATAACACAGAATATGTACTGTGTATAGTTCCTTTATCAACTTCATGCCAATCACCAAGCATGGGAACTACCTTTTCCCGTTTATTTTACTTCCGCTCTCAGGGGTGCGACGGGTTTGCGTCGTGGTCAAAGAGTTCCCTCGTCACGTCGAAGGCCCGGGCTCGATTCCCTTCATGTGTTCAGTGTGTAAAGTCTATTTCTGGTGTTCCGCGCCATTATATTCCTTGAATGCTGCTAAAAGCAGTGTAAATACATATTCACCCACTTACTCCTTCTGACCTCTGAAGATCCGGGGCAGACTAGATATTCACCAAACCCATGCTTGCCGTAAAAGGCGACTTACGGGGGATCGGGTGGTCTTCTGGCGACAATTCCTGCACATCTGAGGCGGCAACGTACGGTTTGTGAAGATATTTGTCGAAGGCCAGGGATGCTTCTTGCAGTCACTGTTGCTGGCTGGAATCGATTTTGTAGGTGTGTTGTTCGAATCCAGTTGTCATGTCGATTATTGGTTACCCGTGGCCTGCCACTCTGAGGATGGTCTCTGACTGCATTCGTCTGACACCAAATGGTGTTTCTGTGGACGTTAAATTGTCTTGCAACATCACGTTGACTCGATCCTGCTTCAAGTATACAAATGGCTCGCAAACGCTCATTTTCGGACAGGCGCGGCATTTCGTAATGTTGAATAATTGCGTAATTTTGTTGTCTTTCTGAGTGGTTGTTGTCAGCGCAATGCTAAACAATGCATAAGGAATTCCGTTAATGCACATGTTTTTATACCCATTTTTCGATAGTGAAATGCATGGGCTTGCAAAAAAGTCAACATGGAATGAGACCGCCTCCGTGGTCTGTTGGTAGAGCGTCCGCCTAGAGAGCGGAAGGTCCGGGGTTCGATCCCCGACCGCGTCATACCAAAAGACGTTAAAAGATGGTACTTGTTGTTACCCTGTCTGTCGCTCGGCATTAAGGGGCTAAAATGGACTGGTCGGCTCGGAGTCTGTATACTGTGTCTGAGTGGAGTATTCATGTTAAACTGCTAGCACTATAAATCGGCATCAGTCCGGACTAGTACAAGCAGCCACACAAACACACACACGTACATGCACGTCGCTATATAAGTGCAAAAATCTTGAACGTGACGTTAAACCCCATTTCACCTCACCTCACCTCACCTCACCTCACCTCAACATGGAATGCATGCTTTTCTGTAGCAGTTGTGTTTTTGTGACTTGATTCCATACATGTACTACAATATTGAAAACCAAACTTTACTTGTTTGAAAAATCTACTAAAATATTGGTGTCACAGGAAGTTTTGTTGTTGAGTATATAAATATTGTAATGAATATGAACACCTACTGAACCGAAATAACAAATAATATAATTTTACAGTTGGGAATTCTCTGGCCATGGTTATTGGTCTGATTACATGGTCATACAGCGCGTTCTGTATTGTTTACATGTTTCCAACCTCCGTCGTCTCGTTCAAACACTTTGTTTCATCATCTATGTATTCCCCATCTAAGACTTTAGAGACGTTACTGGCAAATATATTACTCAGAAGATGCTATAAATTGATTCGGTGTGAGCCTCACATATTTTGTAGATATATGGTGAGATTCACGTGTGTACAGTAGCACATATATAATGAAATTCACAAATTAATCATACGACTCGATATTATCTGTAACTGTATTGCATTGTGACGTCATGACATAGTGACATCATAATATAATCTCAGTCTGTAGCTGTAATCACTTCTCACTGAATATATAGCTGTAAAAATATCGCAGAACAATTCGTTAAAATTGACGTTAAGTTACTAATGCATGTATTTGAATACCGCTCTCCCAGTGCAAAGGCATGACTGTTATGTGCGGCTACTGCATAAGGTACCGTTTAAGGGACGGTGTCTCCTGTGTTGGACAAATATCGCGACCGACGCGCGGGAAATGTATTCTCCTGATGTAACACTATGACTATACGGAATATAATCAATAATTAATCACTGTAAGGTTTCAACGTGTGTGGCATATATTAATGTATTAGGCGGCAGACGCACAGGAACACATGTTCTTATGATGCAGCCTCACATAGCAGTATAGGCAATGTAAATTCATGTGCAGAAACTTGGAAAACTCCACCCGAAAGGGTTTTAGAACGAAGATAACACACCTTGTGTTATGTTGGTAATGACTAATGCTCCATACTGAGTTTAAGTAACAAATTCACCTGTACAAATAACGTTCTATACCGACTCAGAAGAACAAATTCATCTGTGCCAGTTCGAAATATAACACACCTTATGTTATGTTGGTAATGACTAATGCTCCATAGTGAGTTTAAATAACCAATTCACCTGTACAAATATGGTTCCATGCCGACTTTGAATGACAAATATCACAACCCATATTTCTCTGATAATGAATAACGGTCAGTACTAACAGAGAAATATAATTATGTCACATACATTGACACGAATTAATTATCGAGTGGATGTGTATGTATTCATCATTAAGAAGAGGTCTTAATGAATGAATTATTTCCCCGTAATTCCCCAGTAGAATGACACGTACGCTCTAATGCATAGATCTAGTCAGGGTGGTTTTCACAAGGCAAAATTCCCATTGTTAGTCTATCATGATTCACTAAGACACTGAGCTCTGTATCAAGACAGACACTGCAGCAGTTGAATGGGAAAAATGTATTCAGCTTCTATGAGCTATATGTTTTGTTTTAGTTGGAGCCTAGAGATTATGACAAATAGATTATGTGTTAATTGCCCTGTCTAAAGTTCTTGCTTAACTTATCAAAGTATAAGACCAATCTTCCTATGCTCCATTACATAAATATCAGGTGTTGGAACAACAAGTGACAACGTTCCCGTGTCCATGAAATATCGGGGAAACAGATACCTACTAAGATTGTAAGGACGCGTAGCAAAATCAAAAACCTCATTCAACATATAAAGGCTGATTCTAATATCACTGTAAGTCTAGACGCTGTTGCCGTGGATCGGTTGCTGTCGGCGTGGCATGTATCCGTGTTGTTGACGACAGTCACTTTTGAATGCATTTCAAAACTCTTTGTAATGTACCAAATAACACTTTCAAGTCATATGATCTCAAAGGCACATTCACTGAAGGATCCGGTTACATGATCTGGTGTCAAAGCTTTAGATACAAACGAATTTGGTTTTCTATTGGGACTATCACATGCCCATGACTAATATAAAGACGTCACTTTGTCCAGAGAATAATGTCTTTTTAAGAAGATGTGGTTTCTCTTGTTAAATGAATTGCCATTTCCAAACCACACCCAGCCTTTTCGTCTCTGCCCACTTGTAAATGCAAAATATATACAAATCTTAATGGTAGTCCTACTAACTTTATAGTCGCATTATAACATGAAACATTTATCCAGTCATAATATACTTGAACCAGAATTAACATTATCGTACATGCAGGTCGTGAGAACCGTTTCTTTGACCTCCGCACTTTGTCCTGGCATTGTAATTATCTTAATAGCGAGATTTCCCGCTCGAACCTGAACTGACATGATCATATGTGCCGTTCATGAGAACTGTGTCTTGTGCCCGGCATGTATTGGCGTTGTTATGATCTGAAAAGTCCGACTTCAAACAGGATGTCGAAGATCAAAGTTAATTATTCATGGTTATACAAAGGTCAACGCCGGAGAATAACCAGTCTCGCCTATCCGCCGAAACATATTCCATTGTCGTAAAGGGTTAGAATAGGTCTTCAGCAAGCAACGTTTGTCGTGAAAGGCGACTATGCTTGTCGTAAGAGGCGACGATCGGGATCGGGTGGTAAAACCCGCTGACTTAGTTCATGCATGTCATCGTATCCCAATTGATTGGTACCCGTGAAGATTCGGGGTAGAATAGGTCTTCAGCAACCCATGCTTGTCGTAAAAGGCGACTATGCTTGTCGTAAAAGGTGACTAACGGGATCGGGTGGTCAGGCTCGCTGGCTTGGTTGATACATGTCATCGATCCCAATTGCTTGGATCGATGTTCATGATATCAATCACTGGATTGTCTGGTCCAGACTCGATTATTTACAGACCGCCGTCATATAGCTGGAATATTGCTGAGTACGGCGTTAAAGAACAAACCAACCAACCAACCCAATTGATTGGATCGATGCGCTTGATATCAATCACTGGATTGTCTGGTCCAGACACAATTATTTACAGACACTCATATTGCTTTGATATTGCTGAGTGCGGCGTTAAACAACAAATAAACAAAATATTGGGCGTAAAAAGCAATAAAGCGGCCAATTATGTGAACAATATATGAATGGCACTAAAAAGTTTGCCAAAAATGATGAGCATGTACTGTCCTCACGGTAGCACCCAATACTCACTCAATTTGCATGAAATAGTGAGTTTGTTTGTTGACTGCAACCCTAAATTGTGAATGATTACCAATTTTTGAGAAAGTGTTTTGGTGCAACGCTTTGAGGCAAAGATATAATATATCCCTGTTTTTGTTATACTAAAGTAAATTTTAACGTCTTTCCAAGAGAATATTTAAAATTCGACGGTATAACCCGATGGTCCGGGACATTTTCATTTCCTTTAAGTTTGAAGGCGTTTGGTACTTCATTATGGGTTAATTCTCCCTCTATGCTATTATGTAAATCTGTAATAGGCCTAGGTGTACTAAATGTTCGAAATCCTCGTGATATTGGTAATATCTTAATACATTTGTACTTGGCTGATGAATTATTTTGTTTTTGATACAGTTTTTGGTTTCAAGTTTCAACAGTGCTTTGTTTAAAAATGTCTTTCTCTCAATGGCAAAACTATGTTTAGTTGGTTTCTCCAATTTTCAGTCCATTGTCTTTTGATCAAATGATAAAGCCTTCGATATTTGTATTAGTGACTTCATCTTATTTAGCTTTTGTTATATCTATGTTTGGTATTATTTGCGTCTAAATTAGCAATAAGCATGTAGTTCAGGATCATTTAGCAAAATATGTGCCATAATTTGTTGATTTCTTTCCTTTTCATTTTATGATATTACGATTTAGTACTTTTAGCTTTAAAAATCGGTTAAAGTGTTTCCCAAGACAGTTTTTATAAAATTAAATTAATCTCTTTCCATAGAAGTCACTCCATAATACAGAGGCGACTGTACGATTCCGACTATATCGTTCACTGGAAAGAAAAACACGGGAGCGCATCTTACATCATGCACATGCATCGGACATCATTTTTGTCACTGATGCGTCAAATTTGGAAATCTCCTCCACATCTCCACCACACACCTTTTTGAAAGCTTTACTGAGACCTTGAATGTTGATCAAACAGCTTCTGAGCATGAGTCGTATGATGCCCTGTGAAATCTTCGAAGAGAGAGCATGCTCGATTGTATCTCAAAAGTTGTGAAAGAAATGAAAACACCAAAGGCTGGAGCTACAGGAATATGCATCGACATAAGGGGAAAGTTTACTGTTGGAAAGTTGAAGTCATCCCACTTGTCATACAGTCTTGTGGATAGTGTTTTGTCACTATGAATCTTTATGCATAGATGTAATAGTATGAAACAGATGATGGCCTCACTGGTTTCCTTTATTTCTAGTTCAGGTGGGTAAATCAGTGGACGGGAATAGGCTATTTGATTGTTATTTAAAGATATCAGATCATCGATATACCTGAATCTTAAGTAAAACCTCTTGGCCAAATTACCTTATTTTCACTTTGCTAATCCGAGCAGAAATTCTGATTTATATGCATAGCGAAACCAGTAGAATCAGCAAGAAGGGAAGCTCAGTTGGTGCCCATTGGAATGCCTACTTTTTGTCTAAATGTCTTAACCCCACATTTTACATATATGTTATTTATGAGGACGTCCAGACTTTCAAATACTCTAATTCTGGCAAGTTTTGCAAGAAGGAAAATTCTGCAAAAATTAGGAGCGAAACACATTCGCAAACATTTCACGCCGCAGTTATTGCTGCAGACCAACAAGGAACGAAAAACGTAAGGATACATATTTCGTATATTCACTTCCTCATATTGTCAAACAGGTCAGAACATTATCAAGTAATAATCCATCACATCTGTTTTCTTATTACGCATTGTCACTCAGAGTTAATAATCTAACCAGGAAAATTCACTAACCTGCCACACCTAACTTTCCCTACATAAGACCGATTAGTCCAGATATCCTCATAAAACTGCAGTTAGATAAACACGTTACTACAAACTTCCTTGTCAACTACAACAAAAAGCACTGACTGACACCGAGCTAACTTTTCGCTGCTGCCTACTCATAAGATATAACAATGCAAAAGCAACTTTCCTCTTTTGAAATCTCATCACCATGGTGTCGCAAAACTTTCAACACACAGTAGAGGACATTAAGAAAGGATAAGAATTTATGGATGAACAACTTCTTTATTACAATTAAGAGCGATGTTCCGTTGTAGGTTCTAACACTGTTATCAAGCAAATGATTTACAGAGTCAGTCAGTCTCTTAGTTTTAACGACCCCTTCTAGCATAGCTAATTTCGGGGTAGGGCTGGCCTCGTACGAGTAGATAGGGAGAATTTGAAAAATAAAGTCCTGATAATGACGTGAATAGCGGAGATATGCTACGCTGGGTTTGCTTGGAAGGATAGTGGGCAGTGATTAAATAATGATTTTGGATGTTAGGGTTTTTATTCCCCGCCGGACCAGAATGGCCGAAGGGGGATTATGTCGTGACGCAGTCCGTCCCTCCGACCGTCCGTCCGTCCCACAGAGGGTACTAAGCTTGTGAAATCAACTCCTCCTACAGTTTCCAGAGAATATCCCTGACACTCTACACACAAGATGTCGACATGTTGATGATACGCATATCGCAGTCCCGTTTCATTTCGACTAATTTTGACAGAGTTACTGCCCGTTTCATCGAGCTTCATTTGCCTAATTGTGAGAGAGGGTACTAAGCTTGTGAAATCAACTCCTCCTCCAGTTTCCAGAGAATATCCCTGACACTCTACACACAGGATGTTGACATGTTGATGATACGCATATCGCAGTCCCGTTTCATTTCATTCCCTGTTTTACGGAGCTTCAGGGGCGGTAGGGTAGCCTAGTGGTTAAAGCGTTCGCTCGTCACGCCGAAGACCCGGGTTCGATTCCCGACATGGGTACAATGTAAGAAGCCCATTTCTGGTGTCCCCCGCCGTGATATTGCCAGATTATTTCTAAAGGCGGCGTAAAATCAAACTCACTCACTCCGTCACTCATTACGGAGCTTCATGAAAAATACAAAGAAAATATAAACTCATTAATAAAATTCATGCCGGGGATGTTGTGCTCTCAGAGCACTCTTGTTTTAATGTCTCGGGAGAGGTACGTTTGGTTCATAAGTTGGTTGGATGTATGTGTCGCTTTTGTGGGTGGTGTTAGATAAGTTTTATGAGATCTGTTTTTGTGATATAATTTATGATTGTTTTTTGTATTTGTGGGGGATTGTAGGGGGATGGGAGTGTGTGGATAGTTTTTGTGTATTTTGCATCTAGTGTGTTGATGTACTGTAATCTGTGTGGTAAGTAGAGTGTGCACATGTAGAATAAGTGCTGTATTGTTTGGGGAACTTGACATGTGCGGCAGAGCCCAGTGGAATGGCGAAAGTTTAATTTTCCGATGCCTACATACAGCCTTTTAGTGCGGATTGTATTTTACGTGAGTTGCTGGAAAGATTTACTTTATTGATTTGTTTATTTATTGTTTTGTATGTCCATGTGGCGGGGGAGGTATGCAGTTGTTTGAAGTATTCTTGGGTTATTAGTTTATTAATGGCGGATTTATATTCATGTTTGCTGTATGTGAGTGAGTAATTAATGTACTTATTTTTTACTGCTTGTTTGGCCGCTTGATCTGCGTTTTCGTTTCCCGTGATCCCAATATGTGAGGGTACCCATGCAATGTTGATTTGTTTGTTTTGTTCTGTTAATGTTTTCGTTAAGTGTAGTATTCGGTGCAGTAGATGTGGCCTGTTTGTGTAATTTCCGTTTTTAATTGATTGTATTGAGCTAAGTTAATCTGTGAGGATTAGAAGTGTGTTTGATGTTATTGTCTCTGCCATTTTGAAGGCCATATAGATTGCTGTTTTTTCGGCGGTACGTATGGATAGATGGTTTGGGATGCGTGCTGATGTGGTGGTTATGTTTGGTTTGGTTGTGAGTATTGCGAAGGCTGTTGTTTGGTCCGTCGGATTGTGTGACCCTTCTGCGTAGATGTATTTCCAATCTGGCCAGTGTTATTGTATGTAAATGCCATTATATTTTGTTGATGCTTGTTTGATGTTATTTTTGTGATGTTTGTTAGACCAGTGTCAGTATGAGGAGATGGCAGGTGATATGAGTAGTCATGAATGACAGGGGTGAGTTTTATGTTTTTAAGTTTGTATGTTTTGAGAAGGTGGTTTAGCCGAATGGTGAATGGGAGTCTTCGTCTTTTTTTGATTAGTTTGACTTTCTGTCTTAGTGGTAGATTTTCTGTTGTTGTTATGAGGCTGCTTAACAATGGGTTTGTTCATGCTGTAGCCCAGTAGTTTAGTGTGATTTGTTTGCGTTTAAGGGGGAGAGCTATTTCCCCAGTGAGCTTGAAGAGAGATGCGAGTGCGGTGCCTGATACTGTACCCAGTGAGATTGAAAGTGCTTTGTATTGTATTGAGTCTAATGTCTTGGAGTCTGCTTGTGTGAGTGCGTCGTATGTTCGGCGTATTCTAACTTGGGTCGGATGAGTGTTTTGTAGACAGTAAGTAGTGTGTGCTGGTCTGCTCCCCAACTTGTTCATCTAGGGTGGTTCTGTTTGGCGTGAACCCGCTCGGGTCTGCATGTGAGAGATTGTTTGTGTCTATGTGGTGTTGTAGTCTCTCTTTTTATTATTGTGACGGGGACAGGTGGTAATGCAGAAGATGCCCAGACGAGCATCTTACCTGCTTCAAGATTACAGGTGGATGCAGCTGAACTGAAGAGCGTCCTGTGAAATGTTTATGTCTTGTAAATGGATTGAATGAGTTGTATGAACCAACATTGAGTAGAAATATGGTCGTCATGACATTGGATATGTCACTTTAGATGTCTACTCATATTTCCATTCCTTTTCATGTATTTGTAAAATTGATTAGCATGAGTATATGATTTGTTTCAAATGAAAATCATCAGTTTGTGAAGCGCTTTCCAAGCAAAGTTGAGATTTCTAATTTCCCATATAATTCTTAACAGTATACATAATACAAATCACTGACTTGTGTGGTCAAGATTCCATATTTAGTCTCCTGTCATGTTATATATTATACGTTCTAGCTTTTCATGGGCATATATCTATACTTTAACCTCATCCGCAATATGGTTGGGCATGTGTACAGTATAAATATATACACATAATCTTGTCCGTCAGCCTGAATACAGAAAAAATGAGGGGCGGTGGTTTAGCATACTGGTTACAGCGTTCAGTCATCATGACGAAAGCCCGGGTTCCAGTATACCTTTTTTAACCTGTACCTGTATCTTATTAATGATAAATATAAATGAATTTGGAAAAAAAGATCGTATGTACATTTACACGATATCCATTACCATTAGGACACACTCAGCAATATTCTGACACAATCGCTTTTCTATAGGAATGAATTGTAGCTATGTATTGGCGACCTGTGGGTGTTGGATTGTATTGTAGTACATAGCTACGATTTCGTAGTTGATTATCCCGACGCATGCAATTTGCAAATGAAACCGAAATTGGTATCGCGCACTGTTTAATGAGTTCGGCCAGGCTTGGGTACACCCTTATCAATATTAGGATTAAAATCACAGTGCAATATTCCTTCTCCGTTTTGTTCACTGCATGGGAAAAACATCAGCTATGATGTGGCATGTACAAAATCGATCTGGACTGGAAATCCAATGATTGATGTGATGAGAAACGATCCATGCCAAAGGACACACCATCAGTCATCAGTCGAGTCACTGAACCTGACCACCCGATCCACTTTGGTTGTCTCTTACAACCATGGGTTGATGGGGATCAGTTCTAACCTGGAATCGCCACTGGGTACAGCATTGGTAATCAGAAACTGCTAAGTAGGCATTATCCTACACGTATCCCATTATTACTTAGGCATTTGTTTCTGTGCATGGTGGAGCAGCACAATCTTGTTTACACAACACAACTGAGAGTTGTTTAGTGGGCAGGGTAAAACCGGTACCGGTCCAACTTCCTCTTGAAGAATAGAACATTTCATATCTGAATGAAACCCCCAATCAAGCAAAGCTGTATGAATTATAACAAATAAACACATTCAGTTGACAAAGAATCGTCGTCACTGAGTAAAACCCGGGAGCACGGGTATGGCGTTGACAAACCTTGAAACATATTCTGGGCTGACAGGGATTCGAAACCACGATCACATGTTTCTTGTGTTCTAAATTGACGTAATTCTTCACAGCGACTTCTAGTGCCTAATACATCCCCTTGAATGACTATGTAAATACAGGTTTCATACGCAGGGATCTCACTAAAAACGTTGTTGAAGCTTTTACGTACGATTTGCTGTTTTTTAAGTGCTGATTTTGATCATATGTTTAAACCTCCTAAATCTGATGGAGGGTGGTACGGTAGGGGTGGGGTGGGTGTGAGTTCAGATAGTGTGTTACCTTTCTTATAATTAACTGAAATAGGTTCTCTGAAATGCCACCTGAATCATTACAAAAGGGGGACAAGTAGAATGACCTCGGTAGAGGAGTTTCAGACCTGGGAATCACCTGCATACGTCCCTTGATCGGTATGCTCGATCGGCTCTCCCGATGTTCAATTTCTGATACTATGCGTCATACATACGTTGTTTACAATGTTTACAGTAAGACATCAATTATTTTCATAAAATATTCAACTTCAAACGTCCAGCTAGTTATGAATGGACTCGGCATACGTTTGGACAGAGCCCCAAATTAGGTCCACAAATTGTGCCACGTTATTGTACCTCACCCGGACATGTAGGTAATAGAATGTGTTAAATTAAAAAAGTAACGGACAGGACATTCAGCACATTAGAGACACAAGTAACGTAGATAATGATTATTTGCATATATACAAGAGGTCGGTGTACGGTTGTTGGTAGGAAGTGACAACATGGAATGTTGCTTTAAACAGGTATATGTAGTTTTTTCTAAGACATCTTCTAAAAGTTCCACACATAATTATTACAGCAGATTTTAATTCATTATGGAACAAACATGACAGATTGCATCTACAGGTGGACCAGCTCGAGCTGTAGATTTCGTTAGTACTTCAAAAAGGACATCAACCTGAAAAGGAATAGGTATATCGTAGGTACATGTATATGTCATTGCATGTGTATATAATATACCAAAATAACATGATGTGACAATGGACAATAAACCTAGAGAATAAGTCTGAGTTCCACTCTGTGGTCAACACGATGCTCAAGAAAGATCAATCCGGCTGACAAGAACGACAACACAATTCTCCACTGAAACGCCTTAAAGACACCTTTTAGTACACTACTCAGCAGTACTACAAACCTTCCATCTCACTACCACAACCTCCCCATGCCCGTGCCACCATCAAGACCCATACCAACGCCATCAAAGCTTGATTACTTGTATGTTCCAGAGACACTGTCCACTACAAAAGTGGTCAATAACTCACCAGAAAACTCTCCTCTCTCGGTAAGACAACTAAATCCTATGTTGCAGACTCCACAGACAGTTGTCAAAAGATCCAGAGCATCACCATGATGTTGTTGATCATAAGCCATGATATTGTTGATCCCTTTACCAGCGTCCCTACTAAAAAGCCCTGCAAATCCTTCGTCAACGCATCCCCAGCCAAGATCAACCAATCCAAGACTCAATCATCAGCCTCATCGGATCCTGTATCACCTCAACCTACTTCGCCTGAGGAGACGACACCTACGAGCAGATCCACGGTGTCCCCATTGGATCCCCTTTCACCCATCCTTACAGAAAGAACAAGAACAAGAATATGCCCTCTACACATCCCCAATCCAACCAGTCTGCTGGTACAGGAAGGTAGACGACACCTTTGTTACCATGGAGATAGAGAGCGTCCAATTACTTCTTAGACGTGTCTGTTTCCAGATACCCCAACAAAAAGATCCAACCACTGCCTACAGGACAACTAGTACCCATTCTGAACAGTACATTCAACTCTAACCATTCTAAAAAAACTAGCATCGTCTCCAAAGTGACCAAGAGAGCCAAGAACATCTGCTCCAGCAACCTTGACCATGACCATGAACATAGACATCTGCAGCATGTCGTCAACAATCTCGACCTGTATCCTACCAAGCCAGTCAAGAGGACCACCTCAACCACACTCAAGCCCAAACCCAAACCAACCAGACCAGAATCCGCCAATCACAATCACCCTACCCTACATTGGCCTGATTTCTCATCAAATCAGCATATTACTTAGGCACCAAGCAGGCATCCACACTCCATCTCTTAGAACGATCAAATGACCGCAAACACATAAATCCCGCACCCCCTTCCCCAAATGGAATGATCTGGTGGAGTGACATTGGTGGAGCCTCCCGCCCAATACATACCAACAATTCTCTGTATATAGGCATAAACTATTTGAATATAAATGGTGCAGCAAGAAATTGTAACTTGTTGACTACGTTCCCATGTGAGCTACACTGGCGTGGCGCTGTTAAAAATACATTCAGTGTGATTCTAGCGAGGATACGATCAATTCAGGTACATTCGTCCCCAGTAAATGATCATGGTGCCTGATTCACTCTGCATGGAACTCGTCAGAACAATACATACGTAACAACCATGGTCATCACAGTCAGGGAGTTGTTGTAGTCAGCACCGCCAGATCGCCCCATGTTCACGGTCTTACGCATGGTTTCATTCATCATTGCATCATTCACAAAGGATCCTGGTGCTTCGGATGTCGTCGCAGGCGTTGTTGCAGTATGTGTTGTTAAGGTGGTGGTGGTAGCTGGTGTGGTCACAGGTTGACACGCAGACTCTCCAGTAGACAACCAACATTGCAGCACATCAATATGTGTTATTATTGATACGTTATTATCTCAATTTATGCCCTATTCTTATTTTTGATTGATTATCCAGTGTATACAATCTACATTTTGTTATGAACCCTGGACACCTCTGACACCATAGCTTCAATTCGTGTCTGTGATTCTGGGTTGTAATTGGTCTCCAGGCACATTTTCTTGTCGAGCTTACTAAAGTTTACCTCAGGTTACTATCTAAACCTGTGGTTCACCCAACTCCACCTTAACTCACTATGGTTGATATTAAGCATGCATTTGAATGTTATCACATAAATATTCATATTTCAGTGAAAACGGCATCCAGTAATAACTAAGGTCGTAGCTTAAACATATGTGAATACTTGTGAATGTATTGCTAAAAAAGGATTAAAATTAACAACTGAAGCATAAAATAAGGGTGTAATGAAATATAAGTAACAGAGGATTGGATCCATACCTGTAGTACTTGTATTTCTTCGTGACGTTCAAAGTACATGACTAAAAGCGGCATTGCTACTCTTTTGAAAATTATCACCTCTGCTATATACGAAGACAATCGACACTATCAAGACATTTGCGATGATAATACAGCCAAACTGTTGGGGAATGTTTCGTTTCATTTTCGTTTTGGGATTCTTTTGGCGAGTGGATTCATATATTTGTAGTTCAAGGGGTACTACTCAAACTTGTTTACGTTTTGTCCTTAAAGGGTTGTTCTGTGTGTCTTTACACAGGATGAATTAAGTACAGTTCTTAATTATATGTGTACACATGTACAAGGATAACAAACAACACGTAGGCATGCCATAATGTGAAAGTTAGCGATAGTTTCGTACCCGTTTTTCTTTAGAAATTACATGCGCCGATTTGACGAATTGGCAGTCACAAATAGTTAGTAATAGGCAATGCAATTCTTAACTGTTGTGTTTTTAACAACGTATAAAGTAATGGTTTCAGCAGGCAATCTCATACAGCTCACGATTGCAAACTTAGCACTAAGAGTTTGACTCGGGTTGAGATAAGGTTGATTTGCAAAGCAGGTGTAACTTCAGAATAAAGTTTAGTACTTTTAATTCTAACTTAAGTATTAAAGGTCACTTAGCTGACATTGTGGAACAGGGCCCAGGTTATCAGGCTGACTTAATTACGAGTCATCGTACCTCGACTGCCTGCTTCCTTGCATATATCAATCACTAGTTCGTCTGTCGTTTATACAAACAAACAAATAAGCATACGGACACAATAGTATATTGGTCATGTTTAATTTGATTGATTGTTCGTTGTCAGCACAATTCCAGCTATGTGGGTCTGGGGCAGAAATATCATCGATTGGCACAATCAGCATAGATTTAAAAAAATGGGATAGGGGATACGATCACATGCACCGACCAAGTCTACCAGCCTTGACCACCTGATCCTGTTAGTCGCTCAGGACAAGTATGGGTTGCTGAAGACCAATTCTAACCTGAATGTGGAAAGAATTTTTACTCTTTTTTATTATTCATGTATGTTTCATGTGATGCTCACTTTTAATGTATTACATCTGTAACTGACAATACATAAGTGTAGTAATTAATACTAAATCAACTGGTCCATTCTGACCTATTATGTTGGCCCGTTATGCTATTTTTCCTATCAGAGTAAGTTGTTGTACCCAGTCTCCACCGTGCACCATCTGTAGACGAGACTCCGACGCTGTTAATGATACCAAAGATCATTGGGTAATAGTAAAGTGTGGATTCTCCAACGTCACAACCTTCTCCAATCATCAGATCATATGATGTCAACCGCATCCACAATGGTGTATAGCCGGCACACAGGTCACCAGTTACAGCATTCATCTTCACAGAACAATCATCATCATTGACTTTATCATAACAGTTCTTCACCTGGGAACTCATGTTCGGATAAATTTCCATAGTTGCCAAACTGTTATCGAGGTTAATGAGGAACTGCACTTCATTGCAACTCTTCACGTCAAACAACAGGGAACCCGAGCTGAACACTGTCTGCCCGTCCACCTTTGTCAGATTTGAAATGCTGACAGTTCTTGAAGTTTGGAACATTTCTGCTGAGATTCGATTACCTGAAAGAAGTATGTGGAAGATTATTATTACATTGATATATAAGAAATTTGTCCCAAACACATCGTGAATATACCGGTTATGAACTGGGACATTACTTTGGAACATGTCACCGGAAATTGGATAACCTGAAAGAAGTGTGTGGAAGAATATTATTAAATTGATATATAAGAAATTTGTCACAAACACTTCGTGAAAATACCAGTTATGAACAAGGACTTTACTATCTTCAGCAACCTTTGCTTTTCATAAGAAGCAAATAATGGGATCTGGTAGTCGGGCCCGGTGACTTGTTTGATGCATGTTATCGTATCCCAGTTTAGTAATGCTCATGACGTCACTCACTGGACTGTCCAGTCACTATGGCCTAGAATACATTATCAATAGAACGCCGTTATATAGCTGGAATAATGATGAGTGCGGCGTTAAGAAACAAACAAACACAATAACTTAATGATTAAAGTTTTATTTGTTGACGTTCATAAGCTTGATCTCTTCACTCTTTATATCGACAGAACAGAACATAACAGAACGTTATTACGCTCAGGCCGAGATCCTCGGCATATGAGGTACAAAATGACAGCAAAATACACATTATAATAGCGGATATGTGGTTAGCCGGAAGATTGTACAATTTGCATTACATATTTACAGAATATACATAAATATACATACGTGAAGTGCAAAATAGACGAAAATTATTCAAATGGATCATCGAGAATAGGTGATGACACCAGGAATTCGTTGTAAGGGATATCATGCTCTGTTTTACTGATAGCATACCGCACTCATACAATTGTCACAAGTCACTTGTTATTCTGTCTCAGAATATTGAGGTCTGTTTGCCATCTTCAAACGACACACGGGAACAACACATTCATCAGCTTTCAATGGCTAACAAGGACATATTCCTTTCATCAGTTTTCATTTGAATCAATCCTTTAGATTGTGCATGCTTGCTGACAGTATGGGTACGAAACGTTGTGTAGCTACAAATACTATCAACTGCACTATCTTTCTGCTGTTACCTTTCTCAACCGATGATCGATCTACATGGATTCTCCATATTGTCTTCAATTGGGCATTCACGTTCATGCGCGCTTTGTCCATGAAATTGCAAAGTTTGTATAAACTACATAAACAACTGTGTCTTTGCACGCACACTGAATACACTTGGCATGCCGTCTCTCAATATATAATTTAAACACAGGTCACGATCCATCTCATAATCATTATAATAATAGGACCTATACAACCTCAGACCCACAAGCTGAAAAACAATGAGGGGTCATCGTCGCATCTTGATCGATTTTATATATATATATATATATATATATATATATATATATATATATATATATATATGCGATTCTACATCATAACTATGTACTCAAGGCAAATTTCATATGTAGCAAAGCCGGGTTACTTGAGTATGAACATGACTTGGAATACATGTGAATACACGACATAGACATTATGTAAGCAAATATTCACAAATATACAAGCAACAACTGAAACCATGGCAAGTGGTTTATTAGTTAATACTGACAGCCGATAAGTTATACCAATGAAAGCTAATGACGCATTTTATTCAAATACCCGTTCACGCTTTTAGAAGTCAACATAAAATCAAATATCAAAATAATTCAGATGTTTGTAATTTTATTTTGGATACAGTATTCACAAGAATGTATTCCACATCAATCTATTTAAAGAAACAATAAAACTTTTAAAACAACTATACATAATGTACATTTGCTGATACCGCTGTCTAAGCTGCATCATTATCTCAATGCTAAAAATATGTTATATATTTTTTTTCACGAATACATATTGAAAAACCATAATAAAAAGAATAATTCAAAATTTATGCTTTAAAAACATAAAAAATATGAAGTTCAAAGTGGTCTGTTGACGAAGGCTTCGAACATATGGTGATCATACATAAACACGTGTTTCATGTAATGTTTTGTTTCAAATTGTTTTCAAAGTAATATCGCATATTTAAATTTTATATTGTTGAAGTAATTCGTTTAGAATAACAAGGTAAACAACAGCGTCGGCTTCACATCGTGAGGATTTATCTCCCCTTACCTGCATGGCGACCCTTTCGCGCCACACGTTTTCAACATCATATTGCACATTTGAATAGCAAACTTCGCCGTGTTCCCCTCATCAGAGTTTTTAGAATTTTAGTTTGTCTAACTTACGCACATTCTGAACAGAAGTGGAATAAATGTGCATGACGTAAGAGGCGACAATATTGATGGAGTGGTAAGGTTCGGTGAGTGAGTAATGGAGTTAATATTTAAAGTCACATCGGCAATATTTTAGCCATATCGTGACTAAAGCAATTAATTATTAGAAAAACATGAATTTAGATTATATAAAAACCTGTCAGCAAAGGGTAAGGTTCGGTGGCTTGGTTGTCATGTCATTGTTTCCGAATTACGTGGATCGAGGCTCCTGACGTCATTCACTGGATTGTCTGGGAGAGGCTCGATTACGAACTTGGTTGATTGTCATGTCATTGTTTCCGAATAACGTGGATCGAGGCTCCTGACGTCATTCACTGGATTGCATGGAAGAGGTTCGATTACGAACTTGGTTGATTGTCATGTCATTGTTTCCGAATAACGTGGATCGAGGCTCCTGACGTCATTCACTGGATTGTCTGGGAGAGGCTCGATTACGAACTTGGTTGATTGTCATGTCATTGTTTCCGAATAACGTGGATCGAGGCTCCTGACGTCATTCACTGGATTGCATGGAAGAGGTTCGATTACGAACTTGGTTGATTGTCATGTCATTGTCTCCGAATAACGTGGATCGAGGCTCCTGACGTCATTCACTGGATTGTCTGGGAGAGGCTCGATTACGAACTTGGTTGATTGTCACGTCATTGTTTCCAAATTACGCGGATCGAGGCTCCTGACATCAATCACTGGATTGTCTGGGAGAGGATCGATTACGAACCGTCATAGAGCTGGAATATCGCTGTGTACAAATGTAACAACAAACCCACAGATAAACTGCACATTACAAAGATGCATGTATAAAGAAAACAGCCAAAGTCTAAATAACAGTTTTTTGTATGAAGAAAAAACGTCAACGACAGAGAATAACCGATACATTTCGACTATCCAACGAAACAAATTCCATTTATGAAAGCAAATTATCAAATTATAAGAATAAATAACTGAAAATCAGTGTCACCACGCGTTCTAAAAAAAGGGTAAGCATGTTCTGCCCTTCTGGTAGTACTTACCACTCACAATTTACACAAAACGTATGTATATGTTGTCTGACCCGCACAGCAGTAGCCAAACTACTTTATTCAACTACTGAAACTAAAATAATCAATCAATCAAAAGACCTTCACATGCAACATTCATAGAACCGGACAGAAACTGACAAATATTTACCTGCGTAAATCAGCACAAGGGAAATGAAGACGTACATGTTTGTGCCAGTTTTACACTGACTTGCTGCACTGTTTCCTATATAGGCTATGGCAATTGTGTATTCAGCACTAAATATATGGTCACTCAAACTAGCTTTAGATCAGCAAGTCGAGGCTACTGTCTTTTGATCATTTGTTCAGTCATAATTCGGGTGTTGCATGTAAATGACATATGATAGAATTCATTATAATTAGCCCGTGCAACTACAAAGTGTATTCATAGTGTACATAAATCGACTGATGTTCAGCATATACAATCATAGATTGTAATATCCATACAAATGTTGTCGACGTGCATAAGACATTCGTTGTTTAGGATGAAAGACAGGCTGTTGTATAAAATTGTATTCTGTAATGATATTAATGTCATCATTCAATATTTCATATTATGATTGTAGCATAAATATATGTCTTATAACATGATAATTATTTATTATATATGTGCTACATATATCGAAGTAAGTTAATATTTGAGTATTGTCCTGTTACTTTAAACACATCATTTAACAGTTTTGATAAGAGAGAGATCGGGCCTTTTCAATCCAAATAGCGGTGTGTATTTTAGGGCAAATGGTTTGGAATATAGGAGGCCCAAATTCCAAAGTTCATATTGGTGTAGTAATATCTCATCTTATTTATATCTTAAAATGTTTTTCTTGTCCAGTGCCCTTATTTAAACTGTATGTGTTAGTGGGAACTGT